>NC_081764.1:4125304-5428364 GCF_963082965.1 Carassius carassius
TTGAAGCACCGCTGCACGCACAGAAGGATCACTGTATGACATTAAAGTACCACGAGAGCGATAAGAGAGCACACATATCCAAAGCATTCGAATCGCTCTCCCGGTACTTTGATGTCATACAGGTGATCATTCTGTGCAGCGCTGCTTCAAGTCGAACGCGCCTAATATAACTGCTCTCCCTCTCTCATAACTGCATATAAAATATTGATACGAGCCGTGACGTACAGGTTATTTTTCAGCAATCGGAAACTGGGACGTTTGGTCACCCTGTGTGTGTGTGTGTTCTTGTATATGGTTTATAAATATCTGAAATAGGTATTACAATGTAAACATGGTTTGTGAGGCCAATTCCTGTGCCCTCGTAAACCAAATGGCTTAAAAAAATACTATACGGTGTTTAATAGAATTTTTAAACATGCATTTTCCGTGATGGATAGAGGTAGTGTATGGGGATATACAGTATAGAATACCGTTACATCTATGGAGAGTCCCTGTAAACTACATATGCTTGTGTGAGAGAGAGAGAGAGAGAGAACAAAAAAGGCATTGGAACACGTTGCTAGAAACATCATACAGCGCTCGCTGTTCCTGTCAGACTTCAGCAAGTTTATCCTCCTGGTCAATAGTCCAAATTCGCAGTGGCGCTGCCGTCTTCGTCTTTCTTCTTCTGTGGTTTTCCTAGTTTGTGATTGGTCAACTTCAGATAAATCAACAAATCGGCTCGTTCAACAGCGCACACGTCACGAATTCAAACCGATAGCTCATAAACTTTTTAGACATGTTTAAAAATGATCGTGAGGTCAGGAAGTGCTCGTAAGCCACTGTGCTCGGCTCGTAATTCATCGCAAATGATACGAGCCGCGACCATACGAGCATACGCGATTTCTACACGATTGAAAAAAATCGCATGCGAACTCGTACGACAGCAAAAATCGCACCGTGTACGCCCGCCTTAAGGAAACTTCTCTATGCTATGAATAAGGGTTCCCTGTAAATGCCTTTGACAAAATCGTGATGAAGCTGCACTGGATTACACTATAAAATCTCAAACAGGAAATGGCTCTTTGTTGCTTTCTATCTTAGACTTTATAATAGAAATGTTTGAGTCTATCTTTTCCTCTACTCTGACAACCATTTGAGAATTCACCTTAGACCTCTCTCTTAAAACAGGCAGTAAAATAGGATTCCACAAAACTGTGAACTTATTCTCTGACTTCTCATGGTCACCCTCCCAAGCACTTTTTCACTTTCTGCATTTTTCCTGTGTTTTCTCTCAGGGCGGTCAGATCACTTTTCTAATATTCTATGCCTCTCACTGTATATGGTTATACTATTTGGGCTAATTGCCTCATAGCTCAGCTACAAAAAGGCCTCCAGTGTCGATTGTTAGCTCTATCATGCAGAGAAAAGGCTAGGATACATTAGCATTTAAATTAGTTGGAGACGAATGCTAATAGAGAGGAGTGACACTGGCGGTCAAAGAAGATACAATCTGTAGCACACTTTAAAGAAGTACCTTTCAAATGCGGTCACTGGTTTGTGATATTTTCATCAGCATTTTATTCAAATTTTTTCTGAGAATCAGCATGCTAATTGTTAATATGTTGATGTTAATGGTGTTATATCATTATTATAGTTAATTAACTAAATTTCATTGCGGTTTGATTGTGGAATTACCGCATGTAGCTGTTCTTTTAATGCCTTTAAAGAACATGATTGACTGTTTATTGTAAGAATGCTATAGTTTAAGGAATTATATCTAAAAATGAAAAGTGTACTGCACGGAGTATTCAACCTTAAGTGAGATTCCAAATTTGTATTAATTGAATTTATTTTTATAATTAATTGAATGGTTTTATTAATTGTTCAGTTGAGTGTATATATTCACAGTTATCTATCTAGTGTTCCTGTAGCTCAATTGGTAGAGCACTGCGCTATCAAGCGCAATGTTGGGGGTTTGAATCCCCGGGATCACATAGGTAAAAATTGATGGCCTGAATGCACTGTAAGTCGCTTTGGATAAAAGCGTCTGCTAAATGCATAAATTTATTTATTTATTTATTTTGTTTTATCTATCTGTTTGTCTTTCTGTCTGTTACAAATCCTATCAATTAATGATAAATAAAAACATACATATGCAGTGTACCACACTCAAGATATATATGTATCATATGTTATTTTGTATGTATGTTTATGTTTTTATTTATTATTAATATGTAATATTTATTTATAATTTATATATTATTTTTTGGGAATTTCACTAATTACATTTAAATAGATATTTTCTCTATAAATGCTAATTAATATTATATATTTTTTTAAATACACAAGTGCAAGTTTATTTAAATATTGTATTCTTTTATTTTTATAACTCTTTATAACTTGGCAGAAAGCAGTTGGTGCATCTTTTGGACCCTAAAAACAGCCGTGTAAGGTGTAATGGCCGTGGCTACACACACATTTTGCCACACTCATACTTTGAGGCCGTTAATGTCCATATGGGGCAACGCAGCTGGTTCAAATGTGTATGTGTGTGTAGTAGTGCAAGGGATACTCAGCCTCTCTTCTCTTGGGGTGAAATTGCTGCCTTTGTCCTTGTGGGTAAAAGCTCTTTGCGAACCTCCTCATTTATTACCTGCTCACAGGTGCAAATGGAGCAAATCGCTGCCGTCTATCAGACAGTGGGTGGCATTGGAGTGTCCTGCTGCATTACTGGCTATTCTTTACCCACACACATGTTTGACACGGGGGAATGGTTTGTCATAAAAAGCTCTTGTATGTTAATGTGTAGGTCTAATGCTGGAGGAGGTAATGGTTGAAAAAAAAACTGCTGGATGTGACTGCTGAATTCAGGAGGACGAGGCCTTGCACCCACCCCTACCAGAACATACTGCTTAATGAGGCATCACAACTCTGATCAACATACACACACAGGCATAAACACACACTGCTACTGGTGTAGACAAGGTTTGGAGGAGCACAGCAGCTCAAATGAACCCACAACAAGGGCTGCTGAAGTTTGTTTCTGGAACTTTCACACAGTGTCAAACAAAAACTTATTTCAGGGACAGTCTTTCTTTTTTCCTTTCTTCCATCCGTCCGTACATCCATTCATCCATCAATCCAGACTGAATAGAATCGACACTGAAGAATCACTGTTTTCTAAATCTTTTTCTCAAGTCATCATCATCCAGATGACTTCTTTTCTGCCATAATAATAGATTATGATGAATACTCAGCAAGTGTTTTTCAAATCAACAAAGCTGTATTTCTGTTGCTTTAAAAAATAAAAGCACCAGTTGGAAGAAAGACACCTGTTTAACTGATCATACAAATTAACTTTGATCTCTGGGCAGTAAAGCCCATTATTTACTTGAAGGACATGCAAACATCACAATGATAATATAATTTCTTTTCACATATATGTGTATGATTCTTATTTATTCAGCTCTCGTCTTTTTGAAGTTGACTAGTGGGTGATTTCAACAGATTGACTGACATTACTGGATGTTGTACATCTTCACTGCATTCAGTAACGTTTGCTGAAGTGAAGGACGGCTGCTTGGTAGTTTAAAAGTATGAACTGTAAAACATGAAAGTGCGAGAGAGACAGAAATAATTTCATGTTCTTGGGCCATTAGAGGCATTGCAGGTGCTTCCTGTCAAACACATACATTTGTGCAGATCTGACTGGCTTGACACAGCCTAGACAGCAAAGGATATCTCTTTCCTGGAGGTGTTGTTTTGTTCAGATTGAGCTGTGGGTTCATGTGTGTGTGTGTTTCTGTGTGTATGTCTGTCAATGCTGAACCCTAAAACTGCTGACAGCACTTTGAGGTCACAAGGGCCAATGAAATGAACTGAACTGAACCGATCCACTGTTTCCTGCCAACACACTTATATTCTTCATCTGCCAGTCAATCTTTCAGCTCTATAGACCCAAGCAAAGGAACAAAAGAGAGAAAAAAGGGCGAATTCACTAATTTTTATTGGTATTTTAGAGCAGAAACCTTTTGAGAAAACTTCTATTGATAAAAATTAGGGATGCACCGAATGTTAGGCAACTGAAATTATTCGACTGAAAACAGAAAAAAAAATAGCATAATAAGGGAAAAGACTGAACAAATTGTATCAAAGAATGATATGACACGATCAAATTTGCAACAACTCTTTAATGCAACACATGTCAGCAGTGTGAAAGTATTTAAAACTGTAGGAGAAAGACGCAGAAATCATTACAAGCACTGACAGCGAGAGACGGTTTAGTACTGCATCGCATGTCTTCGATGAGAAGAGGAAGGGGTGATTGTTGCTGCTTACAGTATATGATGACTTAAATTGTGAAATGGCCTTAAACAATTAGTAAATAAACTGCAGAATGTTATGTTTTCTAATACACGCACGCATTGCATGTATGCTGACAGCGCTGCACAAACTTGCCGTGCTGTCTGCTTGTTAAGCAGGGTTCAAAATCCAAAGCGCAAGGAAAATCTGCGCTCCTCAGTTGCTCAGTCACATTTTTATGAATTTTTACAAGGCATGCGACAATGTGATATGTACGACGTATTTGTAATGAGACTCATTTATAAATCTGCTGTTGTAAACAAAAACCAGCATTGAGGTCATCCTGCACATTTACGCCAAAATAAAAGCAAGAACTCTATCTTCATTCACTATTGTTTGTATTGTAGTTTTACTGTTACTGTAAAATAAAATACAAAGAAAGACAATAATAATGCTAATAATCATTACAATAGCTCTGTTGATGCATTTATTAGGCTATATTCACACAGTGTTTAAATTAGGATCTATAATGTTTTCTAATGTTTTAAAAGAAGTCTCTTCTCAGCAAGGCTGCTTTTAATTGTACAGTTAAAATACATGCATGATTCAAGAAGGGGTCTGATGGCAAAAAAATATTATTGTACTAACTTAAGTTAAATTGTGCTTTGTTGGTATAGTGTCTGCTAGAATGTTAAAATACATGTGTGGGAAATTTTTTTTAAACTTTTCGGTATTCAGTATTCGGCCTTCAGCCCAGTGATTCATTTTGTTTTCGGCTTTGGCCAATAATTTTAATTTAGGTACATCCAGAGGTGGAAAGAGTACAAAAATATTATACTCAAGTAAAAGTACCATTACATTAATGAAATTTTACTTAAGTACAAGTAAAAGTACCAGTCTAAAAATCAACTCAAGTAAAAGTAAAAAGTAGCTCATTTAAAATTTACTCAGAGTAAAAATTACTTAGTTACATTTTAACAGTGGGAGGGAGTCAAAAATGGGACAGGCCAAGGGGTGTCAAACTCAGTTCCTGGAGGGCCACAGTCCTGCACAGTTTAGATTTAACCCTAATTAAACACACCTGATCCAGCTAATCTAATCATTTAGGTTTATTTGAAAACTACATTGCTGAGTCCCAATTCGCCTACTTATACTACGACCTAAAAGTATGTACTTTTTTTGTGAGGAAAAAGTACATACTTTTGAGTGTGTAGCAAAAGAGTATGCACGTTCTGGGACATACTTCGATGACGTCATGCAAAATGAACGACAACGCGGTTGCCTAGTTACGCACACCACAACTGTTGTTTCATTCATTCTTGTATGTCCAATAAAATTTTATTTACTATTCCCATCTTTTTTTCTCATCGTTTTTTTTTCACAATACATTTTACAATGTGTTCTTCTACCAAGTTGAGGGGTGAAGAAGCAGGGCGTCGTCGTCGTAGAACCAAACGCAGGTCGTTTGTGAGGCAGCTGATTCTGACGTTCATGTGCAGTGTGTGTAACAAAGCCATTGCAAAGCTCCTCCCTCCCGCACGCAATGGGTTGTGGGCAATATTAGCCCTTAGAGTGTGCATTGATCTGCACATCGAATTCTAACCGGAAATAGTAGACCATCCGGGTATCTTTGGAATACTCTTTTCAACATACTACGATTTGGGACGTACTAATTCTAGTTTCTAATTCTAGTAGAATTGGGACTCAGCGCATGATATGTGTGCTGGAGCAGGGTTAGAACTAAACTCTGCAGGGCTATGGCCCTCCAGGGACTGAGTTTGACACACCTGGTATAGGTCTATTAATCTCAAACTAGTTGTTTTTAATTAAAAGAATCAGTTATTTAGAATAATAAAAAATTTGGGCTGTTACCAGGCAAATCAGTATCAACAAACTCATCTTTTAATGCAGAGGAAATGCAGAAGATTCATTGGAAGTGGCATTTAGATGTATTACACTGTTTAGTGCAGGACAAGAAATCATTTAACCTGCAGTTACAAATGCATGAATAATGTTTTGATATACAAGACATAAAATGTTGAATACTCATTTGAAATTATAAGAAATTAATTATTAAAAAAAAATCAAAAGATACTTTTAATGTAAAATTAAAATGGCCAGTATGTGTCAGCAAGTCACTGTTAATAAGTGAGTCATTGCGATTGAACCGAATCATTTAAACGGTTGATTCATTCAGGAACGAAACACTGTCACGTTGCTCAGAGACGCAAAACTGTGCTTTGGTGGCTGTGTTTGGAATTATTTTCTGTTGTAGAAATAGAGCTAAAAAAGGCAATATGGTGGCTAAAACGCAAGTCACTTATTTAACTTGTTTACTGAACTGTTATATATATATGTATGTATATATTCATGATGATTTTTGGTGGAAAAGACGGCATTCTTTGTGTGATTTTGATTTAATATATGAAATTATATAAATATGTGAATTTTCTGCCCCTATATCTTAAACTTTGTGATCATTCTAAATGCATTTTAGGAGACTGAATCACACAGTGAAAGAACGCACTATAAATGCGCGCGCACATCATTAAAACAAATAACATGATATTATCGCAGATGATATATATAGCACACTCCTCACCACAATTTGTGCAAAACTCTTGCTAAAATGTCAAAGCTTAATTTTAACCACCAATGCAGCGATGCAATTACTTAGCTTACCTCTACATTCTTGCGAAGGGTTGATGTCTTGTCGAGATTTTATAAGCTGCTAGTTTGGTCTTCCTAGGCAAGTACAGCTTACACTGCATAATAGAGCATACATATGGCCAGGGGTTCACTTCATTCCCTTCGAGTTCAACTTCAGAATATGACGGGGTTTCGTTTTCAGCGGTGTCTGCACCACTAACGCCTGTTTTGTCCGTCTGCATCTTTCTTGTGATTTTAGCGCCAGTTTGCCCTCCTGCCCATTATTTACTGACGTAGTTTCCAGGGAGCGATTTATTTTATTTTATTTTTTATTTTTTTTACTCAGTAATTAATGTGTTTTAAAATGTAGCGAAGTACAATACTTTAAACAAAATATACTTAAGTAAAAGTAAAATTACAGATTTTAAAAATTACTTTAAAAAGTATTAGTACACAAAAAAGCTACTCAATTACAGTAACGCGAGTAAATGTAATTCGTTACTTTCCACCTCTGGGTACATCCCTAATAAAAATTAAACTTACAAACACAAATGATAACTGAAATTGTGCAGCTTGCTGAGAGAGATATACTATTATTTATCTAAGCAATTGCTATTATTTTTCTAAGCAAAATGACTATCTTTGCCTGGCTGATGATAAAATAGCCAACACAGACATTATACTAGCAATAAAGTAGATACTAGAGCCACGTAAACGTGTGTGTGCGTGCGTGTGTGTGTGTATATATATAAATATATATATATATATATATATATATATACAGTACATACCAAAAGTTTGGACACACCTTCTCATTCAAAGAGTTTTCTTTATTTTCATGACTATGAAAATTGTAGAGTCACACTGAAGGCATCAAAACTATGAATTAACACATGTGGAATTATATATGGAATTTTATACATAACAAAAAAAGTGTGAAACAACGGAAAATATTTCATATTCTAGGTTCACGATATATACACACACACTCTGGACCCTGGATCACAAAACCAGCCTTAAGTCCCTGGGGTATATTTTTAGCAATAGCCAAAAAGAAACAATGTGACGGAAGATTAGTATTGCAAACTAACTACCTTAAAACTACTAAAAATGTAAAAATCTAGTTAAAATGTTCTTAATTGTGTCTTGCTGTGAGGAAGACGAGCTGTAATACTTCCCTGCATGTTCTGAAGATCTCCTTCAGATGATGGTTGTTCTAGGATAAGAGTGCTGGGCATTTGTGAGTTATTTCTCTCTTTTATATCTGTAAGAAAGAAGAACTTTTTGAATAGTAGATTCAAAAAGGGTTTCTCGTAATTCTAGTGAATTTTAAGATGGAGCCATTCATCTTTCCTGTCATTTTTTTCTTGAACATCTGTGTCTTTTGGGCCAGTAGACAGGTTTTTTTCCTTTGACGTGCTCGCAGAACCAAATTTTATTCCCACTGCGGGTCTTTATGCTGTCTGTCTGCCAAGTAAGTGCACACACTTGCAGGTTTTCATATAGTTTTAATAAAGTAGCCTACTACTTTAAGAGTAAAAAAATCATATCTCTTATAAAATGTGTCTAAATGTGTCGTAATAGTGCTGTGATTCTTATATGTTGAAACTCAATGCTTGGCCACTCAAGAAAAAGGCGTTATGGGTGATTTAGTTTTTGGTCCAGCCTGCCTTTCTGAGATATATTATCCAAATGACTGTGGATGTCTGAGGTGCTCTTGAGATATAGGACCTGACAGGGAAATATCTGTCCCATTTAAGGGTTGGCTTGTTGTGCATTAAACTGTATGCACATGCATATACATATGTTCATATGTCTGTGTGTATGTGTGTGTGTGTGTTAAAGTTTAAGCATACAATCAAGTATTTAGCTAGTTAAGTAAATTTTGTTTGTGTGTGTGTGTGTGTTTGTGTGTGTGTGTGTGTGTGAGTGTGTGTGTGTGTGTACCATTTTATTCCCATCAATATTATGCACTGATGACTTCAAACTCTTTGCAAATTTTTCTCTCAGAAACTCCTTTCTGATAGCCACTATTTTTCACAGCAGCATTGGGGGAATTGGTGATCCTCTGCCCTTCTTGACTTCTGAGAGACACTGTCACTCTGAGAGGCTCTTTTTATACCAAATCATGTTGCCAATTGACCTAATAAATTGCTAATTGGTCCTCCAGCTGTTCCTTATATGTACATTTAACTTTTCCAGCCTCTTATTGCTACCTGTCCCAACTTTTTTGGAATGTGTAGCTCTCATGAAATCCAAAATGAGCCAATATTTGCCATGACATTTCAAAATGTCTCATGTTCAGCATTTGATATCTATATTCTATTGTGAATAAAATATACGTTTATGAGATTTGTAAATTATTCAATTTCTTTTTTACTCACAGTTTGTACAGTGTCCCAACTTTTTTGGAATAGGGTTTGCATATGTGCGTGCACTTAATAAACTTCATGCCACATCCCAGCTACTGGCTTCCTCTACATGTCAAAGTGACCGTCAGAGTGTCAGAGGTCTGTCCATTTTCCAATTTATCTTTTAAATTTGATGGTGTCCCAAATAATGAGTATAATCCAGCAGCAGCAGCCCACAGCCAGCTAGAAACCATCTCACAATGATTTCACTAAAGTGAAGCGCTAATAGAGCGGAGTCATTTCCATAGAGATCAGCGGGATTGGTTCTGGATCCGTTTTCAGCATTTGGCTGAGATTATGAATCTGTGGGTTGGAGAAATCTGCTGTCTGAACAGGTGCTCTGTATGGCAAGGAAGGTAGGAGTGCTGAAAAGAGTGAATAAAAGAAAGAGTACTGAGTTTATATATTTTGAATTGAACAACGAAGCTTCTTTAGACTTGTTATTCAGCTATTTTATTAATTTAGCTTTGTGTGTGTGTGTGTGTGTGTGTGTGTTAACTTTGTTTAACATATTTTTCCATATCTAAATCCATTCCCCAGAATTCCAGTTTTCCTCCATTATCAGCACTGAAAATGTGCGACAGATTCCATGTGGACCTAAATTTGTGCTGACAGTGATATTACTGTTTACCTAACCGTGTGTTTGGGTGTGTGCGTCTCAGTTTATATGGGTGAAGTAATAAAATGTCAGGTTTCATTTATGACAGGTTACAGGAGCAAGGAGCCGTGTGTGTGTATGTGTCTGTGTGTTTTTTGGTCCCTGTGCAAAATTCGCCATCACATGCCACCGATCCAGATGATAATGAACCGTTTGCATGCACGTCATATTCTGAAGGTCACACACACACACAGGACGTGACAGTAAATGAAGGACAGGTGAAGAGTCTATCAATCTAGTTAATATATACATGACTTTGACAGCGACCCAGTCCATATAGAATATCCAGTGGCAGATCATTCCAGAGAGTGACATTCAGAATGTGTGTTTGTGTGTGTGTAAGGGGCAGTGGAGTACTGTAAGATTAGATGCTTTGCTTGACTGGAAATCCTCCCATAATATATAATAATTACATGGATCATTGCTTTCCCACCTCAGAGAGAAAGAGAGAGCGAGAGATGGCCAAATGAATTCAATTTCATCTGAGCTCCTCCATGCTGATGAGGAGAACGGCCTGATGGGATGTGGTGAGGATGACAGCACGCCTTACTGCTCTCGTTTCACTAATCACTCCATCCACCACTTCTCTATCATCCGACTGTCCTCTTCCTCCTCTCCTTCGCGCACCCATCTGTCTCTGAGTAATTCATGCCTCCAAGTTTGGACTGAAGTTATTGAAGCCTTGATTCATGCAGATCTTTCTGATAAATTCAGCTTCTCTTTTTGAAGCTTTTGCTTCAGTCTGACTGGCAACTTTCTTCAGGCCTTAAAGGGATAGATCATCTAAATCACTTTTTTACTTTCAGCCTGGATCAAAATCTATTAGGCTGTCCTCACAGGCTGCATGAAGTTTTGTGTGTACATGCTTCTGTCCTGCTTGTTTGGCTACAAATGACTCTTATGAACCAGGTATTTAAATAAATCATTCAAACAGACTCACAAACATTGGTTTTACCTGTTTGATGAATACTTTACTGAATAATCTGATTGACTAGTTTTCAGTGATGTTCATCTTGAAATAAAACACTTAAAGTTTGTGAAACTCATTCATATAACATGTATCCACAGATATACATCAAGAAATTAATACTTTTATTCGGCAAAGATGCATCAAATTGAACAAAAGTGACAGTCAAGACATTTTATAATGTCACAAAAGGTGTTCTTTAAATTTTTTATTGTTGTTCTCAAAAGTTAAAAATGCTGTTCTTTTCAACTTTTTATTTGTATTTAATCCTGAGAGCTAAAATATTAAGTAACACAGCTGTTTTCAACGTTGATAATAATATAAATAATATAAATATATCAAATTTAGTATATTTAAATGATTTATGAAAGATCATGAGACACTGAACACTGGAGTAATGTTGCCGAAAATTCAGCTTTGAATCACAAAAGTAAATTACATTTAGGAATTTATTCAAATAGATAATGTTTTAAATTGTAGTAATATTTCACAGTATTTCTGTTTTTACTGTGTTTTTGATCAAATAAATGTAGCCTTTCAAAATCAATATTAAGCAATGTGAACATTGTTCCACAGAATAAAAACAAATAGTACAGGTTTGAAGCAGCACAAGGATTAGTAAATGAATCCACACGATTTCTTAGATCAGTCTGTACATCTTTAATTCATTTCTGGGTCTTTTCCTGCCTTACTCTTCTCACCGCAGGACCACATGACTCCCTCTGCAGGCTACGATAAGGGTGAAAGGAGGGAAATAAGAGAGGAGGGAGTTGACAGAAGGGAGAGAGGGGCTAAGATAGGAAGAGAAGGGGCTGAGTGGGCATCCCTGTGGAGCACACGGAGTAGTAGATAGACCTGTAATGAGCACCTGAGAGAGCGTGAGAGAAAGACAAAAAGAGTGGGAGTTTAGCTTGAAAAATGTTGCAATGCTCAAGCAAGGACCAGCTCAGAAATGTGCTGATGTTTCTTCCAAACGCATCCGCACGAAAACAAGTTGACGTTAACTATTTCTCATTATTATTTTTGGTGTTCATACAGTACTGTAGGGGTTTAATTATTGCTTTAACATCTGCATAAAAGCCATTGCATACACACACTCGCACACAGATACACAATTTAATCACAGTGCCGAGGACCGTGATGCAGCTGAGATTTGAGCAAGCGGCGTTGGACTAGAATACTGACAACCACAGCCACAGAAGAGTAAACACAAGCTCACACACACATACAAATAGCCTTGTAGAATACTAATACACACACACCACTCCCACCAGAGGCCACTGGGTGCTAAATTAGATTGGCAATTGAAATATGTTTTTCTATGCTAATTTCCTGCGTCTGTTTCCCTCTGAAAGATTTTCATTAGCCACTCTCGCTAACACCTTCACTTGAGGCTGACCAACAACTTTTAAAGAAGTAAATGAGAATACGTTTCCATTTTACTTGCATATTTGCATAAATAAGTGTCAAATTGACAATCAAATGCACATGCATGAATGTTTTATTCAGTTTTTTAGCTAAGTAGATGCTAGCTAGACGATGTGACTTCTAGACTGTCAAATATCTGTTGCATCTGCTGCTTTTTATCTGATATTTAAAGGAATAGATCACTCATAATTAAAAATGTTATTATATACTTGATACTTTATTTATTAGTTACTTTATTATTATTATTATTATTAAGTACTGTACATATAAAATTAATGTTATTTACTTTTTTATTTTATATTTGAAATGCAACTCATTTACTCTAATTTACTTGTTTATAAACCTACTATAAATCAACTTTATTTTAGGTATTTAAGAGCCTTTGAAGTAGACACGGATCTCTTTCATCACCAGTTTATAGTAGGTTACATGATAATGGTTAAACTGTTAATAAAATAGAATCACTATTATGAAACAAATGAATTGAATAGAATTTTTCAAAATTTCAGAATAATTGCACTTTGACATAAGCACTTATATTTGATTAGAATATCTCAGTCAAGATCACTAAACTCCAACTTGCATGTTTGCCAGTGTTATCAGCTTTTTCCGAAATGTAGAGAAAGTGCCAAGACATGGTTGCCAGATTGAGAACAGTAATCAAACCACTGGGCAGAATATGTATCCCTTTAAAACGGGGGTTTCCAAACTCGGTCCTGGAGGGCTGGTGTTCTGAATAGTTTTGCTTCAGGACACCTTTGTTGAGGCAAGTTGGAGCTAAACTCTGCAGGACACCGGCCCTCCAGGACCGAGTTTGGGCACCACTGCTTTAAAAGAAAAGCTCAGATTGGGGGATTTAAATTCTTATTACCTGGCAAACACAACCATTAACCAGTGGGCAAGGCATCGAACCCCCAACTGCTCCCCGGGCGCCGCAGCATAAATGGCTGCCCACTGCTCCGGGTGTGTGCTCACAGTGTGTGTGTGTGTGTGTTCACTGCTCTGTGTGTGTGCATTTCGGATGGGTTAAATGCAGAGCACAAATTCTGAGTATGGGTCACCATACTTGGCTGAATGTCACTTCACTTCATATTGATGATGCTGATGTTGCCATGATGTTGAGGCAAAATTGTTTAACTAAATGTGAAGAAGGGGTAGATTTTCAGTGGAAAATGACTTATTAATGACTTAATGACAGTTATTCACACAAACTGATTGTATGCCAGTAATATAGCAAATAAGTCATATGTACTATTTTATGGTGCTTTTTCTGCTTTGATTCAAAGCTTGATTTTTAAGGAAAATGTCTTTTATGTGGTGCACAAAGATATTTTTTGGATGAACCTTAATCTTTGCATCTCAGCATGAAAGAACGGTTAAATTATTGCACTATGAACTGCAACATATTACACCTTTTAATGTAAAACTTGTTGCAAATTGCACAATTAAGCATGTTTCTACTTCAGAACAGTCATGCAGGTGAAGATGTCTGACATTCATTTCTCACTCAGCACTTGAACTTTACTTTTTTTTTTTTTTATCCTTTCTAGTATTTCACACTCTCGGGTTTTTGACAGCCTGGGTCCCGGGAGCATTTCAAATGAGCGTGTTCAGTTCAAACCCTGTGCAGAAGGGCACTTTGAAGTGCACTTTGACAATGCTTTTAGTGTTCCTCCTAAAACGCTCTCAATATTTTCATGTCTCCACTGTCTTTCAGAGTTGTGCTCTGCCACTTCAGTGTTTTTTTTTTTTGTTGTTTTGTCGAGCATGTCTCACACATAACTAGCATCTCCACAGGTGAAAATGTCCCAAGAGGTATGTATGACCCTCAAGCTTCAGCATGACGTTAAACCTAATAAACCGCAGTGCTGAAAACACTCACTATATGTTTGCGGTTTTCAGAAATAGAGATCCATTATGGTTTGTACAGAGTGCAGGGGTTTCAGAGCACTGAGGTCGGGATATCCGTAGAGAGCTGCTATTAGAAAAAGGTTAAGGGTTGCTACAGACAGAGAAATGGATTGACAGTAGGAATGTATGATGCATTGGTACATATGGTTGCTGTTTTTTAATTATACCTGTATGCAGCCTATTGATCTGATTATGGTAATTATGATGTTTCAATTCCTTATTGTATATATTATTTGTATTATATTTACATTTTTTACATTCAGTGCAATTCAGTGGGCTTTTTGTTCACCTGATATTGTCTCCCCGATGGGATTCATGGTTTGAGGTATCATTCATGTCCAAGTACCAGTTAAACGGCAAATACTTTGGGTTTCTTCAAATGCATAAGACAAAGAAAAGTTGAAAACACTGGTGTCGGAAAGTGTGTTTACATGTGAGTGTGTATAGTATGACCTCATATAACCTAAAACTCCAGGGCTGAAAACCCTTAAATGGGAAGTTTAACAACTCTTTGAAGCGTGTATTCCTCTGGCGTGTTTGTGTGTGTGTGTGTGTGTGTGTGTGTGCATATAAGCCAGCTATGGCAGTTGATTTGATAGAAACAGACAGAGATGGATGGCAATGTACTGACATATTAAAGCTGGTGTGAATGAGGGTGTGTGTTTGTGTGAGCGGCTCCGTAATAAAAACCTTCTTCTGCTGTCTGGAAAGTGTGTGTTGCTGACGTTATGAAACCTGTCATAAACATTTCCGCTACAAAATAAAATAAAAATAAATAATTGTATAAAATTAAATATTAAAAAATATAGTAATAATCATTACATATTTATATATTAAATGTTTAATATGGTTTATTTATTTTATTTGATGGTTATAGGACTATTATGTTTTTCTTCCATATGTTTATATATTCTTTCATTCTTTCATACTGTAATGCAAAAATATAGTGATCTATTATTGAAACATTTTGAAATATGTATGGTAGTATTTGTTTTATGCTGATTTAAATAAACATAATTGTAGTAATTTTTACTGTAAATAAAGTTAAATGAATTAAAATAAATAATTTACGGTAATGAACATGTAAGCAGAAAAATTTAATTACAAGAAAATGTTAATTATTTACAGAAAGCATATTACGGTATATTACGGAAAATGTGGGGGGAAATGTGCTTGATTGTCAAGAAATGAATTACACAATGCAATTCCTTAAAATAGACTATTCTTTGTGAAAATTCATTGTGTTCATGTTGATTTTATGGTGAAATTTGACACTTGAGACTCATAACATTTACACTACCAAATCATGATTTGTCATTTTTTAGAAGATGCTGAATATTTAGTATGATCATAACACATGGCATTTGAAGTTTGTGAGGATATTTGGTGTCGTGTACATTTTTGTTCTCTCATTGTCTGCCCCGGGACGAGCGAGAGAGCAAGAGGACATTTTTATTTACAACCCATCCAAAGCAGCAGAAACAGTTATTTAGAGTTGCACATGCAGACGTGTTTTACTGCCCGAAAGAGCTTTCATTTCTCTAGTAATAATTTTTTTAAGGGAAGAAAAACTGCAGGACATGCAGTTTGGGGCAGCTAATAATTTTTATTGGCAAAATGTTAAGACCTGAAGTGCAGCACTGTTACATTTGTCATTTTTAATCAGAGTGAGAGTCTCCTGAGGTGTATTCGGAGTTACCTGAAGCGGCTCTACCTTCCCTGTGTGTGAATTCTGCTGTTTCGGCTGCCAACCTCCACTTGGCCTCTGCGGAGGGGAAACAAATAATGAACTTCCAAGGACATACAGTATTGAGACTGTGAGTCTGTCTGTCTGCAGGGGAAACTCTGACAAATGCAAATACCCAAGAAAAAAGTAACAGGGATTTATGCAGCAAACATTAATTAATCTACTCACACCATTTATGCTTCAGACATTAATGATACCTCAAATTGTATGTGCTATTATTTTCCTATTCAATCAGACATACTATTGCAACTTGGCTCAGTATGAAATCACCAAAACACAGTAGTAACCACCTTGAAAATCAGAGCAACTGCCTAAAAGTGCCGCCACATTTGCAAAATTTCAGCAAATGCCTATTATAAGCAGCCTATTCACATGTCCAACTGAACCCAATGTGAAGTCTGCATAGGGAAGTATTTTGCCCTCATACAAAAATACCTGAAATGACTGCACAAATATTTGGCAAACAAAGGTAAATGCGACTGCACCTTAAGAGTGCATTAAAACCACACTCTTCTTTGTAGGGAAGGTATCCTGACCCTGTATGTCAAATATTGTACTCCAAGTATTATAGATCATTTTCTTCAGAGGAACCTGGAGAAGGAGATTTAACTTGAGCCTTTGAGGTAAAGAATCAGGCCTATTCAGCCCAGTGGGAAAGTGAGAATAATATCTGAAAGAATCCCATGTCTGCAGGAAGTTTCATCTCTGCTTATGCTTAGTGGATCAGAACAAACTAGTCAAGTTAGGCTAGTCAACTAGTACCACTAATCGAGTTTTTAAAAAAACATACATATGGCACCTGATTAATTCTGATTAATTATACATCACAAAGCACTGTAAAGGAACAAACAGCATTTGTCAGCAGAACTCCAGGGTATTGTAAAAGGTGAGAATTGTTTTTTTGACAAAAGCATGTTGTATATTCACGTGGTCTATGGGGGAAAGTGGTTTGGCATTGAAGGTCCGGTCAAAACTGCTTTTCTAGCACTGATATTTAACTCCAGAGTGTTGCAATCAAAGGTGTAAAATGTGATTTTTAGCGAGTCGCGCAAAGTGTGGATCCATGGGAGCGGGGCAGGGTACCGAACCCCATAATCCGTGTAGTGTTTTTAAAGGTGCGAAAACCTACTCGAGCAACACAACACTTCCCACTCGCGCTGGAGGAAGTGTGAATGTCTGTTGGATGCCTGTTCTTGGAGGACCTGAGTTCTGCTGTCTTTGTGTGGGTGCAGTGTGTACTAAATGAAGGAATCGCTGAGCTGTGTACAGATATGGGGACGTATGAATGAGTTAGGAACAATTAGGAAGCTGGCGTCGGGTAGGGTGGTCAATTTTATCTGCTCAAGCGTGGGTGGACTGGCACCTCATTGTACTTCTGTTATAAGTTAAACTAGGAAATCAGTGTCCATCCAGCAGGCATGGCTGCACTTGTAGCACATATGATGGATGGGAGAGATTTGCAACACACAATAGTTCTGTGGCCCGAGCGGACAAGGTTAAAGGCGGCAGGTGAGGTGGAAAAAGTTGCATTAGCTCAGATTGACGGAGCTGCTACATTGAATGAGTGACAAACTCGCTGGAGAGCGGCCGTGCGTGTTTGTGTGCTAAAAGGTGTTTGGAGACGGGAAACAAGTGAGCGTGTGATGTGGAGTTTCCTTTCTCAGTGTATGTTCGTGTTAGACCGCTCTTACTTAATTCAGAGCGACAAGCCGTGCGAGGTTGCCTTTAAAATGAGTGTGTGTGTGTATGTGTGTTTCATGGATTAAATTGGCTTGCTTGTTCCTGGTTCATGCTCTCGTCTGATCTGATTGGAGCTACCCGCTTCTGAGGAGTGGGGTTAGTTTTCTCCATGAACTCCATAATCACAACAGCAGCCCTCTCTTGCTATCAATAATATTGACAAAAAAATCTCTGGGTCATGTTCTGCATTACATTTTGAACTCTGTGACATTTTATAAAATGAATATGCTTATTTTTAAGGTAGTATTTATACAAATGGATAGAAACTTGGAAATAAGAATCTAAATGCAGACAGTTTTCCTGAAGGATGATGTCATTAGGATGATGCCTTTTGTTAATTATGGATTTTACAAAAGACTAACAGGATACAAAGTGATATTGAGGACATTAAAACAATGTTTTTGTTTGCAACATTTGGATTAGAAAAAGAACAAATGAATGATGATTTCTTTCAATACTTGTCAATACTTGTCATGTATATCTGTGGTGGATGGATTTGAATGTGGCTTGGAACAGAAAGTAAACCATATACAGATGAAGAGATATTAAACAGCACTTTGATCGTGGCATTAACAAAAGATATCTGAGCTGTAATCTTTGCTCAGTGGGGTGGACATAATCACTTTAGTTTCAAACCAACTATTTGTGTGCTCGACTGGAAATGCCGCTGGTGAGGGCCAAGAAAGTCAACATATGCTTGTGTCTAATACAGTTAAACTCTCAAACATGAACGTAACATCAGTATCTATTAACTAAGATATTAATAAAGGAAGAAATCTATACTCTTATTTCAGTAGTTAGTTCACGTAATTCTATCTGTCTGTCTGTTCTATCATCTCTATCATTCTATCGTTCTGCTTGTCGTTTTATCATTCTATCGTTCTGTCTATTGTTATATTATTCCATCATTCTGTTTCTTCTGTCTTTCTTTTTGCCTGTTGGTCTATCATTTTCTCATTCTGTCTGTCGCTCTGTTGTTTCTGTCTGTTTATTATATTTTGAAAGTAAATTAGGGGCAATTATAAGATGTATTTTTTCATGTTGCACTAAAGACCGTGAAACCTCTGATTGTGTACACGCCAGTTATTTCTCAGAGTGTAAACATACCCTTCTGTTAATCTAGCAGATGTTACCCATCCACCCCAAATCCCACTTCTTCCTTTCCTGCTCTGTGAAATCATCTCCAAGTTCATCAAGTTCTTCCTGATAGGGCTGCACGAGCGCTAGATGCGATAAACATCGTATTGACAGCGTGCCAGCGGTAGGGCATATGCCAGTGAGCTGTGAGAGGTGTGGAGGCGTGAGCAGCAGATGTGAGGGACGAGTCGAGCTCGTACTTCTGCCATGTCTACCGCTGATGAGATTGGAAACTGTTGCTTGTCTGGTGTGGGGCAACTTATCAATAATGGATCAAATTGGTAGGAAATATTAATTAGAGGAGAAATGAAGAACTTATGCCTGTTTTAGATTTGTGTGTGTTATGTGATGTCTTTAGTTCTTGTATATATTTGGATGTGAAGTGTGGTTCTAGCACATTTTAATACATTTCCATTCATTTGGATAGACACTGCCGACAGCAGATAGTATAAAAAGTAAACCTTGTTAGATATAAATGACTTAATAATCCGTGGCGGTTCATAGGACATAGAGTTCATGGAATTTATTGTGTTTTTAATAATAAAATCTTAAATGTTTAATGTCATTAACATTTTTAATGCAGTAAACTATTTTGTCATTAGTATTTTGTGATTTCTAAACAGTTGAATGAATACTTTTTGAGCTTTCGTGCACCATACAAATATAGCAAATTATTTTACTTCTGTAAGAACCATTTCAATTTCATTTATAAACACATGTGCCGTTTCAAAAGATCTTTACAGTGAAAGTTTCTCCTCAGAGTCCTTGGATTTGTGTTTGAGTTTTAACTCTGTCACTTGTTAGAGTAAACTCCCAAACTTTGTGACAGACTTTAAAAGAGGTTTCGAAAAGTCTTTGTAGATCTCTAAAGTTGATGTAAAAGGCTTTTTAACTTTAGATGCTATCAGTGATGCAGTGCTATTCTGTGAATTCAAATGTGTATGAATCCCTAAACACCCCTCATCAAACCCAAAATTCTGAACAAAAACCAATGCTATGCTAATTGTTTGACACTTTTTGATTGCGATTATGAAAACGTCATCTTTTCCCAGCATAGGCCGGGGACAAGCAGGGTGGCCGTATGAATGTGGCACACTTCAAAGGCAATTAGGAACTGATAAACTACATGAGACCTCATTTCTTCTTCTGCTGCTGTCTTACTGAACCCCAGCGGGCAGACGTCTTCCACAAAATCACGTCTTTGACTGGTTAATTTTTTCCTTCAACATATCACAAGGCTATCTGATCGCTCCCCCTGGAAAATTCTGAATATTTGACTATTATAGTTTTTTTTTTGTGGTTGTGCAACTTCTTTGAGAATACCTTTGATGTGGTTTGCGAGTCTTGCTGGTATTGTAGGATTCATCGCCTTTAGGCATTCATGGCAAATTAATTATTTTTGTAGCATTTTAATCCTCTTGTGTAGCTTAATACGTAGGGGCAAATTAAAACGGCAATGAATATTTGGTCCTTGAAATATGCAGAAATGTAAATGTAAGTATCCTGCAGGCAGAAGTTTCATCATGTTGAATCTGAGCTCTTAACATGCACACAAACCAAAGCGATTTCCGTGTTGGGTGGTACAGAAAGTATCGTCCAATCGAATAAGGCTGTCTGACACCTTCAGCCCACTCTGTAAAAATTCAGGAACGAAAATAGCCTGAAAGGAAAAGGGAAATATAAATAAATATGTGTAAAATGGATAGTTATATGCAATGTGTTGATTGGTAAATACAGCATTCCAGTAATAGTTTAGGAATTTTATTTGAAAACCTGTTCATCGGCTATTGTAGAGGCGCAAAACAATCTCAGAATTAATTACAGATTACATTTTGCCTCAAAAACAAAACTAAAATTATAATAAATTATTTTTGCATGAATAAAAGCTTTTAAGATTTTTTCATGATAGTTTCACAAAAAATTATTATGATGAACTATTATCATAATATGTCTGAACTGCTTTTTAGTTTTTTCATTGTTAATTTCATTCAGAAAATACTGCACCTGTCAAAATTAAGTTGATGTAGAAAAATGATTTATTAATAAAACGTTATAATTTAAATGTTCAGAGACTGTATTTTATTAATTTGCTTTATAATTCATAGTATTTTAATAAAAATCTGTGATTTATTTAATTATGTTGTAACTATTTCATAAAAACATTAAGTCAAGGCTGTGCTGTATTGTCACTCCACTAAACGTCATAAATAGCAATGGCCATTTAGTCATGTTTATATTCACAGTACAGCACGGCCTCTTGCAACTTACTGCTTAAATACCCCCCCCCTCTCAAAGCTACGATACAAGAAGTAGTGTAAAAACAAGTATATTTAATTAGTGCTATTTCATCCTGGCTTTCTAATCCTTAGCTCCCGGCTAGCATAAAGCTTAATGCGGTGGAAAATCATGTTTTTAGCGAAGATGAAGTAATGATGGCACTCCGTGGCTTAATCATGTTGACATATGCCATCTTCCCCTCTTCTCTCTCACGTGTGTTCTGTAGGCAGCTGTTCGTTTGAAGAGCACTACAGTAATTGCGGCTACAGCGTGGCGTTGGGGACTAATGGCTTCGCCTGGGAGCAAGTCAACACCTGGGAGAGACCCTCCATGGACGCGGCCGTTCCCACAGGTACGGAATTACACCTCCATGACACATTCTGTCCTGTTATCATTCTCTTTTTGCCTTCTGTTGAGGAATTTTTAAATGAATAGTTCACTTATGTTCATTAATGTCATTCCATACTTGTGTGCTGTCATTTGTTTTCCATGGAGCATGTGTCCAAACGGACATACAACACCATTAAAGTGCACTGTAGAGTACAACAGTCAGGTTCTGGAAGTAAAAATCTCATTCATTTTCTTCTAAGGGTAATTGATTTTTAATAATATCTCATAAACCTTTAAAGACAGACCTGCTGTGAGCTACGAGGTTGTTAATCAAATATATAGTGTATGCTTGTGTTGTAGCCATCAGTCTGCATTATTTAAACTTGTGTTTAATGATGGAACTTCTGGTGGAAAAACTAAATTACCCATGATTCTGCAAAGTAATGTCCACCAGTCAGAGAGTAATACTTGTATATTTTGCAATAAACACCAAATATATAGTTTCACTAAACACAATGAACATCTTATCTTTATATTTGTATGCGATTTTTAATTAAACTAGATCGTTTGCAAAGCTTCATGGGATTATAGTTTTTTCCCTCATTAAAGAAAAAAAAAGTTTGTAATGTGATTCACCTCAAGCTGCTTAGATTGGCACATGGCTTATAGCTCTTTAACAACAACAACAAAAAATCCCTATGGAAAAAAATGACTGGAAACTAAGGCTGCTGAAAAAGTGGGCAGACACTGTTGCACTTTATAAAAATTTTTGCATATGTTCAAAGTCTTCTAAAGCCATATGTGAGGAACAGACCAAAAAAAAAAGTTGTTCTTAAGTTTAAAGTAGTTTTATGGTATGTTTTTCTCCATTTATAGATTGATAGATATTATCAGTTGATGTTGTATGGGAAAAAACACTTCAGCATTTCTTCTTTAAGTATCAAATGGAGAAACACACATTATAAAGGTTTGGAACAGCATAAGGGTGAGAAAATAAGTCAATTTTTGGGTGATCAGCTTCTTTTCCATCTGCTATCTTTCAGCAGTTCTCAAGATCCATGTTCTTCAGTCATATCTCAGCCTCTCAATTTGTTCATGATTTTTCCCCCTCATTCTTCTCTCTGTCAGACTTTTGTTATATGGAAAAGGCACTCTAGCCTCCCGTCTGTCTTGAAGTCTGTCTCTTTCTCTCTCTGTCCTTCTCTCTTGGAAGCGAGGCAGTAGTTCACAGTGAGACAAATGGCAATCAAGTTCACTGTCACTCTCACTCAGCCATCTCCTGCAGCGCTCAGCAACCTCTGTCTCACAGCACCCTTAAAGACAATAGAGTCAGCTACACAACTGTGTCTCCCCCCGCCAGCTTATTTAACCCTCTTTGCTCCCTGCACACTACAGTACATGTGACACCAAAGCACTCCGGCTTCAAGACACTCCATTGGAAAGATGCTACATGCTTATAAATGACAATTTTGGGGGGGGGGGGGGGGGTGTACTTCTTTCAAGCCACTAAAGAAGTTTTAGATTGCTGTAGTGAAAGCACCTTTCCCAGAATTGGATGATGGTTTTCAGAAGGTGATGGTGGTTATTTAAGGCAATTGTTCTTAACAGCTGTTGTGGTTCAGATAAATATTTTTTGCTTTAAGAGCTTGAATATTGGCCTTTTTTCCTAATTATTCTTGATTTAATTTAAATAATTTAAATATTGTTTTATTATCTGTATTACTTAATTAGATTTGATGAATAAAATCTATGTATATATATGTATATGAATAATCTTTAGACCAGTGAAATTTCTCAATGGGCGTATTCTCTAATTTCTTATAGTGTTGCTCTTAGATTGTTATAGTTGTGGCTGATTAGAATAAAAACACAGATTTACTGGCTTTATGATGCTTTATTGCATCATGCCTGATTAGGTTACAGTGTTGAGTCGTCACTTGGTGTCCAAAGTCAAATCTGGGTTCTGAAGCAAAGCCAGTTGAGATGCTCTGTTTTAGGGAAACGGGGTCATCAACAGCATCAAACAAAATCCAGCCGAAGACATCAAAGTCTAGTCATTTTTCTCTATTGGGGGTACTAGCATCAGGCCCCATCTGATAAAAATACACAAGCACTCATTAATAAATAAACGGCTGAAGAAGCACCATCTGTGCATGTTGATGTCATCAGGATCTGATTGTCTAATCAGGGGAGGAAATTGGGCTGCGGCATGATCCTTCTGTCATTAAACTCTGTGGAAACGTGCAGATATCAGCCTCTTCTCTCTGATTGTAGGCGGCACTTAATACAGTGTTCAGTGAATTACACCCAGGATGCAAAAGACCTGATGAAAAGGAGTAATTGAAGAATGCTCAGAGGTTGCTCTTTAATAGCTCAGGAGACCTAATGTAGTTCTCAGTTAGGGTTTTTTGAAGTGTGCTTCTTTGCGTGACAAGTTTTATTCAGATTGCTGCCATTGTAGAGCATTGTAGAGTATGTAGAGCATTCTTTGATGATGGATTTGAGATACATTTTTATTAATATAATATAATTTAATATAATATAATATAATATAATATAATATAATATAATATAATATAATATAATATAATATAATATATCATTTTAGAACAGCCTTAAATAATTCATTTGGTTCTGATTTAAGTTTTATTACAGTAATAAATTCATCTCTGAAAATTGTTCCTAAAATTATTTAGGATAAATAAAAATGGACACAAATGAGACCATTGTTGATGTGCAGTAAATGTTTTAGTTGATATTGGCCTGGGCATCTTGGCAAGAGTGTGAGATTAGGACATTTTTACAAGGAGAAAACTCTGAGAAACATAAGATTTAAGCACGTCTCCCTTGCTTTCCATTTAGTCTCATGTATTAATAAGGAGGTCTTATTTGTGTTTTATTTTCACTATGGGCAGAGCAAGAAAAGGTGGAAGATAGAGAGAGAAAGGAGACTCAGGTGGGGATGAGGGCACCTAAATGTGTTTTTACAGGATGTGTAATGAAGCCTGTCAGTCGCCACTGTTTCGTTTTATTCCTCTGTGGACCGTGGGTCACTAGCATCAATACAACCCATTCCTCTCATTACTGCTGCTCTCTGTGGGCTAAGAGACAAGCTCTGCCAGGGAAAATACATCTGTGACTGAGATGTTGTGGCCAGGTGCACACACTCTTATTGCACTCGGAGAAGAGACCCATCATCGCTCTGATGCCACACTTTAAAATGCTATTTGAGGGAATGTGTGCAGGTACTTTTAGTTAGGGTTTTATTAGGTAGTCAAACTTGTTGCCAAAAACATCTGATTTTGGGTAGTAAAATTTTTTTTTGGGGGGGGGGGTATCCCTTTAAAGGAATATTTCACAGAAAAAAGAAAATTTGCTGAAAATGCACTCACCCTCAGGCCATGCAAGATGTAAGTGTAGATGTCTCCAGTAAAAAGTCTATCCTCTATTGTCCTTTCACATACAATTCACTAAAAGAAATGTTTAGAACTGTTTTGGACAGTTTTTGCTTGTAAACAATGCTTGATCTGTGCATATTTCTCTCTTGATTCAGATGAGATGTCTTATTCGCTGAGAAAAGCAAAATTATGAATAAAGGACTTGTATTTTAGCCGGAAACAAGAGTTGTTTGATGAATTTGTTTCTTACAGACATCCAGCTTTACAAGGCATTAACTGAAGGACCGGAGTGATGTGGATTACTTGTGGATTGTTGTGATGTTTTTATCAGCTGGACTCTCATTCTGACGGCACCCATTTACTGCAGTAGATCTATTGATGAGCAAGCATTGATCTATTCTGATAAAGAAACAAACTGCTCTACATCTTGAATGGCCTAAGGGCAAGTACATTTTCAGCAAATGTTAATTTTTGGGTGAACTATTACTTTCTGTGTAAGACAGTTCTATCTATCTCGGGTATTTTTAGATTTAGGGTGACTGGTTTGTTTTTTGAAGGAAAAGCAAAGTATCTTTTTGAATGGCCTAGACTTTGAGTTTATAGCTTAGCGATTTGTTTGATTTATAAAACGTTTTGAAATCTTTATGGACTTAATGAACTCAAAGAGGCTGTTAATTTTCAGATGTGTTACACTGTTTTGATGGACAGATGAAAGCTCTTGCTCTCCCTCTGTTTCTCATGTTTGATATTTGTCCTACTATTTTTCTCCTCTGATTGGCCGTAGCTGTCAACAAATCAGTGCCAATCCAAAGAGCTATCATTTAATCATGACCAATTATTTTGTGCGTCCACTTGGGTGTCCAATGTCCCTGTGCATAGTGTGCACCTTTAGGAATGGTAATTGAGTTTTGAATTATAGGTTACCAGGGCAGTATTGCATAAATGTGCATGTTACAGATGGTTGACGGGGGTAAATGGCATTTTTAGCCTTTCATTTTCACGTTTTCATCTTTTTTTGTTCTTTTGGATGATTTTAGGGTCCTCATGGGCAGCAGTGCTTGATTGTGTGTCTGATTTCTTTCCTCTAAGATTAGAAAGTGGGGCAGAAAAGGTTGCAATTGAAATGAAATTGACAGGGAAGGAGCCTAAGGCAAGCACCCACTTACACATCCACTTAATCATATAGACACGTATAAAATCCAGTGTTGTGGGAAGCTTCAAGACAAGGTACTCATATTTTCAAGTAGTTAAACTGTAGTCATGTTACTCTACAAGCTAATGAATTAATTTAATATTTTCTGCAATTTTAAGCTGAAAGATTTGAACAGATTTTTTCACAAAATACCCCTAATATATCTAGAAAACACATTCATTTATATAATTGATATTATTATATTATTTACGGTTTTAATTAACTTGTGGATCTCAATGAAATGTCCAAGTGAATAGATTCACTAAAATGGATCTTTTCTAAGTTTTATTAGAAAGAGCTGATATCAGTGCCTCAGTTTGCTTGGCTATAAATATTTTTCATAAATGCACAGATTTTTAAAATTTTTTTAAATATATTATTTATTATTTATTTTCAATAATATAATATTTTTATATTCATATGTATATTTAATAACGAAACATTGTTATTATTATTATAATTATTGCTTTTTTAAAATTGCATTTAAAATTTTTATTTAAATTTGCAGTTAGATTTTTTTCGCAAAATTTAGCCGGAAGTAATGGTATAAGTGAAGGTGACGTGACCCATCCGTGAAGACACACTCGGAGCAGTGGGCAGCCAATTATGCTGTTGCGCCCGGGGAGCAGTTGTGGGTTCACAGGCACCTCAGTCGTGGTATTGCCGGCCCAAAACTCAGACCCACAACCATAGGGTTAGGAGTCAACCTCTTTAGCATTAGGCCACGACTTCCCCACAACAGGCTTGCATAACAGGCTTCATTGTGTTAAGGCCAGTTTACTCCAAGAACGATAACTGTAAAGATAACTATAAATATAACTTTATTAGAATCCACATCAGCGGACGATATCGTCTGTTTATTCCAAGCATATGCTCATCTGCTGCTTTAAATTCTCAAGCTTCTTATAGCAGGATTGATTCCTGATTGATTCGTTATCTTTATAGTTATATAACTATAGTATAGTAGTCTTTAGTGTGAACAGGCCTTAAGACGTTAGTGACATTCTGCCATTTTTAGAGTTATAATAAAGGCTTATCTGGTAATTTAGAAAAAACTGAGTAGGAGGTTTTGAACATTAATCTACAGTGACTGTGATGTTACAATGCTACTCAGAGACAGATAGAGAAGATGAAGGAAGTTGGGTATCCAGTAGCGTGAATTGCCATGAATGAGTTAGAAAGATTGACCGACCAAAAGAGACAATAGACAGAAATTGAGAGTGATAAACAGAAAAAGACAGATAGAAAACGATGATGAAGAGTGCAGTGGTGGGTTTAGCAGCCTATCCCAACACACATCAGTCTTGTTTACTGATATCCAGCCTAGAATAAAGCAAAGCTCCAGCATCTAAGAGCCTCCTGCCACGAGCTGCCGGAATCAAGCTCTCACACTGGGGACCCGACTGCTAAGAGACCTCCACTTTTCCCTTCTCCCTCTACCTCTATCTTCCCTCTCGCTTATTCTGTCTCTCCCTCCCATGTCTCTCGAATTCATCGCACCTTCTGCTGACACGCTGCTTTCACTAAAGCCTCGATCGGGCCCTCTGCTGACTTACATGTCTCAGCTCTGGTTTACATGCCTCGATGAACACACTCCCAGTGATGCATTCACACTTGCAGACTCACACGCTCACACTCACTCGGTGGGATAGAATGCTGCCAGGCGGCTCAGGTCAGGTCACGAATCGGAGCTTGTGATTAACAGGACAAAAACATTCGGTGGGAAAACAGAATGCTTTTTGTTAATGCCTGCTTCGGTTGGTTGCTTGTTCTCGTCTCCCTCCTCATCTAAGCGTGATTTAGGATTTAAATAGGATAGCTTTATGATCACCTTATAGACATTGGGTGAACAATGAAATGAATAATGACACTGAATAAAACGAAATAATTGAACTATTGTATTCTGTAGCGCTACTTATAGCTAAATTGAATAAGTTTTTCGGAATTAACTTTTTGCACAGTTTTTCAACACCAAACTGACTTTATTAGAGCCGGTTTACAGCTGAATTTTAATTTGTTTCATATTTGAAGACGTTTGCATCATTGATTCTGTTATTTTCCTCTGTATTACTGTGAAGTTGTGAATCTGTATTCTATAAAGGGATATAAATTAAGGTGACTAGTGGTGACATGGAAAGGTGGATGGTATATATGCTAATGCTTTGGGTTTCTGATGTCAGTTTTATTTTAGAGTTGAATTAGAGTTGTTTTTGCCATTTAGTTTTAATAGGTTCAGTTTAGATTCTACTTTTAGGTTTAGACTTTTTAAACATCTTGCAATATGTTGTTATAGAAAGTGAAATATTTTATCCTTTAGGATTACCAAAAACCTAATTCCTTATGATGTGATTGCTTTAATAAATCTAAATTAGGACATTTTGATTTAATGAACTGACCTGTTCACCCTTCAGTTTCTTGAAGCTTGGGAGCATGAATTCACTTTGCATTAATTTCTGTGTGGCTTAAAACCATTGCAGCATTGAACGTTTATGTGTGTACAGACAGCACCGCGCTCGGAGAGACAGCTGTCCTGGAGCTGCCCAGAACGGTGAATGATATTTGTTCGGAAGCATGGTTTGATGCATACAATAACCAGTTTTCCATCCAACTCATTTGTATTTAGGGATGTCAATATTCGATCATTTTTATGATTGATCGTCGTTTAAATTAACGATCAATTAATAACCTTAATGCTGCAAAATGCTTCTGCAGCGGTACTATTATTATGTGCAAAAGCCACTTGGAAAAAATATATATATTACCTGTTTTATATATTTAATACTTGGTCAGTTTATTGATTTGTTTGGTTAACTTTGGATACATTTTTTATTTTAATACCGTGCAGTGCACACAAAATTAAGATTCGAGAGATGGTTCAAGTCGGTGCTCAATAAATGATGATAAGTTTAGAAATGTTGTGCATCCACTTATTAGTAGTGTGACATTTTAGCATGCAAATGAAGGGCAAAACTTCAAGATATTGGCCCTAAAAATCGGCAGCACATATCGGCCATCGGCTGACCCTGAACTCTTAACATCGGCATCGGCATCGGCTATAGAAAAACCCATATCGGTCGATCTCTATTACTAAGGAAGATGTGTTAACTAACCAGTATGTAATACAATTTTATGATTGTGTTACGTAACCGTTAGCTAATCAATAACTAATATATTCTGTCATACCTCCTGAAGAACTACTATTAATTATCCACTAGTTAAGGTTCAAGAAAAATAACTCTCTAAATAACTCTGTAAGAACAAATCGGAGGCCTTGATCGTGCTTTAAGAAAAGCATGTACTGCAAAGTTGGACAGGATTGCAAGAAACTGCTGTAATCATACCATAATGAATCACATAGGTCATTCAATTCTTATATAAAGCTGAGGAGCATTTTCAGTGAATGAAGATGCTGTATGGGAGTTCTGCAGACATGCAATATCTATGTGTACATAGGGCAGCATATTTAAAGAAGATATTACTGGAAAACCTGCAATGAAAACAGGTTTATTGGTCTAGAAAATTAACATAATATAATATTAATATATTTTATATATCCAGTATATTAATGTGTTAAAATAACAGAAAATATGTAGTCACTAAAGAATTTCCCATTTATGCTCTTTTTGCAAATGCAGTATTTTAAATTTAAAAATATTATTATTTTTTTTAATAATAATTGTGGTTAAAATCCTTATCCAGAGCTCATAAATGACTGGAAAAGTCACGGAAATGTATTAATCAAAAGATGTGACAACACGGAAGTTCATGTCAGAGATATAAAGGTGTTTCATGGATATTTTTAAATGTGTGATTTCCAGGCCTAGAAAAGCCACCAAAAGTAATTTCAATAATAAATATAGATGTGTATTTTTTCTACTAATGCTCATATTTAGTTGTCTAGAAATTGTCCTCTAAATAAATGACTGGAAATGTCACAGGAAATCATTGGTCGAAAGTTGGGGAAACACTGAAGTTTATATCAAATATTCTGCACTGTAATTAAGCGGAAACAGTGGTTTGCTAATTTTTCGGGTTTTGCAGACATGGATGATGAATCACACACATCTGCCATCGACAGTTTCAGTTTTTCTATGCAAAATACTGTGTAATGTTACTTTTAAAAGTAGCCAATGTTATTGAATTATGAAAAGTTACAAAGTTATTATATTATATATTATTACTATTTACTATTACTATTATTATTACTGTGTTAACCTAACTGAGGCTTGTTATAGCACTTATATTTCATTGCTCTTTTTGTTGTTTTTGGTTGCTTCCACTGTCCTCATTTGTAAGTCGCTCTGGATAAAAGCGTCTGCTAAATGAATAAATGTAAATGTAAATGTATATTCAGTACAACCGCTCCCTATACGTATGTAAACAGTTTGCATAGGGCAAAGGATTTTGCAGAATTTTGTGTAGGATTTTTCACCTCATGTTCATTAGCATACTATCACAATTCAGTAAATACTCCTCACCAAATCAGTTAACTCTCTTCACATTACATCTGTTTGAAATGATTTTATGAGACAATGCACCTTATGTTCCACCAAATTTCATTCATGGGAGCCATTTCTTCACTGGAATAGTTTAATCTGAAATAATGCGACCAGAAAGATTACATTGGGCTGGCAGAGAGAAGGGCATAATTAATTTGATGGAGACTTAATAAATGCAGGGTGACATATGAGGCACTGCGAGGCATACTTAATGAGAGCGGGAATAAAAACGAGAGACAGAGAGAGAATGAGAGAGAGCAAAGATGTTCTTTTGTCTCTCTCTACAGAATGTGAAGCAGACAGCAGAGCTCCGGGCGGTGAGAGGGCCACTTTACAGCTGAAATTAAATACCGCAAGAGAGCCTCGACTCTGAACAGTTGAACCCAGCAGATCTATACTGATCCTTGAGCTGAAGTGTAGTTACCTCAGTCTCTCTGCCAACAAAGTTTGGGTCCAGCATATGGCAAAGGCCTTATCAGTGGTCTTAAGAAGTGTTAGTTAGCAACTGCCAATATGTACCTTAGCCACAGTACCTATGATAATCTTGTAACCCTGATATTGTGTCTGCTTCATATATAACCCCAAAAATCAAAAGAAAGTAACAAGAGGTTAAATTGTGTAATTTGTAGTAAGTAAGATTACATTGACTTTATTTTCACATCTATTTTTATCTCTTTTTTTGTATCTTATAGTTTAATTGTATATTTCTCTCTTTTTTAATATTAATCATCATCATCATTTTTATTAGTCATAAGCACACACACACACACACCCACACACATATTTTTTCCGCCCAAATGGCGCAGTCCTAGTTGAAACGTACAAACTGTCTGGGTCATAACTCATGCCGAAAATCTAAATAAATAAATATTTTCAGAACAATAAAGATTACATGTATCTAATGTAATGAAAATTGTCTGGATGCATTGCGTTAATGTGAAATTGGAAGGGAAATTCTCAGTTTTACATTACCGCATTATGTGAAATTGAACTGACCTAAAAAAGTATTTTTCTTGATGTAAAAAAAAAAAAAAGTTAAATTATTATTTTTTTATTTCAATGTTATTCTTTTGAATTTGGGGTAAAATATGATGTTGTTACTTCACTAGTACATCTGTGAGATCATCTGGACTGTGTACTTTGTGTATGAACAACTTTTGACAAAAATCCATCAATTCTTGTAATTAATTAGCCTGAAAGCCAAATTGGTACATTATTATGGAATTCAACTGATGTACGGTCATCTAATCAGTGTTTGAGAGCAATCTCATCTCATCATTGCACAGAGTATTAGGCTGTTCGTGTTGTGCACCTTTTGTTATGTCTCGCTTACTGCCTCCTAACGTAATGCTTAATGACTATTCATTATAGGACAGCCACAAGGCTTGTAAGTGCCTATTATGTGTAAATTGTGTGTGCGAGTGTGTACTAGAGTAGTTATGCTTGTAGTACAGAAAGCTGGGAGGGCCAAACAAAACAATCAAACTCGGCAGATGTTTTGCCAGAGAAAGGGACACCCTCCGGTTTCATTTCCTCCCTACTCCTTTTAGAATGTCTTGCCAATAGTATTACAACTTCATTATAGGAGTTCAAATCACAGAAATAGTGTTTCCAGCTAAAAGGAGCATTTATTTTGCCCTTAGATCTCTGTTCTTTGTGGGCTTTTTTTCTACAGCCCAGCAGTAGCTTCGTATATCACAACATAAGCCTCATTCTATAGGGCTTGCTTAGCTGCTACAAGTCATTTATCGTAAGCCTTTGTCCTGCATTAACATTTTGTTAGCCAGCCCTGTTATCTTCTTTTCAGTGTGTTGGTTCACGTGTGCATTCAGACTGTAACCATTGCTTATCAGCAGATATAATATGGTGGTTCCGGGTGAATGCTCTTTTTGTCCTCCTTGCAATCAGACCCTGGCATGGCCCTTGTTGACGGAGCATTTCTCTCCAACCCTGGGAATAATGAAGGCTCATCTGAAAGCTTCATTCCAGAGTGGCTGTCCAAAACCACCAGGCTTGGGTGTATGAGTGATATTGAATAGACCCTCTGAAAGCACCAACCTTTTCTTCTGCCAAATCAACAACAGATTTCACTTTTGCTGCTACCTTGGTTACAATTATGCATCTGCCCCCCCCCCCCCCCCCAGCTTTTTTTTCTTACCTCTATCTCTCTTTCGCTCTCTCTGTTTAGCACAGTTGTTGTGTTAGCGTAAGGTCAACTGCCTCGGCGTGCTTTGAATCATTCTCGTTTCACAGTAATGTCTGCGTTTGGAAGCTTGCAGCCTTCGGGGAAAGACTGAGATGCCATATTTGATATTTTGCAGAAAATGAATCATTCAATATGTCTCAGATTTAATGAACTTTTCTCTAGAATACATTTCACCATCCAATGCTCATATATTTGCCCCATTGCAGTTTTTTAGCCTGTCTTTGTTGTAATATTGTATGTTTTTTTTTTCAAAATACAATAAATTGTTCCACCACTTACTTTTTCACTGCAGAAAAAAAAACACCTTTTGGAATCTTATTTTTTAACAGTGTATAGAAGTTGGAAAACTCACTTTAACCAGTTTTCTTCTTTAAAAAACGTACTCGGTTACTAAACGTAACCTCGGTTCTCTCTAGAAGAGCGAACGAGTACTGCGTCTTAGCTAAGACGCTACGGGAAAAGTCTCTTTTCACGAAATACTGAAGCAAAAAATTATCCTTAATTTTGTATTTTTGTAAAGCGCATTTGCAGCAGTACACAGCCATAGGCGAGACGGCTCGCTCGCTCACTGGCTTGTTCTGCGGCAACTGCACAGCCTATCGAGCGCAGGCTGATGCAACATCAGACCAATAAGGGCGCTTCGCGCCCTTCTTGCCACTTCCCGCCGAAACGGGTGTGGCCCAACCTATAAAAGGAGCTCGAAAAGGCTGACTCACCTGATTTATTTCATCGCCGAAGCGAACCAGAGTGAATCGTACGCACGGCAGAGAACGCAGTACTCGTTCGCTCTTCTAGGGAGAACCGAGGTTACGTTTAGTAACCGAGTACGTTCTCTTACGAGAGCTCTCTCGTACTGCGTCTTAGCTAAGACGCTACGGGAACCCGATGTAAAACGCCGTGCGCGCAGGGATCACACACCGATAAACCTGAAGCAACGCCCAGGATTTACAGTGCACAGTCACCTGAGGGACTCACAGAGAGTCCGGGACAGAAAAAAGGGGGAAAAACCCTCCGTCCCATATCTAGCAGCATCCGTAGATGCGGCAATATGACATCACACAGCCGAGGCAAGGCCTGACCAATGTGGCAATGCGGGTCTTACGCAATAGTGCCCATATAACAGTCGGCAGCGCCTAGCGCTCATGAATTCAGAATTCCCCTCAGGGCCCTGATTCTTCTATACCGACAGCAGCCTTGCTTGCAAGGCGGGAACCTCCAGGTTATAGAACCTGATAAATGTAGACGGCGAGGCCCAACCCGCCGCCATACATATATCCTGCAAGGAGATCCCAGTAGACCACGCCCACGATGAGGCGACGCCTCTTGTGGAGTGTGCTCTGACGCCCAACGGGCACTGAAGGCCCCTGGAAGCATAAGCTAACGCTATGGCGTCAACTATCCATCTGGATAGAGTCTGTCTCGAAACAGCCATTCCTTTGGAACGTCCACCGAATGAGACAAATAGCTGCTCCGTCTGCCGAAAGGCAGCAGAGCGAGACACATAAGCTCTTAAAACCCTGACAGGGCAAAGAAGACTCGAGTCTCCATCCCCCCCTGACACCGGCAGGGCAGACAGGGCAATAACCTGAGCCCGAAACGGTGTGCTGAGGGATTTCGGCACATAACCGTGCCTAGGTTTGAGTATGACCCTTGAGTCATTGGGCCCAAACTCCAAGCACGACTGGCTCACCGAGAGCGCGTGCAAATCACCCACACGCTTCACAGAAGCGAGAGCCAACAAGAATACTGTCTTGAACGACAGATGCTGAAGGCTAACCGATTGGATAGGCTCAAAAGGGGGACCCTTCAAGGCCTCCAAAACCGCCGCGAGGTCCCACATAGGGACTGACGGAGGTCTGGGAGGATTCAGCCTCCTAGCTCCTCTGAGGAACCGGATGACTAAATCGTTCCTTCCTATTGACTGACCGGACGCCGTTTCAGAAAACGCCGCGATGGCCGCCACATAAACTTTGAGCGTGGATGGGGCTCTGCCCTTATCCAACAGCTCCTGTAGGAAGGAGAGGACCTCCGTCACCTCACAACTAAGGGGTGAATAACCTCGAGCTGTGCACCAGCTGGAGAACACCGACCACTTCGAGGCATACAGACGTCGTGTCGACGGAGCTCTAGCCTGAGTGATGGTATTTAGCACTCCCACTGCGAGATCAGCGGGTAACCGTTGAGTGCCCATACATGGAGGGACCACAACTCCGGTTGAGGGTGCCAAATCGAGCCCCTGGCCTGCGAGAGGAGATCTCTCCTCAACGGTACCGGCCATGGGGCGACATCTGCTAATTGCATCAAATCTGGGAACCATGGTTGGTTCTTCCAAAGAGGTGCCACAAGCAGTATTGAACATCTCGTTTCTCTCACCCGTTCTATCACCTGCGGAAGGAGGGAGACGGGAGGGAACGCATAAAGCGGGCAGCACGGCCATTTCCGTGACAGCGCGCTTTCGTTCTTGGAAAAGAATGCGGGGCAGTGAGCGTTTTCGTGGGACGCAAAGAGGTCCACCTCCGCCATGCCAAATCTCTCCCACAACAGCCGAACTGTTTGCGGGTGTAGAGACCATTCGCCCGTAGGGACATTGCCTCTGGACAGCCTGTCTGGACCCAGATTCTGCAGTCCAGGCACATGCACCGCTCTCAGCGAGCGCACGTTGCGTTGAGCCCAAATCAGGAGGCGTTCCGTCAGCCTGTACAGGTTTCGGGACCCGAGACCGCCCTGGCGATTTATGTAGGACACCACGGACATGTTGTCCGAACGGACTACGACGTGGTGATCCTTGATATGGGGACAAAAGCGCGTCAGCGCATTCTCCACTGCCAGCATTTCCAGGCAGTTGATATGATGGAGCTTTTCCCGTTCTGACCATAGGCCAAAGGACGGTCTGCCTTCGAGCAGCGCTCCCCATCCCGAAGTGGAGGCGTCTGTCGACACCATTTTCACACTCGGGGAAGTCCCCAGGCTTACACCTGATCGGTACCAGCCGTTCGCTGTCCAAGGTGCTAGAGCCGCAACACAGCTCTGATCGACCTTGAAATGCAGCCGGCCAGACGCCCACGCTCTGCGCGGCACCCGAGCCTTCAGCCAGAACTGCAGGGGGCGCATGCGGAGCAGGCCCAGCCGCAGAACCGGAGATGCTGAGGCCATGAGACCCAGCATCCTTTGACAGTGTTTGAGCGACACAGTCGCGCCGCAGCGGAAAGAACTCGCTGCGCGCTGAATGCCCATCGTGCGCTGTGGTGACAGTCGCGCCGTCATGGAACACGAGTTCAGAACTATACCCAGAAACAGGATCGTCTGACTGGGGTTCAGCGAACTCTTCGCCCAATTGACACTGAGGCCGAGCTTCTCGAGGTGATCGAGTAAAACAGCCCTGTGGTCCACGAGCTCCGCTCGTGATTGGGCCAGAACCAGCCAGTCGTCCAAATAATTCAGCACTCGTATGCCTCTGAGTCTGAGAGGAGCGAGCGCTGCATCCATGCACCTCGTAAACGTACGAGGAGCTACGGACAAGCCGAATGGCAGGACTGCAAACTGGTATGCCTGGCCCTCGAAGGCGAATCTCAAAAACCGCCTGTGGTTTGACGCTATCTGTATTTGAAAATACGCGTCCTTCAGATCTATTGACATGAACCAGTCCCCTCCGCGAATCTGCGCGAGGAGCTTCCTGGTCGTGAGCATTTTGAAACTGCGTTTCGTCAATGCCTTGTTCAGCTGCCTTAGATCCAGTATGGGCCTGAGACCCCCGTCTCTCTTGGGCACCAGAAAGTATCTGCTGTACAGTCCCCCCTCGCTTTGAGCTTGAGACACAGGCTCTACAGCCCCTTTGCTCAACAGTTTCGATATTTCGGCCCGAAGTATGTGTGCTACTTCTGTTTTGACCGTAGTTTCGACGCGCGCTGAGAAGCGCGGTGGGCGTCGAGAAAACTGTAGCGAGTAGCCTCTCTTTATAATGCCTAGCACCCAATCCGAAACCCCTGGAAGCGCTGACCATGCATCTGCATGAATGGCTAAGGGCTGGATGTGACACGCGCTCTGTTGACTGGGCAACGGCGGCGCTCGAGTGTGCTGCGCATCTGAGGCGGGGAGCGCGCTGATCACAGCGGGCAGATCGCTCATCCTCGACCCCGTTCCGGCGCTTAACCGACTGGAGGGAGGCTGAGCGGGTCCCGTGGGACTCAATATATCTGCGAGTAACCGTGGGCTGCATGTGTGCACTTTTACCACTTCCAACTCGCCGTCTGCCTGTGCAGAATGTACGTGCACGGGCCTCGTTTTTACAGAAGCCCCGCGCCGTAAGTGACATAGTGTATGTGGGCACTGGGAAGTGGGCACGTTTACTATGCGGCGCGCTCGACCGATCTGTGTCGATCTTATGTGCGCCAGCCCTGTGTGCAGGGCTGTGCTTACATGCGGGGATGGGCACTGGGTAGTGGGCATCGTCACTGCATTTAAAGCACCATCGGCCGTGGCCGGACGAGCGTGCACGGGTTTCGTTTTTACAGAAACCGCATGACGCGTGTGACATAGTAATTGTGGGCACTGAGGGGTGGGCACGTTTACTATGTAGTGTGCGCGACCGACTTGAGTCGACATTATGAGCGCAGGCCCTGTGTGTAGGGCTGTGCTTACATGTGGAGATGGGCACTGAGGAGTGGGCATCGTCACAACATTTATAGCACCATCGGCCGTGGCCGGGACACCAGAAAAAACGCTGTTTTTGTGAAACATCTGGGTAGCCGTGATAACGGCTTTTGTGTGCAGGCAAGCGGGCACTCGTGCAGGCTTGCGCATTGCAGAAGACACTGAGGCAGTCGCAACTCTTGGAACTGCAACAGCGGCGCGCTTGGGTGAGAGCTCGGCCGCAGCGGAACTCGAACACCGGCGCTTTCCCAGCAGTGCTAGGATGCTTTCGGGGCTTCTGGCTTCACCGCAATCCTCTGCCGCGGCTCCCGCTGCGCGGGGCGACGGCTCGAAGAGCGAGAACGGGGTCCCGAGCTGCGTTGCTGACGCTGTCGTGATGGCGCAGCAGGAGGCGGTGGGCGTGACTGAGAGCTCTGTGGGGCCGGTCTAGAGCGGCTAGCTGCAGAACTGGAGCGCTTCGGCAAGAAGTGCTTGAACGCCTGTGAAGCTTTCTGGTCCTCGGCGAATCTCTCCACAAACTCGTTGACGGAAGATCCAAAGAGGCCGGCAGGAGTTAGCGGAGTGTCAAGAAACGCAGCGCGCTCAGACTCCTTGATGTCAGAAAGCGTCAGCCACAAATGCCTCTCAGCCACCGTAGCGGAAGCCATAACCCGTCCCATGGCCTGTGCAGCGGACTTAGTAGCGCGGAGGGAGAGATCCGAAGCACTCCTCAGATCCGCGAGACAGATCGCTTCAGGTCCCATCTCATCCAGCTTGCGGAGAAGATCGCCCTGGAAAATCTGTAGCGTCGCCATGGTGTGTAACGCAGACGCAGCCTGCCCAGCAGCAGAGAATATCCGTGTGAGCAGCGATGACGTCATGCGGCAGGCTTTGGATGGCAACGCCGCCTTAGTCCGCCGTCCAGCAGAGGGCGGGCAAAGGTGCGCTGCTATAGCCTGTTCCACCGGCGGAAGTGACAGGTAGCCTCTGTTCTTAGCACCGTCCAGTGTGGAGAATGCTGGCGAAACAGATGAGCGGATTCTCGCCGAGAATGGAGCGTCCCAAGCCTTCGCCACTTCTTCGTGAAGCTCAGGAAGAAAAGGGGCGTGTTTTGAGTATGAGGAAGAGCGCTCATCCGGAAGATAGCTACCATCCAGCCGGGAACGCGAAGGGGGCGCTGGTGCAGACCACTCGAGGCCGAGGCTCGCCGCGGCCAACGAGAGTACACGCATCAGCTCCTTATCGATATCCCCCGTCTGCTGGGCCTCTGAGCAGCTGGCGCGAGATCCACGGAGCTCGTCCAACCCTCACTGCCCGAAGCAAGCAGAGAGCACGTGTCTTCTTCCTCCGACGCGGGCCTGAGATCCACTTCCTCCGATGACGCGTCGGCAAGCAGCGGACACTGAGCATCGGGAAGCGATGCAGGGGAGACCGGCGAAGCGGAGGGAACCGGCGAGCTCGGCCGAGCTGGAGGCGGTTCTGGTAGGCGCTGCGAGCGGCGCTTCTTACGGCGCTGCGGCGCAGCGGATGATGCAGGCTTCGAGAAGGATGCCAGGCGAGTCCTCAGAGTCACCATAGGCATCAGCTCGCAATGAGGACATCCGCCATCAGCGAGCGCGAGCGCTGCATGGTCTTCACCCAGACAGGAGACGCAGATGACATGACGATCTCCTTCGCTGAGCGGGGTTCTGCACGAGCCGCACGAAGGCATCTTTAAAAAGACGCAGCTCTTTTGTGAATGTGCGTCGCAGGGCGAACACACACACAGAGTATCACAGAACAAGGATTATAAAGGATATGGGCGCCGGATAGCGCAGCAGGAACGGCAGTGGAAGGCGGCGGTGCCAGCGGCTTCAGGATGGCTCGTCCTGCTGATATGCTCTTCCAGACGGCGCTTGCTTCCTCGTGATCCAGCGATGCGTGAGCTTCGCTGAAGAGATGAAAAATCAGGTGAGTCAGCCTTTTCGAGCTCCTTTTATAGGTTGGGCCACACCCGTTTCGGTGGGAAGTGGCAAGAAGGGCGCGAAGCGCCCTTATTGGTCTGATGTTGCATCAGCCTGCGCTCGATAGGCTGTGCAGTTGCCGCAGAACAAGCCAGTGAGCGAGCGAGCCGTCTCGCCTATGGCTGTGTACTGCTGCAAATGCGCTTTACAAAAATACAAAATTAAGGATAATGTTTTGCTTCAGTATTTCGTGAAAAGAGACTTTTCCCGTAGCGTCTTAGCTAAGACGCAGTACGAGAGAGCTCTCGTAAGAGAACATCATGTTTGATTCAATGTGTTGCTGGCTGTTTCTTTCTAATTATTTGTGAAATTCACTAGCAATTTTTGCATGAAAATTGTTTATACATTTCTAGTGACTTTTTAACATTGATTTGGCGCACTCTGTAAAGGCATTGTTATCTTTGGAGGTTTAACCTTGAATTTTGAAGTATTTTGCATGTGGAATTTCTTGTGATTTAATCTGATTAACAAGAAGACCTCAGCTTTTAACATAATTATTGGATTAATGTTATTTTATTGCAATCCATCTGGTTTGGTTACCACCAACATGTTTGTGCTTAATTGAGTAAACAGCATTTTCACAAACTAATGTTGTTCATACAGTGCTGTCATTAAAATATCTGTTTTGTTGTTCCAGCTACTTCGAATACTGCATTAAAAATCTGTTTTTTGTTTTGTTTCGTTTTTTTGTGATAAAATCTGAGCATTAACAAGGATTTTGCTAAATCCTCTAACACTGTTTTGGTGGTGCACAAGAAAAGTTGATCTAGAAACAGTTGTTATTTTCAGTTTCTTTTGATTTTAGCTAATTGAGGCTCTCGTGGGTTATTTAAAGGAAATAAGTGCGGTGCATCTACTGCAAGAAGCCTTCATTGGTCACATGCCACATGTGGTCTGTCAGTACTTCCTATCACTTCCATTCTCTTTCCTCCTCTCTATCAAAGATAAAGTGTCATTTGACCTACTTTTTTACCAATACAACCGAATTCATCTCTTTTCTCTTTCTCATTCCTGCTCTGGTTATAGTGATGGAGATGGAGAGAGAGAGAGAGAGAGAGAGAGAGAGAGAGAGAGAGAGAGAGAGAGAGAGAGAGAGAGAGAGTGGGTGAGTGAGTGAGTGCTTATTACTTCTATCTCCACTATGTCAAATCCAGGGGATGTGGAAAAGGTGTTTTTTTTATAATACCACCACACCATTTCGCTAAGGGCCAGCTGTCCCTTTTTTTTTCAACTTCCCCTGTCAGCTCAATCCTCAAATCTCCTAAGTGTTGAAAAGGATAAGTCTGGGAGTATGTCTAGCTAACCTGAGAGACAAAGATGTTTGATATGAGGAGAGAATACATCTTTGTTTATGGTCTTTATTGCCTGTTCCTCTGAGTTCAAGTTACAGTGGTCTGGAAATGGCATGTGCAATACATTTTAGTTCTATAAAATAAAGATATTCTGTAAAATAAAAATAGATGTTCAACTAGAGAAAAACAAAGTAGTACATGTCTTGATTTGATCTATCAGGATGGTGAAAATGAGAATTTTATACCCAAACGTGACACAGCACCTGCTTTTGAAATACATTACAGTATTAGGTTGTGAATGACATTTCATATTGATTTTAATCTCTAGGCAGTGTTATTTTTGTATCATTTATATACTATCATAGTATTTCTTAATATTTAAAAAAAAAAAAAATTTGCTTTTATTTTAATGTTTCCACTTTTCTTTTAATTTTAGTTTAGATATTTGCTTTCGTAATTTGCATTACATATATTTTTTATATTATTATTTCTGTTTAGCTTTAATATAGCTTTAATATCTTAAATATATCTTCTGTTTTTATTTTGTTTTAGTAATTTTAGTACGTCAACTTTAACTCAGTTTCCAAAGCAACAATTTTCATCAAATTTTTTTTAGGTTTTCATCTAATATTGACATTTTATTCGATTCAAGCTTTATTTTAATTAATAAAAATGATTTTTAATAGCTTTAGTTATTCTCTATTATTCATTTGATTTTTAACAAACCATAATGTACCACTGAACACATTATGATGTTGTTGAGATTACAGTTGCGTTCAGCCACCTTTCCTCCTGTATTTAATCACTGATTATACGTGTGTTTTTGATTATGTGAGCAGAGGAGACAAAAATGAGTGTTCTCATCCTCAAGAGTCAGTAAAGAACAAAATAACGTGTGTTTGCTGAGAATTACATCACTGTTCAAGATCCAATTATGTCTAAAGAGCATAAATCTGCAATATTGATATTTATTATGGGTGTGCATTTGTTCAAGGCAGACAGGTGATTTATCTCAATGTGTGAGTGTATCTTGCACCACCTCTCGCTCTCCATTCCTCCAAGCTTCCTGACAGAATGTCATTAGAGTCGTGGTTATGTGCATTCTTCATGAGAGATGCCTGCTGGAGCCTTTAGCTAATTATGGTCATGATTTGATCACTTATGGATTGTTAACTAGACATAGAATGCTGTCTTACATGAGTTATATTAGACTTACATTTCTTCTGTTTGGTGTTTTGTATATAACAGTGAATCTGTGTGTCATCATGCATGTGTTTGATGGAAATCACCTGGACAGGCTAATGCACACTAAATATTACATTTGGACAGGCGGCCGCTATTTTCCCTTCAGCTATGAAGACACCTGTATTGACCCCTGAAAGCTCCTTTAATTATGAGATGGTTGAAATTTTGCATCAAACCTCGAGATTTGAGTTTTGAATGGAAATGGCAGGAGCGAGATGGATGGCAGGAGGAAATATATCTCCCAATCAGGCTTCATGTATCCACAGTACACACATAAATCATTTACATTTAGTCATTCAGCAGACATCTTATCCAAAGCGACTTACAAATGAGGAACATCACAAGCAATTTATCATAAGCCACATTTAAAAAATCAATCAAAAGTAAAAATACAGAAATGTGCAAGAGAAAGAAAGTAAATTGTGCCTTCGATTTGTGGTTTCCATTGTGATGCTCAAATATTTAGACCAATGAAGTTATATTATGTATTCAGATCAACTGCTGGAAATAACAAGATAAGTAACATTACTTCTTGAATTTAATTTGCCTGGTGGCAGGTGAAAAAAATGTTCTGACCATAAATAGTCTTTAGCAGCCTTGAAAACATATATTACATTATTTCCTTTTTTTTTTTTTACCACCATTCAAAAGTTTGGGGTCGGTAGGATTTATTAGAGCTTTTGAAAGTCTCTTATGCTCACCAAGGCTGCATTTATTTGATCAAAAATATAGTAAAAACTCTTATGAAATATTATTACAATTTAAATGAACTGTTAGTGTTCAACATTTTATATTACTATCAAAAGCAGGTTATATATATATATATCATCTAATATTTAAATTTGATTTGATTCAGCTTTATTTTAATCAATAATAAAAAAAAACTGCCTTTCTGTTATTCATTTGATTTTTAACAAGCCATAATGTACAACTGAACACATCAAGATGTTGTTGGGGTTACAATTGCATTCAGCCACCTTTCCTCTTGTATTTAATCACTAATTATACGTGTGTTTGTATTTATGTGAGCAGAAGAGAGAAGATGAGTGTTCTCATCCTCAAGAGTCAGGAAAGAACAAAATAATGCGTGTTTGCTGAGAATTACATCACTGTTCAAGATCTAATTATGTCTGAAGAACATAAATCTTGTGTATTTTTTTAGTACTATTATTTTTGACTTATGACAGATTGCTTGTGATCTCCTTCATTTGTCAAATGTTATGGATAAATGCATCTGCTAAATGAAAAGTTGTAAATGTACTTAGAACAAATACAGTCTCTTTTTTTCAATAAAGTAGCCATGTAGGACAGTCAAGTACACCTAACACCAAATCAGCCCTGCAAGTGAAACTTGATTATCAATTACTGAAGCTGAAGCTATCTACTCTCTTTTAGGAGTAACACAATAATGTAACCCGTAACTTTTGAATGTAACGCTCCTGTCATTGCCTTCAACCTCTACTATTGTTCTTTTCACAAGCTAGAAAGTGCAAGAGCTACTGAAAGATTGGATAGCGTAAGTTCAGCTGGTGTCGTATTTTCCCTTGGGTTTACGATTCTCACTCTAGATACCTGTGAAGAGAAATCACTAACATCAAACCAGAGGAAGAAAAAAGAAAGAGATAAAAACAGCATCCTGCCCCAAAACAGGATAAATGTCTTCCAGAATTCCCATTTTCCCTCCTGGCCTCACAACAATTGGCCAGAGTTTGATAAATGACAAGCCTACAGGACCAATGACAGTTTTGTTGCTCAGGGATATTTTTATACCCTGTAGGGTTTTTAATGATAGATAGCCTCTGGTATGAAAGGGCCTGCATCTTTTTTCCCCTTTTGTCCTATTTGTTCTGTCACAATCTAAAATTAGCTAATGTGATGGCAAATAACCAAAGTATTGCTTCTGTCTCAATCTTTTTCAGTTATACAAATGTTTTGATTTTAAAAACGTTTTTTTTTGTACAAGCTCTTAAATTTTTTCCTAGTAGAATAGTACTGCAACATATACTAGTAGAAGAATCTCAAATGAGGTCTACCTGCTATCTCAACTGTTTCTCATAGTCAACTTTGAGATTAGATGGAGTCAGGATCAGTGGATGGATGCTTCTCAGATGTTTCACATGATTATATTAACTATGTCTCAATCTGTGCTCTGATTCAGATCTCAATATGAATTAAAAAAAAAATATCGTCAAATTATGGCCAGACCAAAAGAAACATCTCAGACCATGTTTAAACATCTTAAAATCTCATGAGACATGAAAGAGCAACCTCTGAGCATTAACATTATCTTTTGGGCTGTTGTTTTCAGTTGTCCATACCAATGTTTCTCAGCTGAAGTTTTGATTGTGTTGGTGTCTGTGACCTCATCATTAGTAGATGATCCCAGGCACATCCAACACACAGCAGCCAGCTAAAATCTAGTGCTTTGTTGGTGTTTACACCACGGAGCATGTCTGTTGACATTAGTAAAGGACACAAATGTGTATGTGTGTGAGGGAGACAGAGAGGCTTTTAAAGAGATGTGTGAAGTGTGTGTGTGTGTGTGTGTGTGTGTGTGTGTGTGAACATGTCTGGATCGATATCACTACACACCATGTTTTTATCTCTTGTCAATTTTATGATGCAGCGTGTCCAACGAAGTGTAAGGTTCCAGTTGAACCATTGTATCATGAGTGTGTGTGTGTGCGCACTGAAGTCCTGTAAACCCCAGGCTTGTGATACTCTCCATGCCACTACTGAAGCAGAACAGAGCACTGGGCAATGTTCCAGTTGTAGGCCATTATCCCCTATCCTAAACACTGATTCCTGCCAAGTGTACTTCCTTTTCACTGACTAATACACTCTACTAAGTAATCATGATGCCACCCTTTAGGCAAGAGAATCTTTTTTACCCTTTGTTTTTTGGCTCTTATTTATACTTTTATGCACTATTGTATGAGTTTTAGCTTGGCTTGTCCTTTTTTGCAACAGACTGTAGATCAGCTTTCTTTTCACTTTAAGAATTTGTATATAGATTTCAAAGGATGTTTAAAATAAAGGTAATTTAAATTCAGGGGTGATGCCAGAGACTTTTGAACGCAGGTGCTGAGGGGGTGCTAGATCTTTGACAGCGAAAGTGGTTAAAGGGATAGTTCAACCCAATTAGCAAAATTATGTAATTAATAACTTACCCTCATGTTGTTCCAAACCCGTAAGACCTCTGTTTATCTTTGGAACACAGTTTAAGATATTTTAGATTTAGTCCGAGAGCTGTCAGTCCCTCCATTGAAACTCGGTGTTCATCTTCAGTTCTCTCTTCACATCAGTTCAGTCAGTGTACTGTTTGAGTACATGATTTACTCTGGGATATTGTTTTAACTCAGAGGGAGTGTCAGCCACATTAAAAAAGTTAACAGCTAAAGTCATTTGTGGATTAATGCGTATTGGAGACGCGAACCGTTTAAAACGATTCAGTTCTATTTGGTGAACTGGTTCAAAAACATCCGGTTACATCGAATGATTAGTTCATGAACCATTATTAAGTTAAATAAATAAATAAATAAATAACAAATAATAAATGTTTGATTACCACAAAAAATGTTTGACTCATTCCTGAATTTGTTAAAAAGAAAAAAAAAGTGAAAAAAGTGAAAAGTAAAAATCGTCACAGGATACTGTTATAGACAACATTAAGATGTAAATGACCTAGAATATTCCTTAGAAAGAAGGAAGGTGGCCATTTCCTTATCCAGACATCGAACTTGGGCTTCTTCCATACTTCCTCTCTCTCTTCCTCAGTATTGCCTTGTCCTTTGTCATTCTCTCTGATCTTCCTCCTGCATTTCTTCCCGCTGCTCTGATGCCCTTCAGATCTTTCCCCAGGAAACCCCTGTGGAGTTGCATTGGGTACATCTAATTTCTAACTTTACGAGTACAGCTTCTGTTTTCATTTTGACCCAAGATGGGTCCATCCTGATTGTTACCCATGAAGGTCTTGTCTGTCAGTGTGATTTGAGTGCCTCAGCTTGGCTTTCAGTGGCCATCCCTGTGTGAAAGCATACGGACAACCTCAAATAACCGGCTTACAAAATAGCTCGTGGCTCACTCTCAAGGGCCCAGGAATACACTTCCCTCTGTGGAGTTGAAGAGTTCAGCGGGAAATATTTTACTGCAGTAGCACAGGCGAGAGTGTCCAACTGCTCTCAAGGGAGCAGTAACAGACACTACTTAAGCGGCTACGCAATTCTGCCCACCATAACAGTTAACAGAAGCCAAGATATCTCTACCAAACTGGCAACACATATCTCTGTAGGTGTCAAGATATGTAGAGCAGTGATTAGCAGTGGATTACAAGCAAACATTTATATCACAATTTTGCTTGATGACAATGTATATTGCAGCATACAATTCTTTTTTCGCTTTTGGACATAGTTAAAAATCTATCTATCTATCTATCTATTTGTCTGTCCGTCCATAAGTATGTCTTTCATCTATATTTTGTTCGTTCAGTCTACCTTTCTATCATTCTATCTACCGCTCTTTTGTTCCGTCATTCTTTCTATAAGGCCTTTCAAACATTTTTAAAGCTTTCAATAAAAACAACATTCAAAGTTTTTGTTAAAGTTGAATTCATTTACTTCATTTAAATCTCGATTATTACTAGATGTAAAAATGTAGAACAAAAACACAATAAAATATCATTTAACAGTTTTTATTTTGTGTAATAATTATTTAATAATAATGATTCTGTTGCATCAAGATGGCTCTCCTGTTGTTTTAATGTTTTTGTTTGTTTTTCCTTTCTGTTGTTTTTTAAACACAGTAAGTTTTACCAGGGATGAAGTGCTGAACATTCGGGAGTGCACACCACACAATCTTCTAGTGGTTTTTGATTTGCTGAACATTGTAGTTGGCAAAGCAGCCGTGCTGTTCAAGCGTTTAAAGATGCACAAGCTTGGGAAGTCGGCACTGTCATTCTGTTTGTGCAGCTTCTGTCACCAAAACAAATTCTTTGTATGTGTAAACACACCTGGCAATAAAGCTCTCTCTGATTTCTGATTCAGATTTTTAACTTAATTTGATTAGTTAATGTGCTAGTAGGAAAGCTTTGTAGCATTAAAGAGTAACTTAACCCTAAACCAACTTTTTTTAGTTAATGATCTATAAGAATGGGGCTTTATTAGTGCTGTTCATTGATTCGAGTAACTTTTTTGACATTTGAGTATAAAGTGTTTTAATTCTACAATATATGGTGTAAAAACGTGTGAGTGCTGCCCTCTTCAGGTTGAACGGTGGCTACTGCAGTTGATTTTTCCTATTGGATGTTGCGGTGGCAAGTGACGTAAGCGGTGGCAGGTGACGTAAGCAGTTTCCAGCTCACCACGCCCCTTGGTACGAGCTACCACGCCCTTGGCAGTATAAAACCATCAAAATCACTGTAGTGAGTCAGGAGCTGGAATTGCCAGTATTGGTAACGACCAGGATAGACTATTATAGCATCTATTTAGCATAGCAATTACATAGTTATTTAGATCTTCAAGTTAGCTTAGATTTATCTGTATTTAGTACAGTGGTCAGGATGGTACGGAGGTGTGTTGCTAGTTGTGACAGCACTGCTGGACTGCAGTTTACCAGCAGACTTTAAAATTAAGCGCCAGTGGTTGCATGCACTTGGCCTCGAAGACCGCAAGTTCCCGCCTAGAGCTGGAGTGTGCAAACTGCATTTTACACGGGATTGCTTCTCCAACGCAATGTAGGTGGAAATGGGCTTCTCCACACAGCTCGCGCTTAAAAGCGACGCGGTGAGGGAGTTAAGACCGCAGTTTGAGCCAGCGGCTCGATTTGATATGAACAGACACCTCGACATCCTCCACTTCAGGTGAAAGTGGGGGAGAAAAGTCCTCTACTTTAAATGATCGCTCTGTTGCAAAGCTACTTGCGTCATTACAGTCACTCTCCATTTTAGCGTCTCTGACAGCAGCTGTCAATCAATCCGTCACTGCGAGTCTCAGGATCACGCCGCACTCGCTCAGCCCCGCCCTAGGTTCGTCCCCTCTATCTCCGCTGTGATCTGCCCACTTTTCAGCATTTTTCAAATATTGTCAGTGGGTGGAGTCAGGCTCTGAGCAGGGGTTTAGTTACACTTTAACTACCATAACTAAGAGGGCAGAACCTAGGAGAGGTTAAAACTATAATATTGCAATGGTGGTTTTGGACAATTGTTATAAAAGTCACTTTCTACAAGGATCACAATTTGAGGCAGTTTTCTGTATCTTTTATCGGCCACTCCTAACATAGATCTCCTGTTGTGGTGCTCCAGCTTTGTTGTACCACACATGGAACTCAAGGACACCTGGTCCATGCACGGGAAAGACTGGTCTCAGCAAAAAAGCAAAGAGATACTAGATTTATGGCTGTGTGACAAGGTGCAATAAGCATCAAGTTCACCTCGGCGCATGCGGCCAGCAGGGCGCCGCTGTCGTGCCCCTCTTCTCAGCCACCTGTTCCTGTCATGAACCTGGACGTGGGCTGGGTGACTGTGAGTTTGGAGCAAGCAGGTCTTCTGTCCCAACACAACTCTTAATTTGACACAAATCTGTTCACCTAGAGCTATATTTACTTGTTACTTGAGGGCAAATGGAGCTTGAGTTTTAATTGGCTTTCTCTGCTTTAGAAAATACTGACAAAATAGCTCAATTTTTAGACAGTTCCTTTATTGTTTTAGATGGTTCCACTTTCATACACATATCTGCAGTCTGTTAACTAAGATTCATTATTTCGTATTCTGTCATCCAGACTGTTTAGCAGAAAATATTAATCTTTTCCAGACATAGAGATGTGTATTTTATTAGACTCTTTTGCATCTTCCTTTATCTTTCTCCCTGTTCTTCTTCCTCTCCCTTGTTAGGCTAGCTATGATCTCCCCAGGCAATCTGACCACCTTTGAATGTTTTCAGTCCTTTCCTTTTAGATGCTAATAATAAATAGCCCGACTACAATCAATTTGAGACAACCGGAGTCTAATTCAACCACTTGGCCTCTAAGGGAAACTTTACTAGGAACTGATAAAAGGCCAACCTTTGTTTCAGAATGAATACAAAAAAAAAATAGCATAAGAGGCAGAAGAATGCTTTTTTATTTTAAAACTCATTCTGAAATGCAGATTTCAGAATTTCACATAACATTAATTAAAATGTCAAGATGTCCAGTTTCAGAAAGCAGCGATCTATCTATCTATCTATCTATCTATCTATCTATCTATCTATCTATCTATCTATCTATCTATCTATCTATCTATCTATCTATCTATCTATCTATCTATCTATCTATCTATCTATCTATCTGTCTGTCTATCTATCTGTCTGTCTGTCTGTCTGTCTGTCTGTCTGTCTGTCTATCTATCTATCTATCTATCTATCTATCTATCTATCTATCTATCTTTGCCACTATGCAAAACACATCCTCATTGTGTAATATTAAGTAGCTGTCTGTTCTGTTAAAATAAATAATTAATTAAATAAAACCTAGGCGGGCTCCCTATTTACATATGCATTTACCCTTGATTTCAACAGTTCCTGTATCAACATCAGTTCCTCTATAGCCAATCAGCAAATGGAAGTCTAGTGGAGCAGAGAGTGAGCAGGAATCCTTAACCACAGATGAAGTTGTATTTATTGGATTAGACATTGACCGATTCACTGATTTGCATTAAGGTGGCCAAGCATGACATCTCCACTCTGATAATGACACTTCAGTTATTGATTTTCCACTTATCAGATTATCACAGGCTCGAGGGTTTGCAACAAGGCCCACCAAGGGCTCATGGGAAAAGGGCATTGTAAGTAAAGGCTGGCACCATTTCAGAGGGCCCTGACGAATTGCGGCACACAGCTGGTGGATCTTGTTGATTCTACGCCAATCTCATATCATTTGGCGCGACAAGCAGGGCAAAGTTGTTTCTGCTCGGGTTGAGATGGAAAATGGGTGTGCATGCGTGAGAAGTAATAACCAGGGCTTCAGAGAGGAGACAGATAGCGGCATATATTGAAGGTCCATTACACATCCAGGGCAGCAAACATATAGGGCCTGGCTGAAGTAGTTAACTGTCTCCCATCCTGTCTTTCTGCCATAAAAATCATCCATTCTTTTCCTTTTACACTCACTTTCACATATACAGCCTCCATGAAGTGAGAAGGGATTTGGGGAATTTACTGTGTTTAAATGTGTCAAATGGGGCACAGTACAGATCCACTGTACTCTTGAGACCCCTTTGAAGAATATTTATTTGTTTATAAAGGGATGGCCCATCTGCAGCCTTTCGTTGGGAGGAGGGAATCAGGCGTGCATCTTCTCTCGCTTCCAGCTGCTCCAAACGAAATGATTGCAGCTGACGCATCACCATTTCTCCTGAAACAGGGCTGTACAGTGGACTTCTGATATGAGGAAACAAAGTGTTATTTATTTATTTACTTATCTATTTGTTTGTTTGTTTTATGTAAAATAATGTTCCAGATTCTTTTGATGTTTACACAGATTTTGGGTTAAAGAAAAGGGTATTAGGGTTACCCTTAAAGATAAAAAATATATATTTAAACTAGTGATGCACCGAAATGAAAATTCTGCGCCGAAACCGAAACCGAAACCGAAAATTTAGGATGCACTTGGCCGAAAACCGAAACTGAAGCCGAAAATGGCTTCTTTTAAAAACGTATATATATATTGCTTGGATTTAATGGATCTGAATTGAAAAATCACAATATAATAATCAAACTTTTATTAACAGTTACATAACAAAACATAAAATATTTTTTACAATAAATATAAATAATAATTATTCTTCAAGTTTTATGTTCCATCAAATAAAATTGTTTTTTAAAAATTGTGCAAAAAAATCCACAATTTTGGAGATTTTTGCAGAACAAATGTTACATATTGCAACTTTGGTGTCCTCTCGTATAGGGCTGTCACTTTTGTGAAAAAAAAATCCTGTTCGATTTTTGAGACATAGGCAAAGTGTTCATTGAATCGTTAGTAAATTGCCTATATTTGGCGTTGATCCGTTTTTCAACGCCAAATATAGGCAAATCCACCGACAACTAAACAGGCATTAAACAGGCATTATGCTGCACAAGTCAGCAATGTGGACTGCCATAACATCAATAAAAACATTACTGAAGGCTACATTGATATTATGCACTAATAGGCTCTGTGTGTGTGTGTGTGTGTGTGTGTGTGTCAGAACCTGCAGTTGCTGTGTGACGCGCGTTCGCTGCGAGCGTATAGTGACGAGCTGGACGTGCTCCGAGAGAAGTCCGTTAAAATCGATTCCCTGTTTTCGTTTTCGAAACTTGTGTTGGTTGGTCCGATCGATTGTGCAGCTTTTGTGACAAGCTTTTTTTGATTGTGACAGCCCTTTGACATGCTTAATCTTTGATAGGCAGACGCGTGATAACAGCTCGACCGTGAGTGAAACCTAAGCGCTTGTGCACGGATGGGAGGGGCGGGTGACATTCATTTTCGGTTTACGTTTTCGGCTGTTTTTTTTATTTCGGCCCGAAACCGAAAAAATGCCATTTCGGCCGAAAATTTTCGGCGGCCGAAATTTCGGTGCACCCCTAATTTAAACCAAATTTTGAACCAAACCAAAGTTTCTGTTACTTATTTATTTTATATGCTGTATATAATCACTACAAAAATACAGTATAAAGCATATTTTTTCTATCTTTTAGAAATGTAGTTACTAAGTGTTGTTTGGATATTATTAATAATAGTCAACAAATCGTCTGTAAGCGTTGCAAATGTCATTAATGTTGCTGGCAAGGAGGTACACCTTTAATTTAACCAAACTGAGAAGTCTCTACAAATTGACTCATTTTTTGTTTCACAAATCGTTTCAGCTTTGTTTAGATTCAAATGTGACTAAAAGTGTGATGTCCGAGTGGCTGAGTTATTTACTTAGTAATTAGTCTGTCCATTTCTGTCCATTTCCCTCTCAGGTCATTTGTGGATCAGTTGTGAACATGATAGGTGGGAATTATCTCATTCACTGGGTAATAAGCCAATTTTGTCCCATCATGTGACTTTTCAACTGTATTTTCCTATTCCTCCCCTCACATTCCCACTACAGGACCTCAATTAGAACGCAGTGAGCTCAAGAGAGACAAAAGCTGTTGGAAGGTGTCAGTTTAGAAACATAATTATTAATTGATTTCTTATTTCATTGTATACATAACCGTATAAAATTTAAGGGATGGTATGTTTTTTTAACATTATTTTATTTTATAATTTTTTTAAGTCTTCCAAGCTCACCAATGCTTTATTTATTTGATCCGAATAACTGTAAAACATTAATACTTTAAAATATTATTGCAATATAAACTATTCTCTATTTTGAAATATTTTTATATGTAATTTGTCCTGTGATGCAAAGCTGAATTTTCAGCATCTTTACTCCAGTCTTAAATGTCAAATGATCCTTCAAGAATTAATTTAAAAATTCAGATTTGATGCTTAAAAAATATTTTTTATTTTTAACTTTGAAACTTTTTTTGTTGAAACGTAATAAATTTTTTCAGTAATGTACGATGAATAGAAAGTTTAAAAGAATGGTATTTATTTGAAATAGAAATCTTTTGTTACATTATAAATGTCTTTACTGCAAATTTTGATAAATTTAATGCAACCTTGCTGAATAAAAGCATTAGTCATACTGACTCTTTTGATTTTTGAGAGTATATATATGAATATATATATATATATGAATATTTTAACGGATGCTCAAAGGGATCTGGCCTCCACACCTATTGAAGCTTTTTCCTCACTTCCTCTTTATTCCTCTCTGTGTTTTCTCTCTCAACGCATTAGCCTTTCCACGGTACATTGCAGATTACCACCCTTGCTTGGCTCAATGGTAAATAAGTGCTTTAGTGTTCATGGGATAAAACTGCCAGGCAGAAATGAGGAATGCCGTGACTTTATCAGACCGAGCAGTAGAGGGCCCAAAGTACAGGGACCTGCCATAATTGCATATTAAAGTGACAACTAGAAGAATTTTTGCTATTTGTCATGTGGGGGATCATATTATGATGGCGGGAATGTGACTTTTAGTGCAAAGAGCTCCCAGTGGAAATACTCAGAGGGAATAATGACTTTCACCAGCAAGTCCTCTCCATACTTTGCAGCCACACGCCAAAGAATCCTCTCTGAGGAAATGAGTTGAAATCGCCGAACAAGGGCCGGGTGTCTCTAAGATTGATGTAAATTGCACTGATTTGTAAAACTTTTTCTCAGATGTTTGAACCGATAAATCTTCCAATCAAGGGCGTTTAGACATAAATGAATTCACATAACATTTCTTCACATTAACGCGGGGTGACAGGTGTCAACCAAGCAGCACTGACGCGATACCTTATCGGGTTGCCTCATGTTGCCCCTATGAAGATGTTTTACAGACTGTTCTGCTGTCTTAGAAAAACAGTAATGGATCTGCCTTGACGTTGGTCTCGAAAACCATGTACTGGTTATTGGTTGATGTGAACAGCATTAAATCACCAGTAGTGTATCTGTGATTCTGTGAGGACTGTTTTGTTGATGGCACGTTTGCTGATAGCCAAGAACAACTCTCATATTGCTATCGATTTTAGTAAAGGAGAGCGCCAAGTGCTGCGTTTTACTCCAGAAGCCATTTTCGTTCTGCAGTAAGTATTGAGAGAAATCTTCATCGCCATTGATTTGTGTTTATCAGCTCCCACAGTTGCAGGAAAAAATAATTATCATCCAAATAGTATTGCCCTTGAGAATGCGCATAACAAGTTGTATATCATTCTTAGGTATTTCTCAAAATATTCAACTTTTAATAATATTTTGATTCATCCCAGAACTCATTAATACATGAAATGTAAGTGCCTCAAATGCATTGGGACTCCAGGAAGTAATTGAACCCAGGTAATATCGCTGAAGCAGTTTGGAGGCTACGTGTTTTTAATCTGTTCTCCAGCAAGAGCTGAGGCTGCATTGCATTCTTCATGATGTAAACATTAATTTCCATTTAAAATTCTTGTGCAAAGTCCCAGCACAAGATTGTGCCAGTCACAGTCATGTTTGTAGTGTTGTCATACTCATGCAGGCTGATTTGTCAAGAGTGTTTTGTGCATCCAGCAGTCCGCCTGGAATAAAATGTTTTGAATTATTTATCATGTAACCATTACATCTGATTTCACATTAGCTCAGCTTAAGACAGTGAAGCCACCGATGGTGTGATTGAGGACACTCGTATTGACCCTGGTAGTAGGGCTGATTGCCTGCTTGTAGGTTTGGTCTAAATTACCTCTCGGTTCAAAGGCTTCACTTTGCCCGACCATATATATTGGCAGTCATCAGCGGTGGGGAATATATAGATGTCTGCTCAGAATACCTGATGGAAAATGTACGTGGGCCGAGAGGGTTGAATATGAAATGCAATCAGGCGAGTTCACTACCAACCCGCTGTTTAGGGGGCCTTCGCTAGATTGGATCAGTGTGCAGAATTGATTGGCCTCATCCCAGGGCTCAAGGTTCTGCTAGGGTCTTGTGGTCATGTCTTAGATAATACTGGTGATGAATGGGGTGTTATGGCAATGGCTTCCTCTGCCCATCTGGCAAATTATGCATGGTGATTTAGCACAACCAGGCAGAAAGGTGTCAGGAAAAATTGGGACTGATTTTGACCCATGTATGTGATGTTTTAACTTAGCCCTTTACATATTCACATAGTTTGACATAAATACACCATCCGAATCCAAAAAGGCTGGTTCTGCATTGATGGCAATTTAGATGTTCTGATGAAATAACATTTTTGCAAGCAACATATATTATAGTAGATATACTCTGTTTTTTGCATGTCCCAGCTCAGAATAGTCCCTAGTGAAAGGACCTGTATATGGACACAGCCTGTGAAATAATTCTAAGGTCTTACAGACACCAAATCAGGAACAGGCCAGTGCTATAATTACTTTTAAATCACGATTGAATAGCCAGACTTTTGACTGATAACCAGACTAAAACCTTTTACCTGACATGAATGATCAGAACTGTTTTGTGAAAATTTTTAAAGAACTCGGAATGAATTACTGTAATTTATCAAAAAAGAAAAAGAAAAAAAAAGACACCTTTGGGTCTTTAGCGTAACTAAATGGTTTCCCCTCAAGGTGGCAAATGATGGACACCTTTTTTTTTTTTTAAGAAAATCATGATTTTTGTATTCTCTGAAGCCCTCTTTCTTATTTCTAATGCAGTTCCATTGTTGGTAGTGACTTGTACAAAACTACTCATAAGGCTGTAAGACTGCATCTTGTCTCATAAAATTGGAGTAAAATGGATGTAAAGCTGTCCACAGAATCATTTCATAAATAGTGCCTCAGCACTTACAGTTTCAGTGTGATTTTATAGCAGGCAGTTACTCAGTTATGTGATGAATTCTGCTTACAAAGGCACTAAAGGCCATGAACATGATGTGCAAGATGACAATATAGCCTTCAGTGTGGGAAAAGACTATAAGATACCTAACATCAAGAACATCAAAACATTCTGTTCATTACCTATTTATTTATTTTCTGTTCACCTTCTGACGAAGGTAAAGCCATTTTTGTCTCTAAAGAAGTTTGAAATGGTTATGCATGCTTTTATTGGATTACTACAACTCAATGTATATCGGTATTCCTCAGTCATGTGTTACTTGTCTGCCACTGGTTCAGAATGCAGCGGCTCAGCTTCTTTATGGGAAGTGCTAACATGAGTCTATAACACCAGTTTTGATTTCAGAGGTGATCGTGCTTCTGTTGTTGGCCCTAAGTTGTAGAATAGTCTTCCAATTCATATCAGAATTGCCCCAACTCTATTTTTAAGTCTACTCTTAAAACTTATTTCTTCTCCTTCAAATATTTTTTGACTTGCTGTGCAATGATCCTTTATTTTAGTGAACCTCATTCATTTTAAAGTGTGCACTTTGGTCAAGTTCGGTTGTTTTAAATGTGCTATATATATAAACATTGTATTGTATTGTACTGTATTGAAATAAGCGTTCTTTTGGGAGGTCTATTCTTTTCTTTGTTTTTCCTTCCCCTTGCCTATCCCCTTCCCTTTCTCACCGCACTCACCGCAACGTCAAGAAATCCTCGTCCAGGAACATTGCTATGTGCAAATATTCTCTTTTTGAACATATATTATTTTTATATTATATATTTTTATTTGGAAAATGCATTCTTTATATAAATTTCGTATAAATTATTTCAACATATTATATTTAACCAATTTGGGAAACACTTTATTTTAGGGTCTCTTAACTAGTTGCTTATTAGCATGCATATTACCGGTACTAGAATATTAGACATTTATCAGTAGTAATTAAGCACATATTAATGCCTTATTCTGCATGACCATGTTCTACATCCCCAATCCTACCCAATACCTAACCTTAACAACTAACTTACTAACTATTAATAAGCAGCAAATTAGGAATTTATTGAGGGAAAGTCATACTTAAAGGGATAGTTCACCCAAAAATGAAAATTTTAGGTTTATCTGCCTGCCGCCAGGGCATCCAAGATATAAGTGACTTTGTTTCTTCAGTAGAACACAAACCAAGATTTTGAACTCAAACCGTTGCAGTCTTATAATGTAAGTGGATGGGAATCACGGTTTTGGGAGTTCAAAAAAATACACAAACAAAACCAAATTAAACACTATGGCTCATGGTGATACATTGATGTGTAAAGACACAAAACCATTGGTCTGTGCAAGAAACTGAATAGTATTTATGTAGTTTTAACCTCTGATTTTCACCGTATTGTCCGAGCTGTCTGTCCAGAGTGTGTTCTTCTCACAGCTGATGCGTGGTCCTCTTCTTGCTTTACAGTGGATCCAGACTTATAAGTGCATTACTACCAGCTATCTCTCAAGTGAACCATTGACATCTCCTAATTGAGATTGTAGATAGAGTGTCAATGGTCCATTTGAGAGATAGCTGGTGGGATTAAACTAAACTATCTCTTTAATAGTGTATAAGTGTTCCCTATTCTAAATTGTTACCCTAACTGGTCATATATCAACCTGTCCTCCAACCAATACGCCCATATAGGTCGTTTGTCCAAATCCCTGAAATACGACCCATCAGAGCGTATACTACAATTGTGCCCCTATTGGCAAAAGGTCGTTTTCATATTAATGTTTTGTACTCTTTTATTTGCACTCTGATTTGCGTTTCGTGTAGCTCAGTTGGTAGATTATTGCGCTATACATTGATAGGTAATCATGCTATCATGGGTTCGATCCCAGGGAACGGATGTGCACGAAAATGTATATGCTCAATAAATCATAATTTAGCATGATCTCTGTGAGGGTTAGGTTTAGGGGTGGGGTTAGGTGTGGTCATTCGAACTAATAAGCCACCTAGTAAAATATGTAGGAAATACTGTGAGATCGGTGTAAAAAGCCCACACATTGCATTTAAATAAACGTGCGTTTTGATTTGTAATGACGTTATACGTCATTTTATGACGACAAACGCAACGCGATACTGTCATTATTTTTACGCCCGCTAGAGGGCGCTTAACTTTAAAACGTTAATATAGGTCGTAATAAGGTGCTTGCACTAACGACCTATATGGTCATTTTTTGTTGGAGGACAGGCTCTCATATATACATGCATATATATATATATATATATATAATAATTTATTAATTATTATAGTAATTTATTTCAAGAAGGACATCACTGAAAGGAATGATAGCTGATGAGTAATGTTGTGTGAGTGAAAGTGATAAACGGAATACTATTCTATTCTATTGTATTCTATTCTATTCTGTTCTATTCTTTTCATTATTTACTATACACATTTCTGTATGTTGTATTACTTCCATTTCCTTCTCATAAAGTAAAGTTAAGTTTCCAGGTGATTGTTTGACCTATTGTAAGGGATGTTTTCCTCTTCTAGGTTCCTTCATGATGGTGAATGCTTCGGGTCGTGTGTCAGGTCAGAAGGCCCACCTGCTCCTGCCCACGCTAAAAGAGAACGACACCCACTGCATAGACTTCCACTACTCCCTGTCTAGCCGGGATGGGACGAGTCCCGGAACCCTTAATGTCTACATAAAAGTGGATGGTGGACCACAGGGAAATCCCATCTGGAATGCCTCAGCACCCGTCACTGAAGGCTGGGTGAAGGCCGAGCTCGCCATCAGTACCTTTTGGCCCAACTCCTACCAGGTAAGCATGATGCTAATAAAATGGTAAATGGACTGCATTTATATAGCGCTTTCAACAGACCCATGGCCATCCAAAGTGCTTTACAAGTTGCCTCACATTCACCCATTCATACACCAACGGCGGTGGTGTCAGCCATGCAAGGTGCCATCCAGCTCATCAGAAGCAGCTGGGGTTATCATAGACACTTGGTCAGATGGAGTTGGGGATTGAACCACCAAACTTCCGGTTTGTAGACAACCTACATGAACCACTGCTGCCCTAATAATGCCAACGTCATGGGTTTCCATTCAGAGAACCTGCATACTGTGTGTTTAAAAAATATAAAAAAAAAATATTCAGAATATTCTGGTTTAAATACATAATAAATGCATTGACAGTTGCACATTTTTTTTTATTTTTTTTTTGCAGGATGAGCCACTAAGCAAACAAATGACCAGCAGCTAGAGAAGTGCTGAAAATGTTGTCCACTTGGCCACTGAAATAGACAGAAGTTTATTTTCTGCAATATATTTGTGGTGAATGGCACCAATTGAACTGCAGAAAGTGGCAGTAGATTGCTCTCTACTCCAATTACCACTGCAATCACTGTCCCCTAATCTAACCCACAAATGGCCCTGGTGAATAAGCTTTTAGTTGTTAATTTTAGATCTGTCTTTTTGCTTATTACCTCTCACTCTCGCTCCCTCCTTCTTTTTCTCTCTTCTGATTCTTCACACCCAGATCTCCTCTCTGTCTCTCTCTGCCTCTTGTGCTCCTCTTCATTCTGTCTGTTGATTCACCGGTCAGTCTGTGGAGTGAAATACCCTCATAAGACTAGCCATGTAATTGAATTAACTAATGGGAAGAGCAAATATTTAGCCTGTGCTGGGAATACTGAACTTCTCTTGGCAAACCGCAGACCAATATTTGCTGAAGGCAATATTTGCTGAGGGCATCTATTTGACCAGCAGGCAATATCAAAGCTTGTGTGTACGTGTGTGTGTGTGTGTGTGTGTATTTGTGTGTATTTGTGCTTGTGGGGAACATCATTAAAACATGTGCAAGTGTATATAACCAAAAAGTGTGTAATAATATAAATGTATTAATTATTATTATTTATCACATATTATAAATATTAAATATTACAATTCCTTTTAAAATGTTTATATTTCTTTTTTTTGTGGTTTTATTTAGATTTTGAATTAAGACTTTGACAATTACACTCACTAGGTGCTTGTTCCCAGTCTGTGCTCACAGAATGCAATTTAACGTTTTTAAAAACATTTGCTTCTCTTGTTGAGTTGAACGTAATAAATTACCAGTTAAATAACGAGAACTAATATCTACTATAAATTCTGCCCGTGGGATCATAAACTATACTGAAAAATATCCCATCGTGAGATTGATTAGAGCAACAGATTTGCAGATAAGTGGCCAATTTGACCAAAATGAATCTTTGGGTTAACTGACTTGTTTCCTGCCGTGTTACATTTTAAATAGTAGGGTGCCATTTCAGTGTGACAGTGTTTAAATGGTAAAGTTTTATCATAAGCAAAATAAAAATTAAAAAGGACAAATCTGACTCTTTTTGAGTTTGTGATGGTACATTTTTAAAAATAATTTATTTTGCCATGTCCTGACAGTTTTAGAGATCATTTGTGTCACCCATAATGTTGTGAATAAATTATGAATACAGCAATGTCCTTGAGTAGAGGCAAGGATGTATGATAAAATGACGATGTAAAAGGTTTGCTCATTCAAAATGGTCATTATTTGCCCAAACCTGTGTGGCAGGATATTCACATTGGTCTTTTCTAGGATTGAGAATTGATCAAAAAAGCTTAAGCCACTGAAAGCTGCTTCCACAACATTTCTGATCTGAAATGTGTCATTCTGTGGTTGTGGTTTGTGCAAACACACACCTTTAGTCTCCACAGTCTCATCCTGAAAAACATGGTGAGTCTGGTTGAGTAGATCGAGTCTCTTGACTGCTCACAGTGAGGCCTTTTTGGAAGCCAGGGACTCAAGTGCATCCTGTGTCCAGGTTTTGGCTTTTTAGTGCCAGTCCTTGGCAGCCCTGAGAGAGAGGGCATTGTTCAGACCACACATGTCCTCACCACATGGCATTTACAGTATGCCATGCAAAACATGCCAGTCCCATATGTGTGTGTTCGAATTTGTGTTCTCAGAGTTTCAGTGCAGATTATCAGATTATTATGGGTTGAAAAGTTTTCTTGTGCTGTCTTTCTTCAAAATAAATGCAAAATGCATGGGCATTCAAATATTTCAAACTGTGCCGTAAGTGTTTGAATATGATTTGGGGCTGACGTAGGTGGTTTTACAGGTAAAGATCTCTCCTGTTGATTTAGTACTTTGAATATTTTCATGTTTGATATATATATAGACTCAGTCTGAAACAAGCTGTCTTGATTTAAACACTTGATTTCCTCTCCCCTCTTCTCTCGTTTAGGTTATTTTTGAGGCTGTGTCTGTACAAGGGCATCCTGGGTTCATCGCTGTGGATGAGCTGCACGTTTTGGCCCACCCTTGCCGTGAGTAAACACACGCACACACACATACACACGGTGCCTGCTTACTTTCTCAGTCTTGGCTACGCTGTAGGAGTTCAGTCTGTCAACTACTGTGAAAAGCACTTCATGTGGATCGAGGGTTGAACAGAGATGGAAGAGGCCAGCAAACAAGCAGGTCTGTGCTGAGGCTGAGAGATAGAGCGAGACAGATTGCAGAGCTGAGTGCTCAGACTTCAGACCCCCATCATTCTTGTTGTGACAGGAGAACTTTAGCCTTTGACTTCAATTGTCCTAGATCTCTCTGTGTCACTAAAGTAAAGCCAGCAGCGTTGATGAAGAAATGAGGTTAATTCATAATGTAGAAGTGAACATGACCCTTAGTCTTATTGTGCATGATTCATCACTGCACGTCATAAGCATTTTATTTCTCATTCAAAATCATTTTCCCTCATGTTTGATTACAGAAGTAAAATTGGTTTTGAATGACAAATTAACTTTTTTTTTTTAGTTACTGTGTTCACTTAGATGACATTCCTTCCATTTTTTTCTGTTCAACATTGTTTTTTGTTTAGTTTTTTTAGATAAATGTGCAAAGTGCAGAATTAAAGTTTTTACTTCCAGAGGTGATAACTGACAGCTAATGTAATGTGGGCATGTGCCATTTACATGTAATCATTTAACAGATGCTTTTAATAAAAGAAAAGTCATCAATCTCAATAACTGGCATTGGTTATATTTGCATGACACATAGCTTTACATTTAGTGTTTGTAAAACAGTAAATAGTGCATATTGCACGGTATGCAGTAAGCTAGTATACCATTCAACATAATCAGAATTTTAAATAAAAATTTAATAAGAACTGATTTAAAGGAACACAAGCATAGATCATGGAAGCATCTTATCGTGACTTTTTTTTTATTTTTTACTAGTCATAATAATAATAGTGGGTCATTTTAAGATTCATTCATTAAATCTGAACAGTTTCCACGTTATAGCAGATATGTAAAAAATTTAAATAAAAACAAAGAAAAAAAAATTCTATATTTTCAGTGACTTTAATTATAAAAGATTGATATTGCTTTTGTGCAGAAATGCATGCACAAATAATAAATCTGGCAGAGCGAGTGGGTGGAGACTGCTGTACTGAGGATCAAGAGTTCAGCTAGTGCAAGAGTTACACTTCTGACAAATGCACCTGTTAACATCTTTGCACCTGTACATGCAAATGAGAGAATGTTTATTGGAAATAGTAATGAATATGAGCTCCATTCATTTTTTTGATTTCAGATGGTGATTCTAAACGTACACACAGAAAACCAGACAGAAACTATTTTCACCATCACGAAATACAACAAGTGAAAGGAGCACTTACCAAATTAGAATTTCATGCCGATAGATGCTATAAAATATTTATTTTTATATTTTGTAGAAATGTTAACACAAGTGCACTTCATAAGGTAAATATTTCACAAAAAACATACTTGTTAGGTTTGAAATGGTAAAACAATATGCCATAAACCAATATACCAGTCAAAATTTACACTTTGTCATCCACTTGGATAAACTTGTAAGTCTTTTTGGGCCATTCCATAGTTGACCACCAGCACGTGTCTTTAGAGCACATGTGCTTTATATCGTTTGCATGGATGCTGTTTTATGATTTTTTTGAAGGTATATGTGTTTTGCTTGGTAGGCAAGACACCACATTTTCTACGGCTGCAGAATGTCGAGGTGAATGTGGGACAGAATGCCACCTTCCAGTGTACTGCTGGAGGCAAATGGTCACAAAACGACAAACTCTGGCTCCAGGTGAGTCAGTACACATCCTCACACACAAGTACTTTGTATAATCTCACATAAAGGGACAGCAACATATATATTTTTAATAACATAATTTTTATTTGTGATATTTATTTATTTATTTAATTAGTTTTTTACTATGTTCTGCCTGTTTTGGCCAGGTCCCGCTTGCTAAAAAGATTTTAAATCTCAAGAGTAAAAATAAAAAATACCAAAAAACTAAAATATTTTGTTAATCAATGTTTAATTCACTTACAATAAATAAATAAAAGTTTGTAAGACCTTAATATTTATTGAGATTTTTTCTGAAATATCCATGTTTTGTTTTATTTCATTTTTATTTTTTTATTGGGGATTTATCAATAGAACAAAACTAGTTTAAACTGGAAACCAAGATTTCCAATTAGACCAAAATAAAAATGTTAATAAATGACACAGTCATTTCACTTTTTTTTTGTGTACATGCTCAAAATGTATCAAAAATATTTTAATTCTGAGCATCTCTATTATGTGTGTGCATGTAACATTCACTTCATTTGCATTGGGAGGTTTTGAACCTTTGTCCTGAGACACATTGCTTCAGGAAACTTAATAACTTGTTGGAGATTTTTGTCAGCCGGAATTCTAAGCCAGTGTCTGTGTCCATGAAGTCTTGGATAAAATTACTTTTTCCCTTGGCTGGAGACTATAAGCCTCCATCTACCCTGTGCTACATCTCTGAGACATGCAGACATAATACCAATTCTCATTGTGTACAGTGTGCATAAAGAGCTTGTGCCTCTGTCTTCATGTGGCACTATTTTGCACTTTGTTAAACAAAGAAATGAAAAAAAAAAAAGATTTTTGCATATAATCAGTTAGACAGTTGGATGTTGGATGGATGATTATTTTTCTGTTTTTCAGCAATGGAATGGTAAAGACACATCTCTCATGGTGACCCGAGTGGTGAACCACCGACGCTTCTCTGCCACCGTTAGCGTAATGGACACGTCACAGCGCAGCACCAGCCGTTACCGCTGCGTCATTCGTACTGATGGAGGATCTGGAGTTTCAAACTATGCTGAACTCAGCGTTAAAGGTGCGTATGGACACCTGCAAACCTTTATGCCACTGCATTTTCAAGGAACTAAAATATGATTGTGAATTTGTAATGATTATCTAATTGCTTTTGGCCCTTACATGTCGTATTTGATAAGCTCTTTTTTAATCAGTCTGGCTGATACTTGGCCAATAAAGAGTTTATTACAACCTATTCATTCAATCCAATTCTATTAGATGACAAGCAGTACCTTTTACAACAGCCATCTTCCTCAAGCCAATCACAGCTATGAAAAAGGAAATGCTGTTTATAATGATAATGTAAATAAAAAAAAGTTTTGATATCTATTTATTTAATAATAATAATGTATTTTTTTATATTAATATAAAATTGAATGTTTTTATGTTAACATTTGACCTTTTAACAGTATATTTAATATAACTGTTGTTGTTTTTGTTGTTGGTTTTAATAGTAATTGTACTTTGATTTAGTCTAGTTTAAGATTTTTTTTTCAGTGAAAATTCTCCTCTTCTTGCTCATTGAGAGATCACCAAAACACACACACACACACACACACACACACACACACACACGTTTGTTTTTGTGAAAAGTGGGGACATCCCATAGGCGTAATGATTTTTATACTGTACAAACTGTATATTGTATATTCTATCGCCCTTCACCAACCCTACCTCCTAAACTTAACCCTCACAGGAAACTTTGTGCGTTTTTACTTTCTCAAAAAAAAACTCATTCTGTATGATTGAGAAGCGTTTTAAAAAATGGGGACATGGGTTATGGCCTCATAAGTCACCGTCTCCTTGTAATTCCTGTGTCATACCCATGTCATTATACAGAGTTGTGTCCTGATATGTCACAAAAACATGCCCACACACACACACACACACACACACACACACAAAGCAAACCCAAAATACAGCACTTATAACCGGCATCAGCTGTCAGCAGCAGGATTCCTCCTAAATTGTTACCAACAGAGTGTTCATTATTTCAGCTAGCATTGCTAACGACTAGTACAGAAGCCTTGATTCTTCTCTGTTTCTTAAGATAATGGGGTAGAGCCTCAGCTTCACTACACAGACATTTTCCCACTTAAGCAGCGATAACAGAAAGCTTTATTTTCTTTCTGCAAGCCTTGTTAGCGTGTGGTCACTGGACTTGAGAGAAACGCTAGCATCTGTTTGGCTGTAGCTGTGCCATGTGTGACTTAGCATGGCCAAAAGCACCTTTAGTGGTGCTCTTTACCCCTGATATGCTTTGTCTGCGATTCAAGCTTATCTGCCCATATGGCATTTGGAAGTAAAAAAAAGAGAATTAACTAACATCTAACAGTTTCTCACTGCTACTTTTGGAAAAAGACCTGATTAAACCCTTTAATCACTACAGAGACATCATTAATTGTCCTTAGTCTTTATTAGGAGCTGTTATGATTCATTTCAGATAGCAATAGATTAGGTAAATTGGCTTTTTACAAAGTACTAGGACATCGTTTGACCAATAATTCAACATCCCCTCTTTATTTCTATGTAGAGTGTTTTAATATCAGATAGGTCCTTCAAAGTATCTTGGAGAGGTGAGGTGTCCAAGTCACAACATCTAACTACTGGGGTGCCTCAGGGCTCAGTTCTTGGACCACTTCTCTTCTCTGTCTACATGACATCATTAGGTTCTGTAATTCAGAAACATGGCTATTCATACCACTGCTATGCTGATGACACTCAACTCTACCTCTCATTCCATCCTGATGAGCCGACGGTTGCTATTCGCATCTCAGCTTGTCTAACAGACATTTCTTCCTGGATGATAGACCATCAGCTTCAACTCAACCTTGCCAAGACAGAACTGCTTGAACTGTTGTTCCAGCAAACCCATCGTTTCATCACAATTTCACCATCTAGTTAGGCACATCAACCATAACTCCTTCAAAAACAGCCAGAAGCCTTGGAGTTATGATTGATAATCAGCTGATTTTCTCAGACCACATTGCTAAAACTGTCTGGTCCTGCATATTTGCTTCATTCAACATCAAGAAGATCAGACCCTTTCTTTCGATACATGCTGCACAACTCCTTGTTCAAGCTCTTGTTCTGTCCAGGCTGGACTATTGCAATGCTCTCTTGGCAGGTCTTCCAGCCAGTTCTTACAAACCTTTACAATTAATCCTGAACACGGTTGCAAGTTAAATGTTTAATGAGCCAAAAAGAATACAAGTCACACCTCTGTTTATCAATTTGCACTGGCTACCAATAGCTGCTCACATAAAATGCAAGCTATTGATGTTTGCCTAAAAAACTACCACTGGCTCTGCACCCATTTACCTAAATTTATTACTTCAGACTTATGTGCCCTCTAGAAGCTTGCGTTCTGCAAGTGAACGTCGCTTGATTGTGCCATCCCAAAGAAGCACAAAGTCACTCTTACGGACTTTTAAATTAAATGTTCCCTCCTGGTGGAATGACCTCCCCAACTCAATCCGAGCAGCTGAGTCCTTAGCCATCTTCAAGAATCGGCTGAAAACCCATCTCTTCCATCTTTATTTGACCCTCTAACTTTAACACTCACTATTCTAATTCTATTCTTAAAAAAAAAAAAAAAAAAAACCTAACTACCTTTCTAATCTTTTTGTATTCTATTTTCTTTTCATTTATTATGCAATTATGTGTGTGTGTGTGTGATATATATATATATATATATATATATATATATATATATATATATATGTATGTATGTATGTATGTATGTATGTGTGTGTGTGTGTGTATATATATATATATATATATATATATATATATATATATATATATATATATAATTTATATATAAGACCTCTAACACTAGCTTGCTCTATTCTTTTTCTATTCTATCTTTTTTCATTTTATTTATTATATTATTTAAAAGCCTTTCTACGTGTACTGTGTTAACCTAGCCGAGACCTGTTATAGCACTTATATTTCTTTGCTCTTTGTTGTTTTTGATTGCTTGCACTGTCCTCATTTGTAAGTCGCTTTGGATAAAAGCATCTCCTAAATGAATAAATGTAAATGTAAATGTAATATTCAGACTGATATGCGATAAATCAAAATTTTTTTTCAAAGTTTCAATGTCATATTAGGTTTATGTGAGTGCTAACTGTATTAAATATTTCAGCGCTGTTAAGCATATTTAATAAATCTCATTTATTAGAAAAATGCTAAAATTAGGTTATCCGTTTAATATTCTCTGAACCTAAACAGAGGATATTGTATTTCTGTACATATGCTATTGTATGTATTGATGTCTATTCAAATGTAAAAATGTTTGAATATCTATGAATAATAATGAGATGACTAAAATAAATGTTCTTTAAGGTAGACTGGGCAATAATGTTATTGCTCTGCCACTGGTGAAATTGCAGAAGTAATGTTTTCAAGTAGGTTTCTCAAACACTTCTTGCACCCCTTCTGTCATTGTTAGACCAAACTGACTATCCCATCTCAAAATAGCACCAGTGGTTCAAAAAAATTACGATTTTATGTGCATGTAGTTATATTTATATCTCTGTGCGGATTACATTCTGATTTAAAGAATCATTCAAACAGAACTGAATGTTTGACTCAGACAGTAAAAGTAAGTTTAAAGGCTGACAAACCTGCATTACAGTTGGAACCACTTGAGTTCCTAGGTGTACCCAGCATGACGGCAGATCTAAAGCTTCTCTTTGCAGATGATTTAGCATTGCTTTTGCTGCTAGAGCAAGCACTGCGGGACAGTTTCAAGTCCTGTATTTGCTCTAAATGACCTGGTTGTCCCAGTATCATTTGGGGAAACTTTAGAAACCCAGAAACAGGTAAAACTTCACCAGCATCATTTGATTGTTTGTTAAAGCCTTAAATAGTTACATACTGTTCATAATTTAAATATGTTTGCTTTAGATTGCATATGTGATGTAACTTTCATTATATGAATATAGACTACTGTTCAAAAATTTGAAAATAAATTAATGCTTTTATTTAGCAAGGATGCACAAATGTTATCAAAAGTGACAGTAAATGCATGTTCTTTTAAACTTTATTCATCATTGAATCCTGAAAAACACTGCTTCACGGTTTCTACAAAAATATTAAGCAGCACTGTTTTTTACATTAATAATAATAAGAAATGTTTCTTGAGCAGCAAATCAGCATATTAGAATGATTCCTGAAGAATCGTGTGAAGACTGGAGTAATGATGCTGAAAATTCAGCTTTGTGTCACAGGAATAAATTATGTTTTAAAATATAGTCAAACAGAAAACAGCTATTTTAAAGTAGTATAATATTTCACAATATTGTTGTTGTTACTGCATTTTAAACAAACATCTGCAAATGTTTGAATAATAGTGTTCGATTGGTTATAATTTTAAGGATATGGATATTAAGTGCAAATGGACATAGTCTCTTATCATTGTCATCTTGAAGCTGTATTTATTGAGCATCTGCACCGCAAATTTATCATAATCCTGTGGTACAGTGTGAGGCATGCAGGTACTCTATTGTCAAGGCTGTTATCTGTCATTTCAAGTGGTGATTTATGAGGTATTCTGCTGGAATTCCACATGTTATTAATGACAAATAATATGTGAAAATTAACTGTAAGATCATATCTAGTGTTGCTGCGCCAGGACAGGAAATGCAACGCTGCATATTTTTGAAAGTGTTACGTCCCCTTATTCATGACAAAATGAAGTTGTTAAACTGGCTCTTCACAAAATTCGAAGTCAGTGTCACCCCCTTTATTTATACGTAAAGTGTATTTGTAGCACACAATTTTTAAAGTTTGAATTAAGGCTGATAAGTTTGAATTAAGGCTGATAAGTGTTGCAAGTGCAATTTCAAATTTTCAACGTCAAACTAAGTCACTGTTAAGCATATTATAATAAATCTAAATTTATTACAAATATGCTTAAATCAGTCTATCATATCAATATATTGTGAACCTACATAGAGGGTTTTGTATTTCTCTGGAGTCATACATAAAAAATAATTTGTCTATATGTTGACATTGTATGTATTCACAGTGTAAATGGTAAAATCATTCTATCTAACTCATGGTTTATTATAAAATGGTTGCAACACATGTTATAAGGCAGCTCTGTTCATTGAATAACTATGATTATTAATTGTATAAAATTATGAACAGATTTTGACCAAGAAATATGCAGTAGTTTATTATCTGATCAGTATGTGAAATTGTGTAAATACAGTATTATCATTATCAGTGACTCATCCAATAAGATTTTCTTGTAAAGTAATGGCCAATCTTTGCCAGCAATCACTGCCATCTGGCTTTGCTGATCATGTCCTGGGAGGATGGTGGTGCGCACTGGGGCAATATCCCTCAAGCTGTGAGTGCCTCAGGTGCTTAGAGGGTCCAGTGTCATCCTGGGAATTCAGAGGTGTGTGGATGCATCTGTGTATGTGCATGATTAGGTAAGCCAACAGAGGGGTGATGTATAACATCATTTCCCTGGGGAAATGAATGGAGTGCAAGGCAATATGCCGCACAGCACAGGCATGTTAAATGAAATATGCATTAATTAATGCATGCAGTGCCAGGGACTCAGTCCAGGGGGAGGAGGTGGGGGCAGCGTGTGTGGCATGAATGGCATAGTTCCAGCCATACACTGACAATTAATAAAGAGAACTTGCTGGAGGTGTAACTTTTAACAGGAGATGAGCTGAACAGGCCAAAAGCTTGACCCCGTGTAACTGAAGAAATGCAGACTAAGTGGAGCTGCATTATTTTCTTAATCAGTTTTTTGGCCTTAACAACCTTAATGCAAGATAAATTTACTGGAGGAGTAGAATTATGTTCAATTAAGTATATTTCTCATACCCCATTGGCAGTGTTTCTCATTTTTCTTGTTCTTACCTCATTAGAAAAAAATGTGCTGAATTTTCAGCACCCATTATTCCAGTCTTCAGTGTCACATGGTCCTTCATAAATCAATCTAATATGCTCATTTACTGCTCAAGAAAAAAAAAAAAAGGTTCTATTATGAATGTTGAAATATTTAACAATTTAATATTTTCACGGAAACTGTGACTTTTAATTTTTTTTTTTATTATTAATAGAAAGTACAAAACAATACCATTGTTTTGTTTTGTCTTTTATATTTGACAAGTTACACTTTTCATCAGTTTAAAACTTGTTGAAAAAAATAGAACTTTCTTGAAATTTTCTTATAATTTTACTGACCACAAACTTTTAAACTGAGCAAATAGTTTTTCTAAGCATAAATCTCACTAAAATGAAAATATTTTGTAAATTTTTCCCAAACAATTTTTTTTTTTTACAACACTTTTTTCAGTGTGCATGTCTGAAGGAGGTAAACAAAGGAGGTAAACATCATAAAAGACTAGAGGAATATTGTGGATGAGTTGTATAACCAGTCAAACAACATGAAAAAAAGAGAGAAGGATGGTGTGTAAATTTGAGTAAGTCTGCTCAGTTTTGGGTAGGTGCCTGAAATGTAAGTACTGGCCATTGCATCCTCAATCCAGAAAGGTGCCAGCCACTGAATGTATGAGTGTGTTTGCAGGCTGAGGGAGCGCGGGGGAGTAACACACACTGAGGGATTAAAACGGTGAGTTTTATAAATGGGGTGCTCATAGAGGGGTGCAGGGGTCATTAATAACCACCGGCTGATGGCATGGAGAGAGAGATAGAGAGAAAGACAGACAGAGAGTTGCTAGTAATTGTAATGTGAAGGTACTACCTTCCTGCTGGTGACCATGGAGAAATTATTTGTCATTTTCTTCTCATGTCTCTTTTTTATTCTTGTTGGCTTTGGCTCTTGCAGGATTTGCTTTGTAGATATGTTTCCCTTATGCATGCATGTGTCTCCTTTTTTGATTGCTTTCTCAGCCACAGTAAATTTTTATTGCTCACAGGTTGCTCTTTCATAGCTCAGGAGTTTTAATGAGTTCACAATTATGTTTTATTACAGTACTTGGAAGGCAATAGACAAATTCCTCAAACAATCTGGTTAGTTTGTTCTAAACTTCTAACCTTAAGTGCAAAAATACAAATTCTGCAGCTAATTGAGCCTGATTCACTTGGCATTTTCACTACATTTTTAAACTTTAGGATACATTTTTGTTCTATTATGTTATGAAGTTTGAAAATCTCCCATTGACATTATTCCTACTCTTGAATGAACACATTCATACTGTAGATGAGCTGTCAAATGTAACTGACACTCATTATGTCACTGTGATATTTGTATACAGAATTGTAATTAGTCTTCTTTCTAACTGATTTGCGTACGGAAGTGTGATTGGCTTAACATTCATGCATCATGATGAAGTTTTGCTTCATATAGATCTAAAACCTGAAACCTAAACTTGCCAAAAAAAAACCTAAACTGTTATTTTACCTTCATGCAAACATTGTTTTTTTTTTCTTTTAGGAAATGCAAATATTGTTTAATTAATATACACAGTTTAATTATATAGAGTTCATTTACACAAATAAATATAGACATAAATTAGATAATTAGATGAGCATTGAGAGTGTAGAGCTATAAAGTAAATGTGAATATCAGTTCAGGTTATTTTGTGATTGAAGGATGTGATGAGAAATTTTTGAGTCTCACTAACTTCTATGTACTTACATTGAAATGAATAATTTGATCGAATGTATTATTGTATACATTCATGATTTTACATTCTACTTGAATAAAAAAAAAACTGCATGTAATTACATCTGTAATTATTTTATGTAATTACATTTATAATTACACTGTTTACTCATCCCTTACACCTTTACCCACCCTTAAACCTACCCATACCACCAAACCTGTCCCTGCATTACCCATATCCCACCTTAACAGCAGCAAAAGTGTTTTGCAATACTTATTTTTTTGATGTTAGTACATATTAGTTAAGGCCACCTAATATAAAGTGGGACCAATGTTTGAGCTCATACTGAGAACTCTTCTGACTTTTGATCGCAGACTTTGGTATCTTGGCAAATACAAACGCAGTTTGAGACGTTGTTGAGATCTCTTGTGAAATTCCACAAAAGAGACATAGCATGATTACTGAGGTGTTTTTTTTTTCCTCAGGAGGAAGTAGAGACTTCTCAATTTGCTGTCTATTTAATCTCTTTCAGTCTATGAGCAACAATTGAGATGTCTTTCGTGATTTATCTTTCCACTGGGCAACACTTTCCTGTCATTACTCTTAGTTTCTGTTGCAGACACATTTGGACATACAATAATTTTCACCTGCCTGCATTATCATTTTTTTCCTCTTCCATTTCTGCTTTCTTTATCTCTATTTCAAGCCTATGTGGTTTCCAATTTTTTCAGATTTATTATATGCTAACCTTTGTTAAGTAATATTCATTCTGACAGTCATTTCACTCTCTCATGTCTTCTCACAGTCTCACCCTGATGCAATTTTAACCCCAAACCCTCTGTGCCTTATTAGCCCATTTATACACATTTGCATCACAGTGTCAAAGGGTGAGAGATGTGGGTGAAAGAAAAGTTTTAGATTCATTCTGGGAAAAACCATTTGCACAGGTTATCAAAAATTCTATGGGTCAAATTAGGATTTTGGAGGTGGGAAAACCCATTTATCTGGTTTGGATCTTGGTGGTTGACAAACAGCTTATACTATATATATATATATATATATATATATATATACTATATATATATATATATATATATATATATATATATATATATATATATACACACACGCATTTATTTGATCACACTACCATTCAAACGTTTGGGGTACATATATGAAAAAAATTAATAAAAAATTAAAGCCTTTGTTTTTGCAAAACAGATTGTGACCATAAATATTTTTATTTGAAATAAATCCTGTTTTTTTTTTATCTGGTTTCCACAAAAGTATTAAGCAGCAAAGACTAATATTTTTTGTTTTTGCTTTTTGTTTCTAATATTCTAATTATTCTAATATTGATAATAATAAGAAGCATTATTTATAATTGAGAAGATAATTAATAACAATTGAGCACCAAGGGAACATTATAGAACGATTTCTGGATGATCATATGATAGGATAAAGTAATGGCTGCTAAATATTCAGCTGTGCCATTACATGCATACATACATATATATATATATATATATATATATATATAAAATGTATATGTTTGTATATATTCAGCTTGTATGGTCCTATTTTCGTCATAGATTTAAAATGAATACAATTACCATATGTTTTAATATATCTTGAAGCCTAATATAAATATGAACTCTTCTTGAATCTTCACTATCTCTCAGTGAATCCTGGGCCTGTGTGGCAGAGGCAGTGTGCTAGTCTAGTTAGCATGCAGGTCTTGGCATCCCCATGGTTCATGAAACCCCTCTCTGCCTCTGACAAGACAGGAGGCCCCCCGGGGCCCTTCATCCACACCACACTCTCCCCACAGACTCACAACAGCAGAATAATAGCAAATGAGTGTGTCCAGTACGACCTTATTGATATGCTGCTGGTCAGCGCTGGACCTTTCATGTGAGAGTGAATGAAAGAGAATAATATAGTGTTGATGGATTCATAGACAGAGGGATGGCCTCAGGTAGAGATGCTAATGACAGGTGACAGCTATAATCTGGGACTGAATCTGGATCGATTCTCTTTAGTCTCTGTTTGGTATGATGTTCGTGTAGTTGATGAAGGGCATGCATGGAATATTAACCTACTGTAAAAGAATGCAGTAGAATGCAGAATTTTTCTCAATTCAATTCTAAATTCTGTTTATTGTCCCGTGGGGGGGGGGGGGGGGGGGGGTGTAGAGCGCAGTCTCGAGGGTACCCCCCGGCCTGCGAGGGGCGATGGGGGTATGTGGCGAGTGGGGCGGGGCTGAGGGACGTGGGAACAAGGAGGGAGGCCAGCAATGATTGGGAAATCAGTGACACCTGCGACCCACTGCCGGTCTCGAGTCCCACGTAGGAGATGGAAGGATATAAAACTGGAGCGACGACAGTGAAGGACGAGAGAGGACCAGGCCTGGGCTTTTAGTTGTGTTTTGGTTTTTATTTTGTGCGCATCAGTCGTCCGTGAGGGGCTGATGCGCTGTTTTGTTTATTTTGTGATTATTAAAGTTTCAATTGATTGTCCACCGGTTCCCGCCTCCTTCTTCCCGATGATTATTAGAGTTAAATTCATTACACTTATATTTATAGATATAATGAATAATGCAAAATTACGAACATGTCTGGATGATATTTTAAGAGATTCCTTGTTTGTTGCCTTAAAGTCAGCTGTCTAAGTAGTCAGCTCCCCAGGTTTTGGAACAGAGCTTGTGTGTGGTTTCAGGATATTGAACAGAAAAACAGTGAGTTTGCAACTTGTGTGTGTAGAGTTTCAACATGGACCTAAATGTCTGCCCACATCACTGGTCTGTGTGTGTTTTTTGCCAGAGGTGTTTATGTGTATGATGGTGATGCAGAAAGCACTGTGTTATCTACACTCAGACAGAGAGAAGCATTAGTGAAGGATTTTGGAAATGTGTGTGTGTGTGTGTGTGTGTGTGTCCATAGACAGCCTGCGATCGGCCTTCAGTACAGAGATGGATTAGAGTGCAGTAATACTACAGCCCAGATAAGCAGGAGCCGAGGAGTTAGCACTTCAAACACGCGCAGCCACATTATTTGTCTGTGTGAATATTTATTTATTTAGTCTGTATTCCATAGCCTCTTGATGCACTGCTCTCCAAGTTCCAGGCACTTCAAAGTATATGCCGCATATATGCATTGAAAAACATAGCTTTTTCACAGAATCTCCATCTCACAGGAATAGAGTGGTTCTGTTTCCAAAACCTAGTGAGCTACCTACCTAGCAGCATTATAAGGCATCGCAGGTGAGCTACAGACTGCCGGCTGTAGAGGAGTATAAAGGAGATGACACAGACCACTTGTAGAAAAATATGTGGGGAAAAGTCACAAGACTCAGTATGGTGGCTAAATGTAAGTTGTCTTTTTTTAGTTGTTTTTACTTGATAAAAAAAAGGAAAAAAAGGTCTGCCTGTTTCAACTTCAAGACAGGTTTTGTGGTCCAGGGTCACAAATTCCAAAAAAACAAACAAAACAAATGCAACCCATACATTGTGGCAAACTCAATGAGAAAAATTAATTCTACATCGTGTTCAAGTCTTGAAAATGTTGATTAATAGTATACTTGCAAAAAGCATACTTAATTCCCAGTATGTTTAGAGTAATGCATTTTGTGAGTTGGATATATAGTACATTAAATATATAGTACATTCCACTTTATGCTGTAGTTCACTCACATAAAACAATATATATATAAAATGCTGTAGCAAATCTCATCTGTGTGATTGTTAAAATCTTTGCAGTATAAATGTAAACTATATTATTGCGCAGCTCAATATATAAATTTGGATATATATTATAACTTTATCAGCATACATAGAGTACACACACTCACATAAATATTTCACCCAAAATTTAAGATTTATGTAATTTTATTACATAACAAATTCCCATTTATATTTTTTTCATAATTTTAACACAAATCTACCAAATAAACTTTATACGATTTATTTTCATTAGGATAATAAAACCTCTTTATTTTAAATGCATAATCCTCAGGGTTTATGTAATTAGTTTATGTAAAGTGTAATTATTCTTAATTAATAATAAAAAGTTATTTATTTAAAATACATAAAGTTTATTGTATAAATTGCATAATAATTAAGATAACTAAATCAGAATAATTAAAAAAGTTAAATAACATTTATTTGAATCATGTTTGATGTATGCTTATATACTAAACCAAATTAAACAATGCATCACATTTATGCAATTGTTTCCCCATCTTAAAATAAAAAATAGAATTAGACAAACACAAAAACAACTCTATTAGGTTATTTGTGAACTTACCCACTGTGCAAAGTTACGTCCAGTGGACGTCTTTTTATGTCTTTGCAGACGTTGAAAAGACGTCCACTGAGGAGCCAGAATGAAAGTTTTTATGACGTCTTTTTTTGACGTCTTCTGTACGTCTGATTTAGACGTTCACAGAACCTCCTTTCAAGGTTAAAAACTAGTTCAAAAGTGGTCAGTGGAAATATTTCAACATCATTTAAGGTTCATTTAGACATAATTTATACTGTTTCTGGACCAAATCAACAGTCTCAGGATGCATTCGATTTAGACTCGTGTTATTTCAATGTAATTTCCAGACACTGTGTTTGTCCTAAAATCAAGAAAATAAAATAATCTTCATGAAATAATGAAATAACTGATGATTGAGACATTAAATCTCTGAAGATCTCAGCAGAGGAGGATCAATTTACATCATTTACATCAACATCATTTGACGTCACCATTGTGGTGGACAGTGTTTGGTTTAGTTGGGATCTTGGTCCTCATACTTCTTGTGTTAGCTTGTATCTGGCTGTTGTAACTGTGTGTTATAAAACACTCTTATTGTGGCAGAGAGCAGTGAGCTCAAGTGCTAACATCTTTCTTTTAATGTTGATTAAACTATAGCACAATACGTTATTAATGTTTTGTTGCAACTATGTATTTATTTTCATGGACAAACACTTTGTAGAAATAATGTACTTATTTTTAAGAAACACGTCATGTAGTCACACACAGACATCAAGATTGTGGATATGCATCACATCAATGGTGACAATTAAAACAAAAAAGTCTGGAAAATAAGGATGAGTTTGTGCTATGAAGCCGTTTTGTTTGTTTTGATTGTCACCATTGTTGTGATGCATATGCTAAATCTAGAAAGTCTGTGTGTGTGAGTACATGATGCTTCTGCTCAAAATATTTCAAACGCATGCATTTTGTCCAACTTCAAAATAAGTATTTTGCTCTTGGTGACTGTACTGCAGAGTCAAAAGGTTTAGGAGACATATGCAAACAAAACAACACTTATTTCATGACCTCAGATACTTGTAATGTGATGACTTTATCATCACCAACAAAGAGCTGATGACACCTGAGCTCTCTTAAATTTGTCATTCTTTGCTACAACAACAGTGTTTCACAAACACACAGTTATAACAGCCAGAGACAAGCTAACACAAGAAGAATGAGGACCAAGATCCCAACTAAACCAAACACTTTCCACCACAATGGTGACTTCAAATGAATCTAATATCAACATTTAAACCTCTGTTAATTCTCAATAAGAGCTTCTCTAGATGTCTGACAGAAATAAAGTCAATCTAATGATTCTCATGTTTGTGGAGATGTTTGATCCTCCTCTGCTGAGATCTTCAGGGATTTAATGTCTTTGATTTGCAGTTGATTTTACCACATGCTCAATCATCAGTTATTTCATTATTTCATGAAGATTATTTTATTTTCTTGATTTTAGGACAAACACAGTGTCTGGAAATTACATTGAAATAACATGAGTCTAAATCGAATGCATCCTGAGACTGTTGATTTGGTCCAGAAACAGTATAAATTATGTCTAAATGAACCTTAAATGATGTTGAAATATTTCCACTGACCACTTTTGAACTAGTTTTTAACCTTGAAAGGAGGTTCTCTGAACGTCTAAATCAGACGTAACTTTGCACAGTGGGTAAGTTCACAAATAACCTAATAGAGTTGTTTTTGTGTTTGTCTAATTCTATTTTTTATTTTAAGATGGGGAAACAATTGCATAAATGTGATGCATTGTTTAATTTGGTTTAGTATATAAGCATACATCAAACATGATTCAAATAAATGTTATTTAACTTTTTTAATTATTCTGATTTAGTTATCTTAATTATTATGCAATTTATACAATAAACTTTATGTATTTTAAATAAATAAACTGTTTATTATTAATTAAGAATAATTACACTTTACATAAACTAATTACATAAACCTGAGGATTATGCATTTAAAATAAATAGGTTTTATTATCCTAATGAAAATAAATCGTATAAAGTTTATTTGGTAGATTTGTGTTAAAATTATGAAAAAAATATAAATGGGAATTTGTTATGTAATAAAATTACATAAATCTTAAATTTTGGGTGAAATATTTCTGTGAGTGCAATACGTGTAACTATATTATCTTTAAAATTGGATATATGAGTGTCCAAATTTATTTGCATACATACAGTATACTCACATTGGGTGATATATGTTATATAGCAAATCTCAACTGCTTGATTGCTTGTATTGTTGCAAAATATATTATTGTTCAGCTCTAATCTGCAAAATGCAACTATAAGACGTGAATATACTGTATAATAATTATCAACATCATCATTTTCTGTAAAGCTGCCTTGAAATAATGTGTATTCTGCAAATATATAAATACTTTTGATTTGACTTTATCTTAGCATAATGCTGATTAAGGTCAATTGTGAGTAAAGTTTTCACAATTTCCACAAAAGTTTTGATCACTGAGGCCAAACATAAACTATGCTACAGTGTTAATTTTGACAGGCTTTTTTGATTTAGTCTTAGTCTTTATATCTTGAAATGAAAATACTTAGTCTCAGTCACATTTTAGTCATATGAGTTTATTAAAAAACTAACAAAAAAATTTTTGCTAGGGAATCTCTCATCTGGTTCCCTTGAGCCTTTCCTCCGAGGTTTATCCAAACAATAAAGTGAATGAGTGGAAACAACTGTGTGAGTCACTCAGAACCATTTCCCATGAGGGTGCCTGTATGGAGGATGTAGGAGATTTGTGGGTGCTGCTGTAGTACTATTGAGCATAGTTTTAGTCGATGAAAAGTAATTGCATTTTTGTCAACTTTTAGTCATTACTTTTAGTCAACCTGCAGTTACAAACATTTATTTTGGTAGCTATATTATATGTAGACTTCAAACAAAAATAGTCATTCATTTTTCTCTCTTTAGAACAAATCAATTACCCTTATGAGAAATTTGAATTAGGAAAAACTTGAATAAATTACAACAATTTTAAATTTTGGGTGAACTATCTCTTTTACAGTAGTGAAAAGGGAGCAACTTATAAAAATGAAAGTTGTTCATTTATAATATATATAATTTATAATTATAATAGATACTCTACACGATAGACATTTGGACTGCTGTGTGTGTGTGTATTTGAGCCTTATTAACTGATCAAGAAGTGGAGCATGCGCTAGAGAGAGCCATTCTATCTGTGAGATTCTGTCTAACTTTAAGTTAATCGACAATTATTGTCACTCCCGAGAAAAACAGGACATCTGGCCACCTTATCCCTACCCCTTCGGGTGCTGAGGCCATTGTTTCAGCTCGCTAGTTTGCATTTTGGTAGCCTATCCATCCACTGCGGCTGCCATACTGAGACTAGATATGAAAATGCCCCTTATCCAGTTGCAATCCAATGACAGGGATGCACATTTTGATCGACAAGACAGTAGCCTATATGTATTTTGAATGTCTGGTAGTCCACAAATAACATTCTAGTCCTGTCTGGTCTTGTTAACGAAGACGCGGCATAAATTTGGTCATAGTTTGTATCATCAGATATTAGTTTTAGCTCGTCAACATCTCAACTTAGTCACAGAAAATGTTTTTTTGTTATTTAATATTTTTCTTCATTGACGAAATTAACACTTCTATGCAAATGCATGAACACAAAGGCTTATAGCTATCAAACACACAAGTTTGTGTTGTATTATATAGTGAACATTAATGTGAACTGCCATCTCCTACAGTCAGATTTATATTACTGGTCTGCATTTCTGACCTTATGAGGCTAAAGTTAGGATGTTGCCTGTGTAGGCAGTATACAGTAAGGCAGCTCAATAGATTTTGGAATAGAGATTTTTGTGTGTGTTTTACGTCTCCTTGAGTCCAGAGTTGTTTTTGGAGCTGAATTTAGAATTTTTATGCACAGGTGTCCTCAGCATGGCGTCTTTGAACAGCGCTGGGTTTATGAATTCAGTCTAGCGAGAAACACCTCCTTCCTTATTTTCACTGTCTCCCTCTGTTGTCGTCCATTCCCCGTGCATTGCTTTTATTTGTCCAGACCTGAATGTGCTTCTTCTGAAAGAGGGTTTGAAGAGCCTTCGCTCCTCTCATGCTGTTCTTACTGCGCTTGTATGTTTACAGCGTTCCTCCTCTATATTTCTCTTGTTCCCTGCTCTTCCACAGTGCTCAATACAATGTTTTGATTAAAGCATTCTGTGAGGGCATCCAATGGAAACATTTCTTACACTGATAGAAGGGAAATTTGTCTTTAGATGGAGAGAAGAAAAAGCAGGAATTGTAGTTCCTCGCCCTGACAAAGAGAATCAAACCTCCAAAGAGATACTGCATCAAGGGACAAGGGTCAGGTCGAAGGCACAGACTGCATCTCTCCTGGCATCTCTCATCTGGTTCCCTTGAGCCTTTTCTCCGAGGTTTGATCCAAACAATAAAGCGAATGAGTTGAAACAACTGTGTGAGTCACTCAGAACCATTTCCCATGAGGGTGCCAGTATGGAGGATGTAGGAGATTTGTGGGTGCTGCTGTAGTCTGATGAATAGGTGTGCAGAGAGCTTGCTAGTCCTATGGAGAGCTTTGCAATTGTTTGAAAGTGCTTGAGTGATTTTTGGCATAATGTGATGCAATTCTTTAACAGAATGAAAATGTGAGGATGTTGCTCCATACGTTTTTTTTTTATTTGTAAATGCTTCAAGTGAAGAAGCCAATTTGAGGTTTAACGTTTATAAAGCTGGAATAATATATCATCACAGGAATAAATAACATTTATATTTAAATGGAAAACAGTCATATAGAATTGCAATATTATTTCACAATATTACTGTTTGTACTGTATTTCTGATATACATAACATAAGAGAAACCCCAAACTTTTGAACAGTGTACGGAAGCACAAATGTGCATGCATCAGTTGAATTGTGGCTATTAAAAAACTCTCTGGTTCTAGATTAAATCAAACTTTCTCATATATTCACTCTATATCCCTTTCTCAATTTCTGTTGAATTGGTTGTTCCGACACACGAGAAACCAGATTGCAATTATTGTTGTTTCACAGCTACAAATTCCCATTTGACGGTGGAGCTCATCTGTCTCTCCTCCAGCTCTGCTATCAGAGAAACCCGGTGGGCTTTGATCAGATAGCTGGGTGGGATTTCTGGAGATTTCTCACAAATCCAGCTGTTTTTAAAACCTCCCTGCGGACACCAGGTGATAAAGGCTAAAATTACAGGGTGCTTGGCCACAAGGACACACATACACCTGCACGGGGACTCCAATCTTCCACACTGCTGCTAATATTCCTGAACGTATGGCAAAGTATCAGTGGAAATGGGAATGAACTTTGTTATCAAGAGAATTTGATAAGAAAAGATGAGAGAGAGTATTTAGGATTGTGCTCTCTCACATGTGCTCTTCTACACCTGAAATAGTAAACAGTGTGTTCAGGAAGTCTCTTATGTCTGTAGGAAATGAGTTTCCTGGACTGAAAGGGACCCCTGGTGAACGGTTAATGCTACTTTTGTTATCTGTATCCATACTGTGTGGCACTGTGAGGTTGTGTCTAGCCTGTCTCAGCCTAGCATATGTCCTTATTCATTCTCATTTAATCTTTTTGAGAGAATATACTGATATAAGAACTGGAGAACTTGAGAAGTAGCTGAGATGAGCTGAAGCCTTTGTGTCATTCTTATATTTGTTTTTGTTCTGGCAGCATATTTATATACAATCACTATCTCACCTATCTTCTTGAACTTTCAGTTATTTGTTGCTGTTTGTCATGATACCACAGTTTCTTCTTTTTTTTTGTCATCCTAAGCAATAAGTGACCTTAATGAGACTACAGAGTAATGAATAGACATCAGATGTTTTAACTTTCTTATAATAAACATATGTCGATTTCTTTAGTGACGTGGCAACAAACCACTTTGCTAATCAACAACCACATTAAGGCTGAAATCTCAAAATAGTTTGTAAATCGTCCGGAGTACAATAACATTCAGCCAATCATCATGCAGCAATCACCAAGATTCAGCCAGTCATTAGCAGCTTCCAAACCTCATTTCAATCCAGCTGCAATCATAAATGCTCAATCCAAATACACTCCACTAATCATTGAGTTTATCAACTGCAGGACCATAAATGCCCACGCTAGGACAATGTGCTAACATAAAGCTAGCTGAAAATGCATTAAACGATGGAAGTGTATTAATGGTTTGAACAAAGGCACTACTTCAAAATTGCAATTTGGATGTGGCAGCTACCTTGATGAACAACACGCTGGAGTCCATTCATATGATAAATAAAACATTATCCATAGGCAATATCTAATTTTACACTAAAGTACTGAAGATTTGTTTTGCGGTCATTATTACTGGGGTTTACTATGGCAAATTATTGGTCATGTTTATGGTGAGGGATTTAAACCCCTATGCTTAAGTATTACACATATGTGACCCTGGACCACAAAACCTGTCTCAAGTCAAGTCTGGGGTATATAAACATTGTATAGGTCAAAATTATTGATTTTTCTTTTGTGCAAAAATCATTAGGATATTAAGTAAAGATCATGTTCCATGAAGATATTTTGAAAATTTCCTACCATAAATATATCACAACTTAATTTTTGATTGTTAATATGCTTTGCTAAGAATTCACTTGGACAACTTTAAAGGTGATTTTCTCAGTATTTAGATTTTTTTTTTGCACCCTCAGATTCCAGATTTTCAAATAGTTGTATCTCAGCCAAATACTGTCCTTCCATACATCAATGGAAAGTTTTTATATAGCTTTCATATGATGTGTAAATCTCAATTTTGAAAAATACACATTAAAGACTGGTTTTGTTTTCCAGGGTCACATATATTCGTTTTCTAAGTTGAATAAAGGAGAAAAATATCCAATAGACTTTAAATGAGGGACTTATAAAAAAAAAAAAAAAAACTTATTATTATAGAAACAATAGGTTTTAAAGAAACTAAAGTTTTCGGTTTTTTTTACCCTTCTATATTTCTTGTCTTTTTTCTCTGGTAATCTCTGTTGACTTTTTATTATTCTCCTTCCTTTCTGTTATCATTTTTATTTGCTCCCACCTTCATTTTCATTTCAAGCACTAAATGCTTTTAAGCTTCGGAGGTTGGAGGGTTACGTCTAAACTCTCTTTTCCAAGCTAGAGCGTATCCTTTCCGGGCAGCTGAGGGAGTCAGTGGTTATCAGCTGTGGGTAAATGAGCTTTGGTAATCTGGCTCAGTTGATTACATGGCACAGTAGAGACACCAGCCTCTCATTAGAGTGGACCTGGGTGGCTCTTCCATGTTCAGATGAACCCTTCATGCACCACTACTCACCTCTAACCCTGGATTAGTCTCTGCCCCATGTCCTGCTGAGAAAGTGTGCCAAAAAGACAATTAGAAGATTGAAGGTGGGAACTTAGAAAGAAAGAAAGAAAGAAAGAAAGAAAGAAAGAGAAAGAAAGAATGTTTGCTTGGCCAATTAGTTTCTAAGGTCTTCTGATTGGTTGCTAGGGCATAACAATGTGGTTGCTAGGGTTCTCTTCATTTTTTTCTTGAAATAAATAATCCTGTAGAAGAAAGGAAGGTAGAAAGTGGGGAGAAAAGGAAGGAAGGAAGGAGGGAGGGAAGAAAAAGGAAGAAAGAACAAACGAAGAAAGAACAAAGGAAGTATGGAAGTAAGGTAGGGAGTAAGGAAGAAAGGAAGAGAAAGGATCAAGGTAAAAAGGAAGAAAAGAAGAAAGGAAGAAAACAGGAGAAAAGAAAGAAATGTAAAGGAAGAGAAATGGACAAAAGGGGAGAGAGGAAGTAAGAAGCAGAAGGAAGGGAGGAAACAATGAAAGAATGAAGAAGGGAAGAAAAAAAGAAAAAGAAATATTGTTTACCTTTCACATGTTTGAGGGTAAATCTGAGGTGCTCAATGGCTGTGAAACAAAGAAGGAAGAGACAGGCAGAGATAGGAAGTTAATGCAGTGCAAGCCATAAGCTGTCTCCTGTGGATTAATGTGAGTGGGTAGAAGCAATGGAGAGAGAGAGGGAAAGGAAGAGACCTTAGCTAAGTGTTAAGGGAAAAAGCTATAGCCCACCTTCTCAACTGGGATTCCAGAAAATGTTTCAATCCATTTATTCTAACAATTCTGCCGGCCAAGCAAGTCTGTCTGATATCCCTTAATGAGCTCCAAAGCTTCAGCCGCATGCTTCACTGTAATTCCAGTCTTCATTTCCCTCTCACCATTTTGCACTACAAAAGCAAATGTCAAATGATGGCTGCAGTGGCGTGCACAGACCTCCCGAGGGGCAGGGGCGAAATGCCGTTACAAGGGCACAATAGCGGACCGGGGGTGGGGGTTTGGAGTCTGTACGGGTTTGTTTGGGGTAGGCAATATCAAAAAAAATATTTAAACCTTTTTTTTTTTTTTTTTTTATATTTGAAATGATTTTATCAAGATTCTTTGTCATGTTGGTTTTTCTATTTTGCAAGCTGTTTGAGCATCACAGCCAAACTAATTTCCCTATTATAAAGCTTTTTAAGGTAACAAAATATGAAAACCTATGGTGGATATTTAGGACAAAGTGCACGGGTGAAGATAAAATTCTTTGTTATTATTTTATTTTTGTTATTAAAACATTATAACAATGATAGACATTACAAAAACAGATATTAAACAAATAAAATAGTGTTTTATTTTCAGGTACAATAGGTATATTTAGCAGGAGCATTAAAAAAATGAATGAACAAATATAAAAATAAAACTGTATACATCGAGTCCTATTAAAGCAACTGTATTAAAGTTTTTCAGTCAAGAGTATTGAGTGATTTTTCTCTGTGTGTTTAGTCTTTTATTAACATTAAAGGAATAATTCACCCAAATATTTAAAATAGTGTTTTATTTTTTTCTTCATGTACTGTACTCACTCAAAAGTTGTTTTAAACCTGAATGAGTTTTCTTTTGCTAAACATAAACACTATTTTGAAGAAGGTGGAAAACTAAACAGTTGCTGGTCCACAGTGTCATCCATAATATTTTTTTTCCTACTATCAAAGTCAATGTGGACCAGCAACTGTTTGGTTACACAGATTCTTCAAAATATCTTATTTTGAGTTCACCACGAGAAATAAATTAATATAGGTTTGGGACAACATGTGAGTGAATAAACCATGACAGGAATTACATTTTAGGGTGAACTATTTGATTTGTATCGTTTATTTTTTACTATTCCTTTAATTATAGTCGGCAGCATGTAGCCTACTCTCCCATTAAGACCTGCATGCATCTAATATACACACATGCATCTGTTTCTTTCAGGTGTTTACTTTCATTTTAGACATCCAACTGAGTCTATACATAAACCTTGTGTGTTTTGACAGTATTAGCACAAAACATAACTTAGTTCACTAATTAGGCACCGGAAGGTTTTTAGCAACGGACCTCAAAGGGGCAGAGGCATATTAGTTACACATGCTATTGATGAAGAATAAACAAAAATATGCATATTGATTATACATCTAATGCACAACTCTTGCTCTTTGTTTTGTTGCACTAGTGTTAAGCGTTGTGAAATGCAAAAGAAAGAAATATGAAAAAAATGTGAGGTGATCAATAAAGATTGTAGATAATAAACAATCCCCTTCTTTCTTTCTTCTTCTTCAGCGCCTCCCACACCCATAGCTCCACCTGAGCTTCTTGCAGTTGGTGCCACCTACTTGTGGATAAAACCAAACGCCAATTCCATCATCGGTGATGGCCCCATCATGCTAAAAGAGGTGGATTACCGCACCACCACTGGAAACTGGGCCGAGGTGCATGTTGTGGATTCGCCAACATACAAGCTCTGGCATTTGGATCCAGATGTGGAGTATGTGATTAAGGTTCTTCTGACCCGACCTGGGGAGGGTGGCACTGGACCACCGGGACCAGCCCTCATCACGCGAACCAAATGTGCTGGTAAGTGTCAGTATGTACAATTAGAAGTTACTTTGAGGAGATCAAAAACAATGCAATTTTTCTTGAGCATTTTTGAAGTATCATGTGACACTGAAGACTGGAGTAATGATGCTGAAAATTATGACATCAGGAAAAAGTGGTGTAGTGTAGTGTGTATAGACAGCACTTTAGTACTCTTAACAGTCAGTGCAGAAATCTAAAAGAGTCAAAATGAGTGTGTTATTTTCACATTTCCTTAGGAGAAATAGGGAGAGATTGGGATGATTTGATATGATTTTTGAGGGGGTGAAGGTTTTAGTTTTAATGATAATTGAGATTGTTACATTTCCACCGCATAATGATGGTAAAGGGCAGGAGAGAAGAACAATTTTCAGGTGTAATTATGATCGCAGTAGAGCGGCATGTGGAGCGGCGCTCAGATAGACAGACACTCTTGATCTGATGAAGTGATAGTTAATGAGATGACGGGAGCAGATGAGAGAGCCCTAGGAAGTAGGGAAGACTGTGATCCAGGTGAAGTCAGTCTGTGTGTGTGTGTGTGTGTGTGTGTGCGCGCGCGCTCCAGGTGAGGGTTATGTGATGAAGGAGTTGGATTGTCTCTGATGACACAGCGGGGTAGATCCAGAGGGGCTCTTCTGTATCTCCTCTGACGCGCCCTCATTCTCTTTTCCTTCTCCTTACTTCCTCTGAAGTTTTCATTCAGGATGCATACATGTTCACATATAGTAACTGATGACAAAGACATATCACTACAAGAGCTGTGTTGTGCAAAGTTGTGCAAGAATTGAATTAAAAAGGCCCTTCCCTAGATTCCCTTTCATTTTCAAGTTCATTTTCTAAATTTGAATTGCATTTGAATTGAGGTTGCAAGCATGATTTCATATAGCTGGCATTTTGTTTTTATTGGGAAGCGAAGTTTGTCAAGATAAACTTGTTTTGTTTGAAATGTTTTTTGACAGTTTTGAAAAAAGTTTGAAGGATAAATTTTATTTGGACAGTTTGACCCTTAAATATCTTTATTCTGGCGAGATGTGCACTGATCTTGTGGTTGTATAAAAGCAAAAAATCATGCTGTGTAGTGAAAGAGAGCTTAGGTGAAGGTGTGTTGATGACAGAAATATTTGCCATCCTTTTTCTTTTATTTTTTTGTTCAAGAATATCTAGCTGCAGATAAGTTGTGTATGCATTTGCTTTAAATTTTTACTTGTCCAGGTGAGGCTGTTGTATATAATCAGTGCGTTCATGCCAGCTCACCACAGGTAGACATCTGTTAAATATATATACTGTACACACATATATACACACATTTCTGATCCAATGAAGTTTCTTCCAGCCGACAGCACTGATCTTCCTTGTCCTTCCAATTAAATTTTTCTCCCCCACTCCGCAGCACAGGAGCTCTATTGGTATGCTTATACAGTCACACAGAAGTGTGTCCTCTTTAAAATACACATGCAGACTGGAGGGTGTCATTGTACGAGTACAGAAACACACACACATACAGTACAGACCAAAAGTTTGGACACACCTTCTCATTCAAAGAGTTTTCTTTATTTTCATGACTATGAAAATTGTAGAGTCACACTGAAGGCATCAAGGGCTATTTGAGCAAGAAGGAGAGTGATGGGGTGCTGCGCCAGATGACCTGGCCTCCACAGTCACCGGACCTGAACCCAATCGAGATGGTTTAGGGGTGAGCTGGACCGCAGACAGAAGGCAAAAGGGCCAGAAAGTGCTAAGCATCTCTCGGGGAACTCCTTCAAGACTGTTGGAAGACCATTTCAGGTGACTACCTCTTGAAGCTCATCAAGAGAATGCCAAGAGTGTGCAAAGCAGTAATCAAAGCAAAAGGTGGCTACTTTGAAGAACCTAGAATATGACATATTTTCAGTTGTTTCACACTATTTTGTTATGTATATAATTCCATATATAATTCCACATGTGTTAATTCATAGTTTTGATGCTTTATCAAAGATCCAAATGGTGTAAACTTGCTGATATAGTAGGAGAGTTTGAGGGGAAACAGGAGTGAGAGAGGTCAAAGAACGCAATAAGGCTGATTGCGGCACCCATCAAAGCCTCGTGATCCACACTTGTGTGTGGAGATCAATGTGAAATCCACTGTCAGCTTTCATCGCATCACAGCAAGGGAGGCATTTTGGGAGTGAGAGGACAGGACAGAGACAGGGATTGGAGAGAGGTGAAGCATGTCGTAAAGAACAAGTGTTTATGAAGTGACGGCACTGTCTATCTGTCACACATGCATGCGCACACACACAGCAGTGCGTATCTGTCACACAGCACTGATTAGTCCAGACAGGTGTGGAGGTGCTGGTCAGATGAGGCCTCCTTGAGGAAGTGTGTGTGTGTGTGTGTGTGTGTGTTGTGTGCTGCAGGAAAGTTACTGGGTCATGACCAAGGATGGACACACAGTCTTCAGGGCTCTTGTTCTGGTATTGGACATGCTTCACTTATTATGACCCATGAGTCCATGCAGGGTGTCAAACTCTGACATATGCAAGAGAATTTTATTTTAATGGGAGTTAACCCTCAGAAACCCTAGCATTAATAATGTTTTTTTTTTATGATTACTCATAAAAGTTGGTGAAAGTTACTGTTTGTTTGCTTGTTTATTTTATTTTACATTATTTGCATAAGCTTATATATGTGTAAATATAAGCTTCTATATATATATATATATATTTTTTTTTTTTATGCACTACCATTGAAAAGTTTGGGGCAGTAAGATTTAATTAAAAAATAACTTTTTAATAGAAAATACTTGTTAATTTATCAAAACAATATAATATAAACAGATTGAACCGTTTTTCCTTATCAGATTGACCCCATAAACTGTTTACTCTTTAACCAACCTTTAAACCTACCCATGTCACCAAACCTGTCCCTAACCTTAACCGTATCAGACCTCAGTAGCAGCAAAAGTGTTGTCAATTAACACAAGCTTTTAATCATTTTATAACTTTTGTTCAAATCATTTCTAGATTTTCAATAATTGCTTGATCATATGAAAGTTTAATAACATTTGTAAGCATTTTGACTTGAGTGAAATAATGATTTGTTTGAGCATTATCAATGTTAAATAATTATAATAATGTTATAAGCAAACATTAACAAGCACATAATCTCACATTTCTAACTCTTTGAATGTAAATTAACTAATGATCCATTAAGCGTTTTATAATGTTTATTAATGACTTATTAATGAAAGTTATTATAAAGCATTACTGAACAAAGAAAGGCACCCAATATCCAGCTGATACTGAATCTGTAATATTAATACCATTTGTGTGGGGGAAGTTATGAATAGGATGGAAATGCAGTTGACAGTTGAGATCTATTATAATAACTTTCCTGCAATCCAGCCTCTCATCCACAGCACTGCTGCAATCCTTCAGGGAAATGTCTGCAGTTTCATGGGCTTGTTACCAGGATTCATATGGAAAGATAAATAATGTTGTTTTCTTTCTTTCTTTCTTTCTTTCTTTCTTTCTTTTGTTTATTCATTAATACATTTGTAATTAATTAAGTCTTCTTTCCCTTTTTCCCTCCTTCCACACCTGGGTTCTTAACAATGCACTGCATCTTCCCATCTGCCGTTCTGTTTTTGTCCTGCTCCATCACCCTCTGATGCAAAGACATATTCAGGTGTGGAGATCTCTGAGCCATTCTTTCTCTTTGCTTCAATCTAGCACACATGATGGATAGAGTTTAGTCCTCTGCTTGACTCTCCAGTAAAGTGGATTTATTTGAATATATTTCCACATCGCTCATGATAAATCTTCATCCTCTGCAGGGCAGGAAGATGGAGGTGATAATGTGTGTGTTCTTAATTGCTGAATATCCATTGCATTGACTGTGGTGCTCTTAATATTTAATGCAGCAATTAAAAAAAAAAAGAAAAAAGAAAAAGAAGAAGAAGCTCACTGGCAATAGCTCATCTTTTCATCCTCCGCTATAAATTCTACACTGAGATCTTAAAGCAAATTTACTTTACCTGTAGACAGTTTTCATGGAAAAGCAGGACGTCCACACACATGCACAAGGCTAAGGTCAATTACTGTCTCCTCTCTAGCCTGAAACCTTGAGATAAAGCCTATCATAAAGAAACTGATTGATTTGCTGTGGCCTTTGGGACTTATTTTTGTAAAATTTATGACATTTTAAAACACTGAACTGCTTTTTGAGTTAATTACCAACATATTTCTGAGTTAGAGGGCCTAATGTTCCTTCTGGCTTATGTCCTAACATTATGAAGGAATATGTTCTGAGATACTGCCTTTGCAGTCCATCAGTTAATGATATACACAGATATATATATACACAGGTGCATTTCAATAAATTAGAATGTCGTGGAAAAGTTCATTTCAATAATTCAACTGAAATTGTGAAATTCGTGTATTGAATAAATTCAATGGACACAGACTGAAGTAGTTTAAGTCCCGATCCCAATTCTACTCCTTAGCCCTTCTCCTTTCCCCTACCCCTACATTTCACATGTTAACATGAAGGGGTAGGGGTGTCTCGATTCTCTTTTGGTTGGAGGCGTAGGGGTAGGGGAAGGGCCTGATAGCCCTTCATATGAAGATTTTTCAGGGCCACATTTCAAACGGAAAGGTATGAATTATCTCGCCAGCATGGCTGCCTAAGCGAACAAAAATGGTTTTTAGCATTAATAAAGATTTTATTGAAAAGTAATTATTTGTTTTATTTTACATTCAATCGTGAGTTCATATTAACTGTCATGTTACTCAAAGAAATGTTTGTTAAAAATCATAAATATTTGCTAACATCATATCATTATAGACTGCACGATAGTACCACAACATATTTTCTTGTCTGATCAGGGCGATAACCACCGTAGACATTGAGGGAGGCTAGTCCCCTCAAAAATTAGAAATCACTAAATCGGCCTTTTCTCAAATATTGTTAATTTGAGAGATTTGAGAGAGAGAGAGAGAGAGAGAGAGAGAGAGAGCAAGAGAGAGAGAGAGAGAGAGAGATGGAAGTTGCGTGTATGTGCCTTTGTGCGTTTCTTTTTTTAGAGTGAATTTACTTAAAAACAGCAATTTTATCCTCTCGTTGCTGGAAAATATAATGTAGCGATTCAGTTTTTAAACTGTATTTAATTAAAAGTCGTGGGGTAGCGTTGACTAGTTTCTTTTCTCCTTAATGTGTGAGCAGCGCGATTTCCGATATGTGTTTGTGTGTGTGTGTGTGTGTGTGTGTGTGCTTGTCAGTAAGCAGTGCATTAATACAGAATGGTAATTAAAGGCTCTAATTACCAGTATATGTGTGTTTTGTAGAAGCTAGATGACGTATGATGATGTATGATGGCATAGTAGTGGTGTCCCAATTCTTAGGGGAATATTTTCACCCCTAACCCTTGACACTCTGTTTTAAGGGAAATTGGGAAGGGGTAGGCGTAGGGGTAGGGGAAGGGAAAGGGGTATAAAATAGAATTGGGCCTTAGTCTTTGGTTCACCAATTCACCCATCTCAACATATTAGAATCCTTCATAATACCAATAACAAAAAATAAAATAAAAAATAAAAAACATTTTGTGAATTGTTGGCCTTCTGGAAAATATGTTAATTTACTGTTCATGTGCTCAATACTTGGTAGGGGCTCCTGTTGCTTTAATTACTGCCTCAATTTGGCGTGGCATGGAGGTGATCAGTTTGTGGCACTGCTGAGGTGGTATGGAAGCCCATGTTTCTTTGACAGTGGCCTTCAGCTTATTTGAATTTTTTTGGTCTCTTGTTTCTCATTTTCCTCTTGAAAATACCCCATAGATTCTCTATTGGATTCAGGTCTGGTGAGTTTACTGGCCAGTCAAGCACACCAACACCATAGGCATTTAACCAACTTTTGGTGCTTTTGGGAATGTGGACAGGTGCCAAATCCTGCTGGAAAATGAAATCAGCATCTTCAAAAAGCTGGTCAGCAGACAGACGCATGAAGTGCTCCAAAATTTCTTGGTAAACGGGTGCAGTGACTTTGGTTTTCATAACATGACATTGCACGCCAAATCATCACAGACTGTGGAAACTTAATACTGGATTTCAAGAAAACTTGGGCTATGGGCTTCTCCACCTTTCCTCCAGACTCTAGGACCTTTGTTTCCAAATGAAATACAAAACTTGCTCTCATCTGAAAAGAGGACTTTGGACCACTGGGCAACAGTCCAGTTCTTCTCCTTAGCCCAGGTAATACACCTCTGACGTTGTCTGTGGTTCAGGAGTGGATTAACAAGAGGAATACGACAACTACATAATGTCTGTATGCTTTGACCTCAGCCTCAGTCCATTCCTTGTGAAGTTCACTCAAATTCTTGAATCGATTTTGGTTGGCAATCCTCCTAAAGCTGCTGTTGTCACGTTGGGTGTTACAGATAACACAGGAGAGGGAACCAATTTGCAGGTAAGTCATTTATTAAAGGGTAATCCACAGGGGTAAACAGTCCAGGCAGGGTCAAAACCAGAATATCCAAACAAAACATAAACTAAACAAGAAGACAAGGCAAGGGCACGAACTGACGGACATGAATAAACAATGACTCCGTGACACATACTAAGACAGACCGGGTTATATACACAAAAGGATAATGGGGAAACAGGAGACAGGTGGGGAACAATCAATTAACTAAACAAGGAGGAAGGTGACCAAATAAGGAGACAGGAAGTGATAATATGATAAACACCGTGGGACTGAGGACACCTAGTGGAAACCCAGGGAACACAACCCAGACACTGTGACAGCTGTTCTCTCGTTTGTTTGCTTCTCTTTTTCTTCCACACTTTTTTCTTGCACTTAACTTTCTGTTAACATGCTTGGATACAGCACTCTGTAACAGCCAGCTTCTTTGGCAATGAATGTTTTTGGCTTATCTTCCTTGTGAACGGTGTCAATGATTGTCTTCTGAACTGTCAGATCAGTAGTCTTCCCCATGATTGTGTAGCCTAGTGAACCGACCATTTTGAAGGCTGTTTTGAGGTGTTTTGAGTTGATTAGCTGATTGGCATGTCACCATATTCTAATTTGTTGAAATTAGAATATGGTTAATGTGGTGAATTGGTGGGGTTTTGTTAAATGTGAGCCAAAATCATCACAATTAAAAGAAACAAAGTCTTAAACTACTTCAGTCTGTGTGTATTGAATTCATTTAATACACAGGTTTCACAATTTGAGTTGAAATACTGAAATAAGTAAACTTTTCCACGACATTCTAATTTATTGAGTATTTTTATTAAAAGGAACAAAATTAGCTGGTGTTTTACTGACACTATAATGTTCATTTTAAATGTAAACTACAGTCAGTAGTTTTAGAAAAAATTTGTTAGAGGCATGGTTTTCCAGTGAGCCTGTGTTGAATTTTATTCAAATACTACTGAACGAGTAGAAGTTGTGCCAAATATACAAATTCTCATTACTATGCTAAGTGTCAAACAGTAGCCCTATGGCACTTATCGGTAGTCAAAGATGATTTTCAAAACAAAGTTTTGGTCATTTTCTCATTTTAAACTCAGAGATGTCAATTCAGATGGGAATTAAATCAAACAATAGTAGGCAATTTTTGGCTAAGAACACCCTTTTCCCAGGTGTAATGCAACTGCATTTCCATAATGGGAGAAAAAAAAGGAAATTTTCAATTCAGACAGCAATGAAATCATCTCCTGTAGATACTGAAATAACCTCATGTTCTTATGTAAAACAATTACATTCTCAATAGGACTTTTGTCATGAATCATTAGACGTCAGCGCAGCAGCAGATGACATACATGTCTGGGCACTATTGTCTTACCTGAGAGAAAACAGATGTTTGCTCAGTAATGGAGAACGTGGCCTTATCATTATCAGTGAGAGGGTTTTGTAATGGATTTTTCAAATTTTTAATAAAATTCAGTTATGTGAGAAAATGTGAGTGGTACCATCCAGTGATATAATCCTAATGAATCATAATGAAGGGCCCTATCAGACACCGACGCAATGCGACGCAAGGTGCAGCGCAAGTGTGTTTGCTAGTTTCAGTTTCAGTTCGGTTTAATTTTCCCATCTAGCGCCACGTCATTTAATTAGCAATTGCATTTGTGCTCATTTGTTCACCTATGGGCGTGCTAGTCTAAAAAAGAGGTGTGTTCAGGCGCATTGTTGGCGCATTGCTATTTTAAGGAGCTGAAAATAGACAACCAACTCAAACCTGGTCTAAAGTCTGGCGCAATGTTTTTTCTTTGTTATTTAAAGAGCGTGTTAGTATAGGCGGATCCGCAACGAGCGTACGCACAATAGCACACAAACATGCCAAATATAAAAAATTTAAAAGGATTGCAATGCATAAGAATTTTTTGTATTCTAATTAAATATGAAAATGCCTACATGTCATAATGGATAGTCATCACATGTATCAGAATTAGGTTATCTATTTATTGGCACACGAGCAGCTCCGTTTAATCTCTGAGACGCGTTCTGTCTTTGCACTTCCCAAATTCCGCCGTGTAAATAGCAAATCCATCACGGCACGAACGCAACTGGCTCTTAAAGGGAATGAAAGATGAGACTCTGATTGGTTTATTGCACGTCATTACTGATTAAGAGAATAGGGACAACCCATTTAGACCATGTGCCCGGGCGCGCCAACTGTTTTTCCGTCGTTAAAATAGCAAAAGTGGATTTGGACATGCCCTGAGTGCACCTGTGCTGTACGCTTAACACTTTGCATTTAGATCATTAAAATAGGGCCCGAAAGTTGACTCTCTTTAAAGGGGCAGTGATGCAATATGTTCAATGTTAAAATCACAGTTTAATATGCATAGATAACTTCATGTGAGACCATTGTTGGTTAACTGTCTGAAGAGTGCGTTGTTTCTGGCTCAGCCAATGGCATGCATTTTGGGGCAGGGCTGCCTTTTTGACGTAATAATGATCTTTTCTAATAATTATTATCACCTTACCTTTATGAAGTATGTCGTCTTTATTTCGCTGATCACTGTAGTTTATTTTTATAGTGTATTTTATGAATCTAGCTTTCATAAAGTGAATCTCTTTTTTAGAAAGCGATGGTAATGAGACAGGAGTGAAATGTAGAGGAGAGGAGATTTCTGTATCAGAACAGAGCGGGCACATAGACACACTTATATTGTCTTTCCCAGCACGTCAGGCGCTCATGGTGCAGAGATGGTGAATAATGCACAGGGGGCAGAGAGAGAGAGAGTGAGAGAGAGAGAGAGGTAGAGAGAGAAAGAGAGGTAGAGAGAGAAAGAGAGGTAGAGAGAGAAAGAGAGAGGGTGGTAATAGACAACTATGGAAAGAAAGAGAGAAACTTCGTTTTTTTTTTTTTTTTTTTGGGTGATTCTTAAGTTGATTTGATTTTGTGAGGCCTTGGCAGTGATTATATTTAAGTCCCTGGAAACTCAAGAATATTATTTTAAACTTCCATTCTATTCCTTAAAGGTATAGTTCACCAACAAATAAAATCTTATCATTATATTTATATACCTTATGTCAATCCAGACCTTCAGAATATCTGTTTTTTTGTTGCTGTTTTTTTGTGCTGGAGAAAGAATGACATGAGGTTTAGTAAATGATGAAAATTTTCATCTCTGTAACTGTAATTTAAATATTATTATAATATATATATTGCACTTATTTTCCATACGGTGAAAGGACATGGATAAATACAACTATAAAAACACCATAGATGTAACATAAAAGTGGTTCATGTGGCTCTTGCACTATAACATATATCAGATATTTGGGTCTCATTTGGGTCACAACCAACAATGTGCAATATGTTTTTAACTGTTTATGAACTTAAGTTGTTCACCCTAATTTAAATCACATTCAGATTACGTTCAAGTACAGTATGTCGCTTCAAGATGTGAAAGTCTTAAAATTCTGTCCGTTCTTCACAAAGCTATCATATGCTCTCAGAAGACGTGAAAAAATTCTGTAATACTGTACAAGCTTGTGTACTTTAGATTTGGGTGCTCAGTTTTCCAGCAGGAGCTGTAAATACGTTTTGTGCCATGTTTGAGGCCCCATCACACCCCATTTGCCAAACACAGAGTCCGCCCCCCCCAAGCAACATCAGAATACATTGCATGTCTGCTCAAGTTTTTGATGGTTGATCACACCCTCAGATTGCCCTCTGGGAGATGTTCTCTGAATTCTAATACAGTTGGCATTCAGTATTTTACATTAGCTGCAGTAGTTCCCCTCTCGCTCTGTCATCACGATCACTCATCAAACTTGGCTTTCTGACTGAAAGTGACTGAAGGGATTGAGCTCCTAATAGACTTGTACTTAAAGGAACGTTATGGGTTCAAAACAACCTAAGCTCTGTTGACAGCATCATGTAACATGCCATAGACGATTAGCTCAGAGAATTATTGTGACATGGCTTTGTAAGTAAAGCGAAAACCAATTTACTGTACAGTAATGCACTTACAATGGCAGCCAATATTGGAGGCTTTTAAGACTGAATGCACAGAATGTATTTTTGTTAAAGCACATATATTAACTCTTCCAACAATGGGTTGTTTGAGTTGTAAAGCTGTCTAAATCACTTGGATAAATTGATAATTTCTGTAAAAAAATTTCTCCATGTAAACAATGTTATGTTTGCACATATCAGTTGAAAGTTTTTTGACTTTACATGTTCATGACAAGAGTTGAAATATTGGAAGTAACTTGCACAAACAAGGTTAGATATTTTAAAAGATTTAATGATGTTATCACATAAGTGTAATTTCTGTGCAAGCCTGTTTCTGCTACTAAATACAAAATAAAACAGGGTTACTGCAACTTTTTATCTAACAATTCTGGCTATTTTTCTCCGAATTGCGAGAAAAAAAGAAAGTCAGGACTGCGACATATAAACTCACAATTGTGAAAAAAACATAGAATTGCGACTTTATTTATTTATTTCTCAGAATTGTGAGATAAAAAGTTGCAATGTATACAATATATATACATTTTTTTTAAATAAATTAATTTTGTACAGCAAGGATACATAAAATTGATCAAAAGTGACAGTAACGAGATTGATAATATTATGAAAAATTTATATTTGAAATAAATCCTGTTTATGGCATGGAAAGCGTACCACGGTTTTCACAACATTGAAAATAAGTTCTTGAGCAGTTAATCAGCATATTAGAATGATTTCTGAAGGATCTTGTGAGACTGGAGTAATGATGCTGAACATTCAGCTTTAATGACATTTGAAAATATATTGAAATAGAAAAGAGTTATTTTAAATTGTAATAATATCTCACAATATTACTGTTTTTTTTTTATCATATGGGTGCAGCCTTGGTGAGATGGAGAGACTTCTTGCAAAAAGACAAAAAATAAATAAATCTTAATTTTTCTATTTTTTTTATTAATCAGATAATTTTAACAGTAGTGTAGTAGTAGTGTATTTATCCTGCTCCAATTACTGCAGATTTATCCTGCTCCAATTACTGTGTTTTTTTGTTTGATTTTACTAACTGAGGGATACGTACATTTTTTTTAATTGTGGTAATCGATGACTTTGTCGATCCTGGAACATTTCTTCAGGAAAAACCTAATTTATTTCAAATACCAGTAACTCTTGCCCTGAGTAGCAGATATATCAGATGTATTGTTTGTTGCTTATTATTTGCTTTATTCTTTTGCTTTAGAGGTTTCTGGTAAGAGTTGGTGCTCGGTAATATCAGGTGACATTATTCAAAGATTAATTTTGAAGAGACTGTTGAATGAATGTTATGGTGAATTTGTTTTGATTTGAACAAAGACTTTGCTGGGTGAGAAACAGAGGGAGAGATTCTGAGTAAAGAGAAGGAGGAGAAGAAAAACATCCAGCATAAATATGAATTTTGCTTTTGTTCAACAAAAACGACCCAATCGGCTCCTCAGCAGATTCCAATCTACTTCAAATAATTGTTATTCATAACCTGCCTTCATATATTAACATAGAATAGTTCAAAATGAAATCACAGCAAGCCCTTGGGATCATGGGGAATGTGGATTACCACATTTGTTGATTTCTAACAGGATTTAACTGGCATCTGTGGTCATAAATCAAACATTAACAATGAATAAATCAATATCTTTACTACAAGGGGCAAATATAAAATGGTTTATTGTAAATACATCCAAAAGAGAGCAAGAAATCACAATAAAAAAATGATCTGTGATGTAGTTTTTCTCCTAGTTGCACTGCTGTTTGAATAGAATGATTTTTCCCCCATAGTAGCTGTCAAACTTTTGTTGTTTTTGTATTGCATGTTAAAATAAAACGCTAGGAATTAAAATTAGGCTTCTCTTTCAGAGAGAAGGAAATAAATTTAGAATTTCCAATCATTTGGAAATGCTGCACTGTTTCAGTGATAGAGATGAGGGCAAAATGTGCTTTTCCTTAATTAATTTCAATGTTTTATAGAGGGAAGACGAGGCAGTTTGCTTATTGGGAGAGTAACGCCCACTGGGCACCAACATATGGAGGCTGCATTTGGCTTTGGGTGACGTTTAATGAACTTCTCATGATTATGAGTTCTGATACCAAAGATAGCCCCCAAAGGACCTGAAGGAGGCCCTTATCTACAGGAGAAACAGATTTGTGGTTTAGCTCTAGGTTGTGTCCCACTGTGATTCAGCCTTATAATGCCACGTTCACGTTTGCCTCACTGACAGCCAGATGTTTTTGAGACTGAAGTCATGTTTTCTTGTAGGCCTGGCCTTAGGGCATCTTTCCATTTTGATGGGCTCACAAACATAGAAGAATAAAAAGAAAAAAGAAAAACTGGAAGAGAGGTGACATTAATTACTCGACCATGAATAATGCAGCTTTGATTGTCAGATGAAGGCTTTCAGTAATAGGGTCATTATCAGTTACTTTAAAAAGAGCTTGTTTGCAGCATTTGTCTTCCAAAATAAGTGTGGAAATTTAGGTCTCTAGTGTTTGATAAGCAATATCACATCTAAATTTCTTGATGGAAAAATAAATTGAGGATCTACCCTATTTTTCAAATGTTTGAGGTCAGTATGATTTGTCAGTGTTTTTGAAAGAAGCCTCAGATGTTACCCAACGCTGCATTTATTTGATAAAAAATTCATGTAAAACAGTAATATTGTAAAGTATAATTACAATTTAAAATAAATTATTTTTTAAAAATAAAATTTAAAAATGTAACTGGCAAAGCTGAATATTCAGCAGCCATTACTCCAGTCAATAAGTCATACTCAACAATAAGTCAGTGTCCCTTTGGCCCAAAGCAGTGTTGCTACCGCAAAGTCTTGAAAATGACATTTTAATGCCTTGCAAAATTAAACATTAACTTTTATGTGTCAAATTCTTCTGATTTGCCAGTGGCTAATTAGCTAAATTGACAAAAGTAATATACATATATACATATAGTACATATACAAATGCATGTGTGTTTGTGTGTTTGTGTGTGTGTGTGTGTGTGTGTGTGTGTGTGTGTGTGTGTGTGTGTGTGTGTGTGTGTTTGTGTGTGTGTGTGTGTGTGATGCTAACCTTATCAACACCAGTAGAAACTAGAATTAAAAGTTAGTGAACTAACTTTGATGTTGGCTTGGCCATCTTGGCCATGGGGCAAAAGAGCCACAGTACTTGTGTGCCCAACATTCTTGAGTTGCCCCGCTGCCAAAAAAAATAATAATACGATAAAAAAAATACACCTGCAACAGTCGTTTTCCATGGTCCCTTGCTGTTTTCCTTTTTAATAAAAAGCCTAGGCTATGATAACAGCTAGGACAGGGTTGTCTAGCAGAATGTGAAATAAGTCATGCAAAAACTATAATCTCCTAAATACCATTCAATTTGATCTTATTTTAATAGTACTGACAACATATTTAAGTTATCACACAGTACTGAAAAATTAAAGAAGGGACACTATATATAGTATACTTCGGCGAGTCAAGAGCTAAACAAAAAGTCCTGTTTCATTACAAAATACTGTACCTTTTATAAACTTTATACTATCACCACAAAATTTTAATTTATATTTATTAAAAAATAAATATTTCATAAAACTGAAACTTAAATATATTATTTCTATAGGCTATACAAAAAAGAAAAGAAAAAAGACTAAATAATAAGGCTGAATAAGCTGATCTATAGCATGTTAAATGGTGGTTGCCTGTCTATGAATGGTACACCCATCTAAGCTCACAGAAGTGGTTTGACCCAAGTCCTCAGCAGCCAATGACATTGACCCGTTCAAACTGATTTTTAATGCGTACTTCACGTGTATTTAACGTGTATTTAACATGTGAAATACACGTTAAATACGCACTGATTTTTCACGTGTAAACAAGCTGATTTTTCACGTGTAAACAACACGTATTTAACAGTTCATTTTAATGACGTGTTTGTAAATGAAGATCAGCGCAGACAAAGGCTGCAGACAGCACACCTTGTTTGTTATCTTTATTTTATAAGTTGACTGGAGTAATGGCTGCTGAATATTCAGCTTTGCCAGTTACATTTTTAAATTTTATTTTTAAAAAATAATTTATTTTAAATATCAGGAGAAATATCAGGAGAAAATGACTCAGAACGATATATGCGATATATGCGAAGGATATATGCGTTAATCGACTCCAGAGGGTTTTAAAAGGCTGTCGTGACTTTTTTTCCTTCCAGTATTCATAAGCTGTATCACGCTGTCAAATTATATTTCATTTGGCACACATAAACAGCTCAAAAACACCTGAAATCTGCTCTTGTTGTGTTCTAATGGGTGGATTAGTGCATTCGCTGTAGGGCTGCAACTAACGATTATTTTGATAATCGATTAATCTGTCGATTATTTTTACGATTAATCGATTAATCGGTTTATGTACTTATATTTTATATATTCATTATTAATAAATGGTCTTTATCCTTCAGCATAGATTTTTAAGAGATTTTAACCATTTTGCACTGTCATATCCTAATCAAAAATATACCTGGAGTTGTTTTATTGTGTTAGTAATCCTTTGTCGAACTCTTCTGCAATCAGAACACTGACCCATACTCTAGCAAATTTCACAAGGAGATTTAAAATAATGTTTTCACCATGGCAGTCCTTAGAGCTCCTAAAGTAGTTTAACATCCCGAATGAAGCTTATTAAGGAATCTTTCAGAACATATTTTCACGAAGAGTAAGGATAAAACAGAATAAAATTGCAGTGCATTGTATTTTATTATTTACTGGGAAACAGCTTTATAGCTTTTGCTGTGAAATTGTAAACAATCCTTCGAATAAAGTGCTAATGGCATGAAACCTGAATGGAACTCACAATTTAAAGTAAAATCCATCAGAAGGTTGTCCAGAAAAAAAAATTGGACAGTCACACACAAAAAACCTGCTGTGTGAAAAAGATCAGTGAATACTTAGAAAAAAAGTGCATTTCAAATATCTTTAAACATTTACCCCTCTCATTCAGTCATAATTAGGCTGCACGACTGAATTTTGAACTGGTAAACGACAAACTGATCACAGAACATGTTTGTAAAGCTTTAAATGTTAACTGTTAAAAAGCAATGTTATCAGCTTTTACGACTAAACATTTGCAAACAACATTGTACTGGAGAATCTGCACAAATAAAAGTCTTAGGGGCCGTTCACATATCGCGCCTAAAAACGCGTGGAAAACGCTAGGTGCGCCGCTTTCTCCTCCTTTCCAAAGCGCTCTTGCAGAAGCGCCCCTGAGGCGTCTGCCTTTGATAAGCAACCATGACGTGCTCTCTCCTTGAAGACGCGGAAATTTCAGCAAAGGATAAATGGATTTGCAGCTCAAAAAATCGCTTGCAGTAGCTCTGCTACTAAATTTATTTCAAAATGGAAATCCATATACAACTATGATCAGCTGTTCCTTTCATCTTGACTGAGCTTTTAACGTTGTTACGGGAAAGGATGGAGCTGATTGGTTAGTTCTTGTCACATGACCCGCGATGCGCTTGCAGCATTCTGAAAAGTTGAGATATTTTTAACTCGGTGCGGTGTTGGAAATAACGAACTTGAGCGCGCAAAAGACGCGATATGTGAACGTCCCCTTAAACAGTTCAGTAGTGCAGAGTTTACAGGTTACTCTTCTTTTTTGAAGGCTCAAAGTAAAGTACTCCCAGTCTCCCACATCCCGCTAAATGCTGCAGAGACGCTGTTCGGGAAGCACGTGACATAAAACGAGGCCAGCTATTGGCTATTCGCTACTTCTCCTGCTGTACTGGCTGAGTAAAACCTCCGGTGGCTCATTACTGCCACACTTTGGTCACCGCAGATTTGAAATATGCACGAAATGAGCCGCTTACGGCAAATAAAAGTTATTTAGCAACGAATCGATGACTAAATTAGTTGACAACTATTTTAATAATCGATTTTTATCGATTAAATCGATTCGTTGTTTCAGCTCTAATTCGCTGTGATATTATTTTTGGAAGCTCTTAAAAAATATAAAAATGCTTTTATTCTGAGCTCGTAGTGATAACTGGGCTGGCTGATGAAGCGCTCATTTCTCTCTCGTCTTTCTCTCTGTTCTTTGGCCAGAGACATAATTTATTAATAAGATCTGACCCGGTAATAATAACATATGTTGGTTTAGCTTGTCAGTGTGAATGAAATGTGTATTTATTTGTCCGATCTCGCCCCGAAACGCGGCTGTCATGTGACTTTTTTTTCCTTTGCGGTGTCAAATATTGCATTTTGCACACATACACGGCTCAAACACCCCTGGATTTTGCTCTTGTTGTGTTCTAATGGGTGGTTTGTGTGCATTCGGAGTAAAATTGTATTTTAAGAAGCTCTTAAAAAATATATATTAATGACTTAACCATGTTATGCAGCGCCGAGCAATCGATGACGTTCAGCTCAGTCTGACAGAGAAAATCTTACAAGCACATATAAGCACTCATTTTCATGTGTATAATATATTGTTCTAATTGTTTTGTGCCATTTCGCTGCAGTGTTTTAATGTGAAAGGCTGTAAATTCTCTATGTGGACTTCAAGTGTTCAGAGAAATACATCGTGAGCTCGCGGCCGGCTGTCGCGAATATATCATGTTATTACTTTAAACAGTTCAGAAAAATCTGAATTTAGCTCTTGGTGTGTTCTAACGGGTAGTTGCGTGCAATCACCGATATAATTTAATTTAAAAATGTCTTAAATAAGAATAAATTCGCTCGTGGAGCTCCGTGGAGACAATGCCTGAGCTGACCAGCCGTGATTCTTTTCTCGTCTTTCTGACTGCTCTCTGCCCAGAAATCAATTATTAATGAGCCCTGACCCCTGTAATAATCAGATATGTTGGTTTAGCTTGTCAGTTTGAGGGAAATTGTATTATTTACTTGTATTTTTAACCGGTTTAAAAGTGAAACGAAACCCGACTCCTCCCCTTAATCTCTCCCGGGTATTGCAACTGTAGGGGCGCATTTTTTCTCAGACAATGTAAGTCTATGGGTAATGAATTAAACATTTAAAAATTAATTAAAAAAAACTTTAAGTCTGATCACTCTGAAAAGATATAGCACACACCACTGCTCTATCCCGCAGGTGTCTGCCGAATTTGGGGCTTGTGGCTTTAAAGCCCTAGGAGGAGATACGTTTGGAATTTTTAGTCTCAGAAAAATAATAAGAAGAAGAAGAAGAAGAAGGAGAAGTTTAAATAGCATAACAGTATGTTTAGCTTTGCCAAGCCAACATAATGAAAGAAAATGAACTTTCAGTAACTTCAGTAAATCAGATGTCATTTTTATTCAGTTAGATCAACTGTGAAATCGCACACATGGGCTGTGGGTAGGCTTTTAAGGGTAAATCTGGTTTGCACCTTTTAATCCAAATGCTTTGTCTTCTTTCTCTATATCTATCTCCCATTGTACTTCCTTTCCTCTCTGCATGACTATATTTGGACCCGTCAACCAGATGCACTGTGGGTTTTGGTGCGCCACATTCTAAAATGAGCCATTAACGAGCAGGTACATAAGCTGCCAATGACAATGTCACATTCCCAGCATGCAAAAAACGAGGAATCATTAATAACCAGGCCAGGCAGTCTCTGGGTGGTACGCTCACCGCTGCACATTAAAAGAGTAACAATGATTTAATCATCAACTCTTCTGGGAATTGTTTCCAGGCAACCTGTCTTAAACGTAATGATCTCAGTTTGATGAAAGAACTGGAAGGAGACTTAAAAGAGAGACAAGGATGAGTGCAGAGCAGCGTGGGGGGCTGGAAGTGGAGAGTTTTACTGTGCTGTCAGATTTTTTAGTTTTTTTTTTTGTCTAGGAAAGTGAAATATATTCACGGATGACAATGTTTCATACGACATATTGGTTGGTGTTCTTTTTCTTTTTAATGGTGCATTTTGTTAATGTGCTTGTTGTTGCCTGAACCGACCTTTCATTTAAAGATCACCAGATCTGTTTCAGGGCTCAGAGAGTTAGTTCTTCAAATGACTGAGAGAGATGGTAGATGGGGGGCTTGTCTTGGGTGGAATGGCTGGTCCATTTGAATGGAGAGCAGGAAAATAATGTTAAGAAAGAGATTTGGAAGGAAAAAGCAAGCACAGCCCTCTTCTTTAGCTCCCTTTGGAGCTGTCACCCTGTCTTGACAAGCATGGCTGCAGATAGCATGCTGACCAGAGGAGGCTGACAGGTGGAGCTGCCCCCCTCATTCAAGCTTCCAGAAACACCTCCGAAATACACGACACTGGGCACAACCATTAAAGTGTGTCCAAAAATGACACAGAGAAAAAAAGAAATGGCAAAGTTTCCTTCACAGCACACAGGTATAAATGGAATGCAGTGAAAATGAAATTACCGTTTGTTGTTGGCTTGTCAAATGTTGCATAATGTGATTATTAATGCCCTACGCACTGTAAACTGTTTAAACATACTTCAGATGCCCATCTTTGGGTTGAGATTAGATCTGGATTTCTCAAATTAAAATCAATTCTGATTTACAAGATTTTGATCTGACCGAAATTATTTCACTTTGCTTTAATTAAGTTCAGTTTGATTCAGTTTAGTTGGTTCAATTAAATTCTGATTCTGATCTTGGTTACAATTGAAGCTGATTTCGATTCATTTGGATATATTTCGGTCATATTGTCCACTATTTCAGTTTATATAGAATAAATTATTTCTTCTCTAAAGCTGTAAATTGCACACAAGTGTTTCAGACTGATTCACATCAGAACTGGGCCTTGTTTCTAAAACATTTGTCTGCATCCACTGTTCCCTTAATGCTGAGTTCTTTGGGAAGCTGAACAAGGTTATCTTTCCCTCACAACCACAAATACATTTCTTTGAAAACATTATTCTTGAGAAAGTCCTGTTCAGTGCTGCCATATGCTGACGACTTCCGTAACCTGAATGAAGCACGTTTATGGGCTGCTCTTGCTCTCGCTTTGGTTGTTGTGTTTGTGCACTCTTCCGGTAGAAGTGCCCATACAACGAATTTCCAAAACTTTTCGAAACCTATTTGATCCGGAAGGAATGTATCTTGCACAGAAATACTCTGTCATACGTCCAGCTTGTTCCTTGAAATTTTGGCCATGTTTAGCATGAGAGTCCAACTCTTTAACAGTTTAATTCATAAATTCATAATCAGAATTCATAAAATAACATTTTATGAACACATCATACAGAAAATTGAGCTGCAACTCTGAAAACCCTGTTTTTATTCAGAAATTTTGATAAGAGTGAATTGAAACAAAGAAACTGCTACAATGATTCAATCATTTTTTACAACTGATTTTTATTTCTCTTTTTCACATTCAAAAAGCTTTGAGTTAATATAACAGATCTACTGTCTACTGAGGCATTTGGCTCCTTGGAGACTAGGGCATCTCAGAGAATTCATAATTCACACATAGCAATGTGCTCCTTGGCCTTTTCCAGTCGAGGTCATCTGGGACAGAAAGATCTTTCTCTCTCGATAGAAGGGGAATAGCAATATTGCACCCTTTCACAGCATTAGATTGAACGGCAGTTAAAATTTATATCATGTAACTTTATACTAGCACCAATGAAGCTGAAGTCTTTGACCCTAAGTACATTATTTCTTCAAAAATAATAACTAAGAGTCCAAAAATGGCAAAATCTACACATTTATGCATAAATGCTTCTAATTTAGGTCATTTTCTGCTGATGTCATTGGTTTATTGTTGACTATTTAAAAAGTATTTCCCGAATTAAATACCATCATATTGCGACAGCCAAATACATCCATCTGAATGTGTATGGATGGTGCTTTTAAGAAAATGATTTTAAAAATGCAACTTTTCTGAGAGGCTTTTTTCTAGAGAGGGTTTTAAAATTAATTGTCGACGAGAAAATGTAAATAAACTACTTGACCTAACTAATCATCTAGGTGACTATCTTGACCCATCCTTAGTCCAATCAAACGACTTTAGGGTTCAGGTTGCACACTAGAAATGGAAGGTCAAGTTGAGCGCAGTGCATTCTGGGATACAGTATAATACACAATTGTGCTAAAATCATAGGGCAACGATGCAGGAAAATTTGCAAATGAAGAACAAAACACATGTTACTTTCTATAGAAATAGAACAAGTTGTGTCATAAGTTGATATGCAAATTTAATGCAGTTAAATGAACCATAAAGCATCAATGTAAATTATTCTTGCCATACAGCAAGCATATATTAGTGGATTAAGCACAGAAACATGCATTAATATTTTATTGCAAATTATAATGTCTGTCTGCTTTAAAGAGAAAACAATCATTATCGAGGAATTAAATAGTGTGACACTGAATATGCATGAAAATGGGTTTAATAATGTTATGCTCTGGATTTATTTTTATCTTTACAACATAGTGGGTTGATATATGTATTTTCTTTTAAATAGCTAGTCATTATTATCTGCTATTACAGTTTTCTTGCAGTAATTTCAGCTGCTCATTTTCAGGCTTTTCATGAAGCCAAGGACAGAAAGCATTTTAACCCTCAACACAAAACAGAAACAATTACCTTTGTGAGGAGACAAAGCTCAGTTTTTTTAGATGACAATCAAAGGTTCATGCAGAATTGCATTGATTGTGATTGTACAATTTCTTTGGCTGTAGAATTAGACTTCTAAATGTTAGTTAAAAACCGTTCACACCTCTTGTGCATCCTTTTTGATGTCTGCTCCAACCTTTTCTGATTCAAAAGCTGTCCAAGTCTTTTTACAATTGTCATCGCCCCCCCATCGCCCCCTTCTACAACAGATTGCTTACATGCACTCCCATTCTTTCCGTAATGTCCCGAAACCTCCTGTGGAGTTCATGAATATAAGCACTTTTTCCTTCAACTCTTATCCCAACTCCCACCGATCTGCTCTCCTCCTCGCCGCCCGCCGTTTGATATATCATGATCCTCATTGCATGAAGTCATTACGGCAGGAAGTGGAGAGTGAGGCAGTTCACACTGTTTTACTCTTGAAAGGTTTAAATGATTGGAATCCTGGAGCTTATGATTGTCTAGGGAAGAAGGAAGGGTGATTGCTTTTTTCCCTGTCCGGTGCCAGTTGAAGGCTAAACAATAACAAGACAGACTTGGAGTCATCTTTTGGGAATGGATTGTGTGAGGGTATCTTATGGCTTTTTGTTTTATAACTCCTCTGTGTGTATTGTTTTTTTTTTCTGTTGTTTATTTTGAAACAATAAAGTAAGCATCTCTCTGTCCCGTTTTTCAACTCATTTATGACCATCAAGTTTTGTACTTTAAGGCAGTTTTGGGAAATTATACTGAACATCTGAATAGAACATTTTCAGATATTCAAAATAAATATTTATATTGATAGTAAAATATAATAATAATAATAATAATAATATTTTTGCACAGTTCATTATGATAAAGTCATAATGAACAGTGCAAAAATATTATTATTATTATTATTATATTTTACTATCAATATAAATATTTACTTTGAATTTTTGTTGCTTCAATTTTATGTTTTATTGTCAATTTAAAATCTAAATTAATTTGTCCTTTTTAAAATGTACTTAAGTCCTTTTAGTATTAAAATATTATATAATGTATATTCTAAAACAAATTTTATATATATATATATATATATATATATATATATATATATATATATTTGTGTGTGTGTGTGTGTGTGTGTGTTACGATCGGAGACCCAGGGAAACACAGCAGACAAGAGATCCAATCACAGTGTGGGTTTTAATGGGTAATCCATTAAAAAATGTAATATTGTGAAATATTATTACAATTTAAAATAATTGTTTTTAAATTTATTATACTTTAAATTATCATTTATTTCTGTGATGCAAAGCTGAATTTTTAGGATCATTATCACACGATCCTTTAGAAATTATTCTAATATGATGATTCATTATCAAAGTTGGAAACAGTTCTGCTGCTTAATATTTTTTCAGAACATGTGATACTTTTTTAGGATACTTTTATTAATAAAAAGTAAAAAAAAAAAAGAAGCTATGTTTTTAAAATATAAATATTTTGTAATAAAAAATATACACTACTGGTCAGTAATTTGGGGTCAGTAATTTTTTTTCTTTCTTTTTTTTTAAATAAAATCAGTACTTTTATTCAGCAAGGATGTGTTAAATTCATAAAATGTGATAGTAAAGAAAATATATTATTAGAATATATATTATTAGAATTTTTTTTTTTGAATAAATGCAGTTCTTTTTAACCTTTTATTCATCAAATATATTAGACAGCAGAACTTTTTCCAACACTCATAAATCAGAATATTAGAATGATTTCTAAATGATCATGTGATAGACTGGATGTTACATGTGACACTGAAGGCTGGAGAAATTATGCTGAAAATTCAGCTTTGCATCACAGGAATAAATATATATTTTTTAAGTATATTCAAATAGAAAACTATTATTTTAAGTTGTAATAATATTTCACAATATTTCTGTTTTTCTGTATTTTTGATCAAATAAATGCAGGCTTGATGAACAGAAGAAACTTCTTTCAAAAACATAAAAAATAGTAATGTTTCCAAACTTTTGGTCTGTACTATATATATATATATATATATATATATATATATATATATATATATATATATATATATAGCCGCTGGGTTATATTTTTAGCAAGAGACGAAAAACATTGTATGGGTAAAAAATTATCAATTTTACTTTTATGCCAAAAATCATTAGGATATGAAGTAAAGATCATGTGCAATGAAGATATTTTGTAAATTTCCTATAGTAAATATATATATATATATAACAATTTTATTATAATAACTTTTTAAATATTAATAACTTAATTTTTGATTAGTAATATGCATTGCTAAGAATTCATTTGGACAACTTCAAAGGCTATTTTCTCAGTATTTCAATTTTTTTCTCTTTTTGCACTCTCAGATTCCAGATTTTCAAATAGTTGTATCTCAGCCAAATATTGTCAGATCCTAATAAACCATACATCAATGGAAAGCTTAATAAATAACCAATAAATAACCAGTCAAGACTGGTTTTGTGTTCCAGGGTCACATATATGTTTCTACAATTAAATTATTATTATTATTTTTTTTTGTGGTTGAGTCAATTAAAAAATGTCCATAGGGCAATTAAACATTGGAACTACAGGCCACAATTCTGTCCTCCGATCAGATTGCAGTAATATAAATTTGGGTCATTCGAGGTATTGGGTAAAAAGTGACACAATCAAACCAAATGTATCATTGGTTCCCATAGCAATGAGGAAACCTGAGAACAACAGAGAACATCACCTTACCTCACACTGTCATCTTGTCTCTGTCCTTTGTATAGAAAAAAAAAATGAACCAACAAAACATAATAAAGAATTTTTTTTTTGCCAATTCAAATACTACTTCCCTTTCAGACCTACCGCTTTTCTAAACATCTCTCAGTTAAGGCAGATTGAGCATTTTCTTAGAAATCCAGCATTCTCTCTTTGTATTCAGCATCTTCCTGTCTGTCAGTAAATAGTTTTCGTGACAAAGTAATTTCAGTCATTTATACACAGTGGTTTGGAGGGATTTGAAGAGATTGTTTGTTTCATTCATAAACAGGGAGAAGTAAAGGACAAAGATAATCAGGAGAGAACTCTTGAAAAATACATACTGTTGTGGTATATATTCAGGTACCTGAATGGTACCTGATGATCATACCATGAGATTTTGATATATAACGTGACTTAATGATGTATACCAGGATATATATATATAGCTCAAAAGAACATTATTTATTTGAAATAGAACTCTTTAGTAACACTGTACGTTTTTACTATCACTTTTGATCCATTTAATGCATTTTTGCTGAATAAAGGTATTACTTTCTAATAAAAAACCTGAGTTGAGAATGACCATAGTAAATATCCATAAACTACCAGTGCTTAGATTTTTAGGTAAGGTAGGTAGAAATGGGAGAGAGCATTAAAGGATGTGTTCAAGGGTTAATTCATTAAGGTGGATGCCAAGCACTATAGAATAGACTTTGTAGTGGCGTGTGTGGCTGTTGGAGGTTATTGTGTACTACAGGATAAACCACAACAACAGCAAACCCACTAAGGGACGAGCAGACAGACAGCAGTGTGGGCCTCACAGAGAGGATGTTCCTTTTGATCTGCTGAGTCTCTCTCTTTCTCCATTTCCCCTCTTCCCCTTCCACTTTCACTTGTTTTCCCTTAAGGTCATCAGTGTGAAATCACAACCAAATGTGTTTTGTTGCCTTTGAAACTCTTGCTGATGTTGCCAGCTGCTGCTGCTCGAAGGAATAGTTCACATAAAAATGATGAAATCATTTACTCACCCTGTTCTCATTCCACCCAGCCTGTCTTTCTTTCTTCTGTAGAACACAAATGTGTGATTTAAAGAATGGCAAAATCTGAGTTTTGGGTGAACTATCACTTTAAAACTTTAAATTCCCTCCCTTTTCTCTGTCCACACACTGCATGTACTTTTAATAAGTGTAACTGCAACTCAGCACTTTAATGAAACATCCTTCTCAATATCCTTATAAAAATCAAGTTTTCCTGTTTAAAATGTTCAACTTTGCCATACAGTGACACTTGACCCTTTAGCATGCCCTTGGCTAAAATGCAGTTGCAAAGTATAGCAGAACTTTGCTTTGCTGAGTGTTCCAGTGAGGGTAAAAACTGCTTATGCTGAGCCAGTATGTGTGAGGAACTTCTACATGATGTCATTTGTCCTCAGTGTTTGTGACTGGTGCAGCCTTGAGATATTCCTTAGCTGGGAATGGAACCCGACACAAACGTCAAGTCCCAGCATGATACACAAACTCTTGCTTCATGCTGTGCAAAGTACAACGATATCAATTTGATGTGTGTCACCCAATTAAAAGGAGAAGTTTTAAAGTTACATCCAGAGTTAAATGCAAAGTATTGTTTACTGCAGCAAAAAAAAAAAAGTAATTAAAAAACACTCTGGAGAGAAAGGACCCAACATCTGTTCCCAGCGTTAATCTAATTGATTTGAGTTGTGTCACTGCATGGGGTGACTTGAGTCTTCAGGAGACTTTGGATATCAAATATTATAAATGCATGGCACACAATGCAAACTTCCTGTCATGTCCAATATTTTTTAATTGTGTTATGTGCTGTGAACACTTTCGTTTTTTGTAATGTCTTTGTTTCAAAACCTTTTAGCTGGCTAGCTAGACAGCATTTTAAGGCATTTTATGTAAACACTACTTTGTGACCATATAGTATTGTGTGTCCATCTACTGTACACTCTTATTTCTTTGATTGGATGGAGATGTTTTTGAAGTTTGGCCATGTTTTCATGTAGCCTATGGATCCACTTTGCCCTACAAATCACCATTGGATGGAAGGCTTACTGAGTTTTGGAGGGAAAGTGCAACCTTGCCGTAATATCTGACCATTTTCTCTGAAGAAAAGCACAAGACTCTTTAGAAGTGAAATACAGCTTCTGTCTGCCTGCTGTATTTTATTGTTCTTGTTTATTTTATTTTATTTTATTTTATCTTTAAGTGTATTTTATTTTATTATTAAATATTGTTTTTTTATATTATTTATTTATTCATTCATTCATTTTACCAATTTTATAATTTTTTTATTGCTTTGTTTTATTTTTATCTGTATTTTTTATATTGTTTTCCATTTGTTCTGTACAGCAGATGACTTGTTAAAATGCTTTTATTAAAAAAAAAAAAAAATAATAATAATCATGTCATTTTCTATGCTTGATGCTGATATTTAGAAAGCAGAACGACTGTTGGCCAATATATGATACAATTTCATTATGGCGAATGAGACACATTTTGTTCATGCTGTTCATTCCCTGCCTCTGTCTTATCCTCATCTGAATATCTCAGTTTAAAAAACCCACGCAGCTGGCTATAGTGGACACCTATTGATAAGTTTATTGCTTGAAGTTTCCCCTGTCATTCCGGAGAGAGCAAGAGGGATGGTGGAGGAGTGATGAATGTTGTGGGGCATATGGGTCTGAAGAGATTGCGCCAAAGCAGCACAGCAGCAGTACTGAAGATTGATTTCTCTTATGTAATTCTCCCCAACGTCTGCGATTAATGACCCTGTATGCTCACCATTCATCAGCATTTTCCCTTGCTGAACTACACCAGCGCCTCATCCAGGCTCCAAAAGCCCACCTATGGCACCACGCATACCTCATGACCGCGCATTAGCATGTTGCTAATGCTCTAACATATTCACCTCTTTCTATCAGATTAATGATGCTACTGTTACCCTGTCCCTGTCCAACAGCCAACACCTTCCCTTAGCGGGGGACTACATGTTGAACATGGACCCTCAGTGGCCAAAAGCCAACACATTGCTTGATCTGACATATGTCTCTACTTTTGTAGCTATTCTAGTGAGGCTTAACTCTTAAATATGCTTAGCTGACACATTTAGATAGGATGCAACGTAGATTAGCTATAACTTGGCCTACAGGAGAAAAAGATTTGGGGTTTTGTGTCATTTGTTTTTTTTTATTTGCTCAACTGAGAGTTTAGCATCAGTGGAAATCTTCTGCAGAGAACCTGAAATGAGGCTTTGGCTTCAAGTTTACGTTTAGAACAATACAACAAAGCAGTTATGGATCTTTTTTTTTATTTTCATATCAATCTGTCTGGTTTGCCTGATCTTCAACAGAATGCAGTAGAATAAGCAATGTTTCAAACTTTTTAAGTCTAAAATTCCCATGTGTAGGAGCCACTGATGACCGAACCATTGAAGCTGAAAAACATTATTTCTGTCCTAAACGTGACACAGTTCTCACAATGCTCAAATTGCTCTGCATCCAGAAACTCTCAGAATTTTGAGAATGAAAGTGCCCTAAGAGAGCTGCCATGATGTAAACTATCTTAAGACGTTAAAACTCCCTTTCACATGCGGCTCCCTCAAGATTCACCCAAGGCCAAAGTCAAAAACCAGTTGACTGCCTCTTTTATGGTTTTCGTCTAATCTAGAGGAATTAGTGTGAGAGACTGTGTCCAACAACCCCACTGGATCCACTGGCAAGTCTCTGATACTGTTTGTTTCACTGTTCAATATTGTTCTAGGATTTCATATACAAGAGAGGATAGTTGTAATGCTTAGTTGTAGTTTGTTTATGTATTAAAAGCTTTTGCAATTTTGATTTACAAAAGTGGTGATCTGGTAAAAAAAAGGATTGACACATTCTTCCACACATGACAGTATATTAGTATGATTTCTGAATGATCATGTGACACTGAAGACTGGAGTAATGATGCTGAAAATTCAGCTTTGCATCACAGGAATTCAAATAAATTTTTAAATATATTAAAAAAAAAACAGTTCTTTAAATTTGGAATGATGTTTCACAATATTACTGTTCCTTTTATATTATTATTATTATTACTTTTTCGTATAATTTTTTTCAAATAAATGCAGCCTTGGTGAACAGAACAACAGTGTACATATATTTTTAATGAAAGAAAGAAATATCTCTTTTGATAATTGTTTCTGATATGACTCATGACATATTGACAATGTAATGAAAATGTCCCGTCACATTTATCTCTGACCCTCCTTTTCTTTCTGATTCTCCCCCAGATCCAGTCAACGGTCCCCAGAACGTGAACGTGGTGGACATTCGCGCCCGTCAGCTGACCCTGCAGTGGGAGACCTTTGGATATGCAGTGACACGCTGCCACAGTTTCAACCTGACCGTACAGTACCAGTATGTATTCAACCAGCAGGAGTTTGCCACTGAGGAGCTGATACCGACCTCCTCTCACTACACTCTGAGGGGACTCAGACCTTTTGTGACAGTCAGACTACGGCTGGTGCTGGCCAACCCTGAGGGCAGCAAGGAGAGTGAGGAGATCGTCAAGCAGACGGAGGAAGATGGTGAGTGGGATTAAGAAGGTGGAATGGAATAGATGTTGTAAATTGTGAAACTTTTCATTTTTATTGGCTTTAATTAAGGGCGGCAGACCCCTCAAACTAAGGAGTCGTCGATCCAGCACTCAGTGTTGGTATTGGTCTGATATGTTTTTTCTTTTCTTTTTTTATTTGTTGTATCTTGTGACATTCATCCCTACTCCAAACCCCTCCATAGTTTGCACCCTGGCTTCTCCTCCTTATAATGAGATTACTTAACTAATTACTGTGTCTGAACAGTAATCACATTACTGATGACTTCATTTCTGAAACCCATCATCCTTTAGCAGATGGGCAACACAAGATGCCAAACTAAATCCAATAGATCATTCATTCCCCAGAACATGATTTCACTCTTATATTCTTTTCTGTAAATGTTAGAAAAATTCATAGTAAGGCAAGGCAATTATATTTATATAACACATTTCATACACAGTGGTAATTCATAGTGCTTTACAAAAAATACATAAAAAAATAGTAATCATAAGTTTCATCAATACGATAAAAGTAAGAAGTAAAATTGAAGAAAAAAATATTAAGTTAGTTAAAATGCAATAAGATTGTCCATTAAAATGAATGAGTAATATAAATAATATGAGTATTTTATATTCTGCATGCAAATGTGTTATTTTCTGTGTTAAACTTGAGTTCACAGATGAGCAATTTTGTATTCTTTTCTAATGTAATTCATTTTGTTTCTTTACAAATAAAATAAATAACAAATTCTTGTTTACATGGTCCTCCTGGTTCACTTCATATAAAAGAAGACCTGACAACATTACCATAGCTACTCAACAATAAATGATCAAATAAAGAAATGGACATGTAATATTTGGAAATTATTTTATTTTCTAAAAAATATGAGACCATGGAGTGCTGTAAGAGACATAAAACTAGCACAGTATAGGAAATGGATTTCTAGGCACAGTAATTATACAGTTTAGTGGTCAATTTACAAATGATATTTGATTATCCAATCGAAATGAAGTATTCCAGAGAGCCATGTTAACATTTGTTAATCTTTTTTTCCACTGTACACTCTTTCTCTCTATTTATCTTTATGTTTTCATTTACAACCAGTGTTGTATTGAATACATTTTTTTTAATTTGTATACTGACAGAAAAACTCTCAAAACAAGTATATTTGAAATTGAATAGCTATTGTTATATTCTAAAAAACTGAGTAAGAGTTATAATGGTGATCATTATAAATACTTTGATTTTCTTCTACTTGAATTGATATCTTTTTACTTGAAGGTTGTTTGAGGAACGTTTTAAATGGAGGTTTGTACAGAAATCATTAATACTTGTTTATTTATTTATTTATTTATTTTTTTCACTTAATCTCACTAGACATTTGAATTAAACAAGAACAGAAGTAATGACTACTAACCTTCACTGGAAAAAATTGCACATGTACAGAAAGATTGGAGGATAATGTTTCTGTACAATGAAGCAAAACACGGCTATGAAAGGTTAGAACATCCTTTCATAGCCAATATTCACCATCAGGGACTCCGCTATTATATGTTGACAGCTGTAGGTTTTGACAATTTAGTTTCGCAACATGCATGGCCCTTATTCTCAAATACGAAAATGAGAATAGTTCAACGATCTCAGCCCATTATTTCAATTATCCAGCATTTTAATTAATGACTCTTACCTCTGGTTCTTGAGAGCTGAAGGGCCTTTGGTTTTGTTTTTTAAGTCTTTGTCTCGGAGCACTTGTGTGTTCTTTCCAGCCGAATGCATTTCTGAAGCTTTTCAGAGGGAAGCAGTGGAAATTCAGTGATTTCATTTCGAGAAATACCATTCAGTAGTGGTCATTTAAAACTTCTTACTTTGCACTGTGGTCAAAAATAAACAGTGTAGAAAAGCCGGTGAATTCTGTTCTTGGTTTTTATTTTTATAGCCTAAGAGGGATTTTTACTGCCTCCATTTAAAATGTTCCTCAAACAACCTTCGAGTAAAAAGACATCAATTCAAGAAGAATACAATCTATGTATTTCTAGTGCTCACAATTATATCTCTTATCCAGGAAGTTTTCTAATTAGGCTAAACTAGCAATTAGTTATTAAAGAAAAAAGAGGGCGAGAGAAAACGAGTGTAAAAAAAAAGATTATCAAATGTTACCATGGCTCTCTAGAATACTTTATATTATTTTTATAATGACCACTAAACTGTATAATTATTGTGACTAGCAATCAATTTCCTATACTGTGGGAGTTTCATGCCTCTTACAGCACTCCATGGTCTCATTCTTTTCAGAAAATAAAATAATTTCCACATATTACATGTCCATTTCTTTATATGATGATTTCTGAGAAGCCAATGGTAATGCTCTGTCATATTGAGGACATTCATTAGTTCATTTGTAATTTATTTTATTTGTAAAGAAACAAAATGAATTCAGTTAGAAAAGAATAACATCTTTGATTAATAGAAAGTTCACAAGAACAGCATTTATTTGAAATAGAAATCTTTTGTAACACTTTAAATGTATTGGTCACTTTTGACCATTTAATTAATCCTTTTTAATCCAAATATTTGAACAGTGTTGAAATTCGATGATTTAATGATTCTGTGATGCTCTCTATTCCCTCTTGATGTACATTTTATTTTGTGGTACTACTTAAAGTTTGGTGCAGTTGTTATCAGTTGATATATTTTGGGAAAGTTAATTCTGCTAGAAACTGAAAGCAGTGTACCTTTTAAGGAATCCATTTTTTATTAAAACAAATGTACACATTAAATTGTTTTTCAGTAATAGTGAAACTATAAAAATCATCATTGTTGCATAAGTCATACTTTTGTAAACGGTTTTGAAAGTATTTTATTATTTTAATAATGCATCCTCTCATATCTCAGCAGTTTTAATGCTCACAGCGAAAGTGTTTGTATTGTAAGACATTAGATTGTCTTGTGTATTTGAGAATCACTAAAGTTCTGTACAGAAGACGGATCTACTCTGAGAAGCAAATGGAAAGGAAATTTGTTAGAGACTAGTACTGCTCTGCTCTTCCCGAAGAAAAACAACAAATATGAAACAAAGATGATGAAAGCCGTCCTCCTTTAATCCATCCGTTCCATTGATGTGTTGCAGTTAAAAGGAAATCCCAACGTAGAGCATGTTAAAGCTTCACAGTCTGTATAAAGACACAGTGTTTCTCAAATGGTTTGCAAGCGGTGCTTAGTTCGAAAATTTCCCAGAGGGAAGCGCTCAGTCTCCGTTTACAATTAATTTCTCCCAGCTTGTTTTTAATGCTGAGCAATAAAACTGAGTGAAAATAAAGCCTATTGTCAGGCCTTAGATTATTAGATTATAGCGTATAATTCAAACTCATCTCATTATCTTTTTTCATTTTCATGTTCTGATGAGTCTGTTTTGATATGGATAGAACTCATTTAGTTATTCAGTATCTGCTCTTGTCTACTGCACTGATGTATTTTGTTTTTTGCATATGAAAACCTATAATTGCTGTCCTTTGTGTTAGCAAATTGATGGACAGCTGCAACATATCAATAGGGAAGCAAATTTCTCTCTGTGTGTAACCTTATATGGGGATAATTGCAGTAGGGTGAAATTAACATCAGGACCGCAGACAGTTTTTTACCTTATTAGGTTGACAACACGACCCTGTACTTACGGAAACCTGCTTGCCAGTAAACAGCAACAGAGTGAATACACTGTAAAAAATGTACTGTAGAATTTACAGGATTTTACTGGCAAAAAAGTTGCCAATAAAATCCTGTAAAAATGATGTTAATTGCTGTAAAATGGATTACAGGACATTACTGCAAAGCAAATTACAGTTAATTGCTGTATGTGAAATACAGCAGTTTGTAGTATTTTTTACAGTAACATTGAATTTTACTAGTAGTTTATTTTACAGCAATATTTTGTAAATTCACCAAAGTACAGTATTTACCTGGCAAAAAAAAGTTGCCAATAAAGTCCTGTAAATATATTTTACAGCATTTTTTTGTAATCTCATTAAATTACAGTATTTAACTGGCAACAAAAGTTGCCAATAAAATCATGTAAATACCCATAAATACAATATGATGTTGTAATAATTTAACAATGAAACTGCTTTTTAAAGAATAATTTTAACAGTAAACTATAAAATACTGATATAAATGCATTATCATGAGCTCTATCTTAATACATTTACAAGTGAATAAAAACCAAGTCAATGATGTTGCAAATAAGTATTTATTAAAACTGGCAGAAAGACATTGCAAGGCTTTTACTGGTAAAATAAAACTTTCAGTCTTTCAACAGTTAAATATTATCATAAAAATAGCATAGCATCACAAATAACTGTTTAAAAAAAGCCATATTCAGAGTAGAACATTAACTTTCTATAAAAATGAAGGTCAATTAACAGAATTTGTATAATTTTGGTAAAAAAAAAAATGTTTTAAAGAAAATGATTAAAATAAAATGCTGGAATCAACATTAAATCACAAATTCTGTTGTTTGACCTTATGTTCTATAAAATTAAGAATATTCCTACAAAAGACAATTTAATAAATACATACTGAAAAGTCCATCAACTTTCTGAGATGAGCACACAATGAGGGTTGTCCCTCTTGTCTGAGACTTTTCCACTTGTTTTGCCTCTATGTATCCGTCTTGTATCCAGTGAGTGTGTGATTCCAAGAAAACATCTGCACATAAAAACAAGCAGAAGCATCAGGATAAAGTTATGTATCAAATGAAACTAGCTCAATAAAATAAATGTCAAAATGCCACTTATACAATACAATCAGCATTTACCAGTACTTAAAAGGTTACTCCACCCCAAAATTTAAATCTTGCCATTAATCACTTACCTCCATGTCGTTCCAAACCCGTAAAAGCTTCATTCGTCTTCGGAACACAATTTAAGATATTTTGGATGCAACCGGGAGGATTGTGACTGTCCCATAGACTCTCCAGTAAATACCACTGTCAAGGCCCAGAAAAGTATGAAAGACATCATCAGAATAGTCCATCAGTGGTTCAACCGTAACATTATGAAGCGACGACAATATTTTTTGTTTGAAAAGAAAACAAAAATAAGGATTTATTCAACAATTAGTTTCCTCTGTGTCTGTGTAGTGACATTTTTGGAGAGTATCTGTTGAACTGTGTCAGTTGGGTCACATGGACACGCTTTCTATGTTTATTTACGCTTTGATTTGAAAGAAAACAGTGTATCCGTGTGGTGCGGCTGACATAATAAAAAATAAATACTTTGTTGAATAAAGTTGTTCTTTTTGTTTCCTTTGCATACAAAAAGTATTCTTTTAGCTTCGTAAAATTACAGTTGAGCCACTGATGGCAGATGGACTATTCTGACAATTCTTTTCATACTTTTCTGGGCTTAGACATTGTTAATTGTTTGGCTGTCAGTGGGACAGACGCAAGCCTCCCGGTTCTCATTCAAAATATCTTAAATTGTGTTCCGAAGACGAACATAGCTTTTACGAGTGTGGAACGACATTAACAGTTAACAGTGATGAATGACTACATTTTCATTATGGGATGGAGTAACCCTTTAAATAAGTAACCTTTTTCGCAAATGAAATTACTTAAGTACAACTTGTTACCTTTGAAAAAATTAATGTGTGCAAAAGATGCCTGCTCCCGGGATGCACAATGTTGAGGTATGAATTACCAACCATCTGACCCTCAAATAGTCAAAAGCCACTGGGTGGACCTGAAATGAATAAATATAAGCAATAATGTAACCTACAATGCAGTATTTCAATATAAAATGTAATCTAAATTACAAGTTTATCAAATTATTTAAATAATTAATACATTACCTAATAAAATCAGCTTCAGAGTCTTGAAGCATCGAACATTTCTCCACATCAGCTGCTATTCTTTGCACCTGCAAGACATAAAGAAAATAATCTTGTGATTTCTTTAAAGCATTATGTACTGTAAATGAGACCAAAATTAACACCCAAAAAGGCATATATTTTAGAATAAACAAACTATTATAAATTATATAATTTATAATTATAAATTGTAATATTACATTGTAGAACTGTACCACCAATCAAATTAAATAATTAACAGTGCAAAATTACAACTGTATAATGACATGAAATTTAAAAATACAATTAATAAATGTTGGAAAAATGCAATGCTACTTATTAAACCTGAAACTAATCTGCCATTAGGTGGCAATAAATAACTTAATGAGGGAATCAACTGAGTCATTCATTGAACCGATCCGTTCAAAAAGATGAATCATTTAGCTAATGTTTGGAGAGTTTTGATTTGAGAATGAGCAAAATAGTTTTGCTTTGGTCTTTGTTTGGAACTATATTCGTTGGTGAAATACAACAACAGTTAATATTGTGTCTAAAAAAGTAAGTAACTTGTTAACTAATTGTTTATTGAACTATGTATTTGCAATCGTGGTACTCAGCAAAACAGCTCACTTGTGATGCTACTTATATCATATGTTATAAATAAACTCAACAGTTGAAAATTTACCTCATGTATTTTCCGTGAGTTTATGTGTGCGGTTAAGCTTGTTTTGATGTTGAATGAAAGGTTAATATAATCAGAATCAGTCTCGCGTTTCGATGCTTCCTCAGTCTTTTTTTTTTTTTTTAATCAGGCTAACTTGTCCAGTCGGGCATATAAAGATGTCTTTCACTTATTATAGTAAGGCGTCGAGTCAATATGGGACATTTGAACACATATAAACGAATGAAATTTCAAATTTTGCTGTTCGTCAGTTATTTCGACAGATAGTAGTTACTTTGACAATCGTTCGCATTGGGCTTTATTTTAAGTCAGGTAAACACTACTTTTAAATGCTCTCAAGAAGAACATTTTACTTCCAAAAATCGAACATTTGGCGTAACTATGCTATGATAGCAATTCCCAGTTTACTGCACAGAAGTTACCAAGGCCATTAAATGTCAGGATAGGAGGCTATTGTGACATGATATCGCTTATACATTAACTCAAATAAATATAAAAAGGATATATTTCTCAAGTATAATTAAGTGAACTTACCAGGAATTATGAATAAAGCCTCTAATCTTCAGTCGTTCTTGGGCTGCTCCAGTCGGCTGGGTTTCAGATTTGAATGATGCGCGCGCAATCCCATAATGCCACACTACAGTAAGTTAGTGTAAAAAGCAGGAACTACAGTGACAACACCTGCTTCTTGTAAATGAATTACAGTTGACGTGTAAATATACTGTTAACAACTGTAAAACCTTATTTGACCCATAATGCATTGCGAATTACAGCTGCATCTTGTAAAATGTTTATACATTAAAATTCTGTAAAATTTTGCTGTAGCAACTACAGCAATTTTTTACAGTGTATGTTGTTCGTGAGACGAAAATAATCAATTCACTCAATCTATAATAATTACGCTACCTATTAAAAGTTATTTGTATCTGTGAGGGACAAGCATAAAGGGCAAAAAATGTTTCCTCCATCTCAAACTTAATGAAACATCATTCATAGTCTCCAAACGAGAAGCTAATCAGCTGGATTAGTAAAGCAACATTTCTCACACATGTATGCTTATATAGTGGAAAAGATAGCGGACAGAGGACAGGAGCTAATTATATTTCATTGTAACCGTGATTTAATGTGCTTGTTGGCTAATGCCCAATCAAGCAATTTGAAGAGTTTTTATAATTTAACTGGCCTCACTTTGCAGAACAATATCTGACATCAGCACCTTGGTGAAGAGAGCGTTATCCACCTTTTCTTTGATTAGCTCATTTATTTTCCCATTGAAGAATAAATGCCAATGACTATTCAGCTTTTAACAGCAAATGAGGGCAAATAACTCAACCTCGCTACCTTTTAGAGATGAACTTATTATGCTTCAGAAATAATCTGAAAGAATGAAATGAGATGAACTCTGTTCAATGAGGAAAAGGCAACTTTTCAGAATACTATAAGTGACATTTCCAAAATACAGACGTGCCAATGGCAAATGATCTGTATTCACTCTAATTTAGATTATATTCATATCTTTTTTCTCTTACAACATAAAGTTTGGTGCAGTTGTTCTCATAGATTAGTTCAGAAAAAATATTTCTGCTAACAAAGCAAACCATTGTACATTCTAAGTGAATCAATATTTAACTGAAACTCATGTGCGCATTAAATTGTTGTTCAGTAATAGTGAAACTTTGGAAGATTAATGTTATTATTGCACAAATCATAATTTATATTATAGCGTAATGTACGCCAGTTTAAATGAATTTACAAACACAGTATTATATGCATAGACATATTTGAATAATCGTCCAAATAAAATAAGATAAAGCAAAGCAGTGTGCTTAATTAAAACAAAATTAAAGTTCTTTTCATAATTGTTTGGACACTGACTAGAAATCATGTGTGTGCTTTATATAGGAATCCTCTCAAATCTCAGGACACAGTGAAAGTGTTAGACTAAGTGTTAGGCTAAAGACTATTCAGCTTTTAATAATGAATGAAAGCAAATATCTCAACCTCTCAACCTTTTGATGATGAGCCAGTTACATGCAAAATAAATTAAAAGAAAGAATAATATCAGATTAAATCTGTTCAGTGAGGTAAAAGAAACATTTTCTTTTGCTAAATAAATGAGATGAAAAATACAGCTAGATTAGCTTTTCCTCAATGAAATAGCTCATAGATTAGGTTTGTGGGTTGTTTCTGTTTTAATGAAATGCTGCATGAACGGTAGATGTTGTTATTCTTTTCTTCACCGTTCAAGACGGCCACCAGCTAATCTGTTTGTGCCCGAGCTTCCTCTCCCGCTTGCCCCGTTACTGCCCTGCCACACTCATCCCTTTTGTCTGCCCTCCCAATTAGCTGCGACTTAGTGCAAAGCAAACAGCAACGCCAGGCCTGCTAAGTTGGACTAAACATCCTTTTAGCTAAGTCATTTGCTCTCTTTGCACACACTGTCAGGAACAGTCTGACTCATTAGTGTGTCATCGCTAACAGTCAAGTCAGAGACACTAACCAAGACTGAGAAATGAAAGACAACTAGCCTGAAGTTAACATACTGAATGGGCTAATTGTCAAACGGGGCCAAATTAGCACATTACATGCTAATTTATGAAATCGTCAGGTCATAGCATCCCTGAAAATGCCATGCTGGCATATGAGAGCAAGATGAAGTTGTGTATGGATAATGACATCTTGAAAACAGGTTATTAGGGTGTTAATGATGTTCTAGGAAGAGTATATTTGGAAAACTTGCAATGTGTGCCAGAGGGGATGTGTGCAAACAAATATGCAAATAGACGCACGCATATGCGCAGTGGAACTCGTAGCACTTGTTAACACCTCTCGATACCGAAGGGTAAAAAAGCTGTTACAATTCACACTTCGAACATTGCGGCTGAGGTGTGTCTGACATAGTTTTGCTTCTTTAGTCAGCCAATCTTTGCTCGCCTTGCTTTACCTTCTACCCAGCAACACAAGCCATTTATGTCACCCTACGTCACCTCTCTTCTCAAAACAATCACATTTTATGTCAAGTAATTAATGCAGTGGTACAGTATTTGAATTATAGATGTTGACTAAACTTCTTCATTTGTGTGTTTTTTTAGTTGCTAAATGGCTGTGTGTTTGTGTTTCTGTACTAGTTCCTGGCCCCATTCCTACTGAGTCCATCCAGACAGGCCCATACGAGGAGAAGATCTTCATGCAGTGGAAGGCCCCGAATGAAACTAATGGAGTCATTACACTCTATGAGGTGAGGAAATACTATATATATATATAGTATATAAAGTATATAAATATACAGTGTTGGGGAGTAACTAGTAACATGTAACGGCGTTACGTAATTTAATTACAAAATTATTGTAACTGTAATTAGTTACAGTTACTACGAAAAAATGAGTTATTAAATTACAGTTACTTATGAAATTTTTAACGATTACAAAGGGGATTACATTTGAATATTTACACACATCCACATACAGATTTAACTGATTTCTTTCCCAAATTGCACTGACTATTCTGAGACATACCGCCCTAATAATTTCCGGGATGCGGAAATACAGTCATTCATAAAAACGAAATGCCTAACGCGGACGGAATATGCCACATTTTGGATGACTAAATCAAAAGTAGGTCAGTAGCCTACACTTGAATCAAAACATGACATGGACTAGTGTCTGTGAATATTAAGCCCCAAAAATGCAATATATGACTTGCACATTCTGCGTGTCTGTGGAAATCAGGCGCGGACTGGACACCGGGAGAACCGGGACAATTCCCGGTGGCCTGGCAGCCGATTTTGCCCCACTATTTAATATCATTATTGTATAATTGCCTGCCGAATGTACTAAAGCGATCATTTGCGAATCCGCCATTTGATAATTAAATCTCTAATAAGTCATGAAGTGTTAGTCATGACTCGCGCACTCTCCGCGCTCTCCGAGCCTCCGCCAAACGGTTCAGTCTGGATCAGACTCAGAGTAATCAATGTGAGAGAGAGAGAATAGAGTGGAGTGTGGAAGCGCACAGCTGGAGCAGAGAAGCAGAACTCCTGTTCAGGGTTTCAGGTCAGTTTCATCTGTAAAGATGCTTTTTTGTCTTTGTTTTTTTATTTATTTAATCAAGCAGCAGCAAGTTGCTCATCAGTCATCACTCAAAATACTATATAAAGGCCATCATTATTATCAGTTGTAATGTTACAGTAGGTATTTAGCTGAAAAAAATCCGATTTTTTCATAGGTTTAGGGGGAGCTACGACAGACAACACAACCCTTACGAAAATTAACATTTTAATATTTAACTATAAATCCAGAGAAAATGGTTACTATTGTTTAACTGTGGTAACCAAAAATGTAAAATTATTTTACAAATGTATTTATTTAAAAATAAATACAAATCCATTTGCAAAAAAAAACAAAAACAAAACAAGGTTATTTTACTTTTATATAGGCTAATAAAAGCATGTTTAACTTTTGTAAGGGAAAAACATGACTCATGTACAGTATTAGGATTTTTCTTTAAAGATATTGTAGTATTGTAGAGTATTGTATTGTAAAGTATAGTTTTGTTCAATCTTGAGTATTAAAGTCATGAGAGAGATGGATAACAGGGCAAAATAAAGAGACTGAAGAGAAAAATGGAAGTGAAGGTGCAGTTCAGGAGAGAACTTTTAATTATTTTGCATGTCCCCAAATTAAAGATTTAAACCTTTTTTATGTCAGGTCCATACAAAAAAAAATAGTTTTGTCCATGAATTTGTTTGTATGAGTTTGAATTTTCCAGTCTGAATTTTTTTCCCAGTCCGCCCCTCCTGTAAATTAATGGCAAAGACATGGTTTCATTTACTACACATAGGCCTACTGAAGCTCACAGTGTTTTCAACCCCTGCTGCCTCAATATAGGAGTACACGAGCACATAAACATAATTTCTAGAACTGCTCTGTGTCACTTTATGTGCGTTTTACTTATTTTGAGAAAACTATCATCATACTGTATACAGAGACAGCAGTTTAAAAAAAACACCAATGTTTCAGGAGTTTATTACACAGAATACGTCACATGCTTATTAAATAACTGTATTTAAGTTGATGTATATGCTTTTATTTATTATTCTTTAATTTTCACAAATTTAGAAAAGTAATCAAAAAGTACTCAAAAGTAATTAGTTACATTACTTTAATAAAGTAATTGAAAAAGTTACACTACTATTACATTTTAAACAGGGTAACTTGTAATCTGTAACCTATTACATTTCCAAAGTAACCTTCCCAACACTGTAAATATAGTATATACAACATCCTTAAGATGTCTCATGAATTACTTGAGATGCAAAAGGAAAATGAACTCTTAATAAACTGATCAGTCAGTTTTGCTTTAAACAACAACAAATATTTGTCTAAGGGGTACATTTTTTAGTAACTTAAGTTTAATCAAGTCGATTGGCAGATATTTGGTCTTGTTCTAATCATGCAGTCACTTCATTCTAATCTTATCTTATGTCATTTTGCTTCTCATTTAAGAAGATTTAAGAATCTTTAGACATATGTGCTGGAAAACAAACTTTCCAGATTCCAGTGGTTGGGAGCAGAGGTATTAATTGTTGTAGTATTATTTGCTAAAATTAATTAAAAAGTAATGTAGATAGGTTACAGGTTGCATTTTCATGCTTGGGACTGAAATGTTGCTGATGTGTTTATGTGTGTCTCAAAACTATATATCAAAGTAAATTTATGTGGTAAAATTAGGTGTCAGGATACACAAAAATAAGTGATTTTCTTTCGCAGAAAATGTTGTTTGACGACTCGGATCTCTTGCTAATTAATTATTTATTAGTCAGTGCATAGTACATCCGCATTACAAATGAGGAAATGAAGTCGCGGCATGACAAAAACAAATTACATCCAGATTTAGCTTTAATGTGTCTTTTTGAGTGGGATGGAGCCACAAAAGAGCCTCACTATCTCTTTGATTTGATGAGGAAGACAAGCCAGGTGCAAGACATTCTGCATATCCAGGTACATCACTAAAATAGGTTTACAGCGTGTGCCATCCTGATGATAAGAAGATTGACAGAATTTGCTAAATGTATCGAGCGGACACAATGCAGTCCCATTTGGCTGGATAATTGCTATAATAGCCCTCATTGATTTAATTAGAAGCATCCAATAGAATTATCTGGGATATCTGAGCAGCCGTATGCCTCCTCTCCTCGTTTTTAGTGATTCAGACAAATTAGACTTAGGACAAAGAGCTCGGAATCAGAAGAAAGGTGCGGAGATGAATGCAATGGAAGGGTCACAAAAGCAAGTTTCTTGATTCAAAGCTTTAGGAAAGTTTGGACTTGGAGACTCATGGATATAAAATAGGATTGCAACAAACTGCAATGATAACATTAATTTGTATATATTTTTCAAAATAACATTTTTTTTGATAGTGTGTAAAGTTATTTTAAATATACTGTATATGATAACATTAATAGTTTAAGCATTTTTTAAATGTTATATTCTATGTGTGTATTATCACATACCGTGTTGCATATACAGTATGTAATGCTTTTATTGCTATGCATGTTATTTTACATGCATAATTTTTTTAAAATATATAAACCATATTAAAAACATATCAAAAGACACGTGTGTGTGTCTCAGAAATATCCAATATTGATTTACAAACAAATTCAAATTATAAATTGATATATACAGTCTAGTCTTGACAGAAAAGTTGTCTTTAGAGTCTTGTCTGTAGAGTGACTTGAGGTTAAGTGCCTGGAGCAAGGACACATAGATGATTTCTTATGGCTTAACCCTTGAAGAAATGAACTAGTAACCCTTTTGTTACCAGCCACTCGGCCACCCTATGTATTGTATAATGTATAATGTATGTAAAGAAGTACTGGGTGGTCCATTGATCTACACTTATAAGAGCAGCTCAGCAGCCTGCTAAATATGACACATACACATCACAGTGGGTTTCAGATCAGTTTCTGAATACCTGAGATGTGTCCTGCATTAAAATCCATACTTTTTATCAAATTTCCTCTCTCCCTTCATTTCACTTCACAACAGCCTCCTATTATCAAACCATCAAAGCCTTTCAGAAATTAATTGCTTTACTGACAAAATAAGAGTGTGCGTATGAAAGTGCAGGGAAAGTAAGACGGGAAGATCCTCAACAATAAGGAGATTAATCAACAGTGAGACGTGTAAAGCGATGGTGTCTTTTGTCCTCCTGTTTGTTTATTTGTCTTTATCTCCATGCAAAAGAGAATGAGTAAACAGCAGAACACTTCTGCACACGCGGCTGTTTGGTCCTTGATCTTTGTTTTGTTTAATTTGCATGACATGTTGTGAGTTTGCGATGACGTGATGTCTTCCACCCCTCCGCTGTGTCTCTCGTACACCGTTTCTGACAGCTTCCTGTCTGGAGTATCAAGGAAACAAACCACCCACTTTGATTACAGAGAGAACCTGTCTTGTGGTTTTTATTTGGAGGAGTGATGGACAGGGAAATTGACACTCTCTATGGGTGCTATTATTTATATTTAAACACTATGAAATTAAATTGACATTTGAGTTTAGCCATTTGTCAAATTTTTTAAAATAATTTTTGCAACAAAAATGTACCATACAATTATACCGGGTTTGATTTATTTATTTATTTTGCACTTTTGTAGATTAGTATTGCTTATTTATTTATTTTTTTGTTTGTTTGGTTATAATACACTAACAAAAATGTACCAAAATGTTCCATGATACTGTAATATACTATGGCTTTTTGGATCTGCCATGATGGCACAAAGGTACTCTTGAAAATACCTTGGAGTACCATATAAAAACAGATGTAACACTATGGTACATTCATTTCTGTACCATCAATACCATCAATGTGCCATGCACTTTTTTGTAAGGGGCATGATGGCATGGTAATTATTTCCTTGTAAATGTTTTAGATACCAAAGTGTTTTTTGATTTTAGGAATTAATACTTTTATTCAGCAAGGATGCATTACAAGTGACAGAAAATACATTTATTATGTTACAAAATATTTATATTTCAAATAAATGCTGTTTTTAACTTTCTATTCAATGCACACAGACTGAAGTAGTTTAAGTCTTTGGTTCTTTTAATTGTGATGATTTGGCTCACATTTAACAAAAGCCCTCCATCTCACCAAATTAGAATATGATGACATGCCAATCAGTTAATCAACTCAAAACACCTGCAAAGGTTTCCTGAGCCTTCAAAATGGTCTCTCAGTTTGGTTCAGTAGGCTACACAATCATGGGAAAGACTGCTGATCTGACAGTTGTCCAGAAGACAATCATTGACACCCTTCACAAGGAGGGTAAGCCACAAACATTCATTGCCAAAGAAGATGGCTGTTCACAGAGTGCTGTATCTAAGCTTGATAACAGAAAGTTGAGTGGAATGAAAACGTATGGAGAAAAAAAAGATGCACAACCAACCGAGAGAACCGCAGCTTTATGGGGGTTGTCAAGCAAAATCGATGCAAGAATTTAAGTGAACTTCACAAGGAATGGACTGAGGCTGGGGTCAAGGCATCAAGAGCCACCACACACAGACGTGTCAAGGAATTTGCTGAACGTCAGAGGTGTATTACCTGGGCGAAGGAGAAGAAGAACTGGACTGTTGCCCAGTGGTCCAAAGTTCTCTTTACAGATAAGAGCAAGTTTTGTATTTCATTTGGAAACCAAGGTCCTAGAGTCTGGAGGAAAGGTGGAGAAGCTCATAGCCCAAGTTGATTGAAGTCCAGTGTTGAGTTTCCACAGTCTGTGATGATTTGGGGTGCAATGTCATCTGCTGGTGTTGGTCCATTGTGTTTTTTGAAAACCAAAGTCACTGCACCCCTTTACCAAGAGATTTTGGAGCACTTCATGCTTCCTTCTGCTGACCAGCTTTTTGAAGATGCTGATTTCATTTTCCAGCAGGATTTGGCACCTGCCCACACTGTCAAAAGCACCAAAAGTTGGTTAAAGGACCATGGTGTTGGTGTGCTTGACTGTCCAGAGAGAATCTATGGGGTAATGTCAAGAGGAAAATGAGAAACAAGAGACCAAACAATGCAGATGAGCTGAAGGTCACTGTCAAATAAACCTGGGCTTCCATACCACTTCAGCAGTGCCACAAACTGATCACCTCCATGCCATGCCGAATTGAGGCAGTAATCGAGTACATGTAGAGTAAATGAACACTTTCCAGAAGGCCAACAATTCACAAAAAAAAAAAAAAAATTGTATTGGTCTTATGAAGTATTCTCATTTGTTGAGATTGTGATTTGGTGGGTTTGTGTTAAATGTGAGCCTAAATTATCACAATGAAAAGAACCAAAGACCTAAACTTCTTCAGTCTGTGTGCACTGAATTTATTTAATACACGAGTTTCACAATTTGAGTTGAATTACTGAAATAAATGAACTTTTTCATGACATTCTAATTCATTGAGAAGCACCTGTATATTAGAAAAGATTTGCTTTTTTTTTGTTAGCATACAAGACTTTTTTTTTTTTTTTTTTACAAAAGCTTCATTTATTTATTTATTTATTTTACTTTTTACACCAATTGTAAATACTATAGTATATAAATAAAATAATAATTGTCAGTGTAGTTGTATAATTCAATGTATCCAGATATAATAATTCGACATTGATGTATTATGGTAACACCATACTTTTTAGAGTAAAATCTCTTTCTCTCTCTCTAAATGAGAGAAAAAGTCTAAGTAAGGAGCTGTCGTTCTGGGTGCTGATGTAGTGGGGAAGGTTTCACCTCTAACGAAGATAAACAGCCTGTTCTGCCCTTATGGGATGGAGAAAAACCTGTACACCTCCCTCATGGTGTTGTTTTCATTTCCATCAATAAGTGCTTAAGTTGCAAGCACTCGAGTTGAGAGAACCTGTAACCCTCTCTAGAGCAGCTCTAGAGCAGCTAAACCCAGTTAATGGGCTCATGATCCTGCACGTCTGGTCTAGAGACAGCTGGAGGGAGGTCTAAATCCGGGTTAATGTCGAGAGTGCAGTTTTTATTTTCCGTTTGTTATTTGATGAGACTGTGAAATTCAAGAACCCTTATTAAGTCCCAAACAGCAGACATTAGTGAATCATTGCTAGTAGTCCGAAGTAAGTTGTTAACAAGGTACAGGGTTGATGCAATGAGCTAGTCACTAGATTTGACAAAATTGGTGAGGTTTATGCCATCTTTAAATGATATTAAGAATTTAAGTAGCAAGTAAGCAAATTTTCCATGAGCTTATTGTGTCATATCTGTAAAGTAATGTTTTTATGTTTTGGGGGGAATGACATTTCTATAGTCTATAGACATTTTCCACTATCTTTATTCTCTCTCATGCCTTACAGCAGAGAATGATGTGCCATTACTTTAATAAGTTGCCTGTATGTTATCAATGTTTTCAGATTTATTCTCCATTAACAAATATAAAAATAAGAAAAAAAAATTAGATGGTGGTGGTGGGCAATGTCTAAGTAGGCCGTGCTTGATCATGTCTGATTATATGAGTCTATGTTTTTTTTGTATTTATATAGTGCTGTATTTTCTTGTTTTTCTGGTTTATTTTATTTTGTTTTATGCCTGCAGAAGTTTGGAGAGTGGAATATAACATATTATTCTCTACACCTACATATGGCCTTTCTAATACAAAACATGTCTTACAAAAGTTAAATCAATATATTGTTTTCTGTAAATAAGCAGGATGCTTTTCACGTCATTTTATAGCAAAAAGTTTAGTCTACCTCATCCTTTTCTCAAAAGTCTTGTGAACAAATAAAGAATTAATATAAATTATTAAATTAATAATTGTTTATTTTTTCTTTTCTTTTTGAGTTTCCGCTAAAATCAGTATTGTATCTGGTTGGTATTGAATAGTCAATTTTAAATTTTAGGCCAAATGTGATATTTGGTCATGTTTTCTCCCTTTTTTTTCAAACCGTAACAAACACCAGTCTCTCTTGTTTGCATAATCCTCTCAACCAATCACAGTGCACCATTCCACACACTCAGTCACAGACAGTAATGGGGGTGCTTTAAATCAACCTGGCATCCTAGTTTTCCTCATCTACTTTGTACTTTGTGATCAACAAACAAGGGCTGCACAATAAATCGCATGTGATTGCCATGCGCATCTCGTCAGTAAAGCCGATTCTGTGATTAATACTACCAGTAAATCTCCATCACGTGCTTTCAGATAAATTCAGATGCATTTAATGCACAGAGCTGTAGATAATTGACAAGCTACGCTATTGCGTTCATTAGATCAATCACATTCGATTATGTACGCAATTGTCAATGTTAGTGTTTTTATTAATGCCATGTATGTTTTTGTTAATACAGCACATAGCAGTAATCAACTAAATTAATGTAACATGGCAAAGATGAATGCACTTTTGGAAGTTGAATGTAAGTGAAACGTCATTTTGGAATTTCTGTGGTCTAATGTGATGTTGTTCAAGTTCATGATAAAATTTAATTTTACTGCTGTAATTAATGTATAGCATTAACAAGATGACCCGTTGAATTAATTTTGGAAGCGATGACTGTGGAATGTATCTTTAGTCCAGTGCCTGTATATATAAGATTAGTATTGACCAAGTTCAGAGGCTGTCAAATGGGGATCAGCTTACTATGTTATCAGTTTCAACATGAAAAATAACTTTAATATTGACTGAATGGATTTTTGCAGAAGAAAAAAATATCACAGATTTATTGCATTTTGGGAAAAAAATAATAAAACTTTATAATAAATCTTTAAAAAATCAAAACCTGGATTTTAATTTTTTATGTTAATATAACCTAAAGATGTTATGTAAAACTTTGAAATGGAAAATAGTGGTTTTCATCTTGCCACTTTCTTGGTAAAGAAAAAAAATTTTTTACTCAAATTAATCAAAATTGTTTTATTGCGTTTTGGAACCAAACTCTTCAAATGTTCTGTATTTATGGAATTATTTAAGTGACTCAAAAATGTTATATTTTCACAAAAAATGCGTAAACGTTGTTTTCTCAAAAACACAAAATGAACATTGATGTTGCTTACATTTTATTGTAGCACAGTATGTGCTGAATTATCATGATTTTAAGATACTGAAAAAAGCACAAATGTCAGGGCATGTCAAAACTTCTCCTGGGCCCCAAAAACACCTCAGAGTCAAATCAAGTCACCTTTATTTATTTACCATTTTATACAATACAGAGTGTGTCAAAGCAGCTTTACAGTGTTAAACAGGGGGAAAAAAATGTGTGTAGATAATGCAAGAGGACGATAGAAAACTTATCATGCCTCAAAAAGCAGCTCACTATGTTTTGGAACAGCATCTCTCTTTCTCTCTCTCTCTCTCTCTCTCTCTCTCTCTCTCTCTCTCTCTCTCTCTCTCCCTCTTTCTTTTTTTTTTATTCATCGCTAAAGCGAAGTAGCCATAAATCCAATATCTCCTACAAACGGGGCTGTTTTCTTTGCATTCCCATTTCCACTGCCAAACTGAACTGGGAAATGAACCCTTTTCAAATCAGCTGTGGTCAATTAAACTCAAGCAGCTCTTTTAACAGAGAGCCACAGTGCATTCAGTAGTGCATTAGGCCACTTTTAGCAGCCTGTCGCGTGGCATCACATGCCCCCTGGCCAACACTTCCTGTCTCCCCTGACAACAGTCTGAAAAGAGAGAAGGAGGACAGACGAGAGTAAGCGATAGATCCCCCATCCTCACCTCTTCATTTCATACTTTCAGTCTTCTACATGATTGATCATCCCTATTGTTTTCCCCTCATCGGGACATTTAAGTTATGAAAGAGTAATTGGAGGACTATTGATCTCAACGCTGGCCTTTGAGCTGTCATGTTGTTTTTGTTGTTATTTTTTGTTCATTTAATCACAAAAAAAATGTAAAAATAAAATAAGAATATTAAAGGCGCAATATGTAATTTTTCTGCTTTAAAAATAGCAGATATCACTATATCTATGTTATATATATTTTTTAGTTGTGTACTTACAGTATCCCGAAAGTTTCCACGAACTTTCAAATCCAGAGAAAATTATAGTTTAATTAGAAGACACGGCACGTTTCTTTATTTCCGTTTTGTCGCCAGTCTATGGCGTCATATAAACTTTGACCCCTCTAGTTTATCTAACTTCCTGCGGAACCGCCAAATACAAAGATTAACAGAAGCAAAGACGAGACGAAGAAGAAAAAGTAGTAGCTAGTCTTGATCGAGACTATTATATTTTATATTTATATTGTTTATATTCGTATTTATACTTCAATCAATAACTTAGTTATGGATCATGATTATGCTTTGCCTGCACGTTCTGTGAAGCGCAAACGTACGGGTGAAATAAATGACCTGAGAAGGTTTTGGGACAAGAGAACAAACAAGACACAGGTAAATATTGGAGTTGCATTTCCAAGATAGAGAGAGCTTCGTGACAAGCTGAAACTACAGAGAGATGTTTGCATTCTAATAAACAGGTATGCATCCATTCAGCTAACTGTATCTATCCGTATATTTTGTGAAACGATGATGTCTTGTGTAAAACGCAGACGGACTAGCTCTCATGTAGAGTATAATGTGAATCTACATGTGTTCTATATCTAGCTGGATAAAGTAGCTTTTTTAGCATATATTGTGTTTTATACATATATTACTACTAGCTAGATGGAATATTGATTTGATAGGGGTCTGATAATTCATATATTTCTCCGTTCGAAAAGACGTGATTGTCAAAATACTAGGCTGCTGCTGCTGTAGGTGAAGGGAGACCGCTGACAGACCAGGCTCTTGTCTTCATGACAACAATATCTATACTTCATGTTGAACATAAATATAAAGCCTACTAATAAAGGACACCGTCAACAGTATTGACGGCAAAATAGACGATGTTTGACAGGTGCAATATTTGAAAATCGATAATTATTTGTTTATTTTTTAAATTACATTTATATCTGAATTTATGTCAACCTATAGACTTCAAACATCAAAATGTCATGAATTAATATGTATTTGTGTACAAAATTACATATAAACATATTTTCCTAATATATTTTGCCTGGAAACGCTTCCAAACACGCGTGCGTGTCACGTGAAAAATAGGCGTCGGTTCTATTTCTAGCAAGCACGCGTTTTCCGCGCGCCTTGAGCCGCGCCTGAGACGCACGGCTCACACAGGCAGTCTGCAAGCTCTAACCTATTAACATGGGAGCCGAATTAAAAACTGACACGCCACGCAGCTGAGACGCTTGCGCCACGCATCCAGTGTGTCGCCGGCCTCAGTTAAAATGAGTGAGGAATGTGGGGAGCGACAGAGCACGTGTTCCAATGAACAACAACTCCCATGAGCCTATGCTCTTTCCCGACGTCATCAAAGTACGTCTTATGTTATTATTTTGATTGATGACCCCTGGTGGCCAAAAATTCCATACTGTGCGTTTAATTAAATAATAATAAGAATTGCTCAATTTTGTACAGGACACATTGTCAAAAATGAAATGACTCTGGTAGTACATTTTAATGACATATAATAAATGGAGTATCCATTTGTTCTCTTGTTGCGCTGGAAGATGTACGTATGTAATCAAAAGTAATTGAAGTAAATAAATTGTTAAATATATAACAGCAACTAGTTTAATGCAATATATATATACAGTATATATATGTGTGTGTGTGTGTGTGTGTGTGTGTGTATGTATATATATACAGTATATACTGTTTAGTTATATATATATATATAACTTATTTAATTATACATTTATTTTTATTCAGTGTTACTTGCTGTGACATTGTGATTGTTGGTGAAAATTGTTGCTTCACCAATTTTGTTTCAGTGAGGTTACTCTGCTAGACTAATTAGTGCCCTCCAGAAACTTTTAGAATCTGATGTATATACTGTTTGTGAATAGAATTGTTTAATGAATTTTCTAAATAGATTTGATTCTCTGGAAGGGTTACATTGAGCTAGACTTAACCTCAGACCTGTATCATAACATCTTGAGAGCAGCTTACAGTCGAATTATCCATCTGTCTCTGTATTACAGGAACAATACCCTTCAGCCACCTCACGCTTTCGGTTTCATTGGGCTGTAAAGAATCTGTGTTTTATGAGAAATGTTCAATGCGACCTGCTGTTGGCTGAGTATATTAACACCGAACAAGGGCATAAATGTACAGAGGAGCTACACTAAAGGCAATAGATTATATTTTAAAAGCCCCTTTAATAAAAGGCCTGTCACTAATTTCTGATGCCCTTTCATTTATAAGAAACCTATTAATTTTGAACAAAAAAGTATGTAACTGTCAAACTGGTAGCTATGCAATGCTTAAACTGGATTTAAGGAAAAAAATTACATGTTAAAGGTGAATTTCTTTCATGCTTAAACTTCTGGCTCAACTTATGACATGAGTTGAAGCAGAAATACCTCTTTGTCCAAACAGTGGCTGAAGAGGGTTTAAACATTTCAGTCAGCATGTACAGTAAATTGGTAGCTGTAAAAGCAAAATTCACGCTGTAACTCACTATTAAGACTGATTTATAATCCATAACATGTAAACTATACATGGCAGTATATTACACCAGGCTGCTCTGCCACACCTCAGCGGTGCTGTGTGATTTACTGACCCAACATGAAATCATAAATATCATAGCATATTAAATCAAAACTAGGCTGCTGGAAAACATAAAAATGTGTTAGTACAGTATAAACAATCCTTTGACATGAAATAAAACAAAATGCATGAAAGTCTAAGGAAAACGTCTCAGGTTACGAATGTAACCTCGGTTCCCTGAGTAGGGAACAAGACACTGCGTCCTCCAGGGGGCGCTACGGGGAACACCTCGTCGTGACCCGTGTCTGAAGCACACAATGAAAAAACACCAACGCGTTGGCCGGTGACAGCCTCTGACGTCACTACCGGCGTGACTATAAATAAGCGCCCGGAGAGCACGTCATTTACTTCTTCGTCTGAAGCTTGCGTCCGAAGCATGGCTTAGGCAGCTAGAGGACGCAGTGTCTCGTTCCCTACTCAGGGAACCAAGGTTACATTCGTAACCTGAGACGTTCACTTTCAAGGGGAACTTTGAACTGCGTCCTCTAGGGGGCGCTACGGGGACAGTATACCCACGCCGCCATGCTGAGGGGAGTGCAGGCAAGAACCATGGCAAACACTAAGTACCAACTCTACCATTTCCATGGGAGTTGCCCCTGGGACATTTAGACAGCTGTCTGTGAAATTATCCCTTACGGCTAGAGGCCTAGGCTACATACCCAACTTACCTGTTAAGGCCTCAACCCAGGGTAGAGCTCAAGGCTTGGAATCAAGAAGGATTCCTTTAAAGGGATATGGCTAAGAACCTAGTATTTATACAAGGTCTCGCCTGTCACACAGGGTTAACCACTTGCTCTCGCACAAGCTTGCTGAAAATTCTGTCTCAACAGATCTCTAGCAGCAACACCCTGTTTAGATGGGTATCCGAGGATACATGGGTGGAGTGGCGCCCAAGATGAACGGGGCTTTTACAAACTCAAGAAAGGGCACGAAGCAACCGCGCGAAGCCCTCACAATAAAGGATTTAAGAAAGAACGCAGAGCACTAGCGTGCGAACTTACCACAGTGTGGATTTCAGAAAGTGCACAAAGACCTCGCGTGTACACTTACCATAACATGGATTTCGAAATACTGTTCAAAGGAGGGGCTCTCGTGGCACTCTGATCGAGCCTCTCACAAATGGAATGGTGCATCTCAAAACAGTATGTTTGAGAGTCATCAACCCAATCTGAGCGCTCTGGGGGAAAAAACAGAGAACTCCGTCTCATATGAGAGGAGAACTCCGAATTTAGAGTAGCGTGCTCATAGACGACCCTCCTTGTAAAAGGGGAGCTCTGCTAACTACCACGAGAAACACCCAGATATCCCCTCAACATTGAGGGAGCTCTGGATTGGAAAACGGTCTTAAAAACCTCGGTTGAGAGACCGGAAGCTACGAGTTGTGCCTTCTCAGAGAGACCGGAAGCTACGAGTTGTGCCTTCTCAGAGATCACACCTACAGCCTCTAAGCTCCGTGCGGGGGTGCACCCTCCGCCTGCGAGAGGAGATCTCTCCTGACAGGAACCTCCCATGGAGTACCGTCAAAAAAGAGAAATTAGGCCGAGGAATCATACCTGGCCAGAACGGGGTTACTAACAGCAGCCGAACACCGTCCCGGCGCACTCTCTCCAGAACTCCCGGGTGCAGAGCAATACCGTACAGATGAAGCCTCGGCCAACCCCTACAACTCTGCTTCATCACCTAAGTGTGAAGCCGCCATTCCCTGGGCCTCGGCCCCTGCCTCAACAGGATGTCTGTTCCCATATTAAGATGCCCAGGAATGTGACTGCTCTCAGTGAGAGGAGTTCTCCCTGGGACCACCGTTGAGGGACTTAAGCGGCCAGGAGGCCCCATAGGGTGACCTGGCCGGACATCCATGAAATTCCCTGCAGTGCTGAGCCAGCTTTGATGATCAGTGAGGCTCCCAAGCCTGTGACCTCAGCCGTCTAAACCGGAGCACTGTAAAGGAAACTCACAGAGTTTTTTTTTTTAGCACATAACCACCAGCAATTTAATACACAAGTATATACAGAAAGGGATACAATTTTACTTACCCACCCTCCTGTATCGGAGCCCCCCTCAAGGGACGCCTCCTTTTAGTCCAGACCATCAGTAAGGTGGTTGTTCTGTGAACATAAAACCATCCAAAACATCATTAAGTCCAGCATAGGAGACTGTTATGCAAGAAATTCCCCACCTAACCTCAATTAGGTGTAGAGCTGGTGGTTACAGGGGAATTAGGCAAAGGAGGATAAAAAAACAGAAGTTAAAAAACACCCAAGGGAATGAGTAGCTAAGTTAGGTATCACTCTGATTCGGACGAGAATGCTGCCTCGTCTGAATCACATCCCTCAGGTCCTGCTTACCTCCTCGTGACCCACGATTCCTCTTACCCTTACCTGTCGGCGGGGGAGGAGCGCGAGCCGCAACACTAGCCTTCTGTGCCTGTCTTTGATCCTCAGATCCAGACGGGCCAGGAGCCCTATATTGTTCGGGCTTGGACCTGGACCTTCGTGGAATGAAGGATTTAAAGGTAGCTGAGTGCGCCCTTGCCTCCCTGAACTTCTCAACCACTGTCTCAACGAAGGTACCGAAAAGTTCAGAAGGCGAGACCGGAGCATCGAGAAGAAAGCCCCTTTCTTTCCTCCCGATGTCTGCCAGGTTCACCCACAGATGTCTCTCCATTACCACCATGGCCGCATAGACGGAGGCGGCCTGCTTGGTAGCACGAAGAGAGAGGTCTGTGGTGCGGCGCAGCTCGGCGACCTGATCAGCTGAAAGGCCCTCGCCTTCATCCAGGTCCTTCAGCAGGTCAGCCTGATAAGCCTGAAGCACTGCCATCGTGTGCAACGAAGCCACAGTCTGACCTGCTGCCGCGTATGCTCTGCCATTTAAGCGGGATGTATCCTGGAGGGGCTTAGATGGCAAAGAGGGAGATTTAAGAGAGGATGTTTCCCCCACAGAGAGATAGCTAGCTAGCGTCTCTTCCACAGGGGGCATCCTCTCATAGCCGTTTTCGCACATTGCCTCAATATTGGCATAACTCGTATGCTGAAACTGATGGATGCATGAAGAAAACGGCTGGAGGGCTATGGTCAGACAAATAACGCTTGTCGAGACGACCTTGCGGCGTCACTTTGCTGGCACGCTTCCATGGCAAGTCCAACTTTGCCGTGGCGCGATCCATAACCTCTAACAGCTCCACATACGCAGGGCAGGAGGATTGAGGAGACTCAGCCTCAGCTTCTTCGCCACCCTCAAACATCTCCTGCTCTTCCTGGCAGAACCCAGCAGAGCACAAACTTCAGTATCAGAAAGGATTAATGAGAACACATCTTCCTCCTGAAGTTCACTCTCGCCTGCCGCCAAAGAGCGCGAAAGGGAAAGTCCCTCTCTAAACTCCTCAGTGAGCTCCATCTGCGATCCCCACGAGCTCATTCTCCTCTGTGCCTCAGCAGCGGCGGGTCCTGAACCGCAGGAATCAGACGGCCGTCCCTCTTTCCTCGAAAAGAGAGACAGACGAGAGCGGAGCTTTTTCATAGAAAAACGCTCGCAGTGCATGCAGATCGCCCCCTCAAGGACATCGCGTACGTGCTCTTCACCCAAACAAGAGACGCAAAGACTGTGTGTGTCATCAGGTTTCAAATAACGTCGACACGGATGTACACACTGTCTAAACGCCTTACTAGTGGATACCATGATAAACAGAGAAAGATCACTCTTACCTTGGTCGTTCTCTCAGAATGCACGCTTCAAACAAAACAGTCAATGAAGATGAAGAAGATAAATGACGTGCTCTCCGGGCGCTTATTTATATTTATATTCATTGTATGCTTCAGACACAGGTCACGACGAGTTGTTCCCCGTAGCGCCCCCTAGAGGACGCAGTTCGAAGTTCCCTTGAAAGGGAACTTATGTATATTCCGACAGTGTTACTGCATGTCCTTGTCCTGTATAAGATATCACATGTAGGATTGTTTTTTTTTGAGATATTATTTAAAAAAATAACTCTAAACATTCATACTGCCATAAGAGTTGCCCAGAGCCAGAGAGTGTATGAGCCAGTATTAGAGTGTGTATGAGGCAGTAGTGTCTTAAAGCGATAGTTGACCTAAATTGGATAATTCTGTCATTATTTACTGTACTTAGTGTTGGGCGATATGGTCATTTTTCAAATCGTCATATCGTCAGCCCGTGAGATCGACGATACACAATATTATCGAGCATGGGTGGAGCAAGAGAGAGACTCTTTGTTCTTGTCATAGCATAACTATTTGGTGTTTTAAACCGCGCAGGTGCGCGAGAGAGAGCCTATGAAGTCACCAATAATCAAAAAAAAAAATTACATTCAAACATACGGACTGATTTAACTAACGTTAAATATAAAAATACTTTATTTAAAACAGCTAGTTCATACATAGTCGGACGCAACTTTTCATATCGCACGTCCACATCTGCGCAGGGAAGTTATCAGTCTAAATGTTCTGCAAAATCAGTCAACGGTGAAAATCAATAGCAGATTTCATTTAAAGTCCAACAGTTAAACACTAATATTGGGCATAAACGAACATTTAAATATAAAGTATTTAAAACAGGTAAGTTGATATATTTGTAGTAAAGTTGAATTGAACTGATGCATCAGTCATACAGCGCTCCGGACCGCGCGCCTCATGACGAGTCTGACGCACCGTCACAGAAACAAGAATGAGATGCATTCTAACATAACTGTGGCATTAAACTCAGTTAGTGAGGGCTCGTTTAATATATTGCACATACAGTATATAGGCCATTTAGATTACTTGTTAAAGTGCAATGAAATACCTTATATCTGTAGACGATGTATGTCTGTTTGTGAATGGAGACTTTGTAACGGACAAAACTATGTATTTTGCATGCATCACATTATAGTGCGGTGTGCATGAAAATAATAACAAGGCGGCAGATTAAATTTATTATCCATAGTGGTTTTCACGTAGTCCTTCTACGTCATCACCACATAGTGTGTTTTATAAGTTAAGTGATCAGTCTTTAAGAAAAGGACTACGTGAGAACCATGCACTATGGATGATAAATTCGCTCTGCCGCCTTGTTAATTATTTTGTCTTTACTTTATTTGTGACACCAAGAAAGAGTTAATCTCTCATGTATGAGAAGAGCGCATTGCCGTATACCAGCCATTAAATGTGTGGGACACCAACTCATCGTTTTCTATCTCTTTCATTTCATGGATTTAACGAATTATCCGAGTCAAAGCGTTACAACTTCACCGACTACATGCTCTAATCCTCCCGCGCGTGCGAGGTGTGTGTGTCAAATGCGGGCAGTGAAATTAAGTGAAATATCTGGGCAGTTTAAAAGCCGAATTATAATAAGCAGCCTAATAAAAATAAAAATAATAGTTCTTATTATTATAATCTAATACATTAATAGGAAAATGAGCCTAATATCGTCTTGATTATCGACAGAGAATTCTGCTTATGTCGATATCTCTGACGATCGTCAATACACAATACTATCGTCTATCGGGCACAACCCTAACTGTATTCCTCTTCATGTTGCACAAACCTGTATGACTTTTTCTTCTGTGGAACATTAAAACATAAAGGTTTTCCAAGGTGCTTCTTCAAACAGTTATACGGTTATCAATATACAGTACACAACTGTTTAAATGTTTGGGGTCAGTAAGTTTGTTTTGTTTTTTTGATACTTTTATTCAGCAAGGATGCATTAAATTAATCAGAAGTGACAGGAAATACATTTATAGTGTTACAAAAAAGAAAAGAAAAAAAATCAATCAAGGATCATGTTACACTGAAGAATGGAGTAATTATGCTGAAAATTCAGCTTTGAATCACAGAAATAAATTACATTTTACATTTTGATTTTGGTTGCACTGTCCCTTTAAAGAACTACTGTATACTGTATATAGTATTTTATGTTACCTTTAGATGAACATAAGAACATTTGAAAGTTACTGTAAGTTATATTTTGACATCTGAAAAGTTTCATCATTGCATCTGCACGTCTCCCATGTATGTATGTGGATTTTATGGAGTGATATTTGGTTTGAATGCAGATTTGCTTCTCCTGCTTATTTTGTTGCCTGTGGTCAGTGGACAGTCACGGATGTGTGTGTGTGTTTGTGTGTGAGAGTGTTTAGAGGGCATTCTGAATCACTCCACTATGCACGCATGAAAAGCTTTTAGGCAGCGGGCCTGCTAGGCACCCAGCTGTCAATTTATTTGATTTGATTTGAATTGTGGAATGGGGTTATGAAGTGTGAAACGTCAGGGCTAAAATGTTTTGATTACCCCCATACACTGTGGCCATCAATATCAATCAGTCTCCTCCAAGATATGGAAGGTTTGTGCATCTTGGCATGAAAATGGTTATATGTAACCTAGTGTAGTAAATGTTTCTGGGTGTGTTAATTGTTTGCTGGAAGTTGTTTTCTAAAATGTACATGTTCGAAGCAGATCCAAAAGCCTCGTAAATGTGTTTAAGCAGCTTTTATTTACAGCACAGTTGTAACGCTTTTAATGGAGGACAGGAGGCAAATGCAAGTAAATAGAGTTTATTGAAAAGAGGTGTGATGAATGAAGGTTGGAGAGTGACGCAGGGACCTCGACGGCAGCACAGACTGGTGAGTAGGTGATTTGAGTGCGTTGGTAGAGATGATGGTGGTGGTAGATCCGTGAGAGGTGATGATAATCCGTGAGTGGCAGTTCTAATCCAGAGACAACCGAACAGGAGACAGAGCAAGGGCAGGAACACGGGAGAACAAACAGACATCTACACAGAGGACCTCAAACAACGATCTGACAAACAAGAGACGAAAGACAGGGCATTAAGTAGGCTGTTGGAATGAGCTGCACCTGAAACACCCACATGAAACAATCAACATGACGTAACCAGAACACCGCAGGAGACGGTGCATTCATGAACCGTGACAACAGTGCACTGAATGTGCTTCTTATTCATTGAATTCTTAATATATTTGGGTTACATTTGTAGTCACTGAAATTATCTCAAATATTTGGAGAGAACATCTGAATGCAGAAAAGCCAAAATAACTAAAAGAGATCCAGTGAAACAAAAATGTTCAGCACCAAATTGCTTTTGCTGTTTCAAAAGGTTGATGTTAAGTGTTGATGAAAAAGAATGTTTACAGGAAAAATTCACCCCAAAATGAAATGTTATTTGCTCACACTTATGTTGTTCCAAACCTGTATGACTTTCTCCTTTCAATGAATGAACAGTGAAACAATGAGATTAAATGAAAGCACTGGCCTATATATATAAGTTGCCAATCATTGAAAATGTATGCAGTCTTCAAATGAGAAGACAGGTTTGTCAGTGAAACAAAACTGCAGAGCATTTTTTATCTCAATATATGCTTTTATTGTATGTAAAAGACATGAACATTCAATAAAACGTTCCTTTAATTTTTTCTGGATTTGGGATTTTGGGATGACAAAACTATGGTATAACTGTGGAGTTATCATTGTAAAAATCTATCGGCCGCTTCTCTTTCATTAGATCACCTATAAGGCTCTTAGCTCCCTGGACCCCAGTGCAGATTTGACAACACAACGTGGCCAGGTTTTCAAACTCCCAAATGAGACCCATCATCTCTTCGTAGGATTGTATCCTGGCACCACATACTACTTTACTCTGAAAGCCAGCACAAACAAAGGCTTCGGCCCAGCCGTGACCACCCGTATTGCCACCAAAATTGCAGGTAAGGGAACGGCATGGTTTCAGCTAAGGGTTCAGCAAAGGTTGTTGGATATTTTCCAAAAATGTAATGATAATTATACACTATTATAGTAAAACAGACCCTCAAGTTCCTGTTTAATTGAGTCAGTATGACAGACATTTGTTCTTTATAGATATAGATGTTGGACAGCCTGATGATAATGTATGAAATTATGTCTGGGAACATGAACTGACAGGGTTAAATAAGCTTAATTTGATTGCTTACCTAATTACCACTTGCATATCTAAAATGTGCATAATTAGTTTTGTCATTTTGACATTTTTGTGCCTTAAAGAAGCTTTGCTGGAGCAAAAATCTCATTAGCAAGTTGTGTTATTGGCATAAATATTGTTGGAATACAGTTAATGTAAAGTGCACAAAATAATGAGAACATGAATGGTAAACAACATCCTTCACAAGTTCAACCCCATTTCTGTGGCCTGCGGCTGTCAGTTTGTTCTGTTTCATAATGACGTGGCATTTGTGGAGCATGCCAGACACCATTTCTTAAAACCGTATTGTTCACTGAATCTAAACATTGTAATGAGAGATTGACATTTACACTGTGATTACATAGTAATGATCGTTTTGAGTCAGGCTTCAAAACTGTCTGCTTTCTCGTAGGAGTAAATACTGTGAAATGTATTTTTTTGCAAATACATGAATATTAATTATGCATAATATTAAAACATGTTTTTGTGTATTTGAAAGGCAGCTGAGTTCCAAGTTCAATACAAGCTAAAAATCTGCTCATTGCTGCAACAATTTTGACATCTCCCTCAGTTTGTAAAACATGCAAGAAATGTCTACATTAATGCACTTTCATTTCAAAGATTTAATAGTATGCATAGAAATATTGGTCATTTTATTCTTGCAAATGCAATTAATTCATTCATATGTTACTTAAATCAATAAACAGTGCAAAGCTTTTTAGACATCCACTAGGTCTGCTATGCTATACAGTACGTGCTTTCTTTATATTCTGATAGTGGGTGTACTTTAACATGAATCTATGTGTCTGTAGCTCCATCCATGCCTGAATATGAGACAGACTCTCCTCTCAATGAGACGGACACGACAATCACCGTCCTCCTAAAACCTGCCCAATCACGAGGGGCTCCTGTCAGGTGAGCATTCATCTCATGCCACTGGCCTGTTTAAAGTCTTTTGCTTATTTGTTTTACACTGGAGAACTGAAAAAAAAAGTGCACTTTGTTATGCAAGCGCCTTGGATAAAAGCGTCTGTCATATACATAAATGTGATTGATGTTGAGAATGTTTGCATTTGGGACATTATATCTAGGAAAGTACTTGTCAAGTGTGCTCTATTGACACTTTTATTCAAGGGAGAATACAGAGAGGACAGATATAATAAGGGACTTTAAAATCCTAATTGGCTGTTATCAGTTGACTGAAATTAGGAGCCTGAAAGTTTGTCCCTTTGAGCTTACTGGACCTCAACATCAGCTGTAAAGATTTAAGCACTTGTTCACCTGCTGATTGCTTCAAACTAAAAAAACAAACACTTTATTAACTTCAGACATTATAGTAGGTACAGTATAAGTAATTTTGCAAATACATATCAACTATCAGTTATTACAGTATTAGTAGACAGTCTGCTAAATCCCTGTTTGAAAGAAGAGGTGGCCCATTTTGGTGTCCACATCAAAATAAATTTACAAAAGAGATTTTAGATACATACAGAAAGCAAGTTAAGTGTCTGCTTTACTGTTTCAAATAACTGTTATGAAAATAAAATGTCAAAATATGGGTGAAATAATGTTCCATCGTCATTTATCTTAACAGATATATTTCTGTAAAAATAAAACCATGTACTTCACCTCTAATATGCCCTGTACCTATTAAAATAATAAGTGATCATTCTAAATATATTTTTTTTTAAAGCTTCTTTCTGACAAATGGGTAAAACCTATAGCACTGTTATCCTGAAATAGAGTCTTATTAATGCCATCTAATGATTCTAGTTCTAAATATGCCTGACAAGATTTTTTTGTTATATGAACTATTTTTTACACTAAACTGTATTGTCTTCCGTAAATCATAGTAAAAATGTATTATAGTCATAAATCTTTGCTCAGAAAAAAAAAATTCCAATTAAACAGGACACATTGTAATGTACAGTGGGGGAAAAAAACTAAATGTTTCATTGTATTAAACTTTTATTGTTTTGATGCTTGAAAACTGTCTGTTTAAAAAACTTTTTAATCCGCAGACAGATGCGAACCACATTAAAAGCCAAGAAAACACCAAATTACGCATGATCCCTCCCTTCAGTCATCCAAGAGGGGTCTAGTGCATCGTCTGAATGAAGAAGTGCATTACTGTTGATTCACTCGGGGTCCTGAGGGTTTTTAAATGCAGTCATTCAAATAAGCATCATTTGTATGCTAAGCCTTCGAGGGGATCCTGGTCCATTTGGCTGTGTTTTGGCACTCAAACAGAGCTCTTCTCTGTGTGGAAATTCAGTCTGTGAATGTGCAACAGATTTTGGCAAATTCTCGAAATTGCAAGTCGACACTGACTTGGAAGAACAGCAGAGTTGATGTGCAATGGGAGCCCATCAGTAATTATGACAATTATTAAGTTGCATGGACTGTCCTGAGTTGTATTTGCCAGTGTTATTTTAGTATCATTGAGATATATTCTAATATATTTATAAAATGTTATGTTTTTATTCATATTTTAAATCAGTTTTTATTTTTTATTTTCATTTTTGTTAGTTTTCCTTGTTTTATGTTTTTTTATTATTGTTTTATATATATATATATATACTTATATTAATTATATAGTTGTTATTCATTTCAGTTTTAGTATTATTTATATTCCTCATCAAGTTGAGTTTCAGTGAGAAATGTTAACTAGCTTAAAAAAAAGTTAAATGAAAATGTTTTTAATGGTTTTAATTTGAGTTTTAATTAACAATAATAACCCTAGTATTAGCATTTGGCAAGACAACATAAGATAACATAAGATTCAAACAATTATATTTTATCATATTATGCAATTGTTATTCATTTTTGCATATTTACAATTGAATTTATGTAAGGGTAAACAAAAACCTGTGAAACTGATAAATTTTTTTTTTAAACAAGTGGAAAAATGTTTTTCCATTGTTAGTTTGCTCTATAATGCATACCACCCTGGCAATCAATAAGCGTCTTTATGAAAAATATGCAACTGAAAATTGTTTATAAGTACAGCAGCTTTCGACCAGGGTTACAGCAGACACACAACATCCAGTGTGCACTTAAAGCCATTAGTTTGAAATGGAGATCCAGTGTGTTTGAAAGAGAAGAGCAGGCAGGCCTCTTTGGTCATGGGAAATTATCCTTTATGAAAGATGCCAGATTAGAGGCTTGGATAATTTGCCTCGTCTTTTCGGCGAAACATACATTTCCCTAATTGCACATAATTGGGAAGTATGTTCTTGGCGTAAGACCACATAATTGCAAACAAGTACTATTAGCACAGGGAGCTCAAAAGATGTCCTTATCTATTCACCGTGTACTGAAACACACACATGCCCCTCTCCAGTCCTTCCCCATGATGAGCACTTTCAAAAAGCCGTATTAATTACCGTAGTAGAGATTTCCCTCTGCTGGCTCGCTACCGCATCGCTTCCTCGTAGTTTTCTCTCAAGAGGGAGAGTATTTCTGGGTCTCATGCAGGTTTAAAGAGGTTTTTTTATTCCAAGAAAAGAGTTTAATAGAGATGTTTAGCAGCTAGTTGTTAGCGTTAGAGAGTTCTTGGTGGCTGACAGGGCCTTCTGTGATTCTTAAAAAGCTACAGGAAGAGATGTTCTTGATGTTCTTGATGGTTTTAATGGCTCGTTAAATTGCCTCGGGCACAGCTCCCTCTCTTTTTTTTTCAATGTGCCATCGCTAGCTGAAGATATTTCTCAAATCATGAAGCTGCAGCATAAGCGGCTAATGCTAAAGCATGTGCTTATGTGTATATAAAAATGTACAACTAAATCAAAATTATTGTTTTATGTCAACTTAAAAAAATGTATTGGAATTTAGCCTCTTCATCAATTTTTGTGAGGCCTCATCCGAGAACTACAATAATGACATATTAGGTACGTTGGTTTTGATATTTAGTACACTAATTAATCCTTTTTTTTTTTTTTCTCTAGTGCTTATCAAGTGGTGGTTCAAGAGGAACGAAAGCAGAAAGTTCGCCGAGCCACTGATGTGCTGGAGTGTTTCTCCATTCCTGTGAGCTTCAGAAATGCCTCTATCTTGAATTCACCTCACTATTTTGCGGCTGAACTTCCCCCTGTGAGCCTTGCTGTAGTACAGCCCTTTACTATAGGAGACAACAAGACTTATAATGGCTACTGGAACGCACCATTGTCACCAGCCAAAAGCTACAGCATTTACTTTCAGGCCTTGAGCAAAGCCAATGGGGTGAGTATTTCATTTACTGTTTATTTCATATACCAATTTAATGTTCAGTTGACACTTAAGGATCGATTAGTAAATCTCCCAAAACCTGGCTGGGTCATATTTCACCCCAAAATCAAACTGATGAAAAAAATAAAATAAAATAAAAATATAAAAAATGATATTTTGCACAGAAACATTGAACATTTTTAACTTCATGACAAACATATTTCTTCCAAATTATCATCATGAAAAAATAACCCACCAAAATACTTTGTTTTATACTAACAAATGCTATGAAGCATGACCATCCAAAAACATAATGCGAGTGCATGTCAAAAAATATAAAGCAAAATCACACTGTTGGCATACTATTATTAATAAAAAAAAAAAATTATCCTAATATATAACTGTATTTTTTATTATAAAATAGTTAAACATAATAGGAACCAGAATAATAACCAGTATAAGTATTTTGTGAGATTCAACCTTAAACAAGAATTAGAAGTCTTATCAATGTAGAGAAAAAAAAATTATATCACTTTTTAAAGCATAAAGCTGTACGTCGATAAGTTCAATAGTACACAGAACATAACCTTTGCTTTGTATCATCCAAAATCACAAGACAGTCCTAGAAATGGGTATATATTAATGTATATTTAGATATATATTCACATATTAGCATTTAAGCTGGCATAATACGCTCAGCAAAGGCTCCATTTGGGCCTGCTGCATTGCTGTGCATTTTGTAGTATGTGGTTCCCTATGTGATTGGATTTGATTCAATTCAATCTCTCAGTCTCAGGCGGCTGGAGAAAAGCACTCGAAAACAACCTCAGACTGTGACCCAGATAATTTGATTGGAGATTCATGCATAAAATATGGATTTAGGTTGGTAGTTCAGATTTGTGTTCAACTTACCTTGTTCCAAGTGTGTTCGAGGAGCGCTCTGTGTAAAAATATTTCATTTGCACGGTGCAAGGTAACAAATAAATGCACAATGAAAGTGCAGAGATTACCCATCATACTGATAGCAATTCAAACTGGCTTTATGTAGCATTTGTCATTAGTAGAATCATGAATTGATTTGACGCATTATGTGCGCTTTTGTAATGATATTTATGCATGAAAAATACAACACAATATCAATGCTTTATACGGTTGCTCTAAAGAGTATTTGGACATTCAAGCGACACTTAAATATGTGATTTCACTGCATAAAAAATTATCACACCAAGAGTAGATAAGTGTATATTTCAAGTTTGTTTTAGTTTGTATTATATAATAAACCTTTACAGATATTTAAGACTCACTCAAGCATCCAAGTATTTGTAGGTGCCACTGTAAACAAAACCAGAAACTAAAAACATTGTGCAATGCCATTCTCTCTAATGAATTACCTTTGCTCCATAATGTCAGTATGAGCAGGGAACTGTAGTCCAATTTGCTAGTCATCATTATCACTCTCAATGGAGTTGAAATGTCAGCATGACTTTTAAAGGCCTTTTCAGATGAAGTGTGTCATTTTGGGGTTGTTAAAATACTTTTAAAGCCAGTCATAGGTTGAATCTCCCTAAAAGAGCCCATCTTCTGTTGACATAGCAAAAATGACACATTACCTTTAAAGACAGAACTACTGCTGTTTCTTGATCTCTCTGTGTTGCAGCAGTCCATAAACGACAGCATATCAGAGCAAAGCTGCCCACAGAGTTTCTCCTGGCACTGATAATTGCACCAGGTCACTTTTAATAAACTTTATCACATCATTTTTGAGTGAGAGAGAGAGAGAGAGAGAGAGAGAGAGAGAGAGAGAGAAAGGGGGGTACAGTCAAGGACATAGTGGTCTCTAACTGCTCTAAGCTAAATTAGGATTCCTCTGCTCGCTTTTGTCCCTCCGGTGTGTTTGTGAACAGGGCCGAAGACACTTGGGCTAAAAGAGCAAGTAATTGCCACTGCAGGTATCTTTTGTTCTGAAAGAGGGATACAGAGTTGTGAAGAGGCACTCACTCGTTTAAGTGGCTGAGCCCATAATAGACAGAAATTGAAACAGACGCATGCAGCTTTTAACAAAATGAAACCCGCAAAGCATGTTTTTGATGTGTAGCAGGTAAAAGGACAAGTTTGTGGCACATTGTTTCTTCTGACGTGCAGCTCTAATAAGAACAAACACTCTAGAGGAAAGCAGCTTGTATTTAAAAGTCAAAAGTTTGTTGGAGTGTGGCAGCTATTATTGGACAACTTGATTAAAAAATAAAAATATATATTGTGCAATTTGTTTCCCCCTGGTCTAGTTTTAAGTGGTCAGTTGGCAGGTCACACAAATACTGAATAAATATTTAAGAATCTGCACTATTTCTAGATCAAATTGTCAGAAAAGGTCAGATTTTCCTTTATTCCACTGAAGAACATGATGCTCTAATATTAATAATAATAATTTTATTTATTGGTTAGTTAATTTTTATTTTATTTAGTATTAACAACAAGAACAACAACAATAATAATAAATAGTGTTGTTTATTTATTGGTTTAGTTTAGTTTGTTCACTAGCTCTCTTTCACCTTTGGATCCAATCATATATACATTTGAAATTAAAATCTCGGTGAACTACCCAAACTGTGTGCCTTGGTGCATTCAAACACTGCTGAGTTTTCATTTGGTCAGTGCAATGAAATAATTAAAGCAGTATTCATATATTCATGAATATGATTAATTGCTTCCTAATTGCATAAATGAAATGGGAATAAACTTAATCATGGGTTAATTAGTGTGTAACCCTCCTCCTGTTGTTCTGTACAGTTCATCAGCATTTGATAGCATTGATGCTCTTGGTCTGAGACGAAACATTTCTCTCACTGTGGTAGGGAGTGTTTTTGAAGCGTCTCACACTTCTTTCACACAGTTTTTGAGAATCTCTTGGCATTTCTTTCTTCATTTACACCTAACGCTGCAGTCATCTGTCATGCTTGCTTTTGTTCTTTATGAAAAACAGAGTGCTCTGTATGAATGAAAAAACTATAGACAGCAAAAGCAGCTTGTGTCTTTGTTTTCTGTTTTGTTTTTTAGTTTCTTTTGCCTAAATCTCTTGCTAATACTTCACCAGACTGGAGGTGTTACTCTCGAAAGCAACATCTCCTGAAATAGTAGCGCCGCTGTCTCAAATACCTCCAGATGACTGGCTGATACCACTTTTCTTTTGGGTTTTTTTGTGCTGCACGTTTCTTTTATTCATTCTCACTGGAGCGTTTTTCCTCCTGAGCCCCTAATGTGTAGATGATTGCCTCTGGAGGTTGTTGTAATCATTCATACCTGTGTTCATAATTCGTAATTATAAGCATCCATTTCACAATCTGTTTAAAATGCTGTAGAAACTGGGTGAACTCAGCTTAAATTTGTTAGTTTCTTTTTTTGTCTCCTAGGAAATGAGGTTTTCGATCAGCCTGTTTGTACGACATGCAGAAGCTAATTATGAGAAATAAATCTTTTTTTTTTAAATAGAAAGAAAACAACTACATTTATGCTTTCTTCTGAGAGAAACACAAAGTGATACTTTTCTGTCCCGACCTCACCTCCAGAAGGTGTTTTGATGGTTGCCAGGATGTTGCTATGCGGTTTCTAAGGTGTTCTGGGTGGTTGCCAGGGTGTTGCTCACTGACATTCTGGTCCAAAATTATGGTTGCTAATGGTTTGAGTGTTGATGTGTTGTTGCTATGGTGTTGTTATGGAATGGGAGTCCTTGGTGGTTGCCAGGGTGTTGCTATGTGGTCATTAGGGTCTCCTGGGTAGTTGCTAGGTAGCTGCTTAATGGCCCAAGTCAAAGGAGTCAAATGTCTTTCTGACATACGGGTTCCAAGATTTGGAGCTAATGGTTTGAGTGTTGCTGTGGTGTTGTTAGGGGGTTGGTAGTGAGTTGTGGGTTTTTGCTAGGGAGTTTTGGATGGGCAGTAAGGAGTTGCTAGGGAATTCTGGAAGGTTGCTATGGAGTTCGGGGTGTTTGCTTTGGTTCTGGGTGGTTACTAGGTGACTACTAAGATTGTTGCTATAGTAATGCAAAGTGGCTACCAAGGAGTTAAGGGTGATTACTAGGTGTTTCCCAAGGGTTGATAGGGAGGTCTTGGTAGTTACTAGGTGGTTGCTAAGGGGTTGCTAAGACAATCTGGGTGGTTGCTAGGTGGTTTCTATGGTTTCTATGTTTTCCACATCAAGCTGCCTAGTTTCATCATGAATCATGTCTGTAGCATATATGTGTTTATTTGTTTCTTCTAGAGGCCCAAACTTTGTAGAAATCAATGTGTTCACACTTTGACCTAGTTATTAGTTAGATAATAATGTTCCTAGATTGCAGTAGCTGTCGTCATCGGGCAAGAATTGCTGCAGGCGTGTCAAGATAACTGCTGTAATGGCTAACTAATCCATAACATACTTCAGAATTGAGTGAGTGACCAACTAGAAAACATATTGACTGCAAATTTGCTGTCATATGGATTAACTCTAGCAAGCATGGGAAAAAGCTGAACAGTGACATGAAATCCATATTCTTTAACTTCTCTGGCTAACCAGTAGGCATTTGTCATAAGAGAGCTGTGTTCTTTTAAAACACATCAATGAAATCTTGTCCCTCAAGCTTAGTAAATTGCAGTCTGTTGAATTTGTCTGTGGAGAGTTATTAGCTTATTTTTTGCTTTCCCTTTCTTTAAGAACTGTCATGCATGTCCCACTCTTTCCATTTCTCAACAACAGCCTTTTTTATTTATTTTGTTTGTTTCAGAACATCCTATCCAAAATAGCAACGGCATGGCAACAACTCAGAATACCTTAGTAACTGCCTCACAACACCCTGACAACGAGCCATAGCTCTTTACCATCACTGCACACACCAGCACCACTTGTGTTTTCCTTGTAAAATGTGGAAATCCAGTACTGATATGCAGTGGTAATTTTGCAGTATGTCAGGATAATTAAGTAAATGTTTAGATAAAGGCTAATTTTCATTCGCTGCTTTGCAGTCTTCCCTGATCTGTAAAGATCTTTTTTCTTTTTCAAAACTCTTTCTCCATCTTTCTCAGTCTTTCTCTTTCCGCTATTACCCAGTCATCGTAAAAAGCCTTTGACAGTCTGTCAGTGAATTATTTGACTGGAGGGGTAGACAGTATAGCTCAGCTGTCACTTCCTGTAGGAATGTTTCCCATCAGCCAAGGATCCCCTCCTATTATTACATTTCCCAAGTCCCAGAGCTCCGACTGCACTCAGAAACCAAGTACCGGCCCTCACCCTCTTCCTCTCACCCTTTTCTATTTCAAAAAGTACTGAAAAAAATAATAAAAAATAAACTCTGATACTTTTTAACTACTAGCCTCTTTGAGACTTTCCTTCCTTTTTTTGTAGCTTGTATATATGCCTCCCTTTATTAATCTGGATGGAAAGTCCTCATAAAACTCGATCACTATTATTTTCAGCCACTTTTACAGTGGCCAGGAGTGTTTGACACTGCATGTCCGATAGCAGTCTGTGACAGACAGATAGTCCGTTCACATATGAACCGCTTTCCATCTCGCTGTGTCAGTCCACCCCCTGCTTCAGTGTCACAATCAGATGGGACAAATTTCCCCTTCCACAGTATTGACAGTTCATTTTTCAGTGTCAACAGTGTGAGTTTAAGGGCATTGTTGTGTTTGTATTCATCAGTATTTGATGCATTTGAGCAACTCATAATGGTATTGATTCCCGTGAGCCAAATTGATATGTGCAATGAAGTGTTGCCAAGGGGATTTTTACATTTTTTGAAGAGTGCCACTGATAGGCATAGTGAAGTTATATAATAAATGCTAGGAGAGAGACTGCCTGATAGATTTTTTCATAGTGTTTGCAAATAAAAGCTTTATTACTGTTGTTAGGGTAATTCATTTAAGTCAAGTCAAATCAAGCCATCTTTATTTATATACCGCTTTATACATTTAAAAAAATTGTCTAAGCAGCTTTAGTGTTAAACAGGAAATAGTATGTCAATAATGTTGGAAGACAATAGTAAACAGTCAGTTTTTCAGTTCATTGTTGATTCAGTGACATCATCCAATTTAGTTAAGTTCTCTTCAAATTGTTTCTGTGCAATCAAGCTGACAATATTGTCAGAAATTAAGTGTCCCAAACTAAACAAGACAAAGGCAAAAGTGGCAACAGAAATGGATAAAAAAAAAACTTTCGGTTGGGGGACCAGTTCTCCTCTGGCCAGACAAAACGAGCATGGTGTGTATAATTCCAGGCTGCAACACAAGTCAGACTTACACTGAAGGAGTGGCTGGAGCCATATATAGGAGTCAGAATATGGGTCTTTTGACTTTGGCCAGTGCATAACCACCAAGCAACCACCCAGAATACCATAACAACTGCAAGGCCACATTTTGTCAAGTACATACTAGCTGTATCATCAACTTTTATTCCAAAACATTACTTTTATAATGACAAATATAAAAATAAATATAAAAAACAAGTATTTGCCATGGTCTGGGTTTAATTTAGTCTGTGCTTTGACTCTGGGTAGCAAAATTCTGAACCTGTAAAGAATCAGTTGACAGATCAATTTGAATGATTTATGCAGAATACCACAAAGTGTTGTTGAGTCGTGCTAAAATATAGCAAAAATTGTGCAGTGTGTTTGAGAACATTTGCGGGTTTTATTTAGTAGTAGGCTGTCATTTAGCAGATGATTTTGTCTAATGCAAATTGTAGTGCACTTATTAGCATAGAGGCACACTCTGGGCATGTGCACATACACACATATGAATGCTCAGACAGTGCACTGCAAGTGCAACTTAAAGGGATAGTCCACCCAAAATGAAAATTTTGTTATCGTTTTCTCACTGTCATGTTGTTCCAAACCCATGAGACCTAATTAATCGTCAAAACACCAATTAAGATATTAAAGATACTTTCTGTCACTTCGTTGAAAGTCCAGGTGTTGTAAAATTATTCCATATGATCCAAGTCTTGTGAAGAAATATTATTGCTTTATATGATAACAACAGGATCAAATTAGGTCTAAGCAATGACCAGCACATAAATAGAGAACACATTTGAGGTTCTGTGTTTACTATACGTGATGCCTCTATGTATGTGTTTATATATGAATAAAAGCATGAAACAGTTGCTCTACCATGACAGTATTAGTTTACTTAAAAGAAAAAAATAAGTGCAGAAGAAAATATTTGGTATAGACCCTCCTGTGGCAATGCTGAGATTACAACATGTACTTCAGATGTATAATACAGCTGCTATACAATATAACTTTATAAAATACTGATAATTAGCAAAACCTTTGATGTATAGGCATTACTGTTTACATGACTGCTGAGATGAGGTGCACAAGGACAGCAGATCTAATCAAATCAAGTGGCTCTTGTAACCATGCTCACAGAAACACATGGTAGGGTCTGGCTTCCTGTCTCAGAGCTCTAAACTTCCATGCAGACTTCACACCAAAATCTGTGGACTAATTAACACCTGTCATGCCACACGTGCCATTCGGAGGAAGCAAGTGAGATTTTTATCATCATAATTGGCATTCCAAAGGCAGCCATGAATGCTTTTGAATAGAATAGAATGGAATGGAATAGAATAGAGTAGAATAGAATAGAATAGAATAGAATAGAATAGAATAGAATAGAATAGAATAGAATAGAACAGAAAAATGTTTTATGCTTAAAATTAACATGGCTTCCTGGGTTATGCCATCAGAAGTATTTCTTTAAAGGATCAAATCAGGTCATATGTTTTATAATTGTACCACATTTATGACCTTCAATTTCTTTACTTAACTTGGCTGTGGTGACTTTGCATGCATGGGAAAACTGAACTATAATTTAAGCTTCTGCCAGCATTTGTGAATCCTTCACTATCATTAGAAATGTTGTTATATAATTAACTGTGTCTTAATGTCATGCACCTCATGATGAAAATAACCCGAACTGCATTGTGTTGCAATTACTAAAATCACTGTTGCTTGACAAAAACCATGTTCCCCAATACAGTGTCATTTTGACGTTTAATTAAAACACAATCTTTCCTCTTCTCTTGCAGGAAACCAAAATCAACTGTGTGCGACTGGCTACCAAAGGTATGAGAATTTTTTCACTTATTTTTAGCTTGTATGAATGAAACATTTTATTATTAATTACTATTGATTTATTTGTTTATTTATTTGCTTGTTCATTTGTATATTCAGATGAGACTTTCTTTGGCTGGGTTGATGTTTGGATAGTTCTGTCTAATTGAAATCCCTGTTACCCAACACACTCAATCAAATTCAGTGAAATAATGTTTTGGTTAGAATTAAGCTGATGTAATAGTAGACATGTTAATTGCTCTGTATTCTTAATAGACCTTTGATTTTATAGTGGAACCCACTAAACATAATGAAAAAGAAAAAAAATGGACGAAGCCTTTTCATTTAATTGTACATTCAGACAAAGCTCAGTTGCATCAGACTGATATTAGTGCTCCCGGTTTCATTGAGAAATCTGAAATCCCATTTTATTTTACCTGCATGGTTATCTGCCTCTGGCCAACAATTCTGTTCAGTTTCTTTTGCTCCATTTCATTTCCCCTTCTCTCCGTAAAAAGACCCTTTTACATAATCATTTCCAGGACCAGAGCAATCTCAAGAGACTTTCTATTATTTAATGGACATCACAGATAAAAAAGACACTACAGCTTTGCAGCGCTACAGACTCATTTTTTCCCCCAATTCTCTCTTTTCCAGTTTTCTCTCATTTCTTTTGGCTTTTTCTCCATCTTATATTCAATAATAATGCTTCTGCACACACCTGTTTGTTTTGCTGAACTCATTTTATTTTGTTTTTTGTTTAGTTTTTTTAGTTATAGCCTGTTTTCCTTTCATATCCCAGATAGATCCATCCTGAGTTGGGTTCTTATTATGATTGTAAAAACCAATTACTTTCATGTTTCTGCTTTAGAAGGACATGCTTTATACTTTGTGATGCCCTGGATAGAGACATTTGAGAGTTTCAGCCTTTCCTTGCCTTTTTAAAGTGGATGTTTTAATAGTTTTAATGGTATAGTTCTGCACTGTCCTTAAATCAAGTATTTGCCATTCATATGACAGCAAACACGTCTCCTTCTTATGTGCATTAGATGGATTTAAGGTTGTGCTTTGTTCATAAAACCCAGTGCTATGTGCTGAAAAATTAAGTTATGTTTGCCTGCGTTTTCTAGTGATCAAGGAGTGCACTTTCTCTTTTTTAAATAATTGATTAAAGGAGTAGTTCACCAAAAATGAAAATTTTAACACCAGATATAGATGACTTTGTTTGTTGGAAGAGATTCGGAGAAATGTAGCATAACATGGGGTGGTGATGGTGCAGTGGATAAGACAAATGCACTTGGTGTGAGAGACCCGGGTTCGACCTGGGTTCGAATCCACTGTGAGACACCAATGTGTCCCTGAGCAAGACACTTAACCCCTAGTTGCTCCAGAGGCATGCGACCTCTGACATATATATAGTAATTGTAAGCGTCAGCTAAATGTAAATGTAATGTAACATCCCTTGATCAGCAATGGATCCTCTGCAGTGAATGATAGTCTAAAGAGCTAAGAAAAACCTCACAATAATCCACACCACTCTAGTCCATCAATTAAAATCTTGTTAAGCAAAAAGCTGCATGTTTGTAAGAAACAAATCCATCGTGAATATGATTTTACCATCAAATAGTTGCTTCCTCTGTCTATAATATTGCTTTCGTATTGATGGATGCAAACACCTTAATGCAAACACCTTTTTTTTTTACAAACACACAGCTTTTCACTTTGCAAGCAAAATTATCCAAATCGGTTTGTATGACAAAACAGCTTGAATACATCTTGGATGGTCCAAGGGTTATTTTCAGCAAATTTTTGGGTGAACTATTCCTTTCAGGTGTTTGGATTGCAGTGATACAACTGTAGTATATTATATCAGTTTAGAATGTCAAAATGCAGAAGTATGCTGCATCCTCCACCTCCTAACACTCAGAACTGGCATGCAAGCTGGGGAACTGTAACAAGCAATTCTGAATTCAGCACAAATTGTTTAGTCTCATTAGCATAATTGCCTAATTTGCATAATTCCTTTATTGAACCAGTTGATAAAACAATGCAAATGTAAATAAACAACAGCAGATGCAATTCAGTCTTAGGGCATTCCCCCCTGTATTTTTTCCCATTTTCATACAATTGGCGAAATTTTTCAAAGCCACAACTGGTAAAATATTTGCATTCATATGAAAAAATCTTATTTACAAAGTTTTCTATAACTCTTATGCTTACTCTGTCAGTTCCACTAGATGATTCTGGAGTATTATGAATTTTCCCATGTGAAATAGCCTACTTGTTGTATCCTACACATTTCAGTTTCCTTTCCAGCCAAATGTTACTCACTCAAAGGAAGCTCAGATGATTGAGTTGAAAGTATAATTCTTTAGACTATTTTTTCTTTCCTTCTTTTCTCTCATGCATGCCGGCCTGGAACGTAAAACCTTGTGTTAGTGGTAATAGGTAGGGGACAAAATACCACGCCCTACATACTTGTCATTCCCAGTGAAGGTGAATATTATTCCATAGTCAAACTTTTCTTTCTTCTTTCTTCTTTCCACCCTTCCACATTTCTTCTGCTGTTTTTTCCTGCTCTACTTTTTACTTTTTTATTTTACTTTTTATTTTTCTTTATTCTGCTTCTCTCCAACGGCATCTAAATGCATTTTTTGCATGTCTGGTTCACTAAAAAGTCTAGCTGGTTCTCATTGACTCCATTGACACTATTGTAATTTGGGACCCAGTGAATGTACAGTGCTGCTCACATGTTTTAAATGATCGTATTATTATTAATATTTAATGTTTAAAAACAACAGATATCCCCTCTCTATGATAGTTTTGCTCATGACCTTGTTATGCTCTGAAAAACGGAATCCATAATGAATATCAATTAAAAATATTGCCTACTTAGAAATTATTAATCACATAAGAATTAATCACATAGACATTTAAATGATCTGTTGTTAATTCAAAACAATCCTTACGTACTTTTTATTTATGAAAATGTTATATGTGATGTTACACATTATATACTGAATGAATTATTGATACATTTAATTATTATTTTTTATTTAACTTTAGCTCTATAACCCAGCCCTGATTTTGTTCTGGAGTAAATTAATCTATTTTTGTTTCACTCAGAACATTATTTAAATATTTATATATGCATATATATATATATTTTTTTTTTACTGTTGAGCTTAATAAGTTTCTGAGCAAAATGTGATATATGTTGCCTTACCTACAACACTCCACCCCTTACATGTGCAAGTGACCCCTTCACCTAACATGACCCCAGTCATACACGCTGACCCTGCCAGCCTACACCTGTGTGTGTGTGTGTGTGTGTGTGTGTGTGTGCGCGCATGTGAGTTTGTTTGCCAGCATGTGTATGTTTGTGTGTATTTACTATTCTAGATATGTATTCCTGTGCAAATATACAATGTGTTCATGTTAGGAAGTATTTAGTATATTTATCTGATATATTTGTTATATTTGCATTATGTGTTCATATTATTCTTCATTTATTCCTAATGTTAATTTTGTATTTTGAAGGATTTTGCTGTTCAAATCAGATGTCAAGCTCTAACACATATGCACATACACACACAGGTTTAAGCTTTTCCATTTCACTCTACAGTCATATACGATACGACATTACTGACATTACAAATTGCTTGCACTAAAATATCTTACATTTCTATAGGGTCTAGCTGGATATCTGCATTGCAAAGGAGATAGCTTACTTTTAGTCAGCTAGTGAACCATTACGGTGGCTAATCGTCTGAATTAAGCAGATTAAAGCTCTTGTCAATTTATGTTTTAAATACATATTTTGACATGCAAGGCTTATAATTATATTTGAGAGTTTAATTTGAGTGTACAGTGCCCCCCAAAAGTAATTAGATACTTGAAACTTTAATATGCATGAATGTCATTGCACTAGTTAGCATATTAAAGCAAGTTGTGTTTATAGTAAAGAAGTTAGTTGGGTTTTAAATGAACTTTTATACCATACTTTAAAAAATACATTAATAAATAACATTATTTAATTGCAGATGTAACTTGGATATTTTCATTCTATGCAGTGAAATTCAGACATTTTTAGGTGTGGCTTTTCCAGACACTTTTTGAGGCCAGTAATATTCACTATGTAATTAAAAAAATATAAAAAAATAAACCTATCTGTGTTTGCTGTACTATCCCAGCAGTTCCAATAACATGCAAAAGAAACAAACTAAAGGCATCATGAATTATGCATGTTCACTTTGAGCTTGAAATCAATTGTCAGTTTACACAAATACCTTTGTTTCTCAAAGCTCCCATCTGGAATTTAGCAAAATGCTCAAGACCATGCTTACATATAAACCCAAATACACTTGTGAATTAGAAACAAAAGGGATTTTAAACTAAATGTATTTACAATCCACCCATTATCCTCTAAGTATTTGGTATTTAACATCATGGGTTGTTTACGTGACTGCCTGGTCTCAATCCCAGTCCATCTGAGATTATAATCCTGTTAGATGTGTCCAACGACACATCTGTAATCCTGTCGACTGCCAAACAATGGCAATAGAGATGTCAGCAGCGATATGCACCCCCATAAACCTTGCATAATCCCTCTGCCTCCAGATCTGCTTTAAATAAAGTAATACAAAAGTACCTTTTCACATGCTAACAGAACTGAAAAGTATCCTAAAATGCCAGCAATTAAAATGGCAGAACTCACCCACTCTAACGCCCCCCGTATATGGTATAGATTAATTCTTAATATGATGGGCTTTAATAATAATTCCTCTTTGATACTCAATTTTACCCCCTCAAAATAAAAGGATTTGCATACTTGCATATTTTATTGGGCATACAAGCAAGGCTCGTGGGTGAAGTGTATAGTACTTCTAATCAAGGGCAGATTATTTTTCAATATTTTACATAATATTTTATGAAAAAAAAAAAAAAAAAAGAAATAGCACAGATCTTGAAGGAGCACTGCTTCTTGATTGCTAAGATCCTTATGATTCATAAAAGTGTGAGAGTCATTTAAACCCATATTATTGTCAAAATGTTACACATACAAGCACTTAGAATCACTTTTTAACCACTTTACAAGGTTGTGGGTGGTATGTATGAAATTAACTGTTTAACAAATTCACTGTCAAAACACTATTAAAGCTGTAGTTTCTGTATTGTATTTGCCATTTTATACGTTGTGGCAATGTGTTGGAAAACATCATCTCTCACTATTTAGTTTGAAGATGATAGTGTTTCAGAAATGTCGTACTCCAGCTTGAAAAACCTTGAAAACTGTTTGTTTTTTGTTTTTTTCCTAAAGCGTGCATTTCAAAAAATAAATGTTCCAAAAGATTTTTTTTTCAGCAGCAGCATTTTTGTTTCTTCATAGAACATTTTAGTTAATAGTTTGTAAAAGATCCATTATTTTCTTAGTGTGAAAAAAATTATATAAGCTAAGGAACCTTTTTTAACTATAAAGAAGCTTTGTGGATTGGAAAGGTTCTGTGGTTGTTAAAGGTTCTTCCATTGATGTCATGATGTCACAGATCACCAAAACCATGTTTTACTGCTTGCTATTTCTGGTCAGATTGAACATGTTCTATCCAGAGAGCATTTTATTAGACACAGATATAAATTGATAATTTTTACCAGTAAATTTTAAATGCACGTTAAAAATTCTTCTGGTAAATTTTAGGTGTATGCTGCAATTATAGAGCTCAGTGAGAAGATATTTGGTGTCCTGAAGGATCAGTAAAATGAGTCAATTGGTTGGTCAGGATTAATATTGTTGTATTGTCGTGAAGATAGTGCTCGCTGGAAGAATGATAACAGAAAATAGACTAAAAGAACCCCATCATGGAGTAAGTGTGTGTGAGTGTCTTAGTGTGTGTGTGAATCATGAACTGTTGAACCCAGTCAGATCAGATCAGATGGGAGGACATGGAGTTCAGTTACTATGTTGATAGAGTCAAAGGAGAACACATAGACCATCACATAGCGCTCCCTTCACCTTCTGACACCTGTAGATGGAGCCAAAAAGTGTTTGGCTGGAAAACATTCCAAAGACTAGCAAGGTTAGCAGAGATTGGCTCAGTGTTCTTTTCAAAGGTGAATGTTTTCAAAGTCCCAGATGTTTTTTAAGGGCTTGCTTATGTCACCTTAGATGGCAAACCCGTTGGAAATGAATGACGTCTGATCAGTGATGTCTCTGGAAATCGCTGTCAGCACGTACAGTATGCGTAGTGTTTTTGTCATGTTCATATCTTAACACTTTATACGTTACAACACGTTATAACATAGTAACACTTTTTTCAGTTACTGTAGTTACTGAGTTTTTACTCTGTTATAAAAGTGTGTATATATATATATATATATATATATATATAACTCTTTGAATGAGAAGGTGTGTCCAAACTTTTGGTCTGTACTATATATATATATATATTTATATTTACAGACATTTTTAGTACTGATAAACAAGACAAAAAAACAGCTTTTTTTGTGAAGGTTTAGATCTACAACATACAGTTCCAGAAATATATATATATATATATACGTTTAATATTTAATCTGCTCATGCTTTAAAGAGAACTGTGCGGTTTGAGGGAAATACTAAATCAAATTATTGAGCTTACATGAAAGCAAACCACCCACATAGAGAGATCAATGTGTTAATATGCAGGTGATTGTTAAAGATGTCACACTGGCAGGTTAAAAAAATACTCTTAAAGGAAAAGTGGAGGTAATTAAAACAACATAATTGTTCATAACATAATCATTCAACACAGTGATTACATGCTTTCCTAAGGTTTGTGAATCTCTAAGTATATTATGCTACCATTTATTTATATCTTTATGTTTTTTGAAGTCTATGCAACCCTTTTCTTCGTATTAAGATTGATGTACTGTACATTATAATATGGTGAAATATAGTCGTTAATGTAATAGTTCAGGCTTCGAGAATAAAATGTAAAGATGATTATGATCTTTTCAACAGTTAAATATGGCAACAGCGAACAGCTAATGTCTTTCATAGCAATAATGGTAATTTCACAGTACAATTACATGCCCGGTGAAAGTAGATGAGCCGTTTGGTGTGGAGCCACGCTAATCTGAACAGTATTTTCTAAAATTCATGCATGGTTGTACAGATTTTATACAGATATTACACTAACAATATATTGTCAAAAAAACATCCTGCAATGTGCCGTGCATGCGAGTATGCAAACAGACACACATCCATCTGCATGAATCTCAACCCTCCTCCTCTGCCTTCATTCTCTTTTTGTTTCTTGTATCCATATTTCATGCCTGCATTTCTTGCATTGAATCTTTTTTTATTTAGTTTAGTTTTTTTTGCATTCTCTAACCCAGAATCAAAAGGCCCTAAAGTGTTTTATATTTCACCACAGTGATCCAGTTTTTGAAAAAGCTCCTTTTTTTGTCTGTTGCCTGTTAATTAATACCATTCAATAAACGATTCCCACTTTGCCATAAACCCGCCACACAGTAACGATCAGTGTCACTTGTGCATTTGTTTTGTCTTAATTTAAATGCATTTAATTAATTTGATATTGAATGCGTGTGTGCTATGGAATACATTTGGTTTTCTGTCTATGGACTGGTTGTACGTACTGTATGAAAGTGTGTGAACTTGAGATGTGCTTGTGTGTACTTCCTGTTTGTGTTTTCATTTGATTCTTGTGTTTGTTTGTTTTGTGTGTGTGACATTGTAGAGTGTTTCTCGACAGCTGTTGTCTTAGTTAAAGGCCCTTTCTCTTCTTTGTGATGTATTTGTTGCTTTAAAGGTGCATCTACCCAGAATTCCAATGACATAGAGCCTGAAAAACAGGTGGACAGCACTGTAAAGATGGCAGGTGTCATTGCGGGAATCCTCATGTTTGTCATCATTCTCCTGGGCGTTCTTCTCACCTTCAAACGCAGGTACTGCTTACACAAGCACACACACTTTTAGCTTAATTTTACATTGATCAATAGGCTTTATGTATATGCAGTTGCTCATATTTGAATGTACAGTAGCTGAGGCAGAATTTGATGGTGTTAATTAGCATTGCCTTTGACATAATCAGCTTTTGTGTCTTCTAGTGAAACATGCACACTGGCTTTCTTTCATTACATCACTTCCTCTCACCAACTTTACTGCACACCCCCCAACATACCCCCTCATGTCATTGTGTCTTAAAGAGCCCACCTTTTCCCACAGTGTCTCTGCCGTCCCTGCCGCACACGACACTCACACACCCTGCTCTCGTGCCTCGTAGGTCTTTGCTCTAGTGTCTGTCTGTGGATCAGTTTATTTAGTGTCTGTCTGTGGATCAGTTTATTTAATCTATGCATGTGTTTGTCTGACCTGTTATTTAAGGCTTGAACCGCTTCAATTGAAGTCCAAACTAAAGTTTGTGGTAGATGGGATGAGGATGAAAGAACGATATATCAGACATCATTTCTGTACTTGTGTAAGTGGTAGTTCCCTTGTGTCAGTTACAAAATCTATCTGCAGTCTTATTTAAATATATAGATAGGCTATTTAATTCACTGTTTTTGTTTCTAAAAAATATTTGATTGAATTTTTACTAAATGTGTCAAATAAGATAATATAATTAAAGTTTTTTTTATTTATGCCTGATTTTGCAATATTAAGTTATTTATAATATATTGGCATTTTATTGGCCATATACATATAAAAAATAGTTGTAAAGAATTTTAGTTAATTTTCATCAAATGTTTATGCATGTCTCATTTTCCATTATTAAATTGAATTATTTATATTGCCATTAAATTAGCCTTACAGATATTTTATAATAAATTATTTCTGTTTATTTTACTGAGAACTATTTTATGAAATAGGTTTATACATGTCTTATTTTGCATTATTAAATTGAATAAATTAGAATATATATCATTATATTGGCCTTATAGGTATTTAATAATAAACTTCTGTTTTTAATTTGTTTAATTATTATTATTTAATTAAATATTGTGTGAAATAGGTTTATGGGTGTTATATGCTCTTTTTAGATTATGAATAAATTATTAATAATATATTATTGTTCTGGGCGTTTTATGGGCCAAAGGCCATACTTAATTCAGTATGCTATTCATATCATATATTAGTTTGAGAAAGTAAGTCACAAGTTGTTGTGAATGCAGAAGTGCTTCACAAGCATTGCGTCTATTTAATTAACATGATTTTATTGACCACAGAAAATTAGGAAGTAAACTGAATTTTATTATAAAATGTTTATGTAGATTTTCTAGTGGTCATGGCAGCAGTAATTCATCAAATAAGGGAGAAGAGCATTATAGCTAGGCACATATCCAGACACGTGCTGTAGTTAGGGTTGCCTACCGTCCCTTAAAATACGGAATTGTCCTGTATTTGAGAATAAAATAGCGCGTCCCGTTTTGAATCAATACGGGACGGTCTTTGTCCCGTATTTTCGGAGTTGTCTTCAATGCAGCATCTCATGCAAATCATCCCACCGGCATTCCCGTCTTATTCAGCCCCTGATTGGGTAATACTCGCTGCCATCGTTGGATTGATTGGTTTGTTTAGGTTCACGGCCAATCAGAGTCAGAGGAGGGCGGGTCTCTTGGGAGAGAGTCGATTTGAAAGAAAGGCAGAGGCTGCTCCAGATACACTTTAAAATAAGGTTCATTTATTAAACATTAGTGTATTAACTAACATGAACTAACAATGAGTAAGTAATACATTTGTTACAGTATTTATTCATCTTTGGTAATGTTAGTTAATAGAAATAAAGCTGTTCATTGTTTGTTCATGATAGTTCACAGAGCACTAACTAATATTAACAAGATTTTAATAAAGTAATATTAAATGTGGAAATTAACATTAACAAAAATTAACAATTGCTGTATAAGTGCAGTTCATTATTAGTTAATGTTTATTAATGTAGTTAACTAATGAACTTTATTGTAAAGTGTTAGCGATTTGTTTATTACAGTTAAGGTGTACAGTCAGACACATAAGCATTATTTTAATAAGAGACAAGAGAGATATATTTAATAATAAAAATACAGTGCCTATGTGAGGCAAATAAACAACTAATTTAAATGATTGCATTCTTCAATAGGCTACTGAAGAATTAACAATAGACTATATAAAATAGATTATCTTACCAATAATAATAATAATAATAATAATAATAATTGTTTTTTACATGAATTTAGAAATGTTTGTAGATCGATTATTTATTATGTGTTACTGTTACTGTTATGTGTTACTGTCTGCAAACAATGACAAATATTTTATCCAAAATCTGTGTTCACGCCACCTTATACAATTACCAAAGTTCATTAGCAATTGATATTTTTATGAAAACATGTTTTAAGTTGTGATTTACCACCACTGGCACGTCATCGGACCTTTGGTCATCGTGGCCCCGAGGGGTCCCCCCCCCCCCCCAGGCGTCCCTTATTTTTCTGTATTGAAGGTGGCAACCCTAGCTGTAGTGAAGCACACTTTCTGCAATTCAAAGAGCCAATGTAAGTGTAAATACTGATGTTGTAAGTCTTAGTAAAGTCATTGCGCAATTGCTTCATTTGCATAATTCATTTAAGTGCTAAAATGAAATATACCATCAGGGGATGCAATCATTTTAAATGTGTGTGTGTTGTTGTTGTTTTTTATATGCAATCTCTGTATAATAAACCAGGACAGCAGAAAGTATTATAACATTCAAAAAACATTGATTACTACTTTAAGAACCGATTGAAATTCCTTGAAAAACATTTACTAATTTGCAAATTGTGTAACATTAGAAGGAAATAGTGATTAACTATAATCACACTTGAACCACAAGGCTATTCTTGTTTTTTCTTTGCATAGTTAGAGTTTGCACTCACGCTGCTTTCCTAAGATAGCTGATGAAGTTGATCATGTCTAAATGCATATTAACCGAAAGCTAGGAGTTTTTCACTTGTTTTTTAACAGGTTTTATTGTTCACAAGGGCATATGTGATAACCGGGACCTTAGAGTGAACGGCGCATTACAATAGTGGTTAAAACCACCAGCTAAATCAATAAGCTCTAATTACCATGGATTGTAAAGGAGAGCTTGACAGCATCATTGTTAATGTGTCACTGAAACTTAATGATAGATCCTTGCTATTAAAAGAGCGGGAATCAAAAGGTTAGCCATGAATGGCTTTAGTAGGTTTTCATCTTCCACAGTCGTTGAAGGAAATGCTCTTCTGTTATTCATAAGGCAGAAACCTGATGCTCGAATACTACAATAATAGCTTGTGCTTTTATGTTTAGGAGTCATAGCGGCAGAAGTTATATGCAAATACAAGAATTCCTCAAGTCTGGATTCACACAAATAGCTCAGACTGTGGTTGGTTTGAAAACCTGAGCTGCTTCGCTGTCTGCTATCTATAAAGGCAGCTACTTTTTAAGACAGTCATTTGGAGTTTGTTTATGTGTTGCTGAGTTCGCAAATCCAAACTAAGAAACACAAAAATACATACTGCATGCAGATATTGGATAAAATATTTTTGTACCTTTTAAAAGTAGTTGTACCTTTCTGTAATAGTAAAAGACTATTTTGTGCAATGTTGTGCAAAATTCTGATTTAACTTTTCAATGTGAATTTGAATTGAATTTGCCATGGTTTTGTTGCTTTATCATTCTATCTGTTGTTCATTTTATCTATTGTTCTATATTGTTTATCTATTCAAAGGCTTAAAAACCTTCAAACTTCATTTAAGGCATGAAAAAAATATATATAAATCTTTCAAAAAAGGTTTTGTCAAAACAACATAATTAAATCAATAATTTGTATTTTATTTCAATAAAAAGCTTTTGTGGTTAAAATTAGTTATATTTTTACATGTAATAAATAATAAAAATAATTTAAGAAATAAATAATATTCATTGTATTTCAGTTCTTGCATTCAAATTGCAATTCTCCATCCTGTTATCCACCTTGATTAAATGTAGTAGTTGAATTAGAATTTTATTAGAATTAGAATTCTCACTTCAATCCCTAATGGCACTCAATCCTGATGCTGGGTATTTGTTTAATTTGTGACTACCACAGTGTTGTCCATGTCCAGTTTTCTATTTGAAAGGTCAGCCATATCATTGCATACAGGCAGTGAACATTTTCTGTTTTTAAGTATATATTATGTTGAATTTTGAGTAAATATTCAGCTGTTTAGGAAGCAGATCAATAAGGTTTCGAACAGACACTAGGGCACTAGAATTGTACATTTTAAGCCTCAGAGGACTCAGGAATTCAATTTGTGATGATTGTAGATGTGTGCACTCTAGTTACACATGAACACATTCTGTGTTCACAAGAAAAGACAAAATTGCTTATCCCTCGACTTCTTTTGATCATTCATATTTAAGCCACTAACACCAGAACTTAAGGCAGGCGATGATGAATTGCAGCATTTTAGATGTCTTTTGGTCACCATGAATTATTTCTGTGACATCAGAAATGCTTGCAAGCTCATAAGCTATGCTTTTTTATCTCTCAGGGCTTGTGTAAAGCATGTTTTTTTATTTTAAAGGCAGGAGAGATGGACTTCATTTTTAAACTAATAATACAAGGATGAAGGGAGTGGACAGGCTGAGTCTAATGGCAAATTGATGTTTTTCTTCTTGGTAGTAAAATGTCCCCTCAGGCATCTTTGACCAAGCCTAAGATAGATTGTAATTAATAATGGATAAAATTGGAATTTTGGCCTTCTGCTAGCATTGAATCACAGGAGATTTTTTTTCTGGTGCTGTTCGCTTTGGATAACTAAACATACTGTACTCGACCTGAAATGAACATGAGTAAAGTCTAATGTGTTGTTTCATATTTCTGTATGCTGCCTGTTATATACAACGGGACTTATTTTTCATAAAACTTGTGTTTTGTCTCAGAAAAGCTGTCAAGAGCATGTATGGGTCACATTTAAACCCAAAATGTAAGTATTTAAAAAAAAAATCTAAAAATCATTTTAGGTCTTTTTTTTTTACTATTGTCAAATTGTTTCATGACAGTTAAAAACTTTTTCCCTTCATGTTCTTGACAGTTCAAAACTAACCTCACATGGTAATGTCGGATGTACTGTATACTGACTATGGTATATTTTTAAGATAAATAATGCAGCTCAAAATGTAGACAGCTGTATAATGATCTGAGACGTTTCTATGTGAGGCATGGGACAATATAACATTTCCATCTCACCCGCTCACTCAAGCTTCTCCATTTCAGCTAGAGTCAAAACTCAATGAGTTGCATGCAGCGCACTATATACACTCACAGTTTGGACTACCACACAGGAAACCCTCAGATGCTATATTATATGCTGTGAAGTATGAAAAAGTGATGTATGTTTGTGTGTGTGTGTGTATGTGTGTGTGTGGGAGAGAGAGAGAGTGTTACTTAACCTCTAGACTCATACCCTGTCTTTTATTTCTCCTCCTCTGGGCTACGTCTGCTAGAGAAATCCACACCTGGAGAACTCTAAGTGTGGGGTATTGTATGTTTAATTCTAGCCACAGTGCGCATCCTGAGCCCATCAAAACACCATTTACTTTTATTTGATCCCATTTGTGTCATGTTATACACTTTTCTGCATTTATTTGGTTTTTGTCACATTTTGGCACATGCACGGAAATTATCATCTTGATTTGTTTGTATTAGTGATTAAATAAAGCTCTGTTCCCAAACCTGATGAGCTGCCTTGCTGCCTACTGCCTTCTTAGCCACCTGCTGTCTTAAAGAATGGACTGATTTGGAGTGGTGTACATATGCAGAAACTAATTTATATATTATATATTATATAGTTTATATATATATATATATATATAACTTGTATATAATATATAACTCGTATATAAACTCATAGCTCACAAAATGTGAGTCATAACTTATTTTAGGAGAATTTGCCTTGCAATAATCTAATAAGCCTAAAAATAGCACAATGTTGAGTAAAATTGAAGCATTGAGATTTTTATTGCATTATCAAGTTTAGGATTGTTTTGAATGTATCATGATTTTCATGATGTCAGTGAAAGAAAGAAATGTAAAATGGCGATAAAATTAACAATGCAAAAAAAAATCTTGATTATTATTAGCATAAAAATACATAAAATGTATACAATGGAAAAAAATATATGAATATGAAGGTATACACCATGATAATGGTAGTGTGCTAATGTATGCTGACTTTAATTTAAAAGTCACTATTGCAGTATACATTCAATGCAATCCCAAAATACATCATGAGCTCGGTAAAAAATAAATAAATAAAATTTCCAATGCAAGATGAATAATAGTGAATATTAAAAATCATTGTATTGCAGTATACATTCAATGCAATTCCTAAATTCATATTGAGATCAGTGAAAAACAGTAAACATAAAAAAAAAACAGACTGGATTGACGTTAGAGGAATTTTGACAAGACAAAATTTGAGGAGATGGATACATCAAGGATGGGTTAGAAGCAAGGAAGCTTACAAGGCAGCATCTGTTGAGCGTCTGTGCTGCCTTAAAATGCTGTCTCTGAAGGCAGTTTACTAGGTTTTGGGACAGAGCAATAGTGGTTATTGGTGTTAATTGTGAAAGTATTATGCTTTTGCTCGCTATAAGTGTGGCCTGTGTTTAATGTGCTTTTTTCTTGCATTCTCACTCTTATTTTTTTAATTGCTTGTTGTTGTGCATTGTCAACGTTAAATGTTAGAGAAATCTGCAGTGATCTGTGCTGGGAAATTTAAGGGTGGTTCTAATGTCACTACATTACCATATTAAAATAAGTTTATTTGTTGCCTGTTAGATCACCCTCTCATAAATAGCATTAGCATATGTCCCATGGTGCAGCAATTACAGTAAAAAGGGCACTTGATTCGCTCAGAGAGTGGCTTCAAATGACACTTTATACTGCAATCCGGACTAGCTGGTAATTATTCCTCTTTAATACTGTCTCAACCCTGCCTCGTGTGCTGCACTGCGCTGTTAAGCTAATATGAGTCAAAGGGTGATTACACCCACGCCAAGACACCTACACAAACAACTGTATAGAGGATTTAGCTTAAAGCTCTGAGGTTGCCAGGTCTTTTCTGTAATCTTACCAAATCCACACAACTGCAGCATTACTGAGAACACATTATAATGTCAGTGCTTAAGGTCGTTTGGCTTTGATTAGAGAGGGCATCAGTAACAGGTAAACGATTTTTTGGTACGTTTCCGTATCAGAATTGTATAGGCTGTAAAGTAGCTCTTCAGAATATAGAACTAGAAATGTGTTGTAGGTTTTCTTTTCAGGCTGTTAAATAGAATGTTGTAGAACCATAAACCGATATTTAAAAAGGTCTCTTTGAAATCCTTAAACATAACAGCGCTAAAATATTCATAGCAATATTCCATGAACTGACATGCATCAGCAATTAATAGCAATTTCTGTGATGTATTCAAGGTACTAATGTGGAAGCACTTACTTGTTTGGAATTCGTGTTCATCTTTAAAGGGGTAATTAACTTTTTAATTTAATTGTATTTAGTTTATTTTGTGGTCAGTTTATTACATAGCCCCTGTTTTTCATTTTCTGGATAACAATTATGTGGAAAATGTTTCCTAAAATTATTTTAGTCTTTCAGTAACATCATCTTTGCAGACTCTTTATGACAGATTCATAAGGGAAAGGAAGTCGTGGCCTTATGGTTAGAGAATCGGACTCCCAATCGAAAGGTTGTGAGTTCGAGTCCCGGGCTGGCAGGAATTGTGGGTGGGGGGAGTGCAAGTACAGTTCTCTCACCACCCTCAATACCATGACTTAGGTGCCCTTGAGCAAGGCATCGAACCCCCAACTGCTCCCCGGGTGCCGCAGCATAAATGGCTGCCCACTGCTCCGGGTGTGTGTTCACAGTGTGTGTGTGTGTTCACTGCTCTGTGTGTGTGCACTTCGGATGGGTTAAACGCAGAGCACAAATTCTGAGTATGGGTCACCATACTTGGCCGAATGTCACTTCACTTTCACTTCACTTTCACAAACAATCCATGCTGAAATGATCTGCCGCTGTTCCACATGGGCGGTTAAAAATCTTGTTAAAAATAAACTTTCCTAACTTTGGGATCCTTTATTTGCATAGAATCCTTAAAGATGGAGGTAGATTTGACAATGCAGAGATGTCATGAGGTCCAGGTGTATTATGTGAAATATAGTGGCTTACGATTAGCCCTGCTGATAATAGACAGATGTGATGATTCAGTGTGTAATCAAATGCGTAGGCAGCACAATTTTGGTAAATTTCTCCCTCAGTCAGCATTACGATAGAGTGATGAGGGAGTGGACAGAGTTCATTTGGACACTACTCAGTCCCAGACCATTAAACACACACTTGCATACACACATATGCACACACAACCAAGAGATGTATGGCCCTGCACTCAACACACGGCAGTGAAGCTCTTGGTTTTGATCGATGACAGACCTAGACTTAAAGCAATTTGACATAAATAATAGATGATTGCTATAGGAGGGCAATGTTATAGAATAACACATTGAGAGAGTGAGAGACAGAGATCATTTAGTAAAATGGTTCAAAAGAAAGTATTATTGTATTTCTATGTACTACAATCAGTTATGTGTTACCATTGTATTACTTAAAGTATTTTGAAGTGCCATCCAGATACAGACATAAATTTTTACTATATTCAGGCACATATTACGACAATAATTTTGTTTTCGACATTTACAAAGGTAAAACCATGTTTTTGCACATGTACCATGATAGTTCTATTATATTCTTGTAGTTATTCTTGGAGTGCCTTGTAAATATGTGAGCATCAATTACTGTAGTATATAGCAAAGTACCATGGTATTGCCATCTGATATAATTATGTTAATGGTAGTAACAGTTTGTATGTGTGAATAGCTTAATCTGACAACCTTAGAAATAAAAATAATTAACGATTAGTGTGTGTGTATATATATATATATATATATATATATATATAAATTATTTTGAGCTAAATTTTGGGTTAGTCATAATTAGTTTTATATAAATGCAGTAGAAATCTTTGGCATGTCCTGATTAGATGTGTGAGTCTATCCATGTGTGCACACTTCTACATGCCTGTCAGCCAATTGTGCGTGTGCATTCAAGCCTGAATGGATAAATGATCGATTTTATGATCTTATAATCCACGCTGTCTCGTTCACAGTCATTAGCTGAAATGAAGATGTATGAAGTCTTTGCCACTTTGTTAAACAAACCAACCTTTTGTCAAGTTCTGAACACTTTCTCTTACCCCGTCTTTCTCCAGTGTAAAGTGGCAGTACAGGCATGTAACATCACTGTGTGTATCACACCTTCTCCTCACACCAGAAATGCGTCTCGTTTCAGGAATGATGATAAATCACGGGAGAGACCGCAAAATAATAAAGAGGCCACTTATGCTGCGAGCTTCTCACAGTTCTACTCTATTAATATTTATGGCCACCTTCGCCCGCCGTGGTGCTCTTCACTTCGCTCTCTTTTATTAATATCATCAGAACAATGTCAGCAGGCCATTTTAAAGGGCCAATGAGATGAAATGGCCAAAGATGGATGCCCCCGCTGCATATGCATGCCGCTGAACGCATCAACCGTCTGCATCTGTTTTAGCACCGTCAGCCCATTGCAAAACACATTTTCCATAACGGCCCATATCCAAACTGTGTTTTTATTGCCTACAGAGAAGTCACGGGGTCATTAAATATATTTACTTTGGTGCTGCTTTAGCGATAAAGCGTGCAGTTTGGGTGCTATAGCTTGTTTTTATGATACACAAAGTGAGAATTTAGTCAGCTCTGTGTGCCAAAGAGTAACTCTGACAGGCTGATGCATGGATATTCGGCTGTGTATTTTTGAAAAGGTTTTTGCAAAGTGGCAGGTTTTGATGATATTTTGTAGTGTACAAACATGTTAATAACTCTGGTTATTAATATATGGTTTCTTTAGCAGCTTCATACATGGTGGGAAATTTGGAAAGATATTTCTATATTGTTAGCATGAAATGCAATAACACAGGTTGAAACATGATTACTTTTATATATATATATATATATATATATATATATATATTTATTGTTTTAATTCAGTGTAAAGGTTTGCACAATATATATATATATATATATATATATAATATTTAATATTTAATATTTAATAAAATGTTAATATTAATTTCCAACTTATTTAATTTATATTATTTATTGATTGATTTACACGATCATAAAGGTTTCAAGCATTTCGATGTCAAGATTTATACAAACTGGCAAGTTTATAGTTCATTTGTAAATTGTAAAAAACAAAGCACGCACCTCATGGAAGATATGTTTCAGAAGAGCGATGAAAAGCAGTGAGCGCAGTCAGGAAGCAGACGGCCACAAAGTCACTAACTGACAACTTTGCTTGCATATCATCACCAGTTTTACAGTTAATCGAATCACCATTAACAGACACCATCTGGTCTTTATTATCGTATCAGGCTGCTATCGCTGTCCTAGCTTGCCGTATGTCACCTCCTCTCATCTTTACCTGGAAGGAACCGGTCCACAGAGACTTCAACACTGAGACACGCTGATGACAAGGCCTCATTTTGGAGTAGCAAATGCGTGATGTGTTCGCCAACTGCTTTTGGTGTCTCTTGTCCTCTTCCTTTCTCTTTCTGTCTCTGTTGAGCTCTTAACAGAGAACAGAGCTACAACATGTCTGTGAAACACCCACCTTTCCTGTTCATCTCTTTAGCTGTCCAAACACACACTCCCACCAGTAAACTATTCCTTTTTTTGTTCTCTTTCACACTTTTTTTTTTCACTTGAAGGGGAGCCAGATGTGCAGTTTCATACATTTAATTTATTGTTTAATTACCATTTTTACAGATTTACTATTACTATTACTGATGCAAAGGCCATTTGCAAACCTAAATTTACAGCCTCAGGCTGCAGAAATCTATAGCATAGCTACATAAAGCTGCATTGCATATTCTTGTCTAAATAAAACAGTATGTGGTCAGCATGTAACAGTGGCAAGCTTTACTAATTTTATCATTATGCATCTCTTTATTTACAATACTGATCACTCATCAATGTGTTTATCCTTTTTTGGTTCCTTTTTTAATTTGGTTTATTTTATTGTTTTTTAATTATTATTTTAATTGTGGTATTTTTGTATTCCCATATCTAATGACTGTACATTAATTTGCTTTTTCAAATATTGTTTACATTCTATATTTAAAAAAAATATGTTCATATTAATTTTTTTTTATATATATATTAAATGTTTAAATTCGGTAACATTTTTTGTTGTTGTTTTTGTTTTGTTCTTATCTTGCTGCTCCAGAAGAAATGCATATTCCTACTCTTATTACCTGTAAGTAGCATTAAATACAGAACATAACCAACCATCCTTTTTTTTATCATTTACTAATAGCTTTTACTAAGTACTTTTAACAATCCCTGAGAAATAGTAAAACCTCCTTAGTTCATTAGAACAAAAAAGTGAGAGAACAAATTAAATGAAAATCAAGTTAAAGTTAAGTGACAATTAGTCTTCGTACCAGATCCAACTTTGCCATGTCAGACAAAGCTTTTCTAAATTTTAAGCTTTTTTAAATGAAGACAAGTTAAATTTGAAATTAACTCTTGAGTCAGTATTATATATCACACTTTGCTCTAATGTTTTAACATCGCAGTACTTCCATTTTCTTGCAAAACAGTCGAATTTGACCCATAAACCATCTTATGCGCTATATACCTAGAGGTTTTTCAGATTGGTTTGAAACATTACCAGTCCCAGTTATAAATTGCACTCATGTGCACATAAATTGATGTTTCTCCACTGTTATCTTATTATTATTTACTTATTGCTAGTTCAGGTCAAATCTCTTTGGTCTGTGGACTCCACCTCTACTTTTTATTACTTTTCCATTACACTTAAACTATTCAGTGTTACCTTTACGGTTATGCCTGCCTCAGCATTTTACTGCACAGGATTCTTTCATTTGCACTGTGTTCAACAGAGCCTTGCTGCGGGATGTTTACCTCATGCGTTAAAGGATTTAAAAGCTCAGATTCACAGTCAGACTACTATGTGCATTCTCACCACTCTCTCCCTGCTCCTGAAATATAGATGAAAGAAAGAACACAGCCAGGAGGATCCTTCAAAAGGATATCATCTGAGAGGGCCTAGACAGACAGCTACAAGCTAAAGCTAACCATGACGCCAATATATTCCTCAAATCCGGAGAGCTAGTCGTTCTCATATTCAGCAGGGTTATGCATCAGCATGCATTTTTAGAGTTAGTAAAGCGATCAATGTGCATCTTCACTTTTGTCCTTGCACTTACAAACTGAAAAAGCCAGATAGGAAAGATATTTTGACTTCCATAAATCATATAATAATAAAGTAATGATAAAAACTTCCGGTTTGTAATTTTGTGCAAATTAACACTCGCCAAGTGCCAAATGCGAGTAAAAATCAGTTTGGCAAGTGCATGAAACAGTGTTACTCGCCAGTTGGCTGGTAAGTGTTTTTATTAATTCTAACCATGCCTGAGAACGTGGTATGGTTTGGTGTGATTATCAAATTGCAAAGACTGTACTGTTATTATATAAATGTTTAAGCTTATGTGCTGTGTTGTGAACTTTTCCCATAAGCAGCTCATGATAACTTAGAGAGGCTCGGTTCACAGTACATGCCGCTCCACACAAACCCAATCTCTGCAAGTGATGTGAGTTTCAGTTGCTTATAATGTGCATTTGAAAATATAACAGGACCCAAACATTTTCCCAAATTTGTGATGAGCATCATTTATAGTATATGTCTGTTGTCAATTAAAGGAATGCATTAAATAAAAATCCCCTGCAGTTTTCTGCCAAACTAAAAGCTCTATATTTAAACTTTTGAAAGCAAAGAAAAAACATAAATATTAAAAAGAAGAAGAAAAATTAATAATAATAATAATAACAAAGGTTTTATGGCTGGAAAATATTTAAAGTATGGCCACTAAATTTTATCAAGTCATCAGCCTTTGGCAGATGTGGCAAAATTTTATTTTTAAGCCCTGCTTGTACTTTTGCATACAAAAGTACATGCATCTAAAAAGATAGTAAGACATTATGCTTGCATTAGCACCTTTCAAGATTTCTAAATATCCTTTATATTAACCACTATTGTTCAGTTGCTTGTATGCACAAAGTTAACTTGTAGGGCATGGCATTAGCGAGGACAAGGTCATGGGTTTGATTCACAGGGAATACGATGTTAAATTTATATTGACAAGTTTGAATGCACTTAAGTCACTCTGGATAAAAGCATCTTCCAAACTTGTAAATGCATGCACACACACCAAGTTGTGGAGTAGACATTGTGATGCATCAGGGATAGACATTACCATCACCATATACACTGAACAAAATTTTAAATGCAACACTTTTGTTTTTTCCCCCATTTTTCATGAGCTGAATTCAAAGATCTAAGACTTTTTCCATTTACACACAAGGCCTATTTCTCTCAAAAATTGTTCACAATTCTGTCTAAATCTTTGTCAGTGAGCACTTCTCCTTTGCGAGATGATCCATCCACCTCACAGGTGTGGCATATCAAGATGCTGATTAGACAGCATGATTATTACACAGGTGTGCCTTAGGCTGGCCACAATAAAAGGCCACTCTAAAATTTGTAGTTTTACTGTATTGGGGGGTCTGGGGAGGTCCCAAAACCAGTCAGTATCTGGTGTGACCACCATTTGCCTCACGCAATGCAACACATCTCCTTCCCATAGAGTTGATCAGGTTGTTGATTGTGGCCTGTGGAATGTTGGTCCACTCCTCTTCAATGGCTGTGTGAAGTTGCTGGATATTGGCAGGAACTGGAAAACGCTGTCGTATACGCTGATCAAGGGCATCCCAAACATGCTCAATGGGTGACATGTCCGGTGAGTATGCTGGTCATGCAAGAACTGAGATGTTTTCAGCTTCAGGAATTTCAGCTACAGATCCTTGCAATATTTGGCGGTGCATTATCATGCTGCAACATGAGGTGATGGTTGTGGATGAAGGGCACAATGATAGGCCTCAGGATCTCGTCACGGTATATCTGTGCATTCAAAATGGCATCAATAAAATGCACCTGTGTTCATTGTCCATAACATACACCCGCCCATACCATAACCCTACCGCCACCATGGGCCACTTGATCCACAATGGTGACATCAGCAAACCACTCACCCACACGACCCCATACATGCTGTCTGCCATCTGCCCTGTACAGTGAAAACTGGGATTCATCTGTGAAGAGAACACCTCTTCAAAGTGCCAGACGCCATCAAATGTGAGCATTTGCCCACAGAAAGCGGTTACGATGACAAACTGCAGTCAGGCCGAGACCCTGATGAGGATGATTAGCATTCAGATGAGTTTCCCTGAGACAATTTCTGACAGTTTGTGCAGAAATTCTTTGGTTATGCAAACCGACTGTTGCAGCAGCTGTCCAGGTAGCCTCCCCTGACCCCCCAATACAGTAAAACTGCACATTTTAGAGTGGCCTTTTATTGTGGCCAGCCTAAGGCACACCTGTGTAATAATCATGCTGTCTAATCAGCATCTTGACATGCCACACCTGTGAGGTGAATGGATTATTTCGGCAAAGGAGAAGTGCTCACTGACAAAGATTTAGACAGAATTGTGAAATTTTTTTTGAGATAATAGGCCTTTTGTGTACATAGAAAAAGTCTTAGATCTTTGAGGTCAGCTCATGAAAAAATTGCTTTTATAATTTTTTTTCAGTGTATATGGTGATAGTAATGCTTATTCCTGATGCATCACCATGTCTACTCCACAGATTTGTGTGTGCATGCATTTACAAGTTTGGCAGATGCTTTTATCCAAAGTGACTTCAAACACATCAATATAAAAGTAACAACGTATTTCCTGGGAATCAAACCCATGACCTTGTCCTCGCTAACACCATGCCCTACAAGTGAACAGTAGAGGTTAATATAGAGGATATTTTGAAATCTTCTACATGCTTACTAATACAAGGCCAGCTGCCTTGTCTTTGCATGTTCTGATGTCAGAAATGCATATGTCTTTGTACTATTTCCTCCATTCAAGTTTTAGCTTAACCAAGTGTGATATGCTTATTAAAGAACATTTGGTGAATTTTATGCATGAATGATGAATCAAGCCAGATTTTACAGCTATCCCCTCATTGTTCCCCCTCTCTCACTTTGTCTTTTACAAAAAACCATTAACAAAATTTGGTGCTATAAATACTGTTTATGGTGATCTAACTATATTATAGCCTCCACTTTAATGAAGTGCTGTGCTGACATTCATTAAGGATTATCTATAGTTTATGCCACTTGCAATATGTCCAGAATTTGACACTTGAAAGGAGACACATTAATGCAGCAATCAGTGGGTTTTATTATCTGATGGCTGTTGTATTACAAAATACTGTGACCTTCAGCATACTGTACACTGTGGGATGAGCCAATGGATTGTTGAATAGGCAGGGAGCACACTAGGTTTTGGTATAGAGTTTGTGCATTGCAGTTTCTACAATGAAATCTCAACACTTTATAGCCATCACATTGATACTTTGCTGCTTAATTGGAAAGTCGTGAGCCCTCTCTTATTGCTTCTTGGTGTTAAGACCTGCTTCTGAACACTTTCCGTCCTCTTTTGATCCTCAGTCAACAAAAACCAATGTTACTGAATTTATTTTCCAACCTAGCTAAAATGGCCCCAATTTTAAAGGTTGGCCTGGTTTTTGAGGAAGCTGAATCTTTATTAGTTGTTTTTTTTTTTTTGTTACAAATTCCCAGCAGAGAAAATAACAAAACAAAGAGTTATTATCAGCTCGTCCCCGAAAGAGAAGCAAGCACATATTGAGGTCAAATGGTGTTCTGTGGGACCTGGAGAATCAGAGTCTTTTTATTGGATGACTCCAATCCATTGATGACAGTAATATCTTCCTTGGAGTTCTGCAAGTGTGGGGAGGCCTCAGCTTATGAACAGCAAGACAAATCAAAGACCTGCAGAAGTGAAGTCTGCTGCCTTTATAAAGACTGCTAAAGATTATTTTTATTTTTGATCGGTGGAAAGAGAACAGGAAATGTTGCAAACCACATTTGAACTTCACAGCTCAATGTGTCAAAGTAAGAACTGCTAGGTCACTTATTCAACATGTCACAACTTTAATCAGGATCAAATGCATTCATAGTGCTATACAATCTGTAGTTAATGAAACATTGCAGCTCTCATCCATATGTGCGCTGCCCATTGCAACCATTCTATACTGGCCCTTTAAGAGAAAGCGTTACGATGTATAAATATATCATTAATGTATTTGTTTGCATTATCTACAAGTGAATGTGTTTATGTACAAGTTTTTCCTGATCAATAGACTTGTAGTGTTCAATTAGCTTTGTTCTGCATGGCAAGGTTTTAAGTTTCTCTCTCTTGATTTGAGTAGGTTTGTGATTTTTGTTCTCTCTCTCTCACTTGCGGGCATATATCACTGCAGAATATATATTTTAGATTATATTACATAAATATTGCAGTCAATGCCATTGGAATAGAAAAATGGCTCACTTGTCCTCTATGTGCCCAGTGTCTGTCCGTGTGTGTTTGTCTTGTATATCTTATATGTCAGTTTACAGCAGTGTTATGACAGTGCTTTGGTTAAGTGATGTATATTGTTATTATTATACTCCTATACTGTTACTTTTATGCAATATATAAATGGCTAAACTAAAATCAGCAAGTCTAGCAGTAATGAAGCTGATAACTGATTTTAATAGCCTTTGTTTGTCCAAAGAATAAGTGATTTCTTACACACATATAAACATGTTTAGACATTAGTTTAACAGTTTGCACTAGCCAAAAGCATTGCAATGACACTGAAGTGTCTTCTTTTGATCATATGTATAATTGTGTCCTGTTGTGGATGGATTTGAAGGAAACTAGCTAAAAAACAGAAGGAAACAGCCAACAGCAGCACGCAGAGAGAGATGGGGCCTGTAGGCACAGCAGATAAAAGCACTGGAAAAGTCAGCACGTTACACAAGGACGATCCGTTCTCCACCAGCAACCAGGACCTCAACGGATTCTGTGAGTTCAGCAAATATTGTGCTGTGGCATTATTGTGCTGCCCTGTTTTTTTGTATAATCTCTGTTTATTTTGTATGTGTCTGTGCTCTAATAACAGTATGGGTTAGAGAAGGCCATTGGCATTAACCAATGGATAATGAAAGAATGAATAAAGACACATATGAAAGAATGAATCGAATAATTAATTTACAAATTAGCAAATTAAAGAAAAACTAATTTCACATAATGAATGCGTGAATGAATGAATGAATGAATGAACTGAATGATTGCATGAACAAAAAAATTAAGAAATGAACAAAAAATGTATGAAGTAATGAATGAACAAAAGTTCAAATCAGTTAATAAATGAACACATTTAAGTGAATTAATACATGAGTGAAATATTGCACATGTAAATAAATGATTAAATGAAAAATTGAATGAATGAACAAATTAATACTTGGATGAATAAATGGATAGATTAACAAACAAATGAACCAGCAATCCATTGAAACTATTGAGCTGGAATACAAAACAGCAATATTTGGCATACGTGCACAATCTTCACTGAACATTATTTGTATCATGCCTTCCGTCCAGTAATCTCAGTAAGGTTTGTTTATTTCTGAAGATCTCAGCTTTCCAATTCTGTCAATTTAATCATGAAATTTAAATAATAAAGGTGTGTTGACACTCTTTAATGTGGATTGACAGACTGCTAGAGGCTTATTAGTTTAAGTGGCACATGAACCGACCACCTACTACTAATTATAGCTCAAAATAAACATGAATGGGCATCAGATGATTTGTTGAAAGATAGAGTATTAATTTCCTGTTCAATCAGACCTTTTTCACAGGTTCTCTTTAGAGAACTTCTTGCTCTTTTCCACCAGTCTCAAAAGTCAAAGTCCACAGGTCATATAATCGCCACGTCCCCCAAATACCACGATCTTCTGGAGTAGCCGCAGTGTGTGTGAGCCAATCTCAAGACTCATTATTGCAATCACACATCACTCCTGCATGTCCCACCATCACACTGATGAGCTCAGCAAGCCCTAAAAGGGGTCAAAAGCGGTCAACAATCTATCATTTTAACACAACTCACCATTCTCCTTGATTGTTTTCACTAAGCGTCCATCAGGAAATCAAATGACGGGACGCCTCTGTCTCACACCTGCCCATCACACATCTGAACGTTGCCCACCGCAGAGAGCTATTTTGTAACTTAATAGCATGGACCAAAGCGTTCTACATATCAAGAGACTTCGCTATTGACGTGCTGCTTTAAGAGGTGCTGGAGAAGAAAAGCAAGTGGCATTTGAACTAGGCGTTTTTTTCGTTCTCTTGCTTTCATTCTCAGTTTTAAGTGGGCTCTGGCATGCTGTGAAAGGGCTGTAATTAGGATGGGTCTTTCTGAGTTGCTTTCTGCACAAAATGTCACTGTGGCCTTTGTGTACAGAGTAATTTGAATGGAGCTGGAAGAAGAGCGGGCAACGGAGTATAAGAGCAAGATGCATAGAGAGAGAGAATGTCATTATGCATAATGATCACATTTATTTCCTTTAAAATCAACACTGATTGGCAATGTGTTCTGCATGTTTAGTGTTTCTCAGTTCTTTTGAATGTCATTGGTCAGTGGATGTGCAAATGCAGTTCATTTGAATGTTTATTTCGGATCATTACAGGCTCAGAGTAATTGGAGGCTATCATTGTATCTGTTATTTATCTAATGATCTGAGAGTCACTATTACTGAACAAGTACAGCCATTATTATAGACATGAATCTCAGCTGGAGTGTTGGAACAGAAACAATCTAGAACTCAGTCCAGCTCATAACTGCTGTTTGTGAGCAGTTCTTTATAAAAATAAATACATTTTAAAAAAAGCCTAGTAATACACTATGAGAGACCATACATTTTCATCTAAAACTTTAAACATGCAGTGGGTAATTTCTGTGTTGGAATTGCAAAATCATTATTTGTTTCTGACTGTATTATTTAAAAATATTTTTCTTAGTCACTGTTTTGTCTAAAAATATAATATAACTTAACATTCTTAAAATGAAAGAATATTAAAAAATAATACAAAATTCTTAAATGTTAAAATGAAAAACTAGTTTGATAATATGTATATATATATTTGGCTTGAAAAGCAGTGCATGTGCTGGATTAACAATTTTTCTGTTCCAATGAATTTTTCTGTCAGTTTTATATTTATTACTATGTGCACGACAAGGCCCAAGAATCTACTTTTTTCACAGTTTTACACTGATTGTAGGAGGAAAATCTTTGGAGTGTAGTATGTGTTGAACTTTGTAAATGACAAGCCTTCCAATTTCTGAAGCCTTTTCTGTGGGCACCAAATTATTGCGGGCCTTTATATCTCATATATTGTAATTGTAATTTTTCTCATTTTATATCCAGTCCTCTCTCTCACTGGCTCCACAGTTACAATCACACATCATTATTATTATTTATATATTTTTTTCCATCTGGGGTTTTTGAAGACGATGCAGCAGAAGATGTGTGAAATAGAGATCATAGTGATCCCAGTCTACACACTCAGCATTTTAGCTGTATTACCATTTAAATGAACACAAAGACACCTGCCTCAACCTTCCACTCTTCAGTGCTCTCGATCTCACCCTGCTGGTCCGTGAGCTTTTGCTGCCAAAGCACATTCTGTAGAGATCCTTATGTGAGTAAATGCACATGCGCCGACACATGTGACACATGGGGATTTGTGTAAAGGGAGATCTGGAGTGATAGGTGACTAAAATGGAACGTAAAGAGGATATGGGCTTCAGCTGAGAACAGTAAAAGAAGTTTACTGGAGTGAGTGAAGCTCTAGGAGTGTGTTTTTGTGACTTTCATTTACTTTGTAGTGGGAGTCACTGTAAGAATATCTATATATTTTTCATAGGTGTAAATAAAACAATGATTATTGGAATATATTTTACTATTTAAGTTTTTCTACTTCAAAATTTCATTTTTAAATCAATGTGTTACTTGCTGTTTCTTTGCAATTGTTTGTAAACTTTTTTTCACACCAGATTTTTTTCAATCTACATTTTTTATTCCAGACAGACATTGTTAGAAATCCACTGTTTATACTGAGCTAGGATATGTGGATATGTTCAAAATAGTCCATGACATTTAAAGGTCTTGTTGACTGCAGCAAGATGCAGATGATTAGTGCAATATCAGCCTCCTTCGTGGAAAGAGACCTAAAAACCTTTTATTCTGTTGCCACTGTGATTCTGTCACAATATGACACTGCTATTAATCTGGACATGATGTGGTGTTTTATAGACATGTGCAGCATGTGTAAGTACTAAGTGCCCTCCTCTCTGTCTTTCCCAGCCGCCTCTTCTCCATGCTCCTTCTCCATCCAGGGTAAAGCCCTCCAGAGTAAAACCCTCCTCAACTCCTACTACTCAGGTGTGTGGCTTCCTATGTTGAATTGGTCCATGTGGTATAGTAGTACAATTCCTGGACTGGTAACCAAAAGATTTGAAACCGTATAATGTATCAGCAAGCCAATCACAGAACTTGAACCTCACAAAGTTCTGTACATTTCCTACCACTTGCATGTACATTTTTTTAATATTTAGGCTAATTTGATTATGCTTTCAGTCGCCAGTAAGAATGCAGTACTCTCATTTCGTCAAAAAAATAAAATAAATAAATAAATAAAAAAAACTCAAAAACTGAATCAGTCTGCAAAAGATTCATTCAGACTGGTTTTGTGAAATGGAAAAGCCCCTCACGGACGACTGACGCGCACAAATAAAAACACAAACTAAAACCCAGGCCTGGTCCTCTCTCGTCCTTCACTGTCGTCGCTCCAGTTTTATATCCTTCCATCTCCTCCGTGGGACTCGAGACCGGTGGGTCGAGCAGGTGTCGTTCATTTCCAATCACTCCACCGGCCTCGCCCCGTTTCCACGGCTCTCGGCCCCGCCCCACTCCTCACATGGACATTGTATCAACTCATGAAGACTTGGAATATAATGCAGTCATATATGCTATATATTGTTATAGTGTTTTGCATCCTTTTTGAAGCTTTGATAGAACCATTCTATCCTTTTTTGTTACATGAAAGAAAAACAATTAGGTTTAGAAAAACATGAGGGTATTTAAATGACAGAATTTTTTTTTTCTGAACTTTAACAGTGTAACACATACATACATACATACATATATACATATATATATATATATACTGTATGTATGTATGTGTTACACTGTATGTATGTATGTATTTATGTATGTATAGATATATGTATATCGTATTTCTAAATATTTAGATTTTTTTAGTAATTTTTTTATTTGCATTTTCATTTCTATGTAGCTTAAATGTATTATTTCAGTAATTTATTATTTTATAATATTAATGTAGTTATTAAGTAATTATAGTACTTCAACTTATTTCTATATATGAAGTTATATTATTTAATTTAATTTCAGCTTTATTTAAATAAACAATTTTAAATATTTTAGTTTACAATAACAACCGCTTTATTTACCCTTAAAAATATCAGAACAATACTCTACAGCAAAAGTTGTGTGGCATTTACTTCAAAAAACAAAAAATGATTTTCAGTTTTATTATGTTTTTAATCGCAGTTTCTAAGGAGCCGGTCCCTGCCACAGCATCCATAGGTAAGACACTTTTCCTCCTCTGCTGATTCTAAATCACACTGTTCAGTTCTAAACACATCGATTATGTTAAACAGTGTCTTCTGTGTATTTTAATGTAAATGTATAATGAAGATGACAAAATGAATACTCATAGGGGAATCGCTATTAAGCATGTAGTTTCATTCAAGAGTCATAAAGTATGGGTTTAGATGATGAAGTCAAAAGCGGGTGCCCGAGACTTTCGTCCCAGTCCGATCAAATTAACTGCAGCTTGTAATTTAGTGGCAGCTGAATGTGGTTTAAGTGAGGAGTCGGTGGTGTCCTCCTCACACTGATGTCTCCGTCCCACACTGAGACAGATTAGAGGAATGAAAGCCCTCTGTCAGTTCAAACAAAGTCTATGTTTATATCCCAATGTGTGGAAAGTGATTTAAATCAGATCGTTCATCGGAATGCTAATTTTCAGATTTGGCAGATTGGTGTGTGACACACACACACACTCCTTCCCACAGTGAGGGAAGTTGTGGCCTAGTGGTTAGAGAGTTCGACTCCTAACCCTAGGGTTGTGGGTTTGAGTCTTGGGCTGGCGATACCATGACTGAGATGCCCTTGAGCAAGGCACCGAACCCCCAACTGCTCCCCGGGTGCAGCAGCATAAATGGCTGCCCACTGCTCCGGGTGTGTGTTCACGGTGTGTGTGTGCACTTTGGATGGGTTAAATGCAGAGCACAAATTCTGAGTATGGGTTACCATACTTGGCTGAATAACACGTCACATCACGTCACTCACTTACTCACCCACCCTCATATATTTTCAAAGGCAGACAATTTCACAGCCAATGGCAATAGCTCATAATAAAGACTTATCCATCCTTCCATTCTGTCTTTACCTTGTTTCTTCCTTCTCTCCATCCATTTTATCATCTCCTTCTTTCTTTTGATTGTTTGTTCATCTTCCTGTCTTTTGTTGTTTGTTGTTAGCTCTTTCATTCATTTGTTCAGTTGTTTGTTGATTTGATTTACTTCCTTTCTTTCATTTGATCTTTCATTTGTTAGTTCAGTTGTTCTTCCCACCTCTAAAGTTCATTTATTCCTTTAGTTTCTTTTTCACTTGTCTTTCTTTCTTTCTTTCTTTCTTTCTTTCTTTCGTGTTTCAATTTATCATTATTTCTCACTATTATTTATAATTTCCAGTTATTCATCTTCACTGAAAACATTAAGAAATACTTGCAAAAGATTAAACAGTAATTGGATTTCATCAGTGTCCCAAATTTACAGCAAGAGATTGCAGATTATTTGAAAATTGAATTGAAAGTGACATTCAGCCAAGTATGGTGACCCATACTCAGAATTTGTGCTCTGCATTTAACCCATCCGAAATGCACACACACAGAGCAGTGAACACACACACACACTGTGAGCACACACCCGGAGCAGTGGGCAGCCATTTATGCTGCGGCGCCCGGGGAGCAGTTGGGGGTTCAATGCCTTGCTCAAGGGCACCTAAGTCGTGGTATTGAAGGTGGAGAGAGAACTGTACATGCACTCCCCCCACCCACAATTCCTGCCAGCCCGGGACTCGAACTCACAACCTTTCGATTGGGAGTCCAACTCTCTAACCGTTAGGCCACGACTTCCCTTTTGACATGTTTGTCATGATGCCTTCACTGGCTGGCCTTTTTTAGATGAAAACACACTCCCTTTAGCAGCTAGAGTGAACTACAGTACTTCAGCTCCACTGCTGACACTTTCAAGTTTTCCTGGTCACGCAAAGCTTCATCCTTTACTCGTTCTTCAGGAGATATTGAAAGCGTTCTTTACAGTCATCTTTTGAAAAGTGATTTCTGATAGATATCTTGGTGGGCTCGGGGCTTATTCAGTCCAAAAGCTCCTTTCAAAGGTTCACTCTAAAAGGTTCAGATGCAGGGGTCTCTAAACACACACCTCTGATCCTGACAGCTTCTAGTAGGAGTTTGAAAACTCTCACTTTAAGCTACACTCAGCAGCGTAGACCACGACTCTCCCATACACATACACATACACACTCAACGCCAATAAACCACTGAGAGCAAACGTATTTACAGAGGTTATGAAGGTGGAGACGGCTTTGAGATGGCGAAAAGAGAAAATGAGCACACAGGCGGTGTATTAAAGGAAGAGAGAGGGAGAGCAAAATGAGAAAAAAAAAAACATCAAGCACTAGGGGATTTGAAGCAGGTGTTTTATCAACTGAACCAAGAAAATTTGGACTGTGAGATATTTGTAAACTGGATGTGAAACATGCCACAGTCATACATTTACATTCATGCCAACCTGACCCATTCTGATCCCAAGCCCAGGGATGAACGGAAAAATACTAGTAGAAAATCTGAGATTAAGGGAGTGCAGTAGAAGGTCATGGAGGATAGAATATGAATTGCAGTGATAGGGAGTTAATAGAGGATTGGGATGGAGGAAGAAAGGAATGGATCAGAAGAAAAGAATACAAGTTGAATTTTGAAAATTCTGAATCGTTTCCAAAGCGCCATACACAGAATGGCACATTTCTGATTATTATCAATGTTTAAAACAGTTTTGCTGCTTAGTATTTTTTTGGAAACCATGAGACAATGTTTTTTTTTTTTTTTTTTTTTGGAAAATTAAAAAAAAAAACAGCATCTATTTGAAATATAATTTTTTGTAAAATTGTAAAAGCCCTGAACCACAAATCAATATATACAAATTAGAATGCTGTAATTGTTGTTGTTGGTTTTTAAATTTTGATGTCAATTTGAAATGAACACTGAAATCAAAATTTACTTTCTCTTAGCTTTATTGTGCACAATTCATCAGAGCATGTTGTTCCACATAAAGTGTTTGTAATTTAGTTGAAAAACATAATGATTTGCTTAGGAAGTTACTTTCTATGGTGATTTTATTGTTTGAACTCATATATTGGCCTGCTTTTTCAATATGCCATGGTAATAAGATGGATTTCAAAGACCATTTCGCTTTAATGTTAAATTGCTTTAAAAGTAAACAAGTTTAGAGAAAAGAATGGGGAATACACTTAAGATTGAAATGATCTACAAAACAAAGGTTGAATGGATTCTAGAGTCTAGCAAGCACTGCAATAAGTACTGATTGTGTAAAGAAGAACTGAAAAGGTGAAATCGAGTGGAGGGTTAAGATAGTGAGATGGAGAGAAGATAAATAAAGCCACCTGTACAGATAAAAGAATGAGGCATTAAATGAAGAAAAAGGCCTTTTCATTCTGTCAGACCCCATCTCTCGCTCCGAGTGAGGGCAGTCATATTTCTGTTCTGGAGATGCTCCCTGCCGAAACGATGTCTCTGAGATTACGAGGTTGAGAAAGACTGGCAGCCCCTTATCATTTATAAACCTGCCTATTATATGGGGCTTCCAGTTCATTTACAGGCTATCGATCACGGTGCAGAAAGAAAGCCTTTGTAATCACATACAGGAACTGGGAGTCGTGTTTCTTAAAATCATTTCTCCTGTAATCCACGCAGAGATGATCATCAATGCATCTGATGAGTAGTCCAAGTTTTGCACCTGGGAGAGAGAACATTGTGTAAGAAAGAGAGGATAATGGTAGAGAAAATAGGGTGCATGCAGTGTTTTAGAGCAAGATAAAGAGTGAAAGATTTAGATGTTGTAGAGGAGTGTAGATATCTTTAGGATCGATGGAAATGAAAAAAAAACAGAATGGAGGAACAGAGAAAGGAATGGAGAGAGAGAGAGAAGGGTTCGGTTTCATGGAGAAACAATAGTTTTAGAGGCTGGAAATGGATAACCCACTAAGGGATGTCTGTAATTCTGCTGGTTAGCTGAAAGACGCCTGGCGACACCAGTTTAACTCTGATAATGGCATTCTGAGTAATGATATTACTCAAAGATTGCTCTTTCATAGCTTAGGAGACTTACAGGAGCGAAAAACAGACATAAATGAGATTGTTGACATAGAGTAATAGTACAGTAAGTCACATTGCTATAGGATGCTGTGTGGTTGCTGAATACTGTTTTTCGTAAGTAATCTCTGTGATTTGGTTCTGTAATATATGCATTTCTTTTTCCCCATTTTATTGTCCTACAAGTAAAAATAATGAGCCTAATCATTAAAAAAATTTAGTTAAAACAGTTTAATTAAAGAAAAAAATCCTACATAGATAAGTGTATATACATTAGTTTAAAGAGTAAAAAGAGTGAAATATTACTACAATTTGAAATAGCTTACTATTTGAATATATTTTCAAATGCATTTTAATAATGTGATGCAAAGCTGAATTATCAGCTGCCATTACTCCAAAATTTCTTATCGATGTTTTCTGATTAATTTAAATTTAATTGAATGTTTGTGTAAACCATGATAGAAAGTTTTTTAACATTATAAACGCTCCACTATCATTTTTGATCATTTGAATGCATCCTTGCTGAATAAAAGTATTGAAACTCTTGCATTATAGTGTATATATATATACTTGCAGATTACTTTTTCAAATTTGTAGCCAAGGACAAAAAGTTTGACATAGCGAAGCATTTTATTGAATGTTTTATATATTGCGACGATGCCAGTGCTAACACTTATAATACTTTGCTAATAATTCAAATAACTTTACCTTGACAGCACATTCTATATACAGTATGCACATATTATGTCAGAGGTTTTTAGTTCACGTTTATTTTCCTCCATATACCCACAGCCATAAGAGACCCATTCACATATGACATTTGAAAGTAATTTACAATGTCATTATTTAGTCACCTGTGCTTTGTTGTGACTTGTCAGGTAATTATTGTTAATGGCAAACACCATATCACTTTATCATAATATAACTGTGCATGCTGATAATTGAGCTTTAATGTGATTTTAGCTCTAATCATCTGAATGCATATAATGCAATGTCAACAAAAAGTTCATGCTCAAATGAAATAAGCCATTAATGGACAGAACAGGACTGAAATTAGAAAATTTTCTCCGTAAGAAGAATAGTTACTTGGCATAGCCAATGTCTTTCTTTCTCTCTTTCTGTCAATATGTGACAGAAATTATAGAACGGTAATATAGTCCAATACATGCATTGGAGTTGTGCTGTTGCAGGACATGCTGTGTATTTTTACATCTCCCAAAATCATGATTCTTGTTTAATATTTTAAGGGGGGGGGGGGGTGATGAAGTCAGTTCTCCTCAGTTTCTTAGCAAAAGAACCTTCAAGTTTCAAGCTGTCACTGTTTTTTTTTTTTTGCATTCATTTTAAACAGTATTAATGTTACTTTATCATATCAAACCTATTTTTTGCACCTGTGAGGAATGCAGAGAGAACATTGTGTTAGAAGATATGATTAGAATTTGAAAATGTGCAATATATTAGAAAATGATTTAGACATGGTAGAGAGTTTTGTATAAAAATACATTTTTGCCCTGTGTGAGTCACATCTAGCTAACTAATAGTTAAAAAAGTATGCAAAGTAAAGTATTATTATCGATCCATATTATTTCATGCATTTTCATATGAATATAAATATTAAGATTTAAAGCATAAACATCATAAACATTTTTTTAATCACATTTCCACAATTAAATATGTGTTTTTTTTATTACTGTAAAACATTATTAATGAATGAACATTCTTCAGACAATTTAATTATTTTACTGTTTTGTACAGAAAATACACACTTCATCTTTAATCGAGGGAGGCATGTTTTATGTTCCCCATCATCCTAAGGTGTTTGTATCCCATAGGACCTCAAAGACAAATCTACTAGTGATTCAGTATAATTTATTTATGAACTGTACTCTCTTTTTTAACTCATAACTGTCAGAACTCATCACCCTGAAGATTCAAAATTACAAAACCTAAATGATTATCCATAATCTACATATATAACTTGTCTCCTATATGAAGTCACCTTAAATGTGCAGTTGACCTTTCATTTCTAGAGCAGGAGTTCTTCGATCTTTCTCAGGCTTGGATGTGGCAGACGCGTGGTTTAAACAACATAATACACCCACTGGGCCACCACTTTGAGATTCACTCAATGCTGCTGAGACAAAAACACATGAATAATTAATTAATAATAAAAAAAGATAGATTGAGGGAAGGAGAAAGGCAAAAGGAGGGGCAGTAAATTGAGAGACCTTAGAATCTCTAGTGTATACTTCTCTATTGCACACTCTTTTTTTCTCTTTTAGTGTTTATATGTTTGCGTCTAAGTCATAAATATATTTTTCCACCATACATTTGCCTTGCCCAATATGAATATTATGACCTGTAATTTTCAAATATTTAGACTTTGTGCACAATAGTCTGTTTTTAGAACTAAATTTGTTAAGGTTTTGGGAATATCTTTTACTATTTTATGAATGCACATATGCATTTATTTATTTATTTATGCAGTTTATGTCTAACTGTCAAGCTTAAAATGTTATGCTTTTCGTTGGCTCTCGGCTTGAATTGTTGACTTGAAATGTAAATATTAGTGTAAAAAAAAGAAAAAAGAAATTGATCTCTACAAATAAGTAACTTGAATAGTTCACCCAAAAATGAAATTTGTATGACTTACTTTCTTATGTGCAACGTAAAAGAAGTTATTTTGAAGAATGCTGGAAATAAAGCATTGACCTCCACTGTATTTTTGTCCATATAAGAATATGGAAGTCAATGGGAACCGTAACTGTTTGCTGCCTAATAAGTAGCTGTCTATAGGCATATTGTTTTAATTCCTAAACAAATATCAAAGCTCACAGTTCAATCAGATCCAAATGATGTTTTGTGTGCTGATTGTGAACCAGTTCAGATTCATTGAGCAGTCTTAGCATCTCTCTGCTAGTTACTTTTTGTGTCCTGAGGCTACGATTCTGGCATAATTGTTTTCTTCGTAATACATTGTTGCTGCTTTTTCCTTCTGGCACTAAAAATATTACGGTCCTAATTACTTGTATTTTGCCATGTCGAAAGCGAGATGTTTGGTATGGATTTTACATTTTTTGTGTATAATGAATTTTCAGGGCAATTAAGATGCAAATAGCCATATTAATAATTTGTCAAGTAATTTTCCATCACTCTGTTATTCTGAATGATGCTTTAGCCAGTTAAAGCAGACCATATTAAAAATTCTCTGTCATTTGCTTCCCCCATTCCTCTATTTAAAAAGCTCGTTAACATCAGTAAACTACTTCCTAGTCTTATTCTAATAAAAGAGAGTTTGCAAGGACGCACTGTCTGCATCTCAGTATATTGTTATGCATCACTGAAGTCTGCACTGAGCTGTGATTGAATGACACTCAGATTGCTCACAGTAGTCGAGGTCTTAGCCGAGCTTTCAGGGGTTTGGTCTTGATTGAGAGGTATTAGTGCACAGTAAACAAAGCTGTGCTTTGGAGAACAACATGATATCCTAGACTGAAAATATTTGCATTTTCTTTGTCATTTTTTGAATGGTTTTACAGATTATGTAGGATCTGTGTGATGCAATTGGCTAGTTCCCATAAATGCAAAATGAAGTGTATTTTAGTCCTCGTCTGTTTGCTTTGAGCTCATCTTTATGCTAGCATACTCCAAAAATAAAAATCAGCTTTGCATCACAGGAATAAAAAAAACTTTTTTAAATATATAAAAATACAAAGCAGTTATTTTAAACTGCAATAATATTACACAATATTGCATTTTTATATAAATATATAAATGCAGCCCTGGTGAGCATTTTAAATGTGCAAAGTTGTAAATGGTACAATAGATCATATACAATATAGAAAATATTCTCTCAACATTTACAATTTTAATTATTCTAAACTTTTGACTAGTATTATATATTAGAGAGTTGAGGTTGTCGTTAAATTTGTATCACATTTAAAATGTGTATTTACACTTTATTATTTTTGTTTATTTATTATTATTATTATTATTATTATTAAATTTTTTGCTTTGTCTAGGTTTGTCATTGAAAGCTTTATAATATCACTAGCAGTGGGGAAAATTTAGAAGAATCCAGTGTAATCTTTAGATGGTCTGAAATAGATATGCACTGTTCATTATAGCAGTTCAACCTGCCTATGTTGTAAATTATTGATTAAAAGCGCAAAATCTTCTAGTGTTTCCATTTTTGCCTGAGGCTTTTACATTGATAGATTGTAACATACATGGGAGATTGTGAATCCAACAGGATGTAGAAATGAATTATGCATTTTCTAGGTAAACTGTAAATTAAACATGCTGCCCAATGGTACCTTTATGTTATAGAGTGATGCTTTTTGTTTTCATAACATAAAATAACCAGGACAGGTAGAGTTTCTTTCAATTACTTTGATGTCATAAATATAGGAAAGTGCAATCCAGGGTTGGTGCCTCGCTTGCCTTGTTTGGTATCAAACCAGCAACTTTCCAGCTGGCAATTGAACATTGTGATGGTACTCAAAGATTGTGAATTGTTCCTCCACAGATGGCAGCCACAGTGAGATGTCCCAGCCCTCGATGACCATCCAGACATACCCATATGGAGGCTGTGAGTCGGTGGAGATGTCCTACCAGGCCGGCCAGTTCCAACCGGCTATCAGAGTGGCAGACTTGCTCCAACACATCACCCAGATGAAGTGTGGGCAGGGTTATGGCTTTAAAGAGGAGTATGAGGTAAGAAGACTTGAGCTTGAGGGACTGACATCAAGAAAAAATATGAACAGAACTTTCTTCTATGAACAGAGTAGATAAAAGAATATTGATGCTGAGTTGTTTGCTACATTTAAAGAGTGAAGCTATCTTTATGTGATACTTTCCTGAAAGTCTTTCTCCCTGCTATAGCTCTCAAATATCCTTTGCTTGCTTTTTAGTATACTAAATTTGAAGTAAGATCAAGTGTATCTGCAGTAATTAGAACAGCCGTGCAGCTATGAAATTTGCTTTTGCCTCCGCATGCACAATAAGCCCAAGAATGATGTGGAATGAATCTTAAAACGGTTTTATTGAGAGGGTTATTAAAATGTCAAATGTTTTTTTTGTTGTTTTTTAATCACTCGATAATGTGTGTTTTTGCTAGTGCCCTGTCTTTTTTTTCAAATTGTTTTTTTTTCTTAAACACATTTGAATAACTAATTGAAGTGCCTCTGTAATTATTAAAGGAAGCAGGTCAGTGTCTCGATGGCATGCTGGCATTTTGTTCAGAAAAGGTCGTGTGAGATAAGAAGCGCTTCTTGGAAAATCTGCCAACACAGTGGACCACAAAAGATCAAGCCCACATGACAATAAAACCAATAATCTTTCACTGTCTAAACCTTTATTAGTAGGTATATGAAAAGAACTTTGAGTCAATAGCAAGTCGTACTCAAGATTTTTAATAAGTATGCTAACCTCGGGTTATCTCTGCAGTCTCCAAACATGATCTGCTCTAATAATAATTTAATAATACTTTAATAGAAACTCGCTTTAATAGAACTTCTTTTCACTTAAGGTCACCAACATTGAAATTGCATCTGTAAGATGGTTTTCTTTGTCATTTGAAATTAAAGACACATTTGTGTGTGTGTGTGTGTGTGTGTGTGTGTGTGCTTATTTTTCTCTGTTTTTAAGGTACAGATGTTGTAATAGGGTACCGTTTTACGATTGGGAAAGCACACATTGACATCGTGGAGGCTTTGTTATTTTGTTTTAATAGTGCTAGAGAAAAGATGCTGCCAACAATAGAAAGATATGAAATAAACTTTTGATAAGGTCATTTAGTTTTCTTCTAAATATATTTCCTACAAATTGTGGCTTTGATGTAGATCCAGCTTCACTTTGTGATTTGTTTTCATTAAAGGGATCGTTCACCATCCAAAAATGACAGTTCTGTCACCATTATGCACCCTTATGTCATTCCAATCCAACTTTTTTTTTTCTGGGAAATACAAGCTTGATGTATTATTAAAGAATGTACTGGCCACACTTGTCTTTGCAATTAAAATGAATGTGGACTGAAGCTTTAAAGCATTAAAAAGTACCATAAAATTAGAGCTATACATACTCTTCCAGACAGAAGTATGGAAATATCTAAGACTTTTTGATGTTTCCAAAAGAAATCTCTTATGCTCACCAAGCCAGCATTTATTTGATAAAACATGCAGTGAAAAGAGATTTTTATATAACTTAAAATAACTGTTTTCTATTTTGGTATATTTTAGACTGTAACTTATTCCTGTTGTCAAAGCTGAATTTTCAGTATCATTACTCCAGTCTTCAGTGACACATGATCCTTCAGAAATCATTCTAATATGCTGATTTGATGCTCATTTATTTTTATTTTTGTGTGATCAAAAGACCAAAAAGATGTAGGGCCCTATAATACACCCTATCATACGCCCTATAATACACCCTGCGCAATGCGACGCATAGTGCAGCGCAAGTGTGTTTGCTAGTTTCAGTCCGTCACGTCATTTAATTAGCAAATGCATTTGCGCTCATTTGTGCACCCATGGGCGTGCTGGTCTAAAAAACAGGTGTGTTCAGGCGCATTGCTGGCGCATTGCTATTTTAAGGAGCTGAAAATAGACTGCGCCATAGACCAACTCAAACCTGGTCTAAAGTCTGGTGCAATGTTTTTTCTTTGTTATTTAAAGAGCGTACACACTGCTTATTAAACACAGGGACGCACAGCAGCACACAAACATGCCAAATATAAAAAATGAAAGGATTACAATGCATACAATTTTTTTGAAGGCTAAATATATATATATGCAGAAGTCTCCAAACTCATCCTTTCTAATCACCCTACTATTTGCCCGCTTGATCCTATTCCATCTCATCTCCTTCAGGCCATTTCTCCTGCAGTTGTACCTGCACTCACTCACATCATCAACACATCCCTCCACACTGGTGTTTTCCGCTCATCATTTGGACAGGCTCGTATAACTCCACTACTTAAGAAACCCACCCTCAACCCATCTCTTTAAGATAACTACAGAACAGTTTCCCTTCTTGCTTTCATTGCAAAAACACTTGAACAAGCTGTGTTCAACCAAGTCTCTACATTTCTCACACACAACAACCTCCTTGACGGCAACCAATCTGGCTTCAGAAGTGGACATTCAACTGAGACTGCCTTGTTCTCAGTTGTTGAAGCTCTAAGACTGGCAAAAGCGGAATCCAAATCCTCAGTACTTATCCTGCTTGATCTGTCTGCTTCTTTTGACACGGTTAACCACCAGATCCTTTTATCAACCCTACTGGCAAAGGGCATCTCAGGAACCACATTTCAATGGTTTGAGTCTTACCTATCAGATAGGCCCTCCAACTATCTTGGAGAGGTGAGGTGTCCAAGTCACAACACCTAACTACTGGGGTGCCTCAGGGCTCAGTTCTTGGAACACTTCTCTTCTCTGTCTACATGGCTGTGGCAAGGGGGGGCGTGGTTTAGCGAACCCTGCAGCGGGGGAGAGCGTCAGGAGACGCGCGGTGAGTGAGTGGGTTAAGCGCAAATAACGAACACCTGTCTCTTGTTGCAGTAATTGGCGTGGAGAGAGTATAAAACACCAGAAGAAACAGGTGCGGGGGAGAGAGAGAGAAGGACTACTGGCTGCTACCTGTGGACTGGATTTATGTTGATTGTTTTGTCTTTTGTTGGTGCATGTTTTGCCCACTTTTTGTTTGAAAATGTATAAATGAACAGTCAGTAGTCACAGCCGACCCTGCCGTCTTCCTTCCTACATAACGAACATTGTTACACTGGTGCCGAAACCCAGGAAGGAAGATGGATGCCGCCACCGTGCCTGTGCCCTCTGCTGCACCGTTTGTGGAGCTGATTACATCCCTCGCGGTCATGCAACATGATCAACACCAGGCCCTGCTGGAGTTACATCACGATCAGGAGAGGCGGTTTCAGGCCGTCTTCCAAACCCAGCAGGAAGACCGCGAGAGGTTCCAGAGCTGGATGGACCGGGAGGTTCGGCCAGAAGCCACGGTCCAACAAGCTGTGCCCGCCCACCTCCCTCTTCACAAAATGGGGCCTGAGGACGACCCGGAGACATTCCTGGACTTATTTGAGAAGTCAGCCGAGGTCCATGGCTGGCCGCGGGACCAGTGGCCGATGCGCCTGGCCCAACAGCTCCGGGACTCTTGCCGCAAATGGTTGCTGGCCGACGGAAGCGACGTGGAGAAGATAATCGATCGTGTGGTGCTGGAGCAGTTTGTCACTCGGCTACCAAGAAGAACTGCCGAGTGGGTCCAGTACCACCGCCCCACGTCGCTGGAGTCGGCTATTGATCTCGCGGAGGACCATATGGTGGCAAACCTCTCCCATCAGCTTCTCTCTCTCCTTCTTTTTTTCTCCTTCTCTCTCTCGGGCCTGTCCCTTTACCTAGGTCCCATCCGCCAAAAAAATGGCCAAAACCACTATGCGGCTCTCCGAGTCCTGCCCAGGGGGCTTGGACCCCGCCCCTGTTTCCCTGCTCTCTCCACGCCAACCGCTTAACCCACTCCCTGCCACTGGAGCGGCGGGGAGGTCTGGGCCGGCCTGCTGGCGTTGCGGGGAATACGGACCATTTTGTGGACAAGTGTCCCGTTATGGAGGTGGGGACAATGATCCGGGTCCCGGACGTCCCGCAGGGTGGTACCAAATACCTGTGAGTATTAAGGGGGGTACCTATCAGGCATTGGTGGATTCAGGATGTAACTAAACCTCAATCCATCAAAGTTTGATACAATCCGGGGCATTGGATACGAGCCGCATGGTTAAAGTACGGTGTGTGCACGGGGATGTGGTTGAGTAATTTAAAGAATTATTGGGGGTTTTATGTACGGATGCCTCTTGGGGAAAGAATGCACCGGAGGGGAATGCGAGTGTGCAGGCGGGAGAGACTGAAACGGGACCACTGAGTACTGCCACAGGGGAACAGAGCGAAATCGAGAGAATTATTCTCTCGGAGCGCGATGATTTTCCCCTGGAGCAGTCTCAGGATGAGATGCAGAAACGCGCGTTTGAACAGGTCAGGACCATCGACAGTCAGCCTCTCCATCCTGGACAGCCGCTTACCTGTCCATATTTTGCAATAATTAAAGATAGGTTGTATCGAGTGACCCAAGACGCTCAGACAAAAGAAGATACAACCCAGTTATTAGTTCCTAGGAGCCGCCCGGAAATGCTTTGTCAGGCGGCTCATTCTAATCCAATGGCTGGTCATTTAGGACAAGGAACAACACTAAATCACCTCATGACCCGTTTTTTTTTTTGGCCGGGCATTCACGAGAATGTGCGCAGGTGGTGCGCGGCTTGTCGTGAATGTCAGTTGGTAAACCCACCGGCCACCCCAAAAGCACCTTTGCGCCCCCTCCCATTAATGCAGGTCCCCTTCGAGAGAATTGGCATGGACCTCATCGGGCCACTAGAGCGACCAGCACGAGGACATCGTTTTGCATTAGTCATTGTGGATTATGCAACACGATATCCAGAAGCAGTGCCTCTTCGCAACATTTCTGCTAAGAGTGTTGCTGACGCGCTGTTTTCTTTAATCTCCCGAGTGGGGATTCCTAAGGAAATCTTCACTGATCAGGGCACGGCGTTTATGTCACGGACATTACGTGAACCTTACGAATTATTGGGCATTACAGTTTTTTTCGATTGCTAAACGACAGTGGGCAAAACTGGAGTCACATGTGCAAAACTCTAACTACAGTCTGCACTACCAACAGTCACCTGAGCTAAACAGTTCACATCACCTGCAAAACTCATTCCAAGCAACCAAACTCTTAACACATGGCTCAAAACAGACTCAGTGCAGCCAAACACTACACATAACCCTCACTGAGATAACACACTGAGAGGAAAAACACTAGCATCAAACACCAATACAGAAAATACTAACTTTTCATCTTTACAGTTTGAACAGTTTCAGTGACTTCATACAAAGTCATATTTTCTTCAAAGAAAAGAGTGACATTCTTTCACATGATTTATTTACATTTTTAGAACATAATTCTTTTAGGTAAATGAAAATTAGCAGTTTGTTTCAATAGTCTGCAGTAATTTACAGAATTACAGTAATGAGAAAAAAAGGTAGAAACTAAAAGTACATACTGTAATTCGAACAAATAATTTTCAGGGCTAATCCTGAAATTGCAATCAGCAGTGTTTGAAAGGCACAATGCTGAAATCTATTCTGTTTTGAATGTGTGGTTCACAGTTTTGACAGCAGTGTGTTAGCATTTGAACAAAGTGCTGTAAATCCACAGTGTTGTGCAGGTTGTGGTTAAAGTTGTGGGATAAGTGTGTAGAGTTTTGAAAACCGTGTTCAAGCAATGAAAAACGAACTAGAGTTTGGTCCACATGTACTGCTGCTGTACAGACTGTAGTTAGAGTTTTGCACATGTGACTCCAGTTGTGCCCACTGTCGTTTAGCAATTGGAAAAAAACTGTAAATCAATTCGGACCAGCGTCTGTCACCCACAAACGGACGGGCTGGTCGAACGTTTTAATCGCACGCTTAAGACAATGATTCGTAAATTCGTTCAAGAAGACGCCAAAAATTGGGACAGATGGTGGAACCCCTGTTGGTCGCTGTGCGAGAGGTCCCGCAAGCCTCCACGGGGTTTTCCCCCTTCGAGTTGCTCTATGGTCGCCAGCCCAGGGGGGTGCTGGACGTCATAAGAGAGACTTCTAAAATCTAAAAACGAAATTCAGTTTGTGATGGACCTGAGAACAAAACTCCACACTTTGGGGCGGCTCTCTATGGATAATTTGATACAGGCCCACAACAAACAGAGCCGGCTGTATAACAGGGGAACCAAGTTGCGTTAATTTGCACCGGGAGATAAAGTGCTTGTATAGACAAGTTCAAAATTACTTGCAAAGTGGCAAGGACCGTTTGAGGTCACACGGCAAGTTGGAGAGCTCGATTATGAGGTAATACGCTCAGATAGGAGAGGAGCACGTCAAATTTATCACCTCAATCTCCTAAAAAAATGGGATGAGGGAGAATCATTGATGTTGGCGATGGTGATTAGCGGAGAGGATGATCTTGGACCAGAAGCGAATATAAAAGAACAATCTCTCGCTCTGGCCCCAGGGGGAGATCATCTCTCGCCCTCCCAGCTCATTTGTTTGACTACATTACAGGCAGACTTTGCTGACGTGTTTTCTCCCCTACCTGGCCGTACAAATCTCATTCAGCACCATATCGAGACAGAGCCGGGCGTGGTGGTTCGCAGCCGGCCATATCGCTTGCCTGAAAACAAGAAAAAAGAAGTTCAGGAAGAATTAGGTGCGATGCTTGAAATGGGGGTAATAGAAGAATCTAACAGTAACTGGGTGAGCCCGATAGTTTTAGTTCCTAAAACGGATGGCTCAGTGCGGTTCTGTGTGGATTTTCACAAGGTGAATGCTGTGTCGAAATTCGACGCATATCCAATGCCACGGGTTGATGAATTGCTTGACCGGCTTGGTACGGCTTGTTTTTTTTCGACATTGGACTTAACAAAGGGTTATTGGCAGATCCCCTTGTCTCCATTATCCAGAGAAAAAACAGCTTTCACGACGCCGTTTGGATTACACCAATTTGTTACACTCCCTTTCGGGCTGTTTGGCGCGCCGGCTACGTTTCAGCGACTAATGGACAGGGTGTTGCGGCCCCATGGTGCATATGCTGCTGCTTATCTAGATGATATCATTATATTTAATAATGACTGGCAGCGGCATATGCAGCATGTGAGGGCGGTACTGAGGTCGCTGAGAGGGGCTGGGCTTACGGACAACCCGAAGAAGTGTGCGATTGGGCGCGTGAAGGTAAAGTATCTGGGTTTTCACTTAGGACATGGACAGGTGCGTCCCCAAATTGATAAGACTGCAGCGGTTGCGATCACTGTGATCACTCGTTGGTATCTAGCTTTACAGCCTTTTAAGTTCAAGGTGGTCCACAGGCCAGGTGTTCAGATGGCTGTGGCCGAGTTCCTCTCCCGGAATGGGGGGGTGGGGGGTGGGGGTGTTGCAGGCCGGATGGCTCCCCGGCCTGAGTTGGGCGGTGGGGGTATGTGGCAAGGGGGGGCGTGGTGTAGCGAACCCTGCAGCGGGGGAGAGCGTCAGGAGACGCGCTGTGGGTGAGTGGGTTAAGCGCAAATAACGAACACCTGTCTCTTGTTGCAGTAATTGGCGTGGAGAGAGTATAAAACACCAGAAGAAACAGGAGCGGGGGAGAGAGAGAAGGACTCCTGGCTGCTACCTGTGGACTGGATTTATGTTGATTGTTTTGTCTTTTGTTGGTGCATGTTTTGCCCACTTTTTGTTTGAAAATTTATAAATAAACAGTCAGTAGTCACAGCCGACCCTGTCGGCTGCTGATGACACTCAACTCTACCTCTCAGTCCATCCTGATGACCCGACGATAGCTGCTTGCATCTCAGCTTGTCTAACAGACATTTCTTGCTGGATGATGACCCATCACCTTCAACTCAACCTCGCCAAGACAGAACTGCTTGAACTGTGGTTCCAGCAAACCCACCGTTTCATCATAATTTCACCATCAAGTTAGGCACATCAACCATAAATTCTTCAAAAACAGCCAGAAGCCTTGGAGTTATGATTGATGATCAGCTGATTTTCTCAGACCACATTGCAATCTGTCCGATCCCGCAGATTTGCTTTATTCAACATCAAGAATATCAGACCCTTTCTTTCGGAACATGCTGCACAACTAATTGTTCAAGCTCTTGTTCTGTCCAGGCTGGACTATTGCAATGCTATCTTGGCAGGTCTTCCAGCCAGTTCTATCAAACCTTTACAATTAATCCAGAATGCGGCAGCAAGATACATTTTTAATGAGCCAAAAAGAATACAAGTCACACCTCTGTTTATCAATTTACCAATAGCTGCTCGCATAAAATTCAAGGCATTGATGTTTGCCTACAAAACTACCACTGGCTCTGCACCCATTTACCTAAATTTGTTACTTCAGACTTATGTGCCCTCTAGAAGCTTGCGTTCTGCAAGTGAACATCGCTTGATTGTGCCATCCCAAAGAAGCACAAAGTCTCTTTTACGGACTTTTAAATTAAATGTTCCCTCCTGGTGGAATGACCTCCCCAACTCATTCCGAGCAGCTGAGTCCTTAGCCATCTTCAAGAATCGGCTTAAAACCCATCTCTTCCATCTTTATTTGACCCTCTAACTTTAACACTCACTATTCTAATTCTATTCTTAAAAAAAATCTAACTACCTTTCTAATCTTTTTGTATTCTATTTTCTTTCCATTTATTATGCAATTGTGTGTGTGTGTGTGTGTGTGTGTGTGTAAAGACCTCTAACACTAGCTTGCTCTATTCTTTTTTTTTTATTCTATCTGTTTTCTTTTGATTTATTATATTATTTAACCCCTTACCAGTCATCCCCCATTTTGGCATGAAGACAGAAATGACATACCCAAAATAAAAGGTTTCTGCTCATTTTTCTTTCTGACTAGATACATAATCAACATTTGTTCACAAAGCTGACACGTCAAAGTTTACTGTTCAGGAATCAGATTTACTTAGACTGTTATGATACTAGAGATATATAAGCTCAAACATAAACATAAAAATATTAAAAAAATTGTTTATGTTGGATATTATTTTAGAAACGCAGTGTAGCTAAAGCCACAAGTCTATCAAAGCTTCAATTGAAATTTCATAATTCAATCTGTAAAACTGAGAATTTTATATTATATTTTCTAAGGCCATGTCATGTGTTTTTAGAGAAGGCTAATCTGATTGATTTATGGCACTTGTCATCTCTGTAAGATCACACATGTAAACTCTCATATGTGCTCTATCTGTGTGTTTGGCTCTGAATACTCCCCCATTCATGATTCTATTGTTCTCAAAAAACAAGTCTTTCACACCTCCGCCAGGTATGACACATTATCCGCATTATTCTTTAATCATTATTCTTTTGTTTTTATTTCACCTTTTTTAGCCTTTGTTGTGGTATTATAAGCTTTACAAAACTACCAAGCTGCAATCTCACTTCAGTCTCAGTATGCATTTAGCCCATGCTATGTGTACTGTGTTAACCTAACTGAGACTTGTTATAGCACTTATATATCATTGCTCTTTTTGTTGTTTTTGATTGCTTCCACAGGCCTTATTTGTAAGTCGCTTTGGATAAAAGCATCTGCTAAATGAATAAATGTAAATAAATGTAATACTGTATATATATAAATGCCTACATGTCATAATGTATAGTCATCGCATGGATCAGAATTAGGCTATTTGCCCTCACAAGAACCGCTCCGTTTCATCTCGGAGACGTGTTCTGTCTTTGCGCTTGCCAAATTCCGCCATGTGTACATAGCAGATCCGTCATGGTACGAGCGCAACTGGCTCTTAAAGGGAATGGAAGATGAGACTCTTATTGGTTTATTGCACGTTATGCCCAAAAAACACCCATTACTCATTAAGAGAATAGGGACAACCCGTTAAGACCATGCGCCCGGGCACGTCAACTGTTTTCCAGTCGTTAAAATAGCAAATGTGGATTTGGACACGCCCTAAGTGCACCTGCGCCATGCGCTTTACACTTTGCATTTATTTCGTTAAAATAGGGCCCGTAAAGTTTATGGCATTTTTGCACAGTCTTTTCTTTTAACTTGAGAAATCTGCATTTTATGAAAAATTACTATTTCAAATATTTTCTCTCCCAGATGAGAAAAATAGTTAGCTTGTAGTAATTACTGTAGTATTATTATACTTTGAGACTATTTGTAAAATGGCGGCAAAGCTGTGATGGCATGTTCTTAAACATTTTGTTTAGAATTCTAATATGAAATCTGGTCTGGAATCAGTTATTCTGAACTCTTTGCTCACTGATGTAGGAATACTCTAAGGTAGGCTGAACAGTCAGGAGAGAACTTTGCTTGAGTATAAGTATGTATCATATTTGGCACATTATTGTGTATTCAGACACAGTCTTGATGGATGGCTCTGGCAACAAGAGACATCAGTGAATAAGAAAGGAAAGGACACTCTCTGTATCCAAATTTTCAATCATCTAGATTGAAGGCATCTTTAAAAGGGAAACGACTGCACTTTTAAAGAAGAGACTCTCATTCATAAAGAATGACTCTGTCCATCATTCATCTGATTTATTATTCAGAGATACAAAATAACAAATTGATCTGCATGTTGTTTAGTGTCTATTCTGTCCAATTTATTTATTCACAATTTCAATTGTGTAATGCATCAGAGGTTTGTCCTAACTATTAACTGATCATTTGAAGGGTTAGGATAGGTCTAGCTTAATTTTAGTGTTGCAATAGGACTAGCTCAGCTTTACTGGCTGCTTTAGGCCGTCTGAAATGTAGAATTAAGCATGAGATAGATGTATTGCTGGCAGCTCATACCTGTCATAGGAAGTCTGATAGCACCAGAGCCTGTGCCTCCATGTTTAAAGGGTCATTCATCAAGGCAGACGTTTTTATAACGCCTTTTTGTTATCGCCTCTCTGTTCTACCAAGATTTGCCTCACAAGTTTGCCTGCAAATGAAGTTGGCAGCTTTTTACATCAGCCCATCTCTATCCTTGCCTCCGAAAATAAGTCATTTTTCCTAATATGCAGTGAAGGAGTAGAAACTCAATACATTTACAATGAGTTGAATGGAGTGTTTGCTTACTGGCTTGTGACTAGCTGATATGAGCGAAAGCACATTAGGGGCAAATACTGCGTTCTCATAATGCATGTTTTACTGTGAATTTGGACAGTAAAATGCTTCATATTTGGACTTGAGCATCAGTAGACAATCTGACTGATTTATTTTAATATTTTAATTGAATTTAAGTTAATATGTTGTTATTTTAATTAAATTAAATTAAATTAAATCTAAATATATTTAATTCAATATATTTTTATTTATTATTTTTATTTAATTGAATATGCAATAAGCTAAGTGGCTATAATCATATGTATATATATATATATGTATATGTGTATATATAAAATCTATAACAACGATTTTTGTTAAATCTCATCTCATTTTAACTTATTGAATCTTGCTTGTTTCACAGTTTGCAAGTTTATACTTTGTTCATACTTTTTAATTGTTTACTTTTTAATTTTTAATTGTTTACTTTTTAATTTATTTTTCACTATTCACAGATTTATGCTTTTAAGCAATGTAAAAAATGACTCTTGAAAATGTTATTTAAGTAGTCAAATAAATGCAAATACTTCATAATAAACTGTAATATTTCTCACTTAAGAATATTTAGTTTTAGTGCATTAGTACAGTATATCTTGCACCTCTAATTTTACGCGATATATAAAGTGGAACTAACAAATAGAGTTGAGAGAGAAGGAAAGGAGAGGGATGAGATATGATGGACAGGGAGTGATGCAGATCTGATCATTTTGGTAAAAGCTGATGATGGCCACCTGTGTGTGTATGTCAGCACAATCGCATCATTAATCTCAGCCTGCCAGATGTGTGATTCTGCATCTGTGCTCACATTAGAGAGAGAAGAAACAATGAGAAGTTCATGTTACATATAAATATGGAGAAGGCTACAGTGGCCCCATAAAGTATTTGGACACTTAAGTCAACACTTAATGTGTGAATGTCATTGCATTAGATAACAAAAAAGATGAAGAGTAGAAAGTGTAACTGCTGAAGAGGATTATGAAATGTTTGGAAGTGTGGGGTAGGAAGACTTCTGACAGCGTGTCTGCTGTCTTCGTGTCCACACACACACACACACACACACACACACACACACACACACAGTAAACACACCTTCACTGTCTTCTCATCACTTCTATAAAGTATTAATAATATCGAAAAACAGAAGATCAGAAGATGAGAGAGGCTCCAGTGAGGACATTTTTGGAGGGTGGATGAGGAATCCGGTACAGAACAAATGAAAAATAAGTTTAACTCACTGCCAGAAGACAGGAGTTTAAAGCTTTTTGTGTTGCGATTCTCTCCGGATGTCTCAAAATGTATCATTAAGAAGCCCTCAAACAGTTTTAGCATCACATTCTGTCAGGCAGACAGAGAGTTTTTCTATAACTGACTCTGTTACCCCGACTGTACTGTGATTATAATGAGAACATGGTCAGAGTTGCCAGATTCCAGTATCCCTATGCATGAATGTGACTGATTTATTGGAAGGGTTGCCAGATCAGATTTAATTCACACATGAAAGAGCAGTTAAAAAAAATGAGGCTTTGTAAGGTTTCGATTTTCACAGGTGCCTGATCATGTTTAATGCACATGAAGGAACAGTACAGTAGAGATGATACAGTCCGTATGTTCAGGCTTCTATGCTTCACTAGTTCCAGATGGGATCCATCGTACGGACATGGGAGGGAAAAACAGTTCTTCTACTTTTATGACCTCGTCGGATGCTGAGCGATTCAACCATCCAGAACAGTCAATTAGTTAAAAAAACAATCTATGTAGTGATGCATGATGGAAAACATTTTTTATAATAATTTTTATTTTATAACTTCTAATGTTAATTTTGTTAGCTATTTAGTCTTAGTCCCATGTTACATGTCCATGTTGGATTTATAGAAAGTGAAAAAAAAGTGACGTGACATTCAGCCAAGTATGGTGACCCATACTCAGAATTTGTGCTCTGCATTTAACCCATCCGAAGTGCACACACACAGAGCAGTGAACACACACACACACACTGTGAACACACACCCGGAGCAGTGGGCAGCCATTTATGCTGCGGCGCCCAGGGAGCAGTTGGGGGTTCGATGCCTTGCTCAAGGGCACCTAAGTCGTGGTATTGAAGGTGGAGAGAGAACTGTACATGCACTCCCCCCACCTACAATTCCTGCCGGCCCGGGACTCGAACTCACAACCTTTCGATTGGGAGTCCGACTCTCTAACCATTAGGCCACGACTTCCCATGAATTTATCATATTTAGTCAACCTTATCCTGTTTAGTTTTAGTCGACTAAAAGTCTCAACATTTTAGTCTAGTTTTAGTCAATGAAAACTTGACATTTTAGAAATAAGATTCTTATTAATTAACCGTACAGCAGTATTAACTTTGGCAGCCATTTTTCATTTAATCTTAGTCTTACTCAAATGTAGTAATATAATTTTAGTTATCATATTTAGTCAACCTTGTCCTGTTTTTGTTTAGTCAATGAAATTTATGAGCGTTTTCATGCTGTAAAATGGTTAAACTGATCAAAATAATTTTTGCTCAAAATTATAATCGTAATGATTGTTGTCATGTGAAAAATGCATTGTGTATTTTACAATATCTAATGTACTGATTTATTATAGGCTTTTTATTATTTAAATTAATACCAAAGACTTATGCAATCTCTGCTAAACTGCTAAAACAAACGAAAAATATTATAACAGTGAAATTCCAAGTTATTCCACTAATTCCAATAACCTATTTCTCTATTAAAACAACAGAAGTTGAGTAAGTGCATTTATTCAGCAAACACAATCGCAAACTATACAGTCGAGATCTCAGAACAGAGACCGGCTGAAGGACGACTTTCATGTAGATCGCTAAACTCCAGCTTGTTTGTTGGTGTTTCATATCTTCCGCAATGAGGAGCTAGTGTGTGCGAATGGTTGCCAGATTCTGCCAAAATACCGGGCAGAGAATGTATCCTTATAACAGTGAAGCTTTGATTTCGGGGAGTTGATCTTTTGATATCTGGCCACTCATTTAAGCTCGCCTTGTAAAGGCATGTAGAGCAGCCCAAAATAACATTTTGTCTCCTTTGTTTGATGAAAATAAAAAGAGATTCGTTTTTATCTTTTTGAATACATTTTAGCCACGTCTTTCAGTCTTTCACTCATGTCTTTTAGATTAAGTACACATCATTTATTTATTTAATTACTTACTTATACAGTATGCTGCTGCATTAATAGAAGTACCAAAAAGCAATACTTGGATGGATGTGTGGAATACAATTCATACTATAGATGTAATTCATTATGTGATATGTAGTTATTGACATTATATTTTCCTAAAGATACAGTTGTCACTGTTAAAGGTAGATGAAACAGTGGCCGAATGAAGTAGCCTGTCATTTGCTATGAGTTAAACCCATTTAATTTTACAAACTGATACTGAATTTATAATTAATTATTTGACTGACGGTGTGCAAGCTCATGTCAATAACACTACATTGTGAACATCTAATGAATTTTCTGATGATCCTTTGGATGTTCTAACATGAATTTGAATATTTTTTCTGCGAGTGGAAAAAATAAAACAAATAGAGAATAGACACATTATGAGGTTTGTGAATGAACTCGATTTTCTGTTGCTGTTCTTTCATAGATACGTCTTTTAAAGATAGACCTTCACTAAATTGCACCATCACCCCTCCAATTCATCTTTAAAATGTGCTTGTTTTGAATCACTTTGTCCATCAAGTCTTTCTTTAATGCAGACCCTTTGCAGACCACTGTTGTTTCTTTAGATCTGTCACAGTAAATGGCTTGTCTTGTGTGTGCTGGACAGGATGAAGATTGCACTGCTGCTTTAAGTGGCCACCATTCAGTGCTCTTGTTTGACATTTCAGAGTCTTGTCTTTGACCCAAGGCTAAAGGATAAGTCTACAATTAGACCCTTCCACACACACACACACACACACACACACACGTCTTTCAGTGATATCAAGGGACAAAAGGCACCTAACTTGGCCTGTTATTTCTGAAAAGTGTGAAAAGTTTAACTTGTATGTTAGCTATCAGTAATGATATGTATATGTGTGAAAGCAGTCTCTTTAATGGATAAACATCTATAGAAAATATTCTTGATTTGATTCCAGGGTCTGGCTGAGGGACAAACGGCACCATGGGAAACTGCCAAGAAGGAAGAAAACCGCAACAAGAATCGCTACGGCAACATCATCGCTTGTGAGTACTGAAACAACAAAGAATCCTAAATATTATTTAACAAAATTTCTAAATCAAATTCTGGGTTTCTTTCACCTTAATAACTGCACCTCACACCTCAGCCGCACCAATGGCTGTATTTTTCATTATGCTTAAAAAGTACTGTGGAAGTACTCTGCTACAGCGAGGTATCCGATGGTAACATCATAATACATTTGACATTCCTTTAACATATTCTTTGTATTTACAAGTTTAAGGTAAGACCACATCCAAAATTCACAGAAGTGCACGGTACCGAACCACTTCATTCAAAAAGTACCAAAAACTACCATGTTACTACATTGGTACATTTAAATACCATGGTACTTGAATTTCTGTACATTTTAAAGTACCATAGTTTAACATAATCCTGTTTCACCATGTTCATATACCATGGAAATACCATGTGTACATGGTACACCAAGATATTTCAAAGAATACTTTTGAAGATGTCAAAACATGATGCTATTGCCAGAGTAGTACCATGATAGACTTTGGTAATTATTTTGCTAATATTGCGCCATTAAATGATATCTGGTTGTTGACATTATATTTCTTCTACAAGATTTAGTTGTCTCTGTCATGGTGCTCTTAAAATGAGATGAAACATTGGGCCAAATGAAATAGCCTGTAAGTCGCTCACAGCCAGCGGGTATTATGATGAATTTGCTATAAGTTAAACCCATTAATTATACATGTTGCTAATGAAAACGTCTCAGGTTATGACTGTAACCTTTGTTTCCCGAGAAGGGGAACGAGAACTGCTTTGAACGACACTTTGGGGGGAAGCCCCTCAGCGTAGCGCTTCTGAAGTATGAATGAAACTGAGCCAATCTTGATTGGTGTTGCGTCATGACATAATGTGTGACGGCATACGCGGAAGCTATAAAAAGGACACCGGCACACAACAGAGACAGCTTCTGTAATGAAGCAAGCGCTCCCAGGCAGGGGGAGGTGTGGCGAAGGGACGCAGTTCTCGTTCCCCTTCTCGGGGAACAAGGGTTACAGTCGTAACCCGAGACGTTCCCCTTCGAGGGAACATTGAACTGCGTCGAACGAGTACCCACTATGCCACAACGAGCCCTGCCTGTCCGAGTGTGAAGCTGCGCACAGGCCCACTTAGGACGAGAGCCCAAGGGTACCAGGTGTCGATGGAATGTCCAGGCTGTAGAATCTAATAAAAGTGTGAGGGGTGGCCCATCCTGCTGCATCGCAGACCTCCTGGATGGGGGCCCCTGAGAGGAGGGCTCTAGAGGACGCCATGCCTCTGGTAGAATGAGCCCTCACGGCCAGAGGTGAAGGCAAATCGCGCACCTCGTAGGCCATAGATATAGCTTGGACAATCCAGTTGCTAATGGTCTGTTTGGAAGCAGGAAGCCCCTTCTTGGGCGAGCCGAAACAAACTAACAACTGGTCTGACTTCCGCCATGAGGAGGACCTCTGGATATATATTTTCAGAGCTCTGACAGGGCAGAGCAAGTGAAGTCTCTCCTCATCCGCCGTCACGTGAGGTGGAGAATGAAAAGCCCCATTAGATATAGAGAGTGCCTGGAGATCTCCTACCCTCCTCAGAGAAGTAATGGCCAACAAGAAAGCCACCTTAAGGGAAAGGTTCTTGGCCTCAGCCGACTCCAGCGGTTCGAAGGGGGCCTCAACCAACCCTCCGAGAACCACCGCCAGGTCCCAAGTGGGAACCCTGGTAAGAGCCGCAGGTCTCATCCTCCAAGCCCCACAGAGGAAACGTACGACCAACGGCTGTCTCCCCAGAGGCCCATCACTCAGAGGAGCGTGGAAAGCCGAAATGGCAGCCATGTACACCTTGAGAGTGGACAGGGTAAGACCAGCTGAGAAGCGATCTTGGAGGAACTCCAGCACTGAAGCCACTGGGCAGTTAACTGGGTCCACCTCACGCTCTCTGCACCAAACGGTGAAAACATTCCATTTTAGGCCGTACAATTTCCTCGTGGAGGGAGCTCTAGAGCTGAGTATGGTCTCCACTACTCCTGCTGACAGGCTGGCCTCTCAGTACTGTGCCCCCTCAGGGGCCAGACCCACAGTTTCCATAGTTCGGGCCAAGGGTGAAGTATTGAGCCCTCTGCCTGTGTAAGCAGGTCCCTCCTGATGGGAAGCTCCCATGGAGGGCCGTCCAGGAGTAATATTATATCTGAGAACCATACTCGGGCCGGCCACAATGGGGCTACCAATAATAAACTGATGCCGTTGCGACGAACCCTCTCTAGAACTCCCGGAAGCAGAGCGATCGGGGGAAAGGCATGCAGCCTCGGCCACGTCTGTACCATGGCATCCAACCCCAGTGGGGCTGAATGTGTGAGGGAGATTCACAGTGGACAGTGAGTCGTCTCTCGAGACACGAATAAATCCACTTCCACTGGGCCGAACCTCTGACATATTGACTCCACCACCTCGGTATGGAGTCTCCATTCCCCGGGCCTCAGCCCCTGCCTCGACAGGATGTCTGCTCCCTGATTCTGATTCCCTTGGATGTATGTTGCTCTGAGAGACAACAATTTCCCTTGGGACCACAAGAGGATCTGATGCGCCAGTCTGCATAGAGGCCGAGACCTCAGACCCCCTTGATGGTTTATATAGGCCACCACCGACATATTGTCCGCCCTCATAAGGATGTGATGACCGGCAGGATCCGGCAGGAAGCTCCTCAGAGCTCGGAACACCGCCAACATTTCCAGGCAGTTTATATGCCAGGAGGAATGATGGTCCTGCCATAGACCTCTCGTTAAGCGGCCGTCCATGACCGCGCCCCAGCCCGTGAGGGAGGCATCTGTCGAGACGGCTTTCCGGCGACATAACGCTCCCAGCACGGGACCTTGGGACAGAAACCGAGATCTCTTCCACATAGATAAGGAACGAAGGCATCTGCGCGTAACCCTGATCATGCGAAATTGGTTTCCCCTCGGAGAGAACCCCTTGGTTTTCAACCACCACTGCAAGGGTCTCATGTGCAGGAGAACGAATGGAATGATATTGGATGCTGCTGCCATGAGACCTAACCCTCTCTGTAAATGTTTTACAGTGATGGCCTGGCCTAGCTTTATCCTGGTCACCGTGGCCAGGATGGATTCAATCCGTGCAGGAGACAATTGTGCCCGCATTGTGACTGAATCCCGCACCACTCCCAGGAACGTGGTTCTCTGGGCTGGTGCCAACACACTCTTTTTCATGTTGCGTCTCAATCCCAGGCTCTGGATGTGGGCAAGGAAAACATCTCGATGCCAAACTGCCAGCTCTTGTGACTGGGCTAGAATCAGCCAGTCGTCGATATAATTGAGAACCCTGAGACCCTGAAGCCTCAGCGGTGCTAGAGCTGCATCCATACATTTTGTAAATGTGCGAGGGGAGAGAGCTAGGCCAAACGGAAGAACCCGATATTGGTACGCCTCGCCCCCGAAGGCGAACCTCAGGAACTTCCTGTGAGACGGAAGGATGGAAATGTGGAAGTATGCGTCCTTCAGATCTATCGTGACAAACCAATCCTCGGATTGAATTTGGTTCACGATGATGGGAATAGTGAGCATCTTGAACCTGAATCTCCTCAGAGACCGATTCAAGTGCCTGAGATCTATTATTGGACGCAACCCCCCATCCTTCTTGGGAACTAAGAAGTAGTGGCTGTAGAACCCGGACTCCCTGTCTGGAGGAGGAATACATTCTATAGCCTCCTTTACCAGCAGATAGTTTACTTCTTGCTCCAACACACGACTCTGCTCTGGGTTGACTACAGTCCAGACCACCCCATTGAACTTTGGTGGGCGGGAACCGAACTGTAGTCTGTACCCCTTTTGAATGGTGCACAGAGCCCAAGGAGAAATATTAGTGAGATTTTTCCATGCATCAAAATACTCTACTAAGGGGACCAGCCTCTCGAGGCTGGCCTCAGGTATTAATCAGGATTCGTTCTTGTCCCCCCGAAGCGGATCTCCGGCAGGGTTTGACCAAGAACGATTCTCGATGTGCGGACGCGAATGCTGCCTGGCCGCAAGCCTGTGGGGCGGACAGTGCAGGGCGCGTTCGCTGGAGACCGATGCGTCCCGAAGCGCACTTAACGGCGGGAAGTCAACATCGATTTCCTGCGGGCTCCGCGGAGGAGGCGACCTCGATCGCTCCCCCATGGGTGGGCCCGCCCGCAGAGGGCCTAGGCTGGCTAGGACCTCTTCGTTGAAGCCTTCTTCGCCTGCAGGACGGCCCTCAGGTTGCCCGGCTGAGGCTTCGGCTGAGAGCGTCGTCTATGCCCCCAGGCTACCTGAGGGGGGGGCTCTAGAAGCGACGCTCTCTTTTTGCACCTGTCTATAGGCGGAGGAGCTGGCGGATGGCTGCGGCTGCTCGCTTGGGGCAGGCTTCTTAGGCCTCGAGCGGCGAGGGAGGTATTGTTTGAAGGCTGCAGACTGTTTATTTGCCTCCTGAAACCTGTCGACGACGATATTAATTGAGTCGCCGAACAAGCCAGAAGGCAGCCTTCCTCAACTCCGCAATAATTTCCGGAGTTGGACCCTCGCCCTCATCAATATCTTTAAGAAGGTCGGCCTGGTACGCCTGCAGTACAGCCATTGTATGCAGACTAGTGCCAGCCCGACCCGCAGCCATATAAGCCCTGCCCACTAACGCAGATGTATCACGGCACGGTTTAGTGTGCAGCACCGGGGTTTTTATCCCATAACCGCACAGGGGGGTTGGACACGTGAGATGAATGTGCAGGAAACGCTCGTCCAACTTGTTTTTAATAAGCGTTTCCTGCTTCTCATGTGGCCAACTGATATTAAGACGGGCCACTGCATGAGAGACAACCTCCACCAGCCCCTCATATGCGGGGACACAGGGTGGCGAGTCATGCCCAAAATCCCCGCCTTCGATGCTGAGCACGTCTACTTCCTCGAAAGTAGACAGCTCAAGCACCGGGCTCTCCACTCGTGTGGAAGAAGCCGCGGGGCGGATGAATTGCGAGAGTGTGTCTCGGCAGTCTCGAGATCCCCCGCCAGATCCATCTGCGAGCCCCATGAAGAGCGGGGCTCGCAAGCCTGGCCATCCCCACTGAAAATGGCCAGGCGGGAGCACAGCACACGGATTGGCAATCTCTCACAATTCTCGCAAGCAGCCCCCTCGAGAGCTGCCCGCGCATGCTGCACTCCCAAACAATGCACACACATACGGTGTGTGTCCCCACCCGTGATATAACGTGGACAGGGATGCACACACCTCGTGAAACTGCTCGCCATAATAATGCTTGTGACTATTAGACAATAAAACACCAAATAAGACAAACAAGACAGAGAGCGCTTGCTGAAGAACAGAAAGCTGTCTCTGTTGTGTGCCGGCGTCCTTTTTATAGCTTCCGCGTATGCCTTCACACATTACGTCATGATGCAACACCAATCAAGATTGGCTCAGTTTCATTCATACTTCAGAGGCGCTACGCTGAGGGGCTTCCCCCCAAAGTGTTGTTCGACGCAGTTCGATGTTCCCTCGAAGGGGAACTGTCCATCAGGCTGTTCATCAGTACAAAGGATTTTTTGTGAAAAAATGTGAAAAATGGAGATAAAGGAGATGTCTCCTTTATTTAACACCAGTTCCCTAGGGTGGTACTTTGCTTGCAACTGTGACATTAACCTATAGTAATGTGTAGCATTTAGTTTTTAGTTAGATGACTGCTTAAAGGCACCTAAACATTCTTAAGTTTTCTAGAAGAGCAGTGCAAAAACTCTCCAATATATATATATATATATAGCTTTAACTCATGGCTAAATTTAATATAACCAAATGAATTGCATTTGGACTTGGATAATGGGTTTTTAAGTAACTGAAAAATCTCAAGTCAATCAGTCAAAGGAGGGCATTGTTTTGTGAAGCATTTCATTATGTGAATGATAGTTTAACCACCCTAAATTGGAACGATGTCTTACATACTGAGCCAAGAAAAAAATTAACCCACAAACAAAATTGGCCATGCATCCCTTGATTAACATTGACAATTTATAGGAGAGGAAAGCCATTTCAATTAGAGACATCTGTCCAGTCTTGCTCATCTCTTCAGTGTTTAAGCAGGCAGTGTCAGCCATTCAAGCCCATATGGTCATCTATAATTCACGAGACTCTACACCCAAAATAAACTGTTATTGGCAAACATTTACATATCAGAGAACGAGGGTGGGGGAGTAGGAAGAAGGCTCGTATTTACTTCTGCTCACCATCAAAACCAATTTCTGCTTCTCTGTGTACGCTAAGATTTTTGTATCTTTTCCAGATGATTCCTCATTAGTATATTTCGTCAATTATGGTTGGGAGGGAGGTATGTGCACATAGCGAGCATACTATGATTTGGCGCAGGCTGTTTGACGGATGTGTTTTCTGTTTGGACTGAGATTGCAGGAAATGCTTTGGCAGCAGGTCTGAGTAGGAACGGATGAGTCACAGCATACCTATGGGTTTTATCCCAAAGCAGAGGACAATGACATCACAGAGAACTCAACAGAAAGAAAAAGAGCAGAAGGTTTTAAATGGATTGTTAAAAGAGGACTTTAAGTACTTGCCTGAAATTATAGTATTTTTACAGGAATTTGATGAATCTCAAATCTTTAGATAAAGAAAATAAAAAATAAAACTAAGGTAGGCATCACAATTCAGTTACAACTATCATTAGTTTTTATTATTATACATTTTTAATTATAGGTTTAATTATATATATATATATATATATATATATATATATATATATATATATATATATATATAAATATATATATATATATATAAATATATATATATATATATATATATCATCTTATGTGTATATATATATAGAGAGAGAGAAAGAGAGAGAGAGAGATTTAGTTGATTTTTTTAAGTTTGTCACAATGCATTCTGGGATTGCCTTGTCCTCAAAGGATACATTCAGTGTTACCTTAGATATCATGAGGTGGGATAGTTAAAGGCATATCCCAAAAATAAGAGTTCTGTCGTCATTTACTCACTTTCATATTGTTCAAAATCTGTATGATATGTCCCAAAAAAGATATAAAAAGTTTTAGTGTTGCAGTGAATAGGGTCCGATGTTGTTTGTACCCCAAAGTTCTTCAAAATATCTATTTTGTGTTCTTTTTGTTGTCACTTTATTTATTAGCTCTACTTGTAGTGCAGATGGCAATTTCAACTAAATTCATAAAATTCTCACATGATGCAATTCATGTAACACAACCATCCAATGAAAAGGGATGAAACCCCCAATGGATAACCAACACACATTGGCCCATTATCCAAACTGTCACTAATTTTAATCTGTTAGTATCAATGCCTTTGTGGATCTGAGGTTAAAATATGCAAGGTAAGGCACCTTCTGAATTATAAATATCCAGGTTGTTCATTTTCATTAGTCCAAACACAAAGGAAAGTGTGTCTTGGTCTTTTAAGTGCTCTGAATGCATGGATCTGTGTGTCTGGATGAAGACACCTTCTCATTTCTTCTCTCTGAGTTCCTCAAATTCTGACATTTATTCCCTTCACGTAGTTCTGCCAGAATTGTCAGTTTGCCTTGAAGTCTTTGCGGAAAAAAATTCTCCTCTGATGTATTGACCAAAGCTGGAGTATTAGCATTCACATGAGCTGTGTAGTGTATTACACACTCGCTTTTGTTTGTTTATCATCATCGATTAATGCTCTTAACCAAGAATAAACACACAGTCAGATTCATACATCATTTACATTAAAATGATTAGTCGATTTAGACATCATCAATATTTAGAGGTTGCTCTTTCATAGCTCAGAAAAGCTGTTATGCTTTATTCAAGAATCAACATTTTAATTTTGATGAGAAATGTTTATATTGAAATTCCACTTTTGACTGGTGAAATCAAAAGTTTTCGTGAGACTTCTAAATAGAAACATTCAAAAAGTGGAAAAGGCCAGCAAAAGTCTCCATGCATTTGACCTCCATTAAATCCCATTACTGCCTATAAAAAACTAATTGAGAGAGTGATGTTTGTATCCTTTATCTAATTATATAAACTAAAGGGATCACTTCCTTACAAAATGTTGCGTATAAAAGATGGAAATTCATTTATTTAATAAGAATCCTTGCATATGTTGAAAAATAGATCCTTTTTATTGCCGTTGGTGCAAATAAACCCTCCCAAATGAATCCCTTTCAGATTAGGATGACACTTGTCCTGACACCAAGCTCTCAAAGCTCATGCGTTCGCATAAACACTTCTGCTTCTTTCTAAACCCCTCTCAGGTAGACTTCATGAGCAAAGCGTCTTATCCCAGAGCGGATGGAAATGGATTAAACTGGATTAGAGTGCATTGCTCTCACGCCACGAGGTGTGTGTGTGACAGTACTCGGCCCATTTGACACTAGAACCTCTTTTCTGCCAAGCAGGGATTTAATAGGCTGTTCAGGTGTATAATGCACTGGGGCCAGCTGACAACACACTGAGGTTATATAGAAGAGCAGCGGCGAGGACAAAAGCTTGAGAGCGCTGATTAATATAGACTGCTGACAATTTGAAGGCAGTACTGTTAAACAGACAAAAGTACCAAGTTGTTCTTTTTGGTATTTACTTTTAGGATAAGATACAAAATGATGGAGGATTTTTAATGTTATCACTGCACCTGAGATCCACTATGTCTGAGATTTTAGCCTAAAGCTGCATGTGTTGTTTTTTGTTTGTTTGTTTGTTTTTACTGTTGTTGTTGTTTAATGATTGCATAATTAGAAAGTATTTGGAAACTGTGATGAGTTTAAAAATGATTGAATTTCATGGCACTAAAATATCTTAGTGACCCTAAAAGTCATTGCAAAAATGGCTCAGAAAGGAAAGGTTAGTTTGGAGAAAAGCTTGTGCAGAAGTTTTTTGCAGATGCTTCTTCTATATAACTGAATTTCTTTCTTTGTCATTCATTCATTTTCAGCATATTTGTTTTTCCAATTCACACACTTCTTAAAATGTTTCAGTGCTTGATTTCATTTGAATAATGTAAAATATATTGGAATCTTTTTGTTAAAAAGCTGCAGTCATGCTGGTTATCAATATCAATATATATATGTTTCTGGGTGTGTACTAATTTGTTGCCATGTGGTTTCAAGGGTGTTCTGGATAGTTGCTAGGATGTTGTTATGGGGCTACTAGATTGTTCTGGATGGTTTCTAGGGTGTAGCAATGCAGTTGCTAGGCTGTTCTGAGTTGTGGTCGTTGATATGCTAGCCAGGGTGTTGCTATGCAGTTACTGTGTTTTGGGGTGTTGGTGTTGATATGGGGTTTCTAGGGTGTTACTATGCAGCTGATAGGAAGTTCTGGGTGGTGGGTGTTGATATGGGTGTTGCTAGGGTGATTCTATGCAGTTGCTAGGGTGTTCTGAGTTGTGGAGTTGTGGTTGCTAGGGTGTTGCAGTGCACCTGTTGCTGTACTCTGGGTGGTTGTGTGTGTTGCTTTGGGGTTGCTGTGGTGTTCTTTGTGGTTGCTGAGGATGTTGCATAGGGCTGGGTATTGATACACAAGCTCTCAAATCGATTCGATTTCGATTCACAAGCTCTCAAATCAATTCGATTTCGATTCTCGATTTGATTTTCGATTTCGATTCTCGATTCTATTTTCTATACTCGATTCTCGATTCAAGTCAATGAATATAGATTTAATACAAATACTATATGTATAAAAAAGAATAGTGAACATAAGTTTACAATTGGGTAATTAATAAAAAGAAATTAAGAGCCACAAACCTGTATATTAAACTCTTTTATTTTAGGTACACTTGGGTACATTAAAACAGAACCAATCTCTAATTTTCAAATACATACAATTATGTTAAATAAATACAAGTTTGATGCAAGATGAAAAATTCTTTGTTCTTGTCCACAACACTAACGTCGTCTTGCTTACGAAATCTAAAATGCTTCCATACCTCTGACTTTTTATGAGAAGGTGGCATCAACGTCGACAAAGCACCTGAAACCCTTTAAGCCAGTGGTTCTCAACCTTTTTTTCCACCGGGCCGTATTATGGTCCAAGTACAAGTCTCGTGGGCCGCAGCATATAATTTACACATTACGTCACCAATACAAACCATTTATAGTATTATAGCCTAAATATTATGATAGTTAATCTATTAGATTCATTGAAATAAATAAATAATTATACTCCCCATAAATAAAACACCTGATTCTGTCGGGAGCTAAACATTTTTGTTAAAATCGGCACGATGCAGTAACAGCACAATGAAGTTGCGATAATAAAGCCTGTGTTATACTTTCCGCATGAGCAATCCAGACGTGGACGCGGCAAGCGCGGACGCCGACTTCTTCCATTTATACTTCCGAAAGCGCACGCTGATGGTCTCTGCAACAAACATGTGAACAAAAAATTGCCTAGAATTATTGCACATCGCTATCATATTCTTTATTGACGGATTGCACAGGTTCGATTGGCAATGGGCTTCTTCACACTGCCTGAACATGTGCAATTATGCTTTTGAAGCCTATTGACCACGCGCACCTGTCCCCGCAGTCGTCTGCTCAGAGCTTTGGCACACAGTCTCCGATGGCGATTTTTATGTCACGCCTACCTAGCGGTCCATAGCGGACTCGCGGACGCAGAAAGTATAAGAGGCTTCACGATGCAATCTGGAAGACGCGCACGGGAGCATGACCTGACGCGTGACATTGCAGAAAATGTGCGTTCAAAATGTAGCCTGTGTCGATCCAAATATGGAAAGCACTTTCGATTTTAATAATATGAGGTTCTCTCCAGAGATGTTTTGCCACATTTCTTCAATTAAGGATGATTGCTGTGTAGTATATGGTGTTTCCATTTGCTTGAACTTCTTCAAGTGAGTTGCGGGACAAACCGAAAATCCTCCTTCACTACTGATACTGCGACTATTCTTTTGTAATGTTATGTGATTAAGTCTGCTCAAGTCTGAAAATAATTTATGAAAAACAAAATAATTTCACATAAAAACAGCTTATATTTCTTTAGTAGCCTACATTTTTTTTTTCAATTAATGTAAAAAATAAAATTAATTGTAAAACAAAGTTTTGTGTGTGTGTGTGTGTGTGTGTGTGTGTGTGTTTGTGTGTGTGTGTGTGTGTGTGTGTGTGTGCGCGTGTGTGTGTGTGTGTGTGTGTGTGTGTGTGTGTTCAGCATATGTGTGGTTGTTACAGTGTTGTAGGTGGTTGCAAGGACATTGCTGAGATTTACTTGGATGTCCTGGGTGGTTGCTGTGGCGTTGCTAAATGTTTGCTTAGGTGATTTCTAGGGCTAGATTGCTTAAGTGTTCTGGGTGGTTGCTTACTGGCCCAAGTCAAAAAAGCAGCTCAATATGACTCATGTCCCCAGTAGAAAACAGTCTAAGCATAGAAAAGTAACTCTAACCAAGTAGAAAAGTATTGGCACACCTATGCTCATTTAACTGCATGACATGAGGAATCACCAACTCATGTCTGTTCCGCATACAGTGCAGAATTAAGACAACTTTGAGGCAAACCCTACTAATCATCATGTCACTGTAACGTTTGTCATACGTGTCTAAACAGGTCACCCAGACATCTGGATAGTTTTACAGGCTGACTCAGAACTGCTGTACCAATGCATCACGGCACTCTTCTGTAGTCTGGTCATTCTCTCCCAATTAGAGCTTTGTGTCTGGCCCCTCACTGCGGAGAAGATCCCTGCCGAGCACTTGCTGTTATGACAACTGACTCAGTGGCGTCTAATTAGCCCCGTCTCTCTCTCGCTCTCTTTCAGCATCCCTCTATTTCCCTCTTTTCTGCTTCACTCGCGCATATTCCCATTTAGGGAGCAGAGAGGTCAGCAGACAGACCAAGCACTGGTGAAAGACAGCTGATGTTTGTGAGGTGAGCAAGAGAGGAGCAGCAAATAAAGTCTGAAGTAAAAAAAAAATAAGTTGGTGAATTTTGAGCAGACAGAATAAGAAACACTGCAGGTTTGGACAGGAAGGAGGGGCTGTCCAAAAGTAAACAACCTTCACGACCCACTTGCAACTTAAGACATGGACTCACTTCTCCTTGGAACAAAAGACGGAGAGAAATCAGGAGGGATTCTGCGGAGCTGCCTGCCATCAGAGAACATCCGCTGGCTTGGAGTCGACATGCCTCAACTGCACATTTGCATTCTCCATGTGATCAAAGCAGAGCGCCACACGGGTTTGCGGAGCTAGTGTCAGACCTTTCCTCTACCCCTCCTCTCTTTCCGTTTCCACCTTCTTCCACTTTTCCAGAAGTGTTGTCATAATTGCCAAGACATGCAACTTTACCTTTCAAGGGTGGAAAGACTTGGTACCCAAGCTAAAAGTGTTTATAGTGAAGTATTTATAGCGAAGAGAGATGAAGATTGGTGGTGCTGGAGTAATTACATCAATTACATCATTAGCCAACTGTACATCCACTTTGTTGGATGGGAAAATGGTCGGATTCTTATTGTCAATTCCTAGAGTGCAATGCTGAACTTGGAGCACCCAGACTTGAGTTGCTTAGAAACAAGAACTTTTTTAAGAACTGTTTCTCATCATTATAGATATTTAAAAAAAAAATTGTAATTGTCTTCCTTATGCAGAAAGTAATGTTGAGGTTTTACAACTGCAAATTAGCAGAAATGTTTGTAGAGTTTGTGATTTTTCTCTGTCCAAATTTATTTCCCACACAAAACTCTTGCTTGGGAAAATGACATTGTGCATACAGTACAGTACAATGCAGTGCCATTGTTTCCTGGCCAGCTCATGCATATATAGCTCCCCTTTAAAGTGTATGTGTAACTTTAGACCGGCTCTTCTGTGAATATTTGATCCCACAGACGATCACACTCGTGTCCGACTGCAGCTGCTGGAGGGAGACCCCCACTCTGACTACATAAACGCCAACTATATAGACGTGAGTATGACACATTATATATACATACACATCTTTCTTTCTTTTTAAGAAATTCAAATATGTTAATTTTAATGTGTATATTTAGGAATATACTTTTTTAATATGGTTTTTATTATAAAAAATATAATTCATTACTTTTATTTGGCAAGGATGCATTGAACTAATAAAAAAGTGACAATAAAGACATTTGATAATAAAAAATAATAATAATAATTCTGTAATAATGTAATAATAATAATAATAACAATAAATATACGTTCCCACAAGAATATTAGGCAGCATAACTGTTTTAAACATTGATATTAATAAGGACTTTTTCTTGATCACCAAATCATCATATTAGAATGATTTCTGAAGGATCATGTGACTGAAGAATGGAGTAATGATGCTGAAAATTCTGCTTCGCATTGCTGGGAATAAATTACATTTTAAAATATATTCAAACAGTTTTTTTTATTATAAAAATATTTCAAAATTGTACTCTATTTATTATATTTCTAATCAAATAAATGTAGCTTTAGTGAGCATAAGTGACTTCTTTTAAAATACATTCAAAAGTCTTGCCAACCTTACACTTTAGAATGCTAGTGTATATTTTCCTATACTAAACTAAAACAAGCTTCGCATACTGATTAAGAAATAATGATCTGAAAGTTTGAACATAGTATTTATGACAGTAACACTTTAGAATAAGGAAGACATGTTCACTGTTAACTAAGAGTTTTCCGTGAACAAACTCCTAATTTTCTGCTTATTAATAGTTAGTTGGTATGGACTAGGATCTAAAATATGGTCATACAGAATAAGGATACTAATATGTGCTTTCTAAGTACTAATAAACAGCCAATATGGTAGTAATATGCATGCTAATAAGCAAACTAGTTAATGGTGAGAATTGGTCCTTAAAATAAAATGTTAACTTAATGACCTTTAAATTCTGTGTATTGTGTAACCACCTTAAAACTTCAGTCTTTGCTGTCAAAGAAGGGCTTAATAGATTAATGCAATATTTATGTGACACGCACCTGAGAGCCTTGCTTATAACGAATGAATGATACAGGGGATTTCTGCAAATTACTCTAGCAAATGCTCCATGTCCACAGCGAGCGAGAGCTCAAATGAAAGTGCTTCCTTGGCTGCTCCAAATCCACTAACTTGATCTAAACACCACAATGACACAGTCAATATGATTGTGATTATTACAAAATGGGACATAAACACATGTGGGTATGCTTCAGCGCAAGGCTTTTCTCCCCGCAGCAGCTATAATCAGGCCACCCAATCTCATTTCTGATGATAAAACAATTACCAGCTCCGTCATACCACAGACCCCGGTCATAAACCACAGCAGTGCTTTAAAGCCTGACATGAGCAAGGCTACATTGGTCACCAATTTGTTTCACAGTGGTTAAAATGCGAATGAACCCAAGGTGTCAGAAAGGTGAAATTATGATGTCTCATTGAATGAATTGGATTCAAACTAAGTTTACTTTAAGCAAGTTCATTGTTGCATGCTGTTTGTGCAGGTATAAAAATTTGTTTCATTTGAATAATTTTCATCCTCCTTTTTCATTCTGTTTCCCAGGGCTACCACAGACCAAGGCACTACATAGCCACACAAGGTAATTAACAAAACACATAACAAATGCACAGCATCAGAAAAACCAGAAGTCATCTTCTGACATGAACACAATCTACACATCGTATCGAAAATATAAAGTATGATTAATTAGACTATATGTTGGCTTTTGAATGCTAACTAAAAGTAGTTTCACAGTACAAGTCTACAGTAGCTTTTCTGGTTTCCAACATGCATCTGTGAGATATGCTGAGTCACATTGTTTGTGCATGCAGTTTTATAGTCTAGTGAATTCATTTTGCACTTCATATGCTTCTGATTTATAAATGAGGTTGTTTTTAGCTTTATTGGTTGTATTAGGGTAAAATGTTTGCAAATTAAGTTGAATGTCACCCTATTTGAGATCCTGTTTGTTTTTATTTAAAGTAAGCACTGCTAAATATCAGCATAGCTCTGCTAGAAATATAAATTGTTATTAATATTTCATATTTAAAAAGATGTCACCCCCTTCATCTCAGTGTATTTAGTTGTTATTGTTTTCCAGTTGTTAGTGTTGTTCGCTAGTTTATGTATAGCTTTACTGTAGGATGGGGGGGAATTTTTTTTAGGATTGAACGATTTTTTAGTAAAAATGTATGCTCACACCATAAAGAACAGTTCAAAAAGAACATTTGCTGAAAATGTACTCACCCTCAGGCCATCCAAGGTGTAGATGAGTTTATTTCTTCATCAGAACATTATAATCCACAATTACTTGTGGATCATTGTGAAATTTTAACCAGCTGTTTGGACTCTCATTCTGACGGCGCCCATTCACTGCAGAGGATCCATTGGTGAGCTAAATCTTTCCAAATCTGCTCTGATGAAGAAACTCATCTACATCTTGAACAAGCCAACATCTCTTTCCACTTGCATTTTCATAAGCCACTAATAATAATAATACTGCAATATTACTATTAGTGCAAATCAAACAAATAATGAATAAAAATATACTGTAAACTTACAATACTAAGTACTTTAGGTTTTTTAACCTGCATTGGTCATCCATCTTCAAAAGAAAGAAGAACCCATGATATACTAGTGTGGTCTGCGATGCTCTCTCCCTCGGGGACCGTCTGTGAATCCATAAGCAAACATTGCATCTTATTTCTAGTTGTTTTGTTAGTGTTGCGTGATCTTCTAAATTTGTACCTCCTCCTCTCCTGTAGGGCCCATGCAGGAAACTGTGAGGGATTTCTGGAGGATGATTTGGCAAGAGAATTCTGCCAGTATCGTCATGGTAACCAACCTGGTGGAAGTGGGCAGGGTATGGTTCTTGTAATTATCTCTTTCCTTAATAAATATCACCGGATTAAGAATGTTATTTACGAAGCGCTCCTCCAATTGCTACACATTTAACTATGCTCTCCTGGTTAAATGGAGTGCACATATAAATCTGTGAGGTGGGCGTTGGAAATAACATCTAACAAGAAATCCATGCAAATGTGCAATTAGTTTCCACATCTCAAAGAATAGAAAATAGCAAGCACAGTCAAAGTTTTTGGTTCCATTCCCAAATCTTAGATGCTCTGTAAACTCTCAAAACATAAAGGTTCCTTATTGGCATCTATGGTTCAATGAAGAACCCTTATCATCCATGGTTCTTTATAGTGGAAAAAGTTTATTTAAATTATTAAAATGTTCTTCACAATAAAAAAAAATAGTGTGAAGAACACATTTAATTTTGCTTTAAAAAAAAAAGCATTCTTCTATGGCATATCTGTGAAAACTTTTTTAACCTTTATTTTTAAGGGTCTAAACCACTTTGGTGAATCTCACAAAATATATACATATATACATATGTACATATAATATATACATATATATACAAGAACTCATGAGATTGACCCATCAAATAAATGCAAATGAAAACAAACAAAAAAAAAAGTATAAGTATTGCTTTATATACAAGGGAAACTTTAAACGAGTGATTCAAGCATTTTGGAGGACATCCTAAAATCGAGCACAATGTGCACAGGTCCTTCACAATATCTCCAGTGAGAGCAGTTTGATGTAACATTGAGTATAATTGAGAGGTGTTCACTGATTGGCTCCAGTGAATTCGGACTACAGGGGTTGTTCATTCAGAGATAGCATCCTGTCTGACAGGTGGCCAATTACACCTCTCTGTGTTTTCAAAATGCCATCAGGGACTTGTTTAATAATACAGTTTCTGCAAATGCCAATTTGACTTAGACCTTGCTGTAAAATAGAGCAATACCCAGAGAAATTAAGATGCAGATGTTGTGTAATTATGTGTATGTGTGGGTTCCTATGTGTCCATTAAGGTGAAATGTGTCCGGTATTGGCCTGATGAGACCGAGCTGTATGGAGACATTAAAGTGACACTGATTGAAACGGAGCCTCTTGCAGAATATGTGATCAGGACTTTTACTGTTCAGAAGGTAAAACCCCATTCTCCATCTACATTAATGTGAAATGTCTCAGTTCATTGCTTGAGTGTTCTCAGTTTCCTTGTATCAGTGTACATGCTAAAATTCCATGTAATATGTCTATATGTAATGTAAGAGATCATGTATATCCAGCCAGCTGAGGTCTTGTATGACCCCAAAGGGGGTTATTCTGTGATAACAACCGGCTGGATGTACATTATCCCAATTATTACATGGCTACTTGCCACATAAGTAAATAATTAGACACAAAATATTGATTTGAGTTGAAATATTTAAACGCAAAGCTTCCGCAAAGAAAAGAGTTGCTAGCAAACGGCAAGTTCAAACTAGATGGACATGTAAGGGAAAGAGTGCAGTCAAACCACTTATTACATGACATCACATAATTGAGGCAATAAAAAGTATTGATTTAAGATGAAAATGTTTTAAAATCTTGCCAGTTTGTTAGTTATATCTCCTAATCCATTACAGTGTACTAAACAATCGTGGCAAAATAGCAGCAGCTGCGTTTGTACCAGGAAGACATAATTCAATAATTGTACACATATTATTGAACTGAGTTTTTATATTTTTTTAGCTAAACAAACGCAAAGCTTTCACCAAGAAAAACGTACTCGGTTACTAAGCGTAACCTCGGTTCTCTCTAGAAGAGCGAACGAGTACTGCGTCTTAGCTAAGACGCTACGGGAAAAGTCTCTTTTCACGAAATACTGAAGCAAAAAATTATCCTTAATTTTGTATTTTTGTAAAGCGCATTTGCAGCAGTGCACAGCCATAGGCGAGACGGCTCGTTCGCTCATTGGCTTGTTCTGTGGCAACTGCACAGCCTATCGAGCGCAGGCTGATGCAACATCAGACCAATAAAACTTCTTGCCACTTCCCGCTGAAACGGGTGTGGCCCAACCTATAAAAGGAGCTCGAAAAGGCTGACTCACCTGATTTATTTCATCGCCGAAGCGAACCAGAGTGAATCGTATGCACGGCAGAGAACGCAGTACTCGTTCGCTCTTCTAGAGAGAACCGAGGTTACGTTTAGTAACCGAGTACGTTCTCTTACGAGAGCTCTCTCGTACTGCGTCTTAGCTAAGACGCTACGGGAACCCAATGTAAAACGCCGTGCGCGCAGGGATCACACCAATAAATCTGAAGCAACGCCCAGGATTTACAGTGCACAGTCACCTGAGGGACTCACAGAGAGTCCAAGACAGAAAGGGGGAAAGCCCTCCGTCCCATATCTAGCAGCATCCGTAGATGCGGCAATATGACATCACACAGCCGAGGCAAGGCCTGACCAATGTGGCAATGTGGGTCTTACGCAATACTGCCCATATAACAGTCGGCAGCGCATAGTGCTCGTGAACTCAGAATTCCCCTCAGGGCCCTGATTCGACTATACCGACAGCAGCCTTGCTTGCTCCGCCGAAAGGCAACAGAGCGAGACACATAAGCTCTTAAAACCCTGACAGGGCAAAGAAGACTCGAGGCTCTATCCTCTCCTGACACCGGCAGGGCAGACAGGGCAATAACCTGAGCCCGAAATGGTGTGTTGAGGGATTTCGGCACATAACCGTGCCTAGGTTTGAGTATGACCCTTGAGTCATTGGGCCCAAACTCCAAGAACGACTGGCTCACCGAGAGTGCGTGCAAATCACCCACACGCTTCATCGAAGCGAGAGCCAACAAGAATACTGTCTTGAACGACAGATGCTGAAGGCTAACCGATTGGATAGGCTCAAAAGGGGGACCCTTCAAGGCCTTCATGGGGCTCTGCCCTTATCCAACAGCTCCTGTAGGAAGGAGAGGACCTCCATCACCTCACAACTAAGGGATGAATAACCTCGAGCTGTGCACCAGCTGGAGAACACCGACCACTTCGAGGCATACAGACGTCGTGACGACGGAGCTCTAGCCTGAGTGATGGTATTTAGCACTCCCACTGCGAGATCAGCGGGTAATCGTTGAGCGCCCACACATGGAGGGACCACAACTCCGGTTGAGGGTGCCAAATCGAGCCCCTGGCCTGCGAGAGGAGGTCCCTCCTCAACAGTACCGGCCATGGGGCGATATCTGCTAACTGCATCAAATCTGGGAACCATGGTTGGTTCATCCAAAGAGGTGCTACAAGCAGTATTGAACATCTCGTTTCTCTCACCCGTTCTATCACCTGCGGAAGGAGGGAGACGGGAGGGAAAGCATAAAGCGGGCAGCACGGCCATTCCCGTGACAGCGCGCTTTCGTTCTTGGAAAAGAACGCAGGGCAGTGAGCGTTTTCGTGGGATGCGAAGAGGTCCACCTCCGCCCTGCCAAATCTCTCCCAAAACAGCCGGACTGTTTGCGGGTGTAGAGACCATTCGCCCGTAGGAACATTGCCTCTGGACAGCCTGTCTGGACCCAGATTCTGTAGCCCAGGCACATGCACTGCCCTCAGCGAACGCACGTTGCGCTGAGCCCAAACCATGAGGCGTTCCGCTAGCCTGTACAGGTTTCAGGACCCGAGACCGCCCTGGCGATTTATGTAGGACACCACAGACATGTTGCCCGAACGGACTAAGACGTGGTGATCCTTGATTTGGGGACAAAAGCGCATCAGCGTGTTCTCCACTGCCAGCATTTCCAGACAGTTGATATGATGGAGCTTTTCCCGTTCTGACCATAGGCCAAAGGACGGTCTGCCCTCGAGCAGCACTCCCCATCCCGAAGTGGAGGCGTCCGTCGACACCATCTTCACATTCGGGGAAGTCCCCAGGCTTACACCTGACCGGTACCAGCCGTTCACTGTCCAAGGTGCCAGAGCTGTGAGATGCCGCCGGCCAGACGCCCACGCTCTGCGCGGCACCCGCGTCTTCAGCCAGAACTGCAGGGGGCGCATGCGGAGCAGGCCCAGCTGCAGAGCCGGAGATGCTAAGGCCATGAGGCCCAGCATCTTCTTACAGTGTTTGAGCGACACGGTCGCTTCGCTGGGCGCTGAATGCCCATCACGCGCTGTGGTGACAGCCGTGCCATCATGGAACACGAGTTCAGAACTATACCCAGAAACAGAATCGTCTGACTGGGGTTCAGCGAACTCTTCGCCCAATTGACACTGAGGCCGAGCTTCTCGAGGTGATCGAGTAAAATGGCCCTGTGGTCCACGAGCTCCGCTCGTGATCGGGCCAGAACCAGCCAGTCGTCCAAATAATCCAGCACTCGCATGCCTCTGAGTCTGAGAGGAGCGAGCGCTGCATCCATGCACCTCGTAAACGTACGAGGAGCCACGGAGGACTGTAAACTGGTATGCCTGGCCCTCGAAGGCGAATCTCAAATATCGCCTGTGGTTTGACGCTATCTGTATTTGAAAATACGCGTCCCTCAGATCTATTGACATGAACCAGTCCCCTCTGCGAATCTGCGCGAAGAGTTTCCTGGTCGTAAGCATTTTGAAACTGCGTTTCATCAATGCCTTGTTCAGCTGTCTTAGATCCAGTATGGGCCTGAGACCCCCGTCTCTCTTGGGCACCAGAAAGTATCTGCTGTACAGCCCCCCCTCGCTTTGAGCTTGAGACACAGGATCTACAGCCCCTTTGCTCAACAGTTTTGATATTTCGGCCCGAAGTATGTGTGCTACTTCTGTTTTGACCGTAGTTTCGACGCGCGCTGAAAAGCTGAAAAGCAACTGTGCAGGCTTGCGCGTTACAGAAAACGCTGAGACAGTCACAATTCCTGGAACTGAAACAGTGGCGCGCTTGGGTGAGAGCTTGGCCACAGCGGAACTCGTACACCTGCGCTTCGATGAAGCAGCCATCGCGAGTAGTGCAGCAGCAGCGTCACACAGCAGGCTTTAGATGGCAACACCGCTTTTGCCGCCGTCCAGCAGAGGGCGGACAAAGGTGCGTCGCTATCGCCTGTTCCACCGGCGGAAGTGACTGGTAGTTCCTGTTTTTTAGCATCATCAGTGTGGAGAATGCTAGTGAGACAGACGAACGAGTTCGCGCTGAATATGGAGCGTTCCAAGCCTTCACCACCTCTTCGTGAAGCTCAGGAAGAAATGAGGCGGGCTTTGAGAAGTACGCTCATCCGAAAGGGAAATACCATCCAGCCGGGAACGAGAGGGAGGGCGCTGGTGCAAACCACTCGCGGCCGAGACTCGTCGCGGCCAACGCGAGCATTCGCCCCGGCTCCTTCCCGATGTCAGCTCGTCTGCTGGGCTTCTGAGCAGAAGGCGCGAGATCCTCGGAGCTCGCCCAGCCCTCACTGCCCGAAGCTAGCAGAGAGCGCGTGTCCTCTTCCCCCGACGCGGCCCTGAGATCGACTTCCTCGGACGACGCACCGGCAAACAGCGGGCGCTGCCCACCGGGAAGCGATGCAGGGGGGGGCGGTGAAGCAGGGCGAACCGGCGAGCTCGGTTGAGCTGAAGACGGTTCCGGAAGCGCAGCGGAGAATGCAGGCTCAGAGAAAAAGGCCAGGCGAGTCCTCAGAGTCACCATGGCAACAGCTCGGAGTGGGGGCATCCGCCGTCAGCGAGCGCGAGCGCTGCATGATCTTCACCCAGGCAGGAGACACAGATGACGTACCGGTCTCCCTCGCTGAGTGGGGCTCTGACGAGCCACAGGAAGGCATCTTAAAAAGGACGCGAGCTCTTTTACGAGTGTGTGTCGCAGGGCGAACACACACACACATAAAGAACAGCTGGATATAACAGAATTGAAAGGATATAGGCGCCGGATAGCGCAGCAGGAACGCTAGTGGAAGGCGGCGATGCCAGCAGCTTCAGAATGGCTCGTCCTGCTGATATGCTTTCTCAGACGGCGCTTGCTTCCTCCATGATCCAGCGATGCGTGAGCTTCGCTGAAGAGATGAAAAATCAGGTGAGTCAGCCTTTTCGAGCTCCTTTTATAGGTTGGGCCACACCCGTTTCAGCGGGAAGTGGCAAGAAGGGCGCGAAGCGCCCTTATTGGTCTGATGTTGCATCAGCCTGCGCTCGATAGGCTGTGCAGTTGCCGCAGAACAAGCCAATGAGCGAATGAGCCGTCTCACCTATGGCTGTGTACTGCTGCAAATGCGCTTTACAAAAATACAAAATTAAGGATAATTTTTTGCTTCAGTATTTCGTGAAAAGAGACTTTTCCCGTAGCGTCTTAGCTACAACGCAGTACGAGATAGCTCTCCTAAGAGAACTGTTCTTAGAGAGCATATAGTGCTGATTTCAATTACCCGGATGAGCCTGCGTTATCAGCTTTTACAGGTTGTCGCAACTGACCAATCGGAATCAAGTATTCCACAGAGCCATTTAATAATAAATGTTTTATAAATGATTTAAGAGTATTTATTGAAAATAAAAAATAATGTTAAAAATAAAAACAAATAACAATAAAATCATTTTATAAATTAGGAAAAAATAAAAACACGTATGATACATATATGTGACCATGGAGCACAAAACCAGTCTTAAGTCGATCTAAACAGCCAAAAATACATTGTATGGGTCAAAATGACTGATTTTTCTTTTATGCCAAAAATCATTAGGATATTAAATAAAGATCATGTTGAATGAAGATATTTTGTAAATTTCCAACTGTAAATATATCAAAAACTGTAAATATATCAAAACTTAATGTTTGATTAGTAATATGCATTGCTACAGTCTTTATCTGGACAACTTTAAAGGTGATTTTCTAAATATTTGTATTTATTTGCACTGTCAGATTCCAGATTTTCAAATAGTTGTATTTCAGCCAAATATTGTCCATAACAAACCATACATCAATGGAATGATTATTTATTTCACATAATGTATAAATCTCAATTTTGAAAAATGTACCCTTACATATGTGCATACACACATACTGTATATATACTACATATGCAAGTATTTTTTTTTTAAATTGTATTATTTTAAAACGAGTTTTATATATATATATATATATATATATATATATATATATATATATATATGTTTCTCAAGTACATTAAAAATAGACTTTTTAGCATTCTCTGCATGCATCTCTTTGTTTAGTCTCATGTTCATCCATACCATATGAACCATCAGCTTGTGTTAAAGCCCATAATGCATCTCTCACTCAATCACTTGTATTGTTCTTATCATACATGAACAGCTTGATGGCAGATCATGCATAAATTTTAAAAGCACAACCACAATGTTCTAACAAACAAACTTTATGAGATCTTAACGTAAACCAACAGACAATATTTTGCAAAAAAAAGCAAATGGCAAAAAAAGCTCTTAGGAGCGGGTAGAGTTTTGTTGTTGAGTGTTTTAATCCAAACGGAACAGATGTAGGGAAGCTTTGAAAGTGGGAGAAATTAGTGTTTGTGAGACGTTTTTGAGGGGGAGAATGTGTATGGAACAGCATGTCATCAGCAACTTTCTTAAATCACTCAATCCATCTGTCTCACGAGGCTGCTGCCTTTCAAACGCTTCCTCAACTTTGAAAGAGAGTTGTTAGGGTACATCCTTCTCTCAGCCCATAGTTGTGCTTCATATTGAGTGGGAGCAGAAAATGACTAGAGATGTTTTCTGGTTTCTCTTAGACAGCAATGAGATCAAATGGATATAAAACAGGGACTTTTACTTAAGTCTCCTGATTCTCAGATATTTCTCGAGAGAAAAGGAAAAATCTTCTTAAATTTAATGAAAACATGTCTGGGACACATTTCTTCCCCAAAACAAACAAACAAACATTTTTTTTTTTAATTATTTAATATAAATTGTATATTTATTTATTTAGTGTGTTATGTATATATTATATTTTCTAAATGATATTTACATTAGGAAATTAACCCAAATTTAAGGACCATTTAAGGGTATTTGTTTGTTTGTTTGTTTTTGCATCGTGCCACAATTAAGGACACCCCCTCCCAATTTTCTTTAATTGAAAAAAATGTATTTATTTATTTACATGTTCCTCTTGGAGAGGTCTGTGACACAAATCCCACATACTGCAGTATTCTAGATTTCAAGAGTATCATGGTCAAATGTGTTATTAATATTCAGCTTTAGATGGATTGGGTAACTCTTCCTTAAAGGAAAACGCCACCGTTTTTCCATATTCCACTATGTTCTTTCCTCAACTGAGTTGAAACATACCTCTCCTGTCTCAGTGCGTGCACTCAATCACTGTAGCGTGTGGCGCCATTATGCTAGCATTTAGCTTAGCACCATTCATTCCTTAGGATTCAAACAGGGATGGGCCACCAAACACTTCCATGTTTTCCCTATTTAAAGACGGTTACATGAGTAGTTACACAAGTAAATATGGTGACACAAAATAAACAGTGGCCATTTTCTAAGTGGATAAAAAATGATAACTTTAATATGGCGGAAGAGCACTTCGCAGCACTTCGACCTCGAAACAGTAATATCATCACTCCTGAGTGCTCCTCTGCCATACATTATAGTCATATTTTTATCCACTTAGGAAAAAAAGTTTAAAAAAAAAGTATGTTTTGTGTCACCATACTTACTCGTGTGACTATTAATTTAACCGTCTTTAAATAGGGAAAAAACATGGAAGTGTTTGGTAGCTTCTGAATTCATCGCTGTTTGGATCCTAAGGAATGAATGGTGCTAAGCTAAACGCTAGCATAGTGGCGCTGCGCGCTACAGTGATTGAGTGCACACACTGAGACGGGAGAGGTACATTTCAACTTGTCTAATTTGAGGGAAGAACATAGTGGAATATGGAAAAACTGTGGCATTTTCCTTTAAGATCATTTTTGAGTGTCCTTATGTGTCTAGGTATGGATTGCATTCATGGATTTCAATTGCTGGACATCAGAGAGTCTTGATTTTTTTTTTTCAGCTATCTATAGCAGCTTAGGTACACACACACTCTAGACACACACACACAAGCTGCATTAAACGGCTACACAGGTCCTCACTTGGTGGTATCAGCACCTCCAGGCACGGATTATGGCGCTCTCAATCCCAAATTATAATTAAAAGCTTATCAGAGCATTAAGTGTTAGTAAGGAAGTAATGGGGGAATGTACTATAACACAACACGGTGTCTGAAAAGCTTCAAGACTCACACAGATCGAACCACATGTGTAGTTGTGCAGTGGTTCAGACACTGACCATAAGGCCCTGACTGACATTTCATCATATTTTCTGCACTAATTTTAGGGAAGATCACAAAATTCTAAAAGTTGTTTTGCTGTCCATAATGCTTTTCCCATGGAATCATGGTATTTAAACTTTATACACTCACAAAAAAATAAATATAAAAAAATAAATGTATGTATATGTATAATAATAATTAAAAAACACATGGTGTTAATTGCTATTGACATGCATTTATTGGATCTTGTAATTCTAGCCATCTTTTACCATGATCACCTGCCTCTTACCCTCAGATGATGACACCTGTTGATATTAAGTTTAACACATGCTCCTGTTTGCAGAAGGGTCACCATGAGATTCGAGAAATCCGGCAGTTCCATTTCACCAGCTGGCCTGATCATGGTGTTCCCTGCTACGCCACAGGCCTGCTGGGCTTCATCCGCCAGGTCAAGTTCCTCAATCCTCCAGACGCAGGACCCATCGTGGTACACTGCAGGTGCGCTCTTATCTAAACCTCTCTTGCTTTTACTTCATTATGTCCCTTTCTCAGTCTCCTTACATACATTTATTAATTCAAAAGTTCTGGTTTGAAGTTGGATTCATGGTTTGATTATTAATCTATGGTGAGAGGTCTGTTGATTATTTAGAATTTAAAGGGGTCATATGATGTGATTAAAATTTTTCCTTTCTCTTTGGATTGTTACAAGCTCTTGGTGCATGAAGAAGATTTGTTAAGTTGCAAAGACTAAAGTCTCAAATCTAAAGAGATATTCCTAATCAAAATTAAGACTCTGGCACGCCCCCTAAAACAGCCCATTCAAACACACCCCCACAAGACTATATCACTGTGGAACTATTTGCATAATAACTCCCAAAAAAGAAGGAAGGCGTGGTTTCAGTAACCGCAGTTCGTGTTGAAGCAGTCATGTCAGGGAGATGCTGTGTGTATCTAGGCGAAAGCAAAAGCACTTTATTTGGCCTTCTGTAAGTAGATGCATTTAGGAATCTTTAAGATTACCTTACAAAAGAACAGCAATGCATTTTATGGATGAGTGTTTCGTGAACCTATGAGAGGAGGTCATTCTGACTTTGCTACAACAATCTGGCACTTCTGAATCAGCTGCTGGAAGTACGTTTTGTTATCCGTTTAAGTATTTGCTATTGAATGTTAAAATGCTGAGTTTTGCACATTGCTTGTTCGTGTTTGTGTGTGTGTGTGTGTGTGTGTGAGAGAGTGAGTGAGAGAGAGAGAGAAGGTTTCACACAGTGGAGTCAGCGGTCTTAACCCTCCATGGCTTGTGTACTGCAAACACATATGAGCTTCATCACTGTGTCTGTCATGTGATTCTGTTCCTCTTTCAGGCTTGAGCTGATGGTAAAACTAAGGACATTATTAACTGTATTTACATTTATTTTGAAAAATGAAGCTCCGAATAATGGAATGGGGCGTTACATTTCCGAAGTGTGGTTGCCGTGTTCGGGCCAATCACAATGCACTGGTTCAGCTTGCCAATCAGAGCAGACTGCGCTTGTTGGGAGGAGGGACTTTGTAGAAAACTATGTGTTTGAGAGGCGGGGCATAGAGGACCTACAATAATGTACAGTATTTGAAAAAGAATGTGTTTTTCGAACATTAAAGCATGTCGACATATTTAGTTACACCAAATACACAAAACAATGATCTTTAAAAAAGCATCATATGACCCTTGTAAAAATAAATGCTAGGTAGTTACTAGGATTTTTTTTAAGAGGTTGCTTACTGGCTAAAGTCAAAAGAGCCCATTCACTAGTGTTATTGTTAACTAAAACCATGTATTTATATCATTAATTGAAAGAGCTGAAATAAAAAATAAAATGAGAAATTACATATTACAACTTTAAAAACTAAGAGTGAAATGCTACAATTACTACAACTAAAACTGAAACTAAATAAAAATGTAATATTATTTTAAAAAATTACAAGCACAAAACTAAATTATGAAAAATTAAAATTAAAATGAAAAATAAAATAAAAAAGTTATTAATAAATATTATAACAGTTTTACAAATAATACTAATCACTGCCACCCACAAATACTATGTGATCTTGTAGATTAATGTTGATGTTAAATTCCACCCTACAAACATCGCCCTTCAGAAGGATCTGAGAGCATGCCACATGAGTCTTTAGTAACAAAGTAGAGTGAATTGAAACAGTTTTAATGTGAAATTAGGTGAATGCATTGATTTCGTTAAATGTATTTAAACATCTTTATGTTATCTCAAACATTTGGCAGTCCAGATGAACACTTGCTGGCAGCAGAAATAACTTCTCATGTATCAAGTAAAAGAACCAAGGGAGGTAGAAGAGAAGCTGATTTTCACACATATTCACGAGCACTCACATTCTCACACTAACGTAGGACGCTTCGGCACATGAATAGACATTCACCAATGAATCTGTCCACAACATGCCCACGTCATGCTCACAGATGGACACAGACAGACTCGCTCTCACAGTTGTGGGGAGTAATTGGGGCCTCTGTGGGAAGAAGGTTTGAGAATGAAAGGTGACAGCAGGAGACTGTGAAATGGCAGCGTAAATTTGCAGTCGGCCCTGCAATCCCAGAGACGCAGCAGATGTGACAAAGACACTTTCAGAGCGGATTAGCCCAAGTGTCAAGTCCTCCTAGTGCAGAGTTTAAGATTTGGATTCAAGCAGCAGTTTTTCAGAACATTCCAAATGTTCCTTCTTACTTCCATGTGACACAGAAGGAGTTTCAGCAGAATGTCCTTGCTGCTCGCAGGGTTGATGTCAGTAATAGGATATTAGTCAAACCTGACACAACACAAACTGACGGACCATAAAAGTTTACTTTATAATATAACATCTGAGGACTTACAGTGTACGAGTAATATGGTTTATTTATGAAGCTCTGTTGTCATTTTTGAGGTCTTTTACTGTGTAATTTTCAGCAATTTGATAAAAAAAAACTATGTTGCATATGTTAATCCTGTAAAACCTGACATATTAAATGATAGTAAGAACATTGTATTGAAACCAGAAAAAGTCTAAAAATAAATGTACAATGTAAAACAGTGAGATCTTTATATTAGTATAGCAGACTACTTACATAAAATGCATTGAAATATCTGTAGTTTTATGATCACATCTCTGTAGTTTATATTATGGGTGACAAAACATATATTTTAATGCAGTACTGTACATTAATGAGTGTTGCTTCAGTCCAGTAAATGTTTATCTTAAAATATTACTAACAAAATAAAATATTTTCTAATGTTTGCTTTATAAAAATCAGTATTTTTATTTCACAAGATTTCAAACCATGACCTGAAGAGAGACATTTTCACCATTATACTAAAAGGCATTTTACTTGCTAAAAAATATAAACTGGCAATTTAGATGACAGAAGGCATGTAGCAGAATGTGTACAACTATTTCTTTTCTTTTCTTTTTTTTCAGAAAAGTTTTAAACATGTAGATGTAATTTAGAAGTCTTAGAAATTTGAAGATCAATTACGATGAATATCAGTTAGAATACAGTATGCGTAAAACTTATGGTAATTTGGGGATGATGATAATAGTGAATGAATGACTGAGGATGTGAGGTGTAAAGGACATCCTCCCTGCCTCTCCCTCTCCGTCCCTTGCTTTCTATTTGTCAGTTGTTTACCACTCGCACCATTAATCACTGTGAGTGACGGCCAATCTGTGACACCATGGAGTTGCCCTGTATGTGTGTGTGTGTGTCTGTTGTTTTAGAGTGACTGATGGCACATCTTCTGTCCAAATGCTCTCTCACACACACACAAGCATCTTGGTCTGCCAGAACCTTGTTTTCGTAACACCTAACATTTGATTCTTAGCAGAAATCTCAGTCTTATGAATGTGTTGTGTAATATAGATAGATAGATCATGCGTTCAAAAGCCCCACATAAACTTGTTCTTGTGTAATCTTCGCAGTGCTGGTGCTGGAAGAACAGGCTGCTTCATTGCAGTGGATATTATGTTGGACATGGCAGAGAGTGAAGGTGTGGTGGACATCTTCAACTGCATCAGAGAGCTGCGCTCACAGAGAGTCAACATGGTCCAGACGGAGGTGAGAATGCACCTTACTGTCTGTTCAGCTTCATTCAGGCAGCCAGAATATGCACAGCCTATTTACTCACTCATTTACTCAATCATCCTTATATTTAATGATTCACTCTTTCACACACACAGTCGTTTACTAACCCTTTCACTAGTTTACATACTTCTCAATCACGCCCTCAGAACCTCACTCTCATAGCCAGGGGCGCTGCCAGGAATTTTGGGCCCCATGACAAAAAAATCTAATTGTGCCCCCTCTGCGCAGCTGTTGTCACCATATCTCTAGGATCTAACTGTCCCATCACATAACTCTAATCAAAGGCTTGCAACTGTCTTGCTGCTTGTAGTTCAATTCTAGTACTAGCACAATATTTACTGCTGGTGATTTGTAAATGATAATAATAAATGCAAGTCTACATACAGTATGCAGTTCACTATTTGATGCAAGATTAAAAGCCACCATAAAAATGTCCTTAAAGCAACACTATGTAACATTTTTTACCTTTAAATAATGTTTCCAAAATCGTTTCAGTGGTTCATCAAGTCGTAACAGGGTGAAAGGCACTTATGCCTCCCGGGAGTCCCTGGAATGATGCTAAGTCATCAACACAGTGGTAGCTAATTTATATGTATGGTTTTCAAATTAAAATAATCATTAATTCTTCTCTCTTTAGACCAAATCAATTAAGTTATAACATAATAAAAAATGTTAATTAGTTTGTACCTATTTGTTGGGCCCCCTGTCAGTCAGGGGCCCTTAGAATTGTCCTAACTCCCCCCCCAGCCCCCCCCCCCCCCTATACGGCGCCCATGCTCATAGCCTTTTACTAAACTCTCCAATCTGTGAAGATGATATTGAAGCCATCTGTTTTAAACTTAGATAACCTTTGTATTCCCTACATTAATCTCCACACTGTAACATCAGAACAGCCAGAAAAAGAATCTGTCTTGGCTCTGACAGGCAGATCCCATTCCCAGAATTTGCTGGATGTTGGAATTCAAAGTCATGCCCCCTAGTGGTGGATGAAAATTTATTATTTTTTTTTTTTTTTTTTTTAAATGATTCAAGCATTTGATGTGAAACCCCATTGTTCTGAATTATTTAGTACAATTATGATTTTTTTTATTTATAATAATAAAGTATTGTTGTTGTTTAAATATTAATAATAATTAGTAGTAGTAGTAGTAGTAGTAGTATATATGCTCACTTAATAACACACTATTTCAAGTCAACATGCCATTTTATTCGATCCATTCGATTCTATGTTTTTTGCGATGAGGAAAGCATGCTTTTAAAAGACTAACACTAAACACAGTGGTGGTGATAATGACTTCTGGGAGGCAATTTGTGTCAGCCTTCAGCTCCGTTCAAAGCTAATCCTCCACAGATACAACACACAGCAATTAATCTTTTAAAAGGCTTTTTCCTGGTCTTTTGTCCTCAGCTCTACGCAGAAGTGCTCACCAGGTTATGGAGTAATAGGTACTAGAGGTCAACCCAGCTTGACTTTAGCTTAGTGTGGATCAAAGGCCTACATTTACAACTTTAAGCCGGAGGCATTGTTGGGTTAAAATATGGATAATTCCAGTCCATATTAGGGGGGGGGGGGGGGTTAAGAAGAAGTTTAATATTAGGTGCAGGATGGGGATGGTGCTTTGAGTGCCCCCTTGATCTCATTTATAAGGCCGCAGTTGGAACCGTTTTGGGGGACGTTGCTGTCACCACAGGATTTTGGCATCAGAAGCTGCAACGCTGTAATCCATGTAAAACATCCCTGAGGCTGAAGAAATTTCGCCATCAGCAAACTGTGCTTTATCTCAATGTTCATGCACCGCTCTCATGCTAACATTTGTGGGGAGCATCGACTCCATATTTCCCCGGTGATTTGCTATGATGCTCTGAGGCGATCACTCTCAGCTTGAGCTCAGGCTTTTTAAACGTATGTGTTTGGATGTTCATGATTTATGTAGACTGGCTGGTTAGAAGATGTAACATTTTAAATCAAGCCCTTAATTAATTTCTCACAGGGCCTTACAAGATACCAGCTGTCAGAATAATTTTGAATCAGCAGAAGAAAAAGGGACTTTAGTATGGATTAATTATAATTAAATAGATAATTGCATTTAAATATAAAACTGTTCACTGAAAAAAATTCACTGTTTTTTAGAACACACACAAACATACAAGTATTAAAAACTACCATTCAGATGTTTTTTATGTTTTTGTAAGAAGTGTCTGATGCACACCAATTCTGCATTTATTTGATTCATACATTATTTTAAACAAGGTGCTTTCACATATGCTTTTCACTGATATGTTGTGGTAAACTGGTAAGACATCCACAGTAGTGATGCACGGGTCAGGCTTTTTCCCACCCGAGGGTTCCGCTTTTATGAATTTTTTTGGCCCGCCCCGCAAATAAAGTAACATTTCTTGACTCGCCCCGACCCGCCCCGCGCATCGGGGACATCACGGAAGTTACGTTGCTACTTAGACCTTCGTATCGTAACCTTATCTAAGAACCTAATAAAATATGAAAATATATATTTTCCAGATATTTAATATAGTCCAGGCTATAGTTAATTGCACTATGATGGTTTGTTCGTGAACAAATCTTTTAGGTGAACGAATCGTTCTTGTTCACGTAATCCACTGACCATAGACAGTAAAAGACTCATATTTCTCGTTCACTGAAGTTCTTCTCTTCACAGCTGCATGTGAGCACGGTGCTATTAGCAGCGCATGCGCAGCTCGTGAACAGCTCTGTTAACTGTTTCCTCCTGTCAAAGAGTTACTCAAGATGTGACGGAGCATGTGATTTGTTGAATGTAGTGAATGAATACGATCCTCTCGTTCGTGACTGAGTTGAATGAACTGATACTTCTCGTTCATGAATGAAATGAATGAGAGTATACAAGGTCAGTGAGCCAAGCATGTAAATCTCGATCAGCAATCAGCAGATACAAAGCTCAGTTATAGGTGCACATACGCTTGTTTTCATATTAAGAGTACAGAACATAACTCCACGTTTAATCCCCAATAAAACCTCGTGCTTTGTTAATCTGAACAATTTATTTATGCGATTTATTTATCAATTTATTTTATAATGCGATCATGCACACACTTTAATAAAGCCAAATCAGTTTTTGTCACAAGTAAATACGTCAACTGCTCGCTTATTTGTGTAATATGAAGAAATGGTCACTGAACGAATCAGTGAATGAATCATTTTGGTGAACGAACTGAAAATCAACGAATCTCTTGAAAGTATCAAAATTTCCACCACTAAATTCCATGCAACATAAATGCATTTTTAAAAATGTTGTTTTTAGTGACCAGCCCCAACCCGTCCCGCAATAAAGTAGCAATTTCTTAACCCGCCCCAACCCGGTTATGAGACGACCCGCGCATCACTAATCCACAGTATTTTTTTAAGGGTGGATCTCTATGTCTATCTCTCTCTCTGCAGGAGCAGTATGTGTTTGTGCATGATGCCATACTGGAAGCATGTTTGTGTGGGAACACGGCTATCCCAGTATGTGAATTCAGAGCCATCTACTACAACATCAGCAGACTGGACCCTCAGACCAACTCCAGCCAGATCAAAGATGAGTTTCAGGTGAGCAGTTTACACGAATGGATTGGTCTTTCATATGTAGATTGCTTCTTAAATGTTACTATACCATGAGTACAACAGTTAACACTTTGCACAGCAAAACAATAAGTGAATTGATATGTCCAGAGGGGAATTGCTCTTTCATAACCGGGAGACACAAAAATGAGACAATTTCAGACATGCAGTAAAAGTAAAGACCTAAAACATTATTGTGGATAGCACACCTCAGATCATTTAGTATTTAGTATAAGAGAAATGTTCGAGTTCATAGTGAGATTTGATTTCAGAGCACAATCTGTGAAACCACAAAAATTTGATTTCTCAGTTTATCAGCCTCTATTTGCTCATCATTCAATCTCATTACAGTCTAGGAAGAGCAAATGAGATACTAAAGAGAGTCTTAAAAACAGTAGGCCAGGAACATACATTTTTTAAGCGTCATGCAGCTCTTTAAATCGTAATCAGCGAGCAACACAAGCAGCCCACGTAAAGGCCTAATTTACAGAATCCTCCAAGGTTTTTGCTTTCGATTGGAAGTCTTCTATTATGGCTGAAGGCCTCACAGCTATTTCTAACAACTTCATCAAGCTCTCTGGTGCGATTTCGTCATGATTACTTCGAAATTCGAAGCGCTTTTGAATAAGTCAATCAGCAAAGTGCTGCAGCGTCCTTAACTGATTTAACTTAACGATGAGACACCGTGACTCAAAGCGTTTCTTTACAAGCCATCGGCTAACTGCTAGAGCCCCATAAAGCCCAGAGCTGAGCTGTTTTTTTTTATGGTGCCTTTATGTTTTGTATTCCCTGTGAAATGAGTGATCCACTACTGTCTGCGGGGGAAGCAAAGCTTTAGAATCTGTGAGGTGTCTCAATTTTTTCTTTCTTTCCTTGTTTCTTTCCTTCTTTCCTCCAAGATCTTTTGTTTATCTTTCTATCTAGCGCTGCATCTTTCTCTGTTGTAAGCTATTTTTCACTGTATGTCTCTCTCTCCCTCAATGTCTCTGTTCTTCAGTCTGTCTAATACATAAGTAATGACTGACCTTCAGTTTGCTAAAATATTTGCATTGCTTGTGGTTGGACCAGCAGTGCGAGCGGAATTGGACACCATTTTTCCCTAAGAAAGACCAAGAGCAGCCTAATGTTTTTCTATGTTTTAAAGGGGTATGTTACAGTCCTTCTTGTCTTCTTCTTCAGACTCTGAATATAGTGACACCGCGTGTCCGTCCGGAGGACTGCAGCGTAGGTCTGCTCCCGCGTAACCACGATAAGAACCGCAGCATGGACGTCCTTGCGGTGGACCGCTGTCTTCCTTTCCTCATTTCTGTTGACGGCGAGTCCAGCAATTACATCAATGCAGCACTGATGGATGTAAGATTGATTGCTGTTGTTAGAGGTTACCTGGCCTACTTTGTTCAATGTAAATATCTAGTATAGTTGCATGATGTTGTCAGTCTTGCATTGAACTGTAAAGGGGTCATATTATATATTTTTTCCACTTATTATACACCCAAACAACATTTGTAACTTTATAATTAACTCATTGTAGTCAGAATTTAGATATTCATTTATGTACATCCTTTTTTCCAACGTTTAGGATTAAACAGAAAAAAAATTTTAACTATAAAAAGAGCACTCACAAAGATCTCAAATAAATTGCTAGCGGTTACCGTTTGCTGTAGTTTATTTAGACTAAGAAGCATTTTTTTTTTTAAGTTCTAAAACTTTAAGTATTTTTTCATATAGTAAATAACTCAAAACATTATATCACAGCGCTTCCCATAGTGCACTCCGATAAATCCCTGGTAAGCGGAGCAGAACGGCCTGGAGATCACACAGTAACAATCTCATAGAAACAAGCCAATTTAACAGAGTACAAGATTAGATCACATCTCTGTAATCTCCACACATAGATCATAATCACACTCGTACCGTAAACCAGCATCTTCACACAGCATCCAAAAAGCATAATCATGACAGAAGACACGCACCTCAGATAAAGAACAGCAAGATGAAAAAAGAGGATAAGCAGCCAAATGAAATGAATGGCCGACCCGTGCTAGCAGAGTGTGTGTATTTGTCTCAAATGAAGCCTCTGCAGTCCTTGTCAATGGATTTCTCGGCAAGGTTATCACTCAGTCCCTGTGTTTCCTGTCCCTCTGCAGGTCTCTGTTTAGTGTTTCGGTCTTTACACATGGGAGGCACGTTGGGATGTGTTGGGTTCAGGGACTTCTTCAGTGCTGGAAGGAAGAGTTAACTTGTTCTCTTATTGATTGTCCTAGAGCCACAAACAGCCGGCGGCGTTCATCGTAACGCAGCACCCTCTGCCCAACACTGTGGCTGACTTCTGGAGGCTAGTGTTCGACTACAACTGCTCCACTATTGGGATGCTGAATGAAATGGATGCTGCACAGGTATGTGAAGTCCTTGACCCTCACCTCCATTTGTTATCTATTGCAATTGGATGTTGGAAGATGGGATTTATTATATAAAGTATATGCTACCGTTTAAAAGTTTGGGGGGTGTGTGTGTGTGTGTGTGTGTGTGTGTGTGTGTTCACTGCTCTGTGTGTGAGCACTTTGGATGGGTTAAATGCAGAGCATAAATTCTGAGTATGGGTCACCATACTTGGCTGAATGTCACGTCACTTTCACTTTCATTATTTTTTTTACAGAAATGAATGCATTCATTCAGCAAAAAAAAGCGATAAATCAAATAAACTGATAAAATAAATGCTGCTCTTTTGACCCTTCCATTCATTAAATAATAATAAAAAAAAAGGATTCTACGTAAATATTAAGTAGCACAACCATTTTCAACATTGGCAATAAGAAGAAATGTTTTTCAACAGCAAATCAGCATATAAGAATGATTTCTGAAGGATCATGTGACACTAAAGACTGGAGTCTTTATATATATATATATAGTAACGTTTTTCATAACAACCTAATTTTCCAGAAATGTCAGAAAAGTTATAAATGAGACGTTTCAGGTTTTTTTTTGTTTCACTTGGGAGGAAGATTATAGTTCTGAAAGTTACAGTATATTTTTATCTTTTATCTCAGAAGATCAAGGGAAATCTGATTCATCATAATGTGCCTCATTTAATTTTGAGTGAGTAAGTAAGGGATCATTGGAACAGATTTCTTTGGTACACTGCAATTTGAGTTCAGATTAGTGGACTTTAGAATTATTGAGTTATATCCATGTTCTCCTGCACTCTTTAGATTTCAAAGTACATTATTGAGTCACGTTGTCTGGATGTGAACTTCTGTTCAGTGTACTGATTCGCTGTAATTCTCTCCCTCGTTGCAGCTCTGCATGCAGTACTGGCCAGAAAAGGGCTCCTGCTGCTACGGCCCCATTCAGGCTGAATTCATCTCCGCTGACATTGACGAGGACATTATCAATCGCATTTTTAGGATCTGCAACATGGCACGGGTAAGTGGGGTCAGTAGACAGGGAAAGGGAATGTTTTAGTTCCTCTTTATGACTCTGTTGAGTGACTGAGGCAGAGATGTGTTCATTTATTCACTTCTCACTATGTCATCTCATCCTTTGTTGATCCACAGACTCCAACCAGGTCTGCGCTTTTTTGTCCCCAGACCAGGGTGCATTGTAAAAGTTTTTTCTTTTAATGTTTTTTTTATCAAGTTACTAACGGTCACGGAGGCTGCATTTATTTGATCAAAAATACAATGAACCATAATATTGTGAAATATTATTACAATTTCAAAAATAACTAGTTTCTATTTGAATATGTTTTAAAATGTAATTTATTCCTGTAATGAAACAACTGAATTTTCAGCAGATGTTACTCCAGTCTTCAGTGTCAAATGATCCTTCAGAAATCATGATTTGATTCTTAAGAAGCATTATTTATCATCATTAAAAACAGTTGATCTGCTAAATATTTTTGCAAAAGCTGTGATACAAATGAACCCAGTCAATTTCAGTAACAAAACAGAAGATAAGTTTAAAAGTTAGTGTGTATTTTTACTTGCTGCTAAATAGATGATTGTGAACAGGTCACGCTCACCTGAGGAGATTCCATAGCAACAGCTGCTCAAATGATTATTGTCAAATGTGTGCTGTCACAAACAAAACAAAAAAAAAACAAATGTAATTCAAAACTTGAATCTGTAGTGTTTCTTTGCCACCTTCACCTTATTGAAGTGAAAAAATATTGATGGTTTTCAAACAGGTGCCCTGATGATGAACCTCAACAAATGAGCCAAATTGAAACTCCTGATGTACTTTGTGCTCTGTGTCAATCCATTCTTACAGTGACTCGCTAAATTAAAACTGCTTTTTAGAAGCAAAAATCCTCCAAGAAGGGATAAAAAATTCACTTGATTTGACTCCTAATGTGACAATAAATCAACAGCCGCTGAGATTAGTGAGTTCTGAGTTAGTGAAGTGAGAAATTATGTTTAGCTCAGAAGAGACCACAACTCTATAGTCCCTCTCAATCCACATGATTTCAACACTCAGCACATCGCATGCATCTCTGAATGGGATTCGTTCTGCCAGACACATATGCATGAGCACAATGATCACATAAATATTTGACCACCATCCTGCCACACCTGATATAAGCAATGGATGGGTTTTGTGCAGTTATTCTTCTTTTCCATGTGAGTTAGCTTGAGCTTTCTGTTTGTGCACATTAGCAGTCGTTACTGAAGCTTAACGTCTTTCAAGTGTCAAAATGTTTCAGAAGACTCATCTCGCCTCCTCCTGCTTCCCTTCTCTTTTCTTCTCCCTCTTTCTCTTTAACCACTGGTGACAGGCAAGGTTTACCAGGGAGCTAATCAGTGCAAGCGCAGCATAGCGGCACAAAATAAATAAGTGCCACAGCATCACAAATTTGCCATGAAATGGCTCCATCGATGGCAAATTGTGTGTAATATGACTCTCATTTAGCTGATCCGTTCTAAGTCTCCAGCTAACGTCTCTGTTTGCTTTGACTTCTGTCTGATTTATTTCTGGCTTCTCATTGTCACTGCAAAAATCAGGTACTGTGAATGTTATATATATATATATATATATATATATATATAATATACAATATATATAATATATAATATACATAGAGACAAAATAGTTACAATCATTTTTCAAACCAACTTTCAGTTTTCGTCAATAGCTGTTATCCAATACACAAAAAAATTGGTCTAGAAACCATTTTTACTCAAAAAAATTTAAATTTCACCATTTATTACACAAACTGCAACTTACACATGCAGTCATTGCCAAAAATATCGCCACCCTTGGTAAATGTGTTTTCTTTTATTTGAAAAAAAAATCACTAAAATGTATCTTTTCATTGGATAATAAGAATTTAAAATGGTGGAAAATATCATTATGAAATAAAGGTTTTTCTCAAATACTTGTTGGACACAATTATTGGCACCACTAGAAATTCTTATGAGTAAAATATCTCTGAAGTATATCCCCATTCATATTCACAATTTTGAGCACTCCAGCGTGATTACAAACATTAAATTATCCAGCCTAGGCTTCTTGTTTCACAGAAATATAAAGAGGAGGGAAAACAAAGCCTAAATTCCCTTAATCATCCATCAAAATGAGAAAAAACTAATAATATATTTCTGACGTGCAGCAAAAGATAATTAAGCTTCACAAATTGGTGAAGTGGCTTTAAGAAAAGAGCTAGAGCAGTGAACATTCCCATCTCCACCATCAGGGCAATAATTAAGAATTTCCAATCAACATGTTATGAAACTGCCTGGAAGAGGACGTGTGTCTACATCGTCTTAATGCATGATGAGAATGAGAGTTTGAATAGCTAAAGTCTCTCCAAAAAAAATTGTCAAACAGCACATACATCACCACATGCTGTTTGGGAGGGTTTCAAGAAAAATTATCTTAGCTCATCCAAAAACAAACTAAAGCATATTGAGTTATCAGACATGACTGGAACTTCAAATGGGACTGGCTTCTATGATCAGATGAAACTAAAAAATTTGCTTTTAGAAGCAAACACTCAAGATGGGTTTGGTGAACACAGAGATTAAAAGTACCCCATGTGTACAATGACATATACAGCTGTATTTTTAATGTCGTGGGCCTATATTTCTGCTGGAGGTCCTGGACTTCTTGTTTAGATGCATGGCATGATGGATTCTATCCAATACCAACAGATAAAAAATCAGTAAGTCACTGACTCTTATTAGAAATATTATAATGTGCCATGTTTGGATCATCCAACCGTACAATAATCCAAACACAAACCTCAAAAACAACACAGAAATGGGTCACTGAGCTCAAAACCAAGCTTCTGCTATAGCCATTCCAGTCCTCTGACCTGAACCCTACAGAAAATGAGTGAGGTGAACTGAAGAGGAGAAGCTGGGAATCAAAAGGGTCTGGAGTGATTCTGGATGAAGGAATGGTCTCTGATCTCTTGTCAGGTGTTCTCGAACCTCATCAGGCATTATAGCAGAAAACTCAGAGCTGTTAAACTGGCAAATGGAGGTTTCAAAAAGTATTGAATAAAAGGGTGCCGTTAATTGTGCCCAATGTGTATTAGAGAAAAACAATTATTTCATAAAGATATTTCCCCCCATTTTAAATATTTATTATCAAATTAAAGGATGCATTTTTGTGAATTAAAAAAACAGATCAGAAGGATTAACAATGCAGATGAATTTTCACAGCCTTCTTTGATCATATTTACCAAGGGTGCTGATATTTTTGGCCATGGACTGTATAATTAATATTGATTTAGAAAGACAGTATAATAGTATTTTCTTGTGAATCGTACTCCGGTAATCATTTTTATTTACAAGCTTCAAAACCTCCTTTGTTTGTAGTTTTTTGAGTTTTCAGATGAATGTGAATAGCAGCTCAGATCATTTGTTCTAGGAAGATTTTGAGAAATGTTTTAGTTCATATTGAGATCTTTAATTTGGCTTGCATTCTTATTTTGTCACATTGTAAAACATGAGTGAACGTAAATGTTTTCTGGATAAATGTTCTCAAAACGTCTCTTGTTCTGCTTCCAGCCTCAAGACGGCTACCGTCTGGTCCAGCATTTCCAGTTTATTGGTTGGCCAGCGTACAGAGACACGCCGCTGTCCAAACGCTCCATTCTGCAGCTGGTCAGACGACTGGCCAAGTGGCAGGAGCAGTATGATGGAGGAGACGGACGCACGGTGGTCCACTGTCTGTGAGTGTGACCTCCACAACCCCAGCTCCATCACAACACAAAGCTGATATACATAAACCCATAAACATGTTAATGTATGAATGAGTCTTGCTTGGAGAGACCCTGTGATGAGCAGTACATCAATGTAAAGTTTATTTATTCAGCTTTCAGATGATGTATAAATCTCAATTTCGAAAAAATTACCCTTATGACTGGTTTTGTGGTCCAGGGTCACATATAATTAATTTATGATGACATCTTAAATGGACACTGTATGTACTTAAAAAAATAGTTCACCCAAAAATGAAAAAATTGCTGAAAATGTACTCACCATCAGACCATCCAAGACGTAGATGAGTTTGATTTTCATCAGAACAGAAATGTATCATTGCATCATTTGTTCATCAATGGATCCTCTACAGTGAATGGGTGTCGTCAGAATGAGAGTCTGAACATCTGATAAAAACATCACAATAATCCACTAGTAATCCAACTCCAATCCATCATTAATGTCTTGTGAAGCCAAAAGCTGTGAGTTTGTAAGAAACAAATCCATTATTAACTTCATTTTTAACTTCAAATGAGTTAAAAATCCATAATTATCCATAATAATGCATAATCCAGTAAAAACAGTTGTCTTGTCTGAATCAGGAGAGAAATATGCACAGATTAAGCACCACTTATAAGTGAAAAAAGTCCAAAATATTTCTAAACAAATATGTCAGTGGATTATGATGTGAGAGGACAACAGGGGTTGGAGTATATTTTCAGCAAATTTAAATTTTTGGATGAATTATTCCTTCAACACCAGACAAATTTTGCTACAAATTTGAACATATTTAAAAGACTGTCTAGTATAGCTAATAAGGGTTTAATTAAGCACATTTTGATAATTCAAGATGTGTATTTCACAGCTTTTCATCCAAGTCTGTGTGCACTGAGAACCAGTCGATACAGAATCGTAGATTAAAACAGCTTTTAAAGTACTACAGGATAAAACCGTACAGCTTTTGAGCCAAGGACAATCTTATCAGCGTCATAAATTAAAGCCAGAGAGATTCAAAAGATCTGACAACTTCATTACTTTCCCATCATCACTGTCAAAAAAGTTCAGCTGTTGAATGCAGAGCAGTTTCCCTGAGAGAAATAATTTAAAAATGTCACAGTGAATCACTTGAAAGACAATTATCTACTTGATTTTGTCAGGTCATTGTACAGATAATCAGGTGTCAAACTGACCCGTGATCAGTGGTTGTTACTTGATTTACCAGCATTTCTGCAATATCTTCTGCTCAAGAAAACATCAAGATTCAAATACAAGCCTCAGTTCATTTTGCTTTGCAGACTACTTCTAAACCGTGCATAATGTGGCGTCAGTGTTTGTGTTTTTCAAGGAAATGAAACGAAAAATGGCTGCACATTAAACTGAGGTATTAGAGGCTATTTTAACATCACAATAAGATGACACACTTCAGCAGTAAGGTTGGAGTCATGAGGCCTATGATCCTTTAGAAATGTAGCACTAGTCAAGCTGTGATTTTTAGGGATATTAGCTCTGCGTATCTGTGACATTATGGGATGTGTGATTTGTTTCTCATGCCTTACTTTCGTTGGTTTCTTCAGGACTGGTGGGGGACGCAGCGGGACGTTCTGTGCCATCTGTAGCATCTGTGAGATGATCCAGCAGCAGAACATCGTGGACGTGTTCCACACGGTAAAGACGCTGAGGAACAACAAAGCCAACATGGTGGAAACAATGGTGAGCTATACACAAATCTATCACTATATCTGTTAATGTTTTCAGTTGTTCAGTTTCAGTCTATTAATCTGTTTTTTAGCATGTTCACATAAATTAGTGTGTTTTTATTTGTATTGTGTTTAGTGTCAGTTTACACTACCGTTCAAAAGTTTGGGGTCAGTAAGATTCGCCAAGGATGCATTAAATTGATCAAGACAAGACATTTATAATGTTATAAAAGATTTCTATTTAAATATGTTCATTTTAACTTTTTATTCATTAAAGAATACTAAAAATATGTATATTAAACAGCAATAAATGTTTGTTGAGTAGCAAATCAGGATACAGTATTAGAATGATTTCTAAAAGAAAATTCAGCTTTACCATCACAGGTATAAATTACATTTTCAAATATATTGCAATAAAAACAGTTATTTTAAAATGTAATTTATTTATTATTTTTTAATAAATAAATGTAGCCTTGGTGAGCAGCATAGACTTCTTTCAAAAAAGTAAAATAAAAAATAAGTCCTACCAAACTCAAACCTTTGAACAGCAGTGCAGATTAATATGTCTTTAGTAATTTTGTATTCAATTTATGTGTATTAATATATTGTTTGATACTTGAATATATATATATATATATATATATATATATATATATATATATATAAACGAACTGATTCATGTAATCTTGATATATGTAATAGCTTTACCGAGGTTACTTTTTGTTAGTAACTTTCACTTGGTAAGTAATTATTTGTATAATGTTAAGACCCTGTTTATTCACTTTCCTTTCCTCTATTCAAGTTTTAAAGGAAACTGGAATTTTAAATGGTCTTTTTTTTCTTTCTTTTTTTATAAATTAATATAGCCAGTGGGCTTTATTTACATTAGGGTCATTAACACGAGTTGCCACTTGTCTGTTAGTCATTTGCAGATGGTATAATTTCTTTCTCTACACTAGTTCCAATTACAAGTGGGAACCAGTGGGAACATTTAATTTTTAGTTTACCACCATATGACCCCATCCTCATCTTTCTCAGGCTGTTGAGTAGTTACATATTCAGATAGTCGCTATCTTCAGGAAGTTTGTTGGTGGTCTTGATGGTTCCAAGCAACAGTTCCTTGAAACTTCCCATCATTTCTGCTGCTTCTCATCTCTCCGAGACAGAAACAGAGTCTAATTATTCAGTCACTTCAAACCTTTGAGACGGACAGCTGCACTTTGGGCAGTTCTGAGAGAACGTCTCGTGTCTAATAGGATGCTGCTGCAGGTGGAAGTAGACATCTGTCCTGCCCTTATCCCCTGATTCCACTCCAAACATATAGTATATATATATATATATATATATATATATATATTTTAGCAGCTAGAAATTCATATTTGTGAGTGCAGAATTCATAAATGAATTTATTTATTTATTTCTCTTATTAGATTCTTAATTATTATCGATTTATTTCTAATGATTAAAGCTAATTAATTTCCTCTAAGGCTCTCTGTTCTAGGTTGGTTGAGATGAGATTGATTGCAGTGATTTACATAAAAAAAAAAAATGTTAAATTTTGATTCTAGATCATTCTTAATCCTCAGCTAGACATAGCTATTTATGCTTGTGATCTCTATTATGAACATGCTGTTATAATAAACAATGCTAATAAACTTTTTAAAAGTGGCATTATAAAAATGACATGAATTACCATATTCTCCCAGACCATGTACTGTATAGGCACCCTCTGACATCTAGATGACATCTAGTTCCTCTATCATAAGCAGATGTTTTTCTTCTAATAAAAGTGACTTTATAATGATGGGATTGAATAATTAACGCAGGGGTTATAGGGAAAATCCCCCCTCAGCGGCGTCTGCCTTTGAACTGCTAATATATTTTTTCCCATTGCTTCTGTTTTTGTTTAGGAGCAGTACAAATTCTGTTACGAGGTGGCTCTGGAGAGCTTGAATGCCTTCTGAACGTACGAAAGGTGAAGAAGGGGGAAAAAACATGCAAAGCAATCTTCTCTTCTTCCTCAGAATGGCATCTCATCTCATCACAGACTCATCGTTCAGTCTTTCCTCTGAGCTTCTGTGATGAGAACAGGAAACTAAAGTTCAACCCTTCGCTGTAAAATAATGTATAAATAAAACAAAATGTTATTTGCCATTTCATTCTTCTTCTGTCAATGTCCAGCATCAGAGCGTGTATCCCAGACCGTGAAGTGATCTTGTACAGTCCTATTCCTTTTTAGCTATACGCCTTGAATGTTAACCATCAATGTAAAGAACGACGGTGAAAAAACAAAAGCTTCTTTTTACATGCCAGCTGGGAATAACCAAACAGACTTTCCCTGAGCTCTGTACAGATTTAAAGAAAATCAAAAAAATCCAAACAAAGCTTAAGTGAATTTGCAGAGAAACGTGAGGACCGATATTTTTGTTATTCTGATGATTTTTGTGGTTCCTTTCTTTGGTGCGTTTCAACTCTGCCTGCTTTCTCATACACTTGAGCCGCTCGCCTAAAGACCAACGTAAAGATTTTTCAAAGGTTGGACGTTTTGGGTAATATTTGTTCTATTGCCGTTTCTGTCTTTTCTTTTCGTGTTTGTTCTTTCTAAAAATAGACGTTGCCATTTTGGTTTTGGTTTCTTGATTGTAGGGAGTGAATGTTAAAGATTACATACGCATCTGAAGTATTTTCTGTTTTTCATTTGCACTTTATATGTTACCTCCCAGGGTGAATCTTACAAATAACTACTGTATAATGAGAAATTATATTTAGCATAAATTTTTTTAATATATTTTAAATCAATTAACTGCCTGATTGTCAATAGTCTGTTGTAAGGTGTAAAAAAAAAAAAAAAAAAAACCACCGATCATCTCAAGATTCTGAAAATCTACAATCAAAAATAAGCTTCCCTTGCTTAATAAAAAATAAATACAGTGTATATATTGGACATTTCTTTGTGAGATTCACCCAAGTATTTGTATGTATGTATGTGTAAATCTTGTTGCATCATTTGATTTGAAGTGCCAATTTCACGTTAAATAGAAAGACTGCCACCAAACCACGGACAGGATGCATATCATGAACCATGCGTAGCTGCATTTTGACCATTAAACAGCGGGCAACTCTTTTCTAAACCAGGATTTGGCTGAGAAGCTTTTCAGACTCTTCAAGCTTTCTGAAACCAGCGTCTACATTTTTCAGTGTGGTAAAAGCTAGTGATTTTAATTGTAAATCCAAGAGTTTTGCACGAAAACTGTGATATGACTGTGATATTCGTTTCTGAACCATATTTTTAAGAAGAATAAATGAATGTTTCACTGAAAACCAGCCATCACACAAAGTTACGGCACTTACTCCTTTTTTACTTTTCATGAATTCACTGCCTGCTATGTTTTACTTCACTATGCGTATTTTTACTTTATTTCAATTATTATTTTTCATTTATTTGTTTAGCAAAGTGGTATATAGAGCTGGTGATTTCATAACCATGGTGGTTCTGTTGCTTGGAATTGTGATGACATTAATAAAGGGACCAAAATGTTGAACAGCAACTTTTCTGAAGCACTGAAGTTCTGTTTCTGCTTTGACTTACAATCCCTGTCTCTACTAATGAAAGCTGAACATCTGCACCACTTTACTCTCCTACAGACGCTGAGGAAACTAAACGTCTCGGTTACGTATGGTAACCCTCGTTCCCTGAAGGAGGGAACGGAGACGCCACGTCGGTGACCGACGAATATGGGATATCGCTTCGATAGACCAATCTACTTCGAGTGTAAACTAAACCAGCCAATGCACATTGGCATGCAATTATTGCATCCAGCTGCCGCTGATCACTGCGTGAGTATAAGAAGGCAGCAGTGGCAATGCATTCGCTGAGGAGCCGAGCCGGGGACCCGGCAGCTCAGCGGCGGTACAGCAACCATGGCGACGGGACGTGGCGTCTCCGTTCCCTCCTTCAGGGAGCGAGGGTTATCATACGTAGCCGAGACGTTCCCTTTCAGACGGTCACTTTCGACGCCACGTCGGTGACCGACGAATATGGGATCCCTATCAAAGCGCCATGGGTGCTGCCCCTTCCAGTGCCCTGTGCGAGCCGTCTGCGCCCCTATTAGGTGTAGGCCGGGGCTCAGAACAAGTAGCTCCACTCACCGTTGTCAAAGCACTACCTCACTGGGTGAGATTGGATAACACTGGGAAAACGTAACCGGTCCGCTTGGAACCGGGATGCTGCGGAAGCCCCATCCTTCCGGAAGGAGGTCTCGGAGGCAAATACACATATAGCATCCGTTTAGGAGTATACGAAGAAATTTGAGGTGATTAAAAACCCTCTTGGGAAGGCAGAAGTCTGCCGAGGAAACACGGGCTCTAAGGCTATACCGTGGACTATACACATACGAGTACCGCTTAGGTCTCAATATGGAACCCACCCTTCCATGGTTCTCATGGATACATCATGAAGGCCTGGCGCCGGACGTTCCGCCGCGTCCAGCTGCTTAGGGTGATGGAGGATCTCAACAGGGTCTACAGTACGGACACTCTGGAGCAGTTTAAGGAAGCCGACACTAACCGGGGCCTCTCAGTGCCACTACCCGTTTGAGGTGAGAACACAGGAGGATACCAGCTCTACACTAAGGCTATAGAACCTAGCAAACATGTTAGGGGTCGCCCAGCCCGCAGCTCTACAAATATCTGTCAGCGAGGCGCCACGAGCCAGCGCCCAGGAGGATGCAACACTTCTAGTTGAGTGAGCTCGCAACCTGAACGGGCAGTGCACATCCTGAGCCTGATAAGCCAGGGTTATGGCATCCACAATCCAGTGGGCCATCTTTTGCTTAGAGACGGCACTCCACTTCTGCCGGCCTCCGTAACAGACAAAGAGCTGGTCTGAGGTCCTGAAGCTTTGTGTCCGGTCTACTTAGCACCTTAATGCTCGGACGGGACAAAGCAAAGCCAGGGCTGGGTCTGCCTCCTCCAGGGGCAGCGCTTGCAGGTTCACCACTTGGTCTTTGAAGGGTGTAGTGGGAACCTTTGGCATGTAGCCAGGCCGGGGGCCTCAGGATTACCTGGGAGTCAGCCGGCCCGAACTCTAGGCAGGTCCCCTACCCTCTGATGGAGGTCAGTGCAAGCAGGAGCAGAGTTTTCAATGAAAGAAACTTTAGCTCAACTGAATGCAAAGGCTCGAATGGGCCCTGCTCTAGTGATTTAAGCACTAGAGACAGGTCCCAAGAGGGTATACAGGGGGGCCGGGATGGATTTAACCTCCTGGCCCCTCTAAGGAACCTGACGATGAGGTCATGCTTACCCAAAGACTTCCCATTCACGGGGTCATGGTACGCAGCAAAAGCAGCAACCTGGACTTTGAGGGTGGAGGGAGACAGCCTTCGCTCCAGCCCTTGCTGCAGAAAGGACAGCACAACCGCAATTGGACATCTTCGGGGGTCTTCTCGGCGAGAAGAACACCACTCGACGAACAGGTTCCACTTCAAGGCGTAAGCGTGTCTCTTGGACAGTGCTCTTGTCGAAGTGATGGTGTTCGCTACCTCTTGGGGTAGGTCACCTAGAACCTCCGCGTCCCGTCCAGGGACAAGACATGGAGTTTCCAAAGGTCTGGACGCGGGTGCCAAATGGTGCCCCATCTCTGAGTCAGTAGATCCTTCGTCAGAGGAATTGGCCAAGGAGGGGCTGTCACAAGGAGCACTAGTTCGGGGAACCAGGTCAGCGTGAGCCAATACGGTGCTACTAGAAAGACTTGCTCCTCGTCCTCCCGGACTTTGCACAGTGTCTGTGCGGGAAGGTTCACTGGGGGAAACGCATACTTGCGTAGGTCCCGCGGCTAGCTGTGTGCCAGTACGTCCGTGCCGAGAGTTCCCTTGGTCAGGGAGTAGAACAACTGGCAGTGAGAGGTCTCTGGAGAAGCAAACAGGTCTACCTGAGCGGCTCTGAACCACCTCCAAATCAGCTGGACTGTCAGGGGACGGAGTAGCCATTCTCCCGGGTTGCACTGCTTGAGGCTGTACGACTGAGCAGGCCAGGAATGTGAACGGCACAAAGTGACCTCAGAACCTTCTGACTCCAAAGGAGGAGGTGGCGGGCGAGTTGTGACATGCGACGAGGGCGCAGACCACCTTGTCGGTTGATGTATGCAACAGTCGCAGTGTTGTCCATTCGGACCAGCACATGCTTGCCTGGTAAGAGACCTTTGAGACGGTTCAAGGCAAGGTGCGCTGCTAACAACTCTAGGCAATTGATGTGCCACTGCAGCTGCGTGCCCGTCCAAACCCCTGAGACTGCATGCCCGTAGTACGTGGCCCCCCAGCCGGTGGTGGAGGCATCCATGTAAACCACACGGGTGAAACGGCATCCTTATAAGTACGATCCGTCGTCTTTACAAAGACGCACCCGTGAAGCTCTTTTAGAGAAATTTGCTCTTTAGGAAATGCTCTTTTAGAGCTGAGGCGCACAGGGGAATTGGCCGCTTGCAACACGACATGTGTAGTGCAGCCTGAAGTGTGCAATCCACTCGACACAGGAACGACTGCCACTGCAGCGCCGTCTCGCCAACACACAAAGCTTCCGAGAGCGTGCTGAACTCGTAGTTCACAGCAAACACAGTTGAGCAGAGCGATACTAACGCTCGGCTCCGAATCGAAAAGCTGGAATGCATTGCACCTGCTGCCTTCTTATACTCACGCAGTGATCAGCGGCACCTGGATGCAATAATTGCATGCCAATGTGCATTGGCTCGTTTAGTTTACACTCGAAGTAGATTGGTCTATCGAAGCGATATCCCATATTCGTCGGTCACCGACGTGGCGTCGAGAGTGACCGACTGAAAGGGAACTGTTATGGGGTCATTCTGATTGTGCCTGAACATTTCAAGATTTTCTTTCATTTATACATTTCATTGGAAATGTGGTACTGCACCACATCACTTCAATGCAAGTCGTTTCACTCGGCATCACTAATGAAATCTGACAACGTTTCTTATGCTCAAATAGCATTAAAAAGCTGATTTTTCAGACTAGACCAGCCAATACACTACACAACTTTTTAAATCAGAACAGATTTTTTTCAAAACTGGGCATCATACACAATGGCTGTTTCTATAGCAACCAGAGCTTCTAACGGCAGCTGTAGTGACGCGATGACTTTAACAAATAGTGATTGGATCTTTTATTTAGAAGGCAGGACTTATATTCTGCATTAGACTTTCTCCCATTCTCCCATGAGTAATATGAGTAATAATGCACGTCTTTGTAGATCTAAAGCAGGGATGTCAAATTCAATTCCTGGAGGGCCGGAGCCCTGCAAACTTTTATTCCAACCGGTCACCAACACACATACCATGTAGATTTTAAATAAGCCTGAAGGACTTGATTAGTCAGATCAGGTGTGTTTAACTAGGCTTGAATCTAAACTCTGCAGGACTCCGACCCTCCAGGAATTGAGATCTAAAATCTTTGACCACACATGAGTTGCTGTTTCCCATAATGCAAGGCACTCGACCTTCCATTTCCAATGTTTTGCATGAACCAGGTGCAATATCGAACAGGAATTTTAACAGCTCTTTATTTAATTTGATTCCCAGCTAATAAGAATTATCATTCCCATTAAATTAAGAAAACGTTAGTTCTCATATTCTCAAAATGTTTCAAAACATTCAGTTATTTATTTTTTTTCTCTTGTTTATACGAAACTTTAAGAGAGCGTTCCATTTGATCATTTTGCAAACTGAATGTTTCCTGGAAACAAGTAGTAACAATAATTATAATAAAATAAAAAAAAAAGATGAATTTCCAACAAAACAAAAAGAATCATGAACGATGTATAAATAATGTTTTGAAGCTAATGTTTTGAGAGCATTATTATTTAGAAAAACATAACTTGGAACAAACATTTTATTAATGTAACTGGAAGAATGTTTGTTCCTAACTTTGAGAACCTTGCCAGAATGGTATCAGCACTTCTGAGTATTTTCCTTATTAGCTGGGTTGGACAGCGAAAAAAAATATATATAAATAAATAAATAATTTCAAAAACATTTTTAAACAAAGAGAGGAAACAATGCTTTATGACATTGACAGAAGGCAACACTACAGGTTATAAAATGTGCATATTGCGTATAATGAACCCATTAAAAAAAAAAAAAAACATCTTAGAAACTCAAGATGTTACAAAAAATGTTTGGAAACAAATAAATAGTTATGATAGACACAAGGCCGTTACATGGGCTGTGTTCTTAGTAGACTATGTTTATCATCTTTGCCCTCATGCCCACCTGGACAGGACCAACATCAAAGACAGTGAAGTCTCAGAAGGGTGAAGGTGCTTCTTTAAGTAATCAAGGCCCAGAATGCAGCAGAGACTCATATAAAGACAGACAAGTCTTCTGAGATTCACTCCAGACTGCCAAGTACAGAAACAACTTGCCGCCGTGGGCCCTGATATCATATAGAGTACTATATACGAGCACATGTATGACAGAAAACAACATCATAACTTTTTCTTACTAAAATGTGAAAAGCCATTGTATTCAGATTAGAGATGGTTAATATAAGAGGAATGGGTCATTTTCACACTAAAGTAATTGTCCTCAATTTTCCATGAGGCTCAGTAGAGGCTGTTTTTCTTGAAAAAGTAATTTTGTCAGAAATGAAAAAAAGAAACTCTGAACCCTATGAGTTTCCGGCTGTGATAAAGAAATGCAATTCTTGAACAAACATTGTGTTGTTAGCATGTTGTGTGTGCTAATAGGTGAAGCGTTGTTGTGTAGGACTAACCATTTTACCTCTTCTTACTATTTCACACACAACAAAGAAATTATGCTCCTTCGTGTGCTGGAAAAGCTTTACTTGTTCAAATGAAGAGGCAAAAGATTATTCTTAAAAAAGAAAAGCTTGTAACGGTAGTGCTTATAATTAGTGCACTAATTTCACAGCACCAAGACAAACAAGAACATCTCGATACAAATTAAAGCAATAGTTCACCCAAAAATGCACATAAAAAATGTGCAAGGAACAGATTGAAATATACAACTACATTGGACTGAAAACAGCTATGATTCAAAAACTATGAAAACGACCTAAATAATTGTTGCTGTGTTAAGTCATTCTGAATGGATCCGTGTAGTGTAGTAGGTATATGCAGTCAGCTCAAAGCAGTGGGTTTAAGATTTTTTGGCATCTCCATGTGGTCCTGTTCGGTATCGCAACTCAACTTTTCTACTGTACACATATTATACACTATGTTTTTTGAAAAAAAAAAAATCATTATTTATAAAAAAATTTAAATATGTGCTTTGGTTTGCATAAATGTATCAATTATATGGACTCCTTATAACATTTGCTTTTGTTGTCCTTTTGGCGTCTCCAAGTGTCCTTTATCTTGAAAAAAGCTTGCAGAAAATTTGAGAGAATCACCCTTTAATGTTTTGGTTTACTTTGCTGGATATAGCAAATGATGACAAAATTAAAGTGTTAAACAAGATAAATGGAGTAGGTTTAATTTCATGATAGGTGTGCATTTAATCATGATTAATCACTAAAAAGGGTATAATCAATCCAATTAAAAAATGTAATCTATTGACAGCCCTCATATATATATATTATATAAAATTACAAAATTATTATAGTCATTTCCCTTTTAGACATTGTAAATTTTGTTCTTTGAAATTGTAAATAAATAAATTAAATTAAAATGTTTTAGAGACACAATCCTATTCCAAGGTTTTCTTAGTTGAGAAACTACATAAGGTTAAAAATGCAGTGCTACAGCCACGGGTGCTGCTGTAATGGTGGTCGCTCCATCACTAGAAGGTTGTAGTGGTCCGGTGCTCACAGTGATCACTTCATAGCGTATGTCAGTCGGTTCTGTCCACTGGCTGGCTTTTCTCTCACATCCACAAATTATTAATCACCCTCTCACAGCAAGGCCATTGCAAGGCAGGTCAGCACTGATGAATTATTAACACTGTTTATAAACATTATTTTTTTCTACACCTGTGGTGTATATGAGGAACCTATGGAGAATCGCTGTCAGTGGTATCAGTGAAAGTGAAGCTTACCCAAGGTTGTTAGAAGATTGGACTGCACTGCTGCCTGAGCCGCTCGGGGAGGCTGGGAAACATCAAGAAATTGATGCTTTGGTCTCTCAGAAAATCACATGGAATTGTGGTGGATTGCACTGTGGTACTTTAATTATTGATAACAGGACTTACAAATGAATAAAATCTACCAAATGATCACAACTGAATGAACCTTTAACAAGATGGTAGTATGTTAGTGCAGATGTAAGTACATATCTGAGTGCTCATTGCTTTAAGACTGAATGGGAATATCAGCTTCCCTTAAAATTTAATTTATAAGAAAAATGTAATGATGCTTTGTGTGCACACATATATATATATACTTTATAAGTAACATGTACATTTATATATACTTGCATTATATATTCAATAGATACAAATACACAGCAAAGCTGTTTTCAACATTGATAATAAATGTTTCTTGAACAGCAAACCAGCATATCTGTCACATACCTGGACTCATTTTGTGTGTTTTTGCCCCTGTGTTCCAGTTTCTGTCTTCCGTGTGTGGTTTGATTAGTTCCCAGGTGTGTCTATTCATTTCTCCATGTGTTCTATTTCCCGGTTAATTTAGTGATTCCATCCACCTGTGTTTCCCCATTATTCCTTGTATAAAAGCCTTGTCCTTTCAGTTCTGTTTTGTCGGGTCTACTTGTTACTTGTCACTTGCCACCAGTCACTTGCCACCAGTCACTTGCCACTTGCCACTTGCCACTTGCCACTTGTTACTTGTTACTTGTTACTTACTACTAACCTGTGTCTTCCTTCTGAGATCCATGTTTGGATAATGCCTATGTTGGATTTAATAAAGCCTTGTTTCGTTTATCCTTCGGCTCCGTGTTCCTTCCAGCGTAAGCCGTGACAGAAGACTCAACCCAAAAGTTTAAAAACCTGCGTGTTTTCCCTCCGTTTTGTGTTCCGTTTTTTCCCAGTTTTTTCTTTCCGTAGTGTCATGGATCCCCTCTATCGCCCCGAATTCCTCCTTCTCCTGCTGAAGCAGGAGGAACTTTCTCTCGAGGACCATACCAGACGGTTTTTACTGCTAGCTAATGCCACCAGCTACCCGGACAGCGCGCTCTGCTGCTTCTATCACGCCAGCCTGAACTCCAAGTGCAGAGCGTTGTCGAACGAAGATGGTCCTCGGGAGGACTTCGCCGCGTTTGTAGAGTGGAATCTGGTGAGAAATGGGTCACCTCTCACGGTCTGCCCAATGGAGGATCTCGCCAGGTCCACTCTGGACCCAGAGCCCAGCCTACAATCTCCCCACGGTACGGGGCATAAGCCCGAGCCCACCGATGACGGAGAGCCAGAGAGCAACCCGTCAGACCAGGTGCGAGAGCCGGCGACACTGCCCACCACGAGGGAGCAAAATGTGGAGCGCCAAATGGGTCAAAATGAGGGGGTTTTCAATTCACCGGTGCCTGATCCCCCGTTAAGCCCAGGACGGGCTCCTGATCCTCCGTTAAGCCCAGGACGGGCTCCTGATCCCCCGTTAAGCCCAGGACGGGCTCCTGATCCCCCTTTAAGCTCAGGACGGGCTCCTGATCCTCCGTTAAGCCCAGGACGGGCTCCTGATCCCCCGTTAAGCCCAGGACGGGCTCCTGATCCCCCGTTAAGCCCAGGACGGGCTCCTGATCCCCCGTTAAGCCCAGGACGGGCTCCTGATTCCCCGTTAAGCCCAGGACGGGCTCCTGATCCTCCGTCAAGCCCAGGTCGGGCTCCTGATCCTCCCGTCAAGCCCAGGTCGGGCTCCTGATCCCCCGTTAACCCCAGGTCGGGCTCCTGATCCCCCGTTAAGCCCAGGTCGGGCTCCTGATCCCCCGTTAAGCCCAGGACGGGCTCCTGATCCTCCTTTAAGCCCAGGACGGGCTCCTTATCCCCCGTTAAGCCCAGGACAGGCTCCTGATCCTCCGTTAAGCCCAGGACGGGCTCCTGATCCTCCGTTAAGCCCAGGACGGGCTCCTGATCCTCCGTTAAGCCCAGGACGGGCTCCTGATCCTCCGTTAAGCCCAGGACGGGCTCCTGATCGTCCGTTAAGCCCAGGACGGGCTCCTGATCCCCCGTTAAGCCGAGGATGGGCTCCTGAACCCCAGTTAAACCCAGGACGGGCTCCTGAACCCCAGTTAAACCCAGGACGGGCTCCTGAACCCCAGTTAAGCCCAGGAAGGGCTCCAGCCACAGAGCTCACTCCAGTGCCTGCTCCTCCGAAATTCCCACCCACTCCTGCCTCCTCCTCCGCTGTCGTCTGGCTGCACCTCTGCTCACCCTCAGCCTACCATCATTGTGGTGCGAGCTCAGCGGGACCGCCATCCTCCAGCGTCTCCCTCACCTCCGCCTCCAGCCTCTGAGGCCTGGACTCCGCCTCGGCCCATTGACCCGTCAGCTCCACCATGGCTCCTAGCTCCTTCCTCTCCGCCGTGGCCCGGCAGTCCACATGCTCTGCCTGGCTCCCTCGTCCCTCCGGCTCCGCCTTGGTCTGGCGTCGTCCATCCTATGCCTCGGGACTCCACTCCTCCGGCTTCGCCTCATCCCTCCGTCCCTCCGGCTCCGTCAGGCTCCTTCATCCCCTCGGCTACACCTCAGTCCTCGGTCACTCTGGCCTCACCGCGGCCTTCCGGATCCACATCGCCGCGTCAGTCACCAGAGCCATCTGTTCCGCCTAGGACCTCCGGCTCCTCCCCGTCACCCTGGCTCTTCGGCTCTCCGTCTCTGCCTCAGGCTCCTCCTCCACTTGCTCCGTTGCCGTGGGTCGAGTCCCTGGAGTCGGCGACCATTCCTCCTCCATGGCTCCGTCCACCGTCGGCCCCACCTTGGGCCGTTATGGCTGTGGCCTGGGCCCTGATGGGTGCCTCCTGCTTCAGATCCCTCCTGTCTCCTCCCTGGCTCCTCCCTCCGTCGTCTCCTCCCTGGCTCCTTCCTCTGTGGTCCCTGTCTGCTGGCCCCCTCCTGGGAGGCTGTCCTCCACCGGAACCTCCTCCCAAGTTCCCACCCACACCTCCCTTTGTTGTTTCTACGGTGCGAGGACGCACCTACCGGGAGGGGGGGAGTACTGTCACATACCTGGACTCATTTTGTGTGTTTTTGCCACTGTGTTCCAGTTTCTGTCTTCCGTGTGTGGTTTGATTAGTTCCCAGGTGTGTCTATTCATTTCTCCATGTGTTCTATTTCCCGGTTAATTTAGTGATTCCATCCACCTGTGTTTCCCCATTATCCCTTGTATAAAAGCCTTGTCCTTTCAGTTATGTTTTGTCGGGTCTACTTGTTACTTGTTACTTGCCACCAGTCACTTGCCACTTGGTACTTGTTACTTACTACTAACCTGTGTCTTCCTTCTGAGATCCATGTTTGGATAATGCCTATGAAGGATTTAATAAAGCCTTGTTTCGTTTATCCTTCGGCTCCGTGTTCCTTCCAGCAGCGTAAGCCGTGACAATATCAAAATGATTTCTGAAGGATCATATGATATATTTAAATACAAAATAGTTATTTTAAATTGTAATAATATTTTATAATTTGTTTACTGTAATTTTCATCAAATAAATGCAGCCTTGCTGAGCATAAGCAACTTCTTTAAAATGCAAAAAAAAAAAATATATATATATATAATAAATATTACTGACGTGACATAAAGGCATCAGAAAAGAGCCGGGCTGGTTGGCTCAGACTGCAACCTTATCCAGCAAGATGAACTGATGGCATTGACATTAAAGGGTTAGTTCACCCAGATAGCAAAATTATGTAATTAATAACTTACCCTCATGTTGTTCCAAACCCGTAAGACCTCCGTTTATCTTTGGAACACAGTTTAAGATATTTTAGATTTAGTCCGAGAGCTCTCAGTCCCTCCATTGAAGCTGTGTGGACGGTATACTGTCCATGTCCAGAAAGGTAAGAAAAACATCATCAAAGTAGTCCATGTGACATCAGAGGGTCAGTTAGAATTTTTTAAAGCATCGAAAATACATTTTGGTCCAAAAATAGCAAAAACGACGACTTTATTCAGCATTGTCTTCTCTTCCGTGTCTGTTGTGTGAGAGAGTTCAAAACAAAGCAGCTGGATATCCGGTTCGCGAACGAATCATTCAGTTCACCAAATCGAACTGAATCGTTTTAAACGGTTCGCATCTCTAATACGCATTAATCTACAAATGACTTAAGCTGTTAACTTTTTTAATGTGGCTGACACTCCCTCTGAGTTAAAACAAACCAATATCCCGGAGTAATGCATGCACTCAAACAGTACACTGACTGAACTGAAGAGGAACACCGAGCCGAGCCAGATAAGAAGAATCGAGGAGCTAAATCTGAAATATCTTAAACTGTGTTCCAAAGATAAACGGAGGTCTTACGGGTTTGGAACAACATGTTATTACATAAGTTATTACATAATTTTGCTCTCTGGGTGAACTAACCCTTTAACACAAACCTCCAGGCTAAGTTAAATGGAGTAAATGCCCCGGCAATGATCGTGTTAGTATCATCAGATCTGTGACTGTTATTTAGTACAGTGAACCAAAATCAGAATAGCAATTACTGGTTGGCACACTTCTAGTGTGTTCTGGGGACTTGCTTACTTTGAATATTCTAGCTCATGATTTAGAATTCATATCTTAAGAACAATGTAGAGGAGTTACACCCCAACATTTAATACTTTAGGGTAATAGTTTTAGAAAAGCACTATGAAAACACATTAGGAATTACAGTTAAAGAGACAGAGTAAAATTCATTATACGGCCTGTAAAACGACTTTATGAATGGCAATCTGTTCAGAGTCATTTGTAAGACACTTTGGAATCCATCCTCTGCCAATCCCTTAATGTCAATCATTTCAAATTCAATTCTAAATCTGGGCTCGCAACAAGAAGGCATGCATCCACTGGGAATTACACATTTCATTAGTCAAGGTTACCCATTTGGCACAAAGGCAACATTACGCCGAGTGGCACGAGATGGCGAGCAATTTGGGTCAAGTACAGAGATTTCCCCCCTCTCTCTGACCTTGAAAGCAGGGGAAGTGGTCAGAGAGACGTAGATGCCCCTGTCTCTCAGGCTCTGGTGTTGGCGGAGGTCCTTGGCAAAGAGTCAAGGCTGTTTGGAGACGCTCAGAGGTAAGCGGCACACGACTGTAGGACTGAGAGGCTGCGGGCCTTACAGATGGTGCCGGATTCTGATACAAGTGGAGGTCAGCCAGCGGATTCAGAAACAGCCCTGTGCTCACAGAGCCATGAGGAGGGCAGAGAGAGAGAGAGGAACATCTCAGAAAGTCAGATGCTATTGATTCCTGAGAGTGACGGACTGGGACAGGGTGGGCATGGAGAGGCCTTATGGGAAAAAGGAGGGGAAGAGAGATATGTACATTAGTCTGAAGGTGACAGAGAAAAAAACTGAATCTGAAAAAAGATGTTAGAAATATGGCTCAAAAACAGCACAGAGCTGAACAAAAAAATTTCTTCTTCAAATAAATGCTGTTCTTTTCAAAGAATCTTGAAAAATATCATGGTGCCCACAAATATATGAAGCAGCACAACTATTTGACTGATATTTATAAAACACTGATATTTATTAAAAAAAAAATTCTGAAGGATCATGTGACACTGAAGACTGGAGTAATGATACTGAAAAGTCAGTTTTGCTTCACAGGAACAAATTACAGTAATAGAAAACAATTTAATAACCCAAACTTTTACTCCCCGAGCATTGGATAATACTGGATAAGATCATCAGAACAGACAATGTAGAGAAGTAAAACTGGCTCTAAATTCAGACAATCACTGTGGCAAGTCCGATGTTCTTGTATCCAGCTCATTGCAGAACAAAGATGATGATGATGATGATGATGATCATCATCATATTACTGAAGCCTCTGGGCAATACCACCTCGGCTTGAACCCACATTACACACATTACAACAAAAGAGACAGCTGGACCAGGTCTGATTGCCAATCACACATGTCCAGGCAATTCAAAGCCAAGCTCCAATCCCTCTTCCTCAGACAGCACAGATAACTCTCAAAAGCTCGGCCCAGATTTCCTCTAATAGTATCATTTCTCAGTACATTTCTGCCATTATTTGCTATTCTTCCAACAGGGCCAATCATAGGGGTTAGATGACAAAAAGCACAATGTAATTTTGCTCAATTGTCCAAGGTCATGCTTTCCCGATATACAGTCTTTGGCCCGGTGTGTAAGGGCTGCGTTGCATAAGCATACACACAATTACATGGTGGCTGCGGCGAGCTTTTCACACCTCCAGTAAAAGCCAACAAGTGCAGCATTTTTACCACGTTGAATAAGGTCACTCTGATAATGGTTATGCAACATGATAATTGCATGTGCCACAAGATAGCAATTTTCCTTGAACGCAATCTTTTGTGATTAGTTTTAAGTCGAGCAAGCCGACTGTGAAGGTCAGCATCTGATGCTAGGCATGATGCATCTTCTATGATTAGGCAACAATTTTACCAGGCATTACCATTCCCTAAGTAATTGCCTCTCGAAGACAGACGTGCTAATTTAATTGTGTAAGTACACAAGGCTTGTTTTGTGGCGCTCCAAAATCCAGTGATGGAATGTTTGTGTTGAAGGGTTTATGCTTGCAAAGTGAATAGATTGAATTGTATGGTGCACGAGTCCTCCTAAAGGTCTCACAGAAGATCCAGTTACATCTCTTTACATACGTACACATGATTTTTGGGCAACCTAAAAAGGGGACGAAATGGAATTTAGCATTTTTTATTAAGTATATATTTTGTTAGACTCTATATTTGAATGGTTTCTTCCATAGCATGTTTCTCATATCACTCCACAGTCTCTTCCTTCTTACACATTGAGGCCATTTTAACTTAGTTTTAATTTAATTGACGAACATTTGTTTGATTATTTGCTACGTAGCCATGTAAAAGCGGGATGCATTCAGCAAGATCACCCTGTTAGGCTTTATTTTGCGATAATGACCAAATAACTGTATATTACCCATGACACATACTGTTGTCCAAATTATTTAGCTGTTTTTCTTTTGCATATTTGCAAACATCTCATCTTTGTGGCAAAAGAAAAACATAATTTATGCATTACTGAAGCATAAAAATGCATTTTAACAACTTTTGCTCCCTAGCGCTAATTCCAAATTAATCCATTGATTGATTGACAATCTATATATAGATATTATGATTTTAATTTGATTCCCTCATGCCATAGATAACAATGTAATTTTTTATTTATATGCTATTATTGTATTTAATTTATATTTTTTTAATTAGCTTTCATTTTAAGTTTTAATTTTAATTTAATTGTACCTTTTTTTGCTTTAATTTATTTTTATTTCAGTTTTAGTTTTAGTCATGTTAGTACTTAATGTTAACTTTTTTCAAGTTGCAAAGACAACATTTCTAAGTAGTTTGATTTTTCATTTTATTTTATTTAAAACATTTTTTAAATATAGCTTTAAGTTAACAACAACAATACAATGCTACAATACTACTTTGAACATAGAATTAAAAAAAAAGTAATTAAAGCATATATTAATTTGTATTCCAATAAGCTCTTATTTTAAAACTGGCTAGTAGCATGTTTACTTGCCAAAACCAATTTGGTGCTTTGGTAAGCAGTCTTCTTTATGAGTCTGAAGTATATGGTTCAATATGACAAACACTGGCAGCACATGAACCCGAGGTGAGGGTCTGTTCTCCAGAGCATCCTCCCCTCCTGTGTTCTTAGCACTGTAATTTCTCACACCTCTTCTCCTCATCGCACATCACTGCCCTTGAAAAATGGCCAGCGCGTCCATCGAGCTTTCTGTCCTGCCGGAGCAGGAGTGTCGCTCTGCTCTGATGTCATTTAAATCTGCCTGTCGCTGATGCTTTTGGAGGCCGGGTTTCATCACAGTGTTGTTGAGTAAGCGAGGTTGCCATCCCACCCACTGTCCTTTGTGACTTCATCAAACCAGGTCAGGGAACGAGCGCCGCCCCGTCTCCAAGCACTGACACCCCAGCGCTACGGGTAATAAGAAAATATTAAAGGGAATTGGATCATGGGCTTCTCCCGCTGAATTTGTTATTGGTTTCCATGTGGAGGGGTGAAATTGTGAAAGTTATAAATATGAAGGGAACTGCAAGAGCAACGGCAAAGATTGACTGCATAACCAGTGAAGACAAAAAGGAGAAGAAAAGCAGGAAAAGCTGTTTTCTACAGTATGTGAATACATGTTAAAATGTCATTTATTGCTGTGAGCAAAGCTGAATATTCAACATCATTTATCCAGTCTTCAGTGTTGCATTATCCTTCGGAAATCATTCTAATACTAATTTGATACAAAAAAAAAGATTTTTAAAACAATCTTATCAATTTTGAAAACAGATTTGCTGCTCATGAATGTGAACTTTGATGAATGAGAAGTTCAAAAGAACAGCATTTATTTAAAACTGAAATCCTTTTTAACATTATAAGCATTTAGTCACTTTTGATCAAATGAATGGATTATTGATGGATAAAAATATTAATTTACCATATAACAGACTCTGAGCTACCCATATATATCTGTCATATTCTATTATTTACTGAATCATATGTTCATGTAAATCAAGTGGTTCATAAACAATCAAGAGATTAATTTGAGGCAAGGCATTTTTCATATTTTTTATTCAATTAAATTAACATTTATAATAGTTTATCTAAAAAATAAAATAATCATTCACTCACCCTCATTCCGTTCCAAACCTGCAGCACATCTGTTGAACATCTGTTGAACACAAAATGAGAGATTAAAGTTCAAAAATGACAAAAGAAAATCTTAAAAGCCCCATAAAAAGCAGTTCATGTGACTTACGTGCTATAGCTCGTCTGAAGCCATATAATATTTGAAACAGGATCAGTGAATGAAGAATTCTTTTCAGCTGGTTCTTTTAAATTAACCAGTGGATGCAGTTCACAAGATTCATTTGAATCAGAGTTTAACTCACTGACTCATTCCAGTCACAGCAGTTCTTGAGTTAACAGCTCACTGCGGCGAAGATTATTGATGGAAAATGAAAAGTTCAGTCTGTTCCTCACACAAAGCAACAGAAAAGACTTAATGTCGAAATATCCCATCTTTTGTTTCACAGACGAAATCATGTTTAAATTCATTTCCCTTAAATAGCTTCAATGTAGCCAGCAAGGTTTCTTTATTAGCTTGTACTACATCTAACTAATGAACCCAAAAAAGTAAAGTATGACTAGCCTGGGAAGTTGAGTTTGAAATATTTTCCCAAATACCAGAGGATGCTAACATCTACCTCATTTCAGCAGCTTTAAGGAAGGAACGCAGACATTTTAAGCAGCATTATACATTATATATATATATTATTATATAATGTCAGATAGGATTTATGCAGGTAAAACCATCAATTCTCCAAGGCACTACAAGACGAGTTTATCCTTGTGATGGGTTCATGTATTTTCATGAGACAGGCATCACTCACTTTTTTGCAGCATGCCAATGATTATTTTACCAAGCTCCTGAACTTTTTGCTTCATAACAAAATATTTATTAGCTTGCGAAGCACCGACCTCTGTCCGAGCAGTAAGAGCTGAAGAAGAAGGTGATTATGTAGCAATAAAACACGCAGTGTGCTGTTTCTAACATCTAGACCTGTGAGTGGATTGTTGTGCTGCTCTGATGTATAGACAAACACCTATGATTTGTCGCCATTGTGTTTCTTATTTACATGTCAAGTTGAGTTTCATTAGTATTCTATAAAGACAGTAGCTAAAGGCTCCACTGATTGAATGGATTTACGAGAAGAAACGCCATCCGTAGAGAATCGTTTTGGATGCAATTTGCAAGATTGCACAGTTATTGAGGGTTTGGGAATCACTATACAATGCATTTTGAAACATGAAAACTATTCAACTCGCCAGCTCCTAGGGATCGAGTTGGATAGGGAGTATTTGTGAGGTTTATGTTACATTTCTTAAGTGAAATGGTTTAACTGTTTGCTTTTCTTCGTTAATGGACTTCTAACAGAGATGGGGGTCTGATTACAGGATTATGTGACACCGTAATGTTTGAATAATTCTTAGACGCATGAAACGTATCATAACTGTTTTCAAAGCATTCAAATTTATAATAAAATGACAGGACCTCGAATAAATCGATCGGCAGGGAACCACTGAACCATTGCTAACAAGCCAACCCATGGCCCATTGGGTGGTCAAGATTTGGCTGGTTAATATAGGCAAGGTTGTGGTTATAAGCTAAAATGTTCAAATATTTTTAATTAATATAAACATTGTCTGAACATTTGGTTTAATAATAATATGCTATTATGTTCATGCAATTATCAAAATAATTACAACATTTATTTTTAGAAAACCTATGATTAAAACTGTGTAAAAATTAACACAGGCCAAATACTTTTCCCTCACTGACAGTCATCTTTAATGCATGTATTTACTAAATATATTATTATGGTACAATAATAGCCATATGCTGTTGTAAAAATACAGGCATGACAGGTAAAACAGGTAAAAATAGGGATGCCCACTACTGTAGGGATTTTTTCTGAATTTCTGCTTAGTCAGGCTGTTAAAGGTTTAACTCCCTCACATCCTCTGAACTCGCTCTTGGTCATACTGATCAAATATGCCAGGTCCTGCTTCTCTTTGAAACAGTGTGGCTGAGCTAATACTGAGCTGAGAAGTCAGATCTGACAGGACTTGTGTCAGCGAGAGCCCATTATAGATAAATGAGAAATGCTGATAGCGTAGCTTGGCTGACAGGTCCAAGATCAGCCCATGCCTTCTCTGTTCCTCTTGAAAACGCTAACAAAGGCTGGGATCTTCAGTCGCGCACATCAGCTTTAATTGTACAACTAAACCACAAATCTATCAGATTGAATTATTAAACTTAGCCATTCAGAGGCTTTTGAGGCTCTAACAAAGGCACTTTGCTTTACATGAATTGACTGTGCTCTTCAAATATCGGGAGGGTGAATTTGAATATAATGTGCTTTAAAGAGCAAAGACATAGAAAAGATGATAATTAATGCATTAATGTGGAACTGAAACCAGAACATTCCTTAAGTTTGTTATTTTTTTATTTTATTTTTACCCCATTATTTCTGTAGTGTCTGAATGAATTCTGTTTGTTCTGTATTTTTAAATCCTTATATATATATATTCCCACTTACAATATATATAAATACATTTATATTAATAAATACATTGTTTGCAATATATAAAAATGTAATAAATATGCAAACATTGTCCGCTGTAAAGAGTTTTCACATACTGTACTATGATCATTTACATGACATTTATCAAATATGAGCCATTGAGATGAACAGCAATGCTAATAGATAGTTTTATCTTTCATTTTAAGATGATGACTTTCAACTGATTCTTTGAGTTGCTACATTCAATAAATATGCTGCAAGTCACTTCTAAGTCACTACTTACTTATTTACCATGCTTATTTGCATGCTTATGTTACACTGTCAAATGCACATTAGATTAGAACAATTCATGTCACAGTCATTGATACTCACTTTCAATAAGCACCCCAACTAAAGACACAAAACACAGTTAGCAGTAAATGCTAGTATATTGCACTCCAGGCTAAAACATTAGCTAACTAATGGAAATTCAGAACCCATGTGAAACATCACCCAGTGGACATTAACTTAAGTAACGCAACGTTAGCTTTGAAAAATTTCAAAATTGCTCTTAAAGTACACAATCTTAAAAAAAGAAAAAAAAAAGAAAAGAAAAACCAATGTAGGGCTAGGCTAACGAAGCACAAATAGCATGGCTGTTGCCGCATGCAGCAAGGTGCTTTCTCATGGAGGAAATTGAAAATTGATTTTGTGCAGAATGACTGCAAATGAACTGCGAGGGGATAGAAGAGCACAATTTCCTCTCTGCAATAAAGCAGCGCTTGCTTGGGCTTTATTTCTTTTTTAAATCACAAATCGTGTTAAACCTCAATGCCTTTTTAATACTGTGATATCAGCATTTGTATTTACAAACAAAAAGGAATTTGTGGTAACCAATCCATGTTAAATTTCTCCCTTTAGTTTGATTGTTTTTCTCACTACAGCCTCACCTGAGCCTAGCGTCTTATTGCATTCAAATGATCAAAAGCTTCTAGAAAAGCAATTTATCTGAAAATAACGTGCTGTATTTAGAAGCACACTCAATCTGTTGAAAGGTAGAATATATTTCACTGCCTCCAAAAAATGGCATGTTTTTTGGACTTGGTACCATGGTAATACTATGCACTTCAAATACTCATGATAACATTAAACTACTGAACTACTGTACGTGATTGAGATACTACCTTGTCCAAAAAAAAAAAAAAAAAAAGGTACAAACCCGATTCCTAAAAAGTTGGGACACTACAAATTTTGAATAAAAACAGAATGCGATGATGTAGAGGTTTCAAATTTCAATATTTTATTCAGAATACAACATAGATGACATATCAAATGTTTAAACTGAGTAAATGTATCATTTTAAGAGAAAAATAAGTGGATTTTTAATTTCATGGCATCAACACATCTCAATAAAGTTGGGGCAAGGCCATGTTTACCACTGTGTGGCATCCCCTCTTCTTTTTATATCTGCAAACGTCTTGGAACTGAGGAGGCAAGTTGCTCAAATTTAGGAATAGAAATGTTGTCCCATTTTTGTCTAATACAGGCTTCTAGTTGCTCAACTGTCTTAGGTCTTCTTTGTCACATCTTCCTCTTTATGATGCACCAAATCTTTTCTGCGGGTGAAGATCTGGACTGCAGGCTGGCCATTTCGGTACTCGGATCCTTCTTCTACGCAGCCATGATGTTGTAATTGATGCAGTATGTGGTCTGGCATTGTCATGCTGGAAAATGCAAGGTCTTCCCTGAAAGAGACGACTTCTTGATGGGAGCATATGTTCTAGAACTTGGATATACCTTTCAGCATTGATGGTGCCTTTCCAGATGTGTAAGCTGCCCATGCCACACACACTCATGCAACCACATACCATCAGAGATGCAGGCTTCTGAACTGAGCATTGATAACTTGGGTTGTCCTTGTCCTCTTTAGACCGGATGACATGGCTTCCCAGTTTTCCAAAAAGAACTTCAAATTTTGATTCACCTGACCACAGAACAGTTTTCCACTTTGCCACAGTCCATTTTAAATGAGCCTTGGCCCAGAGAAAACGCCTGCGCTTCTGGATCATGTTTCGATATGGCTTCTTTTTTGACCTATAGAGTTTTAGCCAGCAACGGCGAATGGCACGGTGGATTGTGTTCACCGACAATGTTTTCTGGAAGTATTCCTGAACCAATGTTGTGATTTCCATTACAGTAGCATTCCTGCATGTGATGCAGTGCTGTCTAAGGGCCGAAGATCACGGGCATCCATTATGGTTTTCCAGCCTTGACCCTTACGCACAGAGATTGTCCCAGATTCTCTGAATCTTTGGATGAAATTATACATTGTAGACAGTGTTGGGGAGTAACTAGTTACATGTAACGGCGTTACGTAATTTAATTACAAAATTATTGTAACTGTAATTAGTTACAGTTACTAAGAAAAAATGAGTAATTAAAGTACAGTTACTTATGAAATTTTTAACGATTACAAAGGGGATTACATTTGAATATTTACACACATCCACATACAGATTTAACTGATTTCTTTCCCAAAATTTGCACTGACTATTCTGAGACATACCGCCCTAATAATTTCCGGGATGCGGAAATACAGTCTGGTTCGTAGAATCCAGTCATAAAAACGGAATGCCTAACGCGGACGGAATATGCCACATTTTGGATGACTAAATCAAAAGTAGGTCAGTACACTTGAATCAAAACATGACATCGACTAGTGTCTGTGAATATAAGCCCCAAAAATGCAATATATGACTTGCACATTCTGCCTGTCTGTGGAAATCAGGCGCAGACTGGACACCGGGAGAACCGGGACAATTCCCGGAGTCCTGGCAGCCGATTTTGCCCCACTATTTAATATCATTATTGTATAATTGCCTGCCGAATGTACTAAAGCGATCATTTGCGAATCCGCCATTTGATAATTAAATCTCAAGTCATGACTCGCGCGCTCTCCGCGCCTCCGCCAAACGGTTTGGATCAGACTCAGAGTAATCAATGCGAGAGAGAGAGAGAGAGAGAGAGAGAATAGAGTGGACTGCTGGAGCAGAGAAGCAGAACTCCTGAGTCCTGTTCAGGGTTTCAGGTCAGTTTCATCTGTAAAGATGCTTTTTTGTCTTTGTTTTTTTATTTATTTAATCAAGCAGCAGCACGTTGCTCATCAGCCATCACTCAAAATACTATATAAAGGACATCATTATCTGTTGTAATGTTACAGTAGTAATTTAGCAGAAAAAAAATTCCGATTTTTTTTATAGGTTTAGGGGGAGCTACGACAGACAACAACACAACCCTTACGAAAATTAACATTTTAATATTTAACTATAAATCCAGAGAAAATGGTTACTATTGTTTAACTTTGATAACCAAAAACGTAAAATTATTTTACAAATGTATTTATTTAAAAATAAATATAAATCCATTTGCAAAAAAAAAAAAAAACAAGGTTATTTTACTTTTATATAGGCTAATAAAAGCATGGTAATTTTTTGTAAGGGAAAAACATGACTCGTGTACAGTATTAGGATTTTTCTTTAAAAATATTGTAGTATTGTAGAGTATTGTATTGTAAAGTATAGTTTTGTTCAATCTTGAGTATTAAAGTCATGAGAGAGATGGATAACAGGGCAAAATAAAGAGACTGAAGAGAAAAATGGAAGTGAAGGTGCAGTTCAGGAGAGAACTTTAAATTATTTTGCATGTCCCCAAATTAAAGATTTAAACCTTTTTTATGTCAGGTCCATACAAAAAAAATAGTTTTGTCCATGAATTTGTTTGTATGAGTTTGAATTTTCCAGTCTGAATTTTTTTCCCAGTCTGCCCCTCCTGTAAATTAATGGCAAAGACATGGTTTCATTTACTACACATAGGCCTACTGAAGCTCGCAGTGTTTTCAACCTCTGCCGCCTCAATATAGGAGTACACGAGCACATAAACATAATTTCTAGAACTGCTCTGTGTCACTTCATGTGCATTTTACTTATTTTGAGAAAACTATCATCATATACAGAGACAGCAGTTTCAAAAAAACACCAATGTTTCAGGAGTTTATTACACAGAATACGTCACTTATTAGATAACTGTATTTAAGTTGATGTATATGCTTTTATTTATTATTCTTTAATTTTCACAAATTTAGAAAAGTAATCAAAAAGTAATCAAAAGTAATTAGTTATATTACTTTAATAAAGTAATTGAAAAAGTTACACTACTATTACATTTTAAACAGGGTAACTTGTAATCTGTAACCTATTACATTTCCAAAGTAACCTTCCCAACACTGATTGTAGATGATGATAACTTCAAACTCTTTGCAATTTTTCTCTGAGAAACTCAACTTGACTTCTGAGAGACACTGTCACTCTGAGAGGCTCTTTTTATGCCCAATCTTATTGCCAATTGACCTAGTAAGTTGCAAATTGGTCCTCCAGCTGTTCCTTATATGCACATTTAACTTTTCCGGCCTCTTATTGCTACCTGTCCCAACTTTTTTGGAATGTGTAGCTCTCATGAAATCCAAAATGAGCCAATATTTGGCATGATATTTCAACGCTTTCAGCATTTGATATGTTATCTGTATTCTATTGTGAATAAAATACGTTTATGAGATTTGTAAATTATTCCATTCCTTTTTTACTCACAATTTGCACAGTGTCCCAGCTTTTTTGGAATCGGGTTTGTATTAATATACTGATATTCAAATATGAATGCAGTCTAATGTTCATACCATGATATTTTTACTATTTTACTATTATACAATAGCATTTAAAGCTGAACTACTGTTGCACCGAACAGAATGAATATTTTCAAACTTATTCTGTATATATAAAATACCTGTATATAGTATGGCAGAGGAGGATATTCAATTAAAAAAAGTGCAGCATTTTGTAATGTACAGTGTGATCAAACCAGCTACTAAATACCAGCACTCTCTGGCATATTTAATTCCAGTATGAGTCGTTTTATTTTCCAGTTCTCATTCTGGCTGACACCATCTGTGCTCGGGTATGAAATAAGAGCCTATTTTCCTAAAGCAGTTTTTAAAACATCTAATTTAGGAAAGCATAATTTATCAGTTGGCCACAGCGCATTCACTAACTAACCTCTCGACCGTAAAAATGACTTGAAAATTACAATTCTTTACTCAAAGAGAGCCAAGTGATCAGTTGTGCATGGTTGAAATGTAATTTTGGTGCAGTAATTAGTTGAATTAGACATATGAAGTTTGAGTCTGAAAATGATGTGACCCTGAATTAAACTGTAATGTTCTAGGTCTCCATTACAGTGAAAAATAGGGAGCAAGAGCATGCTACTGAATTCTAGAAGTTGGATGTGAGTTGTCTATACTTCCATTAGCAAATCAGCATTAGAAAACCTTTATGCTCCAAAACCTTTGGCAGTATGTGGCGAGTGGGGCGGGGCCGAGGGACGTGGGAACACGAGTGAGGCCGGCAGTGATTGGGCAAATCAGTGGCACCTGCGGCCCACCGCCGGTCTCGAGTCCCACGTAGGAGATGGAAGGATATAAAACTGGAGCGACGACAGTGAAGGACGAGAGAGGACCAGGCCTGGGCTTTTAGTTGTGTTTTGGTTTTTATTTGCGCGCACCAGTCGTCCGTGAGGGGCTGGTGCGCTGTTTTTGTGTTTATTTTGTTATTAAAATGTTTTTGATTGTCCGCCGGTTCCCGCCTCCTTCTTCCCGATGACTAGGAAGTCTTTTATCATTACACAGTAAAACATTTACAATTACTTTGTCTGAATACACAGCTATGGTCATGAAAAGGGAAAAAATATGATTTTGCCCACATAATGGTGTAGTTCCTTGTTGGTGACAATAATGTAAATGTTTAAAATAATAAAACATACTGTATACAGGTTTTATCATATTCTGGTTACCAGTAACAAATAGCTTCTTTCAAAGACTCTGTGGATGTTTTAATGTAACAGTACATTTGCTAATCAGGCATTTTAAAACACTGAAGCCATGTACAACACAGATGTTAGCCAAGAATACTGAACTGTCATACATAGTCTTACTATTAAAAAAGCAGAAAATGTAATAACATTAGGAACTGCTGCTGTAAATTCCTCAGAAACATTTCTTAACTCGAAAACACAAGCTGCAGCATTTACACAGGTTTTAAATTCATGCCGGATTTGTGAAGGAAAACAATAAATGGGAAAACATGAGCATGCCATGAGCGTGGCAAATAAGTAACGCATTTGCCAAACATGCTGCTTTACAGCACAAAAGCCCCCACATGATGTGGAATGAATAAAACCACTTTATTATGAGACTTTGGGATTATGGCATTTATAGTTTATTAACTGTAACTTGATTTTAGCTGAGTTTACAGTAACTTGAATAAATAAAGAGCTTATACTGTATATTGCTCACTTTGGGAATGAGAATGAAAAAAAAAATGCATCGCTAATATTAATGTTTGTGCTGTTGATTTCAAAATGATTGTTTTGAGTTTTAAGCAGTGTAGAGTAGTTGGAGTCCTTTCTCCAAACACAAATGCAGACATGGTTTTATGTTTACACGGCATGATATGCAACGCAATGTGTAAAATTAGATTAAAAGTCGTTATAATAAGTAATTATGTCCCCACTGGATGCAACAAATGCCATATTTGTAATGGGTTTTATTGGTTCTGTCTCGTCATGCAAGGACACGGCATCACAGTATGATGAGGGAGGTAACATTTCTGTCACATACTTGATGTATTCGGCCAATCACAACGCACTGGATAGCTGGCCAATCAGAGCATACCTCGCTTTTTAGAAAGATTAGCTTTGTAAAAATAGACTCATTTCAGAAAAGCAGGGGATAGAGGATCAACAATAATTATTATATTTAATTATTATAATAATTATTTATTTAATTGTATTTATTTATTTTTGCCACATGCAGTTCATATGGTGGGAATCTAGTGACCTAAAGGTTAAGGAGCTGATATGATAATACAGTTTTTACAGGTAAAGAATTAACCATGTGGAAGGGTACTAACATCACAACCACTGAATACAGCACTTATACTTTAGTTGCTCTAAAGAGATTGCAAAAAAACTCAAAACATCTTAAAATATATACCTATACACTAGCTAATGAAAATAAATCATCCCATAGTAACCAAATTGAACTTATCGTGAGAAGAGAACCGAGATGTTGAGGACAGTAGGAGAGGGTTTTTTTAGCCTGATCCTCTACTTTATGTTCAGCAGAGCATCTCTGAAGGTGATTTATTTGGGTGTTAATCTGGTTTGGCAATGCTTGTGTGTGTGCGTGTGTGTGATATATTTACAGGCTGAAGATGTGTCCCTACTACCTGCTTCACAGCTGCACACCAGAGATAGGAGCTTCAATCCAGAAGCCCCCACAAACACAAACACACGTGTAACACTCACTGGCTGACAGACAGCTTTACACAAAGACACACACATATTTAGAGAGCACTCCATCACAAGCAACACAGGACAGATAGTATTGTGTACGAAACAGAAGTGGCTTTAGGTGAAGGGTAATTTCCTGTCTTCTTTGATTGGTCATGTAAGAGAGTAAAAAATAAATAAGACATCTTTTGGGTTTGTGTTTGTAGCTCACTGTCAAAATTTCAGACAAAATATAGATTCATGTGTGTGTGTGTGTGTGTGTGTGTGTGTGTGTGTGTGTGTGTGTGTGTTTGTGTATGTGTGTGTGTGTGTGTGTGTGTGTGTGTGTGTGTGTGTGTGTGTGTGTGTGTGTGTGTGTGTGTGTGTGTGTGTGTGTGTGTAATAATTCTACAAAAATGACTACATCATATTGTGAATGTCAGTGATTCTGAAAGAGAAATATCTGCTTAACTCTTTCCCGCCATAAACAGGATTTTTTGTTATTTATTAATCTTGACAAAACTTTCTGGCTTTCCATGTTTTCAATGTTATATGGTAGGGGTGCTATTACACATTCTAAAAGAGTATAGAATCAACAGATCAAAACACTTTTTGTTCAAAATGTTTTGAATATGATCAAAAATGCTGGTGGTGATGGGAAACTTAAAAAAAATGCTGGCAGGGAAAGAGTTAAACAAGAGTCTCCTTTGGCTCACTTCAGTTTCATTAATGTCAAGAAGAAACTGTTGAGAAATTCCCAGTGTGATTTTTCACATACACAATCACCTCACATTTTCAGTGACCTTCACAAATCAGACTGAATCATGAATCATTCCAATGCCTTTTTCCTTCTTCCTTTCTGCCATTCCAAATCCTCTTGATGAGTTATTCCTCTCGTTAGCATGCTGTGCATTGGTGCCATATGGGGGGAAAAGTTAGGACAATTCCAAGGGCCCAACAAATACGTAAAAACGAATTAATTTTTTTTATTATATTATACACTATATAAACCATCATCATTGAGTATATTTAAAATAATAATAAAATTTTTATTATTTCTGAGGTGAATGAATGATCAATTATTTAGGCAATATTTTTTATTAATGTATTTTTAAAAGCAAATGAAATAAAGTGCACACAATTCTTACTGAAGAACAAATATACCTGTGCAATTACATTCCCTGAGCCCCCCTTCTTGACTTCAATGTGCTATCAGCAACGCTCACTCTGTTCGCTGCTCCTCTGCGCGTTGTGTCAGTGACGACACAACAACGACTCACAGCAGAGCAGCAGGAGTGGGGGGGGTAGCAAAGTGGGCCAGGATGTGAAAGCAGCGTTTGCTCAGGATTGTAGAGGTAGAAGACACGAGCAAAGTATAAGGAATGTAGATGAGAGATATTTAAATTAAAATATCGATTCAATTACAATTGTATCGATCCGATACCAATACCAGTGTTGCCATCGATACTATCGATATTTAGATCGATCCGCCCACCCCTAGCAGACAGTAAATCAATGCACGGCGCGCTAGCAGTGTTAATTTCGTTAACGAAGACAACGAACGAAAAATATTCCTAAACGAACATTTTTTTATGTGACTAAGACAAGATGTTGATGAGTTAAAAATAATATCTGATGACGAAATTATGGCGAAATTTATGCAGCGTTTTCGTTAACTAGACGAGACTGGACTATAATGTTATTTGAGGACTATTGGACATTCAAAATGCATCCTATAGGCTATTGTCTTTCAAAATGTGCGTCCCTGTCATTGGATTGCGATCGGATAAGGGCCGTTTGTATATCTAGTCAGTATAACAGCTGCAGTTTCCCGGGAGTCACAATTCGTTGTCGATTAACTTAAAGTTAGTGAAGGCGGGACAGGCGGAAGTGCTCTCTCTCTCTCGCGCGCGCGCGCTCTCCACTTCCTCAATTCTCACATACAGCGCGCGATCAGTTCTCAGCGCTCAAATACACACACAGCAGTCCAAATGTTTATCGTGTGTAGAGTATCTCACGCAAATACAGTAGGTTATGGATTAAGTGAACAGGTGTGTGAAAACTGAACGTGTGTCAGTATTTCATGCATGCCTTCCGTCTTAAAAGGACAGCATTACAAATTAAATACCTATTTGTCATTAATGTTAACCAACAAAAGACGTTAAATAAATGTATAGGCCTACATGTTAAGTAAAACCTACAGTTCTGAAAAATGAGTTTAATTTGTATCTCTATTGTATTTGTCTTATTGTGCTTCATATATATATATATTGTTGCTCCTTTTTCACTTCTGTTAAATGGATCGTTCACCAAAAATGAAAATTGTCATAATTTATTCAAGATTTTCCAAATGTATTAATTGATTTGGTCTAAAGAGAAAAGAATTAATGATTATTTTAATTTGAAAACTACATATAAATTAGCTACCACTGTGTTAATGACTTAGAATCATTCCAGGGAGGCATAAGTGCATAAGTGTTTTTTGTTACAACTTGATGAACCACTGAAACGTTTTTGGAAACATTATTTTAAGGTAAACATTTTTATATAGTGTTGCTTTAAGGACATTTTTATGGTGGCTTTTAACCCTCTGAAGTCGATTAACGCGGATACTGATAACCCCGAAAAGAACTTAAATTACACTTTCAGTTTTAATCGTACAGATAAGAGCAATACATCAATCGAATCTGTAAAGGGTCTACTTTTTTTTGGATACAGACATAACAACAACAAAACTTTGTGCACTTATAAAATAAAGATAACAAACAAGGTGTGCTGTCTGCAGCCTTTGTCTGCGCTGATCTTTATTTACAAACACGTCATTAAAATGAACTGTAACTCCGTGAATACTCAACGAAAATACATGAGAGAGATATCTATAGAAAGCTTGACATGTCTACTTTTAAACTAAACAAGTGCACTGCGTACTGTATGCAGACTTGCATTTACAAATCACCATCAGTAAATAATGTGCTAGTACTAGTATTGAACTACAAGCAGCAAGACAATTGCAAGCCTTTGATTAGAGTTATGTAAAGCTTTTGATGGTACAGTTAGGTCCGATGTGGTGACAACAGCTGCGCAGAGGGGGCCCAATTTGATTTTTTTGTCATTGGGCCCAAAATTCCTGGCAGCGCCCCTGATGCTGTGTTAAATATGGCATGAAAATGCAGATTTGAAGGGGCTGGCATTCAAATTTGAGAAACAACAGGCATACTATGAGTTTAAGTGTGTAGAATTGTTTTTACAGAGGCGGTACTCTGTCAGATGTAAAGCATCAAACCACGTCTGTGAAATCATCCACAAATCAGCCTACAGGTGACAGTTGCTGGCTGCATTTAATTTTAACAGACATCCCGAGTGAGAGGAAAATGTAATTAGCACTTCTTTCTTGCTCTCCCTGTGTCTCTTTCTAATTTAGTTATGATCATTTGCTAAAGTGAGTATTACTATTAAAAATCAGGACACACTCCAAAATGGAAGGATGCACACCAGAAATCCAAGAGAAATGATACAAAACACCTTATAGCGACAACATAGCAACACACTTAAATAAACTCAGAACACATTAGCAACCATGTAGCAATGCCCTAGCATCTAACCAGAATAAGCAAGCAACTACCTAGCAACACCCTAGCACTCTTTATCAGTCACATGACACAATGTCTTGACATTCCCCCAGGTGTCTTAGCTTTCACCCAGAATACCTAGCAATGCCCCTGAAACCACATAGTAATAATCTAGCAACCATTCAAAATACTTAAGCAACCACATAGCAAAATACTAATATCCACTCAGATAAGATCAGCCAAGTATAGCGCTGTTCTAGATAAGTGTTCATGCTAACAGCTACTTAGGAACACCATAACAATCACTCATAACATTCTATAAAACTGCATAACAATGCACTAATATCCACTGATTATCAGCCACATAACGATGTCCAAGCATCAACCCAGAAACCCTAGCAACAACCTAGTAATGCTCTAAAAACCACATAGCAACGCCCTAGCAACCATTTAGAACACTCTAGCAGCATACTAATATCCAATCAGAACTGATTAGCAATGCATGGCATGTTCTAGACTAGTGTTCACCCAGAACATGCTAACAAATACTTAGAAACACCATAGCAAGTTCTCAGACCACCCTAGAAACTGCATAGCAACACACTGATGTCCACTCAGAAAACATAGCAACCGCATAGCAATGCCCTAGCATCCACACAGAATGCCACTGAAACCACCTAGCAACAAATACTCAAGTAACCACTTTTCTTCATATAATGTCGCAAATCTAGTTTAGCGTTTGGTTTCCTTCTCCTGTTGACCAGCCCTCTAAATACAGGTGCATCTTAAATTTGAATATCATGGAAAAGGTCTTTATTTTTTGTAATTTAATTAAAAAAGCTAACTTTCTTACATTCTAGATTCATTGCACACAAACGGAAATATCTCAAGAGTTTTTCTCTGATGGTTTGTTATTCTGATGGTTACGACTTACAGCTTAGGAAAATTACAAATTCAGTATTTCAAAAAATTTGAATATTTAATCTTGAGCCCGATTAGTTTGATTAATTTTGAGTATAAATACTGGATACCTCTTGGGCTAGTTTAGAACATGCAACCGCAATTATGGAAAAGACTACTGACTTGATAGTTGTCCAGAAGACATTCATCAACACCCTCCACAAGGAGGGTAAGCCACAGAAGGTCATTGCTGAAAGGCTGGCTGTTCACAGAATGCTGTATCAAAATATATTCATAGAACGTTGACTATGAATGTTGGAAGATTGTTAGGAAAAGCCGACTCAAGAACTTGGTAGAGCTTCACAAGGAGTGGACTGAAGCCGGATTCAGCACATCAAGAGTCACCGCACTCAGAAGTCTTCAGGAAAAGGGCTACAGTTTTCACATTCCTAGAACCAAGCCACTCCAGAACCAAAAAAACCTCAGAAGCATTTCTCCTGGGGTAAGGAGAAAAAGAACTGGATTGTTGCTCAGTGGTCCACAGTTCTCTTTTCAGATGAAAGTAAATGTAGTGTAGTGTAGTAAATATAAGCGGACTACGCCACCTCCTTATTTAAGGCAGGAGGAGCCCTCAAGGGGTCACAATACGGATTATGGACAACAAATGTAGTTTGTAACAAAGGGTAACAATTTTATTGTTCCAATAGAACCATCAAATGTTAAAAACTGTTAATAACATTCACAGAAGTTGGAATTGGCTCTCCTCAAGACTGCAAGAGGGTCGGGCCTGCTCTTGTGGACCTCCTACCACCTGTAAGAGACAGAAGAAGACAGAAGAAACCCCACAGCATACACTGCAAATAAGTAGTAACCTTTAAGTCACTATTTCAGTGCCAACTTCCAGTACACACCACACAGCAGTGTCACACCACCCAAATCACCCACACCGAAGGAGGTCTAGTGTAGATGCAGGCCCGGCCCTGTACAAAGCCTCTGACCACTGGAACACACAAAAGAGGAGAACAGTACCAAAGAAAACAAAACAAATGACAAATAACATTTAAGATCAAAATCAATATCAAATAACAATAACAAACCACAATACAAATCTAAAATATACAAGAAACAGTGGCTGGTCTGCCCTTCAGCGAAAGTACAACTGCAACACAGTTACCCAATCTCAGCTCTCAATCCCCAAACATGATTGATAAAAGGTACGTTATTCAGCATTCCAACACGGCCATCAGCCCATTGAAGGTACCGCAGCAATAAATGTTTGTCTACCTCATTTCCCAGACAGAGAATAAACCTCTTAAATAATCAGCCTATGAAAGGGTACGGAGGCTGCACATTGAGCACAACAGACACACGCCAGAACTGCAGAAAAACCACCACCTATTGCTGCAAGAACCCTTTATGCGATCTTAATGATAGAACTAACCATCTACACCTGAAACTGGTTGCTGGCCAGTCTCCTCCCACAGTAGCATTTGATTTGGAAATCAAGGTCTGGAGTCTTGAGGAAGAGGAAGACTGGAGAGGCAAGTGACGTAACGTCTGTGGTTTTGCTCCATTGTGTTTTAACAAGTCCAAAAGTCAATGCAGTCATCCAGGAGATTTTGGAGCAATTTATGCTTCCATCTGCTTACAAGCTTAATGGAGATGCTGATTTCATTTTGCAGCAGGGCTTTAGCACCTGCCCACAGTGCCAAAACCACTTCCAAGTGGTTTGATGACCATGACATTACTGTGCCTGATTTGCCAGCCAACATACCTGACCTGAACCTCACAGAGATGGGGTATTGTAAAGATGAAGATAAGTAACATCTGACAAACAATAGAGAGGAGCTGAAGGACACTATCAAAGCAACCTGGGCTTCAATAACGCCTCAGCAGTACCACAGGCTGATCGCCTCCATGCCATGCTGCATTGAAGCAGTAATTCATACAAAAGGAGCCTTAATCAAATATTGATTGCAAAATTAAACCTGCTTTGGAGATCTTGAACAGTTCTGTTTTTGTAAATCTTTGTTTTTTTTGTTTGTTTGTTTTTTTTTTGTTTTTTAATTGATCTTTGAGAAAATATTCACATTTTTTGAGATACGGAATTTTTTATGAAAGTCATGACCATCAGAATTAAAACAAAAAAAACTCTTAAAATGTTTCAGTTTGTGTGCAATGAATCTAGAATATAAGAAAGTTTGCTGTTTTGAATTAAAATTACAAAAAAATAAATAACTTTTCCATGATATACATTTTTTTTAGATGCACCTGTATTCCTTTTACAGCTGTTTTTCCATTTCTCCACACCTCCACCAGCCATCGCTCATGGATCATCCCAGGGCTCTATCACTGTCAGGCAGTAGGAGCAGCAGTGGCGTATAGTTAGATCGCGTGTTTGCTGGTGAATCTGACCACCTGAGAAGAAGTGACTGATAAAGAAGGGGATGGTGGACGAGTGGAGCTAGACAGGCCAGAGCTGCTGATAAAGTCAAAGAGTCGGGAGGCATCAGGCCAAACACTTTTCAGAGCATTTTTGCTTGCCTCTATGGATTCTAGTTGTTTCATATTAAAGCTGTCTGTTTAGATGTTATCTAAGAACCTCTTTCAGTATGTAATACTCAATAAATAAATAAATACCTGTATAAATAAAACGAATAAGCTGTGTCTCATTTCTTCCAGAGCTCGCATTTGTAGGCTGCATATGTCATCAAGGATATTCGGCTTTAAAAAAGTAGCCGTAATAAAATCAACCGTTATCCTTGTAAGATGTAAGGTACAAAAAATATATATATTTTTTACTTTGCAATTTAATAGTTACTTTTCTGAATTGCCTCCAAATTGAGATGCAGCTCAAGTGTGCCTCTCAAATCCTGCAAAGTGAAGTTAAAACTTTTTGATAGCACCCTTCCAGCTCATGATTATTACTATAAAATTGTGTTCAGGAGCCCGAAGGTCATATTGCAGCAAGTTGTTGTCTACAGAGGACGGTGTCACTGAAGAGCCACTTCTCTACAGGTGCTGAGTGCCCAAAGTCACATTATCAAGAGACTTGCTGTCTCCCCCTTCAAATAATCAGGTTAATAAAAAAAAGGTACATGATCATGTTTTACACCAAGTTTCTGTATTGTTCTTCAGATGTCATACTGCTTTATATAGCTGGCTAGAAAATTGCACGTTCAATAATATGATTTGCTCAATGAACAACTTTGTGGTGAAGTGCATGACATTTCTCACCCTGAATAACTCATAAATAATTACTTCATTGACTGAACAATGTGCAAGTTTTCTTTAAACATTTTTCGCTGAAATAACACAATTTCTTTACGAGCTTCAAGATTGGTAGCATAAGGATGCTGCATGAAATCTCACAATGGATAAGGTAATGACAGAATTAATTTATCACATCAAATAAACTTTGAATGATATATTCTGCATCACACTGCTCATTTAAAAATCCCAAAGAAATGGCCTTGACTGCTTTGTAAGACAAGCGGCGCTATTTTTATTGCTTACACTTTGTGTTAGAGATTTGAATAAACTACAAACTCAAACTTGACTTCAACATTTAACTTAATTCAGAACCATATGAATGGATTTTGACCTGGGCCAGTAAGTAATCACCAAAAACACACAAGGCAAATGCAAAGAAAGTGAATTGCAGCTAATTCAAAAGTGGAAGTAAAATGCGCACAGGCATTTACAAGCTATTTAAAAGCAAAGGAAAGCGACACACACACACACACTCTCTGCATAGCATTGCAACACCCTGGCAACCACAGATTACACCCTAGTAACTGCATAGCAACCTGCTAAAAACCTTAAAAAAAAGTCTTAAAAACTACAAAGTAACATGTTAAAACTACTCAGAACACCACAGTAACTGCATAGCAACAGCTTGGCAACCACAAAGACCTGAGTAAATACAGTAGAAACATGTAGCACCTCAGCAACTGAACAGCACCACCCTGGAAACGTACTCGGTTACTAAACGTAACCTCGGTTCTCTCTAGAAGAGCGAACGAGTACTGCGTCTTAGCTAGGACGCTACGGGAAAAGTCTCTTTTCACGAAATACTGAAGCAAAAAATTATCCTTAATTTTGTATTTTTGTAAAGCGCATTTGCAGCAGTACACAGCCATAGGCGAGACGGCTCGTTAGCTCATTGGCTTGTTCTGGGCAACTGCACAGCCTATCGAGCGCAGGCTGATGCAACATCAGACGCTTCGAGCCCTTCTTGCCACTTCCCGCCGAAACGGGTGTGGCCCAACCTATAAAGGAGCTCGAAAAGGCTGACTCACCTGATTTATTTCATCGCCGAAGCGAACCAGAGTGAATCGTATGCACGGCAGAGAACGCAGTACTCGTTCGCTCTTCTAGAGAGAACCGAGGTTACGTTTAGTAACCAAGTACGTTCTCTTACGAGAGCTCTCTCGTACTGCGTCTTAGCTAAGACGCTACGGGAACCCAATGTAAAACGCCGTGCGCGCAGGGATCACACCAATAAACCTGAAGCAACGCCCAGAATTTACAGTGCACAGTCACCTGAGGGACTCACAGAGAGTCCAGGACAGAAAGGGGGAAAGCCCTCCGTCCCATATCTAGCAGCATCCGTAGATGCGGCAATATGACATCACACAGCCGAGGCAAGGCCTGACCAATGTGGCAATGCGGGTCTTACGCAATACTGCCCATATAACAGTCGGCAGCGCATAGCGCTCGTGAACTCAGAATTCCCCTCAGGGCCCTGATTCGACTATACCGACAGCAGCCTTGCTTGCAAGGCGGGAACCTCCAGGTTATAGAACCTGATAAATGTAGACGGCGAGGCCCAACCTGCCGCCATACATATATCCTGCAAGGAGATCCCAGTAGACCACGCCCACGACGAGGCGACGCCTCTTGTGGAGTGTGCTCTGACGCCCAACGGGCACTGAAGGCCCCTGGAAGCGTAAGCTAATGCTATGGCGTCAACTATGCATCTGGATAGAGTCTGTCTCGAAACAGCCATTCCCTTGGAACGTCCACCGAATGAGACAAACAGCTGCTCCGTCTGCCGAAAGGCAGCAGAGCGAGACACATAAGCTCTTAAAACCCTGACAGGGCAAAGAAGACTCGAGTCTCTATCCTCTCCTGACACCGGCAGGGCAGACAGGGCAATAACCTGAGCCCGAAACGGTGTGTTGAGGGATTTCGGCACATAACCGTGCCTAGGTTTGAGTATGACCCTTGAGTCATTGGGCCCGAACTCCAAGCACGACTGGCTCACCGAGAGTGCGTGCAAATCACCCACACGCTTCACCGAAGCGAGAGCCAACAAGAATACTGTCTTGAACGACAGATGCTGAAGGCTAACCGATTGGATAGGCTCAAAAGGGGAACCCTTCAAGGCCTCCAAAACCGCCGTGAGGTCCCACATAGGGACTGATGGAGGTCTGGGAGGATTCAGCCTCCTAGCTCCTCTGAGGAACCGGATGACTAAATCATTCCTTCCTATTGACTGACCGAGCGCCGTTTCAGAAATCGCCGCGATGGCCGCCACATAAACTTTGAGAGTGGATGGGGCTCTGCCCTTTTCCAACAGCTCCTGTAGGAAGGAGAGGACCTCCGTCACCTCACAACTAAGGGGTGAATAACCTCGAGCTGTGCACCAGCTGGAGAACACTGACCACTTCGAGGCATACAGACGTCGTGTCGATGGAGCTCTAGCCTGAGTGATGGTATTTAGCACTCCCACTGCGAGATCAGCGGGTAACCGTTGAGCGCCCACACATGGAGGGACCACAACTCCGGTTGAGGGTGCCAAATCGAGCCCCTGGCCTGCGAGAGGAGGTCCCTCCTCAACGGTACCGGCCACGGGGCGATATCTGCTAACTGCATCAAATCTGGGAACCATGGTTGGTTCATCCAAAGAGGTGCTAAAAGCAGTATTGAACATCTCGTTTCTCTCACCCGTTCTATCACCTGCGGAAGGAGGGAGACGGGAGGGAAAGCATAAAGTGGGCAGCACGGCCATTCCCGTGACAGCGCGCTTTCGTTCTTGGAAAAGAACGCAGGGCAGTGAGCATTTTCATGGGACGCGAAGAGGTCCACCTCCGCCCTGCCAAATCTCTCCCACAACAGCCGGACTGTTTGCGGGTGTAGAGACCATTCGCCCGTAGGAACATTGCCTCTGGACAGCCTGTCTGGACCCAGATTCTGCAGCCCAGGCACATGCACTGCCCTCAGCGAACACACGTTGCGCTGAGCCCAAACCAGGAGGCGTTCCGCTAGCCTGTACAGGTTTCAGGACCCGAGACCGCCCTGGCGATTTATGTAGGACACCACAGACATGTTGCCCGAACGGACTAAGACGTGGTGATCCTTGATTTGGGGACAAAAGCGCATCAGCGCGTTCTCCACTGCCAGCATTTCCAGACAGTTGATATCCGAAAGTGGAGGCGTCCGTCGACACCATCTTCACATTCGGGGAAGTCCCCAGGCTTACACCTGATCGGTACCAGCCGTTTGCTGTCCAAGGTGCCAGAGTTGTGACACAGCTCTGATTGACCTTGAGATGCCGCCGGCCAGACGCCCACGCTCTGCACGGCACCCGCGTCTTCAGCCAGAACTGCAGGGGGTGCATGCGGAGCAGGCCCAGCTGCAGAGCTGGAGATGCTGAGGCCATGAGGCCCAGCATCTTCTGACAGTGTTTGAGCGACACAGTCGCGCCGCAGCGGAAAGAACTCGCTGCGCGCTGAATGCCCATCACGCGCTGTGGTGACAGCCGCGCCGTCATGGAACACGAGTTCAGAACTATACCCAGAAACAGAATCGTCTGACTGGGGTTCAGCGAACTCTTCGCCCAATTGACACTGAGGCCGAGCTTCTCGAGGTGATCGAGTAAAACGGCCCTGTGGTCCACGAGCTCCGCTCGTGATCGGGCCAGCCAGTCGTCCAAATAATCCAGCACTCGCATGCCTCTGAGTCTGAGAGGAGCGAGCGCTGCATCCATGCACCTCGTAAACGTACGAGGAGCCACGGAGGACTGTAAACTGGTATGCCTGGCCCTCGAAGGCGAATCTCAAATATCGCCTGTGGTTTGACGCTATCTGTACGCTATCGGCGCCCTCGACCGATCTGTGTCGATCTTATGTGCGCGAGCCCTGTGTGCAGGGCTGTACTTACATGTGGAGATGGGCACTGAGGAGTGGGCATCGTCACTGCATTTATAGCACCATCGGCCGTGGCCGGACGAGCGTGCACGGGTTTTGTTTTTACAGAAACCACATGACGCGTGTGACATAGTAATTGTGGGCACTGAGAGGTGGGCATGCTTACTATGCAGTGTGCGCGATCGACTTGAGTCGCTTTTATGGGCGCAGGCCCTGTGTGCAGGGCTGTGCTTACATGTGGAGATGGGCACTGAGGAGTGGGCATCGTCACTACATTTATAGCACCATCGGCCGTGGCCGGGACACCAGAAATTACACCTTTTTCGGGAAATATCTGTGTAGCCGTGATAACGGTTTTTGTGTGCAGGCAAGCGGGCAACCGCACAGGCTTGCGCATTGCAAAAGACGCTTAAACAGTCACAATCTCTGGAACTGAAACATAGCGGCGCGCTTAGGTGAGAGCCCGGCCACAGCGGAACTCGTACACCGGCGCTTCGATGAAGCAGCCATCGTGTGTAGTGCAGACGCAGCGTCATGCAGCATGCATAGATGGCTTTCCTAGGATGGCTTCGGGGCTCCCGGCCTCACCGTAATCCTCTGCCGCGGTCCCCGCGGCGTGGGGCGACGGCCGGTAGAGCGAGAACGGGGGTCTCGAGCTGCGTTGCTGAAGCTGTTGTGATAACGGCTTTTGTGTGCAGGCAAGCAGGCAACTGTGCAGGCTTGCGCGTTGCAGAAAAACGCTGAGACAGTCACAATTCCTGGAACTGAAACAGCGGCGCGCTTGGGTGAGAGCTCGGCCACAGCTGAACTCGTACACCTGCGCTTCGATGAAGCAGCCATCGCGAGTAGTGCAGCCGCAGCATCACAGCAGGCTTTAGATGGCAACACCGCTTTTGCCGCCGTCCAGCAGAGGGCGGACAAAGGTGCGTCGCTATCGCCTGTTCCACCGGTGGAAGTGACTGGTAGTTCCTGTTTTTTAGCATCATCAGTGTGTAGAATGCTAGTGAGACAGACGAACGAGTTCGCGCTGAATATGGAGCGTTCCAAGCCTTCGCCACCTCTTCGTGAAGCTCGACGCGCCGGCAAACAGCGGGCGCTGCCCACCGGAAAGCGATGCAGGGGGGGCTGAAGACGAGCTCGGTTGAGCTGAAGACGGTTCCGGAACCCGCTGGAAGCGATGCTTTTACGGCGCCTCAGCGCAGCGGAGAATGCAGGCTCAGAGAAAAAGGCCAGGCGAGTCCTCAGAGTCACCATGGCAACAGCTCGCAGTGGGAGCATCCGCCGTCAGCAAGCGCGAGCGCTGCATGATCTTCACCCAGGCAGGAGACACAGATGACGTACCGGTCTCCCTCGCTGAGTGGGGCTCTGACGAGCCGCAGGAAGGCATCTTAAAAAAGACACGAGCTCTTTTACGAGTGTGTGTCGCAGGGCGAACACACACACACATAAAGAACAGCTGGATATAACAGAATTGAAAGGATATAGGCGCCGGATAGCGCAGCAGGAATGGTAGTGGAAGGCGGCGATGCCAGCAGCTTCAGAATGGCTCGTCCTGCTGATATGCTTTCTCAGACGGCACTTGCTTCCTCCGTGATCCAGCGATGCGTGAGCTTCGCTGAAGAGATGAAAAATCAGGTGAGTCAGCCTTTTCGAGCTCCTTTATAGGTTGGGCCACACCCGTTTCGGCGGGAAGTGGCAAGAAGGGCGCGAAGGGCGCGATGTTGCATCAGCTTGCGCTCGATAGGCTGTGCAGTTGCCGCAGAACAAGCCAATGAGCGAATGAGGCGTCTCGCCTATGGCTGTGTACTGCTGCAAAAGCGCTTTACAAAAATACAAAATTAAGGATAATTTTTTGCTTCAGTATTTCGTGAAAAGAGACTTTTCCCGTAGCGTCTTAGCTAAGACGCAGTCCGAGAGAGCTCTCGTAAGAGAACTACACAGTCAGTACACATTTAAAAAACACTCAGAACACCTCAGCAACTGCATAGCAATACCTTGATGACCACACAAAACACCCTAGCAACACATTGGCAACCGATAACAACACTCAAGTAATCCAATTTGGAGAGTTGTTGTACAGAAAAGTACAACTCACATATAGAAAAAGTCAAAATCTATTTTACAGTTTCCTAATTTTTCTGGATGGTAAACATGTCTTTAGCAAGGGACAAAGAAATATTTGATCAAGATCTTGAGCACCTGTTGTATCCGAAACGGTTTTGTTTCACAGATCATCTTCAGTCCTCTTTTCTGGTGCAGATGTGGCAATTGGAGGATTTGATTCCGACTGCAGCTCATGACAAAATACCAAGATTAGAGGGAGAAAAGGATGAGATGAGAGGGGAAGAAGCGGGAGGCAGAAGGTTTTTGTTGTGCTGTTGGTCTCCAGCAGAGGACAAGTACTGAGAGAAGCAGAACAGACAGTCCTGAAAAAAAGAGCATTGTGAAGGAGCAAAAGAAGATGAGGATTAAACAAAAAAAGCAACAAAATGACACTCCAAATTGTCATATTCTGTTACTCCTACAGGTAACTCATGTGGCTCTAAAATGTCAAACTGTGGTTCAACTTTGCAATAAACGATAAAACTACATAATGTCCTTCTATAATTGTGTGCAAAAAAACTTTAAATAAGATTTGGATCACAAACAGCTCATGCCACGAAAGAGTCATTTCCATAAACAGCGTAACAAATTTCTTTTCCCAGCTACTCGTTCTGTGCTGTAGGTTACATCAATTGCCCTGTAGGTGGTGAAAGATCGCAAGTCTTTATGACTGAATCTTTCTCTCAACTGATTAATTCAAAGCACTGATTCATTTAGGAAACAAACCAAATGTTTTTATTTAAGTAATAAAGTGTTTTTATAAGTGAGTCATTGATCCATTCATTCAACTGATTCAAACGGTTCAATCTGTTCAAACAGATTTAGTCAAGAATAAAACAAGTGACTATCTTTAGTAATTAATTAAATAATTTATAATCTTTAATCTACCCATTTGTTCAAAATCACTGAAACATATAATTCAAAAAAGTTCAACTGCATGTTGTTCGGTGTTGCGCATAAAAAATCTGTAATAAAGTAAAATGTAAATGTTAGTTATGTAAATTATATATGTATGTATATATATATATATATATATATATATCAGTCTAAATATCCAAGCATATTCGAAATGCAATCTCATATAAGGTGATCTGTTTTGTTTCTGTCGTATAGTAATTGGCAAATCCAACACTCTTTGAAAACAGCATTTTATTCTAATTTGTTACAAAACTTGCATCAAGTCTATGAATGAAAGGCGTAATCCATCAAAAAACAGGTAGCGTCAATGCACACTTCGCCAGTAACAAATGTTTGAAAATGTGCAGTCAATCAAAGTCAACAGTGTCTCCAGCTCCATACTGATAGATCCAGATTATTTTGAGGTGTAAATAAATAGCATGTGTTTGGGAGCTCTTTTAGAGAGTGAGTTTGTTGGTAATGTAAGAGAGTGTTGTAGGTCACCATACTGTTCGTAACACAAAACTATGAGTTAGGATACATTATAATACTACTATACTACCCATACTGTTTGTAAACAATGTACAGTATCCAATGTATGCAATATACATATCACAAACAGTGGGCCTATTTCATTTGTAAGACTTTAGCACTCAATTGATAAAGACTCAAAAAGAACTATCGGAACTAATAAAAAAGAAAAAGTATTGCACTGTTCTGTGTGTGTATGTGTGTGTGTGTGTGTGTGTGTGTGTATGTGTGTGTGTGTGTGTGTGTGTGTGTGTGTGTGTGTGTGTGTGTGTGTGTGTGTGTGTGTGTGTCATATTTGTGAGAGTGTGTCAGTCTCCATGGGAGGGCTCTGTTTGACGGACGGTAGGATGGAACAAAATGGACAAGGACATACAGAGGAGAGACAGACAGCTTTGCTACTCTTTGAAAATCGCTCATCTGCCATCTCAAGGGTGTGTGAGTGTGTGTAAGTGCACGAGAGCTTCCCATCCATAACATCCTAATTTTCCAGCCACCTCTAACTGACATACTGCCAGATTTACGATCGTAGCCCTGACAGCAACAAACACGCGATGGTGTAATGATATGAGTGTATATGTGTGTCTGAGACATAACCTACGGCATTTAATCTGTTGTTAAGCATGGTTTTGCAGCTCAGAGTTTGTGCTGATGGAATACAATAATGAAAAGTTTGGAATCCAGCTTACATGCAATCCTCTGTAACTTTTTCCAAAGTTTTTCTCAGCTTCTCATGGTTGAATCCACCTTCCAATGAACTGAAATTGCACTTGCATGACTTAACACTATCATCCATTAAAAGCAACCATTGTGTTTAAAAAACATAGAAGATCAGGACTCTGCAGTCCTATTCCCTGTGTAATACCATCCCTATTGTGAGATAAAGAAGGCTTAAAAACAATAGGGCTTTGCTTTCTGGGTCAGTGGGTCTGAGTGCCAAAAAACAGACAGTAAGGCTGTGAATAAGAGCAGAACACAGGCCAAGGGACCCTAATGCACTTGTCAAACACACTTAAAAGATTAACTATCCTTTTAAGTACTTAAAAAACCCTTTGTGACGCTGAAAAGCGACTAAAAACCTCTTTAGCACATCGTTTGACAATGACCGGATACTGCCTTCGAGAAGAAGATTAGGCACTATAATGCCAGAAAACAGTAAATAACATCAGGGATTGGGGCCTTTTTTAGAAAAAAGACACTTTGTGTGTGTGATGTGTTTTAAATATGAAATGCATTTTAAGGGATGATCACTTTTTATGAGGAATAAGCTGTGTTATGTAAAGAATGACACATTTACCCATGAGTCCTGCTTAAACTGTCATTTGCAGCAGACATTCTGCATATTTGTCTGTAAAGCTGTCCTATTAAAAAGTCAAATCTGAGATAAAATACAAAAAGAACGTTGCGGGAGTGGCATTTCTGTTAAAGAATGATAACAAAAGCATACTTTTTGTACACTTAAATGATAAAGCGATACATATAATGTTCAAAATGACTGTATTTCATATTTGATCACTTTACATTTGCCAATATTTGGTGGAACATGTAAAACGAAGTTTGTTGAATAAAGATAATTGCGACTTTTTATCTAAACATTCTACCTCTTTTTCATGCAATTTATAGTTTACATCTCGCAATTCTGACTTCTTTTTTCAGAATTGTGAGATATTAAGTTGCAATTACGAGTTATAAAGTCCCATTCTGAAAGGAAAAAATGCTTACAAAGGCTGATTTTCTTACAATTACTTGTTAATATCTCACATTTCTGACTTTATAACTAGCAAATGCATGTTATAAAGTCAGAATTGCAAGATATAAGCATGCAATTCTGAGAAATGTCAGGCCTAATGAATGAGCTTGGCTGAATGGACATATCTGACTCACTCAGGATGCTGTGATAATTACTGTCTGCTCATTAACGGACAGTCTAGGAAAACCTCTTCATCTGGCCAGCCGTCAAGGGAAAAGTCAATGACTTTTCCAGCACAGTGAGCTAAGCTCTATCAGGCAGACTGACCAAGTAAGGACGTAACTGATGAGCGCTCGTTAACATGTCGCACTCAATTAGGAGTATCGGCTTGGAGTCAAAATTGAGAAACCAGAGCTCATATTGGGACAAAATCAAGTATGTACTGTATCACAGACATCTAGTGAGTGAGAGTAAGACAGAACACGTTTAGAGTAATGACATTTCTGAAAGGAAAATTTGCTCTAACCCTTAAAACACTGAACTAAAACATCTGAAGGCGTACATGCTGATGAGCTGCAAATCAAATCAATCACTACTGAAATTCTTGTTCATAAAATCACAATTTCACAACATGAGAAAGATTCTGTGAAAAGTAATTTTAGATTGCGGGATGTGATTCTCCAATGAATCCATCATTAGTGAATCACTTTTGAATGATTAATGTAGTTCTTTTTATTCTTACAAAAATAGAACATTCATTTTACTGCAAAAGTATACACTATTATCTAAAAACACCTTCTGTGTTCTACAAAGAGAGAAAAAATAATAATATGGGCTTGGAACAACTTTGGACAAAAAGTTAGATTTTTGAATTAACTTTTCCAAAGTAGAAAAGATCACATCTACTTACAAAACATTACAGGACACTGTAGGCAATCAATAGAAGTATCAATGGTTGTCGGTTTGAGACCAACCCATGCATCAATGTGTAGAAGATTTTTACAATACATTTCAACAAAGAGCTTTTATTTTCTCCACTCAGTATGTGTCAGTCAAACACACTCTGTATTCAAGTGTGCTTGTGAAAGTGAAAGGTTTGTAGAGTTCGACAAAGTGCAAATGGAGCAATCAAAAGAAAAAAGCGACAAATACAGCATTGTGATGGAGAGATGAATAATACACCCAAGGGAAATAAATAAAACAAAAAAGGAGAGGTTGAGAAGAGATTTTCACAATAAATATTCATGTACACACCCATCAAATGTCTTCAAACACCACTCTGAACATCTAATCTATATAACCTCTGTAAATATACCCTGCGACTTATAAACACTTATTTGTGTACGAGGTTAATGAAGTCTTTCATGCAGCTCTTGGCTGAAGAGGATGAGTTTGCTGTGGGTGAAGTTCAGTCACTGTGATTCATTGCTCAAGTGAACATTCAGTTGCTCATTCTCATGGTTTCCGTCCAGTTCAGACTGTTAATTTCCTTTCTGGCCTACAGAAGTCTTTACAGGCTTTTTATAAAAAATGGCCTTAATATTGATTTGTGATCGATTTTTTTCTATCTTATAATACTTTGGCCTGTCCTGGTTTAATAACTTCCTGGGGTTTAATATAGTGAATAGGATTATTTAATACATTGTACAGTAAACATTGCTTCAGCATCATCTATTACATAACAGTGTTAACAGTTGTAGAATTATGGCTAATTTTTGCTCAAATTAACTGTTTAGTGGGTGTCAATGGGTAATTTGCTACAGCAAATACATCTTTCAATACACTCTCCTATTTTAGGATTAATTGCTTATGTGACATAATGAAAGTACTTCATTAACAGTACTCCGCAACCTCGAAGTTTGGTTCAGATGCCAGATCCAATCATACAATATAATTACCATGTCATTAAAGGAAAATCAAAGGAAAGCCCACTGTCTTCATTTCCTGACATTGTTCCAAATATTTTCAGAAGATAGTGCATATGAAACACTAAAGGAATGTTCAGATTTAGGGTGTGTGAACTGAATAATACATGCAGACTCACTAGCCAAACCCCCTTTATCATGTATAGCCATAATTACCAGAGGTGGGTAGTAACGAGTTACATTTACTTCGTTACATTTACTTGAGTAAGTTTTTGGGGTAACTAATACTTTTCTGAGTATATTTGAAGATGGGTACTTTATACTCTTGCTTGAGTAAATTTTTGGGGAAAAATCTGTACTTTTACTTCGTTACTGTGGGCGACGCTCCTCTCGTTACTTTATCTTAATGCAATAAATGTTATAAATGCTTCAGTTTATTCCAAATGCGCCGTCTACTTTTCTCTGGGCAATGAGCGATGCCCATTCGCGAATGATTCATTCTTTTGAGTCAATTCTGTTCAAAGGCTTGATCAAACCAATTGGCAAACGAGTGAATTGGTTCATGAATCAGTTTGAATGAGTCGTTCAGTTCCCTGCCGCACGCGCTGAGCGTCTGAAGTGGTTCACTCGGAGTTGTAACGTTTAAGAACATCAGCAGCGTTGAAAACGTGGCTGGAACTGCACTGAATTGAAAGCAAATCTGCAAAGGCTATTATTTGCTAGCGCTGGAGATCCTTATTAGATGAACATCGCGTGTGCTGTCTACTGTTCAACAGGTAATAACTTGGGCTACATTCGATTACAGTACACGATACCACTGTGACATTAGTTTGTTGTACGTGTGTGGCTTATTATAACAGAGGGGAGTCAAGTTGAATGCAGCTTCCAAAAGACAAAAAATAGCCGATTAAGATTTTATTAATTTTAATACAATCACACCGTTGCGAGTACGTTCAGCAAGCCATATCATCAGCAGATCTGTGATTGCTTGCTGGCGCTGAGCCAGAGATAGATGTGTTTTTACAGCGCTGCGCATTATAACAAATCACACATGATTCTTTTGAGCTTATTAAAGCATTGGCCAATCAGAGGCGTTCAGATGAGTCATCGCTAAAATGCCGGTGCTTCCTTGACTCGCTCACTGACTGAATACCTCTTTATGGCGAATTCTCTCGTCAGAACAACAAAGTGCAGATGTGTGTACGAATCTTTAATTAAGATATTGATTTCACAGTGTTAACAGTTTCAGTGATTTTAATGGGAGTTTCTGAGAGTGATTGAAATCTAGACTGTCAGTGAAAATGATCTTTAATAATGTAAATGTTATTTGCTCTCTTTCTGAACAATGAAAGATTAGTAGCAATATTTATATCACATTAACTTTCAATGTTAAATTCACATTTAATATAAAGTCAGTCGTATTAAAAATATGTTATGGCATGACACCTATATCTGTTACTTAAGTAAACAGACAGGGTTTTATAATAAATTACATAAATTGGAGTAAAGGCTGATTAAATGTATACATTTATACACACACACATACATTACATACATGTTATCTATATATCTAAATAAAAATAGGCTCAGTATATATGACCCAAAGTAACTAGTAACTAACTACTTGAGTAGATTTTTTATCCGATACTCTTTTACTCTTACTCAAGTAACTATTCAAGACTAGTATTTTTACTTTTACTTGAGTAAATATTTCTAGAAGTACTTTTACTTTTACTTGAGTACAGTTTTTGGGTACTCTACCCACCTCTGATAATTACATGCCTGGATCCTGTAATACAGCTGATTGAAGCTATCGGTAAAACAGCAGTAAGTTTACATTTATGTCTGTGGAATGTCGTTCTCAGCTTCATAAATTCAATTTTACATTGGACATCAAGTATTAGCTTAATACAGGACCACAAAAAAAGAAAAAAAAAAAATATATATATATGTATATATTACGTATTATCATCTGGCAATCATAAATAAACTGCTGTCTGCAGCTTTTGGCAAATGTATTATCCTGAAACCACTGGGCTGGAGGGAAAATTTTTGATGGAGAGAGACAATATCTCTGTAACGAGGAGTCAGAGGCGTTCGGATCCATGTGCAGCACTTTATTCAAAGAATGGTCAGACAGGCAGAAATCAGGAATGGTGTCAGGTATGTTAGGGGTAACCAGAATCGAAAACAGAACCAAGCAGAGATCGGGGCAGGCAGCAGAGAATCAGAGTCGAAATACACAATCCAAGATCAGACACGGGAAAAACAAACACAAGGGGAAACCACTCGGAAATGCTAGACAGGCTAAACAAGACTTCGCAGTGAGTGAGAGTGATTGTGCTGCTTTTATGTGTGTGTAAATGAGGTGCAGGTGTGGCAAGGAAATTGGCTGATGAATGAGGTGCAGGTGTGGCAAGGTGATTGTGATGCAGTGACTCATGGGGAATGTAGTTTGGGTGTGGTGCAACAGTATGAGAGCTGCTAGTGTCCAAGTGACATCTGGTGGTTGATGGGTGGAATGGTCCTGAGTGGAGTGCCCTCTACTGAAGTTCATGGACACTCCATCTAATGATTGTGACAATCAGCATTTGTGAGTCAACATACCTCTGTTTCTGTGTTTTTTTTAGCTCTCGTACCTCATACCAGTTGAGAGGAGTGACAACTGTATCTAGCTGCAGTGTGTTTATGGTCTACAGGTCCTACAGCAGTATATGACTGAACTGCTATTGCCAGTTTGTTCTTGTCAAAGAATAATTGAGTTCTTTTTTGAATTCTGGAAGAGCACCAGGTACACAAAGACATGGTGCCACAGATGTGAATGGAAGTGAGAAGGCAGCTTGTAAAACCATTGTTCAAGTCTATTTTCCCCTCTTCATCAGACTCGGCTGAGCAATACATCAGCCCATCATCTTACATCTTCCGACAGTTATTCTTCTCGAGTGCAACCCAAACCCAATCAATCAACCGACTCCACCTGTAATCCTGTAAATTCCTCACCATCCGTCAACGTCACTGCTCGTCTGTCTCCACCGTCCAGTCGAGATATTTTACCATCTCCAAGACTATTAGTTGGAACAAAAGGAAAAAGAATGAGGACAAGAGCAACATGAAGGAATGTGGTGAGGTAAAAGAGGAAGAGTCAAAGACTACAGAATTAAAAGTGGAATAATAGCCTGGAAGGAAGGAAAAATAGAACTGATCGAGAGTTGAGTAACATCTGGGAAAGAAAACAAGAGAGTGAGAATGAACAATGACACATCGCAGCTCCTCCCATGTGCTCCCATGGGCTCTTCCCATGTGGCAAATCAAACAGTAACAAAGGCCTATTAGTATAATTCAGCTGGCAGCTCTGGAAGGACAGGACTAGTTAAAGATGATTTAGAGCTCATGGCTTTTCACTAATAATGACCATTTGGAGCCATCCACACTCGAATATTCACAGTATATTTGTTATAATTTTGCTGGTGATATACATTCAAATGAAGAACTGAATATCCTGATTTTGATGTACATGTACTACTGCAAATACTCCTTGACCCCTTCTTTTAACCTGTTAGCCAGCACCCCCCATTATGGGACTCACAGCAGAATGTGCTCTACCTAACTTATAATTGTAACAGTTTCCTTTTTCAGTGTGTTACAAACATAATTTTGGTGTCTTTGGAAAGAAGACCCTTTGGGCTTTACTTTTTATCAACCAGATTTGATAATGCGCAAAAATATTAAAAGTTATAAACAATTATTTTTTTTTACCACACTAAAATATTTTTTTATTTGGTTTAAAAATACATGAAATGAGTCCTGGAGCAATCTAGAAAAGTAATGGGTTGAAAGTCACATGTCTCATGAGTTTCTATTTCAAATCTGAATAAGATATCATGAAAAATGAGACTCCTGCTAATATTTTTATGAGACTATGTCTACACCACCCACTCCCCAAATGTAAAAAAAAATATTTACCAACAGTATTGAAGGCTTCTACAAACTATTTAGTCAGTAAACATACCACTGCATTTTTTTTTTTCAATTATAAAACACTAGATAGAAACTTAGACATCATATGAGTGATTTATTTGAGCACTAGAAAAATACAATAAGAATAATTTAAGAAAAATAAGAATGATAAGAAAAATAAAAAAAGAATTAACTTTACATGCCAGTTACAGAAAATCATGAGATTGCTAGAAATACAGCATTTACAATGAATTACGATGCAAATAATTGCTGATGTGCTGATGGCCATTTATACAGATAACACAAATGCACCTTAAAGTAAATAATCCACTTTGATAGCCGTGATACAGTAATAGCAAGCTGATTTCTGCTGATTTGCATTCAAACACTTGGTAATCATGGAGATACATTCACATTCAACATAAAACACACTCTCACATATATAAAAAACTGTTGAAAAATAAAAGAAACAAAGAAAAAGGCGATCGCTATAAGTTCCGCCTCCATCAGCTGACAGGTGCGTCATAGCGCGTCAGAGCCTTCATGAGAGAGCGCCAAAATTCAAATATACTATCTTTCGCCTATCTTTCATTCATAGTTTTTTCAGGTGGATCGTCTTATTCTGTTTGTCACACTGTACGCTGCAAAACCATGCCGTTTTTTTACTAGCAAGACGCAGTTTCTGAGCGTGAGTTATTCCATAACAGACACAAACAGTTCTGTCGCCGAAGAACTGAAACGTAAACAAAGGAATTATGATCCATATTACAACGTTATTGCTTCATTGGACCAAACGTGCTTCATGAGATGTAGTTCAGTGGACCCTTACCTTTCTAACTAAACCAGGATTTACAGCTGTGGATGTGTTTAAGACTCGTTATTACGATGGATCTGGTATGTACAGCGTTTCCATTGTTCATGTTGGTATGTGTACTGCTTACACAAATTTAGCAAATACAGTCTTTATAAGCTTTCCATTGAAAAACAGCAATCTGTCGTCGATGCTTGAGGCTTAGATCTTTATAATGATACATAGTTTGTCAAGATTAAATTTGTCCCGTTTCATTTAATATATTCGTAAACACTGACACGTTCAGGACGCCCGCGTTCTGGTGCAGGTTTTAATGAAACTTTAAATAAGCATTCAATGTCTCTCTTATTTACACATTACTAGCAAAATGTTTCTAGTTCAAATAAACACATTGAACTACTGAGTCAGATCAAACTATTATTTTCCAATGTATCAACTTCAAATATTGACTCAAAATGTAGTTTGTGACATCCCTCATATCATAAATCTTCAAAAAAAAAATCAAAAATCTGTATGTATTGTAATACCATAGACTGCATCTGCATTTATTCTCCTAATTCAGTCCTATACAAAGCATGTTGAGAACTAAAAATCTACTGCCCAGTTTCATCAAGTTACTACAACAAAAACATCAATTAATGCAGGAATGTCCATTTAAATTACACCAGCAACTGTTTGGTTACCCATATTCTCCAAAATATATTTGTGTGTTTGTGTTCAGCAGTAGAAAGAAAACTATATGGTTTGGAACAATAAGAATTATCCCTTTAAGTTGATGTAATGCACAGCATTGTGTAAAAAGAACTCATCAAAAGAATGTTTGCAACTTGTCAGGTTTAACTAAATCAATAAATTATCATTTTTATCTTGCAACCATGCATTTAATTAGGTTATGATAATACGTCCCTGAATTGTGTATTTGTGCAGATAAAAAATAAGTAAATATAGTTTTACCTTGTGTTCATTTAGTGTATAAGGTGGAATATTTACACGTATGCACTTAGCAGATGCTTTATCCAAAGTGACTTACAATAGCGTAACAAAATAATCAGTCACAGAGCCAACAATATTAAAAGCCTGGTTTATTAGAGAGCAAAACTAAGGAAATATTATTTTTATACTTCAAAATATGATTGCTTGGTTAAAACAGTTGTAGAAATGTGCCATCTTGTTAACCTTTAAGCTAATCATACTGGTCTGAAATAATTAGCACTGTGCAAATAATATAAATGCGTTCCATCTGTTAAAATGTGAGCACTGCGGAAAAAACTCTCTCTCTACTTCTCTCGAACTGACATGTGAGATAAATGTCACAGTGGTCAGATGAATTTGCACAGTGGCCTCACAATGGACATGCCATGGATGAAACAAAGTGACACTGACAGAGAAGAGAGCGGACATGAGAAATCATGAAGGGGAGGTGAGAGAGAAACATTTCTGTTAGGAAGCGCATGAGAAAGTGCAGGAAGAAATCTAAGTATCTAAATATCAATATTTCAATCAGAAATTACAATATAAACTAAAACATTTGATGCAATAAAAAAAGAGTTTTTAACTATTTTGAGCAATGGCTTTGCTAATACTATGGGGACAATGTCTCATTTATTAAATTTACATGCTAAATAAGCTATATTTATTATGTGCAATGCTAAGTGTTGACTTGAACTGAAATAGATAAGATTACCAGGGCCACCACTCAAATAGTTGGAACTACTTGTTTTTTTATAACTTAAAAAAAAAAATGTTTATGCTACAAATAAAGTTCCTCTAACTAAATGTACTTTGTTGATTGAAAAGTTGCATTATAAGTTGTCATAATTAAAAAAAGACTGATGCAAACAGTTGTATTATTTTTATTTATTTATTTATTTTGTGTATGTGAATATAGTTAATGATTGTTACAAGAAGTTCCACTAAACAATCACATGAAGCAGATCTTCGGATCATACAGATATTATATAATTCAACTGAAACATAAGCTCTATAATGTGGTGTGTGCCTGAGAAAAAAAAAAGGAATAAGAAGCAGCAGGGAGGAAATGACCCTATCTATTTTCTTCAGCCGTTCATATCATTGAGCTGAGCGATAGAGCTCATTTAGTAAATGACTGTTCACCTCACACTCAGTCTCTTGGTAAATGTCAAATGTGCTGATACATGATACAGACATTACAGTTTAATCAAACAAAAGCTGAAATGTCAGTCAATAATGAGCAATAATGAAAGTGCCAAAGACGTGTCAGTGAAGTAGTGAATGGAGCGTTTAGCTTAATATTTCTTCTGTGCGTTTATATGTTTTTATATGGTCAGTTGGTTTATCAGTGGTGCTTCCAAAGGCAACCATCTATTTGAGCTGCAGACATGAATGATAACACATATCGTGTGGTTTATTGAGATGGAGGTGTGTCTTATTACTTTTCTAAGCAATAAGATTTTCGCTTGGCAGATAATAAAATGGATGAGAAAAATCCTACAGGCTTTTTTTTATAAACATATCTCATTTTAATTTAGTTGTTCTAAAATAACTAAAAAATAAAATAAAATTAACAAAACATATAAAATACAGTATAAAACAGACAACACAAAAACTACCGTATTTTTCGGACTATAAGTCGCACCTGAGTATAAGTCGCATCAGTCCAAAAATACGTCATGATGAGGAAAAAAACATATATAAGTCGCACTGGACTATAAGTCGTATTTATTTAGAACAAAGAACCAAGAGAAAACATTACCATCTACAGCCGCGAGAGGGCGCTCTATGTTTTCAGTGTAGACTACAGGAGCACAGAGCAGCCTGAGTGCCCTCTCACGGCTGGAGATGGTAATGTTTTTCTTGGTTCATTTCTCTCGGTTCATGTCAAATTAATTTTGATAAATAAGTCGCACCTGACTACAAGTCGCAGGACCAGCCAAGCTATGAAAAAAACTGTGACTTATAGTCCGGAAAATACGGTAATACAAATGACAAAAACACACAACAAAGTTACTAAAACTTTAACTGAAATTAAAGGCTATTGTTATAAGGGCTTGGAAAAAAATAAATAAATGATTTTAACAAAATTGTTTAATAAATTCATTCTTGTAGTTGCAATAACAGCTGCAGTTGTACATCACTGTATTACTCATTAGATCTCACACTTTTCCACATTGCTCAGGTCTGACGCAGCTGGCTTTCCCCCATACATGCGCACCTTCATGGCTCTGTGCGAGTCAGTCTGCCCCATGTGTGTGAGCAAGCGTGTGCATGTGTGTTTGAAACGTGCCAGACAGAACAGGAGGTCATGTGCAGCTCCAGCAGACTGTGAGATTGAGAAAGTCACTTACAATGGAAGTTATTTGGGTCCAATTGATAAAAGTCACATAAATACTCACAATATTTCCAATTTTAAAACTACATTGCCATGACAATGTAATACTGTAAATTCTAAAACCAGTGTTTTTCAACCCAGTTCTTAAAGGCACAAAGGATCTCTCCCATATCTGAGGGGGGACATGCATAATACAGTCACTTTCACAGATCCGTGTAAATGGAGATCGTTTTGACAACGCAAAAAAAAAAATGCGAAGGAAAAACTTTTACTTTTTTACATTGCTGATGGGAAAACATACCCTGAGCCATGTTGGGGTGACTTGAGAAACAGGGTTGGGAAACTGCTTAAAACACTGCCTTAAACTGCTTTAAAGCTCAAATAATACATAAGTGCTTTAAAAAATGCTAGGCTCCACAATTCTGCTTTTAAATCTTAAAAAAAAAAAAAGTTCTTGATTATTTGTGTATTACAACTGGGTCTGAATGTGTAAATGGCTCCAAATGATGTGTTGTATGGTTAGTGGGCTTAGATCGCTTTTGGAGCCCACAGATGCAATGATTATGAACCCCACCAACCCAGAAGCTCAAAGAGTCTCCAGGAGAACCGAGCAATTTCCTTGCTTCCATTCACCAAGAACTCGACACTGAAGGTCTGATAATTATCAACACCCCCCATTCTTTCAACAGGCCAGCACCTCAAATGTATGGAAATAACACTGGGACAGAACCCATGAGCACGGCTTTCTACTCCACTGCATTCTCATTTAAAGCAATCTCCACTAACAGCAGTCTCCAGGCGGACTGAGATGTTCGGGCAGAACTTTTGTGTTAATCTTTGTTGGCCATTATTTATATATTTAATTTAGAGAGGGAAGGATGATCTATTCAGCCGTAAGTCTTGGGAGTATGAAAGAGGAAACTCATTAGTTGGTGCCTCTGGAAGAATGTAATTGCAATTGGCTGGATAAAAAGCAAAAACAATTTAAATTGTTAATGTCCAACAATAAGCTCAAGCTCCCGATTGCAGAGGGCAAACAAGCCTTAATGAGAGAATAAGCTGAAAAAAAATAAGCAGACATCTGGGTGTGATGGAGGCAGTCTAATAGCACAGAAGAATATGGCAACTACCTCCATCCGATGAGGCCAAATGTTAACATTTGTTTAGTATATTGGTTGGCTTTACAAATCATTAGGATATCTTGTTGAACTGTCACTGATGGTTAATTTACAGTCAATCCAACAAGTGGTTGAAATAAAAGAAAAACTAAAATTTGCGTAAAAACACCATTAAGAGGACCATTATTTTCATCACAACTACATGTATTTTCCCATAAATTTAAATAATTATGAAAAACATTCTGTATAAACAAAATTACGTATTATTATTACGGAAAGCACAAACTCTATTTCCCCCACTCTCTCTCCCATACAAACGTCCACACATCCATGCGCAAAGAAACCTGATGTCAGCACTGCTCTGATATATATAATCATTAAGGGTCAGTACGATTTTTTTAATGCTTCTTGTAATCCCAATTTTTTTTATACAAAATACAAGAAAAAACTAATATTATGAAATATTAAAATTATTTTAAAATAATTATTTTATATTTTAGTATATATAAGATGTAATTTATACCTGTTATGGCAAAGATTAATTTTATACAAAATATGTTAAATATGCTGAAACTATATTTTAAATTGAAAGAGACCTGTGGGGAGAAAAAAATGGAGCAATAAACATGAGAATATTCTTTAGATTTAAAAGTGTTGCCTCTGCTTCTTTTAATGATTTGACAAGAACATTCACATTGAAGGCCTTCAAAAATAAATGCTGGTTGTTCTCCTTGTGAAGACTTTATTTCAGCTTTTGTTCACACCTACAAAAAGCTTTGCATCACTAAAAGACTAAACAAAAAAGTCAAGGTCATCTGAAAAAAACATGACTTTAATCACCAGTTAAAGCAAAATATCACTGTTATATTTGATGGAGTTCTTCCAAAGAAGGCATTGTGTAGTATTGCCTTTATGTAGTACAGAGGACAGATAAAACCAAGATTAATGTTGAGGTATGATAAAGGTCACGATCACAGAAAACCTATGGCCAAGGTTTAGCTGTCAAATACTGACACCTCCTACTTCAACAATTGCCTGGTCAGAGGGTCTCAAATGAGAGGGGAGACAGTTATCAAATGCTACAGATAAGGTGGGCTCTCAGAAAGCATGTACACTTCTGTTCTTTTTCCTCCTTCTCTCTCTTTTAGTTAGTATTGGTGGGTTGCAAAAGGGATTAGCTAGCTCCATGTCAGATAAAACTACAAAAATTAGGTCATTCGTGGAGAATTACCAGGGACAGATAATGGAATTATATTAATGAGATTTTTGGTCTGGAGTCAAAGGGTAATAAACATATCGCTAGTTTCTGAGGAGAGATAACAAGGAGAAGTTCAGCTGCCCAATGATGGGATGACCTGAGAAATGGAAAGTGTTAAGGCCTTTCCACACTGACCGCGATGCGAAAAAGTGCGGCGAATCGCCAACGAACTGTGCTTTTGCGTGAAACGATTCATGCCTTCTGCTAATTCACGCCTGCATGCTAGGTGGCGCCAACCAACATTTTTCCTCAGATATGTATCTCGTAAATGGATTTAACATCATCCGCTGCGCAATATTCAGCATTAAATTAAGATAAACAAGGTTCTAAACCAGAAACAATCTATAATTCTTAAGAATAGGCTACATCCTAAAATATAATTAGAAATACAATTAGCTTCAAGCTTGAAAATGTAATTATTAATGTATTTGCTTACCGACTTTAAACCATCATCGAGTGCTTGTAATAACTTCTGATCTATAGTTGATTTTGATTAATAAGCAGACACATGCACTCTTTGTATGTTTAATAATGCTACACTGCTAATATTTGTCATAAACATCCTTTGTTGCTGTAAAGAATACCATGAGCTGCATACAAAACACATACAGAAAATATATCATCATAATCATGTCTATTTAATTTCATATTTCATTTGTAGAAAAAGAGTGAAGGTGCTCTTACTCATAACACTCGACATGTGGAAGAAAACGGATGGTGCTCTACAGATCACATAATTCAGTGGACAATTAATAGAAATGTTATTCTGTATAAAGAACATGTCAGAATAAATCTCAAGAACTCAGCATCCACTTTCTTCTCTTATCCGGGATACTCTTCTTCTGTGTTTGTTTACACTGGTTTCCTTTTTGTGCAACAGCAGCTGCTCCAGTCACATGAGCCTAGCTCAAATCTTATTGGATGGCCCGTGTTTTGGCTATGCAAAACTGAAAAAATTTATTGGACTGGTTAAAAAAATAAAATTGCATTTTCGGTGCGCAAATGTTCTATGTGGTCTATGTGGAAGCATCCATAGAAATCTATTGTTTTATTCCAGCGCGTCATCGCATTCCGATATTCCTTTCGCTTTTTCGCACTCAGTGTGGAAAAGCCTTTAAACACAATATGTGACCGTGGACCACAAAACCAGTCATAAGGGGACGTGTTTAAATTGAGAGTTATACATCATCTAAAACCTGAATAAGTAAGCTTTCCATTGATGTATGGTTTGTAATGACAGGACAATATTTGGCAGATATATAACTATTTGAAAATCGTAATTTCTTAAAATAATTTAAATATTGAGAAAATCACCTTTAAAATTTTCCAAATGAAGTCCTTAGTCCTTTTGTCCTTAGTCCTTTTGATACATTTAATATATCAAAATTGTACTATCATTAGTAATATGCATTATATTACTAATGATAGTACATTTTTGATGTATTAACGGTATGAAGTTTACAAAATATCTTCATGGAACATGATCTTTACTTAATATCCTAAATCTATAATTTTGACACATACAATGTATTGCTACAAATATACCTGTGCTACTTATGACTGCTTTTGTGGTCTGGGGTCACATACGGTCAGGATATAATACCTTCACCTCCGAAAGAAAACAAAAAATCAGAATTAAGTCAACATTTTAAAGTCTAAAGTCATTCATTTTGCTTCTATAATTCCAAATAAAACAGGATGTTTAACAATAAATAAAAATAAAAATAATGTAGGCTATGACATTATTTTGTACATTGGGAACTGACTGGATCAGCGAAGGTAAATACAGTCAATTTTGATTTCATGTGGACTTTAAAGCCTTGTTCTCTTATTGTGTGTCTTATAGACATTTAAGGAGACATGATTGAGAACTCCATTATGCCTCTTAAGCTTTTAAGAGCAACTTCTAGCCAATAACATTTTCCTGTGGGTCATAAACACTGGGCAAGCTCAGAAATGTAGAAAATATTATGCCTCTGTGTCTAAATTCATGAGCCGTGCTCATAAATCATCTTGGCTCTCTGGTAAAAGTGAGCCGTATAGCATGCGCTCATTGTGAACGGTATACCCTGACTACTTTTTTCCTTGGGCCCATCTCTGTGTATTCAGAAAACTGCATTCCATTCACGACAAAATCTCCCTTTATTTTGACCTTTTAACTTTATTCAAGTTAATATAAGTCCATCTATCATTTGACCATTTCCTATCCCCTTTGTTAGAAAAAGGAAGAATATTTTAAAAGCACTGGCTCTGCCAGAAAACTCTACGCAGAATGCATGGCTTTGTGCCAAAATTGCTTTTGAAATACATTACATAAAGCACAAACTTTTATTCATTTGTAATGATTCATTCTTGTATCATGCACAGTCCTCTAAATAGATTTAGCTATTGAGAACTGTCACTCTCACCTTTTAGGGAAGAAAAGAATAAAGGCAATTAAAAGGATGAGATATCTTTAGTGTGGCAGATGAGAAAGTTCCACGTCTTATTTGATGTATAAATCGAGCAGTACTAGCTTTGTGGATTAGTGCAACACATAATGATGAAATTTAGATGATAGAATTTACAGCTTGGCTAAATGGTAAAAGTCTAGTGAGGCGGAGAAGATTTGGGGTTTGATGCTGGGAAACCGCAGGCCATTATAAATGCCAAATGAATGGTTAAAGAGACAGAGTTTCAATCAGTGACGATCAATGTTGCGAGATGTTTCGCACTTCACAAATCACACAAACTGCCACCCTCTGCAATCTGGGGCTGAATTTTACTTGAGGGGTGTTTACTGTCATTTTAATGAAAGGGTGGGTAGATTAGGGGGTGGAAGGGTGGAACTGAAAAGAAAAGAAAAGTGATGCGTTCTTGAAATATGTTTTATCAACAGCACAGCCACAGTCTAAAATTAAGATATTCCATGCGCTGAATGCAAGTAAAAACCTTTGTTTTTTAACTGCATAGAAAATATCCAAATTTTTTAAAGGAGAATGGTAGTAATTTTAGTAAATGTTAATATTTGTACGTCGTTAAAAAAAAGCTAAATATTTGTAATGAGATACAAAAGTTAGATTATGGCATATCTGACTCTTTCTGTAGCTTATGTTACGCTAGTAGATGGAAACAACATATTTACGAGCAAATCATTGAATCATCGATTCAACCAGTTCATTTAAAAACATGATTCCTTCACTGAATAAAGTGACTGGATCAGTAACTCCCTCATTGAAGCAGTCACTTATTTAGTTCCTGAATAAATCAGTGTTTTTTAACAAAAAGGTTGAATTAAACATTCAATGACTCCCCGATATTGTCATTTCCCAATGTTCAAAGCTAAGTTCAAGAGAAATAGCAATATTTGGTGGAAAACCATTCACTCAAAACACTTTCATTTAGGAAAAGAAAACAGCTATCTAAAAGTTTAAAAAATGTGATTCATATAGGAAGGAAACATGTGATGGTCTACTATACTGTCATATCAATTGAGTTTTTATTAGCAGAAATTCTATAAATCACAATCAGACACAATTAACATGTCAGATCGCCAGCCCTAAAAATTATATGACAAAGAAGTTTAATTGATGTACGGCACACAAGAGTTGTCTAGTTACCTTCTCATTAATGTTATTATGATATCTATAAAGAGGAGCAGTATGAAAATCACCAAAGCTTGAAGTTTGACCCGCACTGACTAGTCATTAACAAACCACAAAGGTTCACATATACATAAAAAAAAAAGCCTCCACAAACAACATGGCACAGTCTCTGTGAGGCTAATTTACATCATCTAAGGCTCTGGCATTCACTAAGATCATGAAGATAACATTGAAGTATTCATTCGTTTACATCAAGATAAACAGACTCCTTTGTGCTCAACTCTTTCTTTCTTCTTCATTGTCTTTCCACCTGCAGTTCCTGTGGTCTCCAGCTAGCGGGTACAGCAGTCGGTAGAGCTGGTTTCATTAGTAACCCTGGGCGAATGAAAGGCCCCTCTGACTTATTAGCTTTAATTACTCTCTCTTTCACTCTCTCCTCAATATCTCAGAACGTCCCTAGCACTCCTTTAATCTAGACAGACACGCTGGTCTTGGATGATTTCTTCTGAACAAGAAGTCAGCCGGTCTGACTAAATTAATTCAACAGTTCAAGGTTGCTATTGTTCCCTTGATGCCACAGGGAAAAAAGTGTGACTGAGAGAAAAAAAGGTTGAACGACAGAAAGGGAAGAAGAGAAAATAAAAGACAGAAAGGCACTTTTCATTGACATGGAACAAATTGGTTTCATTTTTGTTCATTTTTGTACAAAATATTTTTGAATAAAAAGATGCTGGCATATCAAACATTTTTGCATTCATTTTTTTATACATGTGATACAATCGGCTAAAAAGTCAGTGTAATATTTTTTTTTTTTTTTTTTTTTACAGTTTTCCTTCATTATAAAAAAAAAGTGTCATAAAATCATCCAATTTTCTCAAGACCATTTTGGCTTTGTTATTTTTTACATTTTGTCTATTTAATTTTTATATAATTAAATGCATTATAAAATTTTTATGATTTAATTATAATATCTGATATTATATATTTAAAAAGATAATAGGTTTAATATAATATTTACTGAAATTGCGAACCTCATACAAAGTGAAAAGCAAACATAATAGCTCATCTAATATTTCATTTGACCTCTTGAGGTTGATGATCAACACCTTTGTCTCTGTGTCTCTGTTCACTGACCATTTGCTGAAAAAGTCAATTGACTTGAAGAGAATCAAGAGTACAAACAATGACCGGCCAAGGTGACACTCAGATAATCTGCTAAATATGTATACATATAGCCTCAGGCATGTGCATGAGAATGCCATTAATCTGAATTGATAAATTGCTGAATTTGTGAAATTAAATAACATTTCTGACTAGGGCAAAGCCTGTCCTGACACCCTTAAAGCCCTGCCACTGAAAATTACTGTCTAAAGAAAAGCATTTATTTGATATGTTGATCTGAAATATTAAATAAACTTCCTGTCTATTTGAAATGACAGTATGAATATTGTATGTTATTATGTAATCTTGAAATATAATAATTATAGATTCAGTTTATATATGCGGGCTCGCATTGGGTGGTTTCTGATCAAAGTGAAAAAGCCCGCCCTCAAATCCCAATGATATTCTGATCGCTATGTCTCAAGTCCCTCATCCAAAGGAAATATGAGATTGTTCAATTGTAAATCCAAACAATTAGAAATGTAAAAGCACGTTTCCTCACAAGCTGCACAACTGGAGGTTAAGGGTTTGTTTTAATCACAAACCCAAAGCATAATAAATAATAATAATAATAATGGCTATATTTATTACATTAGACTGAAAAAAAAAGACTGCAGGAAAGAAAACGTAAATAATTATCATATAAAGTTCTATGAAGTGAGAAAATAACTGTTTAGATGGACATTTAAAGATTTTGTACTAATTTGATCTCAGCACTGCAGTTTTTCTGTGAGGATCTTATGTCAGGCAGATCTAATCATGAGCGTGTGTGAATTGGCAAATAAACACGCCTACGTTTCCCCTGGTCAACAAGTAATTACTATAAACATGTCCCTCCTGAACATCCTGTGAAATGAGCAACTATTGAATGTTTATCTATATCCTTTATGACCTTTATGACACATTTACCATCATTAATTAGAGAATAGTGTGTGGGCTGAACATTAATATTCCGTTTCTGTACAGCGACATTCATTCTACAGTCTGCAACATAGATGAGTTCAAATGTAGAACCAGAATTAAAGACAAAGTTATCTTGTCTTTAATGTAATATTTATGCATCAATCATAGAACATTTTTATGAAAGCATTTAAGTTGAAAACATTCAGAGAATATTCAAAAGTAAAATTCCTTTATTGCTTGCAGAATGATAAAAAGAAATGTTGTGGGAAAGCAGAAAGCCATCCTCCACATAGAAAGTCACACAGTGAGTGCAGAACATAAAAAGCGACATAAAACAAGCAAACGTATAAAGCAGAGAATACTACGGTATGCAATGTTCAAAAAATAATAATCTTAATTTTTTTATACCAACAAATACATGCATTTTTTATATTTAAAAATAGATTAATAAAAATATCTAAATAATCCTTAAAAAAAAGCTATCTTATTTAATTACGAATCAAAATAAAGCATTTGAAATGTATGCATGGTTAAGGTTTGATTTTTAATAATCCCGCCCCCCACCAGGATCCAACCCGATAAATCGAACAGCCGTCTCTGAGTCCAGACTACACTGAAAATCATCTGAGAGCTCCCTGTGTACAAACCGAAAGGTAGGTAACGCTCAAACCCACCAACCTGCAACACTTCAGCCATGAAACTAGCGATCAATACTTATTGGAGGAAAAATGATCAAAGAAAGTAAACAAAATAGGTCTCACAGAGATCAACACATGAATCTTTCATTTTTAAAAGTCCTCAACTTGTGATTTTACACCAGAAATTTGAGCACAGGCTATCAGTTACATAATCCGCCGATTATTTTCTTTTCATGAGTTGCTGGATTTTCAAAATTGGCGCATGCTTTGATATAATCCCCTAGTGCTGAGAAAAATTAATATAGAGGAAAAAACCCACGAGTCTCCTCATTTTGATAATTGACATATTAAATGACAGCTAATTATTTTATCAATTACATTTAATTTATTTCATTAGATGTTTCAACAGCAGTGAGGGAGAACAGAGTGGAAAATTGATACATAATGAGAATCAATGTAATAACCTTTAATTGGTATGCTAATTACTTCTGCAAATAGATTGTCTCATCCTAACGGATTTGAGCAGATTCTTGCGGGCACCACAGCACATGCATTGGGGGTTGATCGACTGACATTTGTCTGTGTTGGGAACAACTTCATGAAGTGTCCTGTGGCAAAACTACATTTTTCTGATGAAGTGTTGATTTCTGACAGCTAGCCTGTTTTATAAGTGTCGTGCTGTTAAAGAGACACTTCTCTGAAAATGGTTGCATTTAAATTGTCTTTACTGACAGAGATGTGACCAGCATGTGTTCTCTAGCAGCACAGAGATAACATTTTGTTTCTGCTTGAAAGAAGCTTTTAAGTGCACATGACCCATCAATCAATTCGTGCGTTTACAATGTGCAACAAATTTGTGAAAGCCATAAAAAAACATTATAAAAAAAATAATATTTTTATATTATATAAACTATTTTAAAGTCCACATCAAAATGTCTACTATTTACTTTTTAAAAGCACATTTCTGGTCCTGATGTGGATGAAAAGTGCATGTTATTCCAAACAAAAATCAAAATATAACAACTTGCCAACCCTCTGATGCCATCATAAATCCCTCTTTCTTTTCTTATCCAATATCCATTTTTCAGATCCCAGTCGATTCCTGATGAATAAAATCAATTGAATAATTGACAACAAATTACTGCTGCTGCTTTGTTTCTGTAAATCACTTTCAGTACGAAGGCCCTTTAAGAAATGAGCACATTAAATAGGACTACTGAATGGCAGTTGTTGACATCCGTAAGAATATTAAGATGACAGTGAAAATGTAAATGTCATTTAGGAGTAGCCTATAATTCAAAAACATGTAAATACCGCTACTGAGATTAACATTATTGTTTATACATTACCTTCCTATTGGAAATAAGCATGCCTTTCAGATTAAATAGAAGTCAAAAGAACATTAACTGCTGACATTTCACCGTGATCCTAACAGCTGCACCTGTCAGTGTTTACTTAACTCAAAAGAGAGAAGCAGCAAACATGACATTTAGTATATTTTCTGTGTGCTTTGAGAAAAGGCTTGTCTGAAGTTGCAGACTGCTGTTTGAATTCTAGACCGTGTGTTGTTCCCTGATTTGTTTTAAGACAGCTGTGAAGTGGATTATTGATGACGACCTCACAAATCATTTGCTGCAAACACAGTAAGACTTGTCAGAGTCAACAAAGATGTAAACAACACAGTCTATCTATCGTTCAACAGCCCTGAATTACAGTACTGCCAGTTTCCTTTTCGTTTCCAAATGTCCTTTGGATGAATCAGAATGGATAGAAATGAGACAAATTTTATATAGCAATAAAATGAATGTGGACAGCATTTCAGATCATCTGCTCTTGGAAGAATTTGATCAGAAATGTTTGAGATCTCTAACCTCTGATCGCAGACTTTGGTATCTTGGCCAATCTGTACAGAATCTCACTTTTGTCTACTGGAAACAGTCTCATTTTGTGATTTTTGTACCTTACAGGAAGCCACCTTCTCCAAAAGCATGGGAAGTGCTAAAGGAAGTTTATATTTGTGACAAACTGAAGCATGAAATGAAAATAGACTGCTTTTAATGATTTAATCTCATAGTGAAATATAATAAAGCTCACATGACAACCAAACATTTATTTCAATAAATTAATTTCGATCTCCATTCCATCTACAGTGAAATATTCTAATAAGTCTCAGATCTAGCTTATCTTCATGAGCGTCCTCCGACAGCGTCTCGACTATAAAACTCTCCAACTCAAGACATGGCAAAGAAAACGAATCAGTGAAACCCGTCAATACAAGAATGATTAGAATGATTACAAATGTACACCATCAACTTCCAACATTTCTCACGACACACATCAGCCTCCTTCGTTATCACAACTTCATCACGTTAGATTTAAGGGTGGAGACCTTGTTTGGATGATGGAGTGCTGTAATTATAGACTTCGTTGTCCTCATTGCTCACAGGTGTTGAGACCAAATTATGGAGAATGAAAATAATTAATCCCTGTGCAGGCTAAAGAGGAACGCTGCGCTATGGGGGTTGATGGAGGTGGGGGGGACGAAACCCGTTCATGAAGATGGATGGATATTTCTAAATTCATTTAAACTTGAGGGCTGCTTTTGATCATAAATATTGGTTTTATTGCATGGTGGATGTATACTATGTAGGGAACATGGATTTGGCATCCACATTGCACATGCATACACTCTAGACTTACAAAGGTTGCAGCATAATGAAACTGGCAACAGATCTTTTCTCCAGGATTGTGAAGTACATTCGATAGAAAATGTCACCTGAAAAGTAAAGTGGTTTCAGAGGAGGAACGAGTTTTGAATGATGTAAGATTAAAAACAAAAGCATTTCTGAGGAAGAACATGCAACAATGAATAGAGTACATAAACTACCAAAATGTATTAGTGACATAAAAGGGTCTACTTACACTGGAACAGGACATAGCATTTAAACGTTGATTGAATGACACACCGGTTTTGGTTGCATTTAGATCAATAAGAGAAGTTGTATAATGAAAAAAACATCACATATGAATGCATAAACATATGTTTTATGGCCCATGGAAATGCATCTGTTACGCTTCTAAGTTGAGGTTTTAAATCAGTATTTTAGAGTTGCATAAAGCTCAGTAGAGGTTAATGCCATCTTTGATGCTTAACAGGGATGAAATCTTAATTTAGTCCTTTAGGTTTTGACAGATGCGATTCAAAACCGTCACATTTTAAAAGGTCCCCTTCAGTCTGGAGATAACTGTCTGACTGTAGCCGCAGCATCAGCGTCTGTCACATTTATAAAGGGATTCAAACAGTCTGTTAGCCAGCGATTTGCCAGTCGGGACTTTGACGTTGCCGTGTCCATGTCTGGCATTCCTCAGCAAGCATTTAGCTTCAAAAGGGATGTCTGAAACTGACGATAAATTGTGTTTTGTAATGTTCAGACGCTTTGTACAATTAAATGTTTATCTTCATTTAGTTTTATTTCTTTGATCTGCTTCTTTCTTCTCTGTCTGCCCAAAAGACCACTAACTGCTCAGAGGTTGCTCTTTCATTAGGAAATGTATAAGTAGTTATCGGTTATATATCATGTAAGTTTAAACTTTCTCATGTTTCTTCTAAAGAAAGAAACAAAATGTTAATAAAAAATCCTGAAATCCACGAAAATATGAATTTAAATCTGCATTTAAATGGTAAATAATTAGAAATGTTTTATTAGAAATATTAGAATGATTTCTGAAGGATTATGTGACACTGAAGACTGGAGTAATGATGCTGAAAATTCAGCTTTGCATCACAGGAATAAATTACATTTAAAAAAAATATTAAAATAGAAATAATATTTAATAATATTTCACAATATTACTGTTTTCTGTATTTTGGATCAAATAAATACATCCTTGATAAGCATGAGACTTTTGAAAATCTTTGTTGTCTTGAATTTTTAGTGTAGCTCAGTTACGTGTTTGGATGAGAAATGTTTGAGATCTAAAATTCTAGAGGATTGTTTTCTAACGAAAAACATCTGAGAAGTAATATACTATCTCAAAAGTCTCCATTTGTTCTCAATTAAATTCTCAAGAAGAATCAACTGAGACACCATTTGTCATTTTTCTTACCTGTGAGCTGCATTTTCACCTCTCAGCAGTGGCTGATGAGACTTCATAGGGTTTTCATAATTGACATGTCCTAGTTTTGTGAAGAAAAATTGGATGCAGTATGGGGGAAAAATAATAATGGCATCTTTATTGAAATAGTACTCACAGCAGTTGTTGAATTCTACACGGATAATATAATAAAATTAAGTAAAATTTAGAACATCAATTTATCTATCATTATGTGCCTTAACAAATATTTTGAAAGCTGCCCAGTGCTTTGGATCTCCTCTGTGGACTTTCAAAGCGTCTCATTACAAGGAGAGTGACATTGGGAAATATTCTGAAGGTGTTTGATTTCAACTAGATCATCAGTAATTTCTGTTTGTGTGTGTTATTACTTTATGCCATTGTACAAGATATGAACTCTGTTTATATCCTCAGGCTATTCATTCTGCTCTTTGATTTACTTCTATTTCCCCTTGACTCCGTGTGTGTGTGTGTGTGTGTGTGTGTGTGTGTGTGTGTGTGTGTGTGTGTGTGTGTGTGTGTGTGTGTGTGTGTGTGTGTGTGTGTGTGTGTGTGTGTGTGTGTGTGTGTGTTTGTGTGTGTGTGGACACACTCCCACTTGTAATCAACAGGGTCATTTGCCTTACAGCCTCTGATGCATTAAACTTTTATTGTCCAGAGTAAGTGTGTGTGCAGTAGCGAATAAATCTCCACTTCGACCATCAGGAGTACTTGTAAATCTTGGTTTTCTCACGATACATACACTCAGGTTCCAGCTCTGGAATTACAGCAAGACAAATGGGAATTCTGGCTCCATTACCCTTTGTAATTAAGGTCTGTGGGAGTTTTCTCACATATACAGTTATTTATTCTGCCCAATTCTGATACTCCAATAAACCAAGGCTTATTATGAAAGGCGATCCTCGTCGAGAGTGGGTGTTTGTGATTAAAACAGGAGACCCAAATGTGTCGTGTTTCATCAAATGACAAAAGTTAAAAAAAGTTTTCTATTCCTCTCAATATTTTTTTCTCATGTTAGCTTTAGTTTTCACTGCTGTCCAGCTGTTTCACAACCCTGAGGAGCACCAGGAATATTTCACCATCCAATATCTCAAACAGCAGTACGTCTCCCTCACTAACTCAAATCACATAAGCATGTTTACCCACATGCAAAGTAAAGTACATGACCTAAAGCGTGTATAATCTTTGCATGACAACATATTAAAGTAATAGTTCAACCAAAAAATTGCTAAAAATTGATTCATCTTCAGGCCATCCAAGATAAAGATGGGTTTTCTCTTTTCTTCACGCCCCCCAAAATAATGATAAGTTTCTTCATATTTTTGCCTAAAATCCTTAAATCAAGACACATTTTCTTGAGATTATGCATTCATTATTTCAAATCATCTTCTTCACAAACCTCATAATTACATTTGGTTAGAATTATGGTTAAAAATAATTGGCCACAGATGTTAGAAAAACGAATTCAATTAGACATTTTCTAAAAACATCTCAATATCTCAATTTACTAAATGCATTTTGTTTTAGAATGTTTAGACATTATTGGAGGGAAAAAAAACTAATTAAAAATTATTTTTGCTCTGGAAAAATCTGAAGGAGTTCACACTTTCACTGCTGAGACATTTTCCAGTGCCACTAATGCTGATTAAATGTTATAATTTATACATAGCAGGCTTTAGATCCATATTTCAATTAACATTCGTGATTAATCAATGTACTGGCCATATTGGGGGTAATGAGGTGTGTGCAAGTCAGGACGTGTTGAACAGGTGGTGTGATAGCTGGAACATGATTTAATCAGAGATGGATCTCCCTTGCATACACACACACAAACACAAAAAAACACTCACACACACACACACACACACACACTCACACTCACACACACACACACACATCAGAAGCCTGGCAGATTCAAAATAGCATACTACCACACTACTCTATTCCTACAGTATACAAAATATGTACATTTTATCTAAGGATATATTGCACATTAACTGTAGCTATGTGTAAACTGACCTTCCATATATGGTCTGTTATATTGGTTATAGAAATATCAATAACATTAAAAAATACAAATAAAAACATTTAGTAGATTCTTTGAGTTGCATGTTTATTTCAGTAAGTACTGTTCGGTTGTAATTTTAGAAATAAAAATGTGCACTTTTAACTCAACCTTTTATAGAAATCTCTTGATTTGATCACACTGCCAAAAGTTAAAGGAGTAATTCACCGCTGGAAAGAAAAGAGAACTACAGTAACTCCCAAAATGTACTCCACTCAATCAGACTATCTATAAGTAGGGATACAAAAATAAGGAAGGCAAACAATAGTTTTTAAAAAAAGACTTGGAGCTGTCACAGGTTCGCCAATGATGCATTTTACTGACAAATAAACAGGGATATCTTGGTGCAGGTAACAGAAAAATAATACACTTTATTTAATTCCTAACAATCAGCAAACTTACCCAAACTTAAAACATGCTTAAAAATTGTGACCGATATCAGTTAAACTGTAAATCACTGTAAATGGATTGTCAAGTTCAGTGCATTACATTGTGGGAGTTTTCTGCACAATTTGCCCTGATAATTTGCTTACTATACATTACCACAGAAATGCAAAAACAGTGTCTGTTCTCTTAAAATGTCTTTCAAGTTACACTCTCTCTTGTTTGAACCCTTTCCTTGATCCTGTAGCTAAGAAAAGTGAAAGACCATAAAGTAAAACAGAAAGACAGATTGCTTATGATTTGAGCTGGAATTCTACACGCATTTCTAAAACACAGATGGGGTCGGACTTTTAATCATGTTTAATAGATCTACTAAATAATACTGATGCTTACCTTAGCAAGACCCACTAATAATGCTAGTAATATGATTAAATGAACATTAAATTAAATAGCCAGTTGTTTCACATTCAGAATGAAAATGACACTTGGTTCTAATGATGTATAAAAAATGCAAAAAAAAAACCCTTTTCTGATAAAGTTTGAAGTTGTTTGAATTAATTCAAATTATTTTCTTTGATGTGGTTTCATCATTGATGTGTTAATTACATTTAATTACAATTACGTTAATTACTTTTAATAGAAATTGTTATTATTGATATTATTGTTTTCTGTAGGGACTTTTTATAGCTGAATCTAATTTGTTTCATAACTGATGAACTTTGCAACATTGATACTGTTATTGACGAGTTAAATTAAACCTTTATATTCTGTAGAGCTGCTTTATTGCTTTCAGTAATGTGAATATACACACAAATTCTTTATTCATTTTAATCCTAATTCTAAAATATATATTGTGCCTTGAGTAGAAAAACTGTGCACAACTTTTAATCTGGCTGATATGTGTTCCCTCTCTGGATCCCATACAATAAAGTTGCAAAAAGCTGAATATATATATATATATATATATATATATATATATATATATATATATATATATATATATATATATATATATATATATTAAAAAAAGACTTCTGAATCTGTTATACACTTGTTAACGGCTCCATTAGTTTGGTAAAATAATAAATAATATGAGTGTTTACTGTTATTCCATTGCTCAGTTGTTTATATTTCTCCAGTGTGTACAGCTCTTGAGATGTTTTTGGCATATATGTGTGTCTTTCCGCTTAGTGAAGTGTCAGCCACATCAGTGGGAGGTCTGTGAGCCTGTTTGCAAATAGACGACTGTACTTCACAACCAACACACACAAACAAACACACACTCACATACATCAGGAAGGCGAACGAAGGTGATAAAGAGACACACTAGATTACCAAAGCAGAGTGATGTGCTGAACTCAATGTTTTTGATGACTTCCTCTCAGTATTACTGATTTCTATGACTGGTGTGCTGGATGTACACAAACATACAAATTATATTCCCAGAATAAAGCACGCTAAAGTAATTTTAAAAAAAAAATTAATTAAAAAATACAAATTTAGGCTTGCTTTTGAGTTCTTAAAGCTACAGTAAACAGAAGCTTTCACTGGGATGGAAGTAACACTTTACACTCTGTGTGGCGGCACTTCCCCCAGGAGAAATGTGTGTGTGTGTATGTATATATATATATATATATATAAATATATATATATGTATATATATATATGTATATGTATATGTATATATATATATATATATATATATATATACAGTACAGACCAAAAGTTTGGACACACCTTCTCATTCAAAGAGTTTTCTTTATTTTCATGACTATGAAAATTGTAGAGTCACACTGAAGGCATCAAGGGCTATTTGAGCAAGAAGGAGAGTGATGGGGTGCTGCGCCAGATGACCTGGCCTCCACAGTCACTGGACCTGAACCCAATCGAGATGGTTTAGGGGTGAGCTGGACCGCAGACAGAAGGCAAAAGGGCCAACAAGTGCTAAGCATCTCTCGGGGAACTCCTTCAAGACTGTTGGAAGACCATTTCAGGTGACTACCTCTTGAAGCTCATCAAGAGAAAGCCAAGAGCGAAGCAGTAATCAAAGCAAAAGGTGGCTACTTTGAAGAACCTAGAATATGACATATTTTCAGTTGTTTCACACTTTTTTGTTATGTAATTCCATATATAATTCAACATGTGTTAATTAATAGTTTTGATTCCTTCAGTGTGACTCTACAATTTTTATAATCATGAAAATAAAGAAAACTCTTTGAATGAGAAGGTGTGTCCAAACTTTTGGTCTGTACTGTATGTACACACACACAGGTTTACATTTACAGCTCTGCTCTGCTCCCATGTTTATTCAAGTTAAAGCCTTTTGGAGAATCTATTTGTGATGGTCAGTTTTTATATTGTGTCAGGCCGCCACAAATAAATCAATGTAAGTACAAACATGCACATTTTGAAAGGGTACTGCACCAGAGATGGCTTCAATCATTTTTTTCTGAGTGCACAGTGACCTAAAAGGGTATTTAGACTAAGTCACATTTATAAATCTACACTACCATTCAAAAATCAGAAAGAGTCAGAAAGATTTTTTTTAATGTTCAATGTCATCTTCTGCTCACCAAGGCTGCACTTATTTGATCAAAAATAAAACAGTAATATTGAGAAATATTACTACAATTTAAAATAACTGTTTTTTATTTTAGTATATTTTAAAATGTTATTTATTGCTGTGATGCAAAGCTGAATTTCCAGCATCAATACTACTACAGTTTTCAGTCTCATATGATTTTTTGCCCAGGAAACTTTTCTTATTATCGATGTTGAAAACAGTTTCGCTGCTTAATATTATATATATATATATATATATATATATATATATATATATATATATATATATATATATATATATATATATATATATATATTTAATAATAATGTGTATGAATGTCAATGCACTGGCCATGTATTACATTTATTTTACAGAAAAAAACATAAGCACACTTTTCAAGTGAAATATTTCACAAAAGAAATATGCTTATGTATAAAAAATACACATACTTTTGACATAAAACACACCATTTGAAGTCAATGTGCAAAAACAAAGAACAAAATGATTTGTTCTGTAGACACCACTTGAGACATTTATACATTTTCAAGTCTAAAAGCTGCATTGATGGTAGACTGTTTCAAAGGGAGTAAGACATTTTCTTAATTCATGGTGTTTTTAGAGCAAAGCACAAAGTATAGAAAGTATGTAGAATATTACTTTGAATCCAGGTTAGTTTCCAGCTTACCTAAAGGGGTCAACTTGGATTGAGAGACTCCAACTTGCTGCAGAGGGATTTTGAGGATTTGGATGTAACAACCACGCAATCCTCAAAATGACCTTGGATTAGGTTCCTCTGAGGACCCTCTGGGGCTGTTCCGCTCTCAGTGTAGCTCTAATGGAGCCTGTCTACTCTAACCCCCTGCTGGCTACCTACTTTGAATAGATACAAATGATGAGTGATAAACCTTACAGAACATTACAGAGTGTGGTAATCTCCCCTCAGTCTCAGAATGTTTGAGGAAAAGCTAAGTACATCTCTTCATTGCCACATTTCTCCACTCCAGTGAAGCGAGTGTAACCTCCCCGTGCTCTCCGGAGAGACGGTTGGCCATTTCACAGTTTATTTGATTTTCAAGTATTTATTCTCTCTTTCTCTGCCCACTCTAGTTGTTCTGATCCATGTCAGAGTCAGGGAGAGGCATTAGCTTTTCCAATCTGACAAATCCTAATTAAAGTCCCCTAAAGCGTGGCACTTGACATACTATCTCTCACTCTCTCAATCACCCTCATCCTCTCTCTCTCCGACTGGAGGGATTTATGGCAGGGGATTCAAACCAAAGCCCTGTCATACTTCTAATACAGCACTTGGAGCCACTAGGTCATGTTTAGGGGGGCTATAACCTCCCTAAAATGACTACTCAGCCCCCCTAAAATTTTGCGATTAGTTCTATAAACTACACAAATTCGTGATCGCCTCATTCCCCTTTAAAGGGGTCCTATTATGCTTTTTCACTTTTTGAATTTTAGTCATTGTGTAGTGTGTATGTTTAGGCATAAAAAAGATGATCTTCAAAATTACAAATCTCAAAGATATTTAGTGGAGGGGGGGTCACGATGCCGGCTCAACATCGTGATGTCTATCAGCCATCGGCTATGGATGATGCCATCGTCTTTTGACCCAACCCTAGTTATCGTCTAGCAATATCCATGCGTGCAAAGGTTCTGCTCTTGTTCAATATTCTCAGAGTCTGAATCCGGCTCAGACTGATAATAATAATACTGACACTATCCTTGACTATCGGAGCAGACGGAACTTGCTGCTTTGGCAAGGGGCAGGGCAGTACTGAAACACGGTCTAAGCTGTTTGCCAATCACAACGCACTGGGACAGCTAACCTACTGTATCAAATCACACTTAGTTTTTCAGAAGGCTGGTCTTCATCAAACCCGGAATTAATCGAGCCATTTGCTCCAGGCTAGGGAGAAAGGTATTGTAATATAAATTATGTGGAAAAATTATGCGTTTTTCAAACCACCAAGCATAAGAGCATGTTCTAGTACACCCCCAAAACAAAATCAAGACTTTGTAAAAGAGCATAACAGGACCCATTTAAATTTAATATGAAAACCAACTTCGACCAGCTTCTGCCTGTCTTTCAGAGTTTCTTTTTCAATCCGCAGACCGCAGTGGCGCAGAGCATGAAACAGAGGACAAGGGGTGTGCTTATCGATAGACTGTTATAATATCTGCATCTGTGCTGTTCTTTGTCATAAATACAGTTTAGAAAATATCTTGGGTCAATTGGTTCCCCATCTTTCCCCCCCAAGTTTTCGTTGCGCTTACCCCTCATCACAGCACAGGTTTCCTACAGGGAAAATGAAGCACATATGACTGCATATACTTTATAAACACACACACAGACACACACACACACATATATCCTACATAATACTATGTTAATACTATATTTATATCCTTAAATATAGTAAAATATTACTCAACTCAAACTTTAAAAAAAAATTAATTTAGTTAGGATTACAACTATCACAATTAAGTGATCTGGCAGCAAACTCTTCTACTTCAGTTTAGTCCCATGTCCCTGAGTGATGCACAAACTTATAATGAAGTTAAAAGTAAAACAAAACAAAAAATGTAAAAAAAAAATAATAATTTCACATATTCTATATATTTTAATAATTGTATACATATTCTAAATGCACTATTATTAAATATTCTAGGTGTTTCCAGAATATTTGCTGTAAATCAAATGTTTTAAAGAGATCACATTTTCTTGCAAATATTGTTTTAATTAGTAATCTATTTATAGATTGTTCTTGTCCTCAATATAACGTTCTATCCTTTTAATCTTTTGTAAACTCCCAATTACTAACAAAAGCACGTTTCTAAGGGCATCATCATTAAGGAAGTGATTATTTTGGTAAAAAACAAAACAAAAAAAAACCTGAACACCAGTAAGTATTAGATAATAATTCTGCAATGTTTTGCAGCATTAGCCAGTTTGTTTCACTATAAAATGTTCCATTTAATTATTTAAAAGGAAATGAAGCATGAAGAAAAATGAATGTCCATCCCTCACTGAACAGTGGCTAACTTGGAATTAACAACCAATTAATAACCAACTATATAAATAACCATGGTATAATAAAGTTTGACCACAGCTTATTTCAGAAAGCCAGGTGTTCCTTGTTATAGAATAGTTCTTTAAATTGCAATACAAGCATGTGCATTTATTTTTATTTATTTTTTTATTTTTTAAGTACTGAAGAACAGGAATGACCCACCTTCTGACTCACCAAGATATGGAAACACCTACACTCTTATTGTTTTTTATGAACACAGAACTTAAACTCTTCTGGACTGACAGGAAAGTTCTGTTCAAAGAAAAGAACCACAACTCAGGCACTCTGAAAATCTGTTTGCATTTTCAAATTCCCAAAATCTAAATATAAATGGACTCCTCTGAAGTGCTTTCTGAAGGTGCATGCACGTTTGTTGAATTATCACCTGTAAATATTGATCTAGACCTCAAAGACCAGTGGAATGGGGGAGAACCTTAAGAATCGCTCTGTCTCCCCCTATGGAAACTACACGGAAGTGCAGGGTGAAGACCTGAGGAACCAAATGTATTTCAGAAATATAAAAACTTGACCATATTGATATGCCTATGAAGTGAACCATTTAAACGTTTTAATTATGGCATCAATGCATTTTTAATTATTAAACATTTACAATAAATACTACACGCAAAAAATTCTCAGCTGAATTTTTATATTATGTGAAAACGTAATTGTTTGAACATTTTGTCAAAAGTTTAACAAAATATTTGTTGAAATATTTATATACTGTTAATACAATATCATTGAAAAAGGATTCCCGATATCTCACAATCACCATTAACATATAGTAATTAACTCAAAAATCTAAAATTAGATTCCAGACAGAAAGAGACAGGAAAGTGAGACAGTATGCTCCCATCCTGTGAAAGACCCTGACTTCAGGCAAAAAAATATATATCTTCGAGCAGCATGAGAGAATACAACTCCAAAAACCGCTCACAGAGAGGAATTCTCACAGATAGAGAGATTGCAGTGGAGTGGTTGCAAACCAATGTACTGCATTGCGCATAAAGACACATACAAACGTGTTCCACAAGTTCATGTTCATATGAATGCATAACTTGGGTTATGGAAAAGGTGGATAGATATGGTTCGCTATCCATAGCTCCGTAGCAGACAAGCTGTAAGACCAAAACAAAGGTGCTGAATAGGTAGAAGATAGATTTCAAGATCATTTAGGCTGATTTTGTATGAATTCTACAGTAAAACTTGAACTGACTAAAACTGTGAGGTTGTTTTAGGTGGATTTTCCAACTTGGAACATTGTTCTTATGTACATTTTGGTCAAAAACTCAGTTTCATGTTTTTGTAACAGCTTTAGCCTAGTTGGATCAGTGAATGACCATAAATGAAACTAGAAGGCTCGTAAGAGCAGCTAACCATTTAAGATGGGTTTATCTGGATTTTCCAGCAGGGAACATTCCCTTCCTAAACGTCTTTTTGTCAGGAACTCCATTTCGGTAACTTTACTCAAGCTTAATCAGAGATTTCAGTCTCAGTCAGAGGGGTTCTCTGCAGGTTCTTCTCATCTTTCATCTGATAATGCACACATATCTCTGAGCCACATGCTTGACCTGAAGAGATTGAGGGGTGAAATCAGGAAAAAGCACTGGGGAAAAAAGTATGTTTGTGCGAAACTGTGTGTAGACGAGAAAAGGGTTGAATGAAAAGAGAAAGAAAAGTAAAATACAGAGTGAGCGATGCACATAAAATCCCGTCAACGAACACACACGCAAAAATAAAAAAAACTCCCAGCTTTGCGATGGCTTTAAACAGAGCCATCTCTTTTGTCAAGTTTTTCCCCTCTGTTCACACAAACGATAATCTCACAAAAGCTATTTTCCAAAACGGTGCGACAAACTCCCCCTTCTGAAAGAGTCCCGAAATGAACCGAGCTCCACGTCTTAACCCCTCTGTCAAGCACAGATAGCCTCCCCCTGGGCTCAGTTTGCATATCTGAACTCTTCAATGAAGGATGAGAACTGCAAAAGCAGGAAAACCCTAAAACAGCACTCTGAGAAGCTGAGGGAGGAATGTGAGGGGAGAGTTTTTGGTGTTTTAATGTGTTATTATGATAACAGATAATAGCTGATGCCTTCCATCGCACCTCATGCAAATAAAATTATCTTTTATTGCCACCGTTTGGCTGGAGAAGTGTCACCTTTGCTTGTGAGAAAAACGCACACTGGCTCACAGTGATAAATGAGTCTGTTCCCTCACAGTAAACACAAATATATGGGATATTGTCAACATATATTATTCAGCACATACAAACACTCCAATATCAGAGTGGTCTGATGAAAACTCATAAATGTGGCTTTATTAATTAAAAACAAGTACAACTACATTTTTATATATATTTTGGAGAAAAAAAAATAGTGGTGCCCTTGCCACATAGCTAATGTGGTTACTAAGGTGTTCAGAGTAGTTGGGCATTAAAAGGGCACTACTGGTTAGTGTTTGCTAGGGCATCAATAGGCCATTCTTAACTTAATCATTATTTTGCATGCAGTTGCTAAGATTTTCAGAGTGGTTGCTAGGGCATGTTCGCAAGAGTGTTCTGTGTAGTTGGTTGGGTGTTTGTCTTGATATTGATGTGTAAATGTTGGCCTGACAAAGCTTTGGTCGAACGTTTACAGGACAGACGGAAAAACTGATAGAACGGATGGACAGATGGATGAATGAATGGAATGAAAATAGGACAGATGGATGGAATGACAGAATCGGATGGATGGATGGATGGATGGATGGAATGAAAACGGAATGATACATAGAATGGATTAAAGGATCAATAGATTGAATGACAGAAATAGAAAGACAGAACAAGGGATGAATGGATGGATGGACAGAATGACAGATACAGTAGAACAAATGATGGATGGACAGATAGAACGATAGAACAATGGACGGATGGATGGATGGATGGACGGAAAAATAGATAGAATGGTAGAACAATGGATGGATGATAGAAAGATAGATATGGATGGATTGATTGATGGATGTATACGTAGATAGAAGAATGGATGGATGGAAGATGATAACTGGAATGAAATAACAATGGATGGATGGACAGAGAGACAGACAGATGCATAGCTACAGGCCTCTGTGGCAGCTGGATACGCTTTCTTTGTCTGTACATAGGGCTTTGGAGAGCTCTGAATCTTTGGGGATCCAGAGGGATTTCCTGGTGACCACTGAATGAAATCATTCCTATCCAGAACCTTCTGTTGTTCCTCCTAGTCATCCAAATGTGACCGCTGTGTTCAGAACTCACATCTGCAATAGCAAGGAATAAATTACACACCTCAAAACATACTAATTAAGAAGAACACTAACTAGCAAAATTTCTTGCCATGCAAAACAAGCTCAAATGGTGCTTTTGGATGAAGAACTGGCTGTTGGATGCACATGAAGCGTATGCCTACAAGGCCCTTTTCTGTAGCTGAAAGCTCATTTCGCTTCTTTGCTTTGCGAGAGGTGATGGTGCCAAGAGACTCTGGCTGCTGGCAAAGCAGATACCTGCTGTTAGTGCCAAACTTGCATGCACAAATACATGCACACTGCGCACACATTCGACATAGTGCCCAGTGCCACTATGCCAAAAGGGCAACAATATACATTCATTAGTACTTGGTGAGGACGAGACCTCTGTTTACCTGTCATTTTTCATCCTGGGCAACCTAGGATCATAATGAATAATTAACAACACCTGTCCTTAATTAAAAACACAATGAAGAGGAGGACAAAAGAATCACCATTAACCCAATCAGAGACCTTTAGCAGCCTTCAAGTCATTTCAGAATTATCGTATTTATGAGATGAGTCGACATGGTGACATAATTACTCAGGTTTTAATTTGAGCTCTGCTTTTGAGTTGGGTGTGTGTTCATTAAAGTAGCAGATGCTTCTGCTCCTGAAAAGACCCCAATTTAGTCATTGTCTCAATCTGTGATGAGATTTTTCAACATGCCGATGAAAAGTTAATTATTTCAATATGAATTTATCAAAACCTGCCAAGACAGAATAAGATGGGTTCTATCCAAATTAATTAGCCCTATATATTTGCAATGTACAAATATGCTAACATATGAAGCATATTTTCTAAATATAATGCATTTTTTACAGTTTGTATGTCAACAATTGTTTCTAGTGTCCATTTTTAAACTTAATACTAAAATATAACACAATGGATTCTCCAGGCTTATAAAACAGGAAAACTCAAATTGTAAAAAAAAAAAAAAAAACTATCTTCTGAATAAGTATTCACTTTAGGTATATTTCATTACCAGTGTCAAAATTGTTATTTCTAAAATGAATAAATTAGATGACACACTAATAATTGATGGGAAGGATGAGAGTCCTTTTAATTCATTGTTCACTATGAATAATGTTGTACTAAAATTAATCGAATGCCATCATTCAGGGACCAAAACACATATGTGTGTCAAATGTCTAGATCTGAAATTAATTAATTGAACCAGTTTTTTCTTCCATTAAAATCATTTTTATCATGGTGTACATCACAAAGTCAATTCTTCATGGAAACCATTAGAGGTGCCCAAGTCATCAGCCTCAATGTGTTTGTCATTACAGCTTAGAAAATGAACAAGTTTTAATTAACCTTTAACATGTGCAACATGATAGAAAATCACTGCATAGTCATGTTAAACACCAGAAAATCTTAATCATATATATATATATATATATATAAATTTTTTTTTTTTTTTTTTTTTTTGCAAAAATAAATGGTTATTATATAAAAATAAATGGTTATTATTTTTAAGAAATAGATCACTTGGTGATTTAATTTAAGCAAGAAACAAGACAACAGTATAGTTAAAGGTGGAGTTTACAAATGAATTAAATTGTTAAATTAACCAAACTTATATCAAAAATTAATTTTAATTAAAACTGAGAAAATTACAGGCCTATAAACAGAGAAACATTAATATTTGTTGTGACCTTTTAATACTTTAAGCTATTTAATTCATGCTAAAATGTTCCATTGAATTATATTATGGTAAAAAATTGCATTCAGTACAATAACGTTTTAACAATGGAATATTATAATAACCTTTTTTAGCATAGATTTATTCATCTTTCTACCTGGTCCTGAAGAAAACACATCATAGATACTTAAACATATTATGTTTAATATAAATCGATTCTAATTTTATTTGATTGTATTCTGTGCTGCAAGCCATTTTAATTATGAATGTGTCTAAAGGACAACACTTTTGTTAGATATCAGGACAGATGTCAACTTTCTGATAGTACTGCAGAATTTACCCATGATCACATATGGATCAGGATTTAAAAAAAAATGAAAGTGTAGTGACATTTAGCCAAGTATGGTGTGCCATACTTGGAATTTGTGCTTTTTTTTTTTTTGGTTCCAATTACAGTGTTCTGTTCCAATGATAGAAAAAAGAGCCAAAAACTAAGATAATAAGATAAAAAGTAATTTCTATCATAAAAATGGTCTAATAATTTACCAAACCATTTTTCTGAGCCATCATCTTCTCACACATCAAATCTTGAACTGTTTGAATACAAAACATAAATACATTTTTATTGCTGAAAGATGAAGCCAGCAGGGACAGGATTAAAGCTGTAATTCAGCCTGAAATTATTGCGTGTCATTAGAGAGATATTGACCCCTATGGTGAAAAATAATGCAATGTTAATAATTAAGGAGGTGAAAAGGGATTTATCTCAGGCCACCCACTACCCTGCAGCCATATTATTTATTCACTTCCTGAAAAAAGGGAGGCTGAGCTTATCAATCTGGAAATTTTAGTACTTACTGGATCAGTACTACCATGACCGAAGACCATAACTTCCATCTAAAACCAGCTTAAATGCTAAATAGTTGTGTGCCAGTTTTGTGTTGTAGACCTACTCACTCTGGCTGTGAAGTGCTGGCAGAGAACACTCTGTCAGTGTCAGCGAATTCCAAATGACATATCTGCGCCCTTGAAGGGCTCCACAGGAATCAAACAGTATTCGTGGGGCTTTTTCAGAAAAAAAAAAAAAAAAAACAAGATTCTAATCCCTTCACTAAGGTTCATTAAAAGGTCAAGTATAACGTGCATATGTAAATGTTTTGCATTGATGCCTGGATAACATACAAATTTTGACTAAAATTTGCAATATATAACCAGAGGACATTGTGTGCAACACTATTTCTCACAATGCAATATGCAAAATATATACCTTCCAATTCCAGTGTGACAAAAGAACTGAAAGTGCTATCTGCATTTTAAGTATTTTATTATTTAATTTGGAATACCAGGAACAAGGACATTTTACACAAAATTAGAAGAAGCATCAAGCAGTCTAGTAGAATCATGTGTATACAACATCTCCTGCCTGAAATGTTTATTATTGCATACTTTGCTCTGCTTTCAATACTATTTTTATATAATTACACTAGGTTCCACATTTTTTGAGTCAGTATGATTTATTTATTTATAATTTTGGACAGAAATTGATACTTTTATTCAGAAAGAATGTATTAAATTAATCAAAGGTGACAGTTAAGACTTTTACATATCAAATGTTATTTTAGTTTTCATTAATTAAGGCGTCCTCAAATATCTATCATGGTTTCCACAAAAATTAATCAGCACAACTTTTTTTTCAACATTGAAAATAATAAGCAACGAGACTGGAGTGAATGGCTGCTGAAAAATCAGCTTTGCATTACAGCAATAAATTACATTGTAAAATATAGTCAAATAGGAAAGATCTATTTTAAATTATAATCATATTTTAAATTATTATTGTTTTTACAGAGCGTACGACACTGACCTATTTCAGTTTTCAAGTTTACAAATGACATTTCATCAGTAGTGTATTTCCTAAATAAAAACAATGAAAAAGAAAAGAAATATTAGAATCATGAAATGCACTTATTGAACAGTGTTTCTTAAACTTGACATCTCTTCAGCTGATTGGTCTAAATTTCCTCTTTCTCTTTCTACAGCACAGGCTTAATAGATTGACACAAGCCTCCAGCAAGAGCGTCTGCATTGTCTACAACAACAAGGACATTGTGTCATTAACCCCCAAATCATGCTCTCATTCTAGACATGCAATCCCATCATGTCACTTCTCTGTCAGAGCAGTGCTTAAGCGCCAGTTGGCTGCAGCCCAGCAGTGTGAACCCTTTACACCTTATTAACCACAACTAATGAAACCACTGAGGCTAATAAGCAATACAGTGACCTCATTAAGCTCTGTATATTATACATAAGCTGTGGAGAAATGCAGAAGTTTGGTGAAAAGTCAATATTTGATAAATAGCTACAGATGTTGTAGGGGAAAAATGGCCAGATTAGAGAAGGTGGAAAAAAGGGTAAAAAGTAAAAGATGAAACTGGGCCATGGAATTCTTAAAGGCATTTTTGAAGAATACACAATATTTACACAAGTGTAAAATATATATATAAAGTATATACATTAACTGTCACAAACTCTAAATGTAAACGCATGTGCTCAGATTAAGTTCTCATCTGTCCTTGAATGTCTGTGACACTGAAAGATACACAAGGGAGTGTGTGTCTCTTGGCTCAGTTTTCTTTCTAGGCCCGATGCCAGACCTGCGTAAAGTTAGACACTGGGAGCAGGAGTCAGTTCCCAGCATTCCTGCTATAATGAATGAAAGGTAACGTCAAAATGATTACAATGAATATGACAGACAGAATGAAACAGATTATGTTGAAGAGCCTAACATCTTGGCATCATTGCTGGCAGTGTTAAGAGGGGAAATGTAAGACATTTGTTGTCTACAGCAGTGTTTCTCGCATGCCATAATTTTTGGAAACTGTAGGCAACTTTGAACAAACACCAAAAGACATTTTTAAAAAAATTAAGTAAAAATGAACGGATGAATGAATGAGCAAGCACTGGTGAAAAATCTATTATAATGAAACATTAAATTATTGTTTTGTATATTATATCAATAATATATTAATATTCAATTTTAAACATTAACGTTGCCAGCAAAAGATGATGTAGCTTGAAAGCATGGCTACATTTGAATTTCATCAACAGCAAAAGATGCCTTCTACAACTTCTACCAGAAGAGGCTAAACCAGGGACTTTAAATATTTACTTAAAATCTGGAAAATAAAAAATATTAACAATATAGCAACACATTCACATATTCACAGTTCTCTAATGGTGGTTAATGGTTTAATGACATTCAGATAAACTTTTTTTTTTGTGGTTAATTTTGTTTGTTATAAAATATATATATATATATATATATATATATATATATATATATATATATATATATATATATATATATATATATATATATATATATATATTGCAACATTACATTTGTATGATTTTTTTTTTTTTTTTTGTAAACCCCCTTCAGGATTATCTCAAGCATTATCCTCCACAGGTTTCCAGGTTGAAACTGAATATTCTAGCGTGTTCCACTGTGGTTTTCATTGCTCGAGTGGTTGACTAACAGACACCTGGATTGCATTCTGGAAGCTGTTTTGACATCAGTGCCAGGTTACATTAAAAACCCTCAAAATCTACATCATCTGAACATAACAAGGAGGTGGATCGTGACAAGCCACAGATGTATGTCACTTCTAAGCCAATAGGAAATCAGATAACAGATGCAAAGAAGAGAACTATACAGCTGCCTACAGTATTTGTTTACATCCTTCATAGTTGAAGGTACTGGTTTATGGCGACAAGTTACTGAGCTTGTATATGGATATTTCAGAACACCTAAGCAATCACATTTAGCAACCACTTTCACGATGCCAGCACCGCTGTGACAAGTTTGCTCACATTTTCTTTAGAAAATGTAAAACAGTATGTAAGAACAATCTGTGAGAATGACAAGGAAATTTTACTATGAGCAATTAGCTCTCCAAATTTTTGATTGATGAGGCTTTAATAATGTAGCATAAAATCCTCACCTGGGTGAAGTGTTATACACTTTATGTGCAGGGAAGAAATCATTTTCAGATTTGTTAGCATTCATATCATAATGATCCAATAAATTCCATGTAAATGAATCATGTGTTATTTACTATAAATTATGTTCCTGTCTCTCCAGATACACATCAAACATTGTGCCACATTCAGCACAGCTGAATACACTGCATAATTAACGATTCAAAACATCAGCCAAGACAGATTCTTCACGACAGTCAGGTTCAGAATGAATTGATCTTCACAGAGTTGCCTTCAACATGCAAATGCCGTCAACAATCAACCTGACATTTCCTGCTTTTTCTGAGTCCAGAACCCAAAAAGGACTTTGGACAGGTGAACTGAAAGATTGCATGTAAACAATTCACCTAAGCCAATGTTTTCTCACATTTCCCTCTTAGTAGGAGTTAAATTTGGAAACTATCGTTTGAAAGTTTGGGCTCAGTAAGGGTTTGTTTGTTGTTGTTGTTGTTGTTGTTTTGTTTTCTTTTCTTTATTTGATGAAAGAAATACATTAATACTTCTATTTGGAAAAGATGAATTAAATTAATAAAATGCAACCATAAAGACGTTTAAATTTTTTGTGTGGTCTCGACACATTTTTTTTTTAAATTGAACTTATTTTAATTTGAGCGATGTTTTTAAAGCAGCATGTCATGCACAAAGACATTGCAAAAGACAAAATGCAATGGTCAAATATGTCCATCCAGTGCATGTGTATATTGAAAAATCAATAGAAAAGTACTGCAGTTAAATGGAAAATTACATTCTGTTTGAACGGCCCCGAAGAGAGTCTTTCAAAAACATTTTAAAATCTTACTCTAAAGTTTTGAACAGTAGTGTACTGAATGGTACTTCGTCCAAGATGATGTAGTGCAGGGGTTCCTAAAGTGGGGTTCGCAAACCCCTGGTGGTTTGTGAGTGAATTGCAGGGGGTTTGTGAGTTGGTGTACTACATGGTGTGCCTACGAGTAAATACCATTAACAAATGAATAAAAAATAATAATGGTAATTAAAACGTCTTTGCAAAGAAATGTTACAGGTTTATACAAATGTGATGTAAATGTAAAATCTCAAATGTATAAAAATAATTATCTTTTTGGGAAATCCTGTATAAAAAATAAATAAATAAAAATATTGTGGGGGAAAAAAATTTAATTACATTGTAAATTACAGTAATATGAATTTGTATGAATTTTTTATGAGAGTAATAATAACAATAGCTGTGTAAATACTACCAAAACTTTAAAACTGATAAAAAAAATACATGTTTTTAAAGTTAAACATGCAAATGTGTCATTAAATAATTTAAATATATACTTAAAATCTCAGGGGGTACTTCAAGTACATAATTTAGGTCAAATGGGTCCGGCTGTCACAAAAGTTTGAAATCCCCGATGTAGTGAAACAGTATGCCAGTACTGAGACATACTAATCACATCATTAAATTGTCCCTCTTATCACATACAGTTTGCATTTGCAAATTAGCATTAAGCTAAATCCATTACCATAAAATTCTATTATTTAAATTGTTTAAATTGTTTAAAATGTTAATTTTAAATGTGCTGTAACATCTTTGAACTTCTGTTTGACCACCTCTTCCTTTGCACACAGGATTTGTGGGAAGCATTAGCAGTATGCCGTGCAGAGTTCCTCACTTCCAAAGTCCACCGGAGAAAGTACTATTTTCCACATATATTTGGGATGCTCTATATCTTGTCTCACATGCTGTTTAGGGAGACAGCAACAGTGTCATCCCAGTGGTGGTTTTCGTAGCTCGTCAGTAACTGCTTTAGAGAGCTATCATGGTATAGAACAGTGATTTACTCACCTTTACCCTACTGCTCTCAGGTTAATAGCACTGGGACCAATCCGGTCTACAAGTGCTATAATTCACCACACATACACACACAACCAACAGCCTCTATCTGCACACAGCCGCTAGCTAGAGATAATGCGTCTTTACATCCCTTACCAAACCTTGAATGCTTCACTCTCTTAAGACCGTCTGATGGATTGTCTCAGGTCTGGCAGAGGCAGATAGCAAGACGCACAGGTTCTTATCAGGCTTGAGCCAGGGGGATATTAATCAAGGCATCTGTCACTCAGTTCCAGGTAGAGTACGGATCTTAGTTAGCATGTAAATATAAAACCTGCATTCTCATTCGAGAGCATACCCTACAGAAGTTACATACAGTAATTCCTCATAATTGGGGGCTAAATTAGCTCTGAGATGACTGGAGGAACAATCTAGTAGATGAGTGTGCTAATTCTAGGATCTAGAATTCTGTTCTTCAGATGTTAAATAAAGACAATCATGAATGCACATGAAATGTCTTGTGACTAAACACAATGCAAATGATTTGAAGGAAATTTAAGGACTACGCCAGAGCTGAAGACATACATTTAAGTCTGTTCTTCACACAAAACTACTGAAAGGCTTCAGAAGACTTTGATATTAGCATAGTCATTTAACCATATGAATCTCCATCCATTTTTTTTTCCTGTGAACACTATGTAGTCATAGTTATCCTCCACAAAAACATTACAACCTTACCCACATACAGTCTCCTCTCTTTAAAAACACAAAATAAACCCCATACTACTGCGCCAACTTCATCCCACTCTCATTTTTCACCCATGTCCCCGTTCCATGTTCACTGGCTCTATAAACATTTTCTCTGTGGGGTCTATTTGACATACCGCATCTGTCAGCCACCACCTTGCTGGCTCACTCTAAGATATCTGTTCTTTATTAAACCTGTTTCTTTCACGTCAATATCAGTGATTAGATTGTGCCACATCTGCATTAGTATGAAAATTGCTGCTGAACCGAAACAGCTGGGAGTTCCTTTTACCTGTGCATTCCGGCCCCCTGGCAGAAGACTAATTTATTCCGTCAGTTTTTCCCACGGATGGCTGAGGGGAACACACATCACAGATAAACACCAGCACAGGGTGTAGCGTTGTGTACGCAGGCTCCTAGGATACGACGGATTAGTCTGGAAAGACACGGTTAATATATATACACTAGCAAAAACACTACTCAAACTTGAGAAGACTGTATGTGAAAGTCAAATGTTTATAATATAGCAGTTTTAAATATTTACATATTTCAGCTGTAAGAAAAGTTCTAAAAGTGTCACAAAATTCTACAAAGAAACTGACATTAGAACATCATAGAAAAATAAAATGTGTAAATCAAATAATACTCTAGGACAAACAAAAACAAAAAAGACAATAACATGATTTTTTTTTATTTGTACTCAGTAAAGTAGGTGTAAACACCATACAAATGCATATTGAATTCATTTTGTACTATATATATTAAAACCATGGTGGGGGTTGACATGGACCATGGTAATTAAATGTTATTCTCTGAATTGCACTGTACAGTCAATATTAAAGTATATTAATATGGGAATCAATTAGTACGATGGCATATATCAACATCAATGATTTTTTGACCATGACAAAAAAAGTACTGTTGAATACTACGGTACAGCAATGTTACCAGATGGTAATACTATTGTAACACCATGAAACGTCTAAAATCACAATTGTACCAGGTTTTTTTTTTTTTTTTTTTTTTTTGATACTACCAAGAAAATGGCATGGTGTTTGAATATGGGAATCATTTATTACAGCTCAAATGGAAAATGGTACACAGAGTAACATTCTTTGAAATCAGATTAGAATTTATACCTAAATGCTTAGTTAATATATATAAATAAATAAATAAATAAATAAATATATATATATATATATATATATATATATATATATATATATATATATATTTATATAGTAAACCTCAAATACATGATTGTGCTACCATTTTGGTACTACTCTTCTTGCCATTTTTTGCCATGGAGATGGGTTAATAATTGATAACAGAAACTGTTGGTGTTCCTCAAGGATTAATGCTTGGCATGATAGAGAGGCAAAGGATGCTCGGATGAAAGGAGAGAACGAGGGAATGGAAATAGGTGGGATTCAAAGCAGATAAACTCCCACTCTCTGCTTTTCATGTGAAAGACAAACAACCTATGTAAATGCTCCAAGGACACAGAGCAATCCTTGAATGGAGAAGTTGATCGCCTAGCATTTATTTTATTCAAATAGAAAAGAAAGATGGCTTTAGCCAATTCCTAGAATTAGACTTCACTGACAAATGAAGGACAGAAATCCACGTTTCCCTGGCAAATGTCCAGTAGAAAATGTTCAATAAGTAAATTTATCTGCAGTCTGCGAGTCTAATCAAAACATTTTCCCTTTTTATGGCACACGCCGCACATTTCTAATTCTCAAGGGAAGAGAGGACGGTCGTTCACTTTGATGTTACAACCTAATGAATCATATTATGCAATTCATTTTAATTGATCCGGTGGTGTAAAGTGGTTTTATGGTGTTAAGCAGATGCTAATTTCGCGATCACTCATAAAAAGTACTGACAAAAAAAGTCACTTAAGGCCAGTCTGAAACTTTCACAGACCAATCTGCAGGCAAAGCAAGAGGACGAAAAAGGAGGCACAAGAACAAGGACATCGAATATGAGGAAATGTTGCATACTGTATATGGTATAGAGGATAACAGTTTAGATAAATGATGACTCCAAATTTCCATCTCAGCCATCTTCAATACATATTACAAACCAAAGGCAGATAAAAGTCACATTTTGACTTTTTCACATTGTGTTTCTATGGCAGTGATCTGGTATATTAGATAAAGAAAGCACACTAGCCCTTTGGAACAAATAAATACTCCTAATTCAGTCAAAAATATGAGAATAGGACAGGAAAGTTGTGGCCTAATGGTTAGAGAGTTGGACTTGCAATTGAAAGGTTGTGAGTTCGAGTCAAGCCATCGAACCCCTGGGTGCTGCAGCATAAATGGCTGCCCACTGCTCTGTGTGTGTGTGTGTGTGTGTGTGTGTGTGTGTGTGTGTGTGTGTGTGTGTGTGTGTGTGTGTGTGTGTGTGTGTGTGTGTGTGTGTGTGTGTGTGTGTGTGTGTGTGTGTGTGTGTGTGTGTGTGTGTGTGTGTGTGTGTGCGCACTTTGGATGGGTTAAATGCAGAGCACAAATTCTGAGTATGGGTCACCATACTTGGCTGAATGTCACTTCACTTCAAGTCATTTGAAACAATCAAGCTTTATCACAGGAGCCTGTTTGGTTTAGTTATCTCCAATAATTTCACCAGTGTTCATTTGTCCTTTCAGTTCTATTCCAGTGCTGTAAAATAAACCTAAATTATTATGAAATCACCTGGTAACACAATTTTCTGTCCTTTTTGATGCATTTTTTAATGGCATATTGAAAAACCTATTCATTTCCGTAAAGGATTAGTCCAAAACCCATTTACGGTTATTTTTTCCAAGAAACACAAATAGATTAGCTCCAATGGACAAAACTCAGCTGTTAGATCATAACGACAATGCCAGAAATGTTAGATCCAATATTCCCAGGGGGTCATAGTCGGCAAGACTTAACATTTCTGCCTTTGTCAGCAGTATCTAGCACAAAATACATTAAAGTATCAAAAAATAAGTAGTCATTACAACTGATACTCCAAATCATTTGAAGCTATACTTTAGTCATGTCATGAAAAGACATTTTTCACTAAAATTCTTTCCCTTCATCCGTAGCTCTCAAATCAAATATGTTGGCAGGTAAAAGGTTTGTCAGAAGATATAATGTAATACAGCCAATGATGTTTGATGTGATGCTTCAAAAGGTGCCATCCTCGATTTGAACTCTACATAAGACGACAAGATTTTCAATGCATATTGATGTAAATGATGGTTATTTTCTTAAGACATGAAATATGATGTCATGTAAATTTGAATTCCATGGAATACAGACACATTTGGACCAAAACGAGATTAATTAAATAATCATCACAACAAAGCAAAACTCTGATTTCATGGGGTCCTGAAGCCAGAATCTGTTATGCACTTGTTTGGATCCTCCATATAATATCAGACTAAACAATGTGGCACATTATGGCATTATACTGTAAAGTTCACTTCTTAACTGTGTAAGTATTCATAGCAGAACACTACAATACTAGTTGTGCTCCCTAAAGGGACTTCAGTTAAAGGCGATTCCCAGCCTCTGAATTTGAATTACTGCACAGCACAGCATGATCAGTGTGAAATGTCCAACTGATATCTACCTGGCAGACATTTTCATCTGCTGAAATGAAGGACAGAAGCAACCAACAATTACTCATTGTGGAGGTATGTGGCAACTTACCTCATGAACTGCATCTAAATGAGCGTGTAAGGCTTGTCATTCATCTAAAATGACTTTCAAATTTGTTGAGATTGGTTGAAACTTGTGAAGGTTATGTAGGATTGCATGCAGGACTACTAGTTTCTGCAAGGGCCATTAAGACCCATATTTAGATATATATAGAGATATATTTGTTTTTGTTTTTTAATCATTTGCAATATATTCATTTTTTTATTAATCAAAATCATAGTTTTTTTGTTATGGTAAATTAATTTCATTTTATTCATTATTCATCATTGTATTATGGCAAGAAAACAGTTACATAATTAAAGTTCAAGCTACAAACTTGGCAGAATCCTTCATGTTTGCACTGAAATTGCTATATAATTTGTAGCTTTATAGTTTCTAGCTAACAAGCAAAATTCCCAGAAACCCATAGATTTCTAATCAAATTTATGATTGCAAACCCTCCTAGATCTGTTTTTTTTTTTTTTTTTTTTCTCAACTGAAACTTGAGTATATTATGCTTTGTAACCAAAGTGCATACTCATGCATTGCTCTCAAGTTGCAAAACAGATCAGAATGATGTTTCAATAAACTAGGCTAAGTTTTAGAAAAATAAATTTTTGTGTGAATTTTATGGATCCAGTATGCTGACCACTACATGTTGTAAAAAAAAATGTTTAAAACGTTTAAAAAAAATAATTAAGTGTGATTTTAGACTGATATGAAAAATGTCATGTTACTTTTAGAAATATAAACTGGTAGATACTTGACAGTTAGATTACGGCTAGACTTAATGACCAGCATGCAGCACCACAGGGGAAAATATGATTATTTTGGCCTTGGTTAATTAAATCTTTAAACAGTCTGTATGCAAAAAATGTCAGTCTGAGACACTTTGGTTTGATTGAGCCATCTCTTCTTTCAATCATAATGAAACTGCCTCATGTTGTGGCACACAAAACGTCTACCATCCATCAACAGACTGATGGTGAAGGGTGTTTTTCATTTCGATTTTGTTTTAAGTTCATCCGCAGTGGTAAATGGAGAGAGTGTGATATTCTGAATCAGAGACAAAGCTAATCCCTTTAACCACATGGTGCATTTCAGTGTTTTTCCATCTCATCAGAAATGTCACCCGCTGAAGTGACAAGGGAGGAGAGATTGAAATGTCATGCATGATTTATGGAACCTTTTCATGTAACACTGTTTATATGACAGTACCGTCTTATCTGTGAATTCAGCCTGACTGATTTGCCTCCTACTAAGCAGTAAATGAGTGACGGTGTAAACACAATTCTGACAGGAAAATAAGACCTGTGGTCCATCCACACAACATACTTCGGCATCGGCAAACACACTAAAATTGGCCATTTACTGCAAACTTCTTATGAATATAAACAATAATGACAACAACTAAATGCTGACTGTAAGAAATCGATCAAAAATTCCTAAACACGCTGTTATAAAAGCAGAAACAGTTCATGGTCAGTTTGTCTTTCCATTTAAACTTTAAAGGTGAAGTGTGTACAGTATGTGAATGTCTATGCCACTAACATCACCAAACAAAATTATAAAAATAATTATGTTTTCAAATAGCTTTCCCCTAAGCACCTTTCCTAATTGTCCACTTGTTACCAAAAACAGTGTCTGCAACCAACTCACCCCATTGTTGCAGTTTTGTGCTGCATATAAAAAAACAACAACAATCAGGAGACTTTGCCTCAACAAGTCATGGGACTAAATAAAACCTGTTACACTAAATATCATTCAGGAATTTACCTAAAAACAATGCCTAATTCTTGCAATTATTCACATAAATTGAATTCTCAGCTTGGAAACATGCCTAATTTAGCTTATGCCATTCACATCCTTTAGTCTGACTTCATCCGAAATCTAACACACTGTAAAAAAATAAATAAATAAATAAATAAAAATAAAAAAACTTTTTAAAGTGTTACGATAAAAACCCATTTATAACAATATGCATTTCATATATTTTATACTTATTGTACTTTAAAAATATATATATACTTTCAAAAGAAGCAAGTACTTGAATGAATGAATGAATGAATGAATGAATGAATGAATGAATGAATGAATGAATGAATGAATGAATGAATGAAGAATGAAAAGCAGTCTTAAGCAGATCTTCTGAATGACATCTCCAAATCCCACCTCACACCTGCATGGAAAATAAAGCTACTGTGTTGAAGCATAGCCTCGCAAGGGAGAAAAATAAATAAATAAAAAACCTTTCATCAGTAGAGATTTATTAAAATCAATATTTACAAACAATTGAGATCATTAATGAACTAAAGGTAATGCCCTGTGTGTATTTCTTAGCTATTAGTCAGGAATCAAGAAATGTAATTTCAAAAGCGCACTAAAAATAATGAAAAGAGTCCTTAGCAGAATATTACTTTAATCATCTGAACATTTTTCCATTACTCAAAGTCAACCTTGGTTGTTAGGGTGGGCGGACAATGATTAAAAATTCTATGAGAGATTTTTACAAGGGTGTAGTTTCATTTCAGGTGCAGTTTGCTCTTACTGACATTCAATCAATTTGCCTAAAAGAACAAAATCTGAGGAAATGTTTTAAATATTTTGAATGGAATTCATATGATAACCCTCCATACACCTGTTGTATATATAGTATGAAGAGTAAATAGTATTAACACAAGACCTGTTCTTGTGTTCTAGACAGTGAAAGCAGAATGATTCTATAATTTAGAATATTTACTGTAGCAGTTCTATTTTACCATTTTGTATCCATTCTTAGACTATAACTACACTTCTATGGGTTATTTGACACAGCTATACAAACACATGAATACATCCATAGATTTGCTTCACAATCAGGAGGGATATTTTATGGTCAGGGAAAACATCTCTTCTTTTAGGTCACAATGACTTCTAAGACGAAAGTACATCAAGAGCCCCAGAGGAGGCATTACCTCCAAGGATAATGTCATCACACCTCTAAACGAAGGCCATTAGAACTAAATGGGGGGGGGTTAATGAAATCATATCTCTTCTCAGGGAAATCACTGGCCAAATAGGATATGTGTGAGCTGAAATGTGGTTAGCAGATGGGCACAGATACACCAAAATCACACAGAATAAACTAGGCTAATGACTTACCAATATGAGTTTTACAGTGGTCATTGCGGATGTATCTATTAGAGAGACGGGTTACATTATATATACAGTAATACTTGTTATAGCAAACAATTGTATACATGTACAACAGCATACACAATAAAATGACATTATTAAATTAACATACTTATTAAAACTAATACATTTTATGCACTATTTAATACAATTTTTAGAAGAAACACCAAAGACAGTTGATACTAGCAGTAACATAACTGCAAACAAATAAAATGACTTAAATTAGCTACATCACCTAGTGACATTAGCAATCAAAACATAAAAGACTGCTATTCTGAAGAGGAAAAGGCACGCACATCAAGTGAAGAGGAACTAAAGTTATCCCACCTTTCCATCATATTGATTCCCACTACGGTGCATTGAGTTCCACTCGCCACAGGAGTTCTACAGCAATGGCACTGAACAGACAGAGAAGGTCAACCTTTGATTTCTCACCATGGTTTCAAAGAATCTTCCACATAAAGAAACACTTTTCTTTCCTTCCCCTTACTCAATCAGCTGGGGACCAAGCTGTTTTTAATTAGTGAGATGTGCAGAGGATACATCTCTTCCCTCTCCAACCTTTACTGAGATTTCAATTGTCCACAAACATGTCTGTATAGCTATTTTCTAATTATGGGTGACAAGCTGTTAAAAAGCCAAACAAAATCCCTCTTGAACTGTTTTGCTTTCATCTCTCAAGCCACAGCATATGCATATTATTGTCATCATATTCAATAATGAGACAATTAATCATCAAAGCTGTGGCAAGATTAATGAATTTGTTTAATATTCTAGGAATATTTGTTCATGGCCAATATGATGACTTACAACTGGCTTTAGACAAAAAAGATGGGGAAGAAATTATGTTAGGCCGAACATGAGGCACTTTTAATCCACATATACAGCAGTTATGTAGAAACAGAGCTATGCATGAAAAATAAAAACACTATGGAAGTGCAGTATACTATAATGTCACTAACAGCATACTGATGAACTCTCCCCAGTAAAAGTGTAGTGTGTAAATTTGAACAACCACTTGCAAAAGTAAAACATAACCAGTCCTACTTGAAATCTCATTGATACTCCAGTTCAGCAGCATACATGTGAACATTTGTGAACGGGGAAAAAACAGGCCATAGCTTCGGGAATGTATTAAATATCCTTATATATTTGTTAATAAAAGGTCAAAGTTTACTATAGGTGAATTTGTCATTGGACTATTTTATTGCATAACCTAGGTTTTTTTTATTTTTTTGTCTTTTTCTTGTTTCTTTTTTTTTTTTCTTTTTTATAATGAGCCATAAGCATTCAATTAAAGTAAGGGAAAATGCAAAGACCTTACATTTATTTGTGTTACAACGGGGGTACATCAGTCTTGTTTGTTCTTGTTTGTCCAAAGCGACTTTTTGTTGTGTGTGTTTCATTAAGAGTAATATTGAATCAACCTTAAGCATTCATTTTGTTTCAAGAATAGGAAAGACCTATAACGTTAAAGGTCCAAATAAGCTCTACAGATGTGAGAATGCGAGATTTGTTGCTGCTGAGGTAGACACTCTCACTCTTTCTCTGCTGTCTATAAAAATTGTTGTCAATTCTTAAGTTGGGTACGGAAGAAACATGTTACAGAATATAATATAATCCAAAAATCATAGCAACAAATACTTTTTAAGTCAGTTAAATAAGTTTAATCAGTTGAAACGACTTTCACAGTGAATTCAGTTCAACATAACTCATATTTAACCGTTGCTTCTTGTCATTGTATAGACTTAGGTTACTTTTTTCAATGAATTTTAATGAATATACAAATTAATAAAATGACTTATTTATTTTTTATAACATATTGTTCATTCATTTATTTTTATCAACGCACCCCCATTTTTTTGTGGAGTACACTCCAGGGGGTGCTGCAGCACCATCAGCATCCCTACTTCCCGCTGTAATGTAACAAGCTAAAGTAAAAAAGAAATGCAAAGGATCTATTCATTCTACCTTTACCTTTACAGAAACCTATTATATGTGTGTTTACCAAGGATCAATGCTAACTAAATTATATCTACATTTTTACAGTTCTTCCCATTGCATTGAATTTAAACATTAATGAAGGGTTCTAGTATAATTCAGAATAACTGAAATGTCTCTGTGGACATATTTCACTGCTCTGGGATATTAAGACAGATCTGTGCTCAAAGTTCCGAGTTTGAGGGGAAGGTCAGCATATGGAGTGATAACTTTAACTGCATACTGATGATTCTTGACTGTGTGTTCACATAACACATGAAGCAGATTTCTTCCTCCCCCATACACAAAAAAAAAAAAAAAACAAGTGACGTGACATACAGCCAAGTATGGTAACCCATACTCAGAATTTGTGCTCTGCATTTAACCCATCCAAAGTGCACACACACACACAGGCCCGAGACTTGAACCCACAACCCTAGGAGTCAAACTCTCTAACCACTAGGCCACAACTTCCCCTAAACAACCATTAGTTCTCAGCACAGAAATTACACACTTAACCTTTAGGGATACTTTTTTAATAAGCTTGTTTCTCTCTTAGAAAAAAGAAAAATATTATTATTTTTCCTTCTTGAAATGTTCAGCCCTATGTTTAGACTGTGTATAATTTTGTTAAAAGCATCAGCGAAATGGTCAGCACAGAGTTTAAAAGGTTAAAATTCATAAAATAACAAACCAAAAAAATTAAAATGACTGTCTGATCCCTTTGGTAGTATTTTCTGCTGAGCACTGAAGTTTTTTTTTTTTTTCTGGTCTTCGCATTAATTTATTAAACAGAGAGATAAATGCAACTGAGAAATCAAAATAATTAACTCATATCATTATAAATCAGTCATTGCTGAAAGCAGCTTTCATGTCACCATTTAGTTTCAGTGATGGAATGATGTTGATGGAAAGAAGCTGATGTAAAAGTTGAACCTGAAATGAAATCATACTGCTATAAAATCTAGTTGGTTATAAATAATTCCCCAAGCTTCAAACTCATTGTGCTAACCTCTCATGCACATAATACATACATTTAATAATTGAATCATTTGCCCCAGGACAAGGTTTTGTTGTGGCAAACAAAGAGTTAGATTAACCACCGTTAGAAGTGTATCTGAATGCCCCTTGAAGACTTGCCAAATATTATTAATGTGATAAGCGCAGTGAGAACAATACAGTTATTACAGATAACATCAGCAGCAGACTGCGATTCTGGAGTGTGAAGGAGCAGACGACTAGCGGATTCAATCATGTGATACGCCTTTAAGTGCCTCTGAATTACATTAACCTCCATTAGAATAAGTACGCTGCTATGAATATGAAATGGGAAAATATGAATATACATATGAATATACTAATAGGGCTTCAGATAAATTTAGGGATTTTTCGATTTTAGTTTTTATGACTAAAGCCTGACACATATTTCAAGCACGCATAATTGCTTTGCGACAATGCAAACACACAAACAGAGTTACTTAATGTCTGTAAAATCAAAACGGATGTTGTTATTCTGCCAGCTAGATACTAACTTATCAACTTTAACTAACTTTCTCAGCAAGATTTTCTTCAAAATGTTGCTCTGTCATGACCTGAAAAAGAAAACTGGCTGCAGAAGGAAACCGTTTATGATAATGTCCGTTATATTGGCCCTTGCAGCAACGTTAAGAACGCTGTACGTATTTGAGTTGCGTTATAAATTGCAGTCTGACACAGTCCAGGACACAGCAATGCATGAAATTGAGCTTGCGTGACGACTAGAAATGATTGCGTTCACGTACTTGCATAGAGTATGTTTTGGGCCTTAGGCCAAAGCACTGCTCTTTAACCACCTTCAGTTTCTCTCCTTCACTTGAACGAACCTCAGTATTTCGTTCTGCTCCACGGAAGCTTGTGCATAAAGTTTATTGGAGGATAAAAGAGAGCACAATAAAGAGAATTTATCCGGCATGGTTCTTATAAATAAGGCCTCCAATGATGTTCCTGTCATTATTTATGCGTGACAGGTTTCAGACAGGCACCTCAAGGGAAAGCCAAGACCTTGTCTTGTCGTGGGCGCGCAGGGCCCACAGAGGGGGACTGATTGATCAGGTTCCAGAGAGCGGTCTGTCTGAGATTGAGACGTGATAGTTGGGGCATCTGATTGATGTGTATGTGAGAGAGAATTCATCAAGACAAGAGGCTGAACAGACAAACCAAGGGTGCTGTGTGCAGCGTGGAGATATGAAACTTTAAACACTCACTTACTGCACTGCTCTTAGGATTTAGGATTTAACATATCAAATATGACTGTAAATTAAAGGAAACATTCACCCAAAAAATTAAATTCTATTGTAATTTACTCACCCTTATGTAATCCAAAAACCTGTATGGTTTACTTTTCTTTGGAATAACAAAAAAGAAGAATAATCAAACTAAGGAAATAAGAAACTGTTACATAAATACAGGAAAAATGAAATACTGGAATCACACAGAATGTACAAATGACTGCAGTGGGCAAATGATTGCAAATCACATGAATTTATTTTTCTGCCTCTTTGTAAATAAGCTATAAATGTTTGTGTTATTACTTTCAGATATTCATTTGGGGGAAGAAAAACTTATTGAATAACACAAAGGAAAGGGTACAGAACATTACCCATCATGCCCACCATTGTTATACAACCCATAAAGCAGTTAAGTTAATAAAATATGCTAAAAAGTCTAAATTCATTATGAGTTTTATAGCAAGACATTTTCTTAAGGGAGAGTTTGAATTTTCTGTAACTTAGATGTTATATTTGTACACTAAAGTAGTACCATAGTTAATACTTCTTTAAATTAAAATTCAAACTCACCCAAACATTCTGCAGAACGCAGCTATAACTGACCCAGAACTGTGCCAATCCTCAGATTTCACCTCAAACAAGTGAAGTCACACTTAATAGTACTTTCTGTCAGTCATTTTCTGGTCGCCATCAGTCATGGTTTCCCTCGTGCAAGCCAAACTGCCCTATTTCACCTGGAGCAACTAAACTAAAAAACGTCTTAAATACAAAACAAGTGATATAATATCCATATTAACTTATGTTTTGTGGATGTACAGTACCGTGAAGCAGGTGTTAACATCTTGGAACCGGTTTTATTGTGTCCCCACAAAGCGCCATTATGGCACTTCCGGCATATATTTTATTTTATTTTATTGCTTTTCTGTAGTTCTTTTATCCAAAACTTATACAAAGATTTGTACAAGCATATAGCCTACTACTTGCAACAAGTACAAATTCACATTCATAAGAAGATGTAAAGTCAAACAATTCATGCCAGGGGTAAAATTACAACAATTTAAAGGAACAAAAAGCTTTACAGGTCTTTCTTGCTTTTTTGTTCAAAATTTTGTCTAATGTATTACCATATTGTTTAATCTCTCATTTTTCACATGAATGTGATATTTTCCAAGTAAAATTAAAAGTGTAAAAAAGCGCATCATACTTTTGGAATCAGCATTGTCCTGTACAAAGAATAATAATAAATATATCAATAAAAAAATACAACATCATGCAGATAAATTTGTATACATGTTCCAAACCACCTAAAAATTAAATTAGGAAAATCCAACCAAAAAGTTTTTGGATTAATACATAAAAGAAATTATTTGGCATTGCTACAGAATTCAAATACATTTTCAATACTCAAATTGAAAAGTTCAAGCAACTCCATAAAACTTTGTGTAAAATTTTATAGGATACCTCTCTTATTTTGTTATTAATAAAAAGACTTATTTGTTATTGTCTGGTGGATATTATTGTGGTGACCATATGGCGTAGTTTTGCGTGGTCGTGCACTAACCACCACAAAAGTTTTCTTTCACCATCTTTTGGGAATGCTTTTTTAAAAGTTGGAACTTACAATAAATTATAAAAAAAAAAGAAAAAAAAAAGTTTTTTCACACAGTCCCCATATTTAGTTTACTATAGTTAATTTCTATTGGCTAAGCATATAAAATACTTAATTATGAATTAATCATTTATATTAATTTTAAGGATTAGTGATGTAAATAAACTAGTTAAACATATCATCATCAGTCTCATTTTGATGCTCTTGTACCAGAGATTTGGTCCCAGCTTAATTCTAAACAATTGGATATTTTATCATTTAACTCCTTATTAGCTGGGCGCTGTTTCTGCTCCACTGGAAACCTAGCAAGTCTCCAACTATCTCTTAATGGCTACTGGATACCATGTTTTTTTTTCTTCTGAAACTGGAAAAAGTGAAATGTTCTGAGAAAAGTTATTTTACCTCCTGTCAAAAATTATTGTTTATATCATTCATGCATAAATATGTATTTTATTATGTTCAGACACTTTTATCCAAAGCCTCTGGCAGTGCATTCAGGGTATACATTTGAATTTATTACCAGCATGTCTGTTCCCTGGGAATCAAACCCACAACCTTTTCCGCTGTTAACATGAGGCTCTACCACTGAGCCACAGGAACTCATATACATTTTATTTATTTTACATTTATTTCATATAAAATATTTTTTTTTCATGTAATATCTTTGGTTTTGGTTTTTGATATGTAAACAAAAAAAACTGATAATATTGTGTAATAATGATTTATTTTTTCTTTGTGTGTTCTAATTAAAAGTTTCAACATTAACAGGTTATCTGTCTCTGTATCTGTCTCTGTATCTATCTCATCACTGGGGTCATGGGTCTTTAGTTCTAATAGGGTTAATTCGAGTATAGCTTCACTCCAGACAGGGAACACCCGGCGGTGTGTCTCTCGGGTGTTTGACACAGGTCAGGAGCAGAGGGCAGGTGCGATCACTCCTGTCATGGCCTGACCTGTCGCCCAGCGGTGAATTATTCCACACCAGCCGCAGCAGAACAGTTTAGAGGTGATGAATCGCCCCAGTGCTTGGCAGGCGGTGTGAATTTCATTTCCCCCAACCAGTGGGTGTCTCGTTTTTCCCCCACGACGTGCAGAAACTCTGTTCCTATTGAACCAGAGTGAGTTCTTTTTGCCACGTGTCTCCCACTGACAGTTCTATTACGAAGAAAAATTAACAGTAGACATTAACCGTGCTGTCTTGCCACGGTGCCTTCTGAAAACTCCCTGTGAATAGAGCGACTGAGGCAGCCGTAGTGCCGTAGATTATTCGATTAAAGCAATCAGCCACTCGTGGCAGTGTGTTACAATGATTTTACCACGGGTAGGGGTGTTCTTTGGCACAAAACTGAGGAAAACTCATTTTACACATGGTCTCGTATGAATTATTGCAATATGATAAAAGACATCAATGTTCAATTAATGCATTTATTATTCATAATAATTTGTATAAACCACACCAAGTCACATCATAGCTAGTTTAATAGTCTAAGGCTGTCCCATTAAAACAAAATGCTACCTAAAAATTGTTACAGTGCTGTACACCTTTGTGCCATATTTACCCCTAACAGGTGCATATTAGCACAACAAAGGTATATTACTATCTTAAATGTACACATGAGTATCTAAATGTGTTTGAAAGATGACAGCTTTTGTACCTTTTTTTTCTTGAGTGAATGGAATTCTCTGTGAATGGGATGTCTCTGTGTTTAGTGAATGAAGACCCTATATATATATATATATATATATATATATATATATATATATATACAATTTATAGCCTGTGGTTTATAGAACTATAATGTCAAGGAACCTGTGTGGATAGATATCTATGTCATTTAAATTTAAGATTCTGTAAAAATATTTACAGGAACAATGACTTGACTTGACTTGACCATAATATATTTATTCACATACCTGCACTTTATATCCCTTACAAAAATATAGTGGAGCTACTACAGCTATATTTTTCCAGTCATCTAAATGGCAAAAAATGTTCCAATGTGAGTACTCCCTACATGCCACACAAAAATATTATATACTTTTGAAATATAATATATATATATATATATATATATATATATATATATATATATATATATATATATATATATATATATATATATATCAATATATTTTTTAAAGAACTCACTCATGCTAACCAAGGCTGCATTTATTTTATAAAAATATAATATCAAAAATGATGTAACATATTGTTAAAAATAATTACTACACTGAAAAATTATCATTGAATAAAAAAGTTTTTAAAAAAATTATAATAATTGCTTCAACTTGTTTCAAGGAATTGGTTTACTTTTTCTCAACTGAAAAAGTAAATAAAAATAAAGTTTGACCAAATCTATTTTCTAGTAAACTGAAACTAAAAATACACTTTCAATCAAATATCAATATAATATTTTTACATGATTATATCATAAATGATAACTAAATCGGTTTGGATTAATTAACATTTTTACATATTTTAAAATCAAATATCCAGATAAATACAAATCTTAAGCAATATCTTCACCTTAAGAATGTGGTTTTACTGTGTTAAATGTCACTGAATTACTGTTTGGAAAGAAAATTAAGCTTTTTACACTCTTGAGAGTCAAACATTTTAAAACGTTTATTACATCACAGTGAAATCTTCAACACTCAGTAACATAATTTCCACTTTTAGCATTGCATAGAAATTTGAGGAAGGATTGACAACAGTTAATAGTGAAAATTAGCCAAAATGGCATGGCTTATTAAATGCATAACATTTCAGAACAGAACATTCATCCAAGAAAGAAAAGAAAAGAAAAGAAAAGAAAAGAAAAGAAAAGAAAAGAAAAGAAAAGCAAAGAAAAGAAAAGAAAAGAAAAGAAAATAACAGTCTGGACAAAAAATTTGGACAAATTTGAAAATACATTAAAATGCAAGGTAATCATTGTAAACTCCTTAGATTTCAATACATTTTACCATATTTCAACTGATTTTTTTCACTGAAGGCAAAGAAAACATTCAGGTTGCATTATAAAATATCTTAATTTGTGTTTTGAAGATAACCATAGTCCTGGATATTAACTACAGGAGAGTAAATGATGATCATGATGATGATTTTCCAGAAAAATGAAGCTACTGATAATGTTCCCTGTCAAGGGAACTTCGAACTGCGTCCTCTAGGGGTCGTTTTGGGGAACACCTCATCGTGACCCGTGTCTTAAGCATACTTTGAAAAATGGCAACGTGTTGGCCGGCGACAGCCTCTGACGTCACAACCAGCGCGACTATAAATACGCGCCCGTTGGACCCGTCACTTATCTTCTTCGTCTTCATTGACTGTTTTGTTTGAAGCGTGCATCTGAGAAACGACCAAAACGGTAAGAGTGATCTATCATTGTTATCATGGCATCCACTAGCAAGGCGTTTAAACAGTGTGTGCATCCATGTCAGCGTTATTTGACACATGATGACACACACAGTCTTTGCGTCTCTTGTTTGGGCGAAGAGCACGCGTGCAATGTCCTTGAGGGAGCAATCTGCGTGCACTGCGAGCGTTTTTCTGTGAAAAAGCTCTGCTCTCGTTTGTCTCTCTTTTCGAGGAAAGAGGGACAGCCATCTGATTCCCACGGGAACCAGTTGCCGAGGCACTGAGGAGAATGAGCTCGTGGGGATCACAGGTGGATCTCGCTGAGAAGTGTAGAGGGGGACTTTTCCTTTCACACTCTTCAGCGGCAGACGAGAGTGAACTTCAGGAGGAAGATGCGTTGTCATTAACCCATTCTGATACTGAAGTTAGTGCTCTGCTGGGTTCTACCCAGAAAGAGCAGGAGATATCTGAGAGTGGCGAAGAAGCTGAGGCTGAGCCTTCTCAATCCTCCTTCCCTGCGTATGGGGAGCTGTTAGAGGTTGTGGATCGTGCCATGGCAAAATTAGACTTGCCATGGAAGCGTGCCAGAAAAGTGACGCCGCGAGGTCGCCTCGATGAGCGTTATTTGTCTGACCATAGCCCTCCAGCCCAGGTGAGCATTCCATTCTTGCCTAACTTACATGCAGAAGTCAAAAAGGAATGGAAGAGGCCGTTTTCCTCTCGCATCCATCGGTTTCAGCATACGAGTTATGCTAATATCGAGGGCATGCACGAAAATGGCTATGAGAGGATGCCCCCTGTAGACGAGACGCTGGCTAGCTATCTCTCTGTGGGGGAAACATCCTCTCTTAAATCTCCCTCTTCGCCATCTAAGCCCCTCCAGGATACATCCCGCTTAAATGGTAAAGCATACGCAGCAGCAGGTCAGGCTGTGGCTTCGTTGCACACGATGGCAATGCTTCAGGCTTACCAGGCTGACCTGCTGAAGGACCTGGATGCAGGCGAGGGCCTTTCAGCTGACCAGGTAGCCAAGCTGCGCTGCACCACAGACCTCTCTCTCCGTGCTACCAAGCAGGCCGCCTCCGCCATGGGTAGGTCTATGGCGGCCATAGTGGTAACGGAGAGACATCTGTGGGTGAACCTGGCAGACATCGGGACGGAAGAAAGGGGTTTCTTCTCAATGCTCCGGTCTCGCCTTCTGAGTTTTTCGGTACCTCCATCAAGATGGTGGTCGAAAAGTTCAGGGAGGAAAGGGCACGCTCAGCTGCATTTAAATCCTTCATTCCACGAAGGTCCAGGTCTGAGCCCGAACAACAAAGGGGTCCTGGCCCATCTCGATCTGAGGATCAAAGACGGGCACCGAAGGCTAGTGTCGCGGCTCGTGTTCCTCCCCCGCCTAAGGGCAGGGGCAAGAGGAATCGTGGGTCACGAAGAGGTAAGCAGGACCTGAGGGATGTGATTCAGACGAGGCAGCGTTCTCGTCCGGATCGGAGCGATACCTAAGTAGTTACTCACTTCCTTTGGATGTTTTTAACTTCTGCTTTTATCCTCCCCTGCCTACTTCCCCTGTAACCACCAGCTCTCCACCTGATCGAGGTTAGGTGGAAAATTTCTCACATAACAGTCTCCTATGCTGGACCTATGATGTTTTTGGTTGGTCCTATATTCATAGTAACCACCTTACTGATGGTCCGGACCAAAAGGGGGCGCCCCGTAAGCGGGGTCACCCTGAGGGGCCTCCTGGCCACTTAGCGACGTCCAATGGGAAGGTGGAGGTGGTAGTTACGGAAGTCTTTCTGTATGTACTGCCTTAGGTGATGCTCCCCTCGCTTGAGGTTTGGAAAATTGGAGCTGGCCTCTCCCGTGCGATCCAGCGCCTCTGCGATGCTTAGGAAGCTCTCAGTACACACGCTAAGCCTGTGTACTTTCTCAAAACCACATGGTGGTCAGTGTGCACCTGAACACTTTGCGCACTGTCTGAAATCCAAGTAAGTGGTAAGTGTGCACGCAAGGTCGCCATGGTACAGGCGTGGTCGAGGTACATTTCTTCCTCCAATTGCTCTGCTCCCCGGCCATTCCATCTATGAGCTGCTCTATCAGAGTGCCACGAGAGCCCCTCCTTAGAACAGTATTTGTAAATCCATGCTATGGTAAGTGTGCATGTGAAGTCTTTGCACACTTTCTGAAATCCACACTGTGGTAAGTTCGCACGCTAGTACTCTGCGTTCTTTCTAAAATCCTATATGGTGAGGGCTTCGCGCGGTTGCTTCGTGCCCTTTCTTGAGTCGGTTAAAGCCCCGTTCATCTTGGGCGCCACTCCACCCATGTATCCTCTGATACTAGAACAGGGCGTTGCTACTAGAGAACTGTTGAGACAGCTCTTTCGGCAAGATTTTGCGAAAGCTAGCGGTAGCCCCTGTGTAACAGGCAAGACTTGGTAAAGAACATGCTAGGTTCTTAGCCGTATCCCTTTAAAGGAATCTTTCGTGATTCCAAGCCTTCAGCTCTACCCCGGGCCGAGGCCCTACAGGTAAGTTGGGTATGTAGCTTAGGCATTTGGCTGTAAGGGATAATGTCATTGACAGCCGTCTAACCGTCCCAGGGGCGACTCGCAGTGAAATGGTAGAGTTGGTACTTAGTGTTTGCCATGATTCTGGCCTGCACTCCCCTCAGCATGGCGGCGTGGGTATACTGTTCCCCAAAGCGATCCCTAGAGGACGCAGTTCGAAGTTCCCTTGACAGGGAATGTCTCAGGTTACGAATGTAACCATGGTTCCCTGAGAGGGAACGAGACACTGCGTCCTCTAACTCCCTGCCATGCTTCGTACGCAAGCTTCACGAAGAAGATAAGTGACGGGTCCTATGGGCGCGTATATAAAGTCGTGCCGGTAGTGACGTCAGAGGCTGTCGCCGGCCAACACGTTGGCGTTTTTCAAAGTATGCTTCAGACATGGGTCACGACAAGGTGTTCCCCAAAGCGACCCCTAGAGGACGCAGTGTCTCGTTCCCTCTCAGGGAACCATGGTTACATTCGTAACCTGAGACGTTTTTCCAGTGCAAGATATGCAGGTAAACATAATGCTGAAGGAAAGGCCTGATTCCCATATAAGACGTTTGTCAGCAACAACTGTGGCAGTCCACCATGATATCTATCTCCGACTCTGATCTCTAATATTAAAGGAACAGCCGGGGATTTAGTGACCCAGTGTTACAGACAATGCCAGTAGTGGTGATGTGAGTAATACTGAAGTACATTCAGTCCAAAAGTTTGTGGTCAGTATGAAAAACAATGATAATAATAAGAAATTTCATCTGGATTCAATTTATGACGTCATTGTGACATTATGACTTAGTTTTGGTCACGGGCCAAAATTTGATAAATAAAAGAGATTTGTGCATTTAAGTTGATTGTTGCATTATTACCTTTTTCTTCTGGATATTATTAATTCTGTCAACAAAAAACATAATTTTTATTTGCTGAACTTTTACAAACTATTATACACTAAGACGCTCAGCAAGCCAGACACTTGAGATTCTGAGAGGGAAAGACATACACAGAGTTTCAGGTGGGATGAAATGAGTTATCCTCAGTCAAACATAAAGAGACTCCTGTTGAATTAAAGGCAAGAGAATGGAGAAAACATCACTGGCAGGGGTTTGAAAGGTGAGCGCAGCCTTTGATAACTGTCTGACTTTTGCTTCTGGTGTAACGCTTTTCATCCTTTCAAAGAATCCTTTTCAAAGTTGCAGCAAACATTCTAAAGTTTGGGTCAGTAACTTAATGATATGACTACAGAAAACGCTGAAAAAAAAACTCACATTCAACCTGTGAAATTATATATACTGTATAGCATAAGTCATCATGCAATCCATTCACAGTCTATTTGATTTCCACAATGTGACACATTTTTCTGTGAAATGGAAGAAATTAAGATTTTACCCACAGGAACTGCTGGATCATGTAAAGTGGGTTGTTTTATTCCTGAATAAAGCCAGACTTAAATTAGAGTTTGCAGTTGACATTCATTTTTGCTGGGGCTTTTCAACCTGAACGTGGAGGGCAAATTATTTTTGCACATTCTACTGACCAGATTTTAGAAATACTGCAACATACTACAAGAAAAAGTTTTGAAAGCTGTGAGTTGTGAAACAAGATCCATGCAATTCAACATGGCATCTAACCTGATTAAGCCATGTTGAAAAAACAGCATCTGCTGGTTAGGTATGCTTTGAAGTGTGGCTGCTGATTTGAGCTGGTCCTGAGCAGGAGCTAGTTGCTTTCAACCAGTTTAGAACCAGCTCAAACTGTAGATTAGTTGGGGTCTCTGGGACTCCAAATATAAAGAAATTCAGTCTCACCAGAACACGAAGCTCAGCATGCTATATTAAAAATGTATTTCAGTCACACATCCTTATTTGTTGCTCTTTCTAAGGTCACTCTTCTCATCCTGAACTTTCTCTTTTCTAATCCCACTCTATCCACATCTCACCGACTCACTGCTCAGCTTCTCTCCACGTGCTGTTACCTGGCCTCAGTGCTTTTGCCACTCTTCAGAAGGGTGAGCCAGTGTCAGTCAACATGGTTTCTTAATAATCTTTTTCCACTCAGCGGCCCGTTCCAGCCCTGCCCAGAGTGAAAAAGAGGGGCTAGACTGTGTCTGGAGGGGAAGGATTTAATGCGCTCTACCAACATCATCTCTCTTGGTTCAGACCTTGAACTTTGCCGCCTCCCCGCTGAGGCCCTCATGATCCTGTGTGCATCAACCTCATCTTTAAATGACCTGATCCTCTGGTTTATGACACACTCTCAGTAATCTAGTCATCTTCTCCCCATCAGCTCCATTTAGCCTCCACTGGCTGATGTGGCATATTTAACAGACAATGGTTCTCCCATAAAGTGACATTGTATCCATAAATGTTTCTTGGTCTATATAGTGTGGCTCATTCTGGGTCAGCATGTCCTTGATAGGTTCAGAAAGACTGAAATGGGACATAAAGCTGGACTGCATATGACCAAAAATGTATTTAGAAAACTTAGTTTATACAAGAATCTCATTTACCATCTAGTGCCCTTGTTGAACAGAAGCGATTGAGTGTTCATCCACTGCCATCTTGTGGTCGGTTCTGAATCCTGCACCATATTTGAGCGAAAATGACCTGGGGCCTCATTTATAAAGCGTGCGTACGCACAAAACGGGGCTGGAAACGTACGTACGCCAGTTCCCACGCAAAGGTTGTGATCTATAAAAAACAAACTTGACGGGAGAATGTGCGCACCTTTAAGCAAACTTTGAGCCGTGCGTACGCACATTCTGGAGACAAAGGGAATTGGCGACACCGATGGTGAGGTCGTGAACTGAAGTTAGATTGTAGAAAATAAATGTGAGAAGAACGATTATAAGAATGAATGACATTTAATTTTCACTCCATTTCATACGTTATATCCACATTATCATGAAGATTAAATCCAACAGTGTTATTTGTGCCGATTGTTTTAGGCTATATACATCTAGTAAAATCCAAACGTAATTCAAAATGTATTAAAAGTAAAATAAAATAATAATCAGCGCTGCCTTACAGTCACATTGTCCACAACGGGAGCACAGGAGGACATGGCGCGATACATGTGATAGCCTACAGAATAGCATGAAATACCCTTTTATTAGAGAACTGCAGAACACAGTGTAAAAAGGAAATATTTTCCTTAATGTACATAGCCTATATCATAAAATGTCAAAGTCTGCAAATACAGTCATGAAGCACAATCGCTACTCATCATCGGTCCTAACTATTACGGTGTTCATTACAAAACCGTCAAGAAGCATGTGTTCACTATAACATTTTCGTCTTAAATTTTCGCCCACAAATTAATTAAGTGATTTTGTCAAGGTCAGTCTATTTGCTAGAAACATATAAATTCTCCGGTGACCCGGGTATGTAATGCTTCATGATGGCACTCCTGGCACTGTTGGAGGATTACGCTAATGGCAGAATAAGGAGAGAACGAGTTTTCAGGGACCATGATGATTTCCTGGCCCATGATGATGACTGGCTAATAAGCCGATTTAGATTCCCTAGAGCTGTGCTCTTGGATCTATGTGCTGAATTGGGTCCAGTATTAGAGAGGGCAACACGCCGGAACCATGCCATCCCAGTCCAAATACAAGTCCTCACCACTCTGGGGTTCTTGGCAACCGGCTGTTTCCAGCGGGAATTGGCAGACAGGTAAATTAATAATATAAAAAAACTATAAGTAATCCTCAAATTTGTCTCTAAGACCTTTTTGTATATGAAATAATTCTATTGGAATCTATCATCTCACCCTATAGGTCTGGTATATCACAGCCGTCCCTGAGTGCCATAATATCTGTCGTTTTAAATGGTATACTTAATATGGTTAGTCGATACATCAGGTTCCCCTACACTGTGCGAGAACAGGCCGAAATTAAAACGCAATTTGCAGCAATGTCTGGTTTCCCAAATGTAATCGGCGCAATTGACTGCACTCATGTTGCTATAAGGGCACCATCTGAAAATGAATTTGCTTATGTTAATAGAAAGCATGTGCATTCTATTAATGTGCAAATCATATGTGACTCCAACATGACCCTCACAAACATTGTGGCACGCTGGCCTGGTTCAACACATGATTCCTTTATCTTGACACATAGCAGTGTAGGGAACAGACTAAATGCAGGCGCAGTACGTGATGGCTGGCTTCTTGGTGAGTTTAACAATATTAAAAAGTAGAAACTGTAACAATTTTGTTTTTAATATAATTATAACCTGCAGGCGACAGTGGCTACCCCCTGAGACGCTGGCTCCTCACCCCATTTTTAAACCCGCAGAGGAAACTCATTATAACGAGGTCCACTCTCGTGCCCGCGCAGTTGTGGAGCGTGCCATCGGCATCCTGAAATGCAGATGGCGTGCTCTGGATGCCTCGGGTGGCAGACTTTTATACCATCCAGCAAAAGTGTGCAAGATTGTCAGGGCGTGTGGTGTTTTGCACAATATAGCACTGAGAAACGGTATTCCTCTCCCTCCTGATCTCCCTCTACCCCAGCATTACGACCCCGAGCCACAGCCCCCTGGCCGACAAGAGGGATATCAACGAGGTGCAAGAATCCGTGAGGATGTCATGCGGCGTTTGTAAAGAAAGACAAAACTCAAGGTTCATGTTTTAACTGCATCTTAATGATTGTGCAATTTCTTGCATCACTTCTCTCATCTGCCGTAGCTCATCTGCAACCCTGTTGACAGCGTTTATTGTCTCTCGCTGTAACTGCAGGACTGCGTCAGTGAGTACCCGACCACTTTTGGACGTGCCAGACGCAGAAGGGGCACTGCTTTGAGCCGGACGCTGTGCATCTGCATCTGAGAACCCCTCACCCTGAACCTCCTGTTCATTTACAGCTTCAGACTCCGGAAGGACTGGAGGACAAACAATTGGCAACATTTATCCATTTATCACCCCACACACTCAAATGTACAGCGTTAATGATTAAAAATCGGTTTAACCTTGCTCCTCTGTGGTTTCAGTCACGTCAGTGTCTCCCTCCTTTTCCGACACAATACCACACACGCTGACCTCCCCAATTATAGCCGCGATTTTGCTGTCCACTGATGTGAGATCAGCTGTACATGGGCCCCCACCAGTTGCAGCCACGCTCTGGCGGTGGGAGGACAGTTTTCTCTTTGCCTCCACCTTGAATGAATGAGAATCTTTATTTCACATATTTTGCATACTGTAAGCACATGTAAATAAAACTTTTTGAAAATCAATATTGCTATTTATATAGGTATATAGCCTAATAAAACACAAATGTAATATGTTGGTAAAAAAAAAAATTGTATACCTTCAGGTCGGACCATTTTTTCTTTAATTCTGCAACTGTCCGTTCTGTCCCACTGACACAATTGACGGCAGAAGCAATACTTTGCCACTCGCACTGCTTCTTTTTATTAGTGAGCCCACTGCTGTGGCCACCAAATAACACAGTTTTCCGAGCCTCCACCTCCCCTACAAGTGTTTCAATCTCAGTATCTGAGAAATTACGTTTTTTTCCTCTTTTCTCACCTGTCGCCATTATTAAAATTAGGCTAACAGAAATGCACGTTTTCACTTTCTTGGATTAATTAATTGGCGGGTCGCATGCCAGTTTTCCAGGTATATATGGGATTCCACTCTCATTTACATGCTGATCAGCAATCATGAGGTGATTTGCATTGACTATTTATGGTTAAAAATGGGCGTGTACAGGGCGGGATATGAGGCTGGTTCACGTACGCACATCTGCGGGTGATCTGTGATTTATAAAGGGAACATTGCTTACAGGTGTGCGTACGCACGGTTTTATAAATCGGAATATTTTTTGGCGTACGCCATTTTTGGCTTTTGGGCGCACGTAAACTTTTAGTAAAGATCCTACGCATAGTTTTATAAATGAGACCCCTGTACAGTAGTTATTCATCCTCACGTCGAAATTGCATGAATTACTGTAGAAAACAGGAAATGTTCTTCTAACCAATGTTCTCGCTGCTCTTTATATACGATCATCCTTACGACAGCAGTGTGTGATACAAAAATACAGAAAAGAAACAACAATATTGAAAAATATTTTTAGCATTTAAAAATTAATTCAAAATTAATTATAAATTAATTAAATAACGGTTTTCTACTTTATTCATCAGGTAATCCTGATGCAGGTTCCAGAAAAATATTAAGCAATATTTCCAACATTTATAATAAATCAGCATTTTAGAATGATTTCTGAAGAATAATGTGAGGTATGTTAATGCTGCTTTTTTTACTTTTTATTCATCAAAGAACCCTGAAAAAAAGCATAACAACTGTTTCCAAAACTGATATTAAATCAGTATAATAGAAAGATTTCTGAAGCATCTTTATAATAATTGCGATATGAAAAGCTATTATTCTAAAACTAAATTTATGTCTAGATGGAACACTTCTTAGATGTAGGAAAAGGTCAAGTAAAAAAGTCTTTAAGCTTAGCAGCTTGTTTGAACATTAACACAATTGAAGTTTTGACATTTTACTTGCTAAAATAATACCAAAGCAATAATAAAACACACTGAAAAGGAAAAAAGAACAGTATAAAGAAGAGATGCGGTCATGAAAAATAAATTCTGTAAGAGCAGTGAATGAGTTATGTTTTGCTGTATTGTTACTGGGAAGATAAGACAGTATGTGATTTAAATCTGTCATCTATTCTCATTCAAATTTTCTCCTTGGAAGGTGACGGTGAACTTCGTTTCCCAGCGTGCATCGCGCTGACAGCTTCTTCCTCGCGACAAAAATGGCGGCGCCTTTAACACTCCTGCTGATAGTGGCTGTTACAATAAGAGCCGTTTTATTCCGATCCAGTTTGGCGGAGTTAATATCAGAGAGAGTCGAGGTGGTGTCGCCTTTGAATGCGTGGAAACGAGGTATGTTAATGCTTTTTTTCTGTATGGAAATGCTGTATACTGATGGTATGTTCTTGCATGGCAGCATTGCTGAGTTGTCAAATGAAGACATTTTCAGCACATCATGTTTTCATGCTTTATTTTTGAGTCATTTATTGTTGGTAACATATTGTTTACTTATATATCTGATCCCAAATACACAGCATCAATGAAATACGCAGATTTTGATCTCCACAGCCCAGCTTTATATCTATTTACATTATGTCTTGTACTGAATTGATTGCATTACTTCAGATTGCTCCTAAGTTTGATTTCACATGAAATCCGTGTTACGTCCATCATCCAATATCCATCATCTATGTTATATTTAAACAGTCTGGCAAATATTGATAGATATTGAAGTGATGTGTTTTTTGGGCGTTGTTCCAATAGAAAAGCCCTTACAGACCTGTTATCACTATCGTTCACTGAACTGCCCTGAATACACTTATGTAACTACTTATGTATTTGATGGTCATATAATGGTGAAATGTCCTCAAGTTATTTGCTTATTAAATGCATAATTTGACTGATTTGTGGATTAAACAGTTGTAGAGGGTCTTGCCTTGTTGGATCTGGGGGTCTCGCCTTACTCAGGAGATGTGTTTCATGAAGTAAGTTTCTGTTTGATCCATTTTCATTTCAAGCCTATACTCGGATGTCAGTGTTTAATTGTTCTTTTTATTTCTTCCAGACACCTTTTATGATATACCTCTTTCATTTTCTGGTCGACTATGCAGAGATTGTTTTTATGGTAAGTCCTGATTTAGTTTTTTATCATTGCAGAAATGGCAGTTGGTAGTGACGAACCCAAATCTGATTTACCATGCAATTTTCCAGTATGCTATGAATTAAGATCACAGTTCATAATTATTACTGTGTGTTTGTGTTTTTGTAAAATTAACTGCTTGTACGCATGTAAATCTACCCATTTAATGGTTTGTCACCAGATAGCAGATGGAATCACAGCAGTGGCTCTTTATCTGTCAATTCAGACTTATAACAAGAATGTGGTAAGTTATCACTTGTATTGTTGCTGATATGTGTGTATGTTTCATAAGTTAGAGTCTTAAAGTGGCCCTATTATGGGTAATGAAAGGTTCATATTTTGGTTTTGGGAGTCCTAACAACAGGTTGATATGCATGCAAGGTCAAAAAACACTTTTATTGTCTTATAATATGCATTTATTTTTACCTTACTTGCTCAACAACTCGCAAACGATTCGTTTAACGGTTCATTTTTCCAAACCCCTCCTTTGCATGATGCTAATCTGCGGTGATTGGTCCGATTGGTCTCATTTTCATTTCATCATGCCTGATAAAGCAGCGTTTGTGAGCGCAGTGCTGCTTGGTGTACACCGTTACCGGGTAAACTGTTATTTTATCGCTCCAAAAGCGGCACCTAATGGCAAAGAATTAATTCGCATTTTCATTCAGATCAACACGAAAAGACCAATAAGTAGTCGGGCAATATGCTAATGTTTGATGTTGACATCAACATGAAATGACTTGGGATTTGTTTTTAAAATGACTCGTTTCAATGATTCAGAGTCAACTCTCTCTTTTGAGAGACAATAACTTTATACACGGTGCACTTTCAAATGTAAAAGTTTTCATTCACTTAGAGTAATTTTCAAAAATCCATAATGGGTCACTTTAATTGTATTTTGATATTATATATTTTTTAATATTTTATAGTTAAACACATCTTGCATCTTTGTGTACTTTGTAGTTTAGAAAACAGAAGTATGCCTTGGAATCAGACCGGTATCCCGCCGACTGTTTGGAGCTCCTCCGCTCTCCCAAGGAAATGTTCTACATCCCCCTCAAGGTTGCTATGTTGTAAGTCCTGATCAGGCTTTAAATTATGCTATCACTTTTTTCAGCCATAAAAGTAAGGCACACGTTTTGATTTGTCTAATTGTCTTTCAGTTATCTGTTAAATCCCTTCACCATCCTGTCTTGTGTGGCAAAGTCAACTTGTGGGCTGAACAATGCCATTATTGCGCTCTTCATTCTCTGTACATTAAAAGGTGAGTGTTCTCAAAAGTGACCTTTGCTGGTGAAGTTAAAGTACATACTTTTGAGGATGTATGTAGTGAAACAGTATGCCCGTTTTGGGTCTGTATTGTCTTGGTATCATAGACCCACTTGCCAAGTATTGTAATATACACTACCATTCAAAAGTTAGGGATCAATAATATTTCTTTTATTGATTTATTAATTTTTTTTTTTTTTTTTTTTTCAGAAAGGATAATAAGACAAAAGCTCAAATATTGCTATTTCACATTAATGTTCTTTTGAACTTTCTAGTCATCTAGATAAGTCTATTGGTTAACAATAAACCAATATCACTAGTTATCAAGTCATGCTGATAAAAGTGTATCAGTTTCCACAAAAATATTGATCTGCACACCTGTTTTAAACATTGGTAATAATAATATATTTTTTTAATTATATGAAGTGTGAAATAATGTATGTGGCTTGCTATATGTGGTGTTCTTGTTTCTTCAGGTAGTGCCTTGTTGAGTGGGATATTGTTGGCCTTGGCCACATATCAGTCCATCTATCCTCTGACCCTGTTTGCTCCTGCGCTCCTGTTCTTCCTGCAGGTGAGAGTCTGATCTCAGACTAATGCCGACTCAGTTGCTCTGATGGCCAAAATGAAGCTTCTCTCTCTCTGTCTGTTTCAGAGGTTATATATCCCAGTGAACCTGAGGAGGAGTAGTTTCTGGTTCTTCACTCTTCAGTATGCGTTCATATATGTAGGCAGTCTTGTGGTGATCACTGGACTCTCTTTCTTCCTCCTGGGCTCCTGGGACTTCATCCCTTCTGTCTATGGATTCATGTCAGTCAGCAGTCATACACCGCAAACTTCTATTTAAATGTGTATTTATTATTCAAATATTTACTGTGTGTGTATTCCACAGATTATCTGTTCCTGACCTGACTCCAAACATCGGACTCTTCTGGTACTTCTTTGCAGAGATGTTTGAGCATTTCCGTCTCTTCTTCATCTGCGTCTTTCAGATCAATGTCTTTTTTTACACCATCCCGCTCTCCATCAAACTCAAGTAGGTCCTGCATTATACCTGAACAAGAGCGATGTATTTATTTAGCATGTATAGCACTCTTATGGGTAAACAATTCAATCAAACAGGGAGCATCCAGTGTTCCTCATCTTCATGCAGATTGCCATCATCTCCATCTTTAAGTCGTACCCTACTGTGGGAGATGTCGCCCTCTACATGGCATTTTTGCCGGCCTGGAGTCATCTTTACAGATGTGAGTATCAGTTTTCATTTAAATATGCTGAAAGATTTAATATTGAAACAGATAAATGGAGTAAGGCATATCAAAAGGAATGTTTTTTTTGTTTCGTTTTTTTAACCATGAACCATTTGCTACTTACTATTGCTTGTCGGAAACAGGTGATAGTATGTAAAGAGACAGTTTCATTCTAGAGAGCATTTTATTGAAAAAAATATTATTAAAATATAAGAATATTAGTTATTATAATAATCAGTTGTGCTGTTTGTTCATTTTCTTTTTTGTGTGTGTGATTAACTTTTTTATTGTGTTAATGTTCTTAGAAAATAAGTCAATTTAAAATGTTAAAAGTTTATTTTATCAGTTTTTAGGAGTACACGTCATATATAAGCTCAAAGAAAGGCAACAGAACCTCGATTTATAATTTTAAATACTCAATTTTGATTCTTTATTATTATAAAAGTGCTTAAATTATACCATTTATGAATTGTAATTACAAATTACATAGATACACTGCCATACAGGAAAAATTTTTTATTTATATATATATATATATATATATATATACATATTGTGTTTTGATGTTAAATGCAGCCTTGCTGAGCATAAGAGAGTTCTTTCAAGAACATTTAAAAATAATCTTACTGACCCCAAACTTTTTTTCTCTGAGAATTAATCAGTGATCATTTAGCGTCGCACACCTGTAGGTCATGGATAGGTGCGTAGGAAAAAAGACTGATGTAGTAGTCAAAATATGAGAAAATGAAAATCCCACACACTATCAACTTGCAAAACAATAAAAGAAATACTTTAATAGCAACGTTTGCCTGATTAAGATCATACGATCGAAACGTTGCTATTAAAGTATTTCTTTTATTGTTTTGCAAGTTGATAGTGTGTGGGATTTTCTTGTTTTCTCTAAGAATGAAAAAATGTGGAGTATATTCTGATATGTTTAGCACACTTCCAAAGCACCTTTATAAATAAATTCACATTTTCTGCACTTATTTCATAGGAAAATCAAAATTAAACATGGTAAAATGTGTTAATTGAGGCACGGCACTTGGCAGCCGAAAGCAGTGTTGTGACTTCAAATTATTTAGTAAATACACATGCAAAGAGTTAAGCTTCTGTAGAACTTTGTGAAGAAATATGTCGATCTCCCAGTTGAATTCTTTGAGCGTAGTTTCAGTTAAAGCCTGTTTAGACATGCACTCAGTTTGTATTTGTGCATCTAGATAAGGCTGAAATCTGCTATCAAGCTTCTTAACAACAACAACAACAACAAGTATTGAATTCTAGAAATGCGTTTCTTTTTTTTTCTCTCTATTTCAGTTTTGAGAAACATCTTTCTGGTGTCATGTGTGCTGTTGGCGTGCGCCGCACTCTTTCCTGTACTCTGGCATTTGTGGATATACGCTGGCAGTGCCAACTCTAATTTCTACTACGCCATCACATTGCTCTTCAACTTTGGACAGGTAAAGGTTCTCACCTTGTTAAGCCTATTCACCTAAACACAACTGGAAATATAGCTGGCACATTGTCTGTTTTGCTCACTCTTTGAGCAACAAGTCTTTGAGATAAACAAAAAAAACTTTGAAAATGCACTGTAAAGTTTACAGATTACATGAACCTAGTGTCATGTGTTTTCAAATTCAAAGTCAATTTCAAAGCTGTTTCACACCACCACAGATCCTCCTAGTGTCCGATTATTTCTACGCCTACCTGCGTCGAGAACATCACCTGACCCACGGCCTCTATCTGAAGAAGAAAGACGGCACTGAAGCCACTCTAGTATTAAAGTGACCTCCTGTCACAGGTCTTCGAGATCTCACCGACTGCCTCACACTCTCATAAATTTCCACACTACACTTTTTCCCCAGCTCTTTTTCTCTCTCAGTTCAATTTGCCTCTCCTTTCTTTTTTTTCAAAGCCTGTTACTTTCTTTTGCACATTTGAGCATTTTACCTCATGTTTGAATGTTGACACCCTCTCTTGGACCAAAGCTGTTTTGTACGAGACTTTTTGATAATGGGGGCTGGCTGAAGGTATCTGAGTGATACAGAACTTTACTGTTTTGGCTCCCATGAGGTGGGTACAAAGTTATTTTCACTTTCGATTTGCTCATCTTTCTTTGTTTCTAAGGATTTCTTTTCTTTATTAAAGTCTATTCAAAAAGTGAGGTTGTTTGGTTGGATGGTGCAGTTTGAAGCCATGGTCAGCAGAGGGCATAACGTGAATGTGAATGTGACAGAATCCTCTGCACCTTTGTGGACATTTTATCAGAGAGTCTGACATGAAGAGGTGGTTTTATTCAAACGCTCTCTGAATGCTTTTCTTGGTTTGACTAACAAAAATGTTATTTTATTTTTTATTATTTTTGCATTTTAATAATTCAAGAGGCATAAGAGTTCCTTAAATATTTAGATTTGATACTTTTTGTACAACAGTCTTGTTTTGTTTATGTTCTTACAAAATGAGGGATTCAAATTGCACTGCAATTTTATTTATTTTGAAATTGGCCTTGGTTTGAATTGGGTTTGATATTCTGTATGATTCCCTTAGAAATTAACCTGGATTGACTTTGATCTGTGCTTTTGATCGAACACCACCAGGGCATGTGAACTTATCGACCGCACACCTGTATAACTCCTCCTTTTTGTGCTTTGACCTTCCTTTGTAGTTCTTAGAGGATGGAATATTCCATTGCTTGTATTGTTTCCAGACTTTGAGTAATCCACTCTTTGGTCAGGTAGGAAGGCTTAAACTTCCGGGTGGCTTTGATTATGAGGTCATCTGTTTCAAAGTCTAGTGTGTGGAAATCATCTCTGAAGTCATAAAGATGTAGATGCTGAAGGTTTACAAACAACTGCTTACCATTTTATTTCCACATGAAATGACATAACTTATACCCGATGTTGAAAATTAAAGTATTCTATATCATACTGTATATTAACCAAGAAAAGTTTTTTTCCCTGATCTTGAGTTAAAACAAAAACAAAACAAAAAATAAGTCTTTTCACAAAATAAATATTCAGTTAAGTTTGCTTCTCTTACTACATTATTTTGTTTATAAGAATAAACATCAGTGATGTAAGAAAATTTACTTAAAGGGGTCATATGATGCGATTAAAAATTTTCCTTTCTCTTTGGAGTGTCACAAGTTCTTGGTGCATGAAGAAGATCTGTAAAGTTGCAAAGACTAAATTCTCAAATCCAAAGAGATATTCTTAATCAAAGTTAAGACTCCGCCATGGCCTCTAAAACACCTTGTTTAAACACGCCACCGCAGGAGGTAATTCTGACTATGCTACGACTGACTTAGCTAGGGCTTCTGTTTCAGCTACTGGAAATATGTTTTGTAACTATGTGCATCGCGTCTGTAAGAGAGAGAGAGACAGACAGACAGTCAAACAGAGGAGCCACGTCCATGGCTTGTGTACTGCAAACACATAGGAGCTTCATCACTGTCTGCCACAAGACTCTGTTCCTCTTTTGGGCTTGAACTGATGGTAAAACTAAGAACATTATTAACTGTACAATAATGTACAGTATTTGAAAAATAATGTTTTTGAACATTGAAGCATGTCAACATATTTTGTTACACCAAATACACAAAATAATGATCTTTAAAAAAGCATCATATAACCCCTTTTAAAGTTGTATATATTTTTCAGTTTAAAAATAAAAGTATGTTGTTTTTTGACGCTGTTTAGATATTGTTACTGGGCAACAAAACAGACTGATTAAAACTTTTTTTTGGTGGTGGTGGTATAATACAGCATTTTGACTGAATCTACTGACTTTGACCATTTTGAGCAGTTGTACTAGCCAGTACCAATTTTTTTCTTTTTTTCAGTCCTCATGGTGATTATTAATTATGTTCTTTTAAATTAATTTCTCTACTCCAGTTTACCTTGAATGAACAACAAACCTAAGTTCATGAGTGTCTATTGGTACTTAGTAAGAAACATTTAAATGGCCTGCGAAATGAGAACATGTATGTAGTTGGCACAATTAAGGGCTTCTCTCCTGCTTGCATCAGAGATGGAGCTGCAGGGAATCTTTTTTCTTGGGAAACTTCGCAATGACATATGAAAAACTTCAATGTGTTTTCAGGAATTTTTTTTTCTTTAATTTTAAATGCCTAAACGGTTCAGAAATGTGCACACAGAAGTATTACGCATTACATGACCTCTATTTCTCATTACTCTGGTTCCTCTTTTAGCCTGAAAGAAAAGTTTGGGCCATTTTGGATGTCATAACACTGATTTTGAAATTATTTGTAAATTATGTGGTGATTTAAAATGCCAATAAAGATTATTTCTCAGTTATGTTGTTTTGTTAAACCATGTTGGTTCTTTATTTAGGGGTTTTATCAAAACTTATAAAAGATCAACCCATTATGCTCAGTGTACAACAGCAGTGTACAATAATGTTCCAGCGATGTAACTTTGTGATTCCCATATCCGTCGTGGCGACCATATTGGTCGCACCGTCGCAGCGACATACCAAATAACGTTCCAGTGACGTAACTTTGTGAGACGGTTAGCTGCAGCCTGGATCAATGGGCGTGTCGAAAGGTAGGGTCGTGCCAAAAGGTTTTACTGTGCTGGCCAATCAGCAGTAAATATACATTTATGTAATTTCCTTAGACAAGGTGGCGGTGATAAGACGTGAGGTAATTATTCATCGTTTATATGTTTATCTATACTTCATATACCACAAATATGTATATTAAGATAAGTTTGTTACAATTCGATAATTTTTCCTTTGCGTTATATCTTGCAGCTTTAGTAATTAGTTTATTGTTGTTGACAGAAAAAACGATGACCGCATCGATGGGGAATCCTTCAGAGATGATAGCTTATATCTGCGTCCTTTTTGTACAATAGAGTACAGAATACATCCTGTAAGTATAATAATTATTACCACCTCTGCTATTACAACTGTACTATGATCAATTCACAATCTATGAAGACGATTGGACAAAAAAAATAATAATAATAATTTAGAGTTTGTTTCTACCTTTCTGCCAGGTGTCCAACTAATGCAGAGTATATTCAAGCTGCCAACACACTGGGTGTGAAGAACCCTCTCCAGAGAAATATATAAAGAAATGACAGTGTAAGTAACATTGTTTTTAAACCATTGATTTATCTCTATCAACATAATCACACACAGTATTTTAGTAAAAAGATGTTGTAATCTTTATTTGCTGGAAAATGACAATCAGTCAAGTTTGTGTTTTAAGCACATCTGACACATCCCTAAACCTGAAATGTAAAGCAGAACGTGCTTTATCAGAAAGTGATTATCAGAAACACATCCAGACCCCTCGACTGTCAAAGACCACAGGGCAGGAACATTCTCCTGGAGACGTTGAGAAAGCACGGAAGGAAAGTCTGTGGAGGATGTACTCAAAAAATACACATACTTAAGGACACCTGCTGGAGTGAGTGTGTGTGTGTGTGTGTGTGTGTGTGTGTGTGTGTGTGTGTATATATATATATATATATATATATATATATATATATATATATAAATAAAAAACCTCATCAACTGTAAAATATCTTGTTTCAAATCTTTTCAGGTAATATTTTATTCTTCTGTACCTTTTTACCCCATCTGTTAAAAATTTAAAGCAAAAGTTTTAGAAAAACAATGTAAGATTTATCAGTGTATTCAAGAACATGAAATGCATCGTATATTGTGAACCTTATACATTAGCTTCTGATTGTTTCTGCAGTTCTGCAGTGTATGTAGCTACACTGTCTGAGCCAAAGAGGATGCAACATAATCTGATGAATCTGAAAAGTGTTTTCTTTTTTCTCGTTATTATTATTATTATTATTATTATTGTTCTTATTCTTTTTATTTATTTATTTTATGTAGGGGGACCCGGCTAAACCTTTTTCTACCATACACCTGATGGATACTGACTGTAAAATGGCAATCATAGGAGGAGGGCTCAGTGTGGTGACAGAAGATGGAAACGGTGTGTGTCAGTGCACCAGCCTTGATGAAGCCTTCATAACAGCCTTGTGGATGTATTTTGATTTCAACATTGCATATCCACCACCAGAGGTGGATAGTAACGAGTTACATTTACTTCGTTACATTTACAACATTTGTTGTACGTGTGTGGCTTATTACAGAGGGGAGTCAAGTTGAATGCAGCTTCCAATGGACAAAAAGTAGCCAATTAAGATTTTATTAATTTTAATACAATCACACCGGTGCGAGTACGTTCAGCAAGTCATATCATCAGCTGCTAAATTCGGATCTGTGTTGGCAGGGGCTGAGCCAGAGATAGATGCGTTTTTACAGCACTGCACATTATAACCAATCACACAAGATTCTGTTGAGCTTGTGAATGCAATGGCCAATCAGAGGCGTTCAGATGAGTCATCGCTAAAATGCCGGTGCTTCCTTGACTCGCTCACTGACTGAATACCTCTTTATGGCGAATTCTCTCGTCAGAAACAACAAAGTGCAGATGTGTGTACGAATCTGTAATTAAGATATTGATTTCACAGTGTTAACAGTTTCAGTGATTTTAATGGGAGTTTCTGAGAGTGATTGAAATCTAGACTGTCAGTGAAAATGATCTTTAATAATGTAAATGTTATTTGCTCTCTTTCTGAACAATGAAAGATTAGTAGCAATTTTTATATCAAATTAACTTTCAATGTTAAATTCACATTTAATATAAAGTCAGTCGTATTAAAAATGTTATGGCATGACACCTATATCTGTTACTTAAGTAAACAGACAGGGTTTTATAATAAATTACATAAATTGGAGTAAAGGCTGATAAAATGTATACATTTATACACTCGCACACATACATTACATACATTTTATCTATATATCTAAAAAAATAGGCTCAGTATATAGGACCCAAAGTAACTAGTAACTAACTACTTGAGTAGATTTTTTTTTTATCCGATACTCTTTTACTCTTACTCAAGTAACTATTCAGACTAGTACTTTTACTTTTACTTTAGTAAATATTTCTAGAAGTACTTTTACTTGAGTACAGTTTTTGGGTACTCTACCCACCTCTGTCCACCACACCTGAGAAAGACACTGACTTTCCTTCAGAGGCACATTGTCAACATTAGAAGATGGAGACAAGCACTGTCAGTAACTTTACTCTGAATGATTAGCCTCTTGTTTTAGATCCTCATGCCTTGACTGTACCATTACCCAAAGTGCACTTGAAGGACAATAACTCTTTGGAAGTTAATACAACATGTTTGGAGTGGTACATACAACATTTTGACACGACCTGCAAATTACCACAATAGATAACAAGGCGTATTGTTGGTCGGAAGCAGTGAGACAAAATAGGCTACTATCCCATTATTTTCAGTGACTGTCTGCGTCGCAGTGCATATTAAATCATATTAAAATGATTTTTAACACTTGCTTTGTCACGTCCAGTGAAGAAGGAATTTAGTTGTTGCTGCGTGGTGCAGTTAACTCCACATCTGAGCCGCTTTCATCGGAATCCTGCGTGTTTGCCAGATGTTGAAGGGGTTCTTGCTATCATGGACCGCAACTAGTGCTCGTTGGCTTTAAAGCAGGGCACTCTCCTACATTCTTAAAACACCCTGAGGTGCACAAGAACGCATTAAGAGTGTCTTTAAGGATTTCATGTATGAGTAAAGAAGCCCTATGACTGCAACTACCCTCATTTAAATTTTCATAGAATTCTGAAATTATCATACATTAAGGGATTTTTTCATTATTGATCGTACAGTCAAGTCAAGTCACCTTTATTTATATAGCGCTTTAAACAAAATACATTGCGTCAAAGCAACTGAACAAGATTCATTAGGAAAGCAGTGTGTCAATAATGCAAAATGATAGTTAAAGGCAGTTCATCATTGAATTCAGTGATGTCATCTCTGTTCAGTTAAATAGTGTCTGTGCATTTATTTGCAATCAAGTCAACGATATCGCTGTAGATGAAGTGACCCCAACTAAGCAAGCCAGAGGCGACAGCGGCAAGGAACCGAAACTCCATCAGTGAAAGAATGGAGAAAAAAACCTTGGGCGAAACCAGGCTCAGTTGGGGGGCCAGTTCTCCTCTGACCAGAAGAAACCAGTAGTTCAATTCCAGGCTGCAGCAAAGTCAGATTGTGCAGAAGAATCATCTGTTTCTTGTGGTTTTGTCCTGGTGGTCCTCTGAGACAAGGTCTTCACAGGGGATCTGCATCTGGGGCTCTAGTTGTCCCGGTCTCCGCTGTCCTTCAGGGCAGCAGAGGCCCCTCTAGGTGCTGATCCACCATCTGGTCTGGATACGTACTGGATCCGGGTAACTGCAGTGACCCTCTGATCTGGATACAGACTGGATCTGGTGGCTACGGTGACCTCGGAATAAGAGAGAAACAGACAAATATTAGCGTAGATGCCATTCTTCTAATGATGTAGCAAGTACATAGGGTGTTATGGGAAGTGTTTCCGGTTCCGGTTTACCTAATTAATGCAGCCTAAAAACCCTTTAACGGATTTGGATAATAAAAGCAAATTAGAATGTTATGTGTAAGCCAGGTTAAAGAGATGGGTCTTTAATCTAGATTTAAACTGCAAGAGTGTGTCTGCCTCCCGAACAATGTTAGGTAGGTTATTCCAGAGTTTAGGCGCCAACTAGGAAAAGGATCTGCCGCCCGCAGTTCATTTTGATATTCTAGGTATTATCAAATTGCCTGAGTTTTGAGAACGTACCGGACGTAGAGGATTATAATGTAAAAGGAGCTCATTCAAATACTGAGGTGCTAAACCATTCAGGGCTTTATAAGTAATAAGCAATATTTTAAAATCTATACGATGTTTGATAGGGAGCCAGTGCAGTGTTGACAGGACCGGGCTAATATGGTCATACTTCCTGGTTCTAGTAAGAACTCTTGCTGCTGCATTTTGGACTAGCTGTAGTTTGTTTACTTAGCTTGCAGAACAACCACCCAATAAAGCATTACAATAATCTAGCCTTGAGGGCATAAATGCATTGATTAACATTTCTGCATTTGACATTGAGAGCATAGGCCGTAATTTTGATATATTTTTGAGATGGAAAAATGCAGTTTTACAAATGCTAGAAACGTGGCTTTCTAAGGAAAGATTGCGATCAAATAGCACACCTACTAACTGATGACGAAGAATTGACAGAGCAACCATCAAGTCTTAGACAGTGTTCTAAGTTATTACAAGCAGAGTTTTTAGATCCTATAATCAACACCTCTGTTTTTTCAGAGTTTAGCAGTAAAAACTTACTCGTCATCCAGTTTTTTATATCGACTATGCATTCCATTAGTACTAATAGTCTCTAATAGTATCGATTTTAGAAGTAAAGTAGTTCATAAAGTCATTACTGCTGTGATGTTGGGAAATGTCAACACTTGTTGAGGCTTTATTTTTCGTTAATTTAGCCACTGTATTGAATAAATACCTGGGGTTATGTTTGTTTTCTTCTAAAAGAGAAGAAAAGTAATCGGATCTAGCAGTTTTAAATGCTTTATGTAGGATAGGTTACTTTACCGCCAAGCAATACGAAATACCTCTAGTTTTGTTTTCCTCCAGCTGCGCTCCATTTTTCGGGGTGCTCTCTTTAGGGTGCGAGTATGCTCATTATACCATGGTGTCAAACTGTTTTCCTTAACCTTCCTTAAGCGTAAAGGAGCAACTGTATTTAAAGTGCTAGAAAAGAGAGAGTCCATAGGTTCTGTTACATCATCAAGTTGTTCTGAGGTTTTCGACATGCTAAGGAATTTGGATACATCAGGAAGATAACTTAAAAAGCAGTCTTTTGTGGTAGAAGTGATAGTTCTACCATACTTGTAACAAGAATTAGAATTTACAATTTTGGCTTTATGAAGTTTTCACAAAACTAAATAATGATCTGAGATATCATCACTTGGCTGCATAATTTCAACACTATCAACATCAACTCCATGTGACAGTATTAAATCTAGAGTATGATTTCGACAATGAGTAGGTCCTGAAACGTGTTCTCTAACACCAATAGAGTTCAGAATGTCTATAAATGCTGATCCCAATGCATCTTTTTCATTATCAACATGGATATTAAAATCACCAACTATTAAAACTTTATCTGCAGCCAGAACTAACTCGGATGTAAAATCACCAAACTCTTTAATAAAGTCTGTATGGTGCCCTGGTGGCCTGTATACAGTAGCCAGTACAAACATAACAGGGGATTTATCATTAACATTTGTTTCTCTGGATAATGTTATATGAAGTACCATTACTTCAAACAAGTTATACTTGAAGCCTTCCCTCTGAGAAATCCTGAAAACGTTGTTATAAATTGAAGCAACACCCTTTGCCTTTTAGACGCGGCTCATGTTTATAACAGTAATCTTGGGGGGTGGACTCATTTAAAATAATGTAATCATCAGGTTTTAGCAAGGTTTCTGTCAAACAGAGCACATCTATATTATGACCAGTGATCATATTATTTACAAAAAGTGTTTTTGTAGAAAGGAATCTGATATTCAATAAGCCAAGCTTTATCATTTGTTTATCCATATTGCATCTGTTTTTTATTTGTTGTACCTCAATTAAATTGTTAATCTTAACTTGGTTTGGACGTTTTTTGTATTTTCAAGTTCGGGGAACAGACACAGTCTCTATAGTGTGGTATCTAGGTGAAAGAGTCTCTATGTGCTGAGAATTAGCTGACCTCTGTGACGTGAGGCAGCTAGCAGAAGGTCGGTTTAGCCAGTCTGTCTGCTTACAGAGGTAAAAAATTATCGTACAAATATCAGTTATCGTACAAAATATCGTACAAAAATATCAACATTTGAAACGATTCATCTCTGGATTAATAATTCCAATATGTGTAGTGTACAGACATCTTAAAAGGCACCTATTATGCCCCTTTTTAAAAGATGAATCAGTCGTTCAAATGAAACAATTGAAGGAACGATTTAGTGTGATAAAATCCGTGACTTACAGCCACCTGCTCCGTTTTAGGTTTCATTTTTAGGTATAACTTCTGTTATTTAAATCATTTAATATTTGTGTATTCAAATTTTTATATTTAAAGCATTAATCTCCAAATGGATTTTTGAATTTAATTGCACTCATGCCACCTCTAAGCCTCATTAAACGTCTGAAAATGTACCTATAAGCCCCTTTTGTGTTCTTCTTAGGAGGACAAGTGATCCTAAAAAGAAAAGTAAGCATAGAGCCATGTGTATCAGTATTGGAAAAATCCTAGAGGAAACTGCATACATTTAATAAAATTAGAAAAATGCATTTAAACAGGTTAAAAAAAGCCCCTGAAATCACTTTGAGTCAAATGTCAGCTCATATTATGAAGGCTAATTCTTAATCTTTTTTTTTTTTTTTTTTTTTTGCTTTAACCCCTGTTAAGGATGGGGAAACAAGGTTAAGTGCAGGAAAGAATGGTGAAAATTTAGCAACGATGCCCCATCTGCTTCAGTCTGCCAAATACTTTAAGCAGTACTGAGTGAAAAGATGAGATTTAGAATTATTCCCAGTGCACAAACTCAGGCCTTTTTTTTTTATGTATTAGCTTCCTAGCATTTGCCTTAAATTACAATAATTTTGTTTAAGTTATTACTGGGAGACATCAATCAAGCCAGGTGAAAGTCAGAATGACTCTGCATAAACTGTTTTTCATTTCTTTCATTTTCCATATTTATCTTGTTTATTTTAGATCATTTACATTTGAATATTGATCTTCAGCTATGAAACTGTCAAATTATCAATTGTAATAAATCATGTTAATATTTGATAGCTTTCTTTGACATTTAAATAGTTGAAATTCTCTGTCACTGGAATCTAGTGTAGGTAATACTTCAAAACATGGTTCTATAAGTTAAAATTAATCAGCACGTTAACATAAGTGAACAGTGTAGTTAAAATGAACTAAAACCATGAGAAATATTTGCACATCATTTATTAATCTTGGTCATTGTTAATTTCTACAAAAAATACAAAGCATTCTTTATAGTTAAATTTAATATAAATAATAGAATGTCTATACATTAAGCTGTAAAAAGTGATTGTTTGCTGTTAGGTTATTATACCTACTGCTAACAAATATTAACATAGAACCTTTTATGTAAACAAACCCAAGTTTGCCTAACACCGCAATTGCTTCTTTTGCATTCTCGTGGTTTCTGTGCAGATTGTCTGGATGATGTTGCATAACCGTTTACATAACTTTAGAGCTACCATGACAACGGCAAGAGATCTGTTGAATCAGATTTTCATGTTGCCATTCTTCTGCTCTTGAGCTGATGAAGCGACACATTGTGATAACACAGACTTGGTTCTCTTTGTGAGTGCTGCTGACTCTTGGATAGACTAAAGAGAAATGCTTTCAGAAGCCTTTTGAATAGGGCCCCACATTTTGCCTAACCGGAAACTTGTTGAGTCATAGTGTGAAGGGCTAAAATGAAACATTTGGTCCATGACAAAATGCTTGAGTTAAACCCACTCACTACAACTTAAAATTTAAAAATGATTAAAAAATATCAACATTTGAAACGATTCATCTCTGGATTAATAATTGCAATATGTGTGGTCTACAGACATCTTAAAAGGCACCTATTATGCCCCTTTTTAAAAGATGTAATATAAGTCTCAGGTGTCCCCGGAATGTGCCAGTGAAGTTTCAGCTCAACATACCCTACAGAAAATTTATTATATAATTTAAAAAATGCTTATTTTAATAGGAAGATTCACACTGTATCTTTAAATGCACAGAATAACAGAGTTTGAATGTAAAATTACACCTATATAAAAATATTTGCTTTAAAATTACAAAGAAGAACATATGTTAGTATGGATATAAATCTTTAATACAATGAGCTACATATTTAATTGCAGAATATTTTTGTAACTTTACAAAAAGTTATACATAATTTAAGAAAACAGGAAAAAATACTATAATAATCAGTAATTGTCTTGTATAAAAAAATTACTGTAATTTGTCTTTAATGAAATACATAACATTCAAGTTGTTAATTTACAGATATTTTTTGTAATTTTACTAAGTTATGAATATTATATAAAATAACAGAAAAAGTACTGTAAGAATGTTCTTTTTTTGTTGTTGTTTTTGTTGTTGTTAAAATAGGACTTTTTTAAAATGTAAACAACATCTTCAAAATTAATTAACAGTTAAAATGTTCTAGCTTCTTTTTTTTTTAACACATCACATTATGAGAGAGTTCTATAAAAAACATTCCGTCGTGAGATTGTGATATCCTTATAAAGTTTTCCTAATGTGACTGAGAGAATGTTCTTCCTTTGTTATCATGTGTGCCGATGTTTTCGCAAGAATATTGTATAATGTTACCTTAACAACATCCTCAAAATGATGCAGTTAAAATGTTCTAGCTTTAACTCATCATGACATTTCAAATGTGATATATATATGTTTACATTTAAAATTTATAGGAACGTTATTTGAAATGGAAAAACATCCTTAAAATAATCTTTAAACATTACATTGAAATGTTTCCTTTAAAACATTAACCAAACCTATACAGAATGTTATAAGGTTCTGGGAACATCCCCTGCTAGCTGGGGCTTCACAATCCTTAATTAATGTATCACAATGTTCCCAAGACAGCATGTTCTTCAGTAAAATGTTTGGTAGATAGCCAAGATCAAGTCCTTCCAAACCCTAAAAAAACTCTTATCAACGCCTCAATCAATAATTCTGCAATGATTTTTGCCACTGCATTGTACAGACAGTTTAGACATGGTTCGTTGGCAATTCTTTATTTTTCTTTTAAGAAATCAGAAGTCAGAGAACGCTTTATTAACAAATATTTTTACACAGAAGGAATTTGACTTGGTGACAGGAGCTTCCCGTGCAGAAGAAAGTATCAGACATAGTACAAACATACATGATATACACAGTAACGATGAAATACAACTAATACAAGAACAGAGTTATTAAATAATGCACTATATACGGAGGTACAAATAAAGAGATAAAACATAATTGTTTTATTTTCGACTCATTGCAATTGAAATTCTATAGCATTCTTTGAAATGCCTTGGAGTATATGTTAATATCATGGTGTATGGTACATATCAAAATACCATGGTATTGCCACAGAATACTATATTGCATTTGTCCTTCATCTGAACTGTGTGAACAATTTTAATTCATGATTCCAGTCCACACGCAACATGGTTCCCCTTTTCTGAGATGTGATCATATTTCTAGACATGCTGTTCTACTTAGTTACACACTGAAGTTGCCAAGCAGGCACTGTACTATTTATTAAAATGTCTCCTTTCATAACTCTACAAAATGTAACCCAAATACACCCATGAGAAAAGACCTTGAATGAGGATTTAAGTAATTAGTTCCCAACAATGGAAACTTTCTTTCTCTTTTGAGGAGGGTGGGGGTCAAAGAAAGCAACACAGAAGTCAAGGATCACCAGACCTAGTAAGCATGTCACCAAGTCACTTATTATTACTGTTTTTATATTGTAATTAAAATATAAGGATTGATGTAAAGCAGGTGTGTCCAAACTTGGTCCAGGAGGGTTTAGCTCCAACTTGTCTCAACACACCTGCCTGGAAGCTTCTAGTATCCCTGGTAAGACCTTGATTAGCTGATTCAGCTGTGTTTAATTAGGGTTGGAGCTAAACTCTGCAGGACACTGCCCTCCAGGACTGAGTTTGGACACCCCTGATGTAAAGGGTTTACATTTATACTTTTACAACAAGCACATTGAGCAGCATCTGCAAAGTTCAGTAAAAAAAAGGAATATAAATCATAAAAAAGAGGGTCAGGAACAGGAAGTCCACTAGCTGTAAGTCACTTGACCTGACCAAGTAACCATATTACCCAGTTTGCTTTTTTTTTCTTTCTTCATAGCCATTAATTTAAGGAGAAAATAGCCAGTGCTATCAAAATGAAAAACATTATGTTCAGGGGAAAAAAATTAAACTGACAAATACAGATATAGACAAATATACAAACCAAATGCACATACAAATACACAAACCACGAATATAAATGAAATCCACAAAACTTTAGCAGTTCTCATTACTGTCAGACATGAAGTATATTCTATATGGTATAAACATTTAGTTTTTGTCTTGTGGATAAAGAATCTAACTTAATTCAATTTTTTATTAAAAGAAAGGCTAACAATAATTGTTTATGGGGCCAAAAAATGTTATAACTTTCTGTTTTGGAGATTGCTTTGAGTTTAAACTACTTTCTTTGAGCCGTTTGCGGTAGTAATGGTAATGCAGCGACCCCTTCAAGCTGCTGCGTTTGCTGATTGGCTGATGTGGAGCAAGAGCTAGATTCAGGCCAATCAGAGATATGAGATCACTGTCAGCGAGTGGAAAACTACAAGTTAGAACACGCTCTTACGTCACCCCTTGCCCAGCCAATCATAATTCTAATCGTCACGTCTTTGCTCTATGATTGGTTCGTATGGGAGAACGGTGAAGAAGAATTATAAAATCCATTAAGCGCACGAGTGTCGTGAGGCGGTAAAGGTGCAGCATCTCGCTTTACAGCCTCACAGAAGCACACTGAAAGCTGCGTCTGTATTTTAATCGAAATATTTTTCGATTTAAAATATTAACAAAGCCGCTCTACATCAAAAGTCGGGGCTTTGCTGTTTTACGTGAACTGCTACTCGGATCTCGGTAATTTGCATTACAGGTAAGTTACGTGCTTTTTCTACATTAAATTCGTGATGGCTTGTGCTAATGTAAGTTAACGTTACATTAGAAAACTTGACATCGTTACCGATCGTGATCTGATTCATCGCTTCATATTTTGCACTCATACCACCTCTTGGATCATTTAAACCAAAGATCTTTGTTCTTGTTTCCTTCGTTTGGTGTTGCGGCGTGTCTGTAGGGTATGGAAATCTCTTGGTCATGTCAGGAAAATGCACCGCGCACTTACAGTTATAAAAAGAGCACGACTGAAATATACGCATCTGGGTTACGTAGCAGACGGTTACCGGCTTTCGTGTCATCTTCAGTAAAAGCCATCCAGATAACCTGCAGTCTCGGGTGTCCGTCTGATCGGGCTGATTCGCGCATCTTACCAGCGGCAGAAACGCATGCCGACTGCCCTGGAAAGTTTTATGGAGAGCAAATACTTCAATTATGAAATTCATTATCAACATTTAAAGTAAAGAATCGAAGGAAAAGAAAGAAAGAAATGTATTTTATAGAATGTTTGGGACTGACGGCTTCAGTCACAATCCACTTCCATTGCATCCTTGCCCATATAAAGAAAGTAAATGGGTAAGACTGTCATTCTAACTAACATCTACTTTTGTTTTATTTTTTGCTCATTTGGAAGTGCATGAGCGTGAGTATATGATGACAGTAGTATAGGCGCACGTGAAAGCCTGGGGTTTATTAGTTCATTGATGGGACACGGCAATCTACTTGTCAATTTAAAAAAAATCGCTATTATCAAGTCAGTGGAGAAAACCGTTGACGTTACAAATGTTTTAAATTCAGTGAGAAAATATGAGCAGTCCGATCATTTTAGCTGTGTAATTCACACGTTGGTAAGGTCCTAGTCACGCTTTAAAGCGACGCGCTAACAGTTTCTAAACTTTGAACTCGAATGCCATTGAATCGTTTAAGTTAATTTTTTTTGTGAGTTTGGACCTGAACATTTTTAACCGCAGTCTCATGAACCAGAAAAGAAATCGACTCTCGTGTCCAGAACAGAAAACGTCTCGCACGTACTCCGACAAACGCCCCCTGGACTCCATTCAATTCTTTAAAGTCAGTTACGTGCATTACACATGTATATATTTAAATAAAATATTAAGCAGAGCTTTATATTTAAGTGTGTTTGTGTATTAATAGGTGTATTTGACATCTGACACGTCGTGCGGTTACTATTCAGAATGACTCGGCGATTGAGACCCTGGCGCGAGCTGCTTTAAAAGGGCGCTGTCACTTTAAAGAATTCTGCAAACTCATGGTTACGTTGAACTTCTGTTATGTAATAATACATCAGTTAATTCGTAACAAGTACTGGCTGAAGCTTATAGTTTGCCTTACTATGATGCAGATTATATAGGGTCAGTATAAGACGTCAATATAAGTCACCATTATTAATCATGACTATGAAAGTGGAAAGCAGATGAAGTCATCTAGTAATTGTGTATCTTGGGAGGGTTTTTTGTGGTTGTGTTTAAAGGTTTTTTTTTTTTTTTTAATAAATGCACCATTTGTTCTCTTTTGCATGTAACAGGTGAGCCCACCATGGAGCTGCAGAACAAAGACACCTTTTCAGAGGATAACCTGCCTGTTGTCATTGTTGGTAAGAGTTGACATTATATATGTGCTTCACTGAGTTCATGTGACATGTGACACCCTATCTTCCATGAGCACTCACAGTTGTTAATGCACTTTCTGCATGCAAAATCCTTTTTTGTTCCTTTGTTTCTCTCTTGTTGTCATCTTCATTCTAGGCTGTACTTTTCTAAGAGATTTGAAATACTGCAGAACTCTACAGAAAGCTCAGCAGCCTTGCACAGAATTGGAATGCATGTTATTCACATGCATGTTCATGTTCTGCACATCCAGCATTCCATGCATTTATTTAGTATTTTGGCAACTTTGATAATGCTTTCAGCTCAGTTACATTTACCATGTTTAAACGCTAAATCATATATATCAGATTAAAATCAGTGATAACTGTTGTTCTGTTGAAGTTCCTTAAAACTTTAACCACTTTCTGGTCAGTAACTTCATTTTATTTAGTCTCTGTGATAATGTTGTACTTGCTGGACATTCTGGTCCTCTAGGATTAACCAGTAATCTTTTTCCTTTGTAAATAGCTTGGGATAAAAGCTAAATGAAATTTCGCATAGATTTGCAGTTTGAACCTCTTAATTTTCACACCAAATAATCATCTGAGATATGAATAGTTGATTGGAAGATATTCTAGAGCATTTCCAGTATTCACATACATATGGCTGTGTTTCAGGTAATGGACCATCAGGGATTTGTCTCTCTTATTTGTTGTCGGGATACACACCTTACTTTTCCCCCGATGGCTTCCATCCCAACCCAGTTTTGCTTAACAAGCTGAGAGAGAACCGTAATTTGTCTTTGTTTGACCAGGTAATGCACACACATAATCCTCCCCCTATATACATTTACCACACCTGTTAAAACTGTGATATACTTAAAGTTGAAGCACAAACTCTCGTGTCATAATTTCAAACAAAATCAGGCCAAAACAAAGTGAGTTTTCTGTTCGTTTTGGGAGTTCGAAAAGGCTTGCCAAAGCGAACTCTCAGGAAAAGTTTGCTCTGGCTGCAAAAAACCTTTGTGCTACCACTGGTCCGTGGTGATTATGTAATGTGTAGTTGTGCGCTGATGCTCCAACTTCCTTCATGCAGAGCGCTTCTCTGGCTCATTTTGTCTGAGTCCATTGATGTAAGATCTCCACGGGAGAAAACATGAACATGCTGGAGATCCACTTTTTGTAGTAGAAAATGAAGTTGTGCTTTTGATGAAATGAGGCACTTTTTCCATGTTTGATACTGTAAAGCTTCTTGCTTTTAAGCAGATGCCGTGCAAACATGCCCATGTTGTTGTGATCAGATGCTTATCTTATGCTTTCTTTAAAAACATGCTTGCAGTTGCAGTTTTGTTGTTTATTTTGTTACTGAGAGCAAAGTGTGCAGCACATATTTATATATTCAACGAAGACCGAAAAAGAACTTCGCTGTGAGTTTATCAGGGCCTTTAAGTGAATATTGTCAATGACAATAGTGGCGGAATGTAAGAACACACATTCTCATGTTCAAATACAGAATACAAACCCAGTTTTGTTTTAAAATGTGCATGTAGGATCTGGAGTACCTGTGTGAGGGTGTAGAGGGCCGTTCGTCAAACCCTGTGGCTGTGCTCTTTGATGCACTCCTTCTTCCAGATGGTGACTTTGGGGTGGATTGTGCCTCCCCGCTGATATGGAGACATGAGCCAGAAAGGGCCACACCCCACCTTGTACTGGGAAAGGGACCACCTGGAGGGGCCTGGCATGTAAGCAACCACACCTAAAATATTTCTGGCTTCTGATCTAATGCCTCAGCAGTCATATTGTTCTCTTTTTCTGGTTAACTCTACTGTTGTTATTATAATAATAATAATAATAATAATAATAATTATTATTATTATTATTATTATTATTTCAAAAGGGTGAATGTCACAAATACATGCACAGGTCTCATTTCACTCCAAAATCCAAAAAATAAATAAAATATTCTTGAGATTTCGGAGAGTATTTCCAAAGTCTTATTCTTATTACTGTCATGTGGTAAAGAGCAGTGAGTAAAACATGTAACTAATACATATGAGCATTTTACTTCTGTTCATCATAGGGTGCAGGGGCAGAGCCAGACGATGTAAACATTCGGGGCTTAGCCCAAACCTAGGGGGGTCCAGGGGCATACTCCCCCTGGGAGATTTTTCCCCCATTTACGTCAGCTAAATGCACTATTTTTCAGGCTGTTTGAGATAATAGAATGCCTAAAAATCTATACACTATCTGGGAAAATGATAATAGTGACTCAGTAAAAAAATTAATGAATAAATCCCCCAGTAAAGCCTACAACCTATTTTGTATTTAATTGTTCTCCAGCTATATTTCTCAATTAATCTCTCTTCTTATCCCAGATTATGCCGAGATTAGCTGTAAACATGCCCTGAGATAACTTAGCATTTGGTACAAGCTGTGCGTTTTAGTTCTACGAGAAAACATAACCCCCCCCCCTCCAAAAAAAATCGACTGACGTTGCTTTTGAATCTCTGAATCATCTCTCTGGCGGGTGAGGTTTACTGTTAGTGTTCCTTTTAAAAAAATTTGTTATGTCCATAATGTTAATTTCAGCCGGTTAACCAGTGAGCTCGCTACGACACCAGTGAAATAAAAAGCCCACCAGCCCCTAATGACAACAATGAAGAAAAAGATATATGTTCTTCTTCGTTTATTTTTTATTTGTTCGAGTGATGCGCTATGCATTAACGTCCGCCACCACGCACAGTAATAGAGCCGCTTCAGTATGATAGACTGAGAGGAAATGAAACAAAGTTGAAGTCATTTAAAAAAAAAAAAAAACTAAAAGATTCAGGGCTTTTGACAAAACATTCGGGGCTTAAGCCCCATTAGCAAAACCCCGCCCCCCCCCCACCCCCGCTCCGCCCCTGATAGGAATGAAATATGAAATGTCTTCAAGAAAGGTTTCATGAGGTTCACCTGAATACACAAGTCCGTGTTTCCCATAGACTTACACTCTATGTGTGCCGGAGGAGGAGAAGGGTTAATCGAAAGTTTAAATTAATTCTATGCCAGCAGGAGGCGCTTTAAGAGCGGCAGAAATAGTGGTTTCCCTGATAATGGCGCTACGCTCATGAACGCTACTTTATCAGGAATTCTAGGAAAGATGAAATGAAAATGGCATCAAAACTTTTCTGAAGACAATCGGTTCCCGTCAAAAAAATATATATTTACATAAAAACATCCATTCTTCGCTTTGATTTTGAAACATGCAATGCTTATGTTTATTCAACAAAGTTAAAGCATTTTGGAAAATCTATTTATGGCGGTCAGTGTTGATATTGTTGCGGGCCGCCTCAAATAAGTCAATGTATGGGGAACCCTGCAAGTACAGCCCTGTGAGAAGAAAACATAGATGGGAAAGAACTCATGTGATTTATTAGTTGCATTCCTGAAAACAACTGCAACACTGTCCTCTATTGAAGTTTTGTACCAGATGATCAGATGTCATTCTTGTGCTTTTCCTGCTTCATACCAAGATGTGAAGTTGTTTCTAATGCTTGATGCCTGCAGGCGATGGAGGGCTCAATGTTGACTCTCAGCTTGGCTAACTGGATGGAACTTCCTGGTTTGAAGCTGAAGGATTGGATGAGAGATAAACGAAGGTATAAAGAAATGAAACTGAAACAATAAAATAAAATTAGTCTAGAGAACAAAGGGCTCATCTTTCATACAACAGTAATTATGTAACAAAATTATTGGGATCTTGAGATAAATTGATTCCTCCTTTAAGTTAGTTCTAGAACTAAACTGAAACTATTAGGAGACTTGAAGCTCCTGTGTAAATTCTTTGTTTTAAAAAAAACTTTTGTCTTTTCCTAAACATAATGTGAGGAGTATAACGAAGTGAGCAATAATTATCTTAATTTCTCTTAAAAATGGAAATAACATGGTTTTGAGCAACGAGTATAAACATTTGATGAAGTTACAAATGAACAAAACAGATCATCTAACTTACTGGTTTCTGTGTGCAGAAATTTACGCAATGACCGGGCCACACCAGCAGAGATTGCATCGTACTATCAGCACTATGTGTCTAAAATGGGTCTGGACAAGAGCTTTGCTTGTGGCACCACCGTGACCTCAGTGTCTCGGGTTTCCCTTGAATCTGGCCGCTCCGTTTGGAAGATCCAAGGCCTTCAGAGAAGAGCAAGTAGTGGTGAAGGAATCGAAGTCCCTTTCTCAGTCTATGCAGAGAACGTGGTGCTTGCCACAGGAACCCACGACATCCCAGCCCGTCTCGGCGTGGATGGTGAAAACCTTCCCTTCGTTTGCCACAGCTTCTGGGAGCTTGAGGCCGCCATTTCCTCAGGCCGTTTGGACCGTGCCTCAGAGCCGCTTCTTGTGGTTGGTGCTGGGTTGACTGCAGCAGATGCCGTTCTCGCAGCTCACCACTTGAACACACCTGTATATCATGCCTTTAGGCGACCGGTGAGTGATCCGGCGCTCATCTTCAACCAACTACCCAAGCTCCTCTACCCTGAGTATCACAAAGTGCACCAAATGATGAGCCAGCAGCAGTACAAAGTGGGCGAGACTGTGGTTAACCTGTCCAACCAGCCTCTTTCTTCACCTGCTGATGGCACCAGCCCATGTACCTGTTACCCTGGTTACCTCAGTTTCCCAAAGCATCATGTAGCTACCTTCAGACCTGATGGCAAGTGTGTGCTAGAGGATGAGAGAGGGCTACAGACAGTGTTGCAAGTCTCAATGGCACTCGTTTTGATTGGTGACCATCCCAACCTGTCATTCCTCCCAGAACATGGTCGCCCACTGGCGTTGGACTCAGAAGAGCCAATCAGTTGTCGGCGGAACCCACTAGATGTGGATCCATACACGTATGAGTGTGTGAAGGAGCCAGGGATGTATGCCATGGGTCCACTGGTGGGTGAGAACTTTGTGCGGTTCCTGAAAGGCGGAGCTTTGGCAATAGTGTGTGACATCATCCAAAAACAGAGAAAAAAAACGTCAAGAGAAATGCACAAGCTCATTGAATTTTCAGCTGACCAACTGCACACTGGAAGCATGAAAAGACATTGACTTTAAAGGGGTGAAAATGCATTTTTGAGATCTAGCTATCTGGTACTTCCAGTATCCATCAGAAATGCCACATACATGGGGTAATATGCTCAGTAGTTCTGCTCCGACCGACACAGAGGAACCAGTTCCGGCCTCCCACTGCAAGTGCTTGCATGTAGACGTGCAAATGCACTGACAGATATCTGCTGTTAATGGTTAACTAACCTGCATCTAAACATTCATCGGAGTTTATGGACAAAGGGTGCTTTAACCCTTCAGGGATTTATTTGTCCATGGCTGCCCACTTGAAACACTACTCGTGTTCTCACAGCAATCATGTTCTGTTGTGCCAAAATATTAACATTTGTAATCTCCTTGTTTTCAAATCTAAAATTTCCTTAATGTAAGGAAAACACAAAACTAATCTTTGCCGAGCAAATGATGCTGTTGTATCAATGTTTGTACTAACACTCTTACTGTTGTCTTCAATGAATGTATAAATCATAGTGGACCTAAAAAAAACCCTGAAAGATCATTGTAGCATTTCAACTTTTTGTCTTCCGTACATTGCCTTCCCAAGTAAAGCATGCAGTTGTAGTGAATCCATTGGTTATACCAGCAAACCAGACTTGAGTGTCTAGAATTAGTGCTCTTTAAAGACATCCTTGTTTCATGCTGCTGTTACTAACCAGTCAAACCTCAGAGAGGTCAGGCTGCACTTACAAATCTGACCACAAGAGGGCCTCTGCACACCCGTGATTGAAGCTAGCATTATTGCATGAGACCTAATGATCCATCGCGACATTATTTGAATGATTAAATGATTAATCCTACATAAGCTTATTTGCCACTGTGTTAACCGTCATGGGCCAATTTTATGGGCTCGAGGACCTTTTGATGCAATGAGTAAACTTTGTAAAATTTAAAAGCACATTATCCTTTATGAAAATCATTCTAGATTCAACGGTGTGATATGAAACTTTTATTATTATTATTATTTTATTTTTATTTTTTAATCTAAAAACTAATTCTGCTGTATTATTTGCATGCATGTTATGATCCCCGGCAGCTCCGATTAAAACATTTGTTTCAAATAAATGTTCAAATTGTTTGTACTTTTTTGAAAGAAAAATATAGTTTATCTAACATGGGTTGCCGTCAAATACTGTAAAAAAAAATGGAGGCTGGAAACAATACTATGCCTTCATGTGTCTGTCTAGACCTGCTACTTTTACTGCGCAGTTTTAAGAGTGTTGGTCATAAAAAGTGCAAAGCTTTTAGAAATTAGTTTAATACATTTTTCATACTTTTTCATCCATAAAATGGTCACATGATAACAATAAGCTTTCTGCATGTTGGTTAAACAACGAGATATGTATTCAAAATAATAAAAGTCAAAATTTCTTAAAATATTTTATTTTCTTGCTTCAGTGCTTTTTTAAATAATTGGTAATATGAAAGAAAAATACTGTATGTATATGATATATACATAAATATTAAAATGTAAAAATAGTAGACTATATGCTTTATATACCGTACTTTTTGTTATACGCTGGTATTGCAACACATAAATATATTGCAAAACATTACTAAAGTTTCGCCACTAGGTGGCAGCAAGCACCTACTACAGCTCAAGCACATCTAGGTCATGTTTAGAACGTTTGGAAGATACTGAATGTAATTTAATGTAATTTTGTAATGCTAGTGCCCAGCTCTGAACTATTTCTTCGGTCAGAACTTGCTCTTTTTGAGAACAATCTCTGTAAAGGAATTCTAAAAATCCCTACTTTCCTTGCTTTTAATTATGAACCATTGCAAAGACGAAAAAAACTTAGTTTGAAATGTGTTAATGTGATATATACACATCACATGAATACATTAATACGTATTAATGTATATGTTAACTGACCTGCAACACTCAAAATACACCGACTGTGAGTCTGGATGTTTGTGCTATGAGTGGGCCCACGAGGCTGTGTGGGAAGCTCTTTGCATCTTTGCAGACTGCTGAATAAGGTGACCTCTGCTCTCTCACACAGACAGACAGGTGGCCGCTAGAGGACGCGATGCTGAATTGATCATGTCTGCGTTGCTATGAGACCTGAACTGAGAGGTGGACTCCTTTACTAACTTCAGATAACAGCACAAGGCTGAGCAATATCACAATAATGCTGACTCACAGATGATATCCATGAAAACCAGCTCACTTGTGTCTAGATAGATATAACAGGATGTAGTTATGTGTGTTCTGATTCATCTTTATGGAAAGTACATTTTAAATTGCTTAAGAATAGAGAGTCTAGCAACTGTGTACAGCTTGTAGTAATAACTAATCCACAAAATGGATTTAAATGGGTTTTATAATTATACCTAATTGGTTAAAAATAGTTTTACTTGTTCGCCCTAAATGCTTTTAAAAGAACAAATATTTCATATTGTCTCTAAATAATTGTTATGAGGGCATGTTTATATAAATATAGTATGTTGATGACAAAGGTAACGGAAAAGCACGAACATTTCCGAAGTACTCATGCTCCGCCCCTTTTTGAGTTCTTCGCCAGCCGATCCACACAAACGGGTGAAAGCGCGAGAGCGAGCTAGGCAGGAGTAAATGTTTACCACTGACTCTGGAATCTATCAGGAGTCGAAACTTTAGTCAGGGTTTGCTGTATTAATTTTTTACCTGAAAAGCTCTTTCAAACGGCAACCACTCAAAATAATCACCAGAAAGGATATATCAGCGGCTTGATCGACTGAATGAAACCATGAGGAATAAAAAACACGGCGGTTGTCGCACTCTAAACTAACGTGACTATTGATCCAGCTGAGCCAAGCTTTTGAAAACGCCGAGCCAGGTACTTCGGTGCAGATTCTCAACGGTCGGTTTTTCTTGTGGGTTTACCTGTGCTTACGTGGCACGTCGACCTGAAGACTTATTATTAAAAATTCAGTTTTGAGTTTTTTTATCCACTTGTATCGTGGCGATGCGATGTATTTTCAGAGATTTACTAAGTTGCGTGGCCGGGACTAGTTTACTTGCGCCGGGCAGCCAATCAGCGGAATAACACTCACTATTTTTGCGTTAATTTATCTTCTTTTGGCTATTTCACACGGTAGCCTTTATAAACTGCCTCGTTCCGCACCCTTCAGATATTGACAGTGGTTTTCGAGGCGAGCTTTCACAAGGAGGATAAGTGTCACCGCTGCGCGTGTGATTTTGGGGTGGTAAAATGGATGCGGGAATGGAGAAGGAGTGCAGCGCTTTGGGAGGGCTCTTCCAAATCATCATGAACGACATGAAGGTGAGTCTCTCTCAGATTGAATAAAACCCACATCCGATGCTTTGATTCCCCCCAGCATCATGGGTGGGTTCGGAGTCTGTCTGTAGAAAGGCTCAGAATAAGTTATTTTCCAGCTGTTCTGGAGGGTTGGCAACAGTTCTGTGGTTGGCCGGCTGCTGATAGATGTGAATCCAGCCGCCCTGTGATGTGTGTCCCCTTCCAATCACCATTTACATATGTGTAGACTGATCATCTCGGATATATGAGTGCATTTACTATTTAGAAAGACTGTATACATTTAGCTTTAAGTGTAATATAGTAAAATATATGGTTAATCCATCTTCCTTGTTCCAAAAGACACTTCAAAGGGATTGCTGTCACACTAACATAAAACTAGCATGTTATCAAAATGGTTAATTTGACATGCACCATGGTGTGTGTGTGTGTGTGTGTGTGTGTGTGTAATATATATATATATTCCATGTTAATGCAAGATCTATACACTGTCACAATGTCCAAAAATATAGTATTTCCATAATACCCTGTTGCAGTGATGGTACCATGGCAGAACCATATGTACCATAATGTTTTAATTGCACATCAGCACTGTGGCATTTGCCAAATTTGTCATTTAAATATGGTTATGCATTTAAATGAGCCAGGTTGATATGATGGTATATGAGCATAATATTCATACAGTACAATGGCATATATCAAAGTGCTGTGCTATTACCCGGTCTAGTTTACTAAATCGATCAGTCTATCTAAAATGTGTTCGTTTGGTTTGTCAACTGTCAGTTATGTCACGTTGTCTAACACCAGTGTTGGTGAGCCTGTAACTTTATTGAACACTGTACCATAAACAAAGCATATTTTACAAATACTGCTAATTTGAGTAGTTCACCATCATAACCCGTTTCACATCCAGTCCTAAGCATGGCTCAATATGTGACTCTGGCTTTATTCATAGTATTAAAAGCTGGACGTTTAGGCTCAATTTACAGGTATGCACTCAATCAAAGCATTGTTTTTTGTTTTTCTGTCCTGAAAGGATTTCTATTATGACGTCTGGTTTGTTTATGCATCATACTACTCATTTTATGTGACTTATTGTGTTTCAAATGCACAGGAAAACATTGTGGATATCATTTTTGGACTTTTTGTTGCGCCTACAAGTATTCTCAAAAAGTATTTGGACACTTTGGCCACACTGCAAAATATGGTAATTAAAATATAATAATACTAAAAAGTAACACTTAAAAAGAGTAACAATTCAATTCAAGTTTCTTTGTGTAGTGCTTTTCACGATACAAATCGTTGCAAAGAAACTTTACAGAAAATTTAGTAGTAGCTGATCAGTGATCAGTCTGGTGACTTTCAGTTAATGTACATATGTATTTAAATAAAATCAATTAAAGATAAAGTAATCAAACAGATGATGAACACTATTAACAGCAATTATTACATGATGCAATCAAACTTCTAGCAAAATGTGGTAGTTCTGTATTTTGTTTCAGGGTGGGCATCAACTAAGGTCCTCTGAGGGGTTGGCATTGGCATCATCTCTTCTCAGGTGTTCTGGATCCTGACTGAAGCTTGTTTAAATCTTAGTTACACAGAGAAACAAATAGAGACATAATAAGCGTAGCTGTGGTTCCAACTTCCAACCAAGTAAAATGTATTTGTTTAACGCAAGCTAAAGAACAATTATGTGCATTTGATCAGATATGACTGCAGTACAAGATTATGAGATGTATTATTTGAATGCTTGGCCAAAGAGATGTGTCTTTAATCTAGATTTAAATGGAGAGAGTGTGTCTGAATCCTGAACATTATCAGGAAGGCTATTCCAGAGTTTTGGAGCCAAATGTGAAAAAGCTCTACCTCCTTTAGTGGACTTTGCTATCCTATGTAGTACCAAAAGTCCAGAGATTTGTGACTTTGGGGAGCGTGATGGGTAGTAGTGAACTAAACCATTAAGGGCCTTGTAGGCAAGTAATAATATTTCGTAAACGATATGGAACTTAATAGGTAGCCAGTGCAGAGACTATAAAATTGGAGTAATATGATTATATTTTCTTGACCTTGTAAGCACTCTAGCTGCTGCATTTTGGACTACCTGTAGCTTGTTTATTGAAGAAGCAGGACAGCCACCATGAACGCATGACCTCTAGACTGGACTTGGAAACACTAGCTTGGAAGTGTTTCTAAGATGGAAGAATGCTGTTTTGTAACATGGGAAATATGATTTTCAAAAGACAAGTTGCTGTCTAATATAACACCCAGATTTTTGACTGTAGAGGAAGTAACAGTACATCCGTCTAGTTGCAAATTGTAATCCAAGAGATTCTGTTTACTGTTTTTTGGTTCAATAAGTAATATCTCTGTAGGGCTGGACGATTATGGCCTAAAATCAAAACCTCGATTAATTGAACATTTTACCTCGATTATGATTAATGAACGATTATTTTGTTTCTGTTTTGTTTTTTTGCCCTCATAGTTCACTGACAAGGTTTGTACTGTAAGCAGGGCCATAGCTGGGGTTAGCTGGGCCCCGGTGCAGGTTGTACCAGTGGGCCCTGTTTGAAAGTGTTTAATTTGTATGTTCGTTCTGTTTATTTGTTTGTGCTATTTACACAGTGTTTAAGTTTTTTCAAGTTTGTAAGTGTCCAGGTACAGAAACCGAATAATTAAATGTAAAATAGCACTGTAAAAATTAAACATACAGTCAAACCAAAATTTATTCAGACACCTTCAACATTTCTCACATTATCAGTTTATTTGCTATAGCTTAGAAAATGGTAATAAAATATGACAAGATCTCAGAGTTAAACTGTCAGAACAAATTCATCTTGATAATTTCAGATAACTTTGATTGTAATCCATTACATATCTTTCTATCAAACAAACCTTCATACAACAGTCAATACTTTGTTGGCCAATTACCAAGCAAAGATTAATTGTGTCTGTGGTGTGTAGGGCTGGGACAACGCGTCGAGGTCATCGATGACGTCGGCGCAAAAAATACGTCGACGCAAAATATGCGCATCGATTCGTCGACCTGTTTTTATTTCTCTAAAAAACGTTTGCAAAACGTTTACCTTATGTGCGCTGAATATACGCGATGGCTGGATCAACATTCTGTACAACGTTATATAACCAATCCAGGGGTTTTTCTGCATTGATCTTTTTTTTTTGGCGGCTGTCAAAGCCTTATTTGATCGGTGAGTGACAGTGACAGGGCGCGTACGAGAGAGAGCCCCGGCTGCGCGCGCACTCACAGTCGTCAAACTACACGAGCGCTCTCTCTCGCTCTCTCTCTCGTGCATATTAACCAAAATCATTAGACACGATAGAAAAAGGGCGGAACGCCAAAGTTTCACGTGGAGCATTCGGAGATTTTTTTTTCTCCATGACAGGCTGCTGGCTCCCACTGTTAAATTTTTTTTTTTTTTTTTTTGGAAAAGCACTCTCTGTATTAGCTTAAAGCCCTCAAGTTTACATTGGTTACTGTATTCTTTTAATTGCTCTAAACAAGTATTTTGGGTGAACTTTTTTATTGAATGCTAGACATCAAGTTGTTGTTATTTTCATCTGAAAGAAGAACTTTTTTATTGAATGCTAGGCCCTATGTGTTCAGTAAGCTTGTTTCAGTAAGCTAAGTGTTTTCAAGGCTTCAAGGTTTTATTGAATGCTATCTCTATACAAGTGCAAAGTAATGCATTCTTAGTCAGTCTTTTATTTTGTAATTTTAAGAGCAATAAACATATATTGCAATGTTAAGGAATTCATGTTTTTTTCATTCAGATATGTAAATCAACATGTATAAATTGTTAGTAGTCAATTAATGGGGAGATAATCGAAATCGAATCGGTCTGAAAAATTAGTGTAATTCAGTGTTACTGTCCGTGAGACGCGGCTCTCTCTCTGCATGCGCACCGAGCACAGCGCGAGTAACCAGCTGCTCAGTTCAGCTTTTCCGCGTCTTGTGTTTGAATGCTTTAAAGTCTTTTGAATGGTTAAATTGGCAAGTGGCAAGGCTTAATAACACGTGAAAATGATACGCTTTCGTGGCGACACTCAGCAGCGTTCTGTCAACTGTCCTGAGCATCTTTTTAGACTGGCCTCAGCCAGACGGTTGAGATCGACTAGTAAAGGTGGGATATTTTTTCCTATTGAAAGCGCGATCTGACATCATAGCTCACTATCAGCAGTTATTTTATCTATGTTAATAACATTTCTTATAGATTATTGCTCGGTGTAAGAGATAAATAAAGATATCAGATAAAGATAAATTGGCACAAGTACCAGTACGAGTGATTGCGTGTGTGAATTAGTCATACTGTCTCTATATTATTGTGAAGCTGTGGGTTGTAAATAGCGTAGTTCCTTCAAAAGTAGAAAAATATGCTATAATAAGTTTTGAGATTCTAAGCTACTTTAGTAATAAATCACAGAACAGCGCTGACAACTAGTTTTTGCATTCCTCTGTGCGCGCGATCTTCACAGCTGTTTATATGAGTGTTCGTGGCACAATGCAGCTGCGCGAACATGGGAGCTCGAAATAATAATACACATCCGATCATCTAATCGCTTGAACGTCCAAACCAAAAATCAAATACAACTGACAAAGTTTAGTGAAGACGCAAGGCTCACCGCTCGCGCGCCGTCACTGTGTGTTAAACTGGCGTTCACCTCCGTGTTTTGCTTTTATGCCACTGACTGGACAGGGCAGAGTCATGTGGCTACACACGCGCTAGTATGCTTTTAAGGGGGAAGTATTAACAGGATAAAAAAAACGAAATAACCGACATGGGAAAATTAAGTCTGCTAAATCATATCTCCATTGTATGATTTTTTTCCCATATTGAATACTGCTTCACAGTTTGGGCTTTTGCTGGAGTTATTGCATTAAAACCCATTGTTCAACTATATAAAAAAGCAGTCAAGATATTTGACAGGAAACCACAGTCGTTTCACCTTTGTCTAATTCTTGAGAAGTATCAACTACTAAATTTTGAAAATCTTAAAATTTTTAAAAATAGCTGTCTTATTTATAAATCTATGAATGGAATCGCCCCACCACCCCTGGGCGATTTTATCAAAAATAGAAATAACGACTAGACTAGATCATTTACCCGGAGGGATTGTGAAGTACTATTTAGAAAATCTTCATTTGCACAAAATGTCCTCTCTATTAAAGGCTGCACAAATTGGAATAGTATACCAACGGTAATTAGAGAGAGCCCCACTTTTGTTTCATTTAAGAAACATCTTAAAAGATGGCTGAATAATAATAAAAAATGTAATCATTAAGTATGCAGGTAAAATTTGATAGGTGGTTTTATTTATATATTTATAATAAGCACTTGTTATGTCTATATGTCTATGTACAGGCATTTATGCATTTTAAATTAATATTACAATAAGTACAATAATGTATAGGAACTTTTATTGTTTATTTAGCTATATATGTATATTTGTTTATGTATATTGTCTGTTTGTTTTTTGGTTTATTTATGTTTGGGACTACGGATGGAAATTAGCATTGTGCTAAATCCGGCGTATTTTCGTTCAACTTTGATTGTACGTTCATTAATATGCACTGGCCCATTTAAATAAATAAATTAAAATTGAAATTGAAAGTCGGTTAGAGGTTCTGAATTTCGGTTTCGATTACTTCGATCATCCAGCCCTATATCTCTCTCTTATCTGAATATTATAGGAGAAAATGATTGGTCATCCAATCTATAAAATTTTTAACACACTCTGTAAGCTTAGATAATTTAGAAGTTTCATCTGATCTTATTGAGATATATAGTTGAGTATCATCAGCATAGAAGTGGAAACTAATCCCATATTTTATAATAATATTAGCAAGGGGGAACGTGTATATTGAAAATAGCAGAGTATCTAGGAAAGATCCTTGTGGCACTCCATATTTTACTGGTAATAATTAAGATGACTCCCCATTTAAATAAACAAAGTGATAGCGATTGGACAGGTAGGATCTAAACCATCTTAGAGCCTGCCCTTGAATACCTGTATAGCAGTGGTACCCAACCTTTTTCAACTCGCGGCCCACACAACCAAACACGCATGTTTGCGCGGCCCACTGCACAAAAATTAACTGACCCCACAATTGTTGGGTTAATAACTTAGTACTTAGAAGCTAGATTGTTAACTGTCTTTATCGAATGAACTGGCAATGACCAGAAAATAACTCAGGCTGGCAATGCTTGGCACAACTGCTGTTGTTCTGTAGCATATGCAGCAAAAATATCTAAGATAAATTGGCAGTTTATTCTTAAACCACTTAAACCAATCAGTGAGCTCGAATAGTGGAAGCATAGTTACAGTTTAATATATTTATTTTTTCTTATTTATATATGAAATTGTTATTATGTTATGACATAGACATTTTTACATATATGAACAATATTATTATTTCTTTTAAGAGTAATTGGCGGCCCACAGGTTGAAAAACACTGCTGTATAGTTTTGTAATCGATCTATGAGTATGTCATGATCTATGGTGTCGAACGCAGCACTTAGGTCAAGTAAACTAGCAATGAGATGCAGCCTTGGTCTGACGCAAGAAGCAAGTCATTTGTAATTTTAACTAGTGGTAAGTAACATGAATTATATTACTGCAACAGCATTAATTTCTTAGTTTGTTTAAATACATTTTGGGCAATGCTATTTTAGTAACGTGGATTGCTGCATGTTTTTCTGACATTTGCTTTTATGATGTTGAATTTCAGTGTTTAAAAAAAAAAAAAGGTTTAATCTTGAGTCTCATGAGCGAATGAATGGACCAGCCGTTTTTGGCAATGTTTAGCTATCCATTTGTATGCGTGATGTAAATGTGGAAATAGGCCATTTGACTCGCAGGAAGGGGGAAGTGTGCAGGATATCCCCATTATTCCGTCTGTGTGTGTGTGTGTGTGTGTGTGTGTGTGCTTGTGTGTGTGTGTGCGTGTGTGTGCCTGTGAATAAGGCTGTGACGGTAGCAGATTTTTACCACCTCAGGTGGTAATGGACCAACATATATGTACATGACCTCAATCATTTTTGATGACACAATATATCGCCCATTATATTAACTTAAACATTTTAGTCACTATGTTTTAAACATTCCACTTTCTCCTCTGTCTTTTGCAGCTTCTTGTACATAACATGGTGTAGTCTTGAGGAGCTTGTTCAAACTTAAAACATGCTTCTACAAAAAAAGTTTCATCCGCAGATTTAGTCTTGTTTAGGGATCTGTGCCTTTGTGTGCACTAGGGCTGTCAAAATTGCTCAAAAATGACGTTCGAATATTCCCTCTAAATAACACACGAATATTCGAACTATTCGAATATCTGGTGGCGCATGTTGTCAATAACAGGACAAAATAATACAAAGAGACATAACTACTTGTATAGGTAGTCTATTTAAGTTTAAACATATTTGACAATGTATTACCTACACAAAAACAAGGAAATCAACTAATGGCCAAGACTGCAGACCTCACGCTCTCTCACCCTCATAACGGTTTAAATGAACAAACAAATTTTTCAGTGCTGATCAAGAGTTTTGTGCAAGCAATTTAAGGTCGCAAATTCTGTCCCAAATATAGCAGTCTTCATTCAGTGATTGAAACAAGTATTATTAATATTAATTGAAGTTTTACAGCATATAGAACTGACATTGAATGCTCCGAGCGAGCTGTACTGTGGTAAACGTGGAACTTTTCCTTAACATGAAACGATAAATAATCAAACCTCGCTTCCATTGCTTGACAGAACTCCCCGAAGCCTGCCCCATCCACGACACTGATCGGTCTCATGTCCTTACAAATGAACGAAATTAATTTATCCGTTATGGCCTCTTGTCGTGTTGCAGACAAAGAGCTTGTGGCGGGCGATGCAAAGTAACGTTAAGTGTCAAGACGTGACTGTTTAGCTGGAGTTCCACACATTATGCCATGCTCATTTGGGTGCACATTTTTGAGATGTGACCTCATGATTGAATGGTATGCTAACTGTATCTTGAATAGCTTGCATACAACTTTATCTCGCGGGTCAACAATTTTACCTCCCTTTCTCTGCTGCGGTCGAGTTGGGCTCTGCACTTGCTGTCATCTTCCATGAAGACGCGTCAATTTTCAGCAGTGATGCTGTGCCAGACAGTGCGACTCCTGTGACCTGTCCCTGAACCCTCAGGCGCGCTAGCGCGCCCACTCGCACAGCAGACAGCCACGCCTCTACTACCGCGGGAGTTTTTTCCACATTTTTTTTTTTATTCGAATATTAATTTTCACCTTCGAAATTCGTTTTTTAAAAACTATTTGAATATATATTCGAATTTAGAATATTCATTGACAGCCCTAGTGTGCACATTATGATTTTATATTCAGTGGCATAAAATGGTCTTTAAAATGAGAATAATATCAATTATCTATATGATTATATATATATTAGGGCTGTGCAATTAATCACATTCAATTGTCATGCGCATCTCATCATTAAAGTCGGTCCCGTGATTAGAAGTAAATTATCATCACCTTTTTTTTTTAGATTGAGCGGCATTCACTACACAGAGCCATAGTTCACTGACAAGCTAGGTGTAATCGAGTTCAAAATCGAAAGCGATGTATCTGCGATTATGAACGCGATATTGACTAATTGTCAGTGCATGCGATTAATTGCACAACCCTAATATATATAGGAAAAATCAATACAGTATAGTATCGCAATATTTTCAGCAGCAATACTATATTGATACATGGACGCCAAGTATCTATCTTTTTTTAGTATACTATTTGGTAGAATAATAAAATTAATTTCTGGACAATCCACTAGATGGTGGAGTTGAGTTTTTATGGTGAGGTCAGCTGGGTCACGTCAAATTGCAGTAAGTTAGTAGGGCTGTGACGGTTGCCGTGACAACCGCGTCACCGCGGTGGTCGGTTGCTACCGCGGTTGTCTACTGCCACCGGCGGTAGTGCACGTGACGTCACAAACATAATACAAAGTTTTGTATATAAGTGTAATAACTGTAATAGTTGCAAATTCTAGGTCTATGGTAATTAACAAATTACCTCAAACACAGCGTTTCCTTTAGATTGGCAGATTTGAGCGCGGGAAAATACAGTTTATACATTCAGCAAATTAATTTAGTGTTGGGCGATGGATCTTGTTGGGTAAGCAAATACCACATCACCGATCTGGAGTCATCTGCATTCATGTCACCCATCAGCGTTTGCACAAGTTCTCGTGATCGCAAACGCTGGCTGGTAAGGTTTGGTGAGGCTTTCTCCAAACTGGCCAAATACAAACGAGACCGCGATAAATAAAAGATGGTAACAAGAAATATGGCAACGATTCCTATTTCAAAGAGAGCGCGGACAGATGAGGAGTTGCGAGAGGTTTAGTCTGTCTAGTATCTATACAGGACATTTGAACTCTGTGTCAGTAGCCTACATCACAGACCGGACGGGGATTTATCATGTCATGTTGTGCTACATCCAGTGTAGCATCACTGATTATAATGAGTATTTTGTTGCGCTGCATTGCTCGCATCCATTAGACAGGGTGTATTTAACTTTCTTATTTAGGCTAGGGTAAGTGTACCCATTAAGCCCAACAAAATCTAAGTTTAGGTTTTTTTCATAGATATTGACATAGTTTATAAGAAAAATAATTTGTTAAAATGAAAGATTAATCTCTCATTTGAAATTGTATTAATTAGTCAATGTACATTTTAGAATATAAAATTAAGATAATTTAGGAATAAAGTCAGAAGTCTGGCATGGGCTTAATTGGTACTTTGGCACCATTTAAGCCCGCATGTGTTCCAAATAAGCCCACATCATGAATGATTTAAAAGTTTATTGATTTTAAAGAAGTAAAACAACAATATAATTTTTTTGTATTTTACTGTATTTAAAATATTCTGTCCACTCCAAACTGTTTTGCTAGCAAAGACAAGTTTTTAACTGTGCCCTCATGGTAAAGGCGACATGCCTCTACGATTTTTGAACAGGTGCTGTAGTTTTTCCTTTTTGGCATTTTCTCACTGAAAACAAATGATACACATTAGCAGACATCTATTAGGCCTATATAATGGTGCTACACAGTGTTTTATTTTTATCAAAATATAGTTGTAAATTAAGGTAGTATGGAAGATAAAAGCAGAAAAAGAAATGTTATCATTTAGCCTAACACTTTCACACAGAAAATTGATCAAAGTTTGTAATTTGAGGAATTCCTCATTGAAACACATAAGGTGGGCTTAAATGGTACCACTGTCAGTAATTGTGAAAAAGGACATTGTTTTCCTTTAAAAATCTAAGATTTGTTTAAAAAGACATGTATGGAGCTTAAATATAATGTGGACCAAGCATAAGAGTTATTTTTATTGAGCTCACATTGAGAAATGTTAAGTTTTTTACATTTAAGGTTAGCTTGTGTTGGCTATAGTTTGCATGCGTTTTGTGGCACTGTACCATTTAAGCCCATCTTTAAAAAAAAGTTAATTTATGAAAATAATCTTCTCTACAAAACAATTTATGATGTATTTATTGGTAAATTAATGTATAATTAATCACAAGACATTTAATGTTTGTAGTTCACATGCTTAATTCTTTGGCAGTCTATCTTTCTGTAAGGCTAATGATTTGACCTAGAGATTAGCTTTGAACGCAAGCTAATAAAACTCAGCTTTCCATTTAAAGGAAAATGATATAAAATGATAAAGTACTATTTGTTCATACACAAAAAACAATACATTTATCTCTTATTTGACACAATATCAATGTACTTACCGAAGAAATGGCTGAAAATTGAAGAAATGTCTTGATTTCTGAAGAGTGCCAAAACACCAAAGTTTTGGGGTGACTTTGTGTGAGCTAACCTGAGACAACTTGCACATGGGTGGGGCTAACTCAACATTGACAAATGTGATTGGTATGCAATAAAAAATGTCAGAGAAGTAACAAATCACTGGATTGGTTAAAATAATGAGCGGCAAAAAATATGATTTTGTCTTTTTTTTATTTTACTTCAGAGTTGATGGTGGGCTTAAAGGGTACATGGGCTTAATGGGTACACTTACCCTACTTTCTTGTAGCCTAAATAAACATTATTTCTTTGATATTTATTTTAGTGTTTTGCAGGCGGCGTTCACTGACAGAAGTGCTCAAATAAACACGAACTGACGAGTTAAATAGGATGTGTTAGATGAGTGAGACATAGCTGGGCTGATTTCTAGACGTGCATACATATAAATATATCCTGTATATAATATATATAAAATATATTACATGCATGCACAGTTTAAGTCAGCTTTAATCACCTTTTTTGGTAATTCCATGAATTAACTGAGCACGACACTGCTTGCATATAGTTTATTTCGCAGTTTGATATGAAAGGATATGCACAAAGGAAGCGCGCGCCACCTTTGAGCACAGGACTGTCCGCGCTCGCTTAACTTGCACCTGATAATAAAGTGAAGTGGAGCGCGTGTCTGAAACGTTTCCTGTTCAGTCATTCTGCGAGTCTGCGACTGAATAAATTCACTTCTTGTCATGAGAAAAAGTGACAGAAGCAGCAGTTGTGAGTGGGTGGCCATCCCCGCCCCTACGTAAAATAATTTGAATACGTTAAACTGGAAAAAAATTATCGCCTTGGTTAATGAGCAAATTTTGACACTAATATATATATATATAATTTTTTTTTTTTTTTTTTTTTTCAAACACCGCGCCACCGGCGGTTGTTGGTCCATGACTACTGCGGTGGTAAAAATCAGCCACCGTCACAGCCCTATAAGTTAGTAAAATAAAGAGGGGCGCGAGTCAAGCGAGCGCGGAAACGGTGCTGTGTTTGCAGTGCGTGCTCTTCAGTTGCATGCACAAAGCTGCGGCACGCACTGCCTTTTTGCATATTCTTTCATATCAAAACGCGAAATAAACTATGTGCATGCAGTGTCGTGGTCAGTTAAGTCATGGAGTTATCAAAAAGCCAATTAAAGCTGACTTAAAACTGTGCATGCATGTAATATATTTTATATATTTATTTATTTAATATATTTATACACATGTCTCTGAAATCAACTCATGTCTCATCTAGGGGTGACCCCGAATAGTCGATGAATTGATGCTTTGATTAGAGGAGCCTGATTCGACTACCAATCTAACAGTCAAATATTCACTGGGTTTTATTGATTATGCCATTTTGACTATATGGGGGAGGTCAAATGTCTGATTTCACATAGAACTACCGGTTTTCTTCCTATAAGTTAATATACAGCCTATTATGATAAAGCTGTAAGAATCTGAAAAGACTTAAGCTTCAAATTAATATTTTAAAGTGCGTGAATAAATCCAACCACCCCTATAGATTTATGTTTCACTTTCCATAATCCGTGACCGACAGAGGAGCATCTTGGCGGCAGGAGTATGTATATAAAAATCCCAGTCATAGTTATTAATATTCTGCATTGTAGTATGACCTGTTCACGCTGTGCGCTTAAGAGATATCACCGTAGTACTACAATGAAGTGCTTGACTCAAAACCAAATGCATCTTATATCAGGTAAATAATATATTCACGATATATATACACCGGCTGAAATGTTTTGAAATCACTTGTACCCTACCTGTTCGAAAAAATCCAGTCTCTGCCTGTGTTAGTTTGAGTCTTGGTAAAGTTTTAAATCCTATTATAATAAGACCATTATAGTAAAATGCTATGAATTTTTAGAGTTTAGCTGCCGTGTTTCTGCACATTGTTTCGTGAAGAACGCGTCCAAAAAAAGGAGTTCGCATTCAGAGCCCCGCAGATATGTTCATGTGCATTCGGGCACTTTTTGCAAATTGCCTATAAGTCTTAATATTAATGTTATGTTGTATAAATAACGAAGCGTATTCTATATGAAATTATGGGTTGAATCCCGTTGATTAAAAACTTGCTATCAAATCATCACTCTACTGGTCATCTTCAGCGCGTGCAGCTCAAAACAGAAATGCAGAACATTTAACTGCTAACGTTTTAGACTAACGTTATAAGAGCACAATTGTAAAAAAAAAAAAAAAAATTATGGTTTCGCCATCGTTAAGTGTTAGCTATCTATTTGTCAAAACATAAAACAATGACCCCGTTTATATCTGCAAGGTGTTCATTACACATTTTCCCATGGTGTTAACATCAGTAATTATGTTAGTCGAATGTCTGACTTGACTCTTGTTAATGTATTTTGCCCCGCCCCCCAAACATATGATTCGACTATCAGTTGAATATCGGCAAGATTCGAAAATTCCGATTCGACTATGAAAATCCTTAGTCGGGGACACCCCTAGTCTCATCTAAACACCCGAACTCGTCAGCTCATCTTTATTTTAGCATTTCCGTCAGTGAATACCCAGCCTGAAAAACACTAAAATAAATATCAAAGAAATAATACAGTTAAACAAGAAAGTAGCCTAAATAAGAAAGTTAAATACAGCCTGTCTATCGGACACGAGCGGCGCAGCGCAATAAAATATTCATTATAATCAGTGATGCTACACTAGATGCGGCTTGACCTGACATGACAAATCCTAGACAGTAAACTGCTTTGTCCTATTTATGAGGTACTGACAGAGAGTTCAAATGTCCTGTGTAGACACTAGACAGACAAAACCTGTTGCAACACGGTAGTGTTGCATCCTGTGAAGACACAGTTCACTGTTCCGCCACCAAGCAAGCAGTGCATTCCCAACAAGGTCCATCGCCCAACACAAAATTAATTTGCTGAATGAATAAACCGTATTTTCCTGCGCTCAAACCTGCCAATCTAAAGGAAATGCTATGTATGGTGTTTGAGGTAATTTGTAAATTACTATAGACTTATAATCTAAATAAAACATTTGCAGCTATTACTGTTATTACACTTGTATGCAAAATTTTGTATTATGCTTGCTATAGAGTGCATGACTTCACATGCAGTATTGCTGGTGGCAGTAGACAACCATCACAGTCACAACCATACTTGTGAATTTGCCTGCATGTAAAGTTATTATTCACAAAAAAAACAGCTTCAGGGCAAAGGCTGCATTTTTCCCTGTTAGAACTCAATAAATAGCCCTGAACTTAGTGTGCACTGATGTCCAAGTGCATGGATCAGAGAAGTTAAGTCAATTCTATGAATGTTTAGATTATTGTCTAGATTTTTAAGATTTAATTCATCCCCCAAAAAAGTCATAATTTGCTCACCCTCATGTGGGGGGTTATGTCAGAAGATTTGTTTTAAAGAGCATAATTTATTTCTAATTGGGATATCTACTTTCCTTAGTGTGCTTTGCAATGAGGCATAAGCTCTGAATCAAACAATACAAAGTGCAAAGCTTTAATGCTATTACTTAAGTAAGCAGGACTAAGTGTCCCGTGAGTGTAACTCTGCTGCTGAGTTATTTGATGTGAATGTATGTTGTGTATTGTGTATGTAAGTGTATTGAGACTGAGGCGCCATAACTGCAACAGACTGAATGTGCACTGTAGCAGATTGTGGAGCCATTTAATTCGTCAACAATCAACAATCTTGATATAACACAGCCCTGCATTTATGCATTAAAGCAAGTGTTTTCTGGAATGCATATTAATTCATGTTTCCTTTCACACATTGAGAAATGTTTTCTTCTTTGAATCGAGACTGGTCTGTGATTCTGCTTCTTAGCTGTGTTACAGCTCTTTTCTTTCAAATGAACACGTTTGTGTTCTGCAGAAATTTTGTAATCAGAGGAATAGTTGACTCAAAAATGGCAACTCTGTCATCATTTATACATCCTATTATACATGTAGTTTCAAACTTGTATGGTTAGGGTTGTCATGGTTATGGAACTTTGTCTGATGATTTAATTGTCATGCAGGAATAAAGTATTTTTGCTCCGAATTCACTTTTGCAGTAACAGTGGTTTTAATGTCCTCCTTTGTATCATCTTCCATAAAAATAGAATAGATGGCTCATTTTCCTTATAGTGAATGACCTAAATGACCAAAATTAAGTAAGAATAGAAAAACTTTTAAATTAAGACAGAATTTTAGTTTTTGGATGACCTGTCCTTTGAATAAAGGAACAATGCAAAGATTTCTTTGCCCTTTTACAATGTGATCTTTACTGGACCAGTGTGCTTGTAGGTAACATTGGATACCTCCATTTATTTGGAGAGAAGGATAACACAGAATTCCATCCTCACCTGCGAAAATACTGTGAAAGATTGGTTCCTATCATAATACACAGACTCGGGTTGAGAGATGTGTCTTGGTAGGGTTCACAAGGTTTCAATAAGCTAGACAGGGAATGGAAGGACAGCTGGTAACCTGAGAGTTTTCCCCTTCTGTTGCACTGTTTGCAATATGTACTTTAGATCGCTGGCATCCGATTACCCTACTGTCTACAGATTTTATTTACTGTGATTGTATTTACTCTGATACTGATACACTGTATCAGGGTAAATACAATAGTATGTTAATACTGTTTTTCCTTGAAGTTCATTAGGACAAGAGGCATCTGAAATAGTTTTTCATTGCATTTGTGAATATTATTCATCACAGTACAGATAAGAAAGGCAGGATATAGCATTATACATTATACAAAAATAGCATTTTATTGCATATTCCTACAACCATGAATCTGGAAACAAGATTTGAAAGAATATGAATTATAAAATTATAAAATTGTATATTTTGTTGTGCATTTATATAATTTCTTACAGTTCAGTTAATGTAAATAGCAAGTCGCCTAAATAAGCATAGTTGATGCACTTGACAAAACCTTAGCAAGTGCTTGCAGTTTCAGTTGCATTGTGTTGAATAGTGACATATTGCAGAAAGATAACTAATTTCACTTGACCTTGTTTCAAATGCTTCAGATATGCAGTGTTATTTGTCGCTTCATGTTTTGCCAAGTACATGATAAAACAGGTGACAAGGTTAACATCTGAATTGATTTAAGCCATATTTAGTAACCATAACGTCATAGCAACCACTGTTTTGCAGCAGTTTCATATCCCTCCCCCTCAAGCGTCCAGCATCTAGTCCTGCAGGACACAGATCATTAAAAGGCTTCAACGCTTTTCTTTGACATCAGCCATGCTACTTGAGGCCGCTTGATGTATTGGAGAAAGCTAATGATTTCTGTCCTCCCTGTTTGGGATGACGCAAGTCTACAGCTGAGGAGCTGCCTGCCTGTGCACATTCCTGCTTCAGGACGTCCCCTTCCCCCTCTTTACCATCCCACAATCCCTCCGTCTGTCATGTGTAAAAATGGCATGTTCCGTGCACAGGCCTGCCTGCGAATCACCTCTGAAACACAGCCTGTTAAAGACTGGCCGGACACTCATACATCTAATACTTATGCACACACACATACTGGATACACCCTTTCTGCCAGCTAAAGCAGACACACCCTCATGTGCATGCACAGGTGCCTATTACAGACATGCAAAGCTTGTGCTAATGAGAGACTTGATGACTCGGGCACTTTGGAGTGCTTTATGATATTCAGTAGTGGTTAACCCATTTGGGTTTTTCAGTGGCTGATTACAATATGTTAAAGAGTAGGGTGGCCTGCCGTAGTATTGGACACTTAAGTAACACTTAAAAATGTCTGCATTTCATTGTTTAGATGAGAACATTTCAAAGCAAATATTCTCTCCTCTGAAATTTCTACAGAACTAACTTTTGCATCATTTTGATCCAATAATCTGCTCTTGTGAGCTCGCACTGTGCGCCAGTTTGTGTGTGTGTGTTAGAGCTTAGATTCTCTGCCCGAGTTCGGGGTCGACCCGACCCGCGGGCCGGGCTGGGCCGGGCCGATATTTTTTTTTTCGGGCCCTTGATAAAGCACCTTCACGTGTCATGCGCAGCGTCTCGTCCACTGTGCGTGCTGTAGCTACTATTCAGTAGAATAAGTGCAACATGGAGCTTGAAGAAGCAAAGAAAAAAATTAAAACTTAAAAATTAAAAGGAGAATTAACTTTGAGCAAGTTTGGAGGAAAATCGGAGGTATGGAAACATTTTAAACAAGTTGTGGGGAGTGACAACATATGTGTTGGCTTTGTCTCGTGCATTAAATGTGGCACACACATATATATATATATATATATATATATATATATATATATATATATATATATATATATATATATAACTGCGCAGCTAAATGATAGAACCTAAATGATCTAGCACAGCAGCATCGGAGCCCACATATTAAAAATGGTCGGGTTTAAATCGGGCTCATAATTACAGTGAACGTGTCGGGCCGGGCTCGGACACAACGTGCTCTGGTAGGGTCGGGCTTGATTTGTTGGGCCCGATCTAAGCTCTAGTGTGTGCGTGTATGTATGTGTGTATATATATATATATATATATATTCATAGAGCGCCCTCTCGCGGCTGTAGACGGTAATGTTTTCTCTTGGTTCATTTCTCTCGGTTCATGTCAAATTAATTTAGATAAATAAGTCGCACCTGACTATAAGTCGCAGGACCAGCCAAACTATGAAAAAAAGTGCGACTTATAGTCCGGAAAATACGGCACTTCAGAGAGAGCTTAATATTTGCATGCATTCTGAGGCACGGGTTTGCACGCTTCGGGTGAGTACATGCACAATTCTTCTCACTGCACACGCGAGCATTGATCACATTGATCAAGAGTGAATGGTTTGTCCAAGGATTTTTTGTTTGTGTTTTTGTTTTTTTCTCCCCATCGCTATTGTTGTAATGTCTGGGAAACCAGAATGCGCATCCATCAACAGAAAGGTTATATTAGTTTAACCCAGTCTGTTTTACGTGCAAACCGTATTACAGATGCTTTGTCAGATTGAACTTGAACCGCGATTCCAGTGCGTGCCAAACTGTGTGGGGTGAACCGAACGGTTGTTTTTTTTTTTTCTTCAGCGAACCAATATATATATATTTTGCATTTGATTACTTTATTCAATTTCTGTACCTAAAAAAAACTGAAAAGCACCATTTATTTGTGTTTTTGTTTCTTTGTATTTATTTGTGCTGTTGCTTGTAGTTACATCTTGTTCTTATTTATTTATTTATTTATTTTTTATATGTATCAGTATAGCCATTTTTCCCCTAAACATAGCATTGCATAATATGTGTGTGTATTTATTGATGCTGGGAAACAATTAAAATTACTTTGATTGTGTTCGATTACTCGCATTCAAAAGTAGTGTATTGTGCACTTTTTTTCATTTAAAAGTAGGCCTACTGCTATGAACAAAAGTGTAATAACGTGGTTTGCAAACAAATTAGGTGATTTCTACAGCAGTCTTCCTTTTACATAGTAGCAGTTAAAATATTTAAAAACCATCTGTGAGGGATGCCATTTTTATATTTGAAATTCAGTGGTTGATCATCATTGCCACCTCTGCCTGGTGTACTATATGTACTTCATGTGTCTGTTTTGTCACTTGATACAGTTGACTAACAGGTTTTCTGTCCTCTCCTCTCCTCGTCCTCCGCTCTTTGTCGCCACCTCTTTACCACAGCAACAGGCGAAGATGAGAAGGATCGAAGACAGGAACTGATAATATATTTCTTTCATGCAGTTGAAAGCAAAGCTCTGGGGGGTTACTTCACAGGAGTGGTCCTCTACTGAGAGACGAGGGAGAAAGAACTGACAGTTTGAAAAGGAAATGGTTCACAGGACAGATTTGGTATGAGTGTTCTTGTGGGTGGATCGTCCTTTTAAGTTTCTGACAGAGCCAGGAAAGCCCTGGAGGTGTGTGTACAAATCATGGTCACTAGTTTCCCATGAGATGCATACTTAGTGATAACCTCACATGCTGTAATTATTGCCACCGAAAGGAGCTAGTAAAGTTTAGGTTGTGCCCCAATTCGCATACTGTACACTAAAAGTACTTTGATCATGTTTTGAGTGTGTAAGACATTGACCAAGACCTAAGTTATTATAAATAGTTTGTATAGTTTGTATTGCATGTTAGCATTAGCTAGGGCTGGGTATTGTTCAAAATCTTTTGATCCGGTGCCAATTTCGGTACCTCAGTTTTGATACCGGTTCCTAACGATGCTTTTTTCGATACTATATGTTTTAAAATCCATTTCAACATCAACACAAATACATTAAACACAAAACTTTTATTTTTCACCTTAATTAAAACAAATTCTGGTAACACTTCATACTCGGGATAACATTATTAATACAACTGTTTGTGCTTTTTGGATAGGGGTGGGCCATTCAGGGGCGGACTGGGACCAAAAAGTTGCCCTGGACTTTCTGGCCCAAAGCAGCCCACCACATCATAACGCAAATGCCCCTGTTTTGATGTCATTTATTAATTTAATATTTAAGTAAACAGTTTGGGGATTTGGGGATAAAAAAAAAGAAAAGAACAGCAGCTGTTCATTTAGCGACTCCTAGTGAGCGATACATGCTCATCAAGACACAAACATTCTTCTAGAACTCACACTTTGCATTCAGTTAGCAGATCCATACGAATCATGCATGAAATAGAAGTTTATAAACTCAAACGATAGCTTTATGTGCTTTACAGATGAACTTGAAGTCTTTATTCATTCGAGATGTTCAATAATAGATTATCTTTGGCTCGGTAATACAAGTTCATGATCCAATTAGTGAACCGATGATTCTTCGATAGATGAGTCAATCTTTTAAAATAATAATTTATTTTGTTTAACGAAACCAGTGTTTCACAAACTGGATAGATCTGCGGTGCAGGGCTCGCAAAATCGTTAGCCCCACGTCCCGAGTCTATTGTGTTTTCCAGTCCGATGGGCTATCGTGAATAGTGATGTAAAATTCCTAACTTGATTCGCGTTGTTCACTCGCTTGAAGGGGTGAAACGGATCGTAGCTGATCGTTTGCACTTGTTTCTAAATATTGCTGATTCAAGCGTTTTAAACATTTCGCGCGCGTTCGGAGCTTGCGCGCACTCATTCAGAGCACGCGCTGCGAGCAGCATTTCAGACAATGCGCGTACAGAGAATGAATTCATCTTGCGCTTATTGTAACTTTTGAATGAACACATACACACACAATTATATCAAAATAATTGTCTCTGCAAGTATTCTCGTAAACACAGTCGGTTATGTTTTAAGTGAACGTATACAGTGGCCTGCTGCTTAGAGAAATTCGCTGTACCGAATAAATCTGTCTCTCTCTCTCTGTTTTTTAGACGACGTAAAACGGGGCGTGTTTCAAGATACGCAATGGAGTAGACCAAACTAAACCGGGAGGGAGGGCAAAACACTCATCCAAACAAATGCTTCATTAACACCGGCTTTGGTTGCAATACTCTTATTGCATATGTTGCACTTTGCTGACTCGGCATCCACTTTTATAAAGTGTAGCCACACTTTAGACCTCTTTGGCATTGTAAAACGGAAACATTTTGAGAAAAAAACAAATACACTTGTGTTATGTGACTGCTAGTATCTTCAGAAAACCTCCCCGTCACGTCACGTGGTGGTGGACAGCCAATCACGGCGAATTTAGGTCCTTACATGCACGTATGCTACAAGCTCACACAGACACAGCCGCTTGGCAAAAAAAAAAAACAATGGCCGCTTGGCTTTTGGAACCGAAATTTGGCACCGAAAGATTAATAATTTTTCGATACTCATAGTATCAAAGTGTTTCATTCGATACCATAAAGGCATCAAAGTTTGGTACCCATCCCTAGCATTAGCACACTGTTTGCAGTGTGTATTAGCATTAGCTACAATTTTAAATGCCTTAATTTATCTTTACTTATTAGTATCGCCAACAGTATGAAAGTGTATCACCTATGTACCCAAGATGAATGTACTTACTAATTAGTGGATAAAAAGGGATTATGTTTTAAATATGTTGAAAGTAAAACTTTTATCTTTAGAACTTTATCCATTTATGGATAAATATAGATATAAACTGCTCTGCCATGCTGCTCATATTTATCATGGAGTAAAAATGCCCCTCCTACATGCCTAAAACAGGTTTCCTGTGGATAGGAATCCAAAACTAGGACTGGGCAGAGGTTGTCCTGCTCCACTTCACAGTTGCCAAGTGAAAGGAGAGTTTTATAATGTCAGGACATGAATTTATACAACACTTTATTCAAAATAAAGAACTGCCCATTCCACGCTTCATATGTCATTACACTGTTTTCTGTGTCATTGCACATTCAATCCGTTCGAGTATTTACATGCATTATTTAAATACATTATCGAGTATTTACATGCACTCTCAATAATTAGAAAATAAAAAAAATTGCTGCTTATTAGCATTGTTGAAAACAGCTTTTTTTCAGGAGTATTTGAAAAATAAAACGTTTAAAATAACTTTTTTTTATATATAAATATATTTTATAATGTTATAGCCTAGTCTTTTTGTCTTCCATGATCACCTCACATTTAAATTCAATTCTGGAAGAGCCATTACCCTGATCATGTGCTTTAATAACTGAGAGATCTGGTTGACACCCGCAAGACAGTAGACTGTAAACCATGTCAGAGCAATTACGTTTTATGGCCTCCTTACAAAGCATTTCCAGGTAGGTGTATTTTTAGTAATTAACTGGAAGACTTGATATATTTTTCATCTGTAGTGGGAAGAAATGCAAACAATTATGCAAATTTTATTCAAATCAGACTGTAGTTCCTATTTCAGAAATGTATTGACCCTAAAGAACAAAGTCCATCCCCAAATAATGATCCTGTGTATTTTTCACTGCGTCAAAATGTGTTGAAGTTATTTTTATTTATTTATTTGTTTTAACTAGTTTGTTTCATTGCAAGAAAGCAGCTATCAGTATTTATTTGAAGGGGCATGTATAACATTACAGTATTTTATAATTTTGTTACTGTATTTATATAATTAATAATATTTTAGATTTTTTTTTTGGGCTACAGTGCTGAAGTATATGGACCCTGTCTGTAAAAATAGACCAAGTCAGCATTTTATGGGATTTTCTGTAAGTGGGATCAGCTGTTACTGATACCTGTTATTGCAAATAGAATACGCTTATTTGGATTAGATTTAAAAAAAAAAAAAAAAAAAAAAAAAAAACATTGGGGCAAAAAAAAAAATGTAATCTTACTGTGATCACTAATGAGATGGAATGTACTCAGAAAAACCAAAAGACATTCTGTGATTCAGTGAAATGGAAACTTGTTGAGTGACTGTGATTAAATGTTTAGAAATGTTGTACCTTGTTTACATGACATTCAGATGAACAATACATTCTGTACCTCTTTTAATTTTTAGCTATGTAATTAATCTAGTATAATGATTTACTCTGGTTTGCCCTGACTAACCCTATCTTGTTCTCTCATTGTTTGTTCTGTAGGCGAGTTATCCTGCCTGGGAGGACTTTGTCACCAAAGGGGCTAAGCTACAATCTCAGTTAAGGTAAGAGCAGGCCTCCTGCATTACATGCCTCCCTGAATAGGGATTAATTATGATAATCTTGTTTCGAAAGCAGGAAGTGATTGATTATTACATCATTCTAGAAGGATTTGTCATCCAGTGTAAGAGGAGAGCTAATAAAGAAACATTTGGGAAATGTCTTTTATGGGATGCAATAATGCAGTGAAGAGACCGTGATGATGAAAGAAAGGCACTTTATAATAAAGAAATAATAAGTAGAGAAATTTAAATGTAGACAATTAGTAAAGGCGCCAAATTTAGATTGACACAAATGAAAATAAGGTGGTATAGTTTATTATCAAATGAGATTGAGTCAAAAAATTCTATTTTGGTAATAAACAGATGGTAATTTGTTGCACACGTACAAACACAAAAATCCGGATTTGAGCCACTTCCAAACGTGGTTTTAAATCAGATACATATCTGATATCTGGACATCTGACCTACGTCTAAACTAGAGCTGAAACAACGAATCGATTTAATCGATAAAAATCGATTATTAAAATAGTTGTCAACTAATTTAGTCATCGATTCGTTGCTGAATAACTTTTATTTGTCGTAAGCGGCTCATTTCGTGCATATTTCAAATCTGCCGTGACCAAAGTGTGGCAGTAATGAGCCACCGGAGGTTTTACTCAGCCAGTACAGCAGGAGAAGTAGCGAATAGCCAATAGCTGGCCTCATTTTATGTCATGTGCTTCCCGAACAGCGTCTCTGCAGCATTTAGCGGGATGTGGGAGACTGGGAGTACTTTACTTTGAGCCTTCAAAAAAGAAGAGTAACCTGTAAACTCTGCACTACTGAACTGTTTAAGGGGACGTCCACATATCGCGTCTTTTGCGCGCTCAAGTTTGTTATTTCCAACACCGCACCGCATCGAGTTAAAAACATCTCAACTTTTCAGAATGCTGCAAGCGCATCGCGGGTCATGTGACAAGAACTAACCAATCAGCTTCATCCTTTCCCGTAACAACGTTAAAAGCTCAGTCAAGATGAAAGCAACAGCTGATCATAGTTGTATATGGATTTCCATTTTGAAATAAATTTAGTAGCAGAGCTACTGCAAGCGATTTTTTTGAGCTGCAAATCCATTTATCCTTTGCTGAAATTTCCGCGTCTTCAAGGAGAGAGCACGTCATGGTTGCTTATCAAAGGCAGACGCCTCAGGGGCGCTTCTGCCCGAGCGCTTTGGAAAGAAGGAGAAAGCGGCACGCCTAGCGTTTTCCACACGTTTTTAGGCACGATATGTGAACGGCCCCTAAGACTTTTATTTGTGCAGATTCTCCAGTACAATGTTGTTTGCAAATGTTTAGTCGTAAAAGCTGATAACGTTGCTTTTTAACACTTAACATTTAAAGCTTTACAAACATGTTCTGTGATCAGCTTGTCGTTTACCAGTTCAAAATTCAGTCGTGCAGCCTAATTATGACTGAATGAGAGAGGTAAATGTTTAAAGATATTTGAAATGCACTTTTTTTCTAAGTATTCACTGATCTTTTTCACACAGCAGGTTTTTTGTGTGTGTCCGATTTTTTTTTTTTCTGGACAACCTTCTGATGGATTTTACTTTAAATTGTGAGTTCCATTCAGGTTTCATGCCATTGGCACTTTTTTTGAAGGATTGTTTACAATTTCACAGCAAAAGCTATAAAGCTGTTTCCCAGTAAATAATAAAATACAATGCACTGCAATTTTATTCTGTTTTATCCTTATTCTTTGTGAAAATATGTTCTGAAAGATTCCTTAATAAGCTTCGTTCGGGATGTTAAACTACTTTAGGAGCTCTAAGGACTGCCATGGTGAAAACATTATTTTAAATCTTGTGAAATTTGCTAGAGTATGGGTCAGTGTTCTGATTGCAGAAGAGTTCGACAAAGGATTACTAACACAATAAAACAACTCCAGGTATATTTTTGATGAGGATATGACAGTGCAAAATGGTTAAAATCTCTTAAAAATCTATGCTGAAGGATAAAGACCATTTATTAATAATTTACTTGGGGAAAAAATGGAAAAAACTAAAATATAAGTACATAAACCGATTAATCGTAAAAATAATCGACAGATTAATCGATTATCAAAATAATCGTTAGTTGCAGCCCTAGTCTAAACACGCATCTGATTGCCTGCAGAACTCCAAATGCGAGGGCGACACATTTGCCCATAAAGATCTATTGATATGGAAACTTTATTCAGGAGCTGGTTTTCAGTCCCTGCCCCATAAATTTTAGAAATACAACAGCTAAAAGGTACATTAAATTTCTCAGCAATGAGGTGATAACAGGTTTTATTCTTTCTTTCTATCTCTCGCTCTCTCTCTTTCTCATTAATTCATTTGAATTCATTACAATAACTATCATCTTGGCGCTACTTTATTTCACTAATGAATTTTACCTTCATTTTTGAGTGAGATGCTAATGGTCTATTCAGATTCAATGATCTGTGCTAAGCTAAGTGCTACCGCCGGACCCGGAGATCGGTTTAATGGATTTGAAAATGGTAAAACTTTTTTACCAGGAGTGTTCCTTTTAAGACTTGCAGTGTAAATGCAGCCTTTAATTCAACAGAATGTGGCATTTGCAAGCCTTTATACTTAAAAATAAAATAAAAAATAATAATGATTTGAACAAGACAAGTGGTTGACCAATATATAGGCCACAATTTGCAATTGTATTTTAAAATATCGGCATTGCCCAATAAGTTTTTCTGTTTGGCAGATGCCAAAACTTTTATTTTAATGGCGCATATATATACTTTTTTTTTTAATAAAATGTAGCTAAAATAAACTGTTTGCAATCAACTTACCTTAAAAAAATATAGTATAATTTGATTTAGTGTATCGGCTAAATGTAAACTTCTATGTAAAATGTCTTAGGCCATGTCCACACTCACACGGGTATTTTTAAAAACAGTTTTTCCTTCCATTTAAAAAAAAATCACGGTTCACATGAGAACGCAAACGCAGGCCAAAAAGCACTGTCAAGGGCATGCCAAACCAACAGGTGGTGATATAATCTCAACCGTAAATCCATGTTGGCCAATCAGAAGCCTGAAAAAGTTTCTAGTAGGCGAAGATAACAGCACTGGCTCTGACGTCACAAGCCAAAATGTACGTTTCTCGGTCTACACAACAACACTGCAACCAGAGTTTTTGAAAAACCTCACACTGGCAGGCGTTTTCTAAAATGTCCAGTTTCAGTGAACTGGTGCTTCATTTGTGTGTGGACGAACAGCCAAACCGCATAGAAAAAGCTGTGGTTTTACAATTAACCACGTTCGTGTGTACAGGGCCAGTACTAAATAAAAAAAAAAAATAATAAAAAAATCTTATTTTGTTAAAATTATTCACATTTTCACAGATTCTGCAAGGTTTTCCCAAACTTTTGCATGCCACTGTACTCAAGACAAAATTTGTTCTCATTTTGTGCTTGGGGTAAAAAGAAGTTTAAAATACCTTTGCAGTTATATGCTTGTAACGAATATCCATTTCCATGTCAAAGAAGGCGGAATCGAAGAATGCGTAATCACCACAGACCAATGGTAGTTCAAAGGTGTTTAAGGGGCCATAAATCAATGTAATACAGAAAGGCTTATCATAGGAAGAGAATATCATTTAGGTTAGCTGTTGGTTCCATTTTCACAGTGGATCCCCTCTGCCTGACCGCTCTGTTCTGTCCTTGGAGAGTAAACAGGCTAATGACCTTCCCAAAGGTCCACTCCATTCCTACAGATAAACATCAAACACACTCCACTCACACACACAATTACCGCTGCCAGCTCCGCCATCTGGACTGCCAAGAGCTGATCATGGTCTGCTTTTTAAAAGTTCCTCATGACTTTGGGCATTGCTAATGTTTTTGTAAACACAGTGTTGGGTAATGTTTACCCTTTGCTGTATATCTCCCCATATGTCTAGCTGATCAACATTACAGTACATGCAAATATAGATACTAGACGAGCTGGTTTGGGAATGGCTGCTGTAAATCTTAATACAAACCACCAATTGCATTTAAGGTGTAGTCATACTGACTTCATATGAAAAACTAATTTTTTTACATTTGTGAGACAGGCAGGTCAATGGCGATCATGTTTTGTTACTTTAAAAAGAATTCATGCATACAATGACTTTGATGCACCTATTAAGATGAACTGGGTTACAGTTTCTGGATTCAAAATAATTCTGATCATTTCTTGGGGCTTAAAGTAAAAAAAAAAAAGTGATATACCGGTACTTGTCTGTAGATAATTTATTAGTCTAATTTAAAGTACTAAAATATCTTAAGAATGTTTGGTCTTTTTGTAATGATTGAATTTATTCAACCAGAATTCAGAACTATCAGTTTAATAATACTCTTTAAACAGAAAGTAACCAAGTAACTTGTTTTTCCAGGGTATCCCTACCATTAACTCAACCTCTGTTCCTAGAGCCAGAGTAGCTCTTAAAGAGATGACTGTTGTGAGGCTACCTATCAAGCACAAAAGCTTTCGCAGGACTTGGGGGGCCGCTATGGGGAGGTGGGAGATTTGCTGAAAGGCTGTACTTTGTAGTTTGTATCACCTGATGATACCACAAAGCTCTCTCTGATAAGCTGAGATCTCTCTTCAGAATGAAGGCTCTGAATGGATTCCTACAATGGCACCATTGACCCTGTCAGTATGTGCCCGTGTCCCAGCCGATGAACAAGCAGAACTCTTTTCTTTGACCGTTTTCCATAGTCTGACCTGGGAGAAGGCTATAGATGTCTAATCAAATGATCAAGTGTATATGTAAGCTTTCAGATATAAAAGGGAATTATAGTGCATTGGTTGAATGTCAAATCAAGTTGGAATAGGAATTTTAAACAAGACCATCAGTTTAAGTGTGTACCATTTATACAATTCAATGCCTCTTTCAATTTTTTTTTTTTAGGTTTAAGTTGCCACTGGGGTGTTATGAAAAAAATTGTGTAATTTTTGCTATTAATTTAAATGTATATATTTAAAAAACTTCTGTTATTTAAATACTACTTAGTGATGTAGTGACAATATATATACATATTAATTTAAATAATATTTTGTCTCAAATATACTTTCATATATATATATATATATATATATATATATATATATATATATATATGTATAGAGATAGATAGATACCGTATTTTTCGGACTATAAGTCGCATCTGAGTATAAGTCGCATCAATCCAAAAATACGTCATGACGAGGAAAAATATATATATAAGTCGCACTGGACTATAAGTCACATTTATTTAGAACCAAGAACCAAGAGAAAACATTACCGTCCTCTTGGTTAATTTCTCCTGGTTCATGTCAAATTAATTTTGATAAGTCGCACCTGACTATAAGTCGCAGGACCAGCCAAACTATGAAAAAAAGTGCGACTTATAGTCCGGAAAATACGGTAGATAGTTTCAAGCGTTTTAGTGCTACAAACATTATAAAGTTTTTATACAAATGGATTGGCATTGGAAATAAAATTGGACAGTCATTTATCTATTTCATTACTGCTAAAATTAAAAATTGCAGCTGATTTTAAACGTCCTGATACTGTGCACTGTGGACTGCTGTGCTGTTAATATTGGCTCATTCGTCTCTACCTGGTGCAAGCTCCAAAAATCTGTCAGTGGAAATATTTGTCGTGATATACCTACTGTTAGCAAGAATCCAGTCAAAACCACTTTGCTTGTAGGTTTTTCTTATAGATAAACTCTTTCTCTTTCTGTCGTTCAGGACAACAATCATCGTCACTAGCTCATTCCTGGATGCTTTCCAGAAAGTGGCAGACATTGCAACGGGAACACGAGGTAAGATGAGATCTACCTTCTTTGTCTCTCTCTGCTGTCTCACCGCTCAAACAGTCTGTCTCTCCAGTGATGATAATGAGGAAAGCAGGCTAGTCGTATTTCACAGGAAAGGTTATTCATCAGAAATGTGAAGCATTAACTAGGAACACCTCAAGACTTGTCTAAATGTCTTTTCCTTTTTTAAGGCAGATGTGGGCCGTATGACACAAAAGTGTGAAGACGGCGTGTTTTATAGCTTCCTAATGATAGTTCTCCTGGTGATACTTCTTCACATGAAATCGAGAAATAAATTCACACGAAAGCTCTGGAATTTGACAGTGCATACTGCTAAAAAAAAATTGATTCGAAAGTATTGCCTGAGCTAATATATTTAAGATGATGTGTGTGTAAAATTGTCAGTGTTAAAACACTTTCTGCCAGTTTAAAGTGCAGTGAAGCATTTCTAGACAGACTCCCTCAGAAAAGTGTAAACAATGTAGCGTTAGCAAAACATTGCTTTGTTTGTTAGAGCATTCCGGCCAACCCAACAGAGCAATGTTGGCTGGACCAATGGAATGATTTGTGGGCGGGGCTATCTTTTTAAGTGACCAATGGCAGATAGGGGTTTGTTTGGGAATTCTGGTTGAAAACAAACATGTTTACATTTTGTTTGATGAGACACATTAAAAGGTATATCATACATCCAGATGTGAATTTTGATTAAAGCAGTTTCACTTTCTATATTATAATTTCAAACTCGTTTGTAGGATTATTTTGTTTATTCTTCTTGAGCGAGATTAAGGGAACCGTGTTTCACTTTCAAGATCAGCTTTTCCTTATCGTTCTTGCAATCAAAACGGAAAACTAGAAATGCAGATTATCCTGTTATGCTGTATATGTAGTGTATTATCTTCTTGTTTATACTATATTATCTCTTTGAGATTTGTAATTTATTTGTTTGCACTATGAGGTCTCACCTTAAGGGCAGTGTGTTAATGTCCTGAAATAAGCATTGTAAAATCCTGTCACCCAAGGTAGCGAATGTTTAACCCAAATTCACACAGAGCACATAGGAAGGTCATCAATGTATTGTTCTCTGCTCAGACAATTGGAGGAAGGCATGACCATCTCATAATGGCCCATACTGGGTTACATGGCTCCACTCCTTGTTAAGGTGACCTGTTCTTTTCTAAAGTCTTTTTGCTGTGTGTTTGCGCTCCGCGTTCTTTGTGCTGCCGCTGTGATTTACCCCTGACTGTTTATCTTGCTGATAGTCTATGAATTTTACCTTGATTTTATGTCACTGAACTCTGAATGAGATTAGCATAACATAAACATGCACACTGCTGCCCATGTGCCATTTTGAATCTGTCTTGAGTTGTTTTGTTTTGTTTTTTTTTTGTCTACTTAATGAATTTAATTAATGTAGCATAAATATTGGAAGTGTACTTCCCTTTTTCCATCTTAGCCTCTTTATTTAAGCTTCATTTTAGACTTGTATACTTATTGTTGATATGCTTCTTTTGCCTTGGATCTAATTAGTCTACAAAGAAAGACTGCATCCATAGTAAATCATTTGTGAGTTGTTTTGTTTGCAGCTGAAACCGGATCTGTTTCTAATGTCCTAGTCCACAGTTGAATAGGCCAATAGCAAAACAATGTTATATCTTAGTTCAGTTGTGAGTTGCATTAAATGACGTTATGAAAAAAATAAAGAAATAGCATTTCCAATTCCAATTTCCAATTCCAGTTTTCAACTTGGACAAATGCATAGAACGGCAATTGATGCCAGACTTCCACCTTGGAATCTTGTGAGGAAGTCCACAACAATGACGTCATGTGAAAGGTATTTATTTAGGCTGTAGACAGCATATCAGCTCACTAGGTTTTAGAACAGAGCTGTAGAATTAACTTATTCTGCGTTTCGTCCCAATTTGTACATGCAAATATTTTCATAGCCTAAGAGAATTAGTTTACCCAAAACACAGAAGAGGTCTTGACACGCCAGAAAAAGGGAGTGAAAGAGCGTTTAAAGATTTAGCTGCCAGTGGTGCTGCTGCACCTTAACACAAGAGAGCTGTCATGATTCAGACCTGCTGTGTCATGCCTTCTGATGGAAATTGTTGCATGAAATGTCTTTGTTTGGTGGTCTTGACTGTGTTGAGTTTTTTTTTTTTTTTCGCAGAAAATAAAGGAATGGTCTTTATGTTTGCATTGAGTTTGTGTTTGATTAGGAAGTTAGTGTTGACATGCTTGGCGCATCTTTCAGTTTTTCACTTTTACGTTCTTTAGATCATTGTCAGCTTTGTGTAGTAACTTTCACTCCTCTTTTCACAGATAAATTCATCCCTGATGTGAGAATTTAAGATCATTGATGCTAATTTGTTAACAGTAACTTCAAATATATTTAATGTAGCTTAAAAACAAACAGTCTCCGAAATAATTAAACTGATAATTATTTTTTTCTGCCCTATATTATAGATCTGTCTCCATGTTTGACATGCTTACTTGCTCTCTGTTGTCTGATTTCCACTAGGACCCCTGACTTGATTCTCAGTATTGATTATGTTGACGGGCATATCGGCTGCTGATCCGCCCACATCCCCCAAACCTGATCAATCGACTTATTGATCGCAGCTGAGACAGCTTTGTGAAACCAAACCATCTGCTTGGGGTTTCTTTCATTTGATTAAATTGCTGTTAAAAAAGTTAACTACTTTTCTAGGCAATTCATTTAAATGCATATTTATTTCAAATGTAATTAAAGCAGATTTTATTACAGTGGTAAATTAATGAACTAATTTACATTTACAATTAAATTATAGCTACATGCTGATGGGTATAATTTATGCTAACTACAATTATTTAATGTAATTCTAATTTGATTTAATTACAGTAATGTGCTGCTTGTGAAAAGTTATTTGTCAGATAGAAATGTCCTAACATTTATTAATACATATATTATGTATTTGTTTATTTTTGGATATTTAGGATTAGGTGTATATCGACCAATACACAGCATTCTGAGAGCAAATATTTTAGTGTAATATCCTGGTCACCATATTGATCTTTATTTTGAAATGTAATGACCAGGTGACTGGACATTATCAATCCAAGTCTAAGATCAGTGATGTTAATGAATGGTAAAGACCGGACCAGACCAGATCTCCAACGTAGCCTTGTTTTCCAACCAAAGATTGATTGCATTGATTGATGCATTTCTTTGTGTTCACTGTTGTGTTTTACTGGAGGTTATGGTCCAAAACTGCCTTGTATGCTCTTCATCAGTTTGTGATTTGCATTTTCGCCTCCATTTTCTCAATAACAGACGAGGGAAGAAATCGCCCCACTTCCTTATTTTTCTCTCCGTCCATCCTTTTTCTTGCACCGCACTTTTAAGGCAGCTCCTCAGAGGACAGCTGGTGGCCTAAATGTGCTGCTCAACAGCTTGTGCCCTAGCGAATAGAACAGAAATATCAAAGCAGGACATTCTAGTGTTCACTTCCAAGGTAAATTCTTCAACTTCTCTCACTAAACATTAGCTCTTGTTCTTACTGATGAAATAATCAACTATCTAGGTAGTTGCTCTTCATGAATACCATGTGTGTAAAGACCCATGGACAGCTGTATTAAGATGAAATGGGAAGAACAGATGAAGTGATGAATATATGGAGGTATAGTTGGAGTGGCCAAAAGCACCATTGCACCATCACTGTGCTGTTTTGGTCCTACACCTGTTTGGGACAGCGCCTGGTTCACAGCTGCCACACTTACACAAAGGGGCCTCACCAGCCCCAGTTGTCTGTAAATATGTGTGCGTGTTTAGATCCCCATACTGACCCTCAAACATAAGACCCCACTGCAAACATTCTAGATACAGGAAGGGTCAAAGTGCACTAGGAAGGCAGGATCAGTTTGTATTTGTTTGTGGGGAATTTAACCCAGTGAGAGAGCTGACCCTCACTACCCCCAGCTGAGAGTGACTGAGTGTACATTGAGCAAGTCCCATTCCCTGTCTACGTAGAGACTATGTATGTATGTATGTATGTATGCCATACAGCATTATTATAACAGCCTCTCACTTCTTGCTGACCTATTTACTCTTTATAAACTAGTTCCATATAGATTAAGTCCTAAACCTCAAAAAGTCTAAAGCAGGGCTTCCCAGCCTTTCTTCTGAGCCCTTTAAAGAGAGAGTTCATCCAAAACTGAAAATTGACAATTCAAACCTGTATTGCTTGCTTGCTTGCTTCTCTGGAACACAAACGGAGATGTTTATGAGTCTCTGACAAGTTTCAAGAAGCAAATCAGCATATCAGAATGATTTCTGAAGGATCATGTGATACTGAAGTCTGGAGTAATGATTCTGAAAATTCTCACTTTACAGCAATGAATTACATTTTAAAATATATTTAAACAGAAATGATGTTTCACAATATTACTGTATTTTTGATACAGTAAAAGCCTTCTTTCAAAAACACAAAAAAAAATCTTAAAATAAAAGACTTCAGTAATTTTACTGATAACCCCGCAATGAGCTTTCCACAATTGGAATTTGACTGGATAATGTATTCAGTGAATTGTGTAAAATCATGGTTTAGCGAACCATCAGCTGAAAAGTCCATTCAGTAAATGATTTAAGGATTTTTTCAGTAAAGGATTTATATGTTTAAGTGAGCTATCTCTTTAAGTATAGTATTTAAATTTGTGTTTCATGGCTCTTTTCTGTCATTCACTCTCCCTGATAAATCACACTGACGTGGACTTCACCTTTAGCAGTGATTTTCCATGCTACCGTATTTATTTAGTCCCTCTGTGTGATGGTACATTCTCTGTTGAAAAGACCTGCAAAAACTTGCCTTGTGAATCATAAGGTTGGTGACATGCAGTGGATGAGTTCCCTTAGGGCCGTTTTTAAAGCAGATGGTTTTTAAAAGAACAAAAACGTTTTTCTCTAGTCTCTTAGGGAACTCATGACTAGTTACCACAGTGGTAGACATTACATAATTGCTTGGCACACCCAGTGTTTAATCTGAAGTGAAACTGCCTCTGGAGTTTTAGAGATTCACATAATATTTACAGTTTGTTAAGGTACATTATGGCACATGAGTGTGAAATCCAACACTATGTACATCCTTAGGATTTATTCTCCCTATTCATTTATTTTCAGCATAATCATTCCAGTCTTCAGTGTCACATGATCCTTCAGAAATCATTCAAATATGCTGATTTGCCGCTCAAGAAAAATTTCTGATTATTATACATGTTGAAAACAGTTGTGCCGCTTCTTAATTTTGTGGAAACTGATACATTTTTTCAAAAAATTTAAAAGAACCGCATGTAAACAGATCTTTCATATAATTGTAAATGTTTTTGCATTCACTATTAATAAAATAAATGCAGATTTATAAATGGTTTAGGTTTATATCATGAACAGAGCTGTTACTTGAATAGATTTGCAAACACTTACATGATTGCTGCATTTCAAACTGCAAAATGCATATTGCACTCAAAAATGACAGTAAAAGTTGCCGTTTTCTCTCTGATTGGCTTTTTTTTTTTTTTTTTTTTTTTTTTTTTACTTTCTGGGAGTCAGAGTGCTTAGGTTTTGATCAGTTTCTAGGAGACAGAATGTCTAGGCTGCTACTAGCTATCATGGTGTGGCATGTAAACCAGTTATCTATGAGCACACTTGCAATTCTTTTTTGTTAACAAAATTATAGCTGGTTTCAGATTTACCTGCCCCCAAACATCATAAACTGTGGTTGTTCATTTTATGTCCATCAGGCAGTTTCTTCCTGTCTAAATGGGAAGTTATTGGCCAGAAGAAGCCTCAACTTGGACTTGATGTTAGGCAGAAGTTTATCTGCAGGAGACGGAAACTTACAGATAAGCAGAAACTGTGAACACTGAATCATGGCTTCATGGAAAAAGCGTCATGCATCAGGGACCTAAAAAAACTGACATTTTCATTCCACAGCTTTTATGTAGCACGTTTTGTAACTTTTTATAAATATATCAATAAAAACGCAGGCGTCTGAATCATGAGCAGGCGTTGAATGTGGAGTCTGTGCTGTGGAGTGAGTAGGGGTGAACAGTGATGGACTGTGTAACACGGACACACTGGATGCTTTTATGTGGCCCGGGCATGAATGGGCACTGGCCAATCTAGCGTTTAAGGAACGAAGGAAAAAAAGTGAAGTTTATTTTGGGCTGTCTAATAGAGTGGCAGACGGGGGAGTACAGTTGCAAGGATGGGGATGACTTTGTATGGTTGTGTTTAGATGGAAAAGTGTGAGATCTTTGAAATTCTTGTTTTTGCTAAACACATGCTGTCACTAAAAAGATGCAATAGAGCTAAAAAGCTTTCTTTTTTTATGTTTATTTGAGGTTTTGTCTGAAATTTATCATAGCATATGTGGTGGCAAATTGATTTGGATCGTGTGAAGTGGTCATGTTGGCTATGGACAGAGTGTGTCATGGGGACCACTTTTGTACACTTCTCGTTTTTATAGACACGTGTTGAACCAAACCCAGATGTTACACAATCTATTCCTACAGATCATCTGCTTGTAGAGGAACTTCTCTTGGGCATCTCGTTTGTGCCTTTCCCTGAACCCTACGCTATAACACTTTACAGCGATGCCTGTCAGGTCTCACCAGGAGATTACATTTGCGTTGTAGGGCGTTTGTGTGGTGGACATTTTAAACTAGCATAACCCAGTGATCGTTTGGAACACAATCTGCCTGGAGCTTTTATCTTGTTTTGAGGCTTGTGGCTAAGTGGGCCCCCATGACTCACGTGGAGAAAGGAACCAAGTGGTACAAACCCAACCCTGTGATCCAGCGGAGAACATCCTCTTTCTGTCCATGCCTTTAAAAAAAAAAAAAAAAAAAAAAAAAAAAACACACAAGTCGATGTATTAGATCATTTGGCCAAGAAGCAAGCTTATGTAGTTTGAAATAACGGAGAATGAACACGATGATTGTTGTGCCCAGTGAGTGTTCAGGATATTATCATAGCTTTTAGAAGCAATTTCTTTTTTGCTTAACGATTAGTGTGTGTAACAATGCCAGCATACAGTAACTATAGAATAGGAATATGGAAATATTTAAACACAAAAGTAGTGTAAACTAATTCTATAGATAGATAGATATCTCAAGCTTTGTATGAGGAACAGAACAAATGTTATACTACGGTACAAAACTTTTGGATTTATTCATTCTTGTGCTCAGCAAGGCTCCATTTAATTAATCAAAAATACATTTAAAAAAAAACCTGTAATATTGTGAAATACTGTTAGAACTTTAACAGTTTCTATTTGAATATATTTTAAATGTAATTTATTCTGTGATGCAAACCTGAATTTTCAGTATTATTACTCCAGGCTTCAGTGTCACATGATTCTTCAGAAATCGTTCTAATATGCTGATATGCTGCTCAAGAAAGAGTGTTGAAAACAGTTGTGTTGCTTAATATTTTTGTTGAAATCCTACATTTTTTCAGAATTCTTCTATGAATAAAACTTCACAAGAATAGCATTTATTTGAAATGGAAAGTTTAGTGAGAATATCATAATTGGCATCTTAGCTGGCATTAAGCTAATTAAGACTTTTCTGAATTGAGTGTCCTTGAAGTCCATTCTGTTCATGTCTGTTCTAAATACTAAATTCCTGAAATAATCTCTTCCCAATATGGTTTCCACTAAACATGGGCACCACATGAAGTTCAATGAGTTTGACTCTGCCAGCCTTCCTACAACATGATCTTGCTCCCAAAACAAAAGCGACCTTTAGCCGGGCTCTTTTTTAGTGTTTGACTCAGTTGAAGGCACTAGGCAGCTCTCAGCTGACTGATATGGTGGTATGTGTTTAAAAATGTCCTGCCAATTTATGACAACTCTAGTTATTTTCAGATTTGTTGAATGACAACCTTTGTAGGTAAGAGGGTATGTTCCACAGTGCTAGCACACTGTAGTTTGATGAATCTTGTTGTTGTGTGTTGCACGTGTAGATGCATGAGTTTGTGCACATATTGTGCTATATATTAAGGAATGATAATACAGACAATGCCTAAAGGTCAGGAAGGACTGAGGATGCCTTGGTATGCAGTTACAGATCATTTAAAGTAAGCTTAGGGAGGAAACCGTGGTTTACGAGAGTATCCTGACCTTGGTGTGGAAGACAAGCCCCTGACCGTTTCCTTTGGAAACACGCACGCCCCCCCCCTCCCCCTCAGTGAAATGACCGGTGACCTCTCTGTCTCGGCCTTTAACTATTTTTGGTTTGAATTTGAACATAACACAGAAAGCAGTCATCACGGTCACAGTTTGGCGACACTTCATTGAAATTAATTATATGGTATGATGTTGCTAGCAATATAGTTTGACTAGGGCTTTGTTTCAGGTTTTGGGGGGTGAAAAATTACACATTACATTACATTCTGTAGAACAGTTTGGTTGCGGTTTCTTTTTTGGGGGGGGATAATAACAGTGCACAGTGACTCTGAGTTTTGTGTGTACACAAACCCTCACAGATGCATGTACATGTTTTCTTGAAGACATTTGCAATTCATTATCCCCTGAAGGGCACACATGACCTGAATGAAGCTGAATTGGCAGCCCTTCAGTTCACTCCTTCCTGAAGTCCATGCAGGATGGCTGGCGATTCTGCTGACATTGCCTCTAGCTGATCTGTTAGGGTCAGCCTTCATTGACAAAGCTCCCTTATATAGACGAGCTTTTCTTTGTATTGCTCCTTCATCTGAAATCACATGATTCTCAACTCGGAGCTGATCAAATCTTGCAGTATAGGGAGAAATTCCTCCTTGAATGTGATTTATACCTGAATTTCTTTCTAATATATGATTTTATAGCAAAACTTTTTTTTTTCTTCGACCGTAATTAAAGTTCTTGTGCTGAATGCCAATATTTGCCCTCTGGGCCAGAGAGATGTGGTTTATACAAGATAATTGATTCCTATTGGGAATATTTCAGTTTTTGCCAGAATTTGTTAACCTTTCTTGACATTTTAAAACTTGTTCACACCAAGTCAGAATTTTTTTGTCATGGAAAAACTAAATAAAGCAATAAAGCAATGCCTATGAACTAGGGCTGCACGATATTGGGAAAAAATGTCTGTCCTGTCCTGTCCTGTCTGTCTCTCTCGCGCGCGCTCTCTCTCCCTGTCTCTCTCTCGCACGCTCTCTCTCCCTGTCTCTCGCGCGCGCGCTCTCTCTCTCTCTCTGTCTCTCTCTCTGTCTCTCTTGCGCGCTCTCCCTCTCTCTCTCACGCGCGCTCTTTCTCTCTCTCTCTGTCTCTCGTGCGCGCGCGCTCTCTCTCTCTCTCGCTCTCTGTCTCTCTCCCGCTCCCTCTCTCTCTGCCCTGTTAAACTTGCATGTGGTTTTCAGTCCTGTCAATTATAAACTTTCACTCTATGATGGTTAAGCTGTGCAATTAATCCGCGAATCACATTCGTCAAGGGCAGGGGAGTAGCTGGCCCGTACAGTTAATGAATAACGGATCAACTACGACAGCCTACATCGCACATCCTGCGATGTGACTATCGTGGATTCGTACATCACGATATCGATGCTTAAACGACACATCGTGCAGCCCTACTATGAACTATGTTCTTTAAGCAGGCTGTTTTTTAATTATAGTTTAAAAACGTGTGTTTGTGTGTGTGTGTGTGTGTGTGTGTGTGTGTGTGTGTTATATATGTATATATAATAATTTTGACTAACAATTATTATTAATAACGATTTTGCAATATATTTCTAAGTTTTTTTTTTGTGTCATATGTTCACATTAGAGTTCATGCCAAATAGAAAAGTGAACTATTATGTATGGAGAAATGTACTTAACGGATTTATGCAATAATGCTAATCAGATTTGCTTACATAACCTGTTTCATTAAAACACTCTTAATGTTTCACTTCCTCAATTGGGGTCATTAAGGTTCAACAGTCTTTCAAGGTCGTTTCTTTCAGTATTTTTCTGGTGTGAAACCAGCTGGGAGTGTTGTCCTCTGGCTCATGTCAGTGTAGTGAAATACATTTTTGTAATTTTGCATTATGAGAACCCTTCTCCCAGTAGTAAAGTTTAGTTGGATGAAATTCAGGTGCTACATTCTCATGCACAGTTTGCAAAACTTTTTCCTGAAAACTATTGAACTTCAAATGAATTTGGTTGAACTGCTTTAATGTTTTAAGCACGTCCGCAAGCTCAATGCTCACATTATTGCATTATGCTTGCAATCATGCACTGTTTTTAATATTCTGTAATACCCTACTCTGTACCTAATGTAAAAAAATATATATTTTTAACAAATGGAAAGTAATACTTTTATTCATATTTTTTTTTGGTATTACAGGAAAAACGAATATGCTTCTGAACAGTTATGTTTTATCTTAGTTTTGACTTAGAACCAAAGTCAAAGCTTTAGCCTGTCTCTAGCACATACTTGACTATGAGTTGCTGTCATTTTGTATGTGCGAGTATGATCAAGGTGTGCTGCGTCTGTGTGAATGGACGTCTTTGTCCACAGAATGGCATCTTTTAAGCATCATATCACAGACAGCAGTGAGTGCTTGTTAACTAAGGTTTCATTCTTCGGGCCACTCTCTCAATCTGAATGAATATATTGTGACTAACCTGCGGTCAGAAAACCTCAATAGAGAATCTGAGATCGAAACGGAGCACTGCGAATCCTGCTCCAATGAGCATTCTGTCCTCTTTAGCTCTCTTCATACAACCAGCTTACGTGCAGGGAAATTAAATTGTGGCTAAGCGAAAGCTTTTCCATTGAGGAAAACGTGGAAATGTTTATGGCTCTTGAGCAAACATTTAAGGTGATGAGGATGCCAGCTAGGTGTTGTTCCTCTGAGGTTGTGTGCAAAGGCTTGGTTTTATGTTGAGTTATGGACTCTTTTTCTAACGGCACAAGCGAGTGGAAAGTATTTGAGTGCTGACGGAAACATATAGTCTCTCTTTCAGTGATAAAGACCGTCTTTGTGTGATTAAGACGATTAATGGTGATCATACATCATATTGGCAAGAACAGCGAAGAACCTTTTTGTATTCGACACACAGATGTGCTTGAATGTTTTAATCTGGTTTCAGAGAGACTAGATTTGTATTTAATATTGTAACTGTTTTATAAATAACTTTTTTTATTAATAATTACTTGTTTTCTTCAGGTAAAACACAAACTACCTTCCAGTTGAGCCCACCTTTTTATCTCCATCATTTTGGCGCTAGATTCAAACCTACAAAACTCATTTAATGAATTTGTCTGCTTATCGCTAGGCCACAACTCCAACCTAACTGATCTAAAAAGTTATATTCTACTGTTTTGGTTTGAGTACATAGCCACTAACAGTTGATTAATCTGATTCCGACAGTAACTAACTATTGTGGTTTCCACCAAGCATAAATGCTTTTAAAGTGGCTGGAAAATTGGCACAGTGGTGAAGTTTTATCACAAGAATATACAGAGTGGCGCAACCAGCTTGATCGGTTACTTTTAAGAGGAATTAAAGAAGGAAAAAATGAATTTCAGACTGTTTTTACATTGGATTGTCTGGGGTTTACACTCAAACACCTGTAATTATAGAGCTAGAGAACTGTTCTTACAAAGTTTGAATTGTTTGAGAGCTCTTTATTTGTTGATTGACACCAGAGACATTTGAAAGTTTAATGTCTTAACCCCCCAGCAGGTAACGTTGAGATCTTGCGTGTGAAATGTCTTGGCAGTAATGCAACTTATTGTGCATCAGCCCAAGGCGTCAGGGTGTGACGACCCACCTCCCCGAATCATTTGACTTCAAAACCTCAACAGAGACCAGTTGGTGACAGTAGTCACTGCTCTTAAGATCAAGCATCACGCAAACAGCAACAAAAAAACCAGTGAGGTGCATGATATGACATGTCTAGTCTTGCAGGAGGAACAGTCAGATTCTAGAGCGTACACATATGCTGCCCCCGGCTATAGACCTGGGGAACACTCACAAGGAAGTACTGTGACACAGATGTAGTTTCATGACGAACTTCAATGGAAAAAAGAGAACAGTATTAAGAATCTACTTCAGTTAGGAGGATTATAGAATTAACTTCAGTGATAGTTAATGTATTTCATTTTAATTAGCGATAAATAGACGGGTGTTTTCACACTGGAGTGTAAATTTTGACTCAGAGCATTAGACTTTTAACTTGCAATATGCATCAAGATTCACTTTATTTTTGTTTTATTGGATGTTATATAATATATATTTACGTAAGATGTAGCTAAATGATAACGGGTGCAGAAAATCAGGTTTTGTGGGAAAATTCAGTTGACAGCATTTCTTCAAATCTGAAATGAGGAGCAACTACACAGAAATTGAAAATTTTGTAAAATAATATTTTAAATGAAAATCAATAACAAAATGATTTTATTATTATTATTGAAATATATTACTGTTAAATAGTATTTTAACATTGAATTAAATTATTAAATGAATGTAAATGAAGTGTGGACTGAGACTCTTTTCTCTCTAAAGAGATCTGAGTCCAGTTCCGAAGCCAGTGGGACAATGTGAATGATGACAGAATTGTTGCTTTACACTTTAATGGTTCACTTAAATTTTTGCTTATTTTGAAGAGGACTCAAATAATGGAAGAATGAAACTGAAAGAGAAGCGAGTGTGAAGGGCAGGTCTTCAGCCAATAAGAGAAACCGTTCTGTGCATAATTAGCATATTGCATCAGCTACATCCAGCAGTCCAGTATAAAGTGTATCTGATTAGACGGTTTAATGCCAGCATTGTGACCGTTTGCACAGTCTTAACACAATTTAGTTTAATATTTCACTCACTGTGATTCACAGGATAGATTATGCTAATAGAAATTGTTATTTCAGAGTTTCTTTAGATAATTAGTTTTGACTCAATAGATAATTTGACCTTTTATGTGTTTATGGGTGGGCGTGTTAATGGATGTATCATTGCAGTGTAATGCATAATCTAACTAATTTATCAGCTTTTGTAATCAGAATTATTTATATAATAATTTATCATAGAGGCTGTTAGTAAGCCAGTCTAGTCTATGCCTGTTAGCAAGTAAATAGTTGAATTGTCTTAGATCAAGTGATTGATTAAATAAAGCTTTTTTTTAACTGTGCTTCTCAGCTTTACATGTGCTAGCCCAAAAATGTAGCGTCTTATGTTTTTCTTTGCTCAGCTGATTTTAGGTGGGAAAAAATTCAAACAAAGTCCAGCTGTGTGTGTGGGGCCCTAAACATGGGCTGCCTTTCCTGATTGTGAGAGAGTGATTGTTTTTCACGGTTTTCCTTACCTTATCATTTGAAAAAGAGTCAATGGGTTATAATGAATACAATTCATAGCAATCATTTCAAACACACTGTATTGGGATGATAAATTCATTTTAGCTAGATGAAGAAAATAAAATGTGAGAAGCTTCCACAGTGCATGTCTTTGTACTGAATCTATGATCTAGTTTTGTGCATCAAGCTTGCTGTAGTAACCAGTGATAATGAGCGCATGGGCTTGAGGGGTTGTGGAAGAGCTGCTTTCTCTGGCACCCTGTCTGTGGAAAGAGGTTTGTGTGAGCGGTCTCTTGATGAATGTGTTGCTGCAGTGATGCATTAGTGTGATTATGCAGAAGCTAAGTAATTGACCTGTTTTTATTATTATTATTATTATTTTCAGAATAATTTCTCCAGTCTTCGGTGTCACATGATCCATCAGAGACTCTAATATACTGATTTGGTGCTTCATAAATGTTTCTTAATATCAATGTTGAAAACAGTTACACTGCTCTGTTTTTTTTTTTAAACATGATCTTTTTTTCTTCAGGATTCTCTGACGAATAGAAAGTTCAAAAGCATGTATTTGAAATACAACTCTTTTGTAATATTATAAATATCTTTACTGTCAGATTTGATCAATGTGTAATAAATATGAATTTCTTACAAAAAAATCTTACTGAAACTTTTGAACAGTAGTTTATTATGTCATATATAACTTGTTAACTTTACAGAATGAAGAATTTAACATTGTTTTTCAGTTCCCAGTTTCTTTAAATTCTTTAAATAATTCTATACGTTTTTGTATTTAGAGAGGAAATGCTATGTCTGTATGTGTCCTGTCCTCGCCTCTCCTGCATTCGAATTTTTGGGCAAACGATTCCTTTAATCCTCGTTAATGAGAAATCTGCCTTGCTTCATTTGAAGCACACATTCCTGTGAAAGATAACATGAGTTATGTTGCAAGCTGTCTGAGACATGTTACAAAATGAAGCCCATTCAGCCACTTATTAAAGAGAAAGAGGGGGAAAGAAAGGAGTGAAGAGAAGAGAACAATGTGATGAAACCGTTCTTTCAGGACTCATGAGCAACATGTTTTTCCTCTTGGCATTTCAGAGTTTCTGATGGAGCTCTCAATGGAAGATTTTGAGATTAAGGACACTGATATTAATTTCCATTCTCTTTTTTTTTTTTCCTCCAGGAGCAACGAAAGAGATCGGATCGGCTTTGACCAGGATGTGTATGAGACACAGAAGCATTGAGAACAAGCTCAAACTATTCACCACGTACGACTATTTAATTCCCTTTTGTTATTTATAAGCTCATTAGTTGAATTGGTAATAAAGATTATGTATTATACAAAGCGTTAACTGTGTGTGTGTGTGTGTGTGTGTGTGTGTGTGTGTGTGCAGGGCTCTCATGGATAACTTGATCACTCCTCTAGAACTGAAAATTGAAGAGTGGAAGAAGGTTGCCAGTCAGCTAGATAAAGATCACGCCAAAGGTATCAGCCTCCTTCCCTACATGATATAATCAGAATTCAACAGGTTTAGTATTTAATCTTTGTGTTGGAAAAAGAGCACAAAGTACAGAAGGAGGTAAAGTATTATTTTGATCCTTTAATGGAGGTTTTTCAAGCTAAGTGGGTTGAATTTAAAGGCAGAGTTAACCTAAAAATTAAAAGCTGGTAAAACAAGTTAAAGCAGAATAAAAACAATACCTAGAAGAATATCCAGGCTGTTTCATACAGCATGTTCAGACACTATAAATTAATAATGTACACAAACAATTAAATTGTTAATTAAAATGGTAATAGAATCCAGTATTTCTTTATCCTTTGAGATAAGAGTTTATTATACTATGAAGCAGTTTACATAGAAATCTTAAGAGGAAAAATGGTTATGACTGTTAAAGGCACAAAAACTTGTTGACCTCAGTGCAAAAACAAAAAAGTATATCACCACTCCTTTAAGAATATCACTGTCAGAAAACCTGTCCTCTTAGCTGCACACTGTTAATTATTAAATGGCTCTTAAGTCTGTGGGAGTCCCTCAGACAGTTATATTACAGCTCACAATGGATAATTTATTCATAAGAACAATCCATTATATCATATAAAAGATCAGGCATTCAATCAGTTAGCTTGCAGTTTTCCAGTAAATGCTCAGCTACACTCACGCTATCTCCAACACGTCTGTCTGAGGTTTCATTTGACATCACCACTGAACTTATTCATATTTAGCTTTTGCTTCCACTGAAGAGGCTAATGTTCCTCTTTCCCTGTCTTTGTTTTTAGAATATAAGAAAGCACGTGCAGAGATCAAGAAGAAATCTTCTGATACGATTAAACTGCAGAAGAAAGTTAAAAAAGGTAAGATCTTGATGCTTAGATAAGACATCTTTGAATGAAAGTCACTGAGGGTGAACACCTTGGGTAAATAAGTGTTTTATTGAGTTCCTGAAACATATGAGTTCCTGTTGTCTTGTTACACACTCGCAAACTCTTTCTCAAATTTCAGCATCTGATGTCTTTGTCTAAAAACAATAGGACATACCCATGACTTCTGTTGATGGCGCACCCTGTGTTGTCATTATACCACACCCTGTGTTGTCATGGCATTAACCTCGGCCATCTTGCCCCTGGTCATAAGGAGCATGTTAACTGAATGATCAGTTGAACTTTTATTTTTACAGCTTGACAAAAAAGTATATCTAGCCAAAATCTAAGCAAGTAAATTAACTGAATGATGAGGCAGTTTTACCAACAGGAGCGTATACACTTTTTGGGAGAATCTCACAACACCTATAAAGAACATGTCTAGGTCATATTTAACCATGCATTAATGCATTAAGACAATAAAGCTTGTTTGTAAAATTAAGATCCATTTTGACGTTATTTTTATAATTTAAGCACATTCATCCCCAAATTCTCATTATTTATATTTAAAAAAAAAATCCAGTTATCCAACAATCCAATTGTATTTACAATGTAAGTATTGACTTTGTACAGTTTTTATATTGTTTAAAATAAAAATTGTATTGCAAAAAATGCAAGAATTACCAAAAAAATAAAAAGTGAAGTTATTTTTGGATCACTTATATAGTATCATAGTATTTATTAATATTTTGAATCAACTTTTACATTTTTGATGAATGTTTTTAGTTTTAACAAATTAATGTGTGGATTTTTTGTCTTCCTTTTTTCTAAATATTTATATTTAACTTTTATTAATTAATTTATTTCAGTTTTAATTTAGTTAGTGATTTAGTAACTACTCTTGTTTTATTTCATTCTAATTTCTGTCTAGGTTTTTTTTTTAATCTAATTGTATTTAATTTCAGCTTTGTTTTAATTAATAAGTATTTTTAATAGGTTTGGCTTTAATTAACGGTCCTATGACATGAAAATTTCGCTTTCTGAGGTTTTTTAACATTAATATGAGTTCCCCTAGCCTGTATATGGTCCCCAAGTTTCTAGAAATTTTAATCGGTGTAAATCGAGATTTTGCTATCTTTCTCTGCCTTTGAGAAAATGGAAGCTCAAACGGGCTGATCTTCAATCTCCTCTTTGTGACGTTGTAAGGAGAATTGTTAACCCCCCCTTTCTCTGCTTTGCCCGCCCAAATATTTACATATAATTCAGTCGCAATGTCAGCACAGGCGTTACAAACAGACTTCTACGATATGGATTCGACAGCACCGGCACAAACAGTGAGTAACCGTGTTCATTAATGCCTGATCTGTGATCAATGATTTCTGATGTGTAGCTAATTATTCAAGTTCACACAGACTTTTTCTAAATCGTTTAATACTGTTTATGCATCATTGAATCAAGCCAGTGACTAAACGATCAACTTCACGTTGTTTCTCTTAGTAGCATGAAACAAATCTGTTATTTAAATTGTGATTTAACTACAGAGAGCGATCAAAGAACGCTCCCTTTATTTTTTTCGGAGCTGTCACACATCGCGAGTAAATCTGCACACTTGCCCAAACTGCCGTTACAATGAATGACGCTGTTATGCTGCACAACAAAGCTCTTACTGTATTCATATGGTGTATTCATGTGTTTGCTGTTAGTTGTGGTGAAAGCACTTTGTGAGAGAAAACGTGTTGCAATAATGACGAAATCACTGCATTCACGCGATAAACAGACTCGGTCTACTCAATGCTCATCACTGCAGCCTTTCATGTGATGGGAAAAGATCGAAAGAATAATTATATAATCAACAAATCCACGATTCGTTAATCTCGACAGCTGTATATATATATATTTGAGAGGGGTTCCACATGTAATACACATTTCAAATGCAAAGATGTCAGCCAATCACAACAGTTGTCGTTTACTTGGAGTCTCACAGCAGACACGCCCCTTAAACAGAGCATTCAAGCCAGAGGGCTAATATCATGATATAAAAATGCTTTTTATTTCTAAATTTTAAATGTAAAAATCATACTAACAATATAAGTACACCTAAGGAAACATTAAAAAGCATTTAAAGAAATGGAAATAATCCATGTCATGGGACCTTTAATAAAAATGCTGAGTTACGGTAATGAGAATTTTGGGAGGTGGGAGTACGTATAACTCTCATTAAAGAATAATATTGCAATGCAAACAATAGTGCATACATTTTTTTTTTTTGTTGTTATTTTTTACAAAATATAAATACTTTTGATTTTAGTGTGAAATGGTTTAGATGTGACATTAAGCTTCTTGTATTAAATGGTTAACAAAGACTTCTTTAAATAAGATTTGAATACTGTTGGCATGTGGCATGAAACGAGTTTAAGATGGAGGAAGAGACGTGAGGGATAAATGGAGCCGTGATGAATTGAATACATGGAATAGATGCGGCGAGAGAGATAAATGCATATGCAGATGTGTTCTGTCATTATGGTGGGTGTCGTCTGCTTCAGCTGTGTGTGTGGGCAGAGACTGACTAGAGACTGACTCTTCACTTCTGCTCTGGTCTGTTTGAGGGGTCAACACTCCCGCTGCTCTATATTCTGCATCCACCCTCATGCAAATGCTTACTCAACATTTCCAGAGGATATTATAAAAATTACTTTCGCATTTTTTGTGTGCGCATACATAAAAACCCATGATCGGACTTTCTGGTGCAAAGGTTCCTTGAGTATTATAATCTGCTTTCCGAGGAGCCCCTTTCTAATATATAGAGACAGAGATATAAATATAGCTCTATATACAAAGTTTGGGATTAGTGAGATTAAAGAAATAAAGACTTTTATTCGGTAAGGATGGATTAAATTGATCCAAAGTGGCAGCAAAGACTTTAAATTGTCACAAAAAGATTGATATTTCAACTAAAATGTTGTTTTTAAACTCTGCTCAAAGAATTCTGAAAAAAGAAATGTTTCCACCAAAATATCAAGCAGCACTTCTGTTTTTAACATTGATAATAGTAAGAAATTGATCTTGAGCATCACATCAGCATATTAGAATGATGTCTGAAGAATCATGTGGCACTGGAGGGACTGTATGGAGGGTGTTTTTAGGGGGGGGAAACTAGCATATGAGGAAATGAGCCGTTTTTGATAGAACATTGTCACCAAAATAGCTTATATCTCAAGGCCACACAAACACTCAAAGAGGAAAGAGATCTCCCGTCCTTCCTTCCGTTGGTGTGTCATCTTTCCAAACACTGGGAAACACTCCCTTTCTCTTGGAAGGGTTCTTCTGCTGCTGCTGCACGATCTGTCTCGTCATGTAATTTAGGAGTAGTGTGACCTTTGATCCGATGTGTCTTTTGGTTTAATAGTAACTTACTGATTCTGAAAACTTAACCAAAGTGAAACCTGTATAATAATGCTGAACACATTTCTTTGGGAATATTAACATCAGAGATTTTGTTCAAATTCATTAGTAATTCTCTGGGAGACTGTTTGTATCTCCATGGTTTGATTCGATCAGTGTTGTTCTATATTTGCATTTTCTACCTTGTATTATTTTACATTTCCAAATAGCTAGTAGCCTAGTTTCATATACTCACCAAGGATCATTTTTACTTGGAATTTTTACCACATGCAAAAGGGGTAATTTCATGAAAAATATCATGAACAATCATTACTTCAATCTGTAGTACCTCCTACTAGGAAAGTCCTTTACTATGATGTTAGTCATCTGCAGCTGGCCTTGCCTGACACAGTCTGAATCATAAGATGGGGCTGAATGAAGTGTTAGCATAAGTGATTCAGACTCTCAGAGGGAAATATGGCGTCTAGACCTATGATGTGTCTTGGAGTGCACATTCATCTTTATATCTTACATTTGTGTTACTCTGAGGCCTAGGGGGGCAGACCACTCAGAAGACTTGGAACCATCTGTGTGGGGATTGTGAAGAAAAAGAGCATTGGATCTGATTTATGAAAACTCGTGCACATTAGTTTTCCAATGCCGTTGATGCCGTGTTTGAGATGGAATGAGGAACCAGAGCTCTGGACATTCTGCTCTTTCATTGGTGTCTGAATTAACTACAATTTAAAATATGAATTAAATGGTTTAATTTTAGAATTTGTTATAATTTATCTCAGATTTAATGCATTGATAATCAATTTTCTCATTTTATTCACGTTATTTAGACCTAGTTTGCTAAATGACACGCAGTCCATGTATATTCATGCACTCGTTATTTATAAATGAAATCCTTGAGGTCCCTAAGTCACAGATCCAATGTAGTACCGCCTACTGGGTGGAGGCTAACAATCATCATCATCATCATCATCAGAAAACCTGCACACTTGCCTCCTGCATGTGTTTATGGAGAGGTGTCTGCTCATGACATCATAGCTTCCAACCGCTCGGGATTTCTAGAACTGAGGAAATGTCTCTGTGGTGTACACACCTATGTCTGAATGGCTCTGGGTTATTTTCCCAACACCTCCCTTTTCTGTTTTTAAATGAGGTTTGTTTTTTTGTGTTTAAATGGCCCAAATGAACAAAACACTAGAGCTGTGTTACTTTTCTAAAATGTGCATGGGTCATTCCACTTGATTCTGCTTTATATAAAATGCATAATTTCCCATAGATTATTGATAATGGTCCGTGTACTTTTGCATCCATTAATTTTTCCTTTTTTAACCTAGAAATTAAACATGAAAAATTAATAGAATAAGCAGACAAAAACTTATTTTTATTATTCAAAATTCTTATTTCATTAATGTATATAAATTCTACATTTAATTTTTAGCATATTAGCATCACTATACACATGCTAAGTGCCCTCTAGTGCTACTCTAGTGGCTACCGGTAACACATTGCTTTATAAAAAATCTTCTTCGTGTTGCTAGTGTGTTTTAGGTGGTTGCCAGGGTGTTGCTATGCTGTTTCTAGGGTGATCTTAAGGTGTTCTAAGGGGTTGCTATGAGGATAGGTTTTAGATTATCACTAGGGTGACCATTTTTACTGGACATGTCCTGGCCAGGAATTCTATATTGCCTAAAATATCCAGGTTTTGGCTGTTTGGGGTGCAGAGACAGATCGGTATATGACATCTGCTAAAGACAGCAGAAGCTCTCAAATCACTCTCGCAGCACTTTGATGTCAAACACACATCGATCTGCGCAACGCTGCTTCAAGTCGAATGAACACATCTAATCTGTATGCATGTTTGCGTTGCTTTGACCGTTATCTGTAGAGTCCACCTTCTCACACACCATGATTGTTCAGTGCTGCATGTTATTGGTCAAGCTACTTATCAGTCAAGCAAAGCTCAATATAGAAGTCCTGGCCAGGATGTGTCCCATAAAAATTGCACGTATGGCCACACTAATTATAACTCTTTCACATTTCTGTGTTGGGTTGTATTCTGTTAACAAAAAACAGGTTCCTGTAACATATTTCCGATATAGCTGTATGTTTCCTAAGCCATTTGTCTTGCAGACAGGCCGTGGGATTTATCAACAGACCTACTGACCTTTGCCCTTTAAACTGAAGACAACCCCCGCCCTAAGTTGTCCTACCCAACCAGGTTCATTTTAGCCTTCAGTTCAGACTGTGTTCGATGGTGTAATGGTCTAAGAGCATCTAAACACACATACAGTCACACAATCCAGCACAAGGTCAATGCACTTAAGCACCAGGGGTCACATCTCTGCCTGGAAGGTCAAAGGACTTTTACTGAGTTCCGCAACACTGAGGATTGCTTAAATCCCAAAAATGCATACGCAGCACTTAAATGGATTTGCAGAGGTTGTTTAGATTTACTGTGCTATGAAGCTTGTGCAACGCTTGTGGATCTAATTCTGTTATTAAATTAAAATGTTATCTAGACTCCCAAGAGGTTTTCTAAATGCTAATGAGCCTTATGTTGAGGATTCCGTTTTCTTAACTAAAATATTGTTAATTTAAATTGTAGAAATGTCCCATTGTCAGGCGTATTTGTCACAAGTGAATTTTTTTTTTCTTTTTACAATTTAAAGGTGTCTAATTAGTGGCTCACTGAGATGAAATAGTACGGTATTCATCAGGTCATGTGATCTCAACTCGACAGCATATCCTTTATAGTCTTTCATGTGAGTGTACATCATTATCATCATTAACATGTCTGAAGAAACTTGTAATGCCGGTGAAAGCAAGCGTACATCTGTCTTGCATGCCAGCTTGGAGTGCAGAAGGACACCTGAGGTTATTGTCAGCAATGGGGACAATTTGCATGATATATATGTGATTGTGTTATCTGACAATATCAAATTTGGGTTAAATATAAAAGGTATTGCTCATCCCTATCATGCATGCCAGGGTTAAAAATTAACAAGGGCTTAGGGCAAAAATGCTACCAAATGAAGAAAAAAAACCCCTCCCCAAATTCAAATAAAGGGGGAAAAAATTTACCCGGACAATTCAGATAGACGGCTGCCACCATTAAAGTGAAATAAATTCCCTTAATGGATAATGCACTCATGCATACAGTCGAAAAATGCATTAATGTGATTGAAAAAGGAAAGAAACTGTTCATTTAGATGATTTGTGTTGGGGATGATGCATCTGCTGAGAGATGAAAAGGCCAGGTCATGTGTTCAAAGCTCCTCACGTGGTGTGTGCTGGCATGAGCCAAACAAACCTCTAAATGTGATTAACCTCACATTTCTCCCATTGCACTACATCAGCACAGTTAAAGCACCAGGAGACAAAAACATACATATCATATTCAACTGTTATGCTCCTATGGTAAATACTTTGCATCTTTTTTATTTTTCTTATTAACTTGTATCGGTATGTTCTCCAATTCATGTTTTTCAGTGAATTTTAAAAGTGTTTTAGTGAATCCAGTTTATCTAATGTCTTATTTTCTATCATTCCTAGCACTATAGAATCCAGATATTGAGGTCAGTCATTAAATACAGCTGTATTGGTCGACCACTGCTATGTAGTAGTGTAACTAGTAGCTACTATGGAATGTGAGGGGATCTCAGTGGCAGCTTGGCTTTAAATGCAACACAAGAACACATGCACACCATACAGTCCACCTGTGTGCCATTACCAGAGACCCCAGATATATAGTGACGCCTGGTCACTGAAAATCTGCACAGCCAGGCTCTTAGAACAGCTATTAGCATTGCAGCAAATATTTGCATGATGTATTAAGTGTTTATAGCAACTGTACTGCCTCCTAGTGGTTGCAAACAACATGAGTTTTAGAATCAAACTGCAAGGCAAAGTTATTCCTTGCTTCAAACATTAGCAACACATTAGAGCTGTTTTGCAAACAATTATAATAATTGCAAAAGCTATGCAAAACATGATTAAGTTTTATATTTTGGTCTTGCTTTTTTGCTTTCATAATTTTATTTCTTTTATTACAGAGTCTATTTAATCCTGTCAGTGCTTTATGAAATGTCATTGTCATAGGTAAAGGTGAGGTGCGGATGCAGCTGGACAGCGCTCTTCAGGACGTCAACACACGCTACGCAGTTTTAGAGGAGACTGAGAAGAGAGCCGTGTGTCGAGCACTTATCGAGGAAAGAGGAAGATTCTGCTCATTCGTCACAATGCTCAAACCTTTCCTGGTGAGTGTCTGAGCAGACTCTGATAAGGCACTATTTTTTGCAAAAAGAAAATGCTTGGCTTAAGACCACAACATTTTGTCAGCAATTTACATTACATTAACATTTGTGTAATATTTGAGCATTTTGAACCGTAAAATACCCGAATGTTGTGACAGTATTTGCTTTAATGCCTTTAATTGATGGTGTTTTTCATTAAACAGGAAGATTATTACATCAGAATGCATTAGAGTTATGAGAATTTTGGGGGGGAAAGTACTTGATTGCCATGAATTTTTTTTATTTTTTATTTGTATTGTCAGGACGAAGAGATTAGCATGCTTGGCGAAGTCACCCACTTGCAGACAATTCTAGAAGATCTTGGCAATCTGACGGCTGATCCCAACACACTGCCTCCTGCTAGCGAACAGGTGCTGCATGGATTCTAATCAGGCACATTGTGTCTGTTTTGATCTGTAGAGCTGTATATGTTCTTGCACTCTGACGTCCTGCTCTGGTTTTGTTTATGCAGGTTATTCTTGATCTGAAAGGCTCAGACTACAGCTACTCATATCAGACTCCACCCGCGTCTCCTAGCAACACGTTATCACGCAAGAGCAGCATCAGCAGGTGAGTTCAGTGTCAGTAAGAAATGTTTGGTGCAAGAACTGCTAGCTAACTGATAATTATTGATGATGATTATTATATTTATATTGTAGTGTTTTTGTTGCTAGGGCAATTTTATAATAAAAAAAAATACATTGGAGGTAACCTTTAAGCTTTGTACAGTAAGATATAATTAACAGTGATCCGCTAACTGCACATTGCCTTATATATAATATTATTTTTCCTTGAAAATGGTTGGAAAAAGAGGAGCACATGTGACAAACAATTGCGTGTTATTGTAAATAAACAGTATAAATGCTCTCTTTTAGTAACTACGCCTCTGTGCGTCATGTCCCATCTCTGGACTCCATCTCCAGTGCAGTGGATGGGCTTCATCTGCGAGCACCAGACACAACACAGGTATCATGGATACACACGCCACAACACGAAACGATGGGTCCAAAAAGGTACCTAGAAACCCTAAGAAACCCAAACCGTTTAAATAATTTTTCAGCCAGAACACACACATGCAGCCTCATTCAGCCCAAAGAAACTCGTCCAGCTGCGAACACAATCAAAGCCTGCAGTGTGCTGTGCTGCCTAATCCAAACCTCCTCAAAATCCAACAGTTTTTGGACCCCAAGATCAAATCAGCAAATTGATTGTCAGTACACAGTCATAATTGGACAGTACTTCAGTGCAAATAATATTAAATATTTAATGTAGTTTGTCTGGGTATTACAGTGTAAGTGTATTGCAAAGAAGGTAGTATATCACTGTTGCGATGCTTAAAATAGTAACATATAAAATGCATGATAAATTATAAATTTGACAAAATTATACAGTTGTGTTTTACAAAAAAGTTACATAGGTTAATACTGTGAGAACACCAAATTCTAATCCAGTTCGCTATGATTATGTGTTGTATGCTAGTTTATCAGTACGATGTATTAGATGCATAGATTTGGGTTTTACAGGGAAGATTTGGGATATATATTTTTTAGCACTTTTAAGTTGGGTGTATGTACTGCTGAAGTGACTTTTGGCTCAGTGAAGGAGAAAATATGCATGTTAAAAAAAAAAAAGTATCTGTCAGAATCAGCCATGCATGAAAAAGCAGTTTGACCATTAGTAGCTATATTATGTGACACTTGTAATTTAAAACACAGATCAACAGGTGACCTTTTACTATTTTCTGAATAGAATACCCAAAAGCATTTACTTTCAACCAAGAAATTTGTTTAGGGGTCTAAGGGGGTTTGGATTAATCTAATCTCATCTTTCTCTTGTTCCACTCCTCTCTGCCCCTCACCTCCATCTCTCAGCGCTCATGCAGTCCTCTCCTCTTGGTCGGAGGGGAGGAAGGCGCTCGCTCTCTCAGTGAGGGGAATTCTCCCACAATCCCTCGCACGGGCCACCGTGGCCAACACCTGCGACACAGGAGCACTGTGAGCATAGACTCAGTGTAGTGCTGTGTGTGACTGTGGATGGATTCATTACTGTTGCATGTACTCCTTGACATGGTTTTCTTCCGTGTTTGTCATTGTGCATGTGTGGAGGTTGTGTCTATGTGAGGGTAGACAGCGGCCTCTGCAGGCCATTGAGAGGGACAGCTGCTGATAATTGTACACAGGGAGAAAGAAGCGATTTTAAATAATTTTCTGCTTTTAGTGTCTGTCCCATGTCTTAAAACAAACACACTAACCAGTTTGCATATCTACAACTAAAAACCTGTATGCTCTGACAGGCCCATCTGAACTTTTCTACACTTACCAAACTGTCGTTAAAGTCAACATGAAATCAAAACTGACTGTTTATATACATTTCTGGTCATCTTGTGGGCAGTTCTTCTGTGCACATCTTCACAATCCTTCATTATTTTGGTGAAACACTATTTCATGTTGGCTTTAAATCCTTATTACCTTATAACTACAGTTTGTCATAGTTTGGTTTTGGTGACTTACTAAGTTGAGGTGGAGTAACAGAATATATTTTTGTGTAGGAGAAAGGTCAGAACTCTCCTGGCACAGAGAACGGGACCTCCATGCCCCCACTGCACAAAGCTTACAGCGGGCATGAGGAGAGAGCCAGGACACTGTCGACCTCGGGCAAGGTGCACGCTCATTTAAATGCAGGAATGATTTCTAAGCAAAAAGGGTTTTTTTTTTATTTTTTTTTTTTATAAATACACCTCTTGATTCTAGTGGAATCATTGTGATTGCCTCATTTTCCGATCTCTGATTGGCTCTCATTGGTGTCTGTAGCCACAGTCAGCCCGGGAGCATCTGGCTCTTACTCTTGGAGGTGGGCTTAATTCAGAAGCTCCTCGGACCAGCCGTGATTCCCTCCACTGCTCCAGCGGATACAGCACACAGACAACTACGCCATCCTGCTCAGAAGACACCATTCCCTCGCAGAATGGTCAGTATGTGTGTATGTTCACTCACATGCATGAACTTTTTCTTTTTCTGTTCTAAAATGTTTCTTTTAAATCTTCAGTGCACACAACTTGGAGAGATTATAAACAGTGCTCAGTCTAGATTTCTTTTTCTCCATTTTTACCCTTTTTTTATGTTTCTGGCCCTTTGTATTAATGTTAAATGTACTTTATTGTTCTTTTACAGTGGTAAAGAAAGAACCTCCTCTATATGGTAGGTTTCTGAATGTCATTGCATAGACTTAATTATTCTCATTGTGATCATATACCAATAATAAACAACATTAAATGTCTTTATTTCTGGGAATCCATGTCATATTACAGGCTTGCCTTTGTTGAAAGAGTGTTATCAGTATGCGTAAGATACAAGTGTGTGCAACCATGAGATATAACTGGTGGCATCTCGTTGCTCTGTTGTCCATCTTCTCATGTTGCCTGTGTTTAACCGAAAGACACTCTCAGACAGAGAGTATTTATTGCAATTAATTAATAATGGGAATAAGACAATAATATGATTTAAAATAAATTTATTAAACTTTATTACTTATTTATTAAAATTGTATATGCATCTTAAATTAGCATAGTTTTTCCTTTGCAGTTTGCATTTAGTCCATTAGTTCAAAATAAATCTTATTTATCATTTTGTTTTTATTAGATTTTTTTTTATTATTATATGTACAACATGCCAACTATTTAAAATACATGAAATGCATTTACAGGTTTTATTTAAACAAGTAATTATAATTTGAACAACTAGATAATGCTGCATTTCAACAATGTTAAAAACATCACACAAGCCAAGCTGATTTTGCAACATATAAAAACCCATGCACTGTCCTGTCCGAAGCATTTTCACAATGTTGGGCCATCTTTATTGTTAAACCCTGACATCAAATTTTGAGACATGATGAACAGCTGTTGTGTTTTCTTCCACGGTCATTCCCTGCATATGTAATTTCTGCTTGAATTTCATTAATTTCCTCTTTTAAATAATATAGAAGTGCTATCATTTAACCTTAACACAGTGTGTGACTCTCCTCTTTTTGTGTTTCTCTCTCTTTCAGACTATGACTACATCTCGCTGCATGGAGGAGAGGACACCCACAGCCAGTCTGAATTTGATAAATCTTCTACAATTCCTCGCAACAGCGACTTGAGTCTCAATTACCGTAAAATGTTTCAAAGCAAGAGGCCGGCATCTACCGTCAGTCTACTGATGGATCCGGAGCCTATAGGACCCCACACGGCCACCATCCGCCGTAAACCCTCCAGCAAGCCCAACATCCGCCGTGGGACCATCAGTGGAGGGGTGCCTATCCCCATCTCCACACCACAGGTCCTTCATCTACTCAGACTCTAGTCAGAACATTCTTAGACTTGCTGGAATATCTGTCATAATTTGGAACCAGCCGTGAAGGATTGTGAATTTTCATAAAGAATTCCAGCACAGTATTATTTTCAAACACATAGTTCCTAAAATATCTTTTACAACTACAAATAGGATGAATGCCCCTGTAGAACATCAAAATTTATTTCTTTCAGGATTTTAATATGCTTACAGACCACACTACAATTTAAAAGTTTGGGTCTTTTTTATCTTGCTGACCCCAAACCTTTGAATTGGAGTATATATCCAGTATATTAGTATTAATGTATAAATATATGTATGTATTAAAATAATGAAATACAGGGCTCTGATCCATTAGGACTAAAATGAAACAATCAAATCATTTTATGAATTTAAATGGGAATCTTTATTTGATTCTTAAGGAAATTCCGTTGTTTCAAGTAATGAAAGAAATTCCAAATTTGATATTGCACAATTTTTTAGTTTGTTCACAATATTTTGGATTTTATATTTGCTTAGCTTTTTTAATTTTGTTTTAACAGTATCATGCTCAAAGAAAGAGGTTGTATGTTTTTCTATATCCCTGCATTGTGTTCTATTGATGTTCTTATAAAATTAACCAAGAAAGCCACTCTCTTCCTGCTCTTAGGTGCCACTGAAGGCATCCGTTTCTACAGCCGGCCTGAGTGGCAGTGAGGAGACCATGTGCCCTCCTGGAGGGACGCAGAGTAACAGGGTTCCTGGCTCTGATCTGGTTCACACCAGACATAATCTCTGTACATCCACACAGAGTTTGAGTGCAATGCCACCTCCATACTATTCCACGTTTCCTGGGCAGCCACCAGTGGGCGGCACAGAGCTGCTGTATCAAATGAGCAAGCAACAGCAGTATGCACTGCACCAACAGCAGCAAAGGCAATATCATCATCATCAACAACAACAACAACAACAACAGCTGCAACAACAATATAATCAACAGCAGTACAATCACCAACAACAATTTAACCAACCGCAGGAGCCGCAATATCAACAGACACATCAGAAAGAGCTCCAGCAGAAACTCGAACGGCAGCAACATCAAAATCAGCAGCAGATTCAAAACATGGCAGCTCACAATTCTAGCATTCCCACTGAAAGTGGGCAGATCAATTCGGCCCAGCCTGGCGTGGATCATGTCGACGGCGTTTCTAATCCAGGCAGCGGAGGTGACATGTTGAGTATGATCCGCAGAGTCAAACTACGTCGCACAATCACCAACGATCGTTCGGCGCCTTTAATCACCCCCGACCATCTCAACTGATCTCAGCTTTAGTTTTCCTGTGCTTTGAATTCATCTGACTTTTTACGGTTGCCTTTTCCGTCTTTTCGTTTAGTGACTTTTGTCATGCCCTTTAATGTCGCGTTTAAATATTATTTATTTTGTTTTTAAGTGGAGGCAAAACCATTGACTAATGTGCGACTCCTGCCACAAGAAAAGACGTTTGATTAAACTACTCTGTGCAAGAAGAACAAACGTTTGCAGTGTCATGCGAATGTTGCCTCTAAATAAATTAAAGTAAATTCTTCAGGCTGTGTGCTTTACATGTATACACGGATATATATGTATTTAGAGATCTAGATTGAGCATTGGAGCTTAAGATATATTAAAGTTGTTTATGTTGTATTCGCAAGGATAAAGCACTCAGCCTTCTGGTTGGAGATCAAAAACTTCTGTATATATAAGATAATTAATTGAAAGACTGTTGTATTATTATACATTTTGTTTTCTGAAATTAGATAAAGCAGCACTAGGCGTCTATTTTTGTACACTTTAGGGTAACAGAAAACTGCACCACTGCCTTTAATCCGCCCAATGATTGGATGCGAATGCAGCCAATGAGAGAAATGGCGGGAGGGAAGGAGCGAGGTGATTGGGTGGATGAATGAAGGACCAGAATAGTGGATATTATCTGTGTTGCTTTTGACTGTGAGAGCTTACGAAGGCATCACTGTGCTTATTTATTCAACCTGTTTGATTCTAAATCATTTTTAATTGTTTGTTTACCAAAGCTTTGACGCTGTAGCCGTAGATACACATAAACATGCTCTCCTGGAAGATTTATAATGACTTATTTCATAAAACCTCAAATTTGTGACCCATGACTTTGAGCATTTTCTTTTTGTCTGTGAATAAAAAAAAAACTACTTTAAACTCATTTATTATTACTTGAAAAGATGGTGAATGGTTGAATTAGGCTTATAGATTGAATTCATTCTGTTGCAAGAATATACTTGTCTTTTCACTTTGAAACCCTTGATTCAGGCTCAGATCTCATGAAACGTACTTAGTGCATCTTAGGGGGGAGGGGGGGCAGAATAAAACTGAGATGCGATTTGGCTTTGTTATATTATTAATCACAATAGCTTTGATTGAATTAAATGAATATATAGGCACTGTATGTTTCAGCGTGAAGTGCAGCATTGCAATCTTTTACACGTGAGCAGGCCATGATCCAGTGTTTTCAGTATCTCTAAATCTGCTCATCTGATCCACATGAACTTGTAAGTTTGGGACGCTTATAAACCTGTATTTGGAAACACACCATGCACCATCCATCTTCCCAGTCTTGTTGACTGTTGTCAACCAAAGAAAAAGCCCTGCAGTTTTGAAAAAGAGCTAATTTGATTCAATTGTATAGTTGCACTGTAAAAAAAAAAATTAATATTTTACTGTCATATTGATGTAATTATAACACTTTTGGCCAAATTGTACAGCCCTCAAACAAGCGCAGCAAATCTGGACCTAAAATCTGGAGATTTTAATCACAATATAATTTTTTACCAGAAAGATTGCAATGAGAAGTTAACATCACTGACATCTTGTTAGAAAAGCTTTCTCCTTTCTGTTTTTCTTTTTTATCTGAAAGCCAATGCTGATCATTTGCTTTCAAGCTTGAAGTGCATCACAAATTCCTTGAATGTGTTTAATATAAGGTTTAATGAATTCAACATCGACAAAATCTCTTGCACCTGTACTCTCTTTGACATCTTATAATGAATCACATCTGTCACGTGCGCTTTGAACTTTCCCTCCTGCTGCAAAAGTCATTTCTTTATATCTTACTGCATTCTCTTTTCTTTTTTTTGTATACTTTTCAGGTTATTCTCAATCTAGGGTTACTTCACACCTGAGCCGTGTCTAGGATTTCTTGCCCTTCTCTTCATCTGAATGCTCAATTGTTTTGTCTCTCTTCTGTAATTTGGACATGACCAGAGATGTTCACTGCTGACACAATGCTACTCGGTGCTACAAATGCTACCTTTTAGCTTGCAGCTGCTGTACGGTGCTCCTGGAGTGGAAAAGAATATCGTTTTACTCTGAAAGTTGAGCTGACCGAGGTGTTTCTCCACTAATCTGCATTGTTATTAGTGCTGCTCAGGGCAGTAATAAACTTGGAAGATCAGAAGGTAGAATGTAATATGCCCAAGAGTTTTTTGTTATTAGACTGTTTGATTTTTGCTATTTTTTTATTAACATTCTCACATTTGATTTAATGCATTCTGTATCTAGACCATTTCATGTAAGCATCAATGGAAAGGGGTGAATGTCAAATTAAAGTGAAGAAAACCGAATCATTGTGAACCAGTCTCTTCTGGGATTTTAGTGGTCATTAATGCAATAAGCCACAAGAAAGCATTTTTTGATTTTAATGATGGTAATGTGGGTGCCGGGGTTCCCAATATTAATGTTTTTTTTCTGCATTTTTGATCAAATAAATGCAGCCTTCATGAGCAGAACTGACTTCTTTCAGAATCATTAAAAAAATCTTACAGATACCAATTTTTTGAATTAAGTATGATTCTGAAAACTTTGAAGAGTAATATCACAAACAATCTCTCCTCAACAAACAATGAGCAATAGTATTAGCAATCTGTTATCAAACAGCTAAATTAGGAGTATTAATATAAAAAGCAATGTCACTACCAAATCCTTTCCAACAAAACAGTCTTTTTATGTTTTTATTTTAGGTTCCTCTCAAGCTGATACACGTCTCTCCTACAGTGGAGTGAGGTTGAGGTAAGACTTTTGTAATGAACAGGAACTGATTAGTGCTGGATTTTAAATCAGAACAAGCTGCAGTGTTGAGGTCAAGAGTGTGGATTCAGAGGCGACTGAGCTGTGAGTGTGTGTGTGTGTGTGTCTGCGTGTTAAACATCTCTCAATGTTTAGAAATCATCGTTGTCGTCATTATCTTCCACTATCGTCCTTGTCTGCAAGTCATGCTGAAGTCTCAAACAACTTGGAATATGGGATTTAGAAAAAAAAGGCCTTATCTTCATTTACTGAACAAATCGTTTTAATTTGTTCTAATCAATACATTTGTATTTAAGCTTAAAAATAAAAATATATATTTGGAATTTTGCATGTAGTGGGCCAATTCTTTTTTAAGCATAATAGTTAAGTTAGATCTTATTAACTTAGTATATACTTGTTCCTTATTATATTATTTACTTTATTTACACTGAACAAAATTATAAACCAAACACTATTGTTTTTGCCTCCATTTTTCATGAGACTCAAAGATCTTAGACTTTTTCTATGTACACAAAAGGCCTGTTTCTCTCAAATATTGTTCTCAATTCTGTCTAAATCTGTGTTTGTGAGCACTTCTCCTTTGCCGAGATAATTCATCCACCTCAAGAAGATAAAAGGCCACTCTAAAATGTGCAGTTTTACTGTATTGGAGGGTCTGAAAACCGGTCAGTATCTGGTGTGACCACCATTTGCCTTGGCCTGTGGAATGTTGGTCCACTCCTCTTCAATGGCTGTGTGAAGTTGCTGGATATTGGCAGGAACTGGAACACACTGTCGTATACACTGATCCCAAACATGCTCGCACGTCCTGATATTGCTGAGTTAGATGTGTTCCTAGGTCAACGTATTTTGTTGACCCTGGTACAACATTGTACTCAAAAAATTTAGTCTTGACCATATCCCTACACCTAAACCTAACCTTAACCATGAGTGATCCTTAAAATCAGAGGAAATGATAGATGAATGACACTGATGTACAAGCACCTAACAGTGATTGTAAGCGTAAACTTCACAAAATCTATAAACTTGCTCTTTAAATCTGATTAGTTAATCACAATGTTGTTCCAGGGTCAACAAAGATGTTGTCCCAAGAACATGTCTCACTTAGTAAAATCAGTTTCTGCAACATGCTCAATGGGTGTCCGGTGAGTATGCTGGCCATGCAAGAACTAGGATTTTTTCAGTTTCCAGGAATTATGTACAGATCTTTGCAACATCGGGCCGTGCATTATCATGCTGCAACATGAGGTGATGGTTGTGGATGAAGGGCACAGCAATGGGCCTCAGGATCTCATCATATCTCTTTGCATTCAAAATGCCATCAATAAAATGCACTTGTGTTCGTTGTCCATAACATACACCCGCCCATACCATAACCCTACCGCCACCACGGGCCACTAGATCCACAACGTTGACATCAGCAAACCGCTCACCCACACAATGCCATACACGCTGTCTGCCATCTGCCCTGTACAGTGAAAACTGGGATTCATCTGTGAAGAGAACACCTCTTCAAAGTGCCAGATGCCATCGAATGTGAGCATTTGTCGGACTCCGATGAGGATAACAAGCATGCATATGAGCTTCCCTGAGACGGTTTCTGACAGTTTGTGCCGAAATTCTTTGGTTATGCAAAACGATTGTTGCAGCAGCTGTCCGGGTGGCTGATCTCAGATGATCTTGGAGGTAAAGATGCTGGATGTGGAGGTCCTGGGCTGGTGTGGGCCAGATCTGGGCCGAAACTGCTTGCTGTCAGGGTTGCACGCTCCCTCAAAACTTGTGGCATTGTGCTGTGTGATAAAATGCACATTTTAGAGTGGCCTGTTATTGTGGCCAGCCTAAGGCATCATCAGCATCTTGATATGCCACACCTGTGAAGTTGATGGATTATCTCGGCAAAGGAGAAGTGCTCACTAACACAGATTTGTGAACAATGTTTGAGAGAAATAGGCCTTTTGTGTACATAGAAAAAGTCTTAGATCTTTGAAATCAGCTCATGAAAAGTGGGGTCAAAAACAAAAGTGTAGCGTTTATAATTTTGTTCCGTTTACTAAACTCATTTTACACATTCATTTGTGCATTTATCTCAGTTGATCTATTCAGACTTTGTATCGTGTTGGTTTGTATCCAACCTTTTGTTTATAAAAAATAAAATTGATTTTTGCGAGCCTAAGAATTTCATGCTGATAACTCATTTATACATTTAATATTTATAAGGAGATATTATTGAATTATGTGCACTAAAAATGCTGCTGGTGATGTCCATGTTTTGTCCGGGTCCTTTAGTAAATCGAAGGCACTGCCTGGATGATACAGATCCGTCACTCTCTCTCTCTCACACACACACAAAAGACGCCTCTGTGTCACGGTGACTAAGCATTTTATCGAAGCCGTGTGACTTTAGCGGTCACGGTAATTCGGTGATCTCATCTGACCTGAATGCCGCTCTGTAGGCTATTGCTGAGTGATTGCAGCATGTTGCTGACTCACCTTCAGCAGTTCAGGCGGTGAACGCAAGGTGGCGCCGCGAACCGCCGCGAAAGCTTCCTACCATCCGTCATCATTTCCAGGAACGCCGCTGCTTTTAGCAGGACTGCCCAAAATAGCAGGAGGAGAGTCTGTTCTCCCGGGAGGCAATCTAAAGTGGCGAAGGGGGTCTGTAAACATGAAGCCAGTGTAAGTAGTCATGTGAAAACTATTTATTTTCTTCCGACATTTCCTGTCAGCTGTTAGAATTAGAGGGAAGTGGAGATTTACTGTAAAAAGAGGATATGTGATGAACACTAACCAGTGTGTTTATTTAATATCATAATGTTGGAAAGTTACAGTAGCCCCCCTAAATGTGAATTTAGACACTTACACAACGCTTATAAATATCCAAAATGCACTAAATCAGAGACCTACAAAGAGGCGCACTTTCAAAGCTAAACAGAATAATAATAAATAAAAAAATAATACACTGTATATATCAATGTAAACATACTTTAATACATAACTATAATATTAGTTGGATGCGTTTTATATCACACAAAAAAAAAAATTCAGTTTAAAGTAATTTATTGACTTGTTTGTGCTTACAATATTGACAAGGCACATAATGTCAAGAAAAAGAAATGCACTATTTAACACATATAATAATCTCAATAATAAAATAAGGTGCTAAAAATCACCTTTTCTCCAGTTAGTTAGTACTGAGAAAAGGTCTGTAGTTTGTTGACACAAATAATTTATGTTTTGACATGCAGACATTTTTGATGATCAAAATATGTTTTGGTGCCATAGTAATGTCATGGTAACATTAATATTTTAATAGATTGCATTGGACCGCAGTGGAAGGGTCGTTGACCGCAGTTAAATGAGTCACACCTGACTAAAGATAAAAGTAACCAAGGTCAATTTGTCCTCTTTTTGTTGTTGTTGTTGTTGTTACTCCATCTGTTGACCCTTTATGTAATCCTGTATTCTTTCTCCATTTGGGACGAGTTAAGAGGTGAGTGCTCCAGCATGTGTGTTTAAAAGAGAGAGTGAGTCAGTGAGATTTCATCCCATTACTGAGGCTTGTGTACTGACTCACTTCCATAACGTTATTATCCACTGGCAACAGTTTCCTAAAGTAAAACCACAAAGCATATGCACACACACACACTCGCTCCAAACAGCCCTGGACTTGAACTTTACTCCAGTTATAACACTTCCTTATCTTTTCATGTATATTTCGTATGTTTTACAGTAAACTAAAAACACCCGCCTTACTTCCCTTGGATTTCGCCCCCTAACGTTTAAGTGAATTCATGCGTCTGGGACCTCGGACTGTGTTCAGGTTTCTCCATGAGAGTATCAGCCTATGACACAGTCAAACAGATTTTTGATTTCTTTTGTAACTATTAGCAATAACTTTCATTAATGTTGACTCTGTAGACTGATTCAAGGTTTTGTCATTTACTCACCCTCATGTCATTACAAACCCATATGATATGCTTTCTTCAGTTAAACTTAAAAGTAGGTGTTTTGATGAATGGTCATGCTGGTTTGTTTTATAAAATATATAGTGACAAGGGAATGTCAAGAACCCTAAAATGAAAATAAAAAGTCTGAAGCCATGCAATAGTGTAAGTTGTTTTAACATAAAATAAAATAAAAACAATAAATAAGTCTTTAAACTAAAACAAAAATTAGACACACTTTGCATTGAGATCCCATTAGTTAATGTTACTTAATGCATTAACTGGCATGAACAGTACATTTTTTACAGTATTTATTAATTAATAAAAAATAACTTTAGTTAATAGAAAAATACTACTGTTCCATTTATACTTCATTTTTATTTGAATAGTGTATTAGTAAATGTTGAAATTGACATTAAGATTATTTAGATGTACTTTTCATTGTTAGTTCATGTAATCTAATTAACCAATGTTAACAACTGAAACCTTATTAAAGTATAACTTAAGTAAAGTGTTATCATACAATTAATACTAAGCAGAAATATTGTACAAAGAGGAATGTTACGTCACAAAAAGCACAAAATAAAATAGAAATGAAAAAAGCTAATTAAAAATATTGATAATAGTATATAAAATCATGCTGCTCTTATGCTTTACTTTTTATTGTACTTTTTATTTTATTAACTATTCACTTTCACTATATGTAAAACAGCAGCTTGGACATTCTTCAAAACATCTCCATTTTGTTTCCATGGAACATAGAATCTCCTACAGAACAAGATGAGCTTGAATAGAAGAATTTACATTTTTGGCTAATAAACTTGTGTCTGGTTGTGTCTTCTGTAGTTGTGCCAGCATCTGTGATTGGTCACGGCCATTATCTCTGATGCAGCATGTGATGCTGCCCTCACTTCCCTCCTGATCGAGCATCACACCAGTGTCTGCTGCACAAAACACTTTCTCATGACTGATGAGGAGACCAAACGACTTGTGATTCAATCTCAGAAATGACTGCACGCACTTCAGTTATGCTTTAGAAAGTACACGCCTGATGGTTTTTACAACAGATTGTATTTTCTCCTAACACAAGCAAGTAACAATCCTTTACATAGTGTTGTTAAAACCGGTTGAGCTGCTTAATATTTTTGCAGAAACCATTTTATCAGGATTTTTTTATTAATGGAAAGTTCAAAAGAACAGCATTTATCTGAAATAGATTTATTTATTTTTTGTAACAATATAATATTTTTCAGTCTTATTTGATCCATTTCAATGTATCCTTGCTGAATAAGAGTATTCTTTTTTTATTATTAATTAAAAAAAAATCTGTGTTATGCAAGCATGTCATGCATACTTGATTTTAGAAAGCTGTTGAGTGTTTGACATCACTTGAGTTACCGAAATGTAACTTTTTGAACCTGTTTTATGATGCTTTTGTGGTTTTTAAAAACTTGAAAGTTTAAGCACCAGTTGATTTATAATTGCACTGAAAAGTGAAACTTTCATATTTTCTTTATTTGTTTTCCACAGGAGAAAGACGGATGGATTTGGAATGACAAGTGGGTGCGTAAATGATGACAAATCTTTCTTTCTTTTCTTTCTTTTTTTTGGTAGACTGTCCTTTTAAGTCTTTTTAAAGATCCCCTACTCATAATCTGAGCATTCTATCTGTATGAATGAGAGTTTACCCCCTGAAGCATCTGTTGCAATCCCTAAAGGGAAGAAATGCATTTTACGACCCTAACCATTAGATTAACTAACTCTTTGAGCCTTGTGCAAGTTTACTGTTTGCCAACCTATTCAGCACAAACTATGACTTGGCTATTATACTTACTGTACAATAAACGTGTTAATATGTAGCCAGTTATGTTTGAAGTGTGAATCGGTTAAATGTCTTGCAGTCATTGTTAGGAAGCGATGTCATATACCTAACAGCTCTTGGACTTCATCCCAGATTGAAAAAGGCGGTTTGTCTGTTTGTCGATAGTGTGTGTTCTATTACACCCTTCCTAAAACTGCGTTAACAATTCCTCAAATGGCATTAATGCCTGAAAAAGTGACACATTTCATGTGTTTCACATTGTGACACAATGTGACCATAAATTGTGTTTAATTAAATTAGCAGATTGACAAATATGACTCTCTGTAAGATTGTTCTTACACAGTTGCATTGCAAAATATTTAGCTTATGCTTACAAAATAGCACCATGGTGTACTATATAATGATATTTTTTTTAGTGCCATTTGAAAGTACCATAGTATTACCATCTGATACTATAAATTTACTGTACTTACTTGCAAGTGCATAGTATATATCAAAGTACCATGGTATTACCATCTGATACCACTATGTTTTTTGGATTTAGTTCCAATGTCTCTGTACTTATAAATACATATTATATCACTGTACAGTGTACAGATGACAGCACTAGAGTATTTTAAATTATACATATGGTACATGGTAATGAAGTAAATATACCATGGTTTATATAATGTAGTTCATTGTATTTACATGAATATCATAGTACTATTATGATACATTTCCAAAATATCATGTGTATGTCCAGAAGACCCTAGTATTACCATGGTATTTATAGGTACTCTTTTGTAAGTGCATGGAATATATTAAGATCCCATGGAATTACTAGCTGTGACCATTACTATACTGTGGTATCATCACACTGGTCTTTTTTGTAAAGGTGAAATTTGGGAAAACTTTGCTTATTACAAACAATTTGTGAATATTACAAACAACACTGAAGAGTAAAGAACTGCCCTGTTTGCTTCCCCCTCACAGTTGAAATGAGATCTTCTCTTTGCCTCCTTTCATTATAAAGAATATTAAATTACACAAAAGCTTGTTTTTTTTCAGAGGGAATTTTCCCGCCAAAACGCAGCTGTCCTTGTGGTAACCTTGGTAACCGTGCCTATTGCAACTCTGTGCCACGTGAATGAGGAAGCCATTCTGTGTGTTCAGTTACAGTGCCACACACTCTGATGGTGCTAACCAGTGCCACATGGGCATGTGTGTGTGTGCGCGTGTGTGTGTGTGTGTCATGCTGAGGTAATGAAGTTTGGCAGATCCCCAGGAGCTCTCACCACCTCTCTGTGCTCCTTGAGTTACATGTTCCCTCTCAGACTTCAAACAACATCTTCACAATGAAGCCTGGAAAAAAAAGGTCCTTTAATCGATGCTGGCAGTTAGTGAATTTGCTGTAAAATAATAGTTGTGCATTCGTCATGGTGCCACTTAACCACTAGAGGCCCCTGTAATGTTAGTCAGGAGCCTATTGTGTTGCCTCGATACCAAAATCCAGACTCCCACACAGGTAGAAACTCCAGCTGTGCTGCTCTAGTTAGTTCAACTCTAGTTGATCTTACTGAGAACTCCGTCATAGATGGTCAGGCTTTCCTCCTAACAGTCACCTGCCTGCCTGTCTGTCTGTCTGTCTGTCTGTCTGTCTGTCAGTCACCTGTCTGTCTGTCTGTCTGTCTGCCTGCCTGCCTGTCTGTCTGTCTGCCTGTCTGTCAGTCGTCTGTCTGTCTGTCTGTCTGTCTGTCTGTCAGTCACCTGTCTGTCTGTCTGTCAGTCACCTGCCTGCCTGCCTGCCTGTCTGTCTATCTGTCTGTCTGTCTGTCAGTCACCTGTCTGTCTGTCTGTCTGTCTGTCTGTCTGTCTGTCAGTCACCTGCCTGCCTGCCTGCCTGTCTGTCTGCCTGTCTGTCAGTCAGTCACCTGTCTGTCTGTCTGTCTGTCAGTCACCTGTCTGTCTGTCTGTCTGTCAGTCACCTGCCTGCCTGCCTGTCTGTCTGTCTGTCTGTCTGTCTGTCTGTCTGTCTGTCTGCCTGTCAGTCAGTCACCTGTCTGTCTGTCTGTCTGTCAGTTACCTGCCTGCCTGTCAGTCACCTGTCTGTCTGTCTGTCTGTCAGTCACCTGTCTGCCTGCCTGCCTGTCTGTCTGTCTGCCTTTGGCTCTCACCTGGCAGTCAGTCCAATGACTGTCTGTCTGTCTGTTTGTTATTCTATCGTTCTATCTGTCTGGCTACAGTACTATATATCATTCTTTTTGTCAGTTGATTATTCTATTCATACCACCCGTCTATCTGTCATTCATTTTATCTTATTTAATATAGTTTTATTAATCATTGTCTAACATTCAATTTCATTCTTTTGTTTCATTCTCTTGTTCTATCTTATGTTTTATCCACCTTTCTATTGTTATACCTATCATTCCATTATCATACCTATCGTTCTTGTCTATCATTCTATCTACAGTTCTATAAATTGTTCTTTTTGTTACTCTATATTATTATATCCATCCATCCATCTACCTATCCGTTCGTTTCTTTGTTTTATATACCGTCCTAACATTCCATCTTATTTTTTTGCTTTGTTCTATCATTTTGTTGTTCTTACATTCTGCCTTTTTATCTGCCGTTATATCTGTCAGTCTGTTGTTATCTATCTATCTATCTATCTATCTATCTATCTATCTATCTATCTATCTATCTATCTATCTATCTATCTATCTATCTATCTATCTATCTATCTATCTATCTATCAATCATTCATCCTATCTATCAATCTTTCTATAAATTTCTATAAATTTCCTTTTCCATAAACAGTAGCAAATTGAACCTGTATGTTTTTGTAAGACAGAGTAGGCTTATTTGTAGATGCTTCTGGAACAAGTGTTAGTGAGCATGCAAGAGAGAGAGAGAGAGAGAGAGAGAGAGAGATGGAGTATCACATGAGGTCCCTCCCCTCAGCGTAGTGGACTCATTGACCTTTTGTTCTCTTCTGCTCGGCTGTGAGAGAAGGGGAAGCGCGCGAAATGGCAGCCAATCAGGTCGCGGCGTGGCAGCTGGCAGAGAATACTACAATGGTGTAGAGTTCTGACAAAGAGAGGGCCTGTTCCCGCACTATGCAAAAAACACTGGCAGTCTTCCTAACGCATTCCTCACAGAAAGACTGAGGAGAGTTGAGAAAGCGAGAAGCACGGGCTTAGAATGAGGAAGTGTGCCGGCTGCATTGTGCTGGGTGTTCTTTTTCTTCCTTTCCGTTTAAAAAACTAAGTTGGACAGTTAAGTGTTTCATCAGCAGTGGTTTACCGCACATTCAGTCAGACGATTAGTTTGCAATTTTGTCTTTAACTTTTTCTTAAATAGAAACATTTTTATTGAGTGTGCTACAGCCTAAAGCTTAACTGAGTTGAGAGCTGTGTGTGCTTTTGAATTCCAGAAAGAAGTGTTTAGACTAGAGATTTAGAAACAGGCTACATTCAGTCTGGCAGCGGGGGCCTCTCGCTCACTATGCAGTAAATCCAGGCGTGAGACAGTATGAATGGGGTTGCAGCTTTGGCTGTATCTTCAAAACCAATCAGCTTTAGCAAACTGCGGTACCGTTGGCACTATCAACAGTCAACGTGTCACATTTCCATGGAAGAACTCGAGTAGCCTTTACGTTTACCCAGAAAACCCCACCTCTCCCTTCTCACATTACGAATGCAAATCGAAAGATGCCTTTACAGCCCCTTTCCAAGATCCTCCGCTTGATCCCGCCCATTTATAACTGACAGCTCAGTCAATACTCCCACCGTGCTCTTGCTGTGAGCTGTGCACGTGTGAACTCCCAGGTGTGTTTTTAACATTTGCCTACATAGACCCTCTTCCTTCCCATAAGTAACGTCACCGGTCTTTAGAAAAAAACTGTATCTCTAACTAACCCGTTTTTTATTTTTCCTTTCATTCTCTTCCTCTCTCTCTCACACAGTGTAATGCAACGTGGCTTCGACGTTTGAATCTTTCTAACAGTTGTCATTACAGTGGCCTACAGAGACACCCATATAAGGACTTTGTGGTGCGAATGGTGGTGGCGAGATGACAACTAAAGAGAACTGTGCTGTTCAGATTACGTGACTTGATTGTCTGTCTTTAAGTCCTTGTGTTGTTCACACTACGTGACTCTATGTAAATGATCCGCAACTGGGGGTTACACACTACATGAGCTGACAACAACTTTGTCGCTCTACGACTATAAAACACGTTTTGTCATGAAAACACATGAGAACTGGAACGGGAATTATGTGAAACAACATGTGAAACAGGAGGTTTATATTTGAAAATGGATGTCGGGAAGAAATTAACACTGCAAGCTGCTTGCTCTATGAAATTTTTTACTCTGATCTGCTGATCAACTGCTGATTTTCCCCTGATCACAGCCTGACCTGTCGGCGAGCTCGTTAACTTGCAAATTGGGCTTAAAATCCTGTAGTGTGAATTTAGCCTTAAGCTGGCTGCACACTTCTAATTTCAACTGATTTTAAAACCATGGGAGACTACAGAAAAGAAGACAGTTCAACTGATTTTTAGCCTTATAATCCTAATCCTAAAAGAATATGGGTGATGTCCTCCGCTTTCATGGCATGTTTGTGGCTGCCAGGTTTCAGCTATAGAAGCACACAACATCCGGTAGGCTATTGTGAGTATCATGTCAGCCCGAACAATAGTCGTAAATATCCCACAGATATTTATGATTTGAGTTTGGCGATGCTCTGTCTCGATCGGGAGCAGTTAAATAATCGTTAAATAATGACACCACACAACAGAGGATTTTTTTTTTCCATAAAGAACATGAAAGCATGGATCCTTCCTGCCTTGTCTCAACGGTTCAGGCTGCTGGTGGTGTAATGCTGTGGGGGATATTTTCTTGGCACACTTTGGGCCCCTTAGTACCAACTGAGCATTGTTTAAACGCCACAACCTACCTGAGTATTGTTGCTGACCATGTTCATCTCTTTATGACTACACCATGTCACAAAGCTCAAATCATCTCAGACTGGTTTCTTGAACATGACAATGAGTTCACTGTACTAAAATGGCCTCCACAGTCACCAGATCTCAATCCAATTTAATTACAGCTTTGTACCTTCTTAAAATAAATTAATACAACTTCATACAACGTCTACAGTGGACTGTTGTCTATCCGACCATCTGCCAGTTGCTTCAGAGATGTTGAAGTAGATAACCTGTTTCTCTGTCTTCTCTCTAAACTGTCTGCAGTGGTTTGATGATATTCAGATAAATGTGTTTGTCTGGCCAGGACAGATGATGAAGTTCATATTGGTGCTCCAGCTGATCATGATCATGACTATCTTTTTTCACATTTTAGCATTGGTATCTGTGATTAATGTTTTAGCAGTTGCAGCTCTTTCTTGGATGTTGGCTTTGTGAAGCTCTCTGTGGTTGATTTTTGAGAAACCAGGGTCTTCAAGATGAATATTGAAATTTGGGGTCACTTGTGCTGCAGTCGATCTGTGTTGTTTGGACACAACCCTTCTTAGTGTTTTGCAGTCCCAATCATTTACCTTCAGTTTTCACTCACTTTCTTCTTCTCTGATTAATTATTGTCATACTGAGTCACAATCGTAAAGACTTTTGTTCTTTAAACACTAAATAGTTGGGCAGTGTGTGTGTGTGTGTGTGTGTTTTAAATGTATTGCATTTTTTGTCTGAGAGATGATAAAATCACTTCAACTTATACTGAAGGAAGTTGAGCCATATCTAGAGACCACGGGCCGGATTCAAGTCTTCATAAGAAATTTCTTAAGATTAAAAGTTTCTTAAAATTAATCCCAAAAGAATGTTTCTAAGTGCAGTTCTTGAAATATGCTCTTAAGACCATTTTTTTTTCTTAAGAAGAAAATTACAGTCTTTTAGCTTTAACTGGTTCAATGAATGGCAGTTCTATCTATCTTTCTATCTTTCTATCTATCTATCTATCTATCTATCTATCTATCTATCTATCTATCTATCTGTCTATCTTCAGTTCTAAATACATCGTTAATGATGTTTTTTTTTTTACACAAATATTCTTAGCTTTTTTTCTTTTTGAAAATATCAGTATAAGAGGTATTTTATTCTTAAGAATGTTTCGTGTATCCGACCCCAAAATATTAAGGAGACGCTAAAGTGAGCTAGTAAGAAACCACCTGGAAAAGTATCTTTTGGATGTTTTTCAGAACATGTAAATGGTAATGGTTCACTGAAAGGCTGTTTGGGGAACCAAAAATCTTCTATGCAATCTCTGTGTATTTTTAAAAGTATACAGGTGTACTTGTTCACCGGGGATCTCAAGGCGCTTGCTGTGCACTGTGCGTGTGCATTCGCATAATACACATATGTGTTTGTCGTGTGTGTGCATGCTCGTCTAAGTCCTGTCTCGAAGGGTCGTGATGGAACAGAGTTAGTGAAAACCACAGTATGTGAAGCGAGGTGGAGGAAGGATACTGCGTAGTCTGTAATTGCGCTGACACACACTCCTCCCTCACTCGGTGAAAGAATGGAAAAGCTGTCGCTCACAGGCCACACAGCCGTTCCACACAAACATGTATGCCACACGCAAGCATGCTCTCACACAGGAATTTAAAGCAAAGGCAGTGAAAACTTTATGGGCGGTTGAAAGACTTTGTACACCCTACTCCTCTGCATGTGTTACCGCAGCATACACAGAGCGGTTTCCTTCCTGAATCATGAGCTTGGGTTTAAATTTCGATCTCACAAAGAACTGGGATCATTATTAAAGAATTTCAGACTGTCAAAAAAGAATTGTGCTGATGCATTTTATTTCTTTGCTTTCAACTTTCTAATGCTCGACCTCAACACAGCTCTTCCTGTCAGAGCTCAGTGGAAAATGAGGTTTCTTTGTTCTTTTATGAAGTTGAAAGCAAAGAATGTTACATTTGGGTTTCTTTGTAATTAAAGAGAGATTCATATGATCGACCATGCTGATTAATTGGCCAGTTATTGATTATCCAAAATCCACCAACATCCTTGTGACAAAATGAATGCACTTTTTTAAATGTGTAGTGAATTTTGAGTAAATATTTCATAAAATAAGCGTTTATGTAAAATTTCACTTGCTGTAATGAAAATGTAGTATAATAAAGTCTATTGCTTACCATCTATTTGATTAAAAATGTAGTAAAACAGTAATATTGTGAAATATTATTCATATTAATTTAGTTCAAAGGAAAGTCTTATTGACTATCATTAAAATAAAAATATACAGTATTTACCCTATTTCTATGCAATACTTAAACAAATAAACATATGAGTGCGATCATTAGGTCAGTGTTTAATGGTCATTCTGCCCTGACTTTGCAACGTTTTAATGAAATGTCATGTACAAAGAACAAGATTGACAGCCACACTAATGTCAGAGTGACACAGCTGGAGACATGAGCTGTCAGCTGAAAATAAACCTTTATTAGAAAAAATCCGAGATAAAAACAGAGAGTACCAGGTAGTGTTTGCTCATGTGATAACAGCTAGCTTAAATGGAAGGGTAATGTACTGAGGTTACTGCTGTAATTATACACGCTGGTTAGTTACTATTACAGCACTACCGTTTGCCAACATGTGAGAAAGTTGGTCGGTTCAGCAGATACCAAATATTAGCCAATGACATCACTCGCAATCACATTCTAGCCCTTCACGACCGGTTATCTAGTCAGAGAGCTGGTAAAAAAAAAAAAATAATAATAATGCTGCCATATTTATTATGGCCAATGTGATTTTTTGATGATTAGGTCAATGTGATTTCAATGTGATGATTAGGTCATCCAAACATGAAAATGATGTCATAATTTAAAGAACAAGAACAAGAAATTGAAGTTTCAAATTCAATAAAAAGTAGTTCATATGACTCTGGCACAATATTTCAAGTCGTCTGAAGTCATACCATGGCTTCATGTGAGGGACAAACCATAATTGAAATCACTATTCGGTGATAATCATCCAGTGAGCTGTTGACTGCTGTACTGAATCACTGAGTCAGTGAGTTGAACTCAAGAACTGAACGAGTCTGATTTGAGAATGAATCAATTAGAGCGTATTAACTAGATGAACCAATTAACTGATAATATTGAACTCAAAAGATTTGTTCGCAAATCAGCCATCGCTGTGTCTCAAATGAGCTCTCATGAAAATAATGTCAAGTTTTTCAGTGACTATTTTTGTTATAATGCTCAGAATATATCGTGCCATTTTCATGTCATTTTTGAAGCTTGAAAGCTTCAGTTAATAATTTTCTTTAATAATTGTCTTTTGTGTTTTGCAGAGAAAAAAAAAATCAAATGGGCTTGGAAACGACGTGAGGATAAGTAAATGACAGCGTTTGAATTATTTCTTCAAAAAAAACACTGGGCACAATCAGACCTGAATAGGGATCTAGTGAATGTTGTCTGGTGTTTCTTTAACTACAGAGTAATTTAACTCTAGAGATAAGATAGATGGTGGCAGAAGTGGGTCATTGGGTGTATATTACATGCTGTTGGCTCACTCTAGATTTGTTCACTAAACATGGAGTGTCTCTGTCTCTCAGTCACTCACTTTTACATATGTGTATGAGGACATATTTCCCAGTGTACCAAAGCTATTCTGAGTTGTGTTGCAACATAGGCCAGGTTACGATTCTGAGCGGCCTGTGTAGTTGATTGGTTGGCAGCTTCATCCAGTCCATCCAAGTCCAGAGCTCTGTTGGAGACGCCATACTGACACCTTCCCTCTCTCACAGAGTATGGGGGTGTCCCATCAATCATTAGTTGTGTGGTTAATCATAAAGTTCATTAATCAAATGTGATTTGTATTACGTGTATACTGTTGTATTAATTGATATTTAGTACTAGCTTTTGCTTTTATATTTTTGGTTTTCATTTTAAGTTTTAGTAATTTTGATTTGTCAGTCTTATGTACACACACACATTAGTTTTATTTCAGCTGTATTTAAATTGCTGAAAAAAGTTTTAGTTTCAGTTAACAATAACAATATCAGCAAAAGTCTTCTGTAGTGGTTAATGTAGTGGTCCTGCAGTACTTGTTTTTCTACACATGCCCAATGTATGTGGTTTAGCGAGTATGCAAACAATCATATCTGTCAACAGTGCTGAGTAAGTGCTTTAAATGTCCTGGATATTAATTTACATCCATATCAGTCTTGGTATGACATCTTCCATTGTTTTGCTTAAATAAACAATTCTTCATGCCACTAAACTTGAGTTAAGGTTTGGGTCATCTTGGTTTGGTTACATCCTTGAGTGCTGTTTTGTAGTCAAGGAAGTACAGCTCCTCTTTGCCTGAATGGAGAAGTCTGTAATATCCAAAACAGTGTGCCAATAACATGATAACCATAGACTGTATAAAAAGATGATAACATATAAAAAAAATCTATAGCCAAAATAGTCATACAGAGAGAGCGTGGTGGGATTGGGAAAGGTCCACGAGCCAGGACTTGAACTCAGGACACCTGAAGTGCAATGGCGCTAGATGTCTGTTATGCTTACCAAGTCTGCATTTATTTGATCATTATAAACCTGCAAATCTTTTGTTTACCCAGATTTACTAACAGCTTGCACAAGCACAATCTCTCCTTTGCATTACAAAACTACCACAGGATTTACTACAGACACATGAAACATTAGCTATAAAAACTGTTATTTTTGTGACTGACTTTATTGAATATACATTCATAGGATTTACCCTTCCAGATGCAAAAAATTATAGGAAGAGAGTATTTAAATAAATAATGCAGTTTACTAAGGTTTGCGATAGTGAATTTACTGATATTTGCACCATTATTTAACTCTCAAAATAAACATAAGCCATTTTGAGCCTTTGTTGTATACTCACACCTGATTACTGTCGGCTCTGCTTGTTGGCAATCCTCCACTAATTTGGTAGACTGCGCTGGTCATTATAGAAATTATCTCACTGTGTCTGTGTTCTATAATTTACACATTATCAGTAGATCACCCACAAAATGTTCCACTCCCATTAGTAATTTTATGAGATTGCTCTCTAACACTGATTTGCCCTGTTTAGTAAATTTAACCCTATAGTGTGCCAAAATATTACCGCGCCTTTTTTTGAATTAAATGCATAACTAGAGGATGATACAGAGAAAACGAGGATGGGGTTTGGTGTACAGGAAGTGAGAAAGTAAGTGAAAGTTTATTCTCACAGATCAAGGAATGTGTGATTCAGTGTTGAGCTGTATGGGCTTGTTTTACCAGTAGCGTCCTGTAGATGTCAAACCCAATAATGTACTGCACATAGTGTATTCTTTGGTTACTCTTACTGTTATTTCATGTCATTTATGAAATAACTAACCCCTTAGGCCTTGGTAAACAAATAAACCGCCGCCTCTCCCAGTTGTGTGTTGGATAATAGCAAAGCACAGATGATTTAGTTGGATTACATTCAATTGAATTAACTGCTATCCTTGGTAGAACTTAAATGAGCACATTCTTTCCCATAGGAAAGATGTGAGGGCGTGAATAGGTGATGATTTCTTTCCAAATGGGAGAGAGTGAGAGAGAAAATGAAGAGAGAGAGTGAGAATCCTGTGGTAAAGGTGGGCAATATATGCATTTCTCAAGGCTTGGTTGTACCCACATCATCCTGTAAACATCATCCTTTTTATTATATTTCAACTGGCTTTTATTTTTTCCATATATTATTTGTATAAAGGTTTAGTACTTTTATGTGCTTTTTCATTTCTTTTCTTTTTTTACGGTTTTAATGTATTCATTTATTTCATTTTATTAATTTTCTTTCTGTTTTAGATTTTTTTCAGTTGGTAATTTTAGTGCTTCAACTAAACAAACTAAATTCAGATAAATGTGTGCTTAATTATATGTGGATTTAATACAATATCATATTTAATGCAACATTGGTAAACACAGTGGGACACATAGAAACAAATTAATAACTGAATATGGTATATTAGTCATAAGTGGTGTTTGACTTGATATTTATCATCTATAAGCACACCTAAAGAATGTCAGAATGTTTTTTTTTTTTTTTTTTTTTTTTTGAGTAAACTCACTAAACAGGTGGAAAATGTGCACCGGATAAAACAAAAAACTGAGCTTTGATGGATTGGATTGTCAAACAACCTTTTGTGGAAGATTCTTCATTGAGGCTAAAATCTAAGGGAGTATTGAAATTTTAAAAGAAAATGCAGATTGCATTGTTATGGGGAAAAAATGCATTAAAATATTTGATTGTGTTATGTATTTTATGGTCATTAAAGTATCTGATAGCTTAGAAACATGTTATGTCAAACTGCTTCTGCATCTCTAGTTTGTATGAAGTTGTATACATTTTTGCCTATATAGAGCATTGATCTTTTATGGGATCCTATGATAGTTGTAGACATAACTCTTTTTCTGTGGAAACTCAATCTTGTGAATCTCATGTGGTTTTGGAACAGAGCTCTATTTAACAAAGAAACATTACTTTCCTTTAGAATAGCCATAATCAAGCAAGCACCATGTCACCTCAGTGATCACAGTGTGACAGGTTCTTACCCGGGTGACTAAAGATTTGAGTATGAGTGGTTTAACCGATAAACACTTTCAGGTGAAGTGCATGTTGAAGTTTGAGGTGTTGGGATGAATGCAGCATTTGTGGTTTCATGAGTCAACATCACAGCTTAAAGCGCAATTACAGAACTGAATGAGTGTCATTTTCTGCAGAAGTGCCATGAATGATGATTTAAATCCTTAAGCAACTGAATTATTTTCTTTTGAATGCTAACAAGATGGAAGTGACTGCTAATCTTCATTTTTCAGTTAAACCATTCGAACCTCAGCAGAAAAGTCTCCTAATTTTTTTTTTTTTTTCACTTATGCTAGCCTAGGAGTGAGAGAGTGAGTTTTTCTGTCTCTCTTTCACCAAAATCACAGGCTCTTATCCTCTTTGGCCTACATTGTGAATTATGTCGTTGAATCATAAAATAAACTGTAATATAAAACTATTGACTACAGGTCTACAGGACTACAGAAAACATGCATTACTTTGCTTTGCATCTACGAGAGATGTGCGTACAAAAGTCCAAGACTTTCATATCAGCCACTGGATATCATAGTATAAATATAACCGCAACAAACCAAATAATTCCTTAGTGCATATTCAAGTTCAAATATTTAAACAGTTAAACACAGAATTATAATGCTGAATTAGATTCCAAACATATTTAAAACTCTAAAGAATGGTCTAATACTGATAACACTTGTGTGTGATTGTATGGACATTATTCTGATGAATGCTTTTGATTACATTTTTTAATAACAATTTGATGGTAAATGTAAAATCTGGTTATTGAAGCAAAATGTTATTAATGACATGAAATGAGTGTGCAACTGAGCTAAAATATCAAATAAATAGAATGTGTATTTGGCAGATTTAATCACTGAAATTTAATCACTTAGCAGAGTAGCTTAAATATTAAATAAATACTGAAATGCAGCATTAAATATAAGAACGGAGCATTAAGTGGTAATGCCCACCCATGATAATAATTAAGTTGCTGAAGTAAGGTCAGATTACTGTTAAATAGGAGCTGGGGAAAGACATATGAGTGCACCGTGTCTGTATTGAAACCATGGAGGTAAGAGATGAGAACAAACTTCCACCTACATATGTTTTTAAGGAGATTTCCTGAGAAGATATCACACTACACTTCCATGATGTTTTTATGTGATCTGGATGTACAGCATGCACAATGTCCTGACCGAAACCATGAATCATTCAGACCCCCAAATCAAACAAAAGTGAGAAAGAATTAAAGAGGACAGGAAAATTGTGCTTGGAGGCATTCAAAACATGTACTAACAGAACTTTAATGCTTTGTTTATTTGCTTTGCAAAATTCAGGCCTGTGTGGGAGTGTGTTTGATTAGTGTGAGCAGTACCAACTTGTATTCAGCCTACTAGGGTTTGGTCTGAAACAGGTTAATTAAGTTCTAGAGGGAATGGATTTTGGATTGAGTAACTTTGAAGGATGTGTTTGCTGATAAAGCTGTTTGTTGTTTTGTGACTGTTGGGTAATGCACATTTGGAATAACAGAACTGAATGTCTTGCCACTAGTCGTAATCTTGCAAAATCAGGAACAAGACAAAAGCTGGTCTGTTTATCAGGTGTTGTTTTATGTATATGGCAAATACGATTTTCTCACACACACCCACAGCAGCACACACACTAACACTCATTATTTCTGAACTGTTTCCTCTCAAATTCTGTCAGTTCACACCTTAGTTTGCTGGCTGAAGAGAGAGAGAGAGCAAGAGAGTGTGTGGGTTTGACTGTTTCTCTCTTTGAGTGTCATTTGGTGTTTTTAATATGTGTCATTGCCTCATTTACAATCGCAGGGGGGCAGTAAAGGCAGCCTGTGATGTTCTCACGTGTCCCAGGTTACACTTGCTGGGGTGTTCACGAGCCCATCATGTGTTTGTTTTTCACTCTATAAACCTCAGATGAAACCACCTGCAGCTCAACTCCTTGAGTAATCCAGCAGCCGCATGCTTCAAAACATACACACTGATTACTGAACAGATTCATCTTCTGTCATCACTTTCTTTAAAATGTCTTGCTTCATTATCTGCTGAAGAAAGAAAGTCATTTAGAATGATACAAGAGTAAGTAAAATGGTACATTTTGGTAAAAAAATTGTATGACTGTTCCTTTAAAAATTCAGTTAAGGACAAAGGTTTTTAGTTATCTGTATCCCCACTGGCCAGAGGCATCTGTAACACTATCATGTAAGCATAGAGCAATATGACACAGTCATTTACAATGCAGCATTAACAAGATGCAAAAATAAAATAGGAAAACATAAAACAACAAGTATCTGGAAGGTAGATGACTCATTGATCTCACATCAACAGCACAGGGTAGTAAAATATGATTGGAAAAGGTAAATAGTAAAGGTTCAGGCACACAATCTGAGCAACAATAGAGAAATAAGAGGAAATAGTTATTTCTTGCACCTAAGGACTGTCATACACAATAGGTCAAGATATCCAATGCTTAGGCGTTGACGTTCAGTAATAACAGAGATCTCTGTGCCACAGGTAAAGTGAAGTCCCCAAGAGACGAGCCCCTCCACTCAACAGCCGGCTAATGGGAGGTCAGAACAGGATCCTTGTATCTTGTAACGCTTGAGCGCTAGTCATATGCCTTCGCCATAGTGACTCATAAAGTTGAAAAGAACTGTGACTAATATGACTCCATGTGTAAACATAATGGACAAAAACCAAAGCGCATTGAAAATCTCCCTTCTGTTTAAACAAGGAGCAGCAAGGACAAATGTGTTGGCAAAGGGGAATGAATTGACCTACTTTCATGATGATGGAGTCTTGATGGAGCTGTAGCATAAATAAATGAAAAAATTGAGTTTACAGATTGGATTGGTAATCATACCATTTCATATTGAAGTCTGGACTGTTTATATGTTTCGGTTTTCGTTTGTAACTGTATTGTCCTTTTGTGTAACATTTGCAACTAGATTTCTACACGTTCTGAGAAAAAAAAAAAGGGGGTGGGTTGGAGTGGTGATCAGGTTTGTCCATGCCACAATCCCAGGGTGTTTAGGGTGTCTTTGCTCAGTTGCCAGGTCATTTCTATGCAGTTGCCAGAGTGTTCTGGATGGTTGATTGTTTTTTTGGTTTTTTTTTTACAATTATAGCAACTACAGGATGAAATCATAAGATTGAGCACTTAAAAGAATAGCAGCATACCTCTTCTCAAGATGAGTTATGGTCTGAGGAAGGTTATAAATCGCTACTCTTTGCTGTGCAGTTACTGTATAATGTAAAACTGAACAAAAAGTGTGTAAAACTACTGTGCTCAGCAGCATGTTATGCTACAGGGAGAGGTGTATCAGGATGTGGGATGTGGCTCAAAGCTTCTAAGATTTACTTTGCAACACAAGTAGTATTATACAGCTTCAATTTTACAAGACGATTGCAACAAAACACAGCCATATATATATATGCAGCAGTGTTTATACGTGTGTTTTTCACCCACTTCCTGTCAGTACTTCCTGTTTTGATGTGGCTTCTGCGGTTACACGTTAATTCTGGATGAATTTTGTTTTACTATGTGACCTCTCTCTGGCGTAGATCAACACTGTTTATCAGCTCTGTGCAAAGAGCTGTTGAACAGACTCATCAGTTTTATCTGCAGATGTGCATGAAACAGCAGGAAACTCAGAGCTCAAATCTACCAGAAGAAAAAAATATTAGAAACAAAATGTCATTTTAATGTTGGGCTATAGTGTATATTAATGTAACTCCATTTCAAGTCTAAATGCATGCTCAAAGTCCAAATAAAATACTGTTTTTTGTAAGATGTATTTTGCATTAAAGTGAGTGAAAACTGTATAATAAGATGGGTTTTGTTTTGCATTTAATATGTTGAGATTGACTAGATGGCTTTTTCACGCTGTCTGTTTAACCTTTTGTTTCATTTTGCCGTGTAGCGGCCTTTATAGGGAAAACACAGTGTTGTGAAGAAAGCGTAGGAGGAACAATAGCTTGAAAAAGGACACCCATCCTACTCTGCTCTACTTGATAAGGGCAAAGTATATGTGGGTTACCCGTTACAGCATTAGTCACTGTAAAAGCACAGTGTTTTTAACAACTTGTAGTGGCAGAAATGCTGTGGATCACTTTTAAAAGTTGTGTGAGAAAGTTACATAATGATTGGCAGTTTAAATGGGGGAAATTCTTTAGCACAGACATTTTTTTCTGCCATATTTAATGCACATAACATAAGCCCACAATTCACAGAACCTCTCTTTCATCTTGGCTACATCTCTCTCTCTATTCACAAATAGCTGTTGTAAAGCATGAGACAGAAATGGCAGTCCTCTCTAAAAATGGCATTTGGTGTGAAGACTCATTACAACAATCCTTTGATTATACTGCATTTTACAAAAGAACAATAAGTAGGTGTACATACTCATAATATGGTCTCCATCTTTCTTTCAGGAGCTCAATTTGTCCTCCTGCACAGTTTTGACAAGAAAAAGCCAAGACATGTATATATATTGAGCATCGGTCTGTGGTTTATGGCAGAGAACCTACGCAACAAAAATCAAAAGGTCTATGTATTACAGCAAAAGCCTACGCTAAAAGGAAATCGCACACTTATATGCAGAGATGTTTATTTGTGTTGCCATTGTGGGCCGCTCTCCCACTGAACTACAGGCCTGAGAGGAAGTTTCCAGTGCGGTTGCCATGACGAGGGTCTTGGAGTCCAGGAAGTTCAGGTAGGAAGTAAAAAAAAAAAAAAAGAAAAATCTGGTATTTTCATTTATATATTTTGGAATGTTTTGGGAGTTTAATGGTGTTTGTCATAGTATCTTTACTTAAACCTAAGGTATTATTATTAGCAAGTCAATTAGCCATTGAATTTATATTTGATGTGAAAATCAGGCCCCGTCCACAAGGAGACACTTTTAGCTGTATACGTATACATTTTGTATCATGTAGGCATTTCGTCCACACAGATCTGGCGGTTTGGGAGAGTGAAAACTATATTTTTTTAAACTGGGACCCAGAGTGGATAAATCTGAAAACGGCACCCTTCCATTTTCATGTAGACAGTAAATTCATATATTTTCTGAAACGATGACGTCATCAGCCCACGTCTCACCGCTATTCAGACACTGCTACATCACTTAACAGCAACAAAAATATGAACCAACACTGAACTATTGTCTTTGTATTAATTTTAGTTAATAAAGATTTTAAAAAGTATTGTTCCATGTTCATTTGTATACCGCGCATAGTCCAAGTCTTCTACGTTTTTAGTGTGTCTCTGTGGCAGAATTACAGTGCCACATACTTGTTTTGTGGTTTCGTGTGGACGAAGATATTTCTTGAGACGAGGGGGGGGGGGGGGGAGATTGGATGGGGAAAGCTCTGGCTTCATGTGGAAATAGCCTCACGTTTCTACCTCGGATTAAAAAAAAAAAAAAAATGAATAATAGCGACTTTTCATATTGCAATTCTGACAATCGTGAGTTAATAACTTGCAATTTTGACAATCTTTGCTCAAAATTGTAAGACATAATCTCGCAATTGTGAATATTCAATGAAGTCTAATTCTGAGAAAAAAGATTGCGAGTTCACATCTTACAATCATGACTTTATAACTCTAAATTATAATTAAATATCAAGTCTTTATCATTTATTTTCAGAATTGCTAGTTTATATAATGCAGTTGTGATATAAAAAAAATCTGAATTGTGAGATAAAAAGTCGCAATTACTTTTTTTTGCTCTGTGACGGAAACATGCTTCCATATGTTGGTGAGTTTTGCATGCAGTAAATGTTCAGTGTGTCATTGTGTTCACGGTGTCTGTGATGGTGATCAGAGCTGCTTCACTGAAGGGTCACTCCTGAAGCGCTCATGCTTGACTTTCCCTTCTATCGCCATCACTCTCACTCTCTCTCCTGTTTATCTCAACAGTGTTAAGAGAAATGACATCCAAACATTTGTCCAGATGAGCTGCGGTAACAGGTTTGTGTTTGGACAGGAGCTTCTCTCCGCAGGGAACAAGGTGACAGTTCTCAGCTCAAGCACACTTAATGTGACACGAGCTAAGATCTGGGAATGTTAATGTTATTCAGTTTCAATGGCCAAACCATGCTTGCACACAAAGGTTGATAGTGTCTCAGATCCTCCCTCTGTAGTGATGACGTCTAAACCACAGCATGTTATTTTGAGACAGGTATGACAGACGCATGTTGGAACTGTTTCATAACTTGTTTACTGAGACGCTCTCATCACATCTCTTCTATAGATTTTACTTGTATAAAAGGACCAGATGAGGGAGGAATCAGTCAAATTGTTTCCTCAGAATTTCAAGTTAAGTGCAATTAACATGCTTATGAAGTAAAACGGATATCTAAACTTCTACAGTGTTAATCTTTAAATATTGATGTAACTTATTGTTTTTTTTTGTGACAATTAACAAATTCTAGTAACCATAATTCTAAAAATAATTGTTTAAACATTTATATATATATATATATATATATATATATATATATATATATATATATATATATATATATATATATATATATATATATATATATATATATATATATAATTAAATAATTAAATAATGAAAATTACAAAAACATTATAATTATAAATAAATAAAGAGAATTTGGGTGAAAATGTGCTTAACTGTCTTTAAATTTCTTTTATTTATGCAAAATGTAACTTCTGTCTAACATTTCTTGATGGTAATGAGAGTTTCACTTATATATTGTTGACATAAAATTCATTTGTGGCAGTGAAACATGCTTAAAATCACACATAATACCCTAGCAACCACTCAAATCATCATAGCAACTGCAGAGTAACGTTAAATCACTCATAATACCTTAGCATCCACCTAGCAACCATTCAATACACCCTAGTAACTAAACAGCACAGCAACATTCTTAAATTGCTTATAATACCTTAGCAACCACCTAGCATCCATTTAAAGCACCCTAGCAACTAAAATGTATAGCAACATGTTTAAAATCATCAGAATACCTTAGCATCCACCCAAAAGACAGTAGGAAGTGCATAGTAGCCTTTTTAAAGTTTACCTTTATCTGAAACTAAAAAAAAAAAAAAAAACGAACAAGAGACAAAAAAAACACTTTTTCTGACAGTTATCCTGCACCAGTTCTGTAACCATAAATAATAACCATAATGGTTTTTAAATATCCTTATTTAAAATGTAATTTATTTTTGTCATGATCCTGATGTGTGAATGTGAGTTTCATCTGTGTATTGTTGACAATAATATTGATTCATTTGTTCTATTGAAGGTAAAATAATGTCTGACCTCAATGCAGATTCTCTGAAGTGAAACGCTCTGAAGGATTCTAAGAATGAACCACATGGAGAACTTTCTTTGTGGTTCTGATGATTCATCCACCCAACCTTGAGTTGATGTTGATAACCAGACTGCAGCTCTAACCAAATTCACCTGATGTTTTAGTACTGTACACACGCTTTTAAACACTCAAATGACAGCCTACCTCAAATGTGTTTAGAATATATACTTGCTCAAACAAAACCACATTCATGCTCATTTAAACAGAGGAAAACATTGGGCAACAACAACATTTACCTTTAGATATCACTAAAAACACAATTCAGGGGGTTTAAAAGATAAGAAAAGATGCCACCAGCTTCAAGCCTTTTGATTCATGCGATCAGGGTACTTCATCAAAAAACTATTTTTGTTTGAGAAGGACAAATAGTCTTCTAGGTACACTAGATAAAGGTTGCACTTTCTTTTTTTAGAAATGACTTCAGACCTCAAATAGGGCATCTGTCTGGCTCTCGTCACCTTTCCTTTGGTCTTTTAAAGGAGGAGGCTCCTTGTCTTTGCTCTTTGGTTGGTTCTTTAAGGAGTTCCTCATCTCCTGACCCCAGTCTTGAGAGACGTGCTCCAGTATAGGCCTACACTTCTCCAACAGGGGGAGGTCAAAACTTAGAAAGTGGCAAATGCACTGCTGTGTACAGATGGGGATTTTTTATTATTACTATTATACAGTCAGTGGAAAGAGATAAACTGATTGCTCTGGTTCATTTTTAAATTTAGGAGTGGTAATGAGTATTTTTTTTTTACCAAATGGTTTATTTTTATTACCAAGTATTTAAGCATTACTCTGATATGCTGTGAAAATGTTTAATCCGGTAACTTCTATATATATAAAAATCTAATATATAATTTAATGTTTAAATCAATGTGACTAAATTGGGTTATGTCAAAAAGTGTTTAATATTGGTCATCAGGTTGAAATAAATCCTCAAAGAGACCAACTGCTCATTTCCTCCTTTTTTGTTCTTTATTAAAATAGTTTATTTACATAAAACTATTTTGTATTGCTACTGTCCACTACTGAATAAATATTACTTTAAATAATATAATTTTATTTTTCACATATTTATTATAATTTGTATTTTATTTTATTTGTTTGTCTGTTTATTTATTTATATTTAATTTACCCTTGACCACATTCACCATCATGGCAAATAGTTTTGCTAAGCTTGTCATGCTACATTTTGGGATTGCTTAATTTCGTTCTTATGGTATCTGTCATTCTCTTCAAAGTGAAATTAAAATGTAAAATTAAATTAAAACGGTTAGCACTACTCAACTGAAATTTACTGGCCCATGGTGGATTGGTGCTGATCTAGCTAGTTGACCATGGTTAGCCAGGCTGTTCACCAGTTGGTGAAGCTGGTCAACAAACATTGTCAATCAGACTGGTTGACCAAGGAAGTAGCTAGTTATGAAGCCAGTAGAAGACTGAAAAACTTTTAAAACACAACATATGTTGTTTTTTAAGAAACTTGCTCTGTTTGCAATTTGTGCAGTTTTCAGCTCTTCTTAATTTCATTTAATGTTGAGAGTGGAGATTACGCCTCCTGCTAATAGCCGTGTAAAGACATCAGCATCTGCTGCCTCTAATCGAGGAAAAGTGTCCAGTTACGTGCTAATGGATCCTCAATACTGCACAAAGAGAGTTCAGTGAACTTCAGATTCCTGACGTATCTCAGCTGGCAGTCGGCTGATAATCTGTAAACTGTTTGTAAACACTGATTCAGCACCACACCGATGACATCTAGACTCATAAGATGAATCATTCCTTTTGAGTTTGTAACAGAGCATATATATAACATTGTAACATATATATATATATATATACACACACACACACACACACACACACATGCAGTGGGTATAGAAAAGAATTGCCCCCTTTAAAATAATCACATTTTGTTGCCCTGCAGCCTGAAATGAAGATGGACGCAGTTTTTGTTTTATCCAGCTGTATTTACTCAGTGCAGCTTGTAACATCCAAGTGAAAGACAGAACACCAGCATGTCAGAAAAAAAAAACGAACAAACAAACAACAAGCAGAATCCCAACAGACTAAAGAGTTGGAATCACGGAGCTGGAAAAAGGATCTCACCCCTGTGTCAGTATTTTGATGAACCACCTTTTGCTTCAATTACAGCCTTTAGTCTGTTGGGATTTGTCTCTACTAACTTTGAACATCTAGACTTCGCAATATTTGCCCACTCTTCTTTGCAGAACTGCTTGAGTTCAGGTGAGCGTTTGTGGACTGCAGTCTTCAAGTTATTCCACAGATTTTAAATTGGGTTTTAAGTCTGGGCTTTGACTAGGTCATGCAAGGACATTCACACCTTTTACTTCTTTAACCACTGTGTGCTCAGTTTTGGAAGGTAAACCTTCTTCCCACTAAAAGACGTTCTGGCAGAGGGCAGCAGATGACTGTATTTTGCCCCTTCAGTTTTTCCTTCTATCCTGACAAGTGCTCCAGTCCCTGCTGCAGAGAAACACCCCTGTAACAGAATATGACCACCTCCATGCTTTACTGGAGGAATGCTGTTATTTGAATGGTGATCTGTATTGGATTTTTGCCAGACATATCAGTTGATGTAGAGGCAAAACATTTAATTTTAGTCTCATCTACCTCAAAATCTTCAAGGTGCGTTTTGTCAAAGGTCAGTATGAATGCATGTGGCCTTTCTTGAGGAGTAGCTTTTTTCCTTGTAACCCTCCCATACAAGCTACATTTGTAAAGAATTTATGATATTGTTGCCACATGCACACAATGACCACTCTTTGTCATAAATTCCTGCAGCTGCTTCAGAGTGGCTGTAGGCCTCTTGGTCACCTCTCTGACCAGTTTCCTCCAGGCTCTTTCATTCAATTTGGAGCGCCGTCCTGATCCGGGGAGGGTCTGTGTTGTAAATACCTTCCCCTTTTTAATAATAGACTTCACTGTGCTTCTAGGCATTGCTAAAAACTTTGATTTTATATATATATATATATGTGTGTGTGTGTGTGTGTATATATATATATATATATATATATATATATATATAGCAGCTTCTGTCCCTAATATTTAACGGAAAAGAGCAGCCTAGACATTCTATAGTATAATGTGAAATGAGAGTGAGTTGGGCTCAAATGGGTTCATGTGGGCTAGCTGGTTTATAGTATAAAGTTTAGTTTGATGTTCTGTAAATAAGATGTCTTTTGTAGCCAGTCATTAAGTGAATGATCTGTTTTCATCCACAGACGTGATTATTTGTATCTCCATATGTAAAAATCCTGTAGAGAATGTTCTGTAATTATGCCTTTTACTTTGATTCAGATGAGCTATAAATCACTCAAAACACAACCGTGTCTGAAGAATGTGAAATGGTTTGCCCCACTGCAGACTCAGACAGATACACAGATGCTTGAACACACACACACACACACACATACACACACACTTTCTCTCCTCTTACACACTCATGCACTCCGGCACATATATAATGTCCTTTTGTCTCGTTTCACATCCCTCAGCTGTCCACTGTCACTCACCCCATTTCATGCTGCTGTCACAGGACATTTTCCCACAAATCTCCCACGCACATGTTCCCTTTGACAGTTCACACACATGCCAGAAACACACAGCACACACATTCAACTCTGATGGGTCTGAAGTCGACATAAAATCTAAATTGACCTCTTTCACTATCTACTATACATTTCTGGTCTTACAGTGAATAATTCATTGGTGAACATTATTCCAACCCACATGGAAAGAACCTATATGTGGATATATGCGCATATATGAAACCTATATGCAGTGTATATGCACATATATGATAATATATATGCTGCATATATGTGTATATATGCCACATATAGGCAAAATTGAGGTGCATATATGTGCATATACAGGAAATATAGGTCTCCTGTATTGCTTCTTCATATCCACATATAAGCCCTATACATACAAGATATGTCTTCTATATAGCTAATGGCAGGATCTGGTCATTTTGTAGCTCATGTCTCATTTTTGATTGTCATACATGATGCCTAGCTCATATTTTCTATTATCAAGGCAAAAACTAAGAATTAACGAACAAAATTATGCAATAACTTATGTATGTGCGAACACGTGAAATTGGTATCACATGTAATTGGCATGTTATGGAATTTAACTATGGCAATATATTGACATGATATACAGAGCCGGACAGTAACGGAGTACATTTACTCGAGTACAGTACTTAAGTACAATTTTGAGGGATCTGTACTTTACTCGAGTATCATTTTTGGGGAGTACTCATGACTTTACTCAAGTACATTTGAGAGGCAAATAGTGTACTCTTTACTCCGCTACATTTCTATCCATAAGCGTAAGTACCCGTTACTTCTTCGGCCCCGTCCACACGGAGACGGACCCCTGATCTTTTTTTCCCTCGTCTCAAGAAATCTTCGTCTCCACACGAAACCGATGTTGTGTACATGCATGTGGCATGTGGCGCTGTAATTCTGCCACAGAGATACACTTAAAACGGAGAAGAAGACATGGACTCTGCTCATAAACCTTGCGCGTGGTACACAAACGAACATGGAACAATACATTTATTAATCCGTGTTAATGTTAGTTAATAAAAAATACAATCGTTCAGTGTTTATTCATGTTTTTGTTGCTGTTATGTGCTGAAGTGGTGTTTGACTAGGGGCGAGACGTGGGCCGTCATATTTTCAGAAAATGTACGGATTCGCCGTCCAGACGAAACGCAAAGGCGGCGTTTTCAAATATATCCACTCTGGGACCCGGTTTCAAAACATCGGTTTCACTCTTCCAACATGCCAGATCCGTGTGGACGAAAATGCCTATCCGCTAAAAAATTTGTGTGCTGAAAAAATAAAAATCTCAGACACCCAATCAAACGTCATTGTATAGTGCAGGAAGGAAGAGGAAGAGGAGGAGGATGAGGCGTGTCATGACAGACCTTCAAAGAATAATAAAGATCTTTTTTTTTTATGTGTTTTATAATTTTATTATTAACACAGGAAATGTTTGACAAAACTACATTTTCTAAAACAGTATAGGCTGATTTGATTTATGATTTGTAGAAAATATATAAATAAATATATATATATATATATATATATATATATATATATTATTTTCATTTAATATTTAAACTGGAAAAAAAGCCAGAAGAAATAATAATAATTATTTTGAATATTAAAATTGAATTGAATTAACACGTGTAATCAGACATTATGAAAATTAATTAACTAAAGTTAAATTAGTAACTAAATTTCCATTTGTGAAATCACACAAAAAAAAATTTTTTAATCAATACCTTTGTCTTGTTTTCCGCTAAAATGGACTAAACACCATTAAAACAAGGCAAATTTGCATGAAAATCAAAGAGAAGAAATAGAATTAACTCTATTTTTCTTATCCCATTGGCTAATTATTAATAATATTAAGCATGAATCTCAATAAATTTAGTGTGACTTGTGCTTAAAAGGGAAAAGAGGAAAAAAACTAAACTATTTGCCAGTGGGTAAGAGAAATGCAATTCATGAATTTAGACAAATTAGTTGTTATTTATTACCTGAAAACCACATTTCCTGCAACATGCTTGAAATTCGGCACCCAGCATTCGAGGAACTATCTGGACATCAAGATATTTTTATCTGACCAAATTATAATGCATATCTAGAGAGAATGTGCCCGTGTCACATCAGGACTTGTTCTGCCTATGCTCTATGATAGAGTTCACTGTGCCACATGGTGAATACAGAGAAATCCAACTTCTCCGAAAGAGCTCCCTGGAATAGAACAGAGTCCATATAATGCAGAGCCAAGACTTACTGCTATCTTTGTATTCCTGCGCTTTTATCGAGTTGGCATTCATGCAGTGACCTGATCAATCCAATTCACTTCACATACGCATCCACCCATTCAATCTCTCATTTGTCCTCTTCACAGAAAGTCATCTGTCCTTGAAATCATAGTGATACGTCAGCGACCAAACAAGCACCCATACGCGCACATGCATATCATCACCAGGGAATGTAAACAGAGCTTTGCGGAGTACTATAATCATGTCCTACTGACCTTTGTCCCAGTATTTAATAGGACTTCTTGGTCCCTTTAATTCAGTGACATGTGTATCCCATGCATACTTAAAAATCCTGTGTATTGAGGAGCTTTCTCTTATTGCGTATAATGTGTAGTGTTAACTGTAAGTACTGTATGTCTAATAGTACACTGTGTGTACTGACTGACTATATGTATGTGCGTATTGCACATTTTCACCTGTTGAAGTCTGTGTGGTTATATGTTAATTGTTTTTGCAATTTCTGGAGCAAGCTCCCAAAAATTTCACTCACCAAGGCACATGTGCTTTGGTGATGTGACAATAAAGGTGACTTGAATTGACTTGTAAGAACAAGCTGAAGTAATTGAGAAATTGCCACTGGAATGAAGATTTAACAGGTGATCTCATGCACAAGAAATTATAGAGAAATCATAAGCTTTAACAGGTAATCTCATGCATAAGAAATTATAGAGAAATCATAAGCTTCATGATAATCAAGCACGTCTGTAGTGCATCTGGAAGTTTTTTGAAATGATTCCCATTATTTAAACGTCACCTAACTTTGCAGTAAGATGTGTGGGGTCTGAAATATCACACATATGAGACCACTGAAGTGTGTCGAACCACCTGTCTGCAGTGAGACATTTGCACCTTTGCAGTTTACTCATATTGCTCTTGAAACACACCATTTATTTGTTTCTCCACAGGCAAAACAATGAAAAGCCCCCTCGGTCGGCGAGAGAGAGAGGGATGGAATGAGAAAGAGAAAGAGAGCTAGCGAAACAGTGAGTCATGAGTGCAGCTTTAAACAACAAGGGGAAATCCTTCCATTGAGAGGCATGCACTGTGGAAATATGCATCACTCATAGAGGTAATGGAACCAGAGGCCACACACAAACTAAAACTTTTAGCCATTTATCTGGAGTCTTGATGTTGTGTCATGCAAAAAGTTAGCAATATAATAACAGAACACTGTAATGCGTTAGCAATGCAAATTTCATTTCATAAATGTTTTAATATTCTAAAATGATTTTTGTTGTTTTATAGAAATGATATGGCATTCAAAGTACTGTACATAGTGCTCTTGATCGTTCTGATTAATATGCATGAACTTGTAAAAAAGTGTCTTCTTGGAGTCATTCAGATTTGTGGTTTTTCACACTTAAAAACGTAGTTTATCAAGAAGCCTACACAATTGAGCTATTTAGGGAAATTTCACGTGAATGTCATATGTAAGTATTCACCCTGTACTTTTGCAGCACTTGAGTTAGCACTTTACGCATATGAAACTCAGGGGTAGCTACCCATCTGGGTTTAACATGAAAAAAAAAAACCTGTTTCCTGTTGCTTTGCAGTGTTTCTTTCACATTGTTCTCATTTGCATAATTTCCACCCTGTTACCCATGTTAAAAATCAGGGTTTGTAGGGCCCCAAGAGTCAGTTACATCATATCATTTTGAGTCTTTTGTCCTGGTTTAACAGAAATCAATATAAAGATGTCAACAGGAAGTGTGCATGTACTTGAATGGCTGAAAAGGGGATGAACTGTGTGTGTGTGTGTGTGTGTGTGTGTGCGTGTGTGTGTGTGTGTGTGTGTGTTCTTTAGATATTATGAGACCACTTATTTAAATAATTAGGTTGGCAAATTAACTATATACTGCAATGCAATTCCATTGACTGTTTGTATGCAGAGAGGTGATGAAATGTTAATGATGAATAAATCTGTTGATAATGATTATACATTTACTTTACCTTAATTGTAGATAAAATCATAAATTCCTGTAGTGTACGCTGATTTCATGCATGAACGTGTTAAAAAAGTTAAAGAATTCAGCATAGGACTATTATTTGGCACAGCAGTAGTTTAAGGAAACCTCTAAGATGTTTACATCCTGTACAAAAATAATGAAATGACATCAATTTACAGCTGGCTCAGGGTCAAAATCAAATCAGATCTGAATGGCCTTAAAATGTGGGCTTCTGTTGCACTGGCTAAACACAGGACGTTCAAGAATATGAGCTGTATTATGAATAAAAGAACCATTCGCTGTGCTGTTAAACTTAGTAATGTTTAGACATTTATATGTCTGAATGTTATTGTATTAGATAATAAATTTATGAAACCAAGTAGTATTTTCGAAAGACAGATAGCACAAGCAAAAAAAAAAAGCATCCATATCCAAATCTGTAAGGTTTGGCAGTACATATTACATTAGTATTTATTATCATATTTGTAACCAGTGTTGGTTAAATCACTTTCAAAAATGTATTAATTACTAATTAATTCAAATCGCTAATTGGGCTACATCTTAAAATCCCTATAAACCTTAATAGAAATTAAAATCTTTATTCTTTCAATTTGAGTCAAATAATTTAGCCTTTTAGCTTTACAACAACTGTAATACTTAAATATTTTTATTTATCTGGATAACAAAAAAGCTTAAGAAAAGTGAAACAATACTTTTCAGTTTGGCAAGATGTTCAGGAAAAGCCCAACTAGTAAAATCCATACAGGTTTATGTAAAAAAACACTTTCCCCCGGTTTCACAGACAAGGCTTAAGCCTAGTCCTAGACTAAAATGCAAGTCTGAGTTGTTTCAAATGAAAGAAACTTGTACTGATTGATCTTAAAATATATCAGTGCCTTTGTTTTGTCTCAAGATGCACACCAGTAATGTTTTTTTCTAAGGCATGTTTATAAAAATTACTTAAATGTCCTAATTGAACTATGGCCTAATCCTGGTTTAGGCTAAGCCCTGTCTATGAAACCAGGCCTTTAACTAATGTAGGTAAGAATAAATTACATAAATGATCTTCTCTGGTGAATAAAGCCGTGTCAGATCACGCTGCTCTTCTGAGGTAAACTCCTCATAGCAGGACTTCTTTCAAAAATGATGAAAATGAGATGAATCTTGAATTTGTATTTATTTATTTATTTATTTATTTGATCTATTTTTTGTATCTGGATGGGGGTGTTTGCGCGCAGATGACTGCATATAATGAGCTCAGATACGGGAAAGACTGTGCATCGCTTTAGTTTCATACGGATCATCAGAGAATATTTGCTTTCAATTTGAATTCATTCAATTTAAAAGTAGAGACTTCAAGCTTTCAGATATGGGAAAGATGTGTCTCGCTTTAGGTTCATATGGATTACATAATCAGAGAATATTCGTTTTCGATTTGAATTTGTTCATTAAAAAGTTGACACTTAAAGCTCAGATCCGGGAAAGATTGTACCTATAGCTTTGGTTTCATTTGGATTACATAATCAGAAAATATTAGTTTTTGATTTGAATTCGTTCATTTAAAAGTAGACCCAAGCTTTCCATAGACACATTTCTCATGTCTCTGTGTCAAATTTCGCTGAGTTTGTGACGTGTAGAAAGTTGCTCACGGAGACCTAGACGGCAGAAAGTGCACCCTGTTTGTTTTTTTTATTTTGCAAGAGCACAATGTTTTGTTGTAATATTCAGTTATTCGATTGATTTGATTTTAGTCTTAAACCCATTCATCCTCAGAGTACAAATTAAGATATTTTTAGACATAGACAGCAATGCAACTGAAATGTTTTATGGCCCCCGAGAAGTAGTTAGGGTATTGATAAAATAGTCCATGTGACATCAGTGGTTCAACCGTAATGCTATGAAGCTACAAGAAAAGGTTTTGTTTGCAAAGAAAAGAAAAATAATGACTTCATTCAACAATTTCTTCATGTTTCAGTTGCGTTGATGTCTATGCAGGGTCAAAAAGCTTCATAATTCATAATCATAATTTGATTTCTGAAGATGAATGAAGGTCTTATGGGTTTGGAATGACGTGAGGGTGAGTAATTAATGACAGAATTTTAATTTTTATTGAACTATTCCTTTAATTTTCACATGCAGGCTGATGTTGCTGCATTTATAGATCGATAGATAGCATTTATAGAAGTTTCAAGTGTGGGATGTTTGATTTAATCAGCAGAAGTCTTGACATAAAGATGCATTAAAGGGTATTTTATGAGAAAAGCACACTGTTTTATACTCTGACGCTGACGTTATTCGCTGATGTTCTATATTCTTTTGCTGGAATCAGAAGATGTGAGTAATCCACCAAGTGAAGCTCCTACCCTTTTACCAGAAGAGTTTATCTTCCCATGCATGTTTGAGAGTGTTCTCATCTACCATCAGTTCAATCATCTAACCAAGTCTGACTGTGCATGACTAGAACATCTAACTAAAAATATCAACCACCACCAGTACATCTGGTCTGAATATGAATAATCTGTAAACCTCTGAGACTTTCAATAAGATCATTTATCGTGCTGTTGTGTCTTATGATTCCTGTGCTTCCGCAGAACCAGTTATAGATCACTTACTGTGTCAGTCGGATCATACATAAGATAGAGATGAGCTGTCAGACACCAACACTCATAAAAGGGGAAGCCCCTATCAAACACAAGACTCGTCATCTGACACACATGACAGAAATGGAAGTTTTTGACTAAAAAACACCCACCCAGGAGGGGCCCGGGTCAAATTTAGGACTCATTTCTGATAGACTTAAAGTGAGCCTTTACTTGGGTGTAAATGTGTTCTCTCTTAGTTCTTTTCCTTCGCTCATATAAAATCCCAAGTATTATAATAAAACTGATATCAATTACTTATATAATAGTATATAAAATTTTGCACTGCAATAAAACGGCTAAAAAAACAACAAGATTTGTGCTGATGGGAGAGTCATATAGGCAAATGGGGAGTTCTGCCCTGATGAGCAGCCTTGCACTAAAAGTAACTAAAAACACCTTAGCAATTACATAGCAATGGCCTGGAATAATATGTAGAAGAAAATGTCAGAAAATACAAAAATAGCTCTTTATACTACTGTTATATGTGTTGCTTAAACTGTTCATTGCAATGGTCTGGCTGATGTAAATGGACTTATGTGCTTTGTAACCATAACTTTATGATTGCAGAGTAACTCAGCTTGGTTAGTAGATGTTACTATTTTCATCCAAACTGTCTTTTTTGGTCACCCAGATTTCACCGAGCTTTTCTCAAGGCTTCCATCTTCAGGGTTGTTGGTTTTTCACAGACCACACATACTGGAGAATACTGATATTTCACCAAACAAGGGCTGAGTGTCTTGTGCAAGCAGTTTTTCCTTGAGGTAATTACAAATGTCACATAAGAGCTTCATTATATAGCCATGGAGTTTCCTAATGAGAGGTATGTGAATGTATAGTTACAGCAAAGTGCGAAAATGAAATATGCAAAGCATGCATTTTTTGGTGCATTTATTGTGGGGTTTTATTAACTCCCTCTGTTTTTGCACTCCTAACAGTGAACTCTTGCAGAATAAAAAGTAATACAGCATGAGGGTTAATAAAGTAGGACAATTTTCACTTTAAGATGAATTATTTCTATAAAGCAAGATTTTTTCACATTCAGACTGTTATTCAACAGTAAAACACATGTTCAGACTTTGGTTTGGCCTCACAGTTGTGATTCTTTGTATGATGAGGACACTTTGATCCCTCCTGCCTCTGAGTGGTTATTTTCCATGTGTCTTTATGTACAGTATGTACAGTATGTCTCTGTGCTTCTGTGAATTTTCCTGGGCTGTGTTTCAAGTGTCTGGGATCACACCCTCCCATCTGGCAGGCTTTTCTCCACCCCCTGTGTTCAGCCACACAGTGTCCACTTGAACACATTTAAATTGTATTTTATTTTATTATTTAGTTTATTTTTAGCTACATATTAATATTTTCTATTTAATTTAATTTTAAATATTTTTTTCATAATTTGTGTATATACAGGTGCATCTCAATTTCATTTAAGAAAAGTTCATTTATTTCAGTAATTCAACTCAAATTGTGAAACTCGATTAATTCACTGCACATAGACTGAAGTAGTTTAAGTCTTTGGTTATTTTAATTGCGATGATTTTGTCTCACATCTCAACAAATTAGAATACTTCATAAGACCAATAAAAAAAACAATTTTAGTGAACTGTTGGCCTTCTGGAAAGTATGTTCATTTACTCTACATGTACTCGATACTTGGTAGGGGCTCCTGTTGCTTTAATTACTGCCTCAATTTGGCGTGGCATGGAGGTGATCAGTTTGTGGCACTACTGAAGTGGTATGGAAGCCCAGGTTTCTTTGACAGTGGCCTTCAGCTCATCTGCATTGTTTGGTCTCTTGTTTCTCATTTTCCTCTTGACATTAACCCATAGATTCTCTCTGGGGTTCAGGTCTGGTGAGTTTGCTGGACAGTCAAGCACACCAACACCATGGTCATTTAACCAACTTTTGGCAGTGTGGGCAGGTGCCAATCCTGCTGGAAAATTAAATCAGCATCTTCAAAAAGCTGGTCAGCAGAAGGAAGCATGAAGTGCTCCAAAATTTCTTGGTAAACGGGTGCAGTGACTTTGGTTTTCAAAAAACACAAATGTACCAACACCAGCAGATGACATTGCACCCCAAATCATCACAGACGGTGTAAACTTAACACTGGACTTCAATCAACTTGGGCTATGAGCTTCTCCACCCTTCCTCCAGACTCTAGGACCTTAATTTCCAAAGAAATACAAAACTTGCTCTTATCTGTAAAGAGAACTTTGGACCACTGGGCAACAGTCCAGTTCTTCTTCTCCTTAGCCCAGGTAAGACACCTCTGACGTTGTCTGTGGTTCAGCAAATTCCTTGACACGTCTGTGTGTGGTGGCTCTTGATGCCTTGACCCCAGCCTCAGTCCATTCCTTCTGAAGTTCACTGAATTCCTTGAATCGATTTTGCTTGACAACCCTCATAAGGCTGCGGTTCTCTCGGACAGTTGTGCATCTTTTTTTTTCTCCACACTTTTTCCTTCCACTCAACTCTCTGTTAACATGCTTGGATACAGCACTCTGTGAACAGCCAGCTTCTTTGGCAATGAATGTTTGTGGCTTACCCTCCTTGTGAAGGGTGTCAATGATTGTCTTCTGGACAACTGTCAGATCAGCAGTCTTCCCCATGATTGTGTAGCCTACTGAACCAAACTGAGAGACCATTTTGAAGGCTCAGGAAACCTTTGCAGGTGTTTTGAGTTGATTAACTGATTGGCATCTCATCATATTCTAATTTGTTGGGATGAAAATGTGTTTTTGTTAAATGTGATCCAAAATCTTCACAAATAAAAGAACGAAAAACTTAAACTACTTCAGTCTATGTGCATTGAATTTATTTGATACAAGAGTTTCACAATTTGAGTTAAATTACTGAAATAAATTAACTTTTCCCATGACATTCTAATTTATTGAGATGCACCTGTATATTATTTATATTTTATATTTAGTTATATTTGTTTAGTTTATTCTATATATTTGTTTTAATTATTTGTTTAATCATAAAGCAATCTGATGGGGCTAGAAAAAAAAACTATAGACTAATACTGAAAGTGAAACATGACACATTTCTAGTGACAAGAATATAGACACTTGGTTGGGATTTTTTTGGTTTTATCTAGTAAAAAATGAACTAGCAGCTACATAGCAATGAAACACCAAGAATAACTTATAGACCACATATCATCAAAGAAAAAATACAGCACTTTTATTTATTTACGTTCTTTTTATTGATGCTTTGGAATTATCTTATAATATGCTGTTAAATTAAATTGGCATGATATTGAAAAAATATATATATCTTTGAAATATTTTAATTTTATAACTAATTTTGTGAGGATGTAGAGTATTGAAAAGTACTGTAGAACATCAGCTTTGTGCATTAACTGTCATTTTTATCTGGTAAAAGAGGTTTTAAATCTTACATATATACGCTACACATTAGTGTTATGTAATAGTTCATTCTCGCAGTTCTTCAGCTGGTGTCATGATAAAGTGTAGATGTGTCCCTGAGCTGCTGTGGAGAACTGGCATGCAGTTATAATTAGTTTGAAACAGCAACTGCTCTTGCATTCCCTCACACACACACACACTTTCTCTCTTCCTCTTTCTCTCCCTCACACACCTTGGCCCTCAGTAGCATTCTTGGGGGAAGGGATTAAAGCCTGAGAAGGGGCAGAACAATTACCCTGAAGAGGCGTTGGGCCAGACCCCTGCAGGTGGAGCTGACAGGGCGAGACCTCAGGCTGTCATGAGCTATTAGCTAGGCAGAGACGGCCAGAGAACACACACTCAGATGGAGCGACTATACTTTGAATAGCTTTTTTTCTGCTGGTCTAGGCTATGTTCAGCATACTAATTGTATTGTTTCTTCTGTGTGTTGTTGTGAGTGCAGTATGGACTACATTCTGCATGCATACTATATTTACCAGGCTATACAGCAAATTATTGTGAAGTTCAATATAGGGCCACAGACTTCTCTGTAAGAGCTGTCAGTATTTAGGACACACTACAAAATAACATTAGACAGTAATCCACCTTTGATTAATTTAAGTTATGACTAAAAATATGACTAAAGACGAGCCAAATATATGATTGTTGAAAAACTTTTTTTACCATTATTCATTAACATTAATTTATTTGAGGTGTATTAGCATTTATTATAATGCAGCTTGCTTGTATTTGTATTACTACTACTTGTAATTTTTTTTACATTTTCTTTTTTTACTTTTCTTTTTTTTTGCTTTAGGCATGATGTTTTATGTATGTTAATAAATGGATGATTTAATTACAGTGTATATAGCTTTTTTCCTGCTTAGGGACTGCAGATTTAGTCAATTTCAAGTAATTGATTAATAAATAAATATAGCATATTTCTGAACACAATGCCCTTTATTTCACTTTCCATTTACAACATGAAAACTGTAATATCAGCTGTGATGTTCAATACATCCTTCTTGTCGACCTGCCAATATTCAAGCCATTATACACAGAATTGTGTAAAATATATATTTACTCATAAGTTGGTAACTTGACGATACTAAATTGAAAATGCTAAGAAAAGTGACAATAATGTTGTATTCAAACACATCCTATAGAGAGTGTTTATTGTCATATAAAGGCAAACAGTGAAACTAAATATTGCTATGTAGTTTACAAAAATTACAATATGTCTATACATTGAGATATATATTTTTCCATTACATTTTTTATAGAGAGAGGATTGGAAAGGATTTGGAGAGAGAGATGGAACAACATGTCTTTAAACCATGCTAATAGTTCAGGCTAAACGTATAACCCTTAAAGACCTCATATAATCTCACCTCAGTTGCCTTTGTCCAGGTCGCACACTATGTACAAAATGTGGACTTTGACTCTTAAAGAATGACCAACCTTTGAACAAATATACTGGGTGTGTTTGTGTCAACAGAATGATGCAAAACTTCAACTCTTCACATGCAAACATGCGTGTACCATAACAACTTCCCTTGTTAATGAGCAGAAATACATGATGCTTTTGCATTATTTTTAACATTGCACTTGTCCACAGCTACAAATTAGCATTTCCCCCCACTGTCACACCTTCTCATTACTTCTCTTTTCTTTTCTGCACATTACTTCCTATTTCTAAATTCCTAATTCTGAAATATAAAACAAAACTCACAGGTTTACAGTCTTATCATGGTCATATTCAGCTCTCATTGTGCCAGTTTTGCCCACAGATGTGTTTCATTCAGAGAAATGAAGGGAAAGAATGCTGGTGAGCAGGAATTTAGCCAATAAACCCTCATATTTAAGCCTGTGTACGCAGTGATCCTTAGTGAAGGATCTACCACTTTTTTTTCTGTAAACAAATTATAGATGGCATTAGAGCAGACAACCTTTATTATTTATCATTTTTATTTATACTATAATTACAGAGTAGAATACTAAATCAGTGCTTTTTTCAGTAAAACTCACAGGGAAAAACAATTATATATATATAAAAAAAAATAATAATAATAATTTTATTTTGTATTGTATCTTCAGTTGTGAATTTTTTATATATATTATATTGAATAAATGTATTTTTCAGATATGTTTCGAACAATATATTTTGATTGCAAATATATTAAAATATATACAAGTTCACGTTATACTATTAAACTTTTAAAAAATATTTATATTAATAAATGTTTAAATATTGTATGTACTTAGGTTTACACACACACACACACACACACACACACAGATATTAGTCACAAAAAAAAAAACTTAACATTGTGTAAAACAAATACATACATACATACTTTTACACTACATTAAGGTTTTTTCTTTGGCAAATAGATGTTTTTCAGTTTTAAGCATACACTTGAATACTTTGTTTCTGTTTTCAGATTTATGCATAATATAAGGTTTAGTGTGTGCCCTAAACTCTCTGCGTGTGTACATACATGTGCTGCAGGACATTCTTGAGATGACAGACATGCACACCTACAGAATCTCAGGGGTGAAGCCCCCCCATGGTGAAGGAAACGGCCTGAAGAAAGGCCTCATGCTGGAGGGAGAGGGGCCCAGCAGCTCCCTCAACAATGGAAGTTCTTGGAAGATTCTAGGAAGGTCCTGTGATTTATGATTCATCTTTTTCTTGATAGGCAGCATGCACCCCACTTCACATTCTTTTCGCTTTAAAACACAGAGCAGTTTCTCAAAACGTGTGTTTCTTTGCTTGCATGTGAGATACCCGTGTGACCCAACCGGTCGAGCGACGTTTTGGCGCCCTTAGAAAATAAAAAGAAATATATTGTGCAAAGCGGCTAACATGTCACCCCAAGCTTTTATCATTCCTTTGTCAGTTTAAAAGCCTTTATGTGAAATAATCTTTCTGACACAATTTGACATACTTGAAATAATCCACATAAATTCCATTAATGTTTAATGAAACCCTATTGGCTTCTACGCCTAATTACCCCTGCATTTCTTTCACTGTGACTGGACTCTCATTATGCTCTGAAGGCAAGACAAAAAGGAGGTTTAACGTCCACAAAAGAAAGATCCTTCTTATGCCCAGGAAAGTGGATAAACAGTGACCTTTAACCTTTGGGGGATTAGGCTTCATTAGGGGGTGACCCTAAAACCTCTGTTCGCCCGTATGCTCTTCTCTCTGGGATTAGAGATCTTTGACCAAAAGGTACAAGGACACTTAAAAGCAGGTTATCGATGTGTAGTGTCTGTTTGTTCTTCTACTAGTTTGATTGTAAAGAAAGTCATAAATAGTGATTGCAAACAATTTAGCTTCAGTGTAAACATCATTTATATGATACTTAGAGTCCCTTGTCAAGGCTATTTTAATTGCTTTATGATTAACTAGTTTAGATATGCTGGTTAGTTAGTTCTGTATATCCTTATGCACCAAATTTTAAAGAAATTCAGGTGAAATGTCAAAAACTAAGTTTTTTATTTCATCACCAAAACAAAGCAAAGAAAGACATGGATCTGAGATCTGTTGAGTGTAATTCATTATGTACTTAAAATGGGTTTAAGATTAAGCCACTTTGTTTTGAAATTGCAGGGAAGTTTCTTTCAAATCCCTAAAACCATTAATTGTTGTGACAGTGAGGTTTAGTTGAGTTGATAAGATTAAGTGTTTTAGGCTGTGCTTGAAGCTAAAATTATACTAATTTGACTACAAGCTCGATCTGTAAAAGACTCAGTGAATGGTCCATATCTGAAACATCTATAACTGCTTACATGGCAATAACAACATCAGTTCTTGAAAGACATAAAGTTGTCTGATGGCCGCTGAAGTCCAAAGGCTTCGAGTACCATAGATGTGTTAAAGTCAACATGAAACCGTGTTCAAATTCCATTGTACTTTCACAATGTTAAGTGTGTTTCAGAGTGAAATAAGATAATCAGTGGGGGAAAAATGTTGAATGAGACCTTAAGGTTTTTATTTGATTGTGAAAAGCGATTAGTTTATGGCAGGCAGTTGGAAGGGAGGAGATGGAAAAGTTGATTACTTTTTGATGAGATTGTAAAGACATGCAACTGATGAATCATGCTCGATGAAGTGTATTAACAGGGTAAATTTTGATTTCATATTACATTCATGTAAGTTATATTGCCCTGCACTTCTTAAGTTAAAGGAATGGTTCAAATTGTTAGGATTTACTAGAACATTTTTATATATATTATTGACATATTTTTGTTTCTATGAAGTGAAAGTCTCATTAGGGTGAAAGACGTTTATTGTATGAACATAATTCAGTAGAAACATTCTTTAAAATATATTTTATGTTCTGTAGAAGAATGAAAATCATTTTTTTAACAACATGGAGGTAGGTATATGATGATATAATTTTCATTTTTGGCTGAGCTATCCTTTTAAAGGTTGAAAAAAATCCTGAGGACCACATGGTACCAGACATTCAAGTCATTCCAAATACCACAAACTCAATGCAGAAATATGTGCCTCGTTATAGGAGATGTTCTTATAATCGGCTCAAAATATCAAACATGTTTGATACCCTCTGACTGGATTGAATCATCCAGACTGCAAATCAGGGCAAAAATCTGTTCAACGTTTGTGTAGTGTATTCCAAACATAAGTAAACCATTACCATTAATCCCAAGGCTTAATTTAATGTTTTTTTTTTTTTTTGTTTTTTTTTTTTGTTTTTGCAAATGGCCTCTTAAAGACCCTCTTTATTGAAAACTCATTTGGGTGCTGTTTTCTAATGGCGGGAAGATGTTGCTATGGAATTGACTTACTTTAGCCCTCTGGTTGGTGCGTGGTGTGTCTTCATAAATCATGCGCTGAACACACAGATGCATTGATCTGAACCTGTTTTCAAAATACTTTCCCAGCTCCACACATGCATCCAGGTCGGTCCCCTTCCACATACCCCAGAGAGTGTATCCCGGCCACAAACAGATCTCACACCTGTCCTTGTCTACCACTCCGAAAAGCCTCACGTGTCAGTGTAACGTGTGGATCTCTCTGGCTATTTGGCATTTTTGTGTGCTTCCGTGACTGCTACCTCTCAAAAAGCAACTTCTCCAAAAACAGCCAGCGGTCATTCATGTCTGAAAATCAAATTTATGTGTCACTTATATAATTCTGAAAGTGCATTTCTGAAATAACTCCTTGTAGGTTGTGCATGTAAAATACTTTCATAAATCACATTTTAACCCTTAAGTAATACAAGTTCGGCTTTTCTAGGTCCTTTTGCATGATGTAATGGTTGCATTTTAATGTTTTGGGAGGATGCTGACCTATTTGGAATTAATTATTAATGAATGAATGTCTTTGTGACCTTTATGGTCAATATTCTTTAAAGAGGCTGTTTCAGCTCTAAAATCTGCTTTCATGTCTTAATGACAGCAGGAAGGTGAAATGTCCCAGCGCAAACATGGCTCCCGTCTCTTGTCACCTTCCTGCGAGGGAACATATGGCCATAGACACTTTAGTGTGATGAAAGCAAACCCAACAGTGTCAATCCACATCAGACCAACAGGCTAAAGCCCAAACAATGATAAAAACACTTTCACAGAAGGCACAATATGGCAAGATTGTAGAAAAATTCATAACTTTGGATGAACGTTTTTCAGCAAATACACTCTTAAAAATAAAGACTCCAAAAAGGGGCTTTCACAGTGATGCCAGGCAAAAAAAACATTTTTGGTTCCCCAAAGAATCTTTCAGTGAAACATTCTAAAAATAACCACATTTCTTATTGCAAAGAACATTTAAAAAAATCTAAAGAACCTTTTTCTAATATAAAGAACCTTATGTGCAACGGAAAGTTCTCCATGGAACCATCATGTCGATGTCGATAATCAACCCTTATTTTTAAGAGTGTATGGTAATTAATTTATGCATTAAATTATGATTTTTAAGGTGTTATTCCACCTCTTGAATAAAACTCAATATGCAAAAGAAATAAAGATGATTCCTCTGGTCATGTATTTAAGTGGATTGGTAGAAGCACCAGTTTTCAAAGAAAGATGGGTGTGATCGCTAAAGTAAATAGATATTCATCTCTTTATCTTTTTCTCTTATTTAGGATCAGACCTGAGGTGATTCCCTGTGTTTTTGGAGGGCTTTGGTTTAAAGATGAGCTTTTGAAACACTCTGGAATCCTTGTCAGGATGTTTTCTTGCTTCCTACTGAACAGCCTCGGGACACAAGCTTAACATGCACTGACGTGTGTGTTCAACCCTCCTACAGATGTTGCAACTTTTGATATTAGCATTTATAACATTGTGTTAAATTGAATGGTTGAAGCATATTTGCTTATTGAAACTCTCATTTTTTCTATGAAATGTGATCTGTTTCAGCCACAGACCCTTAAGAATTATGAAGGTGTATGACTGAAACTTAAATGTGAAACGAGCAGTTTCTTTTTCCAGATCTCGTCTTTTTTCGTAATGGTCTCACATTGTCTGCTTTCGTCTACAACTTCAGAACAGTTCAGGGGCCAGATGACAGCACATTTACATCTTAGACTGAATGCGGAATTCACAATGCAGTTTGTCAGGAGACTTTGCTTAAATTCTTTGCAAAGCATCCATGACCCAACAGGTTTAAGCACAAAAGATGAAAGGAGAGTAAGCAATGGAGGTCTAAAACCCGTTCTGACACATGTTGCAAAACCGTCAGTGCTCAGCCTGGACTTGCTTCTTTTTCTGAGGGAAGCGATAAAGGTCACTAGAAGTACAAATGCTGTATTATATCTATTTAAATGTATTTAAAATGTACTTCTATTTCTGTCATGACAAAGCTTATTTTTCAGCATTATTACTCCAGTCTTCAGTGTCACATGATCCTTCAGAAATCATTCTGATTAATGGTCAACTGATATATCGCCAAGGCCAGTATTATATTATTTAAGTTATGTTTTTCTGGTTGGCAGATTTGTTCAAGGCAGGACTTTTATTTTGACGGCGCTGAGAGTCTGCCAATACAAATAGAAGTCTATCTAATAATCAGATAGAACGATTAAACAAAGGAATTATTGTATACAGAAAGTATTATAATTAATGCTTTTATATTATTTGTAATAGAAAGGCAAACAGTATAATACTCTCTCGTTTGCCATCAGCATTAAGCAAATACCCATTTATATCATTTAAACAAATCTTTGAAGGACAAATTAATATCTCATTTCACAACCTTGCAAACTTAGTAGAATCCAGCTGTGAGAACTTGGGATGTGTGCATTGTTATCCTGCATGATCGCTTGTTCTCTGTGTGATCGTCTGTCCATGTTAATTGAATGCTTTAATCTTTACACTCATGATTTTAAATTATGAAGTGCTTTATGCATTTGCCCAGTCATATTCATGTCATTTTCACTGTGTGCTGTATCTAAAATGAGTGTTACCCTGGCTTTATTTGAAAAATATGATTCCCAATGCACACAATCTTTCCAGGATACTGAGTGCCCTGGTTACAGTGTTTGCTTCCTTTTTAAATGTGAGAAATACTTTGCCATCTAAAGTATAAGTATGTTTTTTACACATTTGCTTTTTAATCCATTGTCAAATTATTTCAAATTTCTTAAATAATACAATTTTATTGGCTTTAAATGGGCTATCTGCCCCCCTGCTTTCAAAGATATTGCATCTGCATCAGCTGTCAAAAAGCTAATATCGGTAGACCATTTGGCAAGTTTGTGCTCAGTGTTTCAATGCGGCAACTCATACACTTTGGTGTTTTATTGACCCACTGCAATCAGGGCCTTTAGACTTTCAACAAATGTCAACCCTGCCACCCCCTCACCTTGACCCACATTCCATCACTCAAGACATTCCTGCTTTTCTTTAAAGATTTTATTCTTGTGCAACTGTGTGTGCCTGCAATTTCACCTGTGAAGAAACCACACCTTGAAATCTTTTTTCTGCATGGTCCCAGTGAAAAAAATAGATCCTAACAAGAAGTCATCTTGCTCATTCTTTATTACTTTATAAAACAAAGTGCAGTTGAAGATGAACAGAACTTTTTTTTTTTTTTTTTACTTGCAAATAAACCAAGAAAAAGCCTAAATAACTTATCATACATATTTAACAGGTGGTGTTTACATGAAAAAAAAATTCTATACAGTTGCCATTATGAAGGCAATAAAATAGCCAGGTTTCTTCCTGATAGAGGTAGATAAACATAGAAATGGGAGGGAACATACAATAACTGACAGAGTAAAGACACGTGGAGTCAAAACAGAGTGAGATTCTAGTATGAATACACTCCACAACTCCAGACTTCAACCATACAAGCTATGCATGAACATGAATCCAATATAGTTTATCTTTCCAGTCTGAACATCAACAAATGCAAACTTTAGTCTATAAAAACGTAATCATCTGCAAATTACATTCAACCCCTTATTTTTCACAACCTTTGGATCCAGCCCAAAATATTTCAAGAAGTGTATGCCAAGAACAAAAAGGTAGAATGTGTGAGGATCTTCTAGGGTTTCTTTTTCAAGGCAAACAATGCTTTTAACTGATTATCTACATCCAACATACAGTATATGAAACTGCTTCATATTAAGACTTAAGAACTAAATGACTTTAACACAATGTAAAGTCACAACACTGAGAACGTTCTTTTGCATTGACCATGCATGTTTCCAAACGGGGAAAAATCCAGAATCTCCTCAGAGACATTGAAGTCTTTGCAGTCAGTCACAAGTGTTACAGTCCTCAAACCAGCAGGGTCCTAAACCAATATCTAGCTATGAAACCGGTGTGGTTTTTTTTAGTCCCAGACCTTCACAACCTCTTGAGTCGTTTCAGTCTGGCTTTCAACTGTTCTTGTCGTTCTAGAAGTTTCTCTGTCTTCTGCATCAGTCTCCGGTTCTCTGTTTCCAGATTTCTGATACTTTCTTTAGCCCGCTTTAAAATTACCACCTTAGACGCCTTGTCGTTTTTGGACAGTTCGGGGACGTTGTCACGTAGCCTAAGGAAGCAGTTCTTTAACTCGTTGCGCCTTTGCCTCTCCATCACATTGTGTGACCTCCGTCTCTCTTCTTCGTCCTCTGTGTCCACCCCCTGTCGGGAGGCCAGACTGCGAGAGCGTCCGGTACTCTGCGTGCTTCGGTGGGAGTCTCCAGACCCTCGAGAGCGTTTGAGAGGGGGTGCAGAACAAGGGGAGGGAGGGGGCGGAGGAGAGGCGGGCCTTGGGGCGGCATAGTTGTGCTGTTGTTGGATTTCAAAGTGACAGCGCTTGAGAGCACGCTGCTGCTCACGCCTGCTGTCCTCCAACTGCTGCTGGTGTTGAGAGCGAGTCAGTGTGCTCGACCGCCGGACGGTCACAACATCAATCTCCTCCTCTGTGGAACACAAACAGTTAAAACTATGTTAAAGAAATCTTAAAATGGTTTAAATTGGTTACAAGAAAAAACACTTTCCATCATAACATAAAAAAATGTATGCGAGTAAAAAGACTCACCAGAATCGCTTGTGGATGATTCTTCTACAGTGGACAGTGAGCCATAATCAGATGTGGACTCGATCTGCTCCTGGATGTCCAGCGGTAAGTCCTCGCTCTCCAGAGCCTGACAGGCGAGCGCCACACTGTGGCAGTCCAGCATAGAGCCGGCGATCTCGGCAAAAATCTCAGTGTCAATATTGGAGAGCAAGGGGCTCGTGGAGAGCACAGCTGAGAGTTTATCCTCGTTTGGTTTGTCTGTTTGCCACAGACAGTCCTCCGAGAGCGGATCCAAATCCGCTGCTGTAGCGCTGCCGGTAAAGTTCCAGTCCAGCTTGAGAAAGTCGCTGTCCTCCATTAAAAGTTCAGATACTAACTCCAACTGATCCACCGTAGATAACCTCTTTGCGAGCCCGGCTTTCATCGGAGGGGATTGGGGCGGCGTGGGGATGGACTGCAGGTCCTTCATGAGACTCGAGCAGAACTCATCATCAAACAGCAGCGGCTCGGAGTCGCAGAACCAATCGTGGGATGGAGAACAAGCCTGCAACATCTTCGCGGAACCTGTCAAAAAACGCACGAGAAACGAATCCTTTATTATGAGAAAACGTGTGAATCCAAAAGTAAAAGTCCAATCTTGCTTTCAGCTTGCGAGTAAAAAGCGGCTCGTTTCTAAACGGCCTGCGAAGTGTTGCCCTTATGCACTGCCGATTGTAAAGTTGCCCGGCTCGCGCGTTCTTTTTTATTCATGTTTACTATGTGGCTCCGCCCAAATGGGCGGGGCTGTGCGACTAGAGCAGTGATGTCACAGAACAGCTGAAAAGGTCCCGCACGAGAGCTGTTCTGTTCCACGCCAAATTTCTCACATTTAAAAAAAAAGTAAAATCTTACATTTGACTTTTTGAATGCTAATAACCCAAACTGAGCTAAAACATGTTTATTTTATAAAGAATTTCCACTTCATGTATGCAACTATTTTGCCTGACAATGTCATCGACACTACTAGCGTTAATATATTCAAAAGCTTATTTTCTATATTTCTATGGCATTGATTAAAGTGATTTTACCCACACGCGTTTCCAAGTTTTGCCATGATAAAAACAGACTTAAAAACCAATGTTTCGTATTTGCAGGAATTATCAAACTGTTAAAAATTGTATTATTTAAAAAGAATTAAGCTGATACTTGTGTATACATACCGAGTTTTATACAGTTTATGATATATAGACACTGCACAAGATAATTGAAGTTTGAGACAGTCAACTTTCCAACACGCTTTAACTAATTTCTCCACGAGGAATGCACTGCAAAAGTAAGCGAGAGGTTCACGTAACGCTAGCAATATCATATGGAGGAAGCCGGTAGACACACCACATGCACGAAAGAACAAAAATAAAAAAAGTAACGTCTCACCTTTTTTTACAAACACTATGGCGAATAAAATCGACGGAAACCGCCTGGCAATCTAAAATAACTGTTTATAAAATGGTTTTAAAAAACGCTGAAAACCCGCAGATCCTCTTTTCTGCATGTCAGTGGCCACGCAACAGAAACTCACACAGTGTGAGGGTGTGGCGACGGATACGATGTACTGCCTTTAATTCCTCCGCTTAGAAAACTCGCGCCAAATATAATTCGACAAATGTTGAATGAAAACACTTATTGTAATTATGACTTATTATAGTCTGTAGCTTTATATGCAATAAAAACCATCACGGAAAACCGGCTGAATAGCCGTGGAGGAATTAAGGGAATATAGGAGGGATCTAGAGTCCTCGCGGAGCGCTCGTACTCAATGAACCGTACAATACCAAGAAAAAGAAGGGGGTTGTAACTCTCACACACGTGTGTTCACAAATGCCGGTTCTGGTTTGCTAAAGTGATAGTGTCTACAAAAAAAAGAAAAAGATTAAAAAAAGGAGAACGAAAGCTGCGATCACGTTGTGCTGTGGTCTGTTTTGGCGGGTAATGTATGTAAACAAGGACATACTGTTCTCAAACAGACACTCCTTATATACACAATTACAACAGATCTCGCGCGACTTAAGGGATAAAAATATTAACTTTGGAGGTACTGTAAGGCATGTGAGGAAGATATAGGCGTTGGTTACATAACAAAAGAATCGCATCCGACTCAACACGTGCAGGGTAACCCCCTCTTCTCAGGTGGGAATGATTTATGAGTATCCCGTGAATTCAGCATATGGGCGGAATCCTGCATTCCTTACAACTGCTGACCTCAGAATGCAACAACGAGAGAGAAAATAGAGTTCTCGCAAGTTAATTGTACAATTTGATTTACTTCTTTTTCTCTACTTCTTCTTAAACTTGTTTAAACTGCATTTATTATACATAATTAGTATGTAAGCAGTTTTCATATTATCGTATTAAAGAGACAATGTAGGAGTTTTGCACTTTAAAAAACTAATTTATTAGACTATTCTAGTGCAACTTGATTTTCAGGGCATTCCAAAACACCTACGATCTTTTAAGCAGTATTTAATGAAATTATCAAATTAGGCTAAGGTAGCCTAAATAGATATATAAAGGCCTACCCAACAATATATGTTGAAAAATTTTATGCAGCAATTTTGATTGACTTTGAATGTATTGATAATTCAGAATACACAACACAACACATTAGGTAAATGAGCTCATAAGTAAATCACACTGCTTAAATGGAAAGAACTGCATATTTTTTGAATGTCCTAAAATGTTGCCACCTAGAGGCCACTGAATGAGGCTAGTGCACCAAGACCTAGTGAACTCCAAACACATGTACAGCATTACGACATCGCTCAGTTCACTTCTCAGCTGCCAGCCCCGGATCTAACCTCTGTGTATGAACCAGGCCTTTAGTGTATCTTTCACACTTTGAGCCAGAATGCTTTAAAAAAAAAAAATTGTGCCATTTTCCTGTGGATTCTTGGTAGAGCATTGCATTAGCAATTCAAAAGGTTGTGGGTTTGATTCCCAGGGAACACTGGTACAGGTTAAAATGTATACCCTGAATGCACTGTAAGTCACTTTGGATAAAAGTGTCTGCTCAATGCATAAATGTAATATTTGTATACTCACTAATGAAATGACATGAATATTGCACAATGGACAAGGACTGGAGAGCAGTGCTCAGTAATTGTATAATTAGTATTAAGTTAATGCACATGACACGCAACAGCCAGATCAGTTGTCTATACACTAAATTCATACTGCTACCTTATCCCAACCTACATTACACAAAGTTTTTATTTTATTTGATTAATGTTTAACTTTACACTGTAATCCGTCATGTCAGATTTGTCTGGGATAGACCTTCTAGAGAAATCTTATCGTATGACCGGTTTGTGGTGGTAATGTGGTTGTTAAACTCAATGGGAGGCATTTTGAAGTCCAAGACTGTTTAAATGTCTTACATCACTCATTCATATTGCTAGCTATCTCTAAAACAGCTTCTATATGTTGTCCAGCTACATGTTTTAGATGTGGAATTTAAATGGCTTTCATTCAACAAAGAATCCCATTGTTTTGTAGATTGCCTCATCAGCACTGCTTAAAAAAATGTTGCAATTTTAAAGCCACACTTCCAATGAGGTTTTATTTTTTCTCTTATCAAGACTGTATAAAAAGAGAACCTGTCTAGACAGACATTCAAAGATAAGCATAAGGTTTGCAAAGACCACGTCCACACACTGTCATCTTGTTAACAAGCAAAGTTTACTTTCCCTTATATTTTATTTTCTTCTTTATGGCAGCTTGAAACTTCTTATAATCAATTTAGTGACGTGACGTGACATACAGCCAAGTATGGTGACCCATACTCAGAATTCGTGCTCTGCATTTAACCCATCCAAAGTGCTCACACACAGCAGTGAACACACACACACCGTGAACACACACCCAGAGCAGTGGGCAGCCATTTATGCTGCGGTGCCCGGGGAGCAGTTAGGGGTTCGGTGCCTTGCTCAAGGGTACCTTAATCGTGGTATTGCTTGCCCGAAACTCGAGCCCACAACCTTAGGGTTATGAGTCAAACTTCCCCATAAGAGTCAATTAAAAATGCACAAATTAAAATGTTTTACTTTTTAAAAAAATACACTCATGAAATGTAGTGAGCTCAAATAAATGAATCATCAATTGATGACAGATAACTGCACACTTTTGCTTTTGTGAATGAAAGAATGACACAGTATAAAAGCAAAAAAAATCATTTTTTAATTGACAATGTTTTTGCTTTATTTCTTTTTGTTAGTGCATTTAAAATATGATCCTTCATGGCTTTTAGTGAAAGAAGATTGGAAACTCTATCCATCTTGATTGTGTCACTAACTAAAGTATTTAAAGCAAATTTAATTATTATTTAAGCAAAATAAAAGCAAAATAAAAGCAAAATAAAAGCAAAAAAGCATAAAAGCAAAATTTATTATTATTTTTATAAATTTTAAAACAAGTTTGACCTATTTGTGCCAATTTGGAACTGGTTTTAAAATAGCATCCTGAATTGGGAATAGAATAGCCTACTATTCTTAATATTTTTGGCAGAACAAGGGTAGCCTATAAGTAGGGCTGGACGATTATGGCCTAAAAACAAAACCTCGATTAATTGAACATTTTACCTCGATTACGATTAATGAACGATTTTTTTTTTGTTTCTGTTTTGTTTTTTTGCCCTCATAGTTCACTGACAAGGTTTGTACTGTAAATATGATTGACTATCAGCAGTTATTTTATCTATGTTCGTAACATTTCTTACTAAGGTTGGGTATCATTTGAATTTTATCGATTCCGATTCTGCTCATCGATTCCGATTCTTATCGATGCCTAGTTTCAATAAAAAATCCAATATAAAAAAAGTCAAATATTTAGATGTCAAACATTTTTACAAAGCATTCTGTTGCAGCTGAATAACATGAGCAAAAATCAGCAGCCTACAAAACACTGCAAGAGGAATTTTGCCTGTGATTAAAAAAATACCATAGCAAAAACAACTAGATTAATATAAATTTCAAATATTAAAGTGTTAAAGACAAGTAAACAGTCAGTAATAAGATAGGAACAAACAAATCAATTAGCAATATCATAAATAAATACAACTAAACAAAATTTCAGGTACAGAAACTGTAATTAAAAGTTTAAAAATACTGCATAGTTTTCTTTTTATAAATAAAATAAAGATTAATCAATCAAGTTAAGTTATTAAATATATTCAGTTAAGATCAGTGAATGATTTTCTTTTGTTCTTTGATTAACATTAATGACAGGCAGCGCGTTTATTAGGCTGTTGTCTCTTAAAGCGAAAATACTGCACGTGTGTTTTCTTTCTCATCTGTTTATGTTCACGTAAGACAAAAACGGCTGCGTTTATGATGATATACTGATGTAGTTTTCTGTATCGTAGTTTCGACTCGGAACAACCTTTTCTACAGTTAAAATACACAAAACATGGACACAAACCGGGAACCCGCAGCGCGACTGCTGCTCTCTGTGCACGCGCTTGTGCTTCATGTGCACTGCACTCAAACATGTTATAATAAGTTTTGAGATTCTAAGCTACTTTAGTGATAAATCACAGGACAGCGCTGACAACTAGTTTCCGTGTTCCTCTGTGCAGGCGATCTTCACATCTACTGTTTATATGAGTGTTCGTGCCACAATGCAGCTGCGCGAACATGGTAGCTCGATATAATAATACACATCCGATCATCTAATCGCTTGAATGTCCAAATTCAAGCGATTACATCACTATGTGCGCCATCACTATGTGTTGAACCGGCGTTCACCTCCATGTTTTGCTCTTATGCCACTGACTGGACGGGGCAGAGTCATGTGGCTACACACGCGCTAGTATGCTTTTAACGGGGAAGTGTTAACAGGATTACAAAAACCGAAATAACCGACATGGGAAAATTACGTCGGTTAGAGGTTATGAATTTCGGTTTTGATTACTTTTCGATTAATCGTCCAGCCCTACCTATAAGCCATTCCGACTTCAGCTATTCTTGCTTCTTGTGAATTTTACCTCAGAATAGCTTGACTCAGGATGGGCAGAAGCTTTTCGAGCCCAGTTACAAGATGTTGAAAGTGGTGTTTAAAATGGCATATTGTGGTTTTACTATTCCCGCTGATACTATTGTCATCTTCAGCAAGGGCAGGAAGAGAAACAAGATAACAAGAAACACCACCTAACACTATTCTCTGCAGGCAATCAAGCGTTGCAACACAAGCAGCCACAACTTTCCTTAGAAGCGCGTGGTGTGTGTGTGTGTGTGGGGGGGGGGGGGTTCTGAACTGTGAAAATGCTGCTCCTCAGGGGTCCTAGAGAACATCATGCAAGAGAACATGATGCTCTGGCATATCTGGAGTCACAGACTGTAACTGATAGCTCACTGGAAAAAAACAATTCACCAGAAGCAGATAGAATCATCTTCCTGTGAGACTGTTACTGACTTACCTTCATCCTTCTTTCTTAAGGAAACTAAGGAAATAAGAGTATGTCAGTCATGTCACCATCTGGGTCAGAAAGCAGGGTATAAGTACTTTTTACTTTCTTTCAGCCCATTGATGCATGATGAAAAATGATCATAAATTTTACCATAAGACTGTATCCAAATATGCGCTTTACTATACATTTCAAATACATCACCATTAATTAATGCATGCAGGCATGATTAACTGCAGGTAACAATAAGCAATAATTCGTTTTTAGTCGTTTTTAGCCAAGTAGGTTTATATCTATTTTTCTTTGCCGTTTTCCATTGCATTAATGCATGGAACATAAACATAAATATATATATAAAAATAGATATAGACATGCAAATTTCTGTAAGTTTAAATCAACAGTTTATTTATTTGTCTTGGTTTATATTTATATATTTATATTTATGCATTTGAAAAATGGTTTTTTATTTATTTATTTATTTATTTATTTTTTAATCCAAAGTCACTTACTTTGCTTTCTAAGGTGTAGACATTTCATCAGGTCATGCTTTCCCTGGTTAATGTTATTTACAAAACAAAAATGCTATACTGAACATGCTTTCGTATATGTAGAAAGAACATTAACCAAGATTACTAAATGCTGTAAAACTGTTCTTTATTCATAGCTAATGTTAACTATTATATAAACTTAATATCTATACTATAAAACCAATTTTTAATATTTTGAGGTCACAGATTGATTTTATCTCAGATGTTAATATAGTGCTATCAATAAGATGTAAACTTATTTAAACTAAGAAAATTATACAAGAGGTTGTGTCCAATAAGTGGCCTCTCTTTACTGTTACACTCCGAGTACACATGACAGGTTTCACTTCTGCTTTTGATGCTCTGTCGAACTGACCACATACCACCAACAGTTAGCCTTTACTGGGCCCCTCAAGTGGGGAGGAATCAGTCAGTAAAACAGCTATGAACGTTACTTTTGCAATTCATTTTTTTTTGACATATTTGAATTGACATTTTCCTTCCTCTTGGAGACTTTGTACTCAAAATGATGTTATGTAAAGTGAACAGGTATAGGTAAAACTACAAATCAGTGTGAATTTGCTGTTTTAAAGTAACAGTGTTGCTTTTAAAATAAATTAAAAAAGAAAACTCTGAAAATATTATACATAAAGTTTTTGAACAGTAAGAGTTTTTAATGTTTTTTTAAAAGAAGTCTCATCAGCTCACCAAGCCTGCATTTGATTAAATGTTTTTTTTTTTTTTTTTTGAGAAGCAAATTAGAATATTAGAATTATTTCTGAAGGATCATGTGACACTGGAGACTGGAATAATGATGCTGAAAAATCAGCTTTGAAATCACATTTACAAATATATTATAATAGAAAGCAGTTATTTTAAATAGTAAAAATATTGTATTTTAGATAAAATAAATGCAGGCTTGGTGCAGGAGAGAATTCTAAAAAAAAAAAAAAAAAAAAAAAAAAATACTGTTATATACTGGTAATGTCTCTGAATATATAAATTAATTTAAAATTAAAAGAAATATATTAAAAAATGTTGAAAATTGCTCGTGGAAAAAACACATTGGATATTATGGCTAGTTGTGTAGCTATAATATAGGCGGATAACTACAAATATAATTAAAATATTGATCTTATTAAAAATGTATAAACATTTTTTGTAGAATTTATTTTCTTCCATTTTATTGACCACAACACAAAATTGTACATTTAAAAGCCTGACCATGTAGAAAAATATGGAGTTGCGTAACAAAGTTTTATATTATATATCAAATCATTTACCCTAAATATGAACAATATTGTCTTAGCAACCACAAGTCATCACACCCAGCCAAATATGATGTGGAAAAAAGAAATGAAATAAACGTAGAATCTCACAGAAATAAATCGGACATCACAATCAATCATTGATTTGTTTGGAAACACATGAGCGTCAGCAGGAGCGGTTTCTTGTGCAAACATTTAGAATGCAAAATGTCACACACTCACATTCACATCCATCCAGTAAGAAGACGAACAGAAGAACAGAAGGAGCTCAGTTCTGAATGCAAAACAGATGCACACACACACATCACCATAAGAAACATCTGTTTTTTTAGCAGCGAGTCTCCGCATCTGAAAGTGTACTAATGCGAGCCCTGAAACTATGTCCCAATCCGACAGTCCAAACCAAGGTCACCCCGGCTGGAGCCATTCCCACATTAATTCCCTGACAATTATAACATTCTTTCAAGGTTTATCCACATAACCTGACCATTTGTCATTAAAGATATCAAACAGTACAGATGTCCTATCGTGACCAAAAGGACCAGCAAAGCAGTAAAACTGAGCCTCACATGGCTCCCACGTGAGGGGAACGTACAGGGGATGATCTGTTTTTCAGTCTCTTCCTTGAACTTAACTCCAGTATGTTTTCTAGGAACTTGGGACATAAAGCTAGACTGTGTGGAGTGGTGCAGCAAAAGATAATATGCAGCGGGAGGGAATTCGATTTAAAGCCGAGTGAAATAAGAGAGGGAGAATGAGAGAGGGCATCACCATAGTACCTCCAAATTTAGACTATACTCAGAAAGAGTACCACAGAGTACAACCGACACTGCGAAGCCACAGCAGATGCCAGAGAGGTCCTGTATCAGCAGAACATTGCAAAGCACATCCGTTCCTCCTGGCCATGTAGGGCAAAGAGTTGGCACACATGCCCCTATAGCAGTTGGTGACCACAACTGACCCGCAACCTCCATTCATCGTGGGCTCCCGAAGCGACTTCTCAAGAACAATGTCTCACTGTCCACTGTCTCTATGGTAAACTTGGTGTTGTTCCAAATACCTGATTCTTAAAATCACAAGACTGCTCATGCTACATTCAATGTAAAGAAATGGAAAGGAACAGTTCACATTTCTGTCATCATTTTGTGGAACACAATGATATTTTATAGCATTCCAAGCTGCGCTTTAAAACACTTTCTTGAGATACAAATGTCAAATGAAGTCTTAAAATGTAATGAAATTAAGTGAGATTGTACTTATAAGATTCTGTGACAATCTGTCATCAAAGTATAAAAACTTCCCTTTGAATACATTTTTCTTAAACCTGTTTGGAGATATTTATTCTTATTTAATTTTAAGCTCACTTCATTTTGATAAATTTGACAGAAAACGTTTATATTTCAGTACATGTTGACCATTTGCGTTCCCTTCAAATTATTCCTTAATTTTTTTTTCTAAACAATATAGTCTTACAGACATATTTTTGCACATTTTTTTTAACAAACATGTCACATTAACAATTATACTGAATGTTTGCATGACTTACTCAAAAATTTAAATGGTTAAAATTACAATATACCTGTGCATAGCACCAAATTGCAATCTGGTAAAAAAAAAAAAAAATCCATAATTGACAGTCAGCATGGATTTGCATTAATTTGACAAATTTGACATTGATCATGTGACTCTTTGTACAGATGGTCAGATGCTCTTGCTTCCAACAAAGCACAAGACGTTCTTCAAGATGTTGCTGTCAGACACTACATTTTTTTCATGCATTGGACATTTTTAATATTTTAGACTAGTTTGCTTCCATAACATGTCTTTTCTCAGACTAATGGAAAGAAAACATCCAAATACACATTTAAATGTCTATTTTATTATACTTTGTTTATTTGCTACACTTTATCTATGTAGAAAACCTTGTGCATCTCACAGTGCATAAATAAATAAAATACAATGAAACTGAGTTTATCCATTGCACTAGAAATGTATGCAAATTGGTGCATATTTAATCATAGAATGCTTCATTGTGCATATTTAATCATAACATTTTAGAAACCTTGTAATACAAAACAATATTCTCGGATTAAACACCTTGATAAGTTTGGTGGGATCTGTACCCTCACCTGTGGTGTCTTGCCAAAACGTAAAATATAAAAAAAATACAAAATCTGAATTTTCACTCAAGCTGTTATGCTAATAATATAATACACAATAAAAAAATCTGTATTAAATTAGGAAAGAATGCAAAATTATGGAAGCTTGTATCCACCGCAGAATAAAAATTTACGGTACTTGTGACTTCAAAACTCACAATTTTGACTTTTCCTCACAATTCTGAGTTTATATCTCACATTTATTTCTTGCAATTCTGACTTTTTTCAGAAATGCACAAAATCCTGAGAAGAAAAGTCTGAATAAAAAAATGTCACAATTACCTTTTTATTTTTTATTCTATGGCGGAAGCAATTCATCCTCATTAGTAACTTTTAGACCTTACATTTGGGGGATCATAAAGACTCTATTCTGTTCTTATTTGTTTTGTAATTTCATAATGTAGGTTTCATGATCCCCACTTATCAACTCAACAGACACCCTCAGTTGGGTTTAAATCAATATTGCTCAAAAAAAGATGGATGGGCATTTGAAACAAATGCAGGTTGTGTGTTTGACAGTGAATGATGGAGCTGTAGTAACAGATGTCCCAGCAGCCGAGGCATGCTAAGACTCGTCAGGAGTAACTGCTCAGTAACTTCTGTCCTATGCGCATAACTAATCTCTGGCCTGTTGTCTCTTCTAGTCCTCTATGTAAAGACTAAATGTCTCCTCAACACCCCGGGAGGTAGGCTACATGAACGATCAATGAGCTATGCATTGAGCATCAGGCATTAGCATAAGCCATGGCTGCATAAGCTGTGAAGTTTCTCTCTTTGTATCAGTCTCTAATGATCTGCATGTCAAAGCTTGGCTGAATAATATGGGAGAGATTAGCTGCAGAATACAGCAAAGCAAAAAGTCATGCAACGCTCTAAATGCAGTTTGATTTTTCCTTCTGCTCCATTATTATTGATGGTGATGCTATGCTGAGGTTGTTTCATGGATTGACATATGGCCAGGATATAGTGCACACTCAGCAATTATCGCTATCTCTGTCCGCCTGATTAATTCATTATTCATAGGGATTAGGACCCATGTAGCTTTTCCAAATGCTTTTGCTCAACATGCACATACATTTTTCAAAGCAAATGGTAACTAGCAAATATTATATATATATATATTAAAACAACCATGTAGGAAACCTTGTGCATTTCACAATGCAAAAATAAAATGAAATAAAACTGTGGATTTTTTTTAAATACAAGATTTTAATAATAATAAAGAAATATAAATAGTATATTTGGTGTAAAATAAAACCAGGGTATGTTCTTTAAAAACCCGTAAAGGTTTAAGTGTACTATTAAGAGTCCAAGTCTGATGTACAAAAACGAGTATATTGGAAATCAATATCACATCTTCAGAATAAAAGGGTCAAATCATTTTAATAACAATAAACATTTGAAACCCTAATCCTCCGAAATCTAAATCCTCAACAGGGTCCTTTTGTTCTTTCTATCATCTGTTCCTCTTTTTTCCTTTTTCTTTCCTTCCCTCCCATGTTTCACAACGGTCCAGATATCAGACTCATCAGACAGTGAATTATAGTGTTGCACAGAACATCTAATATTAGAGTTCGTCTCGGTTTTGCAGAGTTTGCAAACTGTCAAGCCTTTCCCATGTTGCACAAAATGTTCAGATCTTCCCTATTTCTTAATTTGCGGAAAAACTCTCCCACAGATAGTCTGGCATCAAATGCAGCTAAGCAATAACACACATAAGCGCAGAATTCTGTTATTCTGAACAATCAAATTTGTGCAACTGAACTAACTGTTACATACTAACATACTGTTACTATTTTTGCAATGTAGGCTATAATACGCCCATGTAAACTTTTATAGCTTTCTGTATGCATGGAACAGATTCCATGGAAATGCAATACAGTATACACAACCCGCTCTGGTTGGACTGCATATTAAGTCACTGAAAATGATAATCTAGGTTAACGTGTCACTATAAAACCTTGCTTTTCTGTTAAATAATAATGAGATGCTAAAATCAGCACACTAAAATTAGTAGCTACACATACTGCACTGTGTTTGGTATCCCACAATGCAATGCCCTCAAATTGACTTTTAATTTACTGCATGATAAATAAACTGGGAGTCATATATTAAATGTGATTTTCAACATCTTAATTCCATAAGAAATAAACTTGATACCACTTGCTAAATAAAGCGTGCAAACTCATATAGTCACGTGACAATATAGCATATAATTGTTAGAAAATCATTCACATAATGCCTTACTAAAGCAGACTAGTATGACTCAAGTTCAGTCATTGAGTCGGGAAACTAACGTCTGGAAACATTTCCACATGGAATAAATTAGAGAAAAGTCTCCAAGGATTTAGTCTGGACTTCTCATAACACCGCTTCACCAATTAAACGAGCTAAAATCGGTTTCTTGAATAGTTATGTTTCAGCACAAAAGCAGTTGTGACACACTTCCTGGAAATTACTCATGACAGCTCACTATAAACGTGTTCCTCATTTTATCTTACAAAATAAAATAAATAAAATAAAAAAAGAAGAAAAACGATTAGTCGTTTTTTGAGGGTCTATGCATTTATAAGAATACAAGAGCTCCACCTAGTGGCCAAAATGACCTGCCCTCAGACGCAGGAAAAGGTTTTCTTTCACAGTCGGGTCTTTGTTCTGAGGAGATAATTTTGGAAAATTGTCAGTGGATCAGTCACATGAAATAATTAATACACAGCAAAAAGTCTGCCTACTTACAGACCTTTAATTCAGAACAAGTTCATCCTCAGGAAATGGCTCTGTGTTCTCAATCATATTAGTGTATTACTAACAAATAACGTGCCGAACACACTACATAATGCACATTTTGTTTGAAACGCATTATGCAACAGAAAATTTCAAACAATTGTATGTTACTTCTTGTCATATGACCCAGTTACGTTGCTTGTGTAATTTAATAATGAATCATCAAGAAAAAAAGTTGTTTTGCATTTTAAGTCCAACTTTATCACAATTTCTTGGCAATTCAGAATGTGCAAAGGAGATTATCAGAATCGTGGTTCATATTGATTTCAGTTCATTATAAATCAAGCCCAGAGCATTGCATTGTGGGATACAGTAAAGTACTGCATATTTTGGTGATTTAATACACTACAATTACGCATAGACTTACAAAATAAAAGTCTCGGAAATAAAGAGCCTAATTTTACATTTTTCAATAAAAACTAAGCACTTAAGATCAGATTTATAAAATCAGGCAAGAATTCTAATAATCTTGATTGATAGCATCGCTGTTGTGCATTGCCTCTGTTTTCGAGATCCGAATTTAGGATGCAATTCAAGAGTTACAAGAAAACACACACTGAATTTCAGTGTTACATTTATTTCTCATTTTAAGAACTGCTTTGAACAATCAAAATATAAATAATTTTTTCCCATACATAAAACAAACCGCCAACAACACATGACGAAAACTCTCTCATACACCCATCTGCAAACACACACACACACGCGCACACTTGCAAAACACACACACCCCAGCCCCTGAATTTAGAGTTAAAGGTGCAATACGAAAAAACAAACGACATCTGTACAGACTGCAGTCTCTGTGTTTCAGTATCTAGTTTGTGTCTTTTCCAGTTTGACAAAGGCTGCTGCTTCAGATTCTTCTCTAGGGACCCAAACTCATTCAAACGACTGTTAAAACTGCTGGTTTATTAGTCTGCCAAACTCTGACAGTGTATGACAGGCAGGAAAACACTGGTTTTGTGATCAGGTAAGAATACAATTTTTAAATAAACCATTCATGAAGATCAAATAAAGGCCAAAATCTCAGAAATCAGATTTCTTTTTTGTAGGGGGTAATCAATTGTTGCATCAGCGTGCCGCTAATGCGAGCGTTCATAGTCAGCCAGTGTCTTAGTCACAGGTCCTTGTGCGGTTCCTGTGCTTGCTTGCGAGGGGCCCGTGTCAACGGATACTGCTCTGTGGCCACAACAGGAAACAGTCCGGGGCTTTCATTGTGGCATCTTCCCTTTAAAAACACAGAAGTTTCCAGACACAGTCATGCACACAGTGTCCCTGTGGTGCTAGGATGCTTTACCCAGCTCGATCTTCTTCTGTATGGCTCTTGCTGAGTGGTATATCAAAGAATCGATGAGTCCAGCAACTGCAGAAACAGGAGAGATGAGGACTAAGTGTGCACATCTACAGGTAGACCATGCATGTTGCATTCACATTTTGTACTTGGTAAAGCCATCAAAACAATGAAATGACACAAAGATTATTAAGTGATATAAATACTAATAATAAATTGTACTATTGCTTAGGATTTTTACAATAATAAAAATAAAACCTAAATCACGATATGGTTATAAAGCGACCGTCAAATTGCTGAATTTAATTAAATAAATGAGACACAATTTTGTATTTTTGTCACTATTATAGCATTGCACAGTAAAATAAATTGTTTATATTTTTAAGAACTTGATTTTTTTATAATTTTACAGTGATGTATTAAAATAACAATTTATCTTATTTAATAATTATATGTAGTATTAATAATAATTATTACTATTAAACAAAATAATTAAAACAATTAGAAATATTATTACAATAATAGTCATATTACAATCACAAAATGTTTAAACCATAACGTGCAGCCCTACAAACAAGCACAGCAAATCAGAATCTTTAAAAAGAATGCATAAAAAATATCTTCTTCAATAATAATAATAATAATAATAATAAATATAGAAAGTAAAGAGCTTTTTGTGAAGTGCACACACACTATGCTTCTCTCAAATAACCTCATGATGTTTTTAAAAAGAATCGAAGGTGTTCACATGCATGCTGGACACTTGTTGACTGATTTTCCTTCATGCTTTGGGTCTAAAAGACTAATCTTTGGCATTTAAACTTAAGTCTGTAGATCAAAAGGGTTTTTAAGATCATGAGAAACGAATTGAGTAAAGCATGTGGAAACTTGTGACTGTGCCTTTCTGAATGTTACAGTTGCTCTTTGCTGCTAAACTGGAAACAGTTTTCTGGATTTTACACACTTCACATGAACATGATGTGCACAGGGACAGTTCTGAGCATATAAATGTTCAAAATGCCACAGTATAAAGAAGCATTAAAAGGCGGTTTAAAGTCTACATGCTTTCGTTCTGCACACACGGTGGATGTCTGTGGAAACCACTCAAGCACAAAACACCAAATGAAATCTGACCTGTAAAAACACCTCCTATAATAGCACAGACTCCTGTTAGGAAATGAGTGAAAGACCTGCAGATGAAAACACATGAAAAATAGATCTAAATCATTCAACTCACATGACATTAATCTGTTTCTTTCAATCAAAGTGAACTGAGTGTATGTTATGTGATTAAATGAGAAGTTAACAACTAAAACAGTTCATTTACTGAGACATACCTTTGCTTCTCTGTGAATTTGACCATCATGGGAGACAGTTCATAAAGAACAAACACACCAGGTAAACCCTGATCTCCAATCAGCCCGTTGGCTACTTTCTCATGTCTCGTTACTGAAAACTGGTTTGTTTTAACAACCTAAAGTAAAGTACAAAAGCATGCTTTCTATTATCCCTCGCTTTATCAACACATCTAAACAAATCAAAGACAATAACTGAAGCATCCTAAAGAGTTAAAAGATTACCATGACAACCCTAATTTGTAGCTATACAGTTGTTACTACTTCAGTTATTGTCAGTGCTGTAAAACCTTATTTATATATCGTCATAGTTAGCCTTTTAACACTGATTAACAAATTTTGTGTGTTCTGTTTTTAACCCCTTTGTTTTCTCATAGCTCAGCTCTCTTACCTCTCCATCTCCTTTAACATATATCGTTGGCACAATTTTCACAAAATACTGGTACATCATTGATGCTGTAAAATGCAAAAAGAGTGCAGAAGTCAATCTTACATACAGGATCTCAACATTTTGTGTCAGCTGAACTTTTATTTCTAAGTAATACCTTAAACTCCTGATGCACTAACAACAAAAACAATATGCTGGTATAACAAGGTTTTTGTTTTTTTTACATATCAATGCCATGTGTTTATATTTTTGTTCTAATCTTTATATTATGATAGGGAATATATCCAAAAATAGCCTTTTGTGTAAGAGATTATAGAAGTACATTTCCACCATCCACCATTAGGGGGCGCGAATCTCCGGTTTAAAGACGTGATTGGTTCTACCACTAGACGGCGCTGCAGCGCTTCAGAATCTTACAATCTCCGCTTGTGCTTTTTTTAACACCACCCACTTCCTCTCAAGTAATGGCGTCCGTGTGAAGCAGTCCTGTAGCAAACATTGGACAATTTCTCAAAAAACGAACTAACCGAAGAACTTATATTGCGATTTAAACAAGGTAAGCGTACTGTCTTCATATATTTTTTTCGAAACTTTTAGCGTTGCGAACATTACAGTGCTCCGCGGAGCCAAAGACCTTGAGGACATTTAATTACGACTCACGTGCAATACGTTTTGCTCCTATTCGTTTTAGCTTAACCGCAACATTTATGTAAACCTCCTAGATAAACCAATTTCATGCTTAAATACATTCCCTTATATAACACGCATGTATGTGGTTTATCAGTAAAAACCTAGTGAGCTACCTAACGTTACAGCAGTTGCAAGCAACCTTTTTATTGTTTCGACACGCGCCTATGTAGAACAAAAATTGTAAGCTTTCAATTAAAGAAATATATATGTATGTGTGTGTGTGTGTGTATATATATATATATATATATATATATATATATATATATATATATATATATATATACACAGTATATATTTACTGAAGTATTTACATTTGCATGTTACTAAAACAATAAAAGACAAGCTAAGACAAAATATTTTCCTCTTTCCAGATGCCGGTGACCGTAGGACCGTATGGACAGACGCAGCCCAGCTGCTTTGACCGAGTCAAGATGGGCTTTATGATGGGTTTTACTGTGGGCATGGCTGCAGGTGCCATGTTCGGAACGTTCTCCTGTCTCAGGTGTGAACAACCGCTCTCACTTTTAGGATTATTTATGATATATAGTGGTACTTTTTTAACCGAGACGATTATGTTTCATCCAGGATCGGCATGAGGGGTCGAGAGTTGATGGGCGGAGTTGGGAAGATGATGTTGCAAAGCGGTGGCACGTTTGGAACCTTCATGTCCATTGGGATGGGCATCCGCTGCTGAGATCACACTAATGCCACTTCTACAATTATAGAACTTTGAAGCATTTTTAGATTCATCCATTTGTTATCATACCCACATTCAAGGACACAGGTGTCAATAAAGACGGATTAAAAAGAATCAAATCTTGGGCTCAGTCTAAGATCTAATTGTTGATGGTTGCTAGATTCTGACACTTTGAGGATAACTGTCGGATTGACCTTGAGCAGTGAGCTTTCTGTGGAGGGCTGACAATGAAATGACCACAGAGAAGTTAAAGAGGGGTTCTTTAGATTCTGGAAATCATGTTCTCTGGCATTCATGCTGATTTTTACTTGAAAGAAATTAAATGCACTTACCTTGAGGTGCTGCTACATTAGTACCATCTAAAGGATTGATAATTCCAGGGTAGTCTTTGCCGAATGAGAGATGTTTGATGAAGTGTGTCATGTTGATCTATGGTCGCACCAAACAAATTCTGTTAGGCCTAATATTTGTAGGAGATGGCAAATTTATCGTATTGAAAAGAGGAGAGGCAACTCACATTGTCTAGTCCAAAGCTCTGCAGATCATGAACTGAAAATAAAGGAATAAATGAAAAAAATTAATGTTTTTAAAGATGCACAATTTGTAAATGCATCTTAAAGGAATTTAATTAGCATATAAATCTTAACATTTCAAACAAAGGCAGAGCGTAGTATGTTAAGTGGTCACAGATGCACTCGCTGATGAGAATCATGACAAATTAACTAACGCTTTAAAGCCACTGCAGAGTCAAATCACAAACTGACTATTTGTTAAAGTCTAAATCTCTATATGTGCAGAGAAAAGCAGAATTACTGATGTAGTAACAAGGTAAATTCTAACTTGTCTTGCATAAAGATTTATTAAAATATAAAAGATCAACTTACTTTCCACAGCATGCACTGCAGAAAGAAGAGAAAATAGTCACTAAATGGGTTTTGTTTTTGGAAACCATGTTTTCAGAAGATTTTTTTTGACATCCACTGGCCCTTTAAGCTCATTCCAATGTTAGAGCAAAACGGTAATTGCCAAATTATCATCTCTTTTTTTTCTTCTTCTGAAGGGCTATTGAAATATTGATTGTCACTTGAATCCAAGGTCTGTAAAAGTGTATTAATGAGTACTGTATGTGCACTTCAGCCATTGGAAAAATAGCCTATGCAGGACCGAGGATAACTGGTGTTAGTTCTGTACCTTGTTACTTAGAAAGATTGTGAGCTTTGTGGTGGAAAAGCGTAGAAACCTTTTTATCCCCAAGTTAAAAACCCAAAAATAATTTCAATCATTAAAAGCTTTGATTTACAGCATCAATGGTCAACACAAGGTAATGAATGTGTAGAAGAATTCATACGATATTAAAGGCACACTTGCATGCACAATGACAGGATAAAAAAAAAAAACTGTTCATCAGCCCAGAAACAAAGCAACTGGTCAATATAAAAACTGACTTTGAGCTGATTTAAACTACAGACTCTCAGGTGCACGGACTGATGAACAGTTTTGAGAAAGTAGGCAGAAAAAAGCAAATATGCAAGACATGCATTGTGTATTTCTCTACATAAATACAAATTCAGATCTCAAAACATTTGTACAGCACTGAATGGCTCAATATGCACTTCTTTGCATACTAAGAAATTAAAGGCTACATGCAGACAAATCAAACGTTCAGGTCTGACACATACTGGCACAGGGGCTCGATGTAAAAGCAGTTTCAATTTGATGATAACATTAATAATAATCCAAATTTGTAACATAACACAAAAGGTCAAGTCCTTGATAAGTTAATGGGCTAAAACTAATAAACATGCCTCTGCATCAGACCTAAGAGCTTTGATTTGTGTTAGATTCATACTTAACAACTAAAACCAAGTCTTTACCATGTACATGAGACTGCTGGAAGCTCTTTCCAGGGGCAAAATGGAAATTTCCTGCCACCTGGAGAAAGATATAGGAAATAATGTGATAAAAAAAAATAAAAAAAACTAAATCTATAGAATGTACTTGAACCAAATAAATACAGTGAATCAGACATCAGATCACGGGGCTGCATGTTACCTTATTGACCTCCAGAAAGCCATAGACTTGACATCCTTCATTCTTCTGTTCCTGCATCTTCTGGCTGAAGCCCTCTCTCTTACACTGCTCAATGGTGTCAGGGTTCTTAAACGCCCAGCCACGCCTCCGGTACGCCTCCCGCACATCATCACAGTTATTGCAACACCTGCAGAACAACCAGTTGGTGTATTAAATCACATCTTAAACTGGACATATATGCACCTAATATTAACATCAGGCACTGATCAAAAGCAGTTTTTATTACTGTCATATAAAACTAAACTATATAAAAAAAAGTAACTTAAATTAAAACTGAAATAATATGAAATATAAATAAAAAACTTGAATGAACTAAATGAAATAAAAAATAAACCTAAATACAAATAACAAAATTATTAGACTAATTAAAAACCAATTCAAATTGTTAATTAATACTGATTGTATAAACACAATAAGACAATAACGGATTGCCATTTACACTTTGCATTAAAATGTCTTAAATTCCTTTTTTACAGGAAACATTAAAGTTTACAATGCAAATGTGTATGTACAGTCGTGGCAAAAAGTTTAGAGAATTACATAAATATTAGTTTTCAAAAAGTTTGCTGCTAAACTGCTTTTAGATCTTTGTTTCAGTTGTTTCTGTGATGTACTGAAATATAATTACAAGCAATTCATACGTTTCAAAGGCTTTTATCGACAATTACATGACATTTATGCAAAGAGTCAGTATTTGCAGTGTTGGCCCTTCTTTTTCAGGACCTCTGCAATTCGACTGGGCATGCTCTCAATCAACTTCTGGGCCAAATCCTGACTGATAGCAACCCATTCTTTCATAATCACTTCTTGGAGTTTGTCAGAATTAGTGGGTTTTTGTTTGTCCACCCGCCTCTTGAGGATTGACCACAAGTTCTCAATGGGATTAAGATCTGGGGAGTTTCCAGGCCATGGACCCAAAATTTCAACATTCTGGTCCCCGAGTCACTTAGTTATCACTTTTGCCTTATGGCACGGTGCTCCATCGTGCTGGAAAATGCATTGTTCTTCACCAAACTGCTGTTGGATTGTTAGAAGAAGTTGCTGTTGGAGGGTGTTTTGGTACCATTCTTTATTCATGGCTGTGTTTTTGGGCAGAATTGTGAGTGAGCCCACTCCCTTGAATGAGAAGCAACCCCACACATGAATGGTGTCAGGATGCTTTACTGTTGGCGTGACACAGGACTGATGGTAGCGCTCATCTTTTCTTCTCTGGACAAACCTTTTTCCAGATGCCCCAAACAATCGGAAAGGAGCTTCATCGGAGAAAAGTAGCCACAATATCCTTGCCTGTGAAGCCATTTTTATGCAACGGAATGATGGCTGCACGCGTTTCTTTGCAGGTCACCATGGTTAACAATGGAAGAACAATGATTTCAAGCATCACCCTCCTTTTAACATGTCAAGTCTGCCATTCTAACCCAATTTAGCCTGACATAATGATCTCCAGCCTTGTGCTCGTCAACATTCTCACCTGAGTTAACAAGACGATTACTGAAATGATCTCAGCAGGTCCTTTAATGACAGCAATGAAATGCAGTGGAAAGGTTTTTTTGGGATTAAGTTAATTTTCATGGCAAAGAAGGACTATGCAATTCATCTGATCACTCTTCATAACATTCTGGAGTATATGCAAATTGCTATTATAAAAACTTAAGCAGCAACTTTTCCAATTTCCAATATTTATGTAATTCTCAAAACTTTTGGCCATGACTGTACATTTTATTGGTTGACTGACAAATTGAACATAGTAAGTGTGAATCCAGAGGCCCTGGAGGACTTTTAAACTTCTAATTAATGTCTTCCACTTTCATTCAGCCAGGTGGTTATGAATTCGAGAAATTCTGACTATGTAAGCACCTGTCGATTTACCGGATCTTTAAAATAACTTTCACAACTGGTTTCATGCCAGCAGACAGACCGGTTCTACCAGCACCTTTCCCATCAGAAACTCTCTTTTTCTCTGTTTGTGGCGGTGGAAAACTCACTTTAAATCCTCTGTCTCAGCTCCATAACAGCTCTCGCAGCGGTCAGGATCCAGCTTACTGGTGTCAAACACCCCTTCCTCCTCCTTCCCCATATCTGCACAGAAAACAGAAAAGACAAGTCAAATCAAAGCATATATTCAAAAAATCTGTGATCTGTATATTAATTGCACACTTTTGTTTAAAGTTTTCATTATTTAGATTTTATTTTAGATATTGGATTTCATTTTAGAATTTAATTATTTTGTTTACAAAAATCACAAAGGGCGCAAACCAAGCGACATAAAAGTATCTTTTTTTTTACTTTCATTTATAAATGAACTATTCCTGTATTTATTTTAAGTATGTGTGAAAAGATTTAAATATAGCTTGAAGATTGCATTAATACATTTAAAGTTTCATGTGGAATCATTTACTCTTTCAGTAACGATGTACTGTACGTTTTTCAGTAGTACATCAGAAAACAAGAGCATCACTTACTATGACGATACTGACCGTGTTTTTCAGCCTCTGCTGTGACTGGCTGGCCATCTTTGTCGAGCCTCTGTTTAAACAAGTTATGCTCCACGTCTAGCTGCTGTTCCCCTGCTACATCCATGGCATCAATGCTCAGATCTAAGAAAACAAAATCACAAACGTTTAAACAATTCAACAACCAGCGCGGCCAGAGAAAATAACTTCAAACAGCTGGAGCAAATACCAGGATTTTACCATTGTCTGTTAGGTAATAAAGTGTCAGATTTATGACATGGATATGTGCTTGACACTTTCAGGTCCTTCGGAATCAAACATTTCACAGTATAGCGCCTTCTTTCATTTTACAACTTCTTAATCAAGCGCAGTTCAAAGGATCATTTTCTACTTTCTTTGATTTGCTTATATGGTTTTATAGTGTATTACGAACAACACAACAGTAATTTTTATCTACAGGTAATGCAAAACATAAATCGGAACAACGTGTTTACTTACAGGCACAAGGCATATGTGGAAATATAACATCAATGTTGATTCTTAGTTTGTCTCCTCTGGAAGTGTCTACAAATAGTTCAGGATGGACCTGAGAGATGACATCAAAGCCAGAACATATCAAACTTTTATGAACAGCTCTAAAAACGCACAATAGTACTATTATTAAGAAAATAAAATCTACATACACAGTCACTACAGCCTCACAGATGTCATGAGATTGAGATTATATATATATATATATAAAGTATATATATATATATATATATATATATATATATATATATATATATATATATATAAAATGCACAACAAGGTGGTGTGAAGTCATTCACTCACCTCTTTAGTGAGATAATACTGCAGTTCTGAGAAGAACAGAATCAGCATAATAAGTCCACTGATGATGGTCACTACAAAGTGAACGAAGAACATGTGAATTAGAAACAACTTCTTAAAGACTGAGCTAACGTACATGTCATTAAAATCATGACTCTTTATCTCATACAGCTCTGGATTTATGCGTCCCAGTGACCATTTCCATTCACACTATGTTCATTTTTGTGTCATTTCAATATGTAATTATATGTGAATATTTGAAGACTTTATGTTAATCAGCTTGTTCAGCACTGCTTTCTCCCCACGAGTCTGTGTGTATGAATGGCGCTCAGCAATTCTGCGGCTCTCGGTGGATATGTATCACTCACCCGTGGCTCCTCCACATGTTTTGATCCTAAAGTCCTCTAGAGTTTTCGGATAAGCGTCAAACTGTTTAAGTTTATTTAACGCATCCATTCTCCCTCTCGTACGGCGGTAACGCTAGCCGTCACTTCGAGTTCCAGTGACCCATTTCCGGTACACCAAGGAAGTGATGGAATCCTCTCAGCCAATCAGATTCCACCACGTGGCTGGAGCGTCCCAGAGCCATAGAGCGTCCCTGCTGGGTTTCCACCCTCTAGCGGTAAATTTCTAGAGGGAATTTCTATTTTATTTTATTATTACTTATACCGGTAATTATAAAAACATTACTTTTATAAAATATATGTTTTATAACTGAACGTGGATTTTAGGACCTCTTTAACATACTATTTTTATATCAACTTTTACACACCCATTTAATTACAGATATATAAATATATATATATATATATATATATGCTCGATATTTGTAGTAAGATCAGCACAAAATATAACCATGCAACATTGCTTTAATTAAATGCATATATATTGAGATCAAATGAACATTTTGTGGTGTTTATTATTATCTTTTAAGTGTAATCAGTGTAATTTAAGTGTAATTTAATTTTGTTGTAATATTATTAATTTGCCCAAAATTACTTATTGACTGACCCTTAAAGATATTAGTAGAAAATAATAAAAAATAAAATAAAAATGTTCATCTATGATGCATCAAAACCTTCAGGAAATCCCAGAAAACTGCTTTTCGATAAGCAGTTGATTTCACAACATTTTATACACATCTAAACTACCCGCATCTGTACTTAAAAAGGTCCAAAGCTGGGATGTTAAATATTGCTTTACATCTGATAATACTGTCATTTTTGATGACTGGCCTTAGTATTTCCTCATTTTTAGGTTGCTTTGGATTAAAAAAAAAAAATGAAAAAACTGAAAGAATCAGATCACAAACTGCCAGACTGGTTATAAGAGGGCATAAGGATATACTGCTTTTATTAAATATTTACACAACAAAGTGTAGAGAGCCTACTGCAAGTACAGATCTCACAACGTACAAGAAGGTTGCAAATGTAGTTTTGATTTTTCGCCCCTGAGCACACAACTTACAAACAACCACAAATAATTCATTGGGATAATATTTATTTTACAGTAAAACATCACAAAGGTTGTCTCAGGTCCCACTCCCCAAGTCATTCAGGAGCAAGGACACCTATCTGATACAATGCCCAGCGTTTATTGATGATAGCAACCTTATCTTGAAGCATTGTGCATTCTGAAAAAGATCGTACAATCGTGAATCAAGTTTTCACTTTGTGTCAAGGCCTGGATAAGGCAGCAGTTTGGCTTTATTTGGGAGGCCTGTAGGCGATCTTTCTGCTCTTCATCACAGACCACCTGTGTCTCTTAAGGTAGTAGACCAGGGGAACAAGTATGGAGGCGCCCATCAAAATCTGCAGAGAATCAGAGAAAAACAATAAGCACTATTTTTAAGTTATTGTGCTTTAATAAGGACAAATGTAGAGATGCACCATCTCTTCATGCATGTTTTGCTCTTCTGTTGTGGGCATTTAGTATTGAACTTAGTATTGAAATTTTCCACCAACATCTGAAAAATATAACTAGTAGGGATAGAAAAAGGAAAATACATGCCTTCAGTCCCATACGTTTACGTTGGTCATGTTCAGGCTCGGCTGCCCACCTCAGGAAAGTACAGACATCTTTAGCAACCTGGCTCATGGTGGCAGGGGTTCCTATGCAGGAGAAGAGAGTTATTAATAAACTCTGACCTACGCATATAGTACTTAATATGATATTCCATGTCCATTAGTTGTAATACCTCATAAATGCATTTAATCCAATAGACGCTCTCATTTATATTCAGCCACTTAACTTTCTAAATGGCTAATTTATATGAAACTCAAATCAGGAGGAATGATTTAGAGTCTTTATATGGCAGAATTTAATTATAGTCAAAAAGTATAACCCATGAGTAAAATACACCATTAATGAGAGTGCCACTGTTGGGCTGACAAATCTTATTATTAAAGTGAGTGAGTGAAGTGAAGTGAAGTGACATTCAGCCAAGTATGGTGACCCATACTCAGAATTTGTGCTCTGCATTTAACCCATCCGAAATGCACACACACAGAGCAGTGAACACACACACACACACACTGTGAGCACACACCCGGAGCAGTGGGCAGCCATTTATGCTGCGGCGCCCGGGGAGCAGTTGGGGGTTCGATGCCTTGCTCAAGGGCACCTAAGTCGTGGTATTGAAGGTGGAGAGAGAACTGTACATGCACTCCCCCCACCCACAATTCCTGCCGGCCCGGGACTCGAACTCACAACCTTTCGATTGGGAGTCCGACTCTCTAACCATTAGGCCACGACTTCCCTAAATATATTCCCTTCATTCCACCAAAATGAACTAAACACATTAAAAATAGAATGCACAATGTTTAGAAAAAAAAGAAAGAAATGAATTGAAATGGGTTTTAATCATAAAACTCACCATCATCATACTCGAGCACTTCATTGTAAATGGGAGGTGCCATACCAATAGCCTGGCCAGGGAAATAAGGGTTGTAATACAGGCCCTCCCTCACAGACACACCAGCTGGAGGATCACAGTAACCCGTCAGGAGAGAGAACACGTAATCTTCCCCTCCGTGCCTGAGCGAGAGAGAAAAAGAGAGTTTATAACTATAAGATCATGTATGACGAAAAACAAAAGTGTGGTAATGATAATATTGAGATTAATCTATCCTAATTATAAAAAAATATATATATTAATTGCTTGCAGTATAACCACAAAAGAGGCTTTTTTTTGTTAAGAGTAAAATAATGACTTTATAATAATAATAATTCATTACATTTATATAGCTCTTTTCTACTGTTCTAAGAACTCAAAGCAATCTGCATTGTCAGGGGGAGTCTCCTCGTCCACCACCAGTGTGCAGCATCCACCAGGACAATGCACCAGCAGCCACAGTGCACCAGAACGCCCACCACACACCCGCTTACTGGTGAAGAGGAGACAGTGATGAAGCCAATCAGTAGATATGGGGATTGTTACGAGGACATGATGGTCAGAGGCCAATGGGTGAATCTGGCCCGGAGGCCGAGGTCACACCTCTACTCTTTTCGAAAGACATCCTGGAATTTTTAATGACCACAGAGAGTCAGGACCTCAATTTAACGTCTCATCCGAAGGACGGTGCTTTCTGACAGTATAGTGTCTCCGTCACTACACTGGGGTGTAAGGACCAACACAGACCTCAGGGTGAGCACCCCCTGCTGGCCTCACTAGCACCTCTTCCAACAGCAACCTAGTTTCCCCAGGAGGTCTCCCATCCAGGAACTGACCAGGCTCAACCCTGCTTAGCTTCAGTGGGCAACAAGTCTAGGGCTGCAGGGTGATATGGCTGCTTTATGGCTTACTTTAGCACCTGACCAAAATTAATGAATTACCTGGCACTGACAATATAGCTGAGGTCAGGGGGCAGAGCACCGTTGTTAGCAGCACGGGCGGCCTCAGGGTTTGCATAGGGTTTGGGGAAGTAATCTGAGAGTTTTCCAGGACGGGTGAACATCTCTCCAGTGTCATCAGGACCATCCACAACTTCAATCTGCATAGCAGAATATTAACATTACAGACAAAGCACACAGTCCTTATGGATTCTTATATACGTGTAAAATATATTAAAGGGGTATTAAGCTCTTTTACAAAGTCTTGATTTTGTTTTGGGGGTGTACTAGAGCAGGCTCTCATACTAAGTAGTTTGCGAAAAACAATATTTTTCACATATTTTACATTACAACACCTCTCTCCCAAGTCTGGCATGAACGGCTCGAATAGTTCCTGTATCAAATGAAGGCCCGCCTTTTGAAATGTGCTGTGATTGGTTAGCTGGGCCAGTCTGTGCAGTGATTGGTTAGCTAGGCCAGTGTGTGCAGTGATTGGTTAGCTGGGCCAGTGTGTGCTGTGATTGGTTAGCTGGGCCAGTGTGTTTTGTGATTGGTTAGCTGGGCCAGTGTGTGTTGTGATTGGTTAGCTGGGCCAGTGTGTGTTGTGATTGGTTAGCTGGGCCAGTGTGTGTTGTGATTGGTTACCTGGGCCAGTGTGTGTTGTGATTGGTTAGCTGGGCCAGTGTGTGTTGTGATTGGTTAGCTGGGCCAGTGTGTTTTGTGATTGGCTCCACTCTGCACCTGTCTGGAAATGTCATGTCCCTTCCCATAGCCGCCTGTGGACTTCAGTGTAAATACTAAAAATAAACAAAATCACCTCAATATGAGCGTGATTTTAAACTCAAATGAATGTAGCCACTAAGTTTGTCTGTCTTGGGAAAGCTAGTGTGTCTCCACCTTAGTGATAACACTCGTTGCCTTCTCTAGTGCAGCTCAACCAGGTCTCATCCTATTCGTCAGTATTTGGGACATCACAAACCCCGGAAAATATGCGTTGTAGTCCAAATGAGTTGTTCGTTGTAGTTATTGAAAAGTAACTTTGCAGATCTTTTTTTATGGTCTAACAGCAACATTACAGACTGACTAAAGTTGAAAAAGTGAACAAGCATAATAGCACCCCTTTAAGTTAACCTTCGCATTACCAAGACACTCTGACCCTACACTGTTTATGTAAAAAAAAAAAGTTAGTCGGTGTAAAATCTGTCACCACAATTGCCAGGGTGTTGCTAAGTTGGTGGTTTTTATCATATTGCTTTGCCCTAACATGCACTACACTATCTAATTAAACACATCAGCGCAATTAGACAATTAAATTAAGTTGTGTCTGGGTTAACATCATATGAAATCTGACCTCTTCAGCAAGAGTCTTGACCTCTGCCTCTGTGTGTGACACTCCCACCAAGTTACGGAAGGCCAAATACTCCATACTGTGACAGGCCGAGCACACCTGCTTATACACCTGATACCCACGCCGAATACTGAAAAACAGTTGTTTTTTAATGAAGCAGTTTATTGAAACTTTAGACAAAATCATCTCTACACTGGTTGAGTATTACATTTAATACATCAGGCTTTTATGGCTCATAATATTATACAGTGATAATATGGAGCTCATACCCGAGGAGGAAAAAACACCTTTTTATCAAAATTTTATTCAGAGGCCCAAAACAATGCAAGATTATTTTTAGTACATCATGACAGACTACATTCATAAAACACATGCATGCATGTTTAGTTTTATGATCAAAGATCTGTATTTTTTTTATTGTAGATGACAAAACATAATGTAATACAATGAAAAATGAGAGATGCAAATCAAAAACCTTGATGCATCACATTCAATATTGGTAATTTTACCATGATTTGTCTAAAAATGATATGTGAATAAAGAAGTATGCCTAAGTTACTTCCGTCCACTAAATGTTTTTAAAAATATTACTAACAGTATAAAAGTTACTATTACATTTGCTTCATAACAATCAAAAAATAATTCACATTTAACACGACCTGAAGTTGGACATCTTTACAATTATACTAAAACTACTTTTACTAGCTAAAAAAATTAAATAGGATCAACAGAAGGCATGTAGTAGATTGTATACAATAAGTTGATTACAAGGCCTTAGAAATGTGCATATTAAATATGATACAGCAGGCTGTAAAGGGTTAAGTCTGCTATCCTTTAAGGCCAAATAAATAAAACTTCTGGAAAAAAGTGCTTAAAAATGCTCAAATATTTTCTCCTGACTTAGTTTACATTTTGCTGTCTCATTAAGAACAATCTCAGTTCCCGTCTGATGTAAGAGTTCATGTTTGGCTGTAAAATTGTAGACGTCTAAAATGATCTGAAAACCTTTTTAAAAAGTCAATTATTGTGCAATTGGCGCCACAAGTTGTCATGCATAAAAGGCACACATCACCTTCGATATATTGTTACAACAACATTACCAGACACTTTGACCATCTTGTACTCCCTAGTAAGACAGTACTCTGATGTAGGCTGTGGTACCTGGAATGGTCGAGGGAGGACAGCAAGCCGTTGTGGCTCCAGGGGTATGACGGAGGGTGCAGCTCCAAATCAGAAGCCTTGACTGACTGCTGCAGCATCAGAGCCAGACCTGCTCCTCCTGTCGTCAGCACTCCAATCGTGGTCAGGGCTATCTTCTTTCTCTTCGGCAGGCTAGTGAATGACATGTTGGCCTACAAAAAAAAATTAAATAAAAATAAAGTGGTTAGTTAACTGATGGATAACTAATAATAAATGCAGCTGATTATTGCACAAACATGATGATCATCATCTTAACAAAGTCAAAGTCACCTTTATTTATATAGCGCTTTAAACAAAATACATTGCGTCAAAGCAACTGAACAACATTCATTAGGAAAACAGTGCACAGGAAGGGACAAATTATTATATTGCAATACAATGAGCAACTGAATTATTTCCATAATCATATACCAAGTTAAGGCACTACAAAGTAAAAGCAGTCCAAAAAATAAATAAATGAATAAAGTAAACTATTCCTCAAATAATGACAAAGATTAGCACCAATGAAGAACAGTCTGACCTTAAATGCCCATTAAAAGACATAACAAATACATATCTGTATTAACTTAAATTACAAATATGGAGGCCAAAGGTTTGGGACCCCATTAAAAATCTAAATTTAAACCTGTTAATTAAGTTTAAGGATTCTAAACAATTTAACACAAGAACCGTCACTATCACAGCAAGCTAATTTGTGACTTCTACCAAGTTAAATTCTTTGCGCAAATTACAGACAAATTAAAAAAATATTATCAGTAAGATTCTAAAATCATGCTACATGTCAAGTATCATCAGGTTGTACACAAACTTGAAGTTCATGCCAGCTCAAATGTTGCTGTCATTACAACAAGTACGAAGACATTATGACATTACTTATTCATATTCACTTTTCAATTCAGCAACTTAAAGAATTCTGAAAAAGCATCATATGCCAAACAAACAGAAATAGCTGTCATGCACTGTTAAATCTACGAGGATTTATAATAAGCCTTGGATGTCAAAGACTAATGATGTCTCCCAGGATAAACTCATGACAGCTCACATAAGATATTAGACTTCAAAGTGCTTTTTTAACACAAATATACATTTGAATTACAAAAAACGCAACTTATTAGACAGCTATTGTCTTATGACACTAATATAAAAGCAAACATATCATGATGCTAGTGTAATGAGAGCCACAACTGCTGTGACCTTGCTATAGTAATACACTGTAAGAGACGCCGGGTTTTGCCAATGAAAATAAAAGGCGTTTATTTGCATCCTTCACGCTCCAGAACGTGAAACTAAAGCTAATAAGAAAGAAAACACAATGTGTGTCCCTACCCGTGGAGTATGAATAGATTTGGATGTGTTGAGGAGGGTTCTCCCGGTGCCGAAGAACACGACCACACGGAGCGCCGCCATGATCTTGACACTGCGGTGAGAAAGACGCTTCCACCGGATGAGAACAATTCTTCCCCCTCCCTTCCCTGAAAATTACACAAGCTCTTAGAAATCTCACACATTATGCTATTAAACATCATATTTTATAATGACAGAGAATATATGTAATTTCATTAGAGAAAATTGTTTTTATTGTGTTCAAATGAAGAGGTTTTTTATTTTATAGTTAGATTGACGCGAGAGTGTTCTTTTGATATAGCGCCCACCTGAGGTTGGAGGTGTATTTAACAGCGTCGAAGAACAACGAAGAGCTCATCCAGTCCCTACAGCCTACCATGAATTGTGTCAATTAAAACTGATACAGTTTATTGGAATGCTTTGGTTTCTGATATTGCATGGAGAAAAGTTTAGCTGATTCAGAATACATGAAAGGAAATATAAGATGTAAAATATTTATATATATATATCAAAAATACAGAAAAAAATCTTGAATCTTGCAAAATGTTATTAGCTACAATATAAAATAATGGTTTCTCTTTTAATATCCTTTAAAATGTAATTTATTTCTGTGATGCAATGCTGAATTTCCATCAGCCATTACTCAAAGTGTCACATGATCCTTAAGAAATAATTTTACTATGACGATTTATTATTAGAATTATCAATGTTGGCAATTGCTAAATTGTGCTGCCAAACATTTTATTAATTAATTTATTTATTTTTTGAAACTGCAATATTTTTTCAGGATTCTTTGATGAATAAAAAGCTAAAATGAACAGCATTTATTCAAAATATATTTTTTTTCTGACAATATAAATATTTGCTATCACTTCTTAACAATTTAAAACATTCTTGCTGAATAAAATTTTAATTTCTTTCGAAAAAAGAAAGAATAAAAATGTACTGACCTCAAACTTTTACATGGTAGTGTATATTGTTAGAAAAGACTTCTATTTTAAATAAATACTCTTCTTTTTAACTTTTTATTCATCAAAGAATCCTGAAAAAAAGTATCACAGGTCCCAAAGAAAAAATATTAAGCAGAACAGCAATTTGCATCACTGATAATAAATCATTATATTAGAATGATTTCTGAAGGATCATGTGACAGTAAAGACTGGAGTAATGATGCTGAAAATTCAGCTTTGCAGGAATACATTAGATTTCAATGTATATGTATGTATAGGTATATAATGTTAATACTTTCTTAAAGAAATACAAAAAAAAAGATATTTATACAAAGTGTTCTTTTTGTAAACAATGGTTGTGTATACTTACTACAATCATTGGTAGGCTGCTAAAATAAAATTGTGTGGTTTGGCTTGGATTTTATTTTTAAACCCATGTAATTGCGCGTAAATTTCTGTAGATGGCAGCAGGTGTCCAGCTCCAGCCCTGAACAGTCAAAACGCACAGTAAATACAACTCTCTTGTATGATGTGTATCAGCTTCAGCCTCTTATTGTGTTCATACCATACTAATGAGTGTTATAATGCAGAATAAGCATTTGTTATGCTCATTTTAATGAAGTAATTTCTAAGGAAAAATTAACTGGGGCTTTTGTGGATCATGTTTATTAATGCAGCAGTACAAAACTGAGATTTATTCATACCATGCGCAGCTTCAGGACTCAGGAGTATCACCCGTCTCATAGCTCTTGTTTTTTAATGCATAAGAAAAGATACCAAATGTGCGAACGACATGCCAACTGCAATCTTGAGTCATATTTTACCAAAGAATCTATGAAGGACTTGTTTATTTTACAGTAGTTCATATTAAACAGATAGATTAGCCAAGGTGAAAATTAAAAAGACAGACAAAAGTTCTAAATAAAACAATCATTATCGCAGTATTTTTTTTAACAATAAAATACTATTTTAGCTTTTCAACTTCAAAATCTCATTTAATTAACTTTGTTACATGCAGTTTCTTTGTAATTAATTGTGAAATATAATAGAAAATTTTTTGACTGAAAATGAAAGCTTTAGCATAAGTTCTGCCAGGAAGACTCAATTGTTAGCGTCACCTATTACCTTCTCAATTGTCCAATCAGGTTCTAATGATAGAAGTATAAAAGAACCTGTGCTTACACTTGTCTGAGTTTGCAGATGCTGAACGCTTCACTCACCACCACCCACCCCTCCACCACCAAGATGGGCTCCTCCCTCATAAATAACAAGCTTCTTCTCTGCATCTCCCTTACCACCGCAGGATGTTCTTCCCCTCCAACCACCCCACCACCACCAGGAGGGTCCCTCCTAAAACCTCACGGGGGTCGGCTGCGCCCCTGCCTTCATCTTCAGGCAGGAAATACCGAATCCGTACCCTCGGACAGCTATTTACGGATGGGGCCTACGCCAAATACAACCGTATAGCTTGCTGGGTCATAAATAAATGGATAAATTGTTACAATATCTTCTCCGAGTCTTTCTGGTAGAAATGGTTTCTATTCTATTTTTTTTATCCAGTGAGGAAAAGAGTCATTGTTCATTTCATGTTCACACAACATGAGGGTGATTAAATGATGACAAAAATTAAATTAAACATAATCTATACTCATCAAGCATCAACTACAAGGCCATTAATTTATATTTTAGGCCCTTGACTGTATCCCCTTGCCCTTAACATGGTCCCAACAAATGCAACTGTTCTTACATGCCTTTGTAATATGGGACCATATCTCAGAAAGCCAAGCAGCAAAAGAGCCCTAAATTGGCCACCTTGGCAAGATAAGCCTGTGGAAAATTGAGCGTGTCCCACAGGACGGGAACGAGTCTGCAGAGAGCGGGTTCAATCAGGTACAGCAAACAAGAGCTTTCAGAGGCCAGGCATTGGAATTTTTATACAGCTTTATCTGATTGTTTGGAAAATAATAGAATTTTGATTTCTACTGACAATTTAGCAAAGGCTGTAAGCCCTGATATCACAATTTCAATTGAAACAGCCTTGTTACTGTGGTGGTAAAATTAAAGTATATCTCAGATCAAACATTATAAAACATGTATTTCATTGCAATAAAGCTCTTTAGTTATTTATGCTTCCATTAAAATGTAGAATACACTGTGTACCTGTGTCTGACCCACAAGCCTCTCTTGGGTAAGTCTAAACAGATGCTTTACCCTTGAAATCTCTCGAGGCCAGCCTTCAGTTTTGCTTGCTCTCAAACACTGGGTTAGAATGCTGCCTGCAGTCATAGTAAATGATAAAACCCGTCCCCATCCGCTCCCCAGGGGAGAAAGTTAAGGGACATCTGAAAGAAAGGCCATGTTTCTCTGAGATGGTGTGATATTAACTTCCCTTCAATAATAAATAAAGCTAAACATCTTCCTTTTTTTTGGCTTGCTCCAGATAAATCTTTCCCAAAGGAAGATTTTATTGCTCAGAGGTTATTCCTTCAAAGCTCAGGAGACTTGTTGGCACTTTCCACAAACTGGGTACAAAATAGGGCACAAAACACCTGAAAATTTATGTTAAAGTAATGTTTGTCTTTTATTAACAAATGTTTTGGAATGATGGTGCTAGGCCTTTAAATATATATATATATATATATATATATATATATATATATATATATATATATATATATTATAAGTCTAATAAAAAAGAAAGAAAGCAAACAGACAAAACAAAACATGAGAATGGTGTATTAAAAAAATTAGGAAATACCAAAGTGTTGGCTATTTGTAACGACTGGGTGAAGGAGTGGCAGGAAGCAAGTGCAAGATTAATGAGATTTAATGAAAACAATGCGACAATACAAAACTGAGACACAAATAACGCTGGGCGGAATGCACAGTCCAAGATGGTGGTGAGTAATGACGAATCCGGAAGGCGGAGGTGAGTTGGCAGCAGGAGAGGGTGACACAGGAACTGCGGGGAAGCGAGCCGAAGGTAAGTGGTGTTGCTTGGTGGTGGGTTGCATAGAGTGGACGGGGTTCCGGGGAGACACGGACATCCAATGCAGAAACACACAAGAAAGCAAGGCATAGGTTACAAACATGAAACAACGCTCTCACGAACACAAGACGCTAGACAAGCCAATATATAGGGATGAGTAATGAGTGAGAGCTGTTGCTGATGACAATTAACGGAGACACCCACAAACTAATCAGTGCTGACGCGTAACACACAGACTTCACCCACAAAGTGCTAAACCCAGAGATCATGGTTTACCAACTGTGACAATACCCCCCCCCCCCTCTAAGAACGCCTGCTGGAGTTCCCCTGAAGGGCTTACCTGCTGATTGTAATCATCAATAAGGGAGTGATCCAGTATGTCCCTAGCAGGTACCCAACTCCTCTCCTCAGGACCGGCAGGTACCCATCTCCTCTCCTCCGGACCGTAACCTTCCCAGTCCACCAAGTACTGGAATCCTCGTCCCCTCCGTCTCAAGTCCAGAATACGATTAACCGAATAGGTCGGTTCCCCATCTACGAGACGCGGCGGCGGGGGAACCGAGGTAGGCAGATTAATACGTGAATAAAACACGGGTTTAATTTTGGACACATGGAAGGCTGGATGTATCCTCCTGTACGCTGGAGGTAGTTTGAGGTGGACTGTCACCGGACTAATGATCTTGGTGACAGTAAACGGGCCAATGAATTTGGTAGCTAATTTGTTAGAAAAGGAACGAAGAGGAATATTGTTAGTAGAAAGCCACACTTTTTGACCCAGGACGTAAATGCCTTGGCCTTAGTGCGCTCCCTCATCCGGAGCAGAGTCTCGCAGGCTCTGGTCCAGGTGCGGTGGCACCTCTGGACAAATGCGTGAGCGGAGGGGACCGCGACTTCAGATTCCAGACTAGGAAAAGCTGGTGGACTGGTAACCTACGTTGCACTGAAAGGGAGAGAGGCCCGTGGCTGACACTGGTAATGAATTGTGAGCGTACTCCACCATAGAGAGTAGTTGGATCTAGGAAGAAGGATTTTTGGAGACCAAACATCGCAACGTTCTCTCTAAATCTTGGTTGGCTCGCTCAGACTGCACGTTACTCTGGGGATGATAACCCGAAGACAGACTAACCATCGCTCCTAGCAATTTACAAAATTCCTTCCAAAATCTGGATATGAATTGGGATCCCCTGTCAGAAACCACGTCTACCGGGAGGCCATGTAACCGAAAGACGTGATCTAGGACAGTGACCGCTGTCTCCTTGGCTGTAGGTAATTTGGGCAAGGGAATGAAATGTGCCGCCTTCGAGAACCGGTCCACTATGGTCAAAACAACCGTCATGCCATTAGAGGGCGGGAGGGCGGTAACAAAATCTAGTGCGATATGTGACCAGGGTCTCGAAGGGACAGACAGCGGTTGAAGAAGCCTATCAGGAGGCTGGTTAGACGACTTACCACTGGCGCACACTGAGCAAGCCAAAACAAAATCGTGGACGTCACGAGCCATAAGTGGCCACCAGAATCGTTGTTTAACTAACCCCTTGGTTCGGCTTATCCCCGGATGACAAGCAACATTAGAGCAGTGACCCCACTGAATAACTTTGGCCGTAATTCTGGCACAAATAAACGATTCGGTGGGCAACCGGGCGGAGGCGTTACCCCTTCTAAGGCCGTCTTGACTTTCGATTCGACCTCCCATACGAGTGCTGAGACGACTATTTTCTCAGGTAAAATACACTCGGGAGTCACCGGACGGGCGGATGGATCAAAAAGACCTGACAAAGAGCCGGGTTTGACATTTTTGGAACCCGGGCGGTACGACAGAGTAAAATCAAAACGACAGAAAAAAAGTGCCCACCGAGCCTGCCTGGAATTGAGTCTTTTGGCAGTTCTAATGTACTCTAAATTCTTGTGATTGGTCCAAACAATGAAAGGTACCCCTGACCCTTCCAACCAGTGATGCCACTCCTCTAAAGCTAATTTGACGGCCAACAATTCTCTGTTACCAATGTCATAATTGCGTTCAGCAGGAGATAAACGATGAGAGAAAAACGTGCAGGGATGCATCTTATCGTCCGAGGCAGCCCGTTGGGAAAGAACTGCTCCTACCCCCACCTCTGATGCGTCGACCTCAACCACGAACTGCCGTGTGGGTTCAGGGGCTACAAGAATGGGAGCTGAAACGAAGCGGCTCTTGAGGTTGGTAAATGCAGTTTCGGCTGCATCCGACCACCTGAACGGAGTACTGGGGGAGGTCAAGGCCGTCAGAGGGGAGACTAGTTGGCTGAAATTACGAATGAAACGTCGATAAAAATTGGTGAACCCCAGAAACCGCTGTAGGGCCTTACGGGAATCTGGAGATGGCCAATCTATTACAGCCTTAACCTTGTCAGGATCCATACATATTCCCTCGGACAAGACGATATACATCGGAAGGGGACAGACTGTGCATGGAATACGCATTTCTCCACCTTGACAAAAAGCCCATTCTCGAGTAATCTCTGGAGCACTCGTCTGACGCGTTGAACATGTTCCTGGAGAGATGAAGAAAAAATCAGTATGTCATCCAGGTAAACATATATAAACTGATCTACCATGTCTCTCAACACATCATTAACGAGTGCTTGGAAAACCCCTGGCGAGTTGGAGAGCCCGAACGGCATCACCAAATATTCAAAGTGCCCTCTAGGGGTGTTAAAGGCGGTTTTCCATTCATCCCCCTTCCTGATGAGGACCAGGTGATAAGCGTTACGTAAATCCAATTTTGTGAATACGAATGCTCCCTGTAACCTCTCGAAAGCTGAAGACATCAACGGTAACGGATAGGTGTTCTTTATCGTGATGTTGTTCAGCTCTTGGTAGTCGATACAAGGTCAAAGAGAACCATCCTTCTTATCCACAAAAAAGAATCCCACCCCCGCTGGAGAAGAGGAAGGGTGGATGAACCTCGATGCCAAGGAATCAGAAATGTATTTCTCCATGGCCTCCCTCTCCGGAATAGAAAGAGAGTAGAGCTTGCCTTTAGGCGGAGACTTACCTGGAACTAAATCTATAGCACAGTCGTAGGGATGATGCGGAGGAAGAGAAGCAGCACGGGACTTACTGAACACCTCCTTCAGGTCCAAGTACTCTGCAGGCACGTTTGATAACACAATGGTCTCTTTCTGAAAGACAGAAACAGGCACAACAGGACAAGCAGAAACCAGACAAGCCTCATGACAACTTTCACTCCACAAGGTGACTGTGTTGGAACCCCAATCCACTCGTGGATTATGTTTGATTAACCAGGGGTGACCTTAAACAATGGGAGCTACAGGGGACTCCATGAGGTAAAAGGATATGGTTTCACTGTGGTTGCCTGAGGTGAGCAGAGTTATGGGTTCAGTGTAGTGGGTGACGTGTAGCAGTTCCTGGCCATTGAGTGCGGTGACATGGATGGGATGAGACACAGGAAGGACTGGAAGGTTCAAGTGATGTGCAAGGAGAGAGTCAATGAAATTACCTTCGGCCCCAGAGTCCAGAAGGGCGTGACAGTCGTGAGTGTGGTTCTCCCACCGCAGTTTCACTGGAAGGAGAGTCGATGATGTGGTTGAGGACTTCCCGGCGGAGATCCCACCCAATAGTAGCCTCAAACTTACTACCGGGCTGGCTCTTTTTACCGGGCATGAATAGATGGAATGCTCCAAGCCACCGCAATATAAGCATAGTCTTGGGACCTCCGCCGCTCTCTCTCCCTCCGGGAAAGCCAAGCTCTACCCACCTGCATGGGTTCGTGATCGTCGACGGGGCCAACCATGTTCTCTCGACTCGAGCGGCCCCTTTCCGGAGAGACGTAATGGCGTGTAGGACTGGCTTGTCTACCCAGGCGGTTAATCTGAGCGTCCACCTGGAGTGCCAGGTCGATTAGGCCATTGAGCATTGGGGGCAGCTCAAGGAGGTAGATCTCCTTCTGAACACGGTCGGCCAGCCCATGCAGGAATTGATCCCACTGCGCTGCCTCGTTCCACTGACACGCGGCTGCCAGGGTGCAGAACTGAATGGAATAGTCCGCCACCGATGATTCTCCTTTTTTGAGGTCCGAGAGCTGGTGAGCGGCCTCCCTGACATCCAATGCAGAAACACACAAGAAAGCAAGGCATAGGTTACAAACATGAAACAATTTTTGTTTTGTTTTGTTTTGTTTTGTTTCTTTTTTCTTCCTCACTTAATATATTTACACGACTGATGCAAGTATGAATATTTGTAAGGTTTGATAGCAATTGCTTTGATATCAGCCGTTGCAGTTCGCAAGAGCCTGTATTTGTCTTGCCATTATGACACACCATTCCCATTGGAGATACTACTGATTTTTCGAGGATAGAAACTATATACATTATGTGTTAAAATGTCAGGACACACTGTTGTGGAGGGGTTATTAACCCTGGCAGTTGCTATAGTAACCTCCTATCTTTGGGGCAGAATTGATGACAGATTGAGGTGGTCAGACAGACATGTTTCACTTATATTATATATATACTTATACACGTTATTTCCACCTTGGAGATGTAGAGATGTAGTCTGGTTGTACTTCAACATTTCATATTCAATATATAGATTTTGGCAGTAATTTTTATCAGTAAAATCTGTGTCCCATATTCACTGAGAGCAGCACTATATGGCAAAACAAGGAGAACTTAAATGCTATAATTTTGGATAATTTACAATACATAACAATGCATAAAATGAGTAGGCTTAATGAATGTCAATAAATTAAAATGTTGTTAAGAATCGCACATTATTTGTTATTTGTCACATGTAGTAGACCATTTTTCCAAAGCTTGTTGTGCTTGTTTGTAGAGCTGCATAATTTGGCCGAAATAATATATCAGTATGACTTATTATAATTATAATTATTATTATTCATTCTTATGATTGTTATTATTGCTAAATAAAACCAAAACAAAAAGTATTACTGACGAAAATGTTCACTTTATAATAAATAATAATAATAACAATAATAAAAAACATATACATATACATACATTTATACATAATAACTGTAAAATTACAATATTAATATTTATGGCTGTCCTTATTTCTTAATTTGTAAATGTTAAATCAAAAGTGAAAGTGACGTGTGGTCAAGTATGGTGTCCCAAACTCAGAATTTGTGCTCTGCATTTTTCCCATCCATGTGCACATGCACAGCAGTGAGTACTGAACACACACACACACACACACACACCGTGATCACACACGTGGAGCAGTGAGCAGCCATATTGCTGCGGTGCCTGGGGAGCAGTTGGGGGTTCTGTGCCTTGCTCAAGGGTCTCACCTCAGTCGTGGTACTGAGCGTGGAAGAGACCGCTGGTCAATAATATCAAAGTTTAATATTTTTAAAAATCCCCTGCCATAAGCATACGGATCAGTTTTACGAAAATGAAGACATACTGAAGGTCTCAGGTAAACTTATGAATGCATGAAATATTTCCTTGTCTCTTTTTTTTAATGAATTGCATGTAATTTAACATGGACCCCATGCTAATGCCCCAACTGGATTGGCCACTCCAGAATCATTCAGTATAGTCACCAAATATACATCTACAACAACAGGCATGTTTTTTCAGCTAGTGGGAATGCTTATGCATCCACAATGATGGCCTGCAGTGGCACTGGCATACTAACATGAAAATTTATTATTGGTGTGAGTAAGAGCTGTTGGCAGCATGTGATGGAGTGGCCCTGGTGCATGTGCCGAGGGAGACTTCCGGCTTGTCGTAACAAAAGTTGGCAAGTAATCCATGAGAGTTCTCAAACCCATTCTCATTTTCTCTCTCTCGTTCCCTCTGACTATTGTGGTGGAGGAAGTAAAGTGTTTCATGAACGCTCTCTTCCATTAAGCGGTCTCCTGTCACTGTCTGCCTGATGACTCTCTGCCTAATCGGTGCACCTGTCTCCTAGTGTCAGCCGGTGCTCCACTGTCTCGCCGTCCTCCGTGCAGACAGCAGGAAGCCACACCCCCAATGTCAACAATGATTAACGACAGTCGCTTCAGTGATGCCCGTTCTCCCCAGGCTGGGATCCGGGCAGAGTAGGCAGTGAGTTTCGGAGGTTATCAACACCTTTAGGTGGCTAAATTGAGCTTGAACGAAGGTTGCCACAATGCTGCATAGCGGGGCTACAAGTGTTCTAAATAACCACAGGCAAATGTTATTATTATTTTTTTTTTTATATATTCTTCAAATAAGCTGCAAGTAGAGAGAGCAGACACATGTCTCGAAATGGTAAAAGTACTCCAGAGTGCAGCCTGGACAATGAATGACATGATTATATATTAACATGCAGAAATGTGTGTCGTGGCACTAAAACATTAGTGTTTTGAAAATTAAAAGAATATTTAACCTGAAGCTCAATCAGCAGAATGGCATAATTACTGCAAAAAATAAATAAATAAATAAAAAGATATAATGATAATAATAATAATATGTGTGTGTGTGAGTGTGTGTATATTTCCACTCCATTTCTTTTATACTTGATATAATACTTTTAAATTATACATAATTAGGGCTATTTATTTTTTATATAGTTATTTATAAAAAGTATTTGCCATATTATCATATTAACATTATAAACTAATAATGTATCTATATATATTGAAGAGACTGTTGATGGTTCGCACTCTGAAAAACTAGACAATTTTTCAGAGTCTAGTTCTCTAGCTGGTCTAGTTTTTCAGAGTGCGAACCATCAACAGTCTCTTCTACATTTTACTGGTTTTCACGCACCTGGACTTACAACCAGCCTTCATCTGAGCGCAACAATATTCCCTTGTCCTCTATATATATTGAAAAATTAGTAAAAAGGTACCTTGGAATTACCACAGTTTTTGAAAATTTTACCAGACAATCGATTAAATTTCGATTAAAAATGACAGGGTAAAAAAAAAAAAAATGAAACATGGATGAAATGTTCACTATAAGATCAATATATGCATTTAGGAAATAAATTGGATGAATTTTCATTTCATGACTTTACAATACTATCAGTTTCACTATAGCCAGGACATAAACAATATGCATGCTAACACGATTGTCATGTTAAAACTGCTTGCTAAATTTCTTTATAAAGTTATATCCAATTACAACTTTGCAACACCATAAACCATAAACCCTGGAATGACCACAAAAATGATTTAAGTAGCAAATAATGCACAAAGTATAACAGAAGAATTAATAATAAATGCTTTAAAACTCCCCTCCAAACTGGCCCCATTTACTTTCATTGTAAGTGCCCTACTGTAACCTTGATTTTTCCTTTAATTATAACAGTGAGATTTCATATTTTTTAACGTTTTGTTACAAATGCTGCACTAATATGCTGTGATTATGTAAGTGTGTATTTTAGCATGGTTGAAGTGCTATATTTACCAGTCAACATCAAGGACTGGCGAAGTCTGTTTACTTTTAAGACAGCAATACAGGAGGTGTCACATACAGAAGTCACAAGGATTCAATGGCAAACTGGTTCACAGTCGCCCAGTTATGCAACATTTTACACAAGTGCACTTTGTAGGTTCATAGAAACCCATGGGATGGTTTTCTTGTTCAGAGGTTGTTCTTTCACAGCTCAGGAGACTCAGGGTTCTCACATATTCAAGAATCTACTTTATAAAATCCGATAATAATAAATCAGAAACAAATGAGAAATCTTTGACATAGCTCAGATAATTCAAAAGGTCACAATAACATTAAAATAGAAGTTTGTTTTAATTTTTTTGTACAGTTTTGGTGGAGTATATGTTATATCGTGTGCATTTTGGGTAGACTCTGTCCAGCTATAATAGTGCTGTGACATGTGACGGTGGTTCAGATGCAGTCCTGTCGTATCTAGGGAGATGTAGCTGTGTCTTAGCACCATCAGTTTGATTTAATTTCAGGTGCCCTGAGCAGGGCCAGCTCATCGCCACCGTAATTCATCTCAACCTCAGTCACAACTGACACCCGGATCAGTGCCAGGAATGTTGATATGGTTGAGCCAGATATGCTATTAGCTGCATATCAAATGTTCAACAATATAGAAAATCAAGAGACAATATTCAGGGTAAAAGTTCCAAGCAGACACTGGCTACATGTCTTTGATCTGTGCAAGATGATATTTTCCCTAGATTCCTTTAGTTGATAAGTGATCTCTCTATATTCTGTATGCATCTGTTGTAACCAAGGGAAATATTTCTATAAATGGCTTCCAAAAATATGCTGTAGTAAGCTCAGGCACAAACTAATAAATTATTGATTTTGTATGTTTTTGCAGTTTTTTGACTACAGAAATGTAGGCAGGGTCACATTTATTCAGTGACCCTGGGCTGCATAATTTATACAGTGGAAGTGATTGGTTTTAATTTTAAATAATTAATAAAATTTTGTTAAGGAATTAGTTAAAAGGAGCGAGTAAAATTGTATTAATAATTATCATTTTGTTAAAATTGTTTGATATTTCTTTAAAGTTTTAGAGTGAAACAAACAAATCCATAGCACAAAATAAAACCTTGAAGTCTGTTTCTAATATTAGTTGTTACAGCTGTTGTTTCCCCATCAAAACAATGTCAGTTATGGATTATTGATTATTAAAATGATATTATCTTCATTTTTTTTAAATAATTTTAGAGAAAACTAAGGATATTGAAAAAATGGCTCTCATTCTCTCAAAACAAACTGGTATTTTTTAAATCACTATATACACTTAATTTGTTTGTAGTATTTCACAATTATAGAATAATATATTATGATCATACAATTAATTAATAACTACTTCAGTTCTCTATATATAATATATATATATATATATATATATATATATATATATATATATATATATATATATATATATGTATGTATTAAAAACGAATTCGATCTGAATGTTATGAATATATGAATATATATGACTATGATATCAACATTACATTTACTTTTAGTCATTTAGCAGACGCTTTTATCCAAAACGACTTACAAATGAGGGCAATAGAAGCAGTGATATGAACAACAAGTATTAAAAATGTCTGCACATCACTCAACAAAAAGGTGTTTTCACCCCTCAGCTTCTCTGATAATTATCCTCTCAAGTTTAAAATGTAACACATTTCACTTAAAGATTAAAAGGACTAATGTCACATTGTTAAGTATTTATGAAGAAGAGACAGAACAGAGCTCCTTGTACGCTGCAAGAGAAGAGTCTCACTTTTTGGAAACGTCTGAAAAGAGAAACCGACTAATGTAAATTCTGTGGCAAGCATATCTCATTCAAAGTTTTTTAACATTGCTCTGGCAGTTCATGGCCGGTTGCAAAAGTCTGAATGGATAAGAATAAAGATGTATTTCCACATTCACTTGTTGTCCCAGCAGAACTGGGAAAGGCCATTGCTTCTTCCTTCAAGTCAGAATGATTCTGTGGCTTTTCATAGTATGTCAAGGCTATGTTCGGTTAGGTAATTACGAGGTTGTGTATGTGGGTGTTTTTATTAGTACACCCCTTGTCACACTCCCATTTTATTTGTGCACCTCAAACAGATATACATTCATATACTAGAACTATAAAGTTGCATTCTATACAGTCGTGACCCAAAAGCATGTAACAGATCTGCTTTTTTAAGGGCGCAGAAAGCAGGGAAAAATCAATGTCAAATGCATAAAATAAAGCGCCACTCTCCAAATAGCCATCATTAATTAGGACAGCAGCATAAACAGGCAAAACTACAAACGGGAGTAGAAAACTTGACAATATACAATCAGCGAAATCTGAGATCCTTCATCATGCCTGAAATAATTGTGTCATTATGCAATGAAAGAGCAAAACACTCAAACAAATCAAACTACTGGCAGATCTTACAGAAATCAAAGCACATTGGCTCCCAATGTTGTGTTCACACAAAAGGCTTCATTCATGGTGCTTTTAGTGTAATGAAAGTGTAGTGAGCAAAGTGGTCTGAAAATGGCATGAAAGAGAGGTTATGATGATTGTGCAAGAATCCTGTGCCAAAACTGTTGTAGGATAATAACTTCAATTTTATTTCCAGCCTCTTCAGATATAACAAAAAAACAATATTGTGGAGGTGGGCTGGTTGTCTCAAAAGTTTTTTGCTTGTAGTGTATCATATGATTATTTACACAGCCACAGAATTGTGTAGCTTTTAGTCTAGATGTAAAGCCACCTACTTTGCGATAGTGATCTTAAAAAGGTGAGAAAGTGAACTTTTTGCAGCTATAGACATACAAACTTTCTTTTTCCCCGACAATGGGTGTTTGCATAGGTACTGAACAAATTTTTGTCTAATACATACTTACTTCAAGGATTTTCTTTATAGAAATTGATTTAAGTTAATGAATTGTAAATAAACGTGTTCTTTTATGGTTAGTTTTCTCTTTCAGTTCAGCTGCTGTCAATGCAGACCAACAGTTTGAAGGAAATCTTGCAGAATACGTTAGTTAAAGGTATAATGATAATGTTAATGTGGATTCAGTTTAATGGAACATATAAATGTAACTCGACCACCCCCTTGAGTACTAACGTCTTTTACCATCATAATAACAGTTTGTACAGTGGGACTGCATGTGTTAAATGTGTTTGCCAAGAGCTGACATCTGCATACTCGTGCATGTATGTTTCCGGCATATGTTTCAGCTATTACGTCGCATAAGCACACAATAAATAAAGTCAAATAAGGCTGTTTACATTGATTTTTGTTAGTCAGCCAAAAAATAATTATTTCTAAGAAAAACAGAACAGTATTTGCTGAGATGAAGATTTCATTGTTATTTTCTGCAGGTTTTATAATACGTGGTTGCTTTATTTGCCTGATAATCAGTGCCATAGCTCAGAGCTGTGAAGATGACTACAAAAAATGTGATCTCCATTATTCCTGCACTCTCTCTTTCAATGTGTTCATTACCCCATATTCTGTTATTTGCAGTGATAAAAGAACATGGAACATGCAAATACAAAACTATCCAGATTGAAGAACAAATGAGTTTAAATTACCACGTAGAGTTGTTTACACAATCCTTTTTATCCATAAAAGCAAGCTGTCTGGAGAGTTATGGGCCTGGGGTCACAAATGGATAGCTTTTGAAGTGCAAAGGATGCTGAAACATCAGACAGTTATTTATATATTTATTTGGTATATTTGGATGCAGATTGCTGTATATTTTCAGTAAACAGCTATCATTATTAGAGCAAAGAACATTCAGATTACAGTAGGGACCTCCTGAAAGTGCTATTGTTGTCTAGTGAAACAAAGCTATGCAATATCAATGCCTTTTTGTCATGTAACCATGTCACTGATGTTTGTATAGACCTGGCAAAGATGCTAAAAAAAAATGTATGTTATTTCCTCCTTTAAAAAACAATTTACACCAATTACACTGCTCAGAGAAGAATGGGCATCCATAGGAAAATGTATTGCTCAGAAGTTACTCTTTCATGTCATCTAAGTGAATTATTCTGTGGCAAGCATTTTGTAGGCATTTTTTTTATTTTATTTTTGGAACCAATAGTTTGTAGGCCCCATTGAGCTAAGCTTTGTTTTTTGTTTTTTGACGTGAATAAGCTTGAATGAACTTTTTTCACTCAAATTCTGAGGTGCATAAGTTCAGATCATAATCAGTCTGTTCCAAAAAGAAATACAAAACCTGACCTAATTGAAAGAAATCAATTGATGAAAAGATTGAATCCAATATTTGACAGTAACATAGTAAAACTAGATATTTATACCCCCCCCCCACCTTTTTTCTTTTTTTTTGATATAATATGGCATAATTTGCATGTAGGTATGTGGATGGAAACCTGGCTACTGAGAATTATAATACACATAACCATTCAGTTTTTTTTTTTTTTTTTTTATGAGGAGAAGGACCACACTTACAACAGATTTGTAATCACTAAACACTAAACACTATATGGCCAAAAGACTGCGGGTCTTTGACTATTTCAATCATTTTTGTGAGGGTGAATCTTAATAATAAGGCATAAAAATAATTTCTAGAGAATTCCTTGTTTTTTTATTATTATTTTTGTTTTTGTTAAATAGCATTTTATGTTCAAATGCTTTGGCTCATATAGTTTAGATAAAATTGAACACAAACACTAAACTGTAGCTTAAAACCATTTAAATTATTTAAATTATTATTAATGTTGTGATTCAAAATAATTTTACTGAATACACTGATGAAAGAAAATCTGTAAAAGTAGGACACAATGTACTATATTAATAAATATGTAGGATTTATTTATTTATTTATTTTACATTTACATGCACATTTACATTTAGTCATTTAGCAGACACTTTTATCCAAAGCGACTGACAAATGAGGACAATGGACCTTTTATAGGTGTTTTATCTTTTGAATTTTGCAGTTCATTGTGCTGTGTTTTAAGGCTAATGGAAATGTCTGTAAAATGACTGTATAATGTCCATTTTTGGGTTAGGGTTTTTTACACTAGAAATTAATGTTGATATTAATTTGGAAGAATTTGATGAGAAAATGTTTGAGCTCAAATTTAGATTTGATTGCAAAATTTGGGGTCAAACCTGAGTACAGTTGATATCTGAAACTTATAGAGATGCATGTGAAATTATTATGGTCTTTTTCTAAGCTGATCAAATCTGGGAAGTCTCCATATCGTCTAGAAACAAGTGTTATTATTGAGACACTTCTTCTCTCTACAGGGAACAAATTGTGAAAATTGACTGTAAGATGTCATGTTAGGACTATGTGAGGTTTTGATGTTTCTTAAGTTTGCATATTCATGGCATGTGAAATTAGTGGTAATGTTTCTGCTCCAGTAATGCATCTGATGGGCCTTGTTGCCGCATGAAGCATTAGCGAGGAGTGAGATAACAGCGTCTGACTGACTCCAACTGCCACTTCAGATTTTCTAACATTGCTTTGAGCCTCAGACGATGTCTGTCCGATCCAGTGGCCCATCTGCGTTTTGCGCATTTGTTCGACAAACACTTGAGGGGAGACGATGATAAGATACATTGGTTGGACTGTTTCACCGACTGATCTTTTCTGATTTGCTTTGCTCTCCATAAGCCTCATCTCTTTGTGTTCTGTATCAGAAGGGAAAAGGAGCATCATACACTACATTTTCTTAAATGAGACTTGAGAATGTAGACTTCATTTCACACTGTCAGTGTATTTAGAGGTAAAATCCATTGATTCGCTCATCCGCTGACATCTCGCAGAACTAAGCGCTTTGAAGTGGCTTGTTGTTGTTGTCAGAAATTGTGAGCAGAACACAAAAATATACAAAACCATGTACAGAATGATAAATGATGTTCCATCTGAATACACGGTATGTGTGTACAGGCTGAGGGTAATAAGAAGTGCAAAGCTTAATTAACTTACTATTAATTTTTAATGTTCCTGTCCATTTGAAATGTTACTATTCTGGCACTGTGAAGTTGAGGTCTTTCATCTCTTTCTTTTACAATCAATAATTTTTCTTTGAAGAGAAGGGCCATATCTTACAGCTCAGACAAATGTGGCTCATTAGTAGAAGGTTTCTGAAATTAAAAACAGTAAGGACTGAAGTAAACGCTTGGGGCAAATCAATAGAGATTAATGTTAGTTTAATAGTCCACCTCCTTTCTCTCCTATGTCTGTACAAAGGAACAACGTATCATTTACTGCAGAGTTTCAAAATATCACACACTAGCAGTTCAGTCATGAAGGCCAAACCAGGAAGCTAATTATTTGCCACGGCTTCTCTGGGGAATTTCTAATGGGCTTTTAAGAATAGATTTATTTGTGAAATAAGAGCGTTTGCTGCCCATAACTTGCATACAGTCACACCTAAAATGTGATTTTCAAAATGCAAAAAGCTAAGAAATTGGTACATAAGGACACAACAAATCAAGATCAATCCGCACGACGTCCTCAATGACTGACTGTGTCATTGTAAAGATTTTAGAGATGTGCAAATCTCTTTAGATTCATACACTTAAAAATTTAGTGAAGATAAAATTAATTTCAAAATTAATTACAAAGAAACAGCAAGTAGCACAAGCAATTAAATGGGAAATTAATTAGTAACTGAAATAGCATTTTCTTGTAAAACATACTCTAATAATCATTGTTTTATTTACAACTTCGAAAAATCATTTTTTAAAGTGTAGAATTTTGAATTAAATGAATTAATAGGTTGCTTTTATTGTATTTAGTCAATGAAATGAATGAAATGTTTAATGCCTTGACATTCACTTCATGCCTTTAGTTGTTATAAAAGCTTCATTCTGTTCTGTGATTTCTGATTTCATCAACCAAGCATAAATTGTACTAGGTTAAAATGAATAAACATTATGTTTATATTTAACAATAATGTATAATTTAACCTTGAAAATTTATGTATAGTATAGAAAAATATATTTATAAAATAAGGTATTAATTTATTTTATGTTTCTAAAGCTGTGCATTTGAAAATACTTTTACATTTTGGATGCAGTCAATATGTCGTTATTAAACGTGTGACATATCTGAACATACTAGTATTCATATTAGTAAACGTATGGATAGCTGTATGTTAAATGTACACATTTTATGTATAATTAATGAGATATTAGATAGATCAGGCTGGATGAGATGGAGAAAAACAGATGCAAAGGGACAAAACAAAGGATAAATGTCTTTGTTGTGAATCTGCAGCAGTTAACATCCACGCCAGTAGGTGTCAGTAAGTCCATGACTAACTAAACATTTAAATTTATAAGGTTATGATTTTGGGCCCTACAGTGCATGACACTTGAATGAATCAGCCGATGCTGCTGTTACTATCAGTATGCAAAGTAGAGCACTTTGGAACAAAATCAGCCCCAAAACCACCATGACAACTGCACTAAAGAGTGCGATTTTTTCCATTGGTTCCCCTTTGCAAACCTCTCAGAACTCCTGATACATTTGTTTCCCCCCTCCAGCAACTATCAATACTGCAATAGATGTAAAATCGCCATGATAGACTCGTCAAATGCTCATTTATGATGCTATGTGGGTTTCATGATGGGCTGCAAATGAACAGATTTAGAAGCACATGCTCGCTTCACAATGAAAAAAAATATCTGCCAGAAATGAACAGGGGTTTTAGAACTAGGACCATATCTGTAAGGCATTGAGCATTAATTGCTGGCGGGACATTTTCTGTGCAGCAAACTTTCTTTTTGGCATATCATTATCTAATGCCTGGGCTTTTTGCTAATAATTTTTTTCTCAGGAGCTCACCATCACTCCCAAGAGGACTGTTCTCTTCTCTTCACCTCACTAATGATGTTCTGAATGATGAGGGAAGAGCTCAGGATATCCAAGGTAATTATTCAAAAATAAATGCTGATATCAGCACTTGGGGAGGTTGCTTGTGTTTTGACAGCAGACAGTTAGCAGAACATTGCAGAATAAAATATAGGTGAAAATCTTATGCTGCATTTTTCAGATGTTTTCAAAGAGTCAAGGCAGTTTCAATGGCATTCAATGTAAATGTGTGTATTGGTGCGTAATACCTGTGTGCAAATGACTGATGATTCCAATTCTCCATTTAGAAAAAAAGGTACAAGAGTTGTCACTGGGGTGGTATAATGTACACCTTTGTGCTTTATTTACCCCAAAAGGGTTCATATTGGTACATTAAAGGTACGTATTAATACTAGTGTGGCTTACATATTAGTACCTGTGATGAAGCAAGCACCACTGCTCGCTTTGTGGGATGGAAAAAGTAACGTGAGTCTGTGAGGATATAAGAAAAAATTGGCTTTCTTGCACAGCTCTCGTGCAGGGTGTAATTTATTTACAGTGCCAGTAATTAAGACAGTCCACAGTGAAGGGTTTACAGGTGCACACAAAAACCTTAGGGTAGTTCCTTCATTAAACTCAGCCCATAAAATCTGAATAAAAGGTGTTTTATGTTTTTTTTTTTTTGTGGTAACAAATATAAAAACGTAAGACGTAACCGTAAGAACAAATGCCCCCTCAAAAAAATCTTGAAATTTTGAATGAGAATCTTTAAAAAATAAAACATAAAATGTCACACTTCAGTCTGACTGGAGGCAGAAACAAAACAAGTAAACAAGCACTTGTATTGTCTGAATGTACACTTCTGCCACACAAAGTACCACTTCTAGGGCTTCACACAACAAATGATGTCCAAATATCATGTAGTGAGTAAACCATTTGCAGAGTAAACTGTTAGATAAAGGTCAGCAGCTGTAGAGAGCAGACATCCTAGACGCTGGGCCTTCCTTGAATGCAGTACGACAGAAAATTACAAACAATTGTTACAAACAATTCTTTCAGAAAAATGAAGAGAAAGGGGAGACTTTTTTCTTAAGTTACTTGCTTCTCAGTTTTTTTCTTTTTTGTGTATGTGCATTTATGCATTTAGCAGACGTTTTTATCCAAAGCGACTTACAGTGCATTCATGTTATCAATTTTTACCTATCATGTGTTCCCGGGGAATCGAACCCCCAATATAATGCAATAATAACAATAATGCACAATGCTCTATCAATTGAGCTACAGGAACACAATTATTATTATTATTATTATTAATTTCTAGTAAGGAACTTTGAGGGAGACATCTGAGACAACTTCAATAAATAAACGAGCTGAGAATAAATTATCCGAAAATAATGTGTACCCTTACAGACAGTAGATGGCACAACTACACCTTTAAATTGCTAATCCTATTAAAATCCATAATCATATTGTATTACTGGGCACACTGTTCTGTATTATTAAACATACTTAATGATTAAGGTTTTTCTGTATTTTCCAGCTTCTCTGCCATTTAGATGAATCCATTAATTCTAGTTGCCTAATTCTCTATATCAGGACAGAAATACCAAACAAAAGAAGAAAAAGCCTCAGGCTAACTCCTTGTGTCAAAATGGCTAGTTAATGAGCTCTGCAGTCTGACCTGGTTCATTCAGAGGACTTACTACACAATGCTGGCCTTTTCCATTGACCAAGCTGTTGTTGGCAAACAAAGCAACTTGGCAAGCTTAGCAATTAGACATTAAGCATCTTCAAAGTCTTTTTTTTTATCTGCATTGTCAAAGTCACCACCTCTTACCAACAGATGCCCCATTAGATTTCTGAGCCAAGTTTATTTGTATGCAGCTTCCATTACGCACACTAAGTATATTTTGTACAATAGTTTTGAATAGAGAGAATCTATCTATCTATCTATCTATCTATCTATCTATCTATCTATCTATCTATCTATCTATCTATCTATCTATCTATCTATCTATCTATCTATCCATCCATCCATCCATCCATCCATCCATCCATCCATCCACCCACCCACCCACCCACCCACATTTATTCATTTAGCAGACGCTTTTATCAAAAGCGACTTACAAATGAGGACAGTGGAAGCAATCAAAAACAACAAAAAATGCAATGATATATAAGTGCTATAACAAGTCTCAGTTAGCTTAAAACAGTACACATAGCAAGGGCTTTTAAATAATATAATAAAGAAAAAGAAAACAGATAGAATAGAAAAAGAATAGAGCAAGCTAATGTTAGAGGTCTTATATATATTTTATATATATTTTTTTTTTGTCCATCCATTTTTTCAAGGCACTCATTATTTCAAGCTTTGAAATCGGTTTAATCCAAATCCAATTATTTACTTTCTAATGCAATTCAACAAACACATTATGTAAATTCAGACACAATCTACTTTAAGTTTCATGTAGCATTTAAGTTTAAAATGCAAATAATATGCCATTGTTTGAAAACTATACCATTTTATTTTTTCTTAGCCATGTGAGGCTGTTGTCTTTTATCTCTTCTTTCTTTTGTCTTGTGTCGCACTGACCCTGAGAGGGTGAATGAATCGAGTCCAATGGCATAACTGTCACTGTCCGATCCAGTTTACTAATTACCCCTCTTGTGCTGACTGTGTCCTTTTCATGTTGTGTGTGCTGTCTGAACCTATTTGTAAATCTAAATGAGTAATCAATATCAAGTGTGGCAGTATTACCCAGTCAATACGACATATCCAAACTATTAACATTGTCCGAGAGGCTGTTTTTGATAATGCCACAAGCTATTTGGTTGCTTTTTTCAATTCAGGAAGGAGGTAGGTTGTCGTTTTAAAGGTGCATTATATGTATATCTGCAAGTCAGAGTTGTGTGCTTCTGAGAAATGACCTGAGAAGGCCTTTATAGTTCATTTAAATTGAAGAATTGAGGTTACATATTGGAAACAGAATAGTAATTTGAATTTAAATAAGTAGAATTAAAATGGAAGTTTAAAGGTATTCTTGTTCCGCAGTAAGTTGCTGTAGTTTTGAATAATATATTTTTTGTTGATTATGAATTACCCAAAAAAGTGCATATACACAACATAGGGTATTTACAAAACATTATTCTATTCTATATTATTGATGGATGTTTTTAAAATGCTAAATAGATGTCTACATGTGTATTAATATTCAAATTACATGTATTTATTTTCTTATTTTTGTTCAGCTCCTGATTAAATTCCTTTTGTGACTGCTGAAATGTCCTTTGGTTCATGGCCAATTCAATTCAAATGAACTTTCATGAATCGAAAAGCAGCCATCTATTAAATTCAACACTACTCTATATGAATTGTCTGTATTTTGTCAAGTTTAACTACCGTTTGACTCAAAATCAGTTTATTAAGAATTGTGGGAACTATAATTCTCTGGCTATGCTCCACATTATGCGTGCAAATATAAAAGTGAGATGTGACCAGCCTCTATAATGCAGCAAAGTACACATACTAATGCATGTTATTGTTGCTATAATTTTTTTTTTTCCCAGTGAAATGTCACATGCATCATGGGGCTGCACTTATGAAAGGTCATGTCAGGCAGTATAGGTACATCATCACTCAAATAGTTTGTGACTGACTTTGACCACAGCTCAAATAAGCAATGGGCTAGTAAACTCTTGTGTAATGGTCTGCTTGCTTTTTTATGCTTTGTATCCTTAGCAATACTTAGCTACCTAAAAATATTGGTGACAAAGTCTGTGCAACCACTCTTTGTTATTTTTACCTGCATAGGTCTTAAAGACAAACATGTTGTTGTCTATTTCATTATATATCTTATCACACACAGAGTACTGTTTAAATGAGTATTTAACAGCTTCCCTATTTTGACAGATGTGTAATTTTCATCCAGAATTTGGTTGCAGATCAAACAGTTGACATCTAGTCCACCCGGAGAATGTTAAAAAGTCAGTTTATGAAATCATGATTTAGTTTATGCCAGCATCTTTTTACATAGGCTGAGGGACTGAAGTACCAGCCACTCCAGTAAGTCATCCACTAACAGGATAAAGATAAACTCAGTGATGCATTTGAGATTCCCGGAACTTCAAGCTGAACGCCGGGCTTCCATCGCTCTCGGCCAACTAAGATGACAGACTTGCTCACAGCCAGGTGCTTCATCAAATCATCAAATCTATATTCTCCCCTGTAGAAAGGAAGCAGATGCTGCCGGTCTTTAACAGTGAGAGACCAAGTCTATCACAGCCCATGAAACTAACTTGATAAATATCTCTGAAGCTCCTTCTCCTCTGATATATCTGCTGAGCAGAGAACTTCTGAGGTCTTTTTCATACAGTAGATCTCGCTGCTTCAGATGGCTGAGTAGCAATGATGTAAAAAGACTTTCATCATATGCAATTCGCTGGAGAGCTTTCACTTTTCTTCTTATGACACATAGTAAATTTGACTAACCTAAATGCAACGTGAACTTGAATTGATGTGCGGACATTCTCCTTCCTGTGTTAGTGTGATACCTGTGGGAAAATGATTGTGCACTGTAAAAAATGAAGAAGTAAATAAAGATTATTGGAATACATTTTGAAAAAAAAATACTTTTTTCTGTTTTTCCACTCCATCATTTCATGTTTAAAGGATTTGTTCACCTCCAGAATAAAAATTTCCTGATAATTTACTCACCCCCATCTCATCCAAGATGTTCATATCTTTCTTTCTTCAGTTGCAAAGAAATTAAGGGTTTTGAGGAAAACATTCAACTATTTTTTTTTTTTCGATATAATGGACTTCAATGGTGACCAACGGGTTGAAGGTTTCAATGCACCTTCAAAGGGCTCTACACGATAACTATATTTATGTTTTTGCATTTGGCTTATGCTTTTATCCAAAGAAACTTTCACTGCATGCATTCAAAAGATTTAATAAAACTAATTATTTGAGTGTGTTTTACAAAGAAATACTACTGCAGTCTTTCTAAATATCTAATTGCCATACCAGAAGGAGAAATTCAGATTAGTAAAGATTGCTACAGCTGGGTTCGCATAAATTATTTCATTCCATTCATTTTTGGGAAAATACTGGCATCATATGTGCTCACAGCTTAAAGGTCAATAGCACAGCTGTCATATGCTTGGCACACAGACAATCAATGACCATATGCTTTTGCGGCATGAAACATATTTGGTCAGGATGCACAGCTGTAATAAAAACCGCTAATTGAAGCACTGATCTTGCAAAGGTGAAACAAGTTTTCACTAGTGCAGAATTAATACTTTCTGGTTACTGAATTAATTCAAATCTGTTTATTATAAAAAAAACATCTGTAATCTGAATTTGATTTGGAATAGAGTTGGTTTCAATTATTTTGAATTTCTTTGATGCATCATTTATCAGTTTGGGGAGATGTTAGCCATCTTGAGACTTCTTTGTAAGGCTTGAATTTATAAAATGTGGTCCTGCTTCTACTACCATATCATAATGCATATTCAGCATTACTGTTGTGGTGAGCATAAAGATGAAACGGTTTTCTTATATTTACATGAAAGGATGCAGTTCTTAAAGAAGTCTCATTTTAATTGCTCTTTTTTATAATTTAACATTCTGATGTATTTTGTAAACATAACTAACTTTCTAACTCAAAATTCCCTTCCATTGTTACTCAGTTTAATTCTAACTGCCAGAGAGAGAGAGTAAAAATGGTCATGTACATCTAAGTTATGAGTTTTTGGCACAAGAAACGTTGACTAATATTTTAAGTAGACCCTAGAGGAAAACTTGAAATGATAAAAAGAAATTAGATGACCATTTTAAAAGCTCTATCAAAATGACATACAGTTGAACAGTTGCAGGGACAGACTTCCTAGAGTACTTTATGGTTAAATGTTCTCCATTTGAGTTACTAGCAGGCCTGAGGATATGAAGAACATCGATAGCTGATGCAGTGCTAACATGTCGGTTGATCAGTGAACGTCGATATTTGCTGTCTGAAGTATCCTGTGTACCACTGTTGGATCACTGAGGGGAAATGTGTATTGCTTTTTTCTTAAGGCAGTCATCTTGAAAATGTCAGAAAGAGAATACTTTGTGAACTTTGGCTCATTTTCCAAGTTAATTAAACAAATTGCAAGCTACCGCCGGGATCCACCGCCCAAGTTCTTTCATCCACAAAAGCTGCGACAGACAATGCGCTGAGATCAAACCCATTGTTTCCATGGAGTCCTCATTTTGTGTAATTTGCAGAGACATCATAATCACAGCAGAACCAGAATTCACTTCATCAGGCTCCTGCTGGACAAGAATGTGTAGTCTGAAGTGTTCAATTTCCAACATCAATTTGGAAAATAATGTCAAGATTGTTATGAATTAAGTGCATTTCCTATTTGCTTTGTCTCTATTAAATGTCTGGTCTTTTATTTTTAATTTAGTCTAATAATAATGCATTGAAAATGCCTGTGGGTGAATTATAAAAACACGACCAGGTATGTCACCCCACCCTTTGCATAAAGAAAATTAGGTATATTTTTTGGGAACATTCAAGGTCCTTTCATTACATTGAAGTATTATTTTTTTAATGACAGTTAGAACATTTTCCTGCAAACTGTCATTATTATTGCTTTAATTATCAAGCATTCAGATTTTTTTTTCCCTTTTATTTCTTTTTTCTGGGTAGTTCCTTCTTTTGAGTATTCTTAAAGGTATGAAAGACCATGGAATAAAAAAGATATATTGGGAATTTATGCTTTTGGAACTTTTAATCTCACACTTCTGAATTTTTTTTTCATAAACGTGTTTATATTTATATCTCACAATTCAGACTTCTAAGAATTGTGAGGTAAAGAGTCACTTTTAATAAAAAATAAATAAATGTATCCTATAGCAGAAACAAGCTTCCAAAGATGACTCAGCAGATTTTTATTACAATTTTTTTTTTTTTTTAATCAAATCAGCATAAATATTAGGCAATACAACAAATATTACCATGATGTGTAAGTAATATTATTGAAATAGTTTATGAAATATTTAAATATATTTTATAATTTGGCCTAAATATCTAATTTCTTTTTCCACGTAATAATACTATTTTTGTGCTTAATCTTCATTAATGTCACAGTTCAAAAAATAAAGAGGCTTTATTTTCTTAAAGCAAAATATGATTTCTTATTTATTTCTTTTGAATTAATGGAGAAATATGACTTGCATGAAGTTTCGTCAGATTCATCCACTTACCAAAATAATATCATGCATCCAAATTAATGAGCACAGATGCTTATTAGGTGTATGCTGTATAAACTGAGTCATGTTAACACACCTTCTCAATTGTAAATACAACAATAGCATTAAACCAGTATCTCATTTACATAATTGGTCTGTGCATTGATTGTGAAGTGTATCTCAAAGCAGGCGCTGATCCAAGGTTGCTCTGCGACCATAATCCCCTGCACGCAGTTTTCACCAGCAGTACATACAACCCACAAACTTATCTTATGCAGTACTCCTCCGACCTGGGAATCCACCCAGCAGTACCAATTACAATCACTGCCTCTCTCTGGCTCGCCCACGCCTTGCATGGGCCCGAGGGAAACAACTGCAACCATGTCAGCGAACTAGATGAGAGAGGTGTATCCGTTAATGTGCTCTCTCTCTACCTCTTCCTCTCTGTTCCTGGTCCCTGTTTTCCTTGCAGGTTCTGTTGAGAAGTTTCTATTAGCTTTAGAGCTGATCTGCTCCAAGGTTATGATCCTGTTTACCTCTTGTGGTGTGGCCTCGTGTAATGTTAGACATTACTGCTACTCTCTACTTTTGTTGGCACTCGCAAACAAAAACCATCTGTTACAATGAAGATTTATGTACTTTTATTTTTTAACAAGTTTTTAACACATTTTTTAACACAGTTTTAAATCTGTGACAAAAAACTCCTAGGTTGTATCCAGCCATCTAGTGTGCATTTGTGAGATGCACTGATGCTATAGCATACTACAAACCGGGTTGAAATCTGTCCATGTGAACACTATCCTGACTAGCGATGAGCAACAGCATGAAATTACTAGATAGTAAAATAGCATAAAAACATGAGCAAGGCATTGGGTCGCTGTGAGATTGCAAGACACCCTCATTTCAGTGATATCTGTGAGGAAGCAGGGACGTTTTGTGCTTGATAGTAAGATTCTGAATAATTTAGCTTTCGTTTCTCATGCATGTTTGCTGCTTTGTGCATTGCCATGTACTGTAGTTGCTAAGGCATTGTAATTGGTTGTCATGTTCCTGAGTGGTTGCTAGGTGTTTGTTAATTTATTCTGAACTGCTGTTAGGAGATTACTGACTTAAGTCAACTGAATCAGAAGTCTCTAATATTCGGATCCAATATCTTTGGAAAAACAATAACACCTCTTATCTTAAACCTGCATGATTTAAGATACTATTCATCCCAACAGTAAAAGTGATGCTTGCTTTAAAGGAAACATCACAAAGAAAAATAATGAAAAGGCTGATACATTTATAGTATGCTATACTGTTTAACTGTTTAAGGATGCATTAATTTTTTAAAATAATAACAATAATAAAAAAAAATCATCTCTAGGTTACGTATGTAACCCTAGTTCCTCGAGGGAACGAGACGCTGCGTCAAAAGCGCTTTGGGGAACGCGTTCAGCGTACGCGACTCTGAATATCGTGTGTAATCAGTCCAATGAAAGGGCGTGACGTCACCGACGTGGTGACGTAAGCGACCAGGAAGCTATAAAAGCACGTGCCACGCAGCTGGCGTCAGCTTCGAGTACCAGCAAGCGCCAGCAGGAGTGCCGGGGGTATGGCTCCGAGACGCAGCGTCTCGTTCCCTCGAGGAACTAGGGTTACATACGTAACCTAGAGACGTTCCTCTTCAGGAACTCGAGCTGCGTCGAAAGCGCTTTGGGGAACGAGTCCTAACGCCGCCAGACTACCAAACCCCTGCCTGGTGTGTATCCGAAGAGCACAGCTCAGGACAGAAGGACAGAAGCGCCTGGAGTGACTGGCATATCTAGGCCATAGAACCTAACAAATGTAGAGGGCTTGGACCACCCCGCAGCGTTGCAGATGTCCAGCATGGATACACCTGCTAAGAAGGCCTTAGAGGCCGCCATACCCCGAGTAGAGTGAGCCTTGGCTCCCGACAGCGGGGGACGACCAGAGGACTCATAGGTAACGTTGATAGCCTCGACTATCCAACGACTAATAGTCTGCTTAGAAGCAGGAGAACCCCTCTTGGGGGGACCATAGCACACAAGCAATTGGTCAGTTTTTCTCCACAGGGCAGCTCTGTGGACGTATGCGTCCAGTGCTCGAACCGGACACATACAATTTAGCTTTGCCTGGTCGGGCTCCCGAAAGGGAGGAGGACAGAAGGCCTGCAGCACTACAGGTCGTGGTGTAACAGAGGGAACCTTGGGAACATATCCCGCTTGAGGGTATATGAACGCTTTAGTCATGCCTGGTGCAAACTCAAGATAAGAAGGGGCCACCGAGAGGGCCTGAAGATCTCCTACTCTCCGCAGAGAGGTAATAGCCAACAGAAAAGAGGTTTTAAGTGTAAGATGTCTGTCTGAGATATCTTGAATAGATTCAAACGGGGGTTTGCACATAGCCTCTAACACCACAACCAAGTCCCACGGGGGAATACGGGACCGTACTGGAGGTCTCAGCCTCAGTGCACCGCGGAGGAAACGTGTAACTAGGGGGTGTCTTCCCAGAGACTGACCGTCGAGAAGGGCATGGTAGGCCGCAATGGCCGCCATGTAAACCTTCAGAGTAGAGTGGGTCAACCCTGCAGAGAGCCTAGCCTGTAGAAACTCCAGAACTGTACCAACTGGGCATTTTGCTGGGTCTAGCTGGTGATCTCTGCACCATGAAGTGAAGAGCTTCCACTTCAGGGTGTACAGTTTCCTCGTAGAGGGAGCTCTGGATTGGAGTAGGGTCTCAACAACCTCAGTTGAGAGACCAGCTGCTACCAGTTGTGCCCCCTCAGGGGCCACACCCACAGCTTCCACAACTCCGGGCGAGGGTGAATTATCGTGCCCTGCGCCTGTGAGAGTAGGTCTGTCCTGATCGGTATCTCCCACGTAGAGCCGTCGAGGAGCGAGACTAGATCTGAGAACCATACTCGGCCCGGCCAGAACGGGGCTACTAATAACAGACGGACCCCGTCCCGGCGTACTCTCGCCAGAACTCCCGGGAGCAGAGCGATAGGGGGAAATGCGTACAGACGAAGCCTCGGCCAGGTCTGTACCATAGCGTCCAGTCCCAGAGGAGCTGGATGAACTAGAGAGAACCAGAGGGGACATTGTGACGTCTCCTGAGTCGCAAAAAGGTCTACTTGAGCCCTGCCAAACACTCTCCATATCTGATCTACCACCCGTGGGTGAAGTCTCCATTCCCCGGGCCTCGGCCCCTGCCTCGACAGTATGTCTGCTCCCATATTTAACTTCCCAGGAATATATACTGCTCTTAATGAGAGGAGTTTGCTCTGGGACCACACCAGGATCTGGTGCGCCAGCTTGTACAAAGGGCGCGAACGCAGACCTCCCTGGTGGTTGATGTAAGAGACCACTGATGTGTTGTCGGTGCGCACCAACACATGGTGACCTCTCAGGTCTGGGAGGAAGTGCTTCAGTGCACGATAAACTGCTAGCATTTCTAGACAATTGATATGCCATGTTAGATGGCGATCGCTCCACAGACCACGGGCAGGGTGGCCACTCATGACCGCACCCCAGCCGGTGAGGGACGCATCCGTCGCTAGTGTCACACGGCGACAAGGAGCTCCCAGCACCGGGCCCTGATTCAAGAACCAAGGTTTCTTCCACACGTCTAAGGCACGGAGGCAGCGCCGCGTGACCTTGATAGTGCGAAGCGGATTGCCCCTCGGGGAAAATCCCTTGGTCTTGAGCCACCACTGTAGGGGTCTCATGTACAGCAGGCCAAGAGGTATCACGTTGGACGCAGCTGCCATCAGACCCAACAATCTCTGAAATTGTTTGACAGTGAGTGACTGGCCTTCTCTGACTCTCTTGACTGAGATGAGGATCGAATCGATACGAGCAGGGGACAATCGTGCCTGCATCGCGGTCGAATCCCATACTACGCCTAGATAGGTGGCTCTCTGAACCGGAGAAAGTACACTCTTCTTGGCGTTCAGTCTCAAACCCAGCTCCCCCATATGTGCGAGAACGACATCTTGATGTCGAACCGCAATCTGCTCTGACTGAGCTAAAATCAACCAATCATCGATATAATTGAGAATGCGGATGCCCTGCATGCGCAGGGGGGCCAGAGCCGCATCTACACACTTCGTGAACGTGCGGGGTGAGAGTGTGAGGCCAAAGGGAAGTACTCGATATTGGTAGGCTTCGCCCCCGAAAGCGAACCTCAGAAACTTCCTGTGTTGTGGAAGGATGGAGATGTGAAAATATGCGTCTTTGAGATCTATCGTGACAAACCAGTCCTCGGACCTGATCTGAGCTACAACATGCTTGATTGTGAGCATTCTGAACTTCAGTCTCATAACTGAACAATTTAAGACCCTCAAGTCTATAATCGGACGCAGCCCCCCATCCTTCTTTGGAACTATGAAATACCGGCTGTAAAATCCGGACTCCCTGTCCTGAGGAGGGACCACCTCGATGGCCCCCTTCTCTAATAGGGTTTTCACTTCCTGTTCCATAACCAGACCCTGCATGGGGCCCACTATCTTGTGAACGACCCCGTTGAAAATAGGCGGCACGGAGCCGAACTGAATGTGGTAGCCTTTTTCTACTATATGCAGGACCCAACGAGATACATTTGGCAGTAGTTTCCACGCTGCTAAACAATCTACTAAGGGAATCAGTCTCTCGAGACTGACCTCTGGTGTAAGAGACCCCCGCAGGGGCGGCGAGCGTCCCAGCCCCGCTACGCGCACGGGCGGAGGATACTGAGAACGATGCTCGCCCAGGGCCGCTGCGCCCTGGAGCACTGGCAGTGTTGGCAGAACGACCCCTAGAGGGCACTGAGGTGGGACGGGCACCGTGGACTGCGGTGTGTACCGTTCTACCCCAGCGGAGGCTGCCCTCTGAAACCCCGGGCCATTGGCGTCAGGGTTTCTTGGCCGAGGACTTCTTAGCTTCGATAACCGCCCTTAGATCTAATTTGGGCTTAGAAGACCTCGGCCTAGAGCTCTGTTTCTGGGCCTCGCGGTGTGAGGAGCTAGGGTGCGGCTGGGGCATCTCCTTCCCAGATGCCCCGAGAGAGCGACGAGGGAGGAACTTATGGAACGCCGCCGACTGTTTGCGGGCCTCCTGGAACCTGTCGATGACAGAATTAACTGCGTCGCCGAACAGGCCAGTCGGCTGGATCGGGGCGTCCATGAGGCAGACCCTGTCCCGTTCTTTCATATCGGACAGGGTCAACCATAAGTGCCTCTCCGCGGCCACCATAGCTGCCATGGACCGCCCAATCGCTCGGGCGGTCTCCTTGGTGGCGCGGAGGGAGAGATCAGCGGTCCTTCTTAACTCAGAGATATCATGGGACTTGATCTCCTCTCCCTCGTCTAGCTCCTTAAGCAGGTCGGCCTGGTACGCCTGTAACACCGCCATGGTGTGCAGACACGCACCGGCCTGACCTGCAGCCGCATACCCTTTGCCCACCAAAGCCGAAGTTGTTCTTAGTGGCTTTGAGGGCAATGCCGGGGCCTTTAGAGACGATGCCGCGCCAGGGGACAGATAGCTCGCAAGCGTCTGTTCCACCCGGGGGATCGCTCTATAACCGTGCTCTCCCATCCCCACTACATTTCCGTAGTAATCAGACGAGGGGATGTAGAGGCGGGTCGAGAATGGACGTTTCCACGACCTGGCGATCTCATCATGCAGGTCGGGAAAGAATGGAAGGCCCCGGCTGGGAGGTGGCTGACTCGCGCGCAGGAAGCGTTCATCCAGCTTGCTTCTCTGCGGTTCAGTAGACTTTTCGGCGGGCCAATCAATACTTAATTTGGCCACCGCGAGTGCAGCCGCCGTTCTGCCTCGGCAGAAGCGGGACCAGCACCGCGGGGAACGCTGGCAAAGGCCCCCTCCTCAAAGAGGGCCCTCCGGGAACGAAGCAGCCGCACCGACATTCGCTCACAGTGCGGGCAGTCGGCCCCCTCGAGAGCCGACTCAGCGTGCTTCGAACCCAGGCAAACCACGCACAGGTTGTGTGTATCCCCACCCATTATGTATCTCGGGCAGGGAGGAACACACAGCCTGTAACGCGATTTGGAATCGCCATCTGAGTGCTTAACTTTCGCCTTGCTTTTTAGCATGTCTAGGAGCTCTTTTAACTGGACAGACAAATATGTAAAGACTGCAGTTGTTTGAAATTGTAATAATATTTCAGAATGTTACCGTTTTTACTGTATTTTTTATCAAATGAATGCAGCCTTGGTGAGCATAAGAGACTTCTCTCAATAACACTACAAATCTCTTCTCTTTGAATGGTTGCATATAATAGTATAAGCCAAAAATAGTTTTCTTTGACCATTAGCAATGTTTTAAGAGCAGAAATGAGAACAAGGCTATAAATGAGTTCCAGTGTGTATGCATGTCTGTGTGTTTACACATTCTTGCGTCAGTCTTAACCATGGTTGACTGCTTCTTTGAGGGCTGAATAAGACAAGTTGAAAGGTCACCCATAGCTTGTAGATTCAGGTATTTCTGGGTGGAGCGAAGGGCAAGCAGTTGTTGCAGATGAGGGAGAAAAGATTATTGCAATATTCCTGCCGAACTGCCAAAAGGGTTCAGAATGATCCGTAGGTGGCCCTGGAATCAGATAAGGCTGAGTGAATCAAAGCATAAATAAATAAATCTCAGCCTTCACCATGAGACAGAAGCACTGATGTTATGAGGAAATGATAGATTCTTTCAGCGTCAGCCTTCGACCTGCTTTCGAATGGAACCGGATATTCCTGAAAGCTAATGAGGTTGAATTTCACATCTGCTGATGCATCGGTGTGCCGTTGGTGGTATTGATCTCGTGTAGCTCATATTTGTGTTGATGTACGTATAATTATTCCTGCTCAGATTCTGATGTAGCATATATCAAGTCAATGCACTCAGCATCTGCTCTCCTATTTGATGCTGATTTGAATGCCAATATCATCCCGCAGCAGCAATAATGAGACATGATATTCATTGAAAGATCATTTGAAAACTTCTCAGCTGTTGCGAGAAAAGAGTTTGCAGACACTGATTGCTCATAATAAGCATATGACAGGCAATTCATCAAGTGTTAAGAAATGAGGTCCTCTACTCTGCTGTTGAACATTCTATTATCTTTAGTGCTCGACTACTGTCTAGTCTGCACCGCTCTTTTAAGCAGAGCCTAGTTACTGTTTTAATCAATATGCCGCTGTTCCAAAGTGAGCACAGGCTGAAACAAGCACGTGGCCAATGTATTGCTCTTCAGCTCTCCTGTTCCTATTTAGAAATAACTATTTTTGACTTTGTCTGTTTAATGTCAGCATAATTATATGGTAATTAAAGTTTATGGTAATAAAAGCAAACTAGGCTTTAAAAAAATGTAACCTTAACCTAACCACCATTCAATTTGACTTTCTTTGGACACATTCTCTCTGTAATAGCTCAGTTCAATTGAGTATGAATGTGAAACTTTGAAATCATCCCCTCAGTGTTAACAGACATCTTTTCAGTCCAACTAAACTGTAAGATTGTTGGAGCAATGGCTTTGTGTCATGGTGAACCAAATCAAAACAGTATAGCATGTTTTGATGCATTTTCTAATGTTCCAGTTACTTCATTTATTTTGGATAAAGTAAAAGTCTGCACCATTTCTGAAGCTGAAACTTGGAAATGTGTTGATCAATTCAGCAAGGTTGATTCCTCATCAAATACATCAATATTTCCTCTGCTGTCTGACTGAGGAGAAAAGAAGCAAATGCAAAATCCAGGAGTGAAAACTGCCAACCACTAAAGAGGCATATTTCATACACAGCAGCTTTTATTTAGGCAAGAGATTTGCATTTGAATGAGTTATAACATTAACCTCAGACAGTATGCTTCTGAAGTGTCACGCATCTTGATTGCACTTTGTCAAATAAAAACAAATGAATGCACAACAGGCCTCTCCAATAATCTCCCTCTTAATCTTCTCAAAGCTGCCGTCCCTTAAAGGAGACACTTCATCCTTCATTTACAGTTCTGTTGTCTTTAACAAATGTTGAAAACAAGTTTTGTGGCAGCGCTTGTGTGATACGCAGAGCATTGTTTCCTCTTGAGATTCTGCCATCGCTGCGGAGCCAGCAGCTCATCTGTTATGTTGCAGGCTGCTGCAGCTGTGTGTGGGCCAAGCAGTGATTAAACAGTGATCCTGCTCTAAGGGTGTGTGTGTGTGGGGGGGGGGGCAGTAATAGAGCAGCAGCCAGACATGATTGATGGTCTGGACTTCAGCTGACAATAACGTGTCAGGCCAAGACTGCACAGAAATTATATTTTGCTCTTTCCCAAAGAGGCTGGGTTGGAAGAACATCAAAACTGCAGTTAATTAAACTAGTTGGTAATTTCGAGAAAATGTCAACATTAAAACACATTTTAATACACTTCTGTAGTTAAATATTGAAGAAAGGATTTTAGGACTTGATTTTATACATTGGGAATATTTTGGATTGGGAGAAGTTGCCTTTTCCATACTAAAGCTGACTGGGCATGAGCTTTAAATGACAGGTGTTTAAAGTTAAACATTCTGAGAGGTCAAGATTTTGTTGGTTATAGCATGGTTAGCACTGACATCACAGATCAGTATTTTCGCTTGTAAACAGTTTTTGGGACTGCTGCTGAATTTGGAATAATGTACTAACATTCTACTCTTACTATTTCTGCCATGTGTAGAAACGGTAAGAATAGTTTGCTAAAATGTATTTTCAAATATACAAAAATGTCCAGATGTTAAAATATGTTTATATACATAGTTTTAAAGTGTTTTAGTTACTTTTTAAAAATTCAATATCAAAATATTTATATTATCCAAAACATTTTTTTTTTTTTTTGGATTTATCCAAATGTATTGTAAGATTAGAAATATATTTTCTTGGCCCCAAAAGAACATTTCATAATATATTTTGCAATTGAAGTGTTAAACAAGTATCTAAAATTTGTTTTGGCCAGAATTCACTGCAGAATAGAGTACTAGCATGCTATTCTCAATATTTCTATGAAATTGTAAGATAGTATGCTAGTCCTGTATGGAAAAAGTCATATATTTTTAAATATATTTCATAATATACAAAAATGTACTTCAATATAGATGAAGTGTTACTATCCCCCCCAAATTCTTGACTTCTTCCAAGTATCACACAGGTCTGTAAATTTCCTGCCGTCTCCTGTCAGAGTGTCAGCGTTTGGATGAGCCTTGGGAATTGGTGGTACTGGTGGCATTGGAATTAACGCTAGCTCATTAATCCTCAGCCCCACATTGACATTTGCTGACAGTGTTGAAGTCTGTAGAACTGAATGGAGCCCCAGAGACCACTCAATTACCCTGTCTTGGAGCAATTAGCAGCCAACCAATGCTGGTCAATGTCTGCCCCGTGACTGAGAGGCCAGACGGGACCAAAAAAACTAAGTATATGCGGGGAGAAAAAAAACACATACCCACTAATACCAGTAGACATTGGCTAGCATAGTCCTGTGTAATGTTTTGTTAATATGATTTGTTTGGTTGGTTTAAGCATTTTTGAAGTGAAAAAAGTTACTTGTTAGGTTAAGATGGAGAAAGATGTACCAAAGTTATAATTGCATTTTTTTTCTTATATAAATATATATTATTCCACAAAAAAAAAAAAAAAAAACACCAATTCACTATCTCAACAAATGAGAATATGGTGACATGCCAATCAGCTAATCAACACAAAACACCTGCAAAGGTTTTCTGAGCCTTCAAAATGGTCTCTCAGTTTGGTTCAGTAGGCTACACAATCATGGGGAAGACTGCTGATCTGACAGTTGTCCAGAAGACAATCATTGACACACTTCACAAGGAGGGTAAGCCACAAACATTCATTGCCAAAGAAGCTGGCTGTTCACAGAGTGCTGTATCCAAGCATGTTAACAGAGAGTTGAGTGGAAGGAAAAAGTGTGGAGAAAAAAGATGCACAACCGTCCGAGAGAACCGCAGCCTTATGAAGATTGTTAAGCAAAATCGATTCAAGGAATTCAGTGAACTTCAGAAGGAATGGACTGAGGCTGGAGTCAAGGCATCAAGAACCACCACACACAGACGTGTCAAGGAATTTGCTGAACCACAGACAACGTCAGAGGTGTCTTACCTGGGCTAAGGAGAAGAAGAACTGGACTGTTGCCCAATGGTCCAAAGTTCTCTTTACAGATAAGAGCAAGTTTTGTATTTCATTTGGAAACCAAGGTCCTAGAGTCTGGAGGAAGGTTGGAGAAGCTCATAGCCCAAGTTACTTGAAGTCCAGTGTTAAGTTTCCACCGTCTGTGATGATTTGGGGTGCAATGTCATCTGCTGGTGTTGGTCCATTGTGTTTTTTGAAAACCAAAGTCACTGCACCCGTTTACCAAGAAATTTTGGAGCACCTCCTGCTTCCTTCTGCTGACCAGCTATTTGAAGATGCTGATTTCATTTTCCAGCAGGATTTGGTATCTGTCCACACTGCCGAAAGCACCAAAAGTTGGTTAAATGACCATGTTGTTGGTGTGCTTGACTGTCCAGCAAACTCACCAGACCTGAACCCCAGAGAGACTCTATGGGGTAATGTCAAGAGGTAAATGAGAAACAAGAGACCAAACAATGCAGATGAGCTGAAGGCCACTGTCAAAGAAATCTGGGCTTCCATACCACTTCAGTAGTGCCACAAACTGATCACATCCATGCCACGCCAAATTGAGGCAGTAATTAAAGCAAAAGGAGCCCCTACCATTTATTGAGTACATGTAGAAAAAAAAAAAAAATTATTGGTCTTGTGAAGTATTCTAATTTGTTGAGATATGTTAAATGTGAGCCAGAATCATCACAATCAAAAGAACCAAAGACTTAAACTACTTCAGTCTGTGTGCATTGAATTTATTTAAACACACAAGTTTCACAATTTGAGTTGAATTACTAAAATAAAGGAACTTTTCCATGACATTCTAATTCATTGAGAAGCACCTGTACAATATCACACTATTTTCCAGAGACATAAAATTAGATAATTTAACCTGAAAACTGTTTCAGATGAATAAATAATAATTGAATGTTGACAAAATTAAGAAGAGCATAGCCATTCATCAAATGTGTTGAGATAAGATTTTGCAGCATCTATGAACAAAAGAAAAATAAAATTAAGGACTGAGGGTCATAGCTCTGCTAGAAAAGCAACTTTTCTCCATTACTGTACTGTCATCCTTGTTTTAGTCGCATCTTCCTCTTAGTAACTCTTCAGCTCTGTAGCACACTGAACGATGACCTGTTTTCTAAAGATTATTGACTGTCATACACATGAGAACTTCACTGTTACACCGAGTTGTTAGCTTGTATGTATGGGTGTTCTTGTCCTTTCTCAAGTTTCGTAAATCAATTGATTCCTTCTTAATGAACCCTGAAGTGGACTCAGCAGCATCGGGTGTAATGTCACTTTTTTGACTTTTTACTGATTGTTTTGAAATAGGACTATAATTTTGACATGCCATGGAAAATCCATACGCCGTCTCTTGCAGGGCAATCAAAGCGGTTTTATAACTCCAGTGGTAGTTCACTATCTCTCTCAGAATATATCTGTGTGTCTAAGTGCATCGACTGAATCAATACATTTCATCATTATAAGATGTTCCTTGTTCCAATCCTTGAACAAACTGTATATTTATTTCTAAGTCCCCGTTCTCCCATCCTTCCTGCTGCCACTGCAAAGTTGTAGTATACCACTTTGTTTCACTAAAGCCCAATCATTGTCCAAATGCTTTCAGTTTTATGTAATATAAGAATGGACCATAATCAGCAAAGTCAAATTCAAAGAGAGTCAAGTCCCATTAAAAATGCTTATTAATCAGTTTTTATTGTTGTTGATGTTTTGTCTGATATATAAAAACACTGCTTTAATATACTACTAATTCTACGGCCATAAATTGATTCTGTACAGTATAGTAAAACTAGTAATATTGTGAAATATTATTAAAGTTTAAAACACCCATTTTGTATTTGTATATATTTTAAAATGTAATTTATTCCTGTGATGCAAAGCTGAATTTTCAGCATCATTACTCCAGTCTCCAGTGTCACATGATCCTTTAGAAATCATTCTGATATGTCGATTTGCTGCTCAGAAACTTCATCAGTCTGAATCCTTTTTAGGTTATTATTGATTTATTTTAAATTAGATGTGGTTGAAAGCAACATAATTTGTATTTAACCTGGAACATTCCTTTAATTAGCCTATATGCTTCAATACAACACATAGGCTTATTAATAAGTACATTCAATTTCACAAAACCATCTGAGACTGAGCATAATATCTACTAAAAGGCATTTACTCCCCTTTTCCCTGAGCCGTTCGCCAGCCTAACAGATGGCAACAAGCCATGAGCCATATATCAAACTCTTAAGCAGTAGGAAATTGAAACTGTTAGTGAACCTTCCATTGAGGTATAAACATGTAGCAGAAAACCATGTGGAATAAATTGAATTAAGGCACGTGGGCAAAGCAAAAACACATGCAATTAATTCTCACACAACAGCAGGAGGATATCCAGCAATGCTTCATATGGGTAACCTCCTCTAGAAAGTCAGGCATGGAGAACAACAGCACGCCAGCTTGTTAAATATCAAGTCTTCATAACTCCAACCTAACGCTTAATTAACTTCCAACGACAAATCAGCCTATTTTCTGGGCCAGACATGTATTTTTCGAGAGCTAGGGACTCAAGGTGCGCGTGACTATAAAAAAATGAAGCACATTTGTAAGGAGCTTGCCAACAGCTGTGAGACAGCCAGTTGGGTTGTTTCTCAATGTAATTAAAATATAAAGCCAAAAACTCATTACTGTATGAAGCGAGCGATATAGCACTAAGGCAATTTAGCCCTAGAGCATGTTATGTAGAAGTGGAGACAGTTCGTGAATTAGATCTGTTGGTAGTTATTGATTTAGAAGCATTGGTTTGTTTAAATATGTTGATGTGATGAATTTGGATTGAAACAGTGTGTTCAAGCAGTACACTTTCAGAAATAATTTCTCTCTTTTAAGTTTGCATGAGGTTGCCACTCTTCTTGCTGATTTTATGGCTTATATACGGCTTGATTTGGCATTTGATTGAGTGGGTGGATGCCTACTGAGCTGGCTGAATCAGAATCGCACCTCATGGTCTGTTACTCACACCGCTATACAAGTTGATGAAGAATTTAAGCGCCAGCAGGCGTGTGTTCTGCTGTTCTCACATCAGTGCTAATGGCCATCCATTGTTTGCTGATGAGGGATCCAAGGTTTAACTGTAATGCTAGTATTATAGGCTATTTCTATGACAAATTAAACAAGTCAGTCATTATGAGATTGGTTTCAAGCTCTCTTTGACTTTTTGTGACATACAGGTCTGCACATTAAGGTCAAATGTGAGGGCGTGTATACATTCTGGAGGGTTTAATACAGTGTATTTATATCATATGCTACACAGGTGAAACCTGTCAAGAACGTATGTGGGTCATATTTTTACCCCTAAGTCAAATCATAGAAGTATCTCACCCAAAAAGGAAAATTTGCTGAAAATGTACTCACCGTCAGGCCATCAGGGATATTTACAGTTCGTTTCTTCATCCGAACAGATTTGAGAAATTTAGCGTTGCATCGCTTGTTCACTAATGGATCTTCTGTAGTGAATGGGTGCCACCAACAATACAACAATAAACAGAAGAACAATAAACAATTTAACTTCAAATTGTTGCTTCTAGCTAAACGAGTCCTCTATCCATAATATTGGTTTATCCAGTGAAAAAGTCTGAATTAGGAGATTACCAAGCATTGTTTACAAGTGAAAACAATCCAAAACAGTTCTAAATAAATATGTTGGTGGATTTTGATGTGAGAGGACAACAGTAGATGGACTCTTACACTGGAGGAAGCATTATTATGGATTACGTACTTTATTTATAATCCACAATTCTAACCTAAAGTTAACATTTTTTTATGAAGGTTTCTCACAAACATGCAGCTTTTCACATTAATTGATGAACTGGAGTCGTGGGGATTATTGTGATGTTTATTACTGTAATGTGGGGGATATTAGATATAAGTATTTCTACTTTACAAGTAGTATATGTTTTTAAATGTAAAAATTATAAAGTTTCTCTTTTTCAAACTATTGTTTTATTGTTCCCTGTTGTCTAGGAGACCAGGTCTTGGTTGCCATAAAGCAACCCTAAATAAAAGTAATCATTATAAGGTAGTGTCTTTCTTTTGGATTGCTTTTTGAAAGCAAATATTTGTTACTTCTGTCCTTGTAATTGCATTCAATTTACAATTCTATACTGTTTTCCCCTGCTAGAGTCTCTCCACATAAAAGAACTCACATGAGTGAAAGCTGAATAAAAAAAAAGGCACACAAAAAGTGTGCGAACAAAAGCAGAGCCTTGCTTTAACAATGTGTAGCTGAAACTAGCTAGTATTGTTTTTGTTAATTAAGAAAATCATAAACTTATTTAAATCATTTAGTTTGTTTCATGTAATTTTAAAACCAAAAACAGTTAAAGAACATGTATATATATATCATAAGTACTAAATTATCAACCCAGCCACTATGAGAGACGTACAAAGCAGCGCTTTCAAATAATGATATTACAACTGTGACATTACAAACAAAAATATATACATTCTGAGACATGAACTGAAATTAATTGTGAATTTTATTAACATAAACATTATAAAAATTTTGGGGAAGCTGTGCCTCCCCTGCCTCCCCCGACGAGCCGCCACTGGAGTGTAACAAGCTCTTGGTGCATGAAGAAGATCTGTTAAGTTGCAAAGACTAAAGTCTCAAATCCAAAGAGATATTTTTTATCAAAGTTAAGACTCTGCCACGCCCCCCTAAAACGGCTCATTCAAACACGCCCCCACATGTCTACGTCACTATGTGGAAATATTTGCGTAATGCCGACCAAATGTTCATGCAAAGAAAGAAGGCGTGGTTTCAGTAAATTACAGTTAGTGTTGAAGCAGTCATGTCAGGAAGATGCTGTGTGTATCTAGGCGAAAGCAAACGCAGTTTATTTGGCCTTCAGAAAGTAGATCCATTTAGGAATCTTTAAGATTACTTACAACAGAACAGCAACGTATTTTATGGACAACCGTTTCATGAACCTAGGAGAGGAGGTCATTGTGACTTTGCTACAACAATCTGGCGCTTCTGAATCAGCTACTGCAAGTATGTTTTGTTATTAGTTTAAGTATTTGCTATTGAATGTTCACACAGTGTAGTCAGCTGTCTTAAAGGGTTAGTTCATCGAAAAATCATAATTATGTTATTAATAAAACCAGTGAGACCTCCATTTATCTTTGGAACACAGTTTAAGATATTTTAGATTTAGTCCAAGAGCTCTCAGTCCCTCCATTGAAACTGTGTGTACGGTATACTGTCCATGTCCAGAAAGGTAAGAAAAACATCATCAAAGTAGTCCATGTGACATCAGAGGGTCAGTTAGAATTTTTTGAAGCATTGAAAATACATTTTGGTCCAAAAGTAGCAAAAACTACGACTTTATTCAGCATTGTCTTCTCTTCCGTGTCTGTTGTGAGAGAGTTCAAAACAAAGCAGTTTGTGATATCCGGTTTGCAAACGAATCGAACTGAATCGTTTTAATGGTTTGTGTCTCCAATACGCATTAATCCACAAATGACTTAAGCTGTTAACTTTTTTAATGTGGCTGACACTCGCTCTGAGTTAAAACAAACCAATATCCCGCAGTAATTAATTTACTCAAACAGTACACTGACTGAACTACTGTGAAGAGAGAACTGAAGATGAACACCGAGTCGAGCCAGATAATGAACAAAAGATTGACTCTTCTCGAGTCAAGAACCGTTTCTGTCAGACGCGTCCGATTCGAGAACCGAGTAGCTGATGGTACTGCGCATGTGTGATTCAGCGTGAAGCAGACCGACACACAGAGCGTCTGAACCGAACTGATTCTTTTGGTGATTGATTCTGAACTGATTCTGTGCTAATGTTATGAGCGCGGGTAAACCGAGGCTTGAATGAAGGGCAATCATCGCCAAAGACGCCATTACTTCGAGCGCAAAAGAACCAGTGAATCGTTTTCTTCAACCGGTTTATTGAATCGAACTGTCCGAAAGAACTACTGGTGATCTGAAAACCGATGAGTCAATCTTTTTTTCATTATCTGGCTCGGCTCTGTGTTCATCTTCAGTTCTCTCTTCACAGCAGTTCAGTCAGTGTCCTGTTTGAGTAAATGAATTACTCCGGGATATTGGTTTGTTTTAACTCAGAGGGAGTGTCAGCCACATTAAAAAAGTTAACAGCTTAAGTCATTTGTGGATTAATGCATATTGGAGACGCGAACCGTTTAAAACGATTCAGTTTCTCTTTGGTGAACTGGTTCAAAAAGATCCAATTACATCGAATGATTCAAGAGCAAAAGAACTGGTGAATCGTTTTCTTCAGTTACATCGAATGATTCGAGAGCAAAAGAACCGATGAATCGTTTTCTTCAACTGGTTTATTGAATCGAACTGTCCGAAAGAACTACTGGTGATCTGAAAACCGATGAGTCAATCTTTTTTTCATTATCTGGCTCGGCTTGGTGTTCATCTTCAGTTCTCTCTTCACAGCAGTTCAGTCAGTGTACTGTTTGAGTAAATGAATTACTCCGGGATATTGGTTTGTTTTAACTCAGAGGGAGTGTCAGCTACATTAAAAAAGTTAACAGCTTAAGTCATTTGTGGATTAATGCGTATTGGAGACGCGAACCATTTAAAACGATTCAGTTTCTCTTTGGTGAACTGATTCAAAAAGATCCAGTTACATCGAATGATTCGTTCGCGAACCGGATATCACAGACTGCTTTGTTTTGAACTCTCTCACAACAGACACGGAAGAGAAGACAATGATGAATAAATTTTTTCTTACATTTCTGGACATGGACAGTATACTGTGCACACAGTTTCAATGGAGGGACTGAGAGCTCTCGGACTAAATCTAAAATATCTTAAACAGTGTTCCAAAGATAAACGGAGGTCTCATGGGTTTGGAACGACATGAAGGTGAGTTATTAATAACATAATTATGATTCCCTGTCAAGGGAACTTCGAACTGCGTCCTCTTAGGGGACACTATGGGGAACACCTCGTCGTGACCCGTGTCTGAAGCATACTTTGAAAAACGCCAACGTGTTGGCCGGCGACAGCCTCTGACATCACTACCGGCGCGACTATAAATACGCGCCCATAGTTTAAACAGTGTGTGCATCCATGTCAGCGTTATTTGACACCTGATGACACACACAGTCTTTGCGTCTCTTGTTTGGGGTGAAGAGCACGCGCGCGATGTCCTTGAGGGGGCAATCTGCGTCCACTGCGAGCGTTTTTCTGTGAAAAAGCTCCGCTCTCGTTTGTCTCTCTTTTCGAGGAAAGAGGGACAGCCATCTGGTCCCCGTGGCTCAGGTCCCACCGTTGCCGAGGCACGGAGGAGAATGAGTTTGTGGGGATCACAGGTGGCGAAGAAGCTGAGGCTGAGCCTTCTCAATCCTCCTGCCCTGCGTATGGGGAGCTGATAGAGGTTATGGATCACGCCACGGCAAAATTAGACTTGCCATGGAAGCGTGCCAGAAAGGTAATGTCGTGAGGTCGCCTCGATGAGCGTTATTTGTCTGACCATAGCCCTCCAGCCCAGGTAAGCCTTCCATTCTTGCCTGACTTACATGCGGCAGTCAAAAAGGAATGGAAGAGGCAATTTTCCTCTCGTATCCATCGGTTTCAGCATACGAGTTATGCTAATATCGAGGGCATGCACAAAAACGGCTATGAGAGGATGCCCCCTGTAGAAGAGACGCTGGCTAGCTATCTCTCTGTGGGGGAAACATCCTCTCTTAAATCTCCCTCTTTGCCATCTAAGCCCCTCCAGGATGCATCCCGCTTAAATGGTAAATCATACGCAGCAGCAGGTCAGGCTGTGGCTTCGTTGCATACAATGGCAGTGCTTCAGGCTTACCAGGCTGACCTGCTGAAGGACCTGGATACAGGCGAGAGCCTTTCAGCTGACCAGGTAGCCGAGCTGCGCCGCACCACAGACCTCTCTCTCCGTGCTACCAAGCAGGCCGCCTCCGCCATGGCTAGGTCTATGGCAGCCATGGTGGTAACGGAGAGACATCTGTGGGTGAATCTGGCAGACATTGGGAGGGAAGAAAGGGGGTTTCTTCTCGATGCTCCGGTCTCGCCTTCTGAGCTTTTCAGTACCTCCGTCGAGATGGTGGTCAAAAAGTTCAGGGAGCTGCCTTTAAATCCTTCATTCCATGAAGGTCCAGGTCCAAGCCCGAACAACAAAGGGGTCCTGGCTCATCTTGATCTGAGGATCGAAGACGGGCGTAGAAGGCTAGTGTTGCGGGTCACGCTCCTCCCCCGCCTAAGGGCAGGGGCAAAAGGAATCGGGGGTCACGAAGAGGTAAGCAGGGTCTGAGGGATGTGATTCAGATGAGGCAGCGTCCTCGTCCGGATCGGAGCGATACCTAGGAGTTACTCAATTCCTTTGGATGTTTTTAACTTCTGTTTTTATTCTCCCCTGCCTATTCCCCCTGTAGCCACCAGCTCTCCACCTGATCAAGGTTAGGTGGAAAGTTTCTCACGTAACAGTCTCCTATCCTGGACCTATGATGTTTCTGGTTGGTCCTATATTCATAGTAACCACCTTACTGACGGTCCGGACCAAAAGGGGGCGCCCCGTAAGCGGGACTCCAGTACAGGAGGGTGGGTGAGTATGTAACCCTTTCTTTATCTGCTTATGGGTGTTATGTTGCTGGTGGTTATATGTCTACTAACAAACTCTGTGAGTTTCCTTTACAGTGCTCAGTTCCGGCCTCGTGCTCTGGTATTAGGTGGCCAAGATCACAGGCTTTCGGCAGGTGGCCGCGCCACGTGGGTTCCGCCCCCTGGGGCGCGATACCCACCGCGGAGTGAGACCCGCGTGTGGGAGGCAAACGCTCTGCGGTTGTCCATCCCACACCCCCTCCCGAGGAGCCTGGCTGGTCGTCAGAACTGGCACAGCACTGCAGGGAATTTCATGGATGTCCGGCCAGGTCACCCCGAGGGGCCGCCTGACCGCTTGGCGCATCCGGCAGGATGTCCGCCCAGGTCACCCTGAGGGGTCTCCTGGCCGCTTAGTGACGTCCAATGGGAAGGTGGAGGTGGTAGTTACGGAAGTCTTTCTGTATGTACTGCCTCAGGTGATGCTCCCCTCGCTTGAGGTTTGGAAAATTGGAGCTGGCCTCTCCCATGCTATCCAGCGCCTCTGCGATGCTTAGGAATCTTTCAGTACACACGCTAAGCCTGTGTACTTTCTCAAAACCACATGGTGGTCAGTGTGCACGTGAACACTTTGCGCACTGTCTGAAATCCACGTAAGTGGTAAGTGTGCACGCAAGACTCTGCACACTTTCTGAAATCCACGTAAGTGGTAAGTGTGCACGCAAGATTCTGCGCACTTTCTGAAATCCTGTACGGTAGGGGTTACGTGCTCCGCTTCATTCCCTTTCTTAAGATGATCAGCCCTGGGTTCCTTGGGCTTCATTCAACCAGTGTGTATTTGTTATACACCTCAAGCATCGCTTCCCTCAACATGAGGGGCTGTTTGGCCCATGCACTGTGTTTATCAGGTAGTAGGCCTCACTAGGCCTCCCTGAAGTTGAGCTCCCACATACTGTGGTGGTCAGGTAGTAGGCCTCACCAGGCCTCCCTGGAGTTGAGTTCCAAATTAATTTCAGTTTCTACTTAAGGTGGTTATCTGGTAACAGGTAGTAGGCCTCTCTAGGCCTCTCTGTAGGTGAACTCCCACATATTGTGGTTATCAGGTAGTAGGCCTCACCAGGCCTCTCTGAAGTTGAGCTCCCACATACTGTGGTTGTCAGGTAGTAGGCCTCTCCAGGTCTCCCTGAGAGTAGTTTCACAGTGGTGCTGGGTTTTGTAAGCTAGTGGCGCTTACTTTCAGTTTAGCAGTCCTTACCAGGCAGCTACCGAAGGTGAGCCTGCGCCCTGGCTCGGCTCAATTCTCGTGGTAATTTAGCAGCTCTCCCCTTTTCCAAAGAAAAAGGGTCGCCTATGAGCATGCTACTCTGAGCTCGGAGTCCTCCTCTCATAGGAGACTGAATTCTCGGTTTTTTCAACAGAGCGCTCCAGTACTACATACTGTTTTTGAGATGCACTGTGAGAGCAGACATCCTGCTGAGGCAGGGGCTGAGGCTCGGGGAATGGCGCCTTCGCACCAAGGTGATGAAGTAGAGTTGGAGAGGTTGGCCAGACTTGAGTGGATCGGTTTTTGCGGCTCGAGAGAGCATCGCACTATCCCCTCTGACTTTCTCTGACTCATCCAGCTCCACTGGGGCTGGACGCCATGGTACAGGCGTGGCCGAGGCTTCATCTGTACATTCCTTCCTCCATTTTCTCTGCTTCCGGGCCATTCCATCTATGAGCTGCTCTATCAGAGTGCTACAAGAGCCCCTGCTTAGAACAGTATTTGTAAATCCATGCTATGGTAAGTGTGCACGTGAAGTCTTTGCACACTTTCTGAAATCCACACTGTGGTAAGTTCGCACGCTAGTACTCTGCGTTCTTTCTAAAATCCTATATGGTGAGGGCTTCGTGCGGCTGCTTTGTGCCCTTTCTTGAGTTGGTTAAAGCCCCGTTCATCTTGGGTGCCACTCCACCCAGGTATCCTCTGGTACCTATCTAGAACAGGGCGTTGCTACTAGAGAACTGTTGGGACAGCTCTTTCGGCAAGTTTTTGCGAAAGCTAGCGGTAGCCCCTGTGTGACAGGCAAGACTTGGTAGAAGACATGCTAGGTTCTTAGCCGTATCCCTTTAAAGGAATCTTTCGTGATTCCAAGCCTTCAGCTCTACCCCGGGCCGAGGCCCTACAGGTAAGTTGGGTATGTAGCTTAGGCCTTTGACGTAGCTTTAGTTCCCTTGACAGGGAACGTCTCAGGTTATGAATGTAACCATGGTTCCCTGAGAGGGAACGAGACACTGCGTCCTCTAGCTCCCTGCCATGCTTCAGGACGCAAGCTTCACGAAGAAGATAAGTGACGGGTCCTATGAGCGCGTATTTATAGTTGCGCCGGTAGTGACATCAGAGGCTGTCGCCGGCCAACACGTTGGCGTTTTTCAAAGTATGCTTCAGACACGGATCATGACGAGGTGTTCCCCATAGTGTCCCCTAAGAGGACGCAGTGTCTCGTTCCCTCTCAGGGAACCATGGTTACATTCTTAACCTGAAACGTTTTTCGATGAACTAACCCTTTAACCGTCAGCGACTTGTGTACTGCAAACACATAGGAGCTTCATCACTGTGTCTGTCACGCGACTCTGTTCCTCTTTCAGACTTGATCTTATGGTAAAACTAAGGACATTATGCTAAGGCTGGCAGACAGGTTAATTATAAGCACGCTTATCTATAGTTAAGAAAAAAAAAAAAAAGTAATGGTTTTTACAGGTCATGCAGCCATACAGCCATGCATTTGCATGTTTTTCAGAGTTAAAACTGTCCAATCCCTTTTCTAATTTATTTAGACAATTTTCTATTCTTAGCAGAGTATCTTGTAGTGGCTCCCAGTTCCCAACTCAGTGCATCAGTATTTAAAAACTGCTTTGTCTCACAATAATCTGCTGACTCCCCCACAGCTGTGATTTGTTTCCTCCGAGAAAACAGAATTTCCATATTATTCAATTACTTTCCCAACACATCGCATTAATTGAATGAAGCATGTCTCCAATTTAGCTGCAAAGTCAATTGGGGTGGGACCAAACAAAACTAAAGTGGTTAAATCTCTTGGTTATGGAGGGTCCCAGTGATTGTGCGAGTCTGAGGAAGCTAAGCAGGTTGTGCAGTATTGTTGCCATTAGTCCTATAGTGTGATCAATTATGGTATCTGATGATTCACCGCTGTGGTACAGGAAGTCGCCGGTGCCGAGGGCATGGTGTGATTATTTTTCTTCTCTGCAGACCTCTTATGATGACAGCTGGGATGTGGAGGAGCAATTTGTCCACACTGGTTTTGCAGAACCTTCCAGAAGTGGTGATGGTTTGCAGAACACTGATGAACTCAGTGACAATCTCGACCATTTCAGTGATCCGCTGCCTGGCAATAATATAGACTTTACTTCTGTTCTTTTGTTACTGTATGTCTTCTTGCTTTGGTCCATAATTGTTGGCTAGTGGAACAACTAACTAGCCAATTATTAAGGTTAACTAGTTGTAGTTGTTTTTTTCTTAGTTTAATTTTTAAATTCTATTTGTTTTAGTATTTTATGCTTTTTGATTTATGCTTTTGTTAGGATGTATTAACTAGTGATTAATTAGTGAAATCCTTCTGAAAAAGCTAGTTTTGTACAAACTGATTTATATATATATATATATATATATATATATATATATATATATATATATATATATATATATATAGAAGGCTTTTAAGTTATAAGTTACAGTGAGTCTGTACAGTACAGTATAGCTGACTCATTTATATACAAACGTTTATAGTAAAAATATTAATGGAGTATTTATATATATATAATGCATTAGAAAAGTATATAAAATGCATTAATTATGTTTTGTAATGCACCTTATAATGCCTTCTCATGAAATATTATATATAATGCATTAAAACACATAAACAACTCATTTCAGATGTAACAAGCAGTTTGCAAATATCATAATTCAGTATGAAAAGATATAATGTATTACAGCATATTTTCTAAATCAAGGCTTTAAGGGACGTGTTACCATATTGATGTATTTACAATTTAAATCAGAAGACATTAAAGGAACACTCTACTATTTTTGAAAATAATTTTCCAACTCCCCTAGAGTTAAACAGTTGAGTTTTACCATTTTTTAATCCATTCAGCCGATCTCCGGGTCGGGCGGTAGAACTTTTAGCTTAGAATAGATCATTGAATCTGATTAAACCGTTAACATCTCGCTCAAAAATTACCAAAGAGTTTTTATATTTTTCCTATTGAAAACTTTACTCTTCTGAAGTTACATCGTGTACTAAGACCGACAGAAAATTATGACTAGGATATGACTAGGAAGAATATACTTTCATTCCGGCGTAATAATCAAAGAACTTAGGAACAAGTTACCATGAGTGCAGCAGGTGCAATGATATTACACAGCGTCTGAAAATAGTCCCCAGCTAGTTTGTGTAGTTGCAGCAATAGCAGAGTTGCTGGGGACTATTTTCAGGCACTGCGTAATATCACTGCGCCTGCTGCACCCATGGTACAGCAGCAAAGTTCCTTGATTATTACACCGGAATGAGCGTATACCAGAGATCGGATGAATGGATTCGAAAATGGTAAAACTCAACTGTTTAACTCTAGGGGAGTTAGAAAATGAGCCTATTTTTTTTGTGTGGAGTGTTCCTTTAAAAGGCAATGCAACACACTGCCACAGATGTACACATTTACATATCAGTTCATCACTTTACAGTAATGAGTTTTTCACTTTACATTCAGATGTTTCAGTGCTCAAGAAGTAATCTGTGAATGATGGAGCTGCTGTTCTCTTATTGTGTTTAAGGTTACAAACGGCTCTCCTGTGCTGCGCCTGTAGACTAATATGGATTGTTCACATTGGTGCTTCCCATACATTAAGGTAAAATATAGTGTTTCTTTCTTTCTTTCTGTTTTCTTCTTTGATTTAAAGATCATAGTCCCTCAGATATTGTCTAAAACAGTAAATTGTGCTGGTTTAATAAGTTGTGAAAGCAAAGCTCTCTTTCTGCACATGATTAATAAGCTTATGGTAATTGGGTTTGAATGTCCTCCGAGTAAAACAGATATTTTTCTTCTAATTTACAAGACAAATTACCCATCGTCAATAATATTTTGCCTAGAGAAATCTTTGATTTTGGCATTGTGTTCCTGCACATTATATAAAAAATAAACATTCAGCTTTTTTTTCTGTACTAAAGTCGTACGATTTGTTAATTAATACATATCCCCATTATCTGCATACAATACGTAGATTTTATATTTGAATGATTACATTTCTTGTATTTTTGCACAAAGTCTCGAGAATAATACAAATGGATGAATTGAGTGAGGTAAGGTTTGCCTAAAAATATGGATTCATGTTTAACCACAAATATCAATTATGCTTTATTTTCATTTTCATTTAACACTACAGAGGTTTATGTGAAATGTGTGTGGAGTCAACTGACCTATAAGCAATGATAACTAGAGGGACTTTTAATTTATTATATATATATATATATATATATATATATATATATTTTTTTTTTTTTTTTTTTTTTTTTTTTACATCAATGAACGGTGGTGCACAGATGTAACTGTGTTAAAGAAGACGTGCTGCTCAAATCTCGAAACGCTCTTCATTAACTGCAAGCCGTTCTATTCGCCGCGGGAGTTTCACTCGTTCATTCTGGTTAGTGTTTACATCCCTCCTCAAGCGCACGTGAGCTCAGCTTTACAGAAACTCGCTGAGCAGATCACAGACACAGAAACCCAACACCCAGACTCTGTTTTAATCATTCTTGGGGACTTTAATAAAGCCAATCTCTCCCGTGAACTGCCAAAATACAGACAGCATGTTACTTGTCCCACAAGAGACAGTAATATATTGGATCACTGTTACACAACAATAAAGGATGCATTTCACTCTGTTCCACGAGCAGCTTTGGGACGTTCTGATCACCTTCTGGTTCATCTTATACCGACCTACAGGCAGAAACTAAAATCAGCTAAACCTGTATTAAGGACTGTAAAAAGATGGACTAATGAAGCAGAGCAGGATTTACAATCTTGTTTTGACCTCACTGATTGGAGTGTTTTTGAAGCTGCTGCCACCGATCTGGACGAACTCACAGAGACCGTAACATCATATATCAGTTTCTGTGAGGATATGTGTATTCCTACCAAGACTCAACTAAATTACAACAATGACAAACCGTGGTTCACTGCAAAACTCAGACAGCTCCGTCAGGCCAAGAAGATGCTTACAGGAAGGGGGACAATGTCTTGTATAAACAGGTTAAATACACACTGGAAAAGGAGATCAAAGTGGCAAAGAGGAATTATTCTGAAAAAATAAGGACTCAGTTCACTTCGAACGACTCCGCATCAGTGTGGAAAAGTCTAAAGAAGATCACCAATTACAAGACACCACCCCCCAGCACTGTGGAAAATCAACGACTGGCAGACGATCTGAACGAGTTTTACTGCAGGTTTGAAAGAACACCCATCACCTGCCCTGAACACCTCCCCACACAACCATTCACACCATTCACAACTCCTGCAACCAACCCTGAATGCCTCTCCAAACAAACGTTCACACCATTCACAGCTCCTGCAACCCATCCTGATCACCTCTCCAATCAACCGCTCTCACCATTCACAACTCCTGCAACCAACCCTGAATGCCTCTCCAAACAACTGTTCACACCACTCACAACTCCTGCAACCCACCCTGAACACCTCTCCAATCAAGCGCTCTCACCATTCACACCTCCTGCATCCCCCCTCTCCCCCACACCTGCAATACAGATCAGCGAAGATGCGGTGCGCCAGGTCTTCAGGAGGCAGAAAAGGAAAAAAGCACCAGGCCCAGATTGTGTTACACCAGCCTGTCTGAAATCCTGTGCTGACCAGCTGGCCCCCATCTTCACACAGATCTTCAACAGATCGCTGGAGCTGTGCGAAGTCCCTTCATGCTTCAAACGCTCCACCATCATCCCCATCCCCAAGAAACCCAAAATTACAGGACTAAATGACTACAGGCCTGTGGCTCTAACGTCTGTAGTCATGAAGTCATTTGAAAAACTGGTGCTGGCCCACCTGAAGGACATCACTGGACCCTTGCTAGATCCTCTTCAGTTTGCCTACAGAGCAAACAGGTCTGTGGACGATGCAGTAAACATCGGACTGCATTATGTTCTGCAACACCTAGACAGACCGGGGACCTATGTGAGGATCCTGTTTGTGGACTTCAGCTCGGCTTTTAACACGATCATGCCAAACCTCCTCCTGCCCAAACTAACTCAGCTCTCCGTGCCCACCTCCGTCTGTCAGTGGATCAACAGCTTCCTGACAGACAGGCAACAGCTAGTGAGGCTGGGAAAATACACATCCAGCACCCGTACAATCAGCACCGGAGCTCCCCAGGGCTGTGTTCTCTCCCCACTGCTCTTCTCCCTGTACACTAATGACTGCACATCTAAGGACCCCTCTGTCAAGCTCCTGAAGTTTGCAGATGACACCACACTCATCGGCCTCATTCAGGACGGTGACGAGTCTGCTTACAGACAGGAGGTTAAAGAGCTGGCTGTCTGGTGCAGTCTCAACAACCTGGAGCTTAACACGCTCAAAACAGTGGAGATGATCGTGGACTTCAGGAGAAACCCCCCTGCACTCCCCCCACTCACCATCATGAACAGCACTGTGACTGCAGTGGAGTCATTCAGGTTCCTGGGCACCACTATCTCTCAGGACCTGAAGTGGGACATTCACATTGACTCCATTGTGAAAAAGGCCCAGCAGAGGTTGTACTTCCTTCGCCAGCTGAGGAAGTTTAACCTGCCACAGGATCTGCTGAAACAGTTCTACTCCACCATCATCGAATCCATCCTCTGCACTTCAGTAACTGTCTGGTTCAGCTCAGCTTCTAAATCTGACCTCAGAAGACTACAGAGGGTAGTCCGGACTGCTGAGCGAATTATCGGTACAACCCTCCCATCTATTCAAGAACTGTACTTATCCAGAGTGAGCAAAAGGGCTGTTAAAATCACTCTGGACCCCTCACATCCAGCACACTCCCTCTTTGAACTGTTGCCATCTGGTCGACGCTACAGAGCACTGAGCGCCAGAACGGCCAGACACAGGAACAGTTTCTTCCCTCAGGCAATCCATCTTATGAACAGCTGATAATAACTGTGGGACACACTACAGTATTTATATTTATATTTATATACACATACACTTATTTATCCAACACACATACTTAGCGTACACGTAAATCTTTTGCACATAATATACATGTACATACATGGAACACACTATACTACTTATATTTATATTTATATACACATACACTTATTTATCCAACACACATACTTAGCGTACAGTTAAAATTTTTCCACATAATATACATGTACATACATAAATGCTCATTTTAATATACCTGCCATACATTGTCAATTTGTATATTGTCAATCCTTAACCACCTATTTGTATTTTTTTGTATTTTTTATTCCTTATTGTGTTTTTTGTTCTGTCGCTGTTATGTTGCACTGCGGAGCTCTGTCACGAAAACAAATTCCTCGTATGTCTGAACTTACCTGGAAATAAAGCTCATTCTGATTCTGATTCTGATATATATATATATATATATATATATATATATATATATATATATATATATATATATATGTAGTGTATGAAGATGTATTACCAAGTGACTGTGAGTTTTGGAGAGGCACATAAGACTTCAGTGTTTCCATATTTTGGAAAGCTTCAACATTCCCAACGTTCTACACAAGGGTGAGAAAATTATGAAAACACTTGGTATGTTTTCTATTCTTTTTGGTTCCGCTAGTGGCTCATGATGTTTAAAATCATTTCCAGCACTGTAACTGAATTCTAGAATAAGCCAACTCATAATACAAACACACTAGCATAGCTCATTATGTGTGCTGGGATTATGTTATTTACACTGAGAGTTAATCTGCCCACTGACCTAAGCAAGACAACAGTGTTCGCTGAGCCTCAACACACAAATCTCCATGCAGACCTTGTTTACAACACAGACGCACATGCTCATATTCACTGCCAAATGACAACAAGTGCTATTATTGTCCGTATTAGAACAATACAGAGACCATCTGCCGCCCAGATTTAATCTGATCCAGTTAGCATACCATTTGCATTGATTAATCCACAAAAATATGCTGCATAATATAATTTCTGAATGAGTCAGTTCATGCCAAATAAAATCACTAACAGACAAATTGATGCTAAATCGCTGTCTGGGAATAATAACCCATTGCATTGCATGTAAATTAGAGCAGGGATTGAGAAAGAGACAGGCAGACAAAGAGAGAGAGAGAGAGAGAGAGAGAGAGAATGACGGAGGAAGACAGAGCAAAAGAAATCAGATCAGGGTAGAGGTGGACTCTGGTCATTTTTCTTGCTGTCAGCTGTTTGCTTTGCAGTGGTGAGGGTGAATGAGAACGGTGGCTGTGACATTCAACATCACACGGAAACTGTAAAACTTGCATGCAGTGGCAAAGTAAAATGCATCAGGCAAACCTATGTTTCAGCTGTGCTCCTGTTTTGTTTCAATCCAGTCTCTACAAGTATGCATAAAATAATAACTCAAAAAAATATTCTTGTCCACATATTTATTTTAAAAAAGAGCTTGTGATTGTACATTATCCCTTATGTAATGTACTGTACTCAAATCCACATAATTTCCGTCCATGAACCTGCCCAAACATTATAAAACCTCATCAGTGACTGTTTCGGACCATCTTAGACAGCAATACCTGTGAAGCACATGGGAGATTCAATGCACAATGCTTCTTATAGAGTAAATAAATAATAGATAAAAACCAGTAAAAATAGTAATATTGTAAAATATTATTACAAATTAAAATAACTGTTTCCTATTTGAATATATTTTAAAATGTAATTTATTGCTTCGTTCAAAGCTGAATTTTCAGCATCATTACTCCAGTCTTCAGTGTCACATGATCCTTCAAAAATCATTCTAATATGCTGATTCGCTGCTCAATAAGCATTTCTGATTATTATCAATGTTGAAAACAGTTGTGCTGCTTCATATTTCTGTGGAAACCCTTATCCATTTTTCAGGATCCTTTGATGAATCCTAACAGAACTTATTCAAAATAAAAATATTTTGCAACAGTATGTAAGTCTTGTCCCTTTTAAACAATTTAATTCATCCTTGCTGACAAAAAGTATTACAGGTTTTTTTTTTCACATTACTGACTCCAAACGTTTGAATGGTAATATATATTGCACTTTTGTTCATACTGTTTGATATTAAATGAAATACTTTCAATTCACTTACTATCTTTTTCACTGTGCATGTCACAGTGTATTCTTGGATTGCCTTCTCTGCTTTTAGAAGGCAGCATAAGCAGGCAGCTACAAAACTTTCTGGAAAATCCTTTTTGCTGTAAAGCACCTCAGACGTCATAATGCACTCACTAGGTTTTCTGTAACAGAGTTACAGAGCCATTTTATCTATAGATATGCTAGTGGATACACTAGTAAATAATTCCAAAAATGCATTCTATGCTTATTCATTTGAACATCAGCTTGAGCATTTCATTATTCATATTAGCATTACATTCCTCCTTAATGTCCCATTAAATGCAACTAACAGTAAATTTTTTATAGGAGCAATACCCCTAGAGCAACCTGGGCATACGTGTCTTGCTCAAGGCCTCTGTGGCGGTGTCTAGTGAAACTACTAACATGTGCTCATACTGAAGTAGGTAAGCCAATGCATCAAATGAATTCTGCTCCAAAAGTATGAAGATTCCTCTAGCTTCCAGTAAACTCTTTCTGAGCACAACAACACTGACATAAAGCCTTTCTTAATTCCCATCTTCGCTTTGAACACTGTTGGTTACAAAACACAAAACCCTGCTCTGTCTTTCTCAATAGTTTTCCATGGAGGACACAGAACAGAATTCATTGACTTTGACCCACTCACGGACAATCTAGAAGTTTACAAATGCACTCAAGAGCATCACAATAGACACAACTTACAACGACGAAAACAACTTTCAGCAAAGTCTGTGGAACACAATAATTATACAGCCTTTCAGCAGACTGATAAACACATAAAACAATCATCTCGTTGGATCAAAATTATTATAAAGGTCATTTTTTTATGAACCTATTAATATTAGGCAGTATTATGCAAGTATATAATATCTGATAAGCACTACAACTAAAGTAAAATCTGTTTGTGATTGCAAAATATATTTCTTTATGACACTGGGTTTTGAAAAGAGGCCTAACAGTCAAACTATAAAAATGTTTACTATAAAAATGTTTTTCATGAGCAAACGTTGGTGCTATAAGCATTTGTAGGCTCAAAAAACAACTGTGTCTTGTTGAAGTGTAGGCATGCAATAAAAAAAAAAAGCAAATTGCTGGCATAAAAAAAAAATTATATAACTTTCAAAAGAAGAAAAAAAATTAATAGATGAATTCCAGGCGTTCTGTTCAATAGCACTGCAGTTCGATTTTAGCAAGACCATTCAATGTGAAAGGCACATGAAGAAACATAATACCGTTCACATGGCTTTTTAACAAGATTTCTTTCAAAAATAATTTATCTTTAGTTATTTTTGTACTTAACAAATCCTGCAGAAAAGAGCTATTTTGTTTTGCATTGACCTGAAAAATGCACCCCCATCCTTAGTTTCAGTACACTTGCTCGCTCATTATAAGTGGTGCCTTTTGTGAAAGTGAAAAGAATGTTTCCTAACATTTCTACAATGCATTCCCTATGGCACATCTGTCCTGGATTAATACATACATTTATGTTATTAACATGATTTATCTTGTACAGCAGGAATTCATACTGACACAAGTCCTCCATAGTATTACATTAGAGAAGGTTTTGAAGAATGGGTCAGTAACGTTTTCATTGGAGGGCATAGTGAAGGGTCAATTGTAATTGTAGTGTTTTTAGTGGTACTGTAATTAAATATGAGATTGTATGAATCTAAATCGCCAGCCTGACCTAGTTATTCAAAGTCATTCAAGGTTTAGAAGAAATTTAAAATGTGTAATAAATTAATGCAATTCTCATCAGCAATGAAATATTTTTAGCAACAAAGCAGACTAGAGTGTTTTCTTGAGCTCTTGACTGCCAGGTGTGTGCAAGCATTTTAATTCAATTAAATTAAATCCTGTACAGATGATTGCAGCTGAAATTAGTTTTAATTAATTAATGAATGCTGATGCTTGTGATTAAATAAAAGTAATTATAGGCACATAAACTATTTTACTACATCTGTTGCATAAACACATGGTTAATCATCATGGGAATACATCTTATAATTATAACTGTCCTTAGTCCTTAAAGGGACAGTTCATAAAAAATAAATAAATAAATAAATAAATAAATACAAATTATTTAGCCTAATTTAAAACTGTATTTATTGTCTTCCTTGGCAAAGGAAGCATTTGGCAGTAGATTTTAAGCAAAGGTACATAAATTGAAGGTATACATTTTATCAGTTCTTGCTATCTCTGGGATTCAAAATCATTACCTTGGGCATTGCTAGCACCACACTCTACTGTTTGAGCTACAGAAAGCCTTAGGTTTTCACTATTTCTTTACAGGGTGAAGTGTATAATTTTCTGCCAATAGTGTCATTAAAGGGAACTTCAAAAATGACTGTTTTCAAAAAGTTTCCTCCGAAAATCCCACCCCATCTGACATTGGTTAAACAAATGGATAGTCCCGCCCCCAACCTCACAGCATTAGTTGAGCCAGTGTCGCCCTGCTGGGCTGGTTTCAACATATACATAACATTTGTCAGTTTCTCATTTTCAGTGGAACTTGAGTAATTAGCTCTTTCTTTTTCTCAGGTTCTATCTCTAGATGTTTCCAATGTCCAGGATAAAGCAAAATTCTAAAGTGAAAATGTTTAGTTTATTAGTGTGATAAAATAAACAGATAATGATACACAAGGTAAAATATTAAATATTAAAGAGATAGTTCTCCCAAAAATGAAAATTTTGTTTCAAATCTTCTGAACACGAATGAAGATATTTTTTTCAATGAAATCAGAGCACTTTAAACTGTACTTTTCTATTTCATTCCAGATATGAATTCAATTCATATTAAATGTACTTTCTTTTAATGTCAATTTGAATTGGAATTGTTTTATTATTGTTTCAGCTACTGAAATGGTGAATATTCAGAATGTACAAGCATCTGTCCAGACTGATGGATGAACTGATCCCCAGCACAGTTACCCTCCCCGTGAGCTGTGTTTACCTGTTCCAGGACATTAATACTGACACATTGATATCTTCCCACTGTGCCGTGCAGTGAGTTGGAGCAATCAGACATACATGATCATCCTTTTGAAAAATCAAAGCTGGGCTTCCAGCTGAGCCAAGTTTGATATCCAAAGGCAGGCTGCCCAACGAGGCTATCTCTGTTTTGATGAGGTGAAATCTCACACTGTTACGATGGATGAATATTTATTTTGGGTGACACTTTCTAAATTAGCTTCTTTCATTTGACGGGCCAAGTCTCCTTTTTTTCTGACAGCGACATTCATACATTTGTGAAATTTCTCTGTGATTTCAGGCACTAAAACTTGAGGATGACCAGTGGACCGCTATGACCAGAGATCTTCAGACATGACAAAAACAGCTATATGGTGCTTGGCTTTTGTATTTCAGCTAAATAGCTCTCTCTGTGGAACAATACAACAGAACAGTGAGCTGTGATGGAGTCTGGAGTGCATGGCTTGAGGTATTTGATAAGACCTGCACAGGCTTAGCTCTGAGGGGTTACTAAGGTGGGCTGAGAGCATTGTTCGAATCCTCAGGGACTCTCTGCCTCTATGATTACAGCTCGCTGCACTTTCTCTCTTTCTCATCCTCTCTCTCAGCTGTTTGACTCTTAAAATAGACCCTCAAGGTCTGGCTGGCTACTATTCCCAGCTGTAACTCGAGAGATTTCTAAAACAGTGTGACCACTTGCTCTTTTGTCCATAACCTGCAGAGTGTGAGATGTGGATGGTGTCCAAGGTGGAGGAAAGAGGTCAAAAATGCCACTTCTTTTCTTCGGAACATTTTTCAACATCTAGTGAAGTCGATTCCCTGATTTTTAGCACAGTAGAAAGTGTTCCTCGATCAATAGTCCCATCAAACTGTTGTCACCCTAACCACAAAATTTAATTTAAATGATTGGTTGACTGAATTATTGTTAAGAAAGTTGTTGAAACCCATAAATTCAGCTATAAGCATAAATACAGCCACATTAAGATTGATTTCATTCATCAATTCATAATGCAATGCAAGTGACTGTTGCATTCTTAGCATTGCTATAGGTAAGACAGAATTAGCATTAAACAGCCAGTTTTCTCTTTCAGGTCAACTGTGGAGCAACAGCTTGAAGAAAGTCTTGCTGAGCAGATTAGATCTGATTGGACATTTGTGTAGTTTGAAAAAAATGACTGTCAAACTCTCCAGGACTGAGGTTTGTTGCTACAGTAATACATGAATGCATGTTAAAATTGTACAAAGAGTGCATTTAAAATGTGTGGGCCATGCATTCACATCTTTGTTTGCCCATGTTTCTGTCCTCATTCAAACCATACACTTGATTTCAACATTATTTGGAGAATATCAATCCAGGAACATATCCTGCTTGGATATATCAGTTTAAGCAACCAGCTCAGTCAAATATGTTGTTGTAATAGATCTCTACTCTGATTGTTTGACTTATAATTGTATCAATTCTGTGTTCAATTCAAGTTTCCTATTTGCTATCTCAGACTCTGACTCTGATAAATGCATTGCAGTGACTCTTGGAAGATGATGAATGGAAAGAAAATGGCAAAGCTTTCATTAGCCTTACAGTTGTTCACAAGGAAGTCTCCTATCAATCAAGCACAGAAGAAATGTGAATTAGCAAAAATAAAAATAATAAAAAATTATAATGTATGTAAAATTTGCCATTGGTGAATGTTATCATTAACTACTGTACTGTCCAAATGTTTGGGGTCAGCCTTTTATGCTCACTAAGGCTGCATTTATTTAAGTATTAAATAAATAATACAAAAAATATTGTGAAATATTACTACAATTTAAAACTGCATTTTTTTTTGTTTAATTATATAATGTAAAATGTAATTTTTTCATGTGATGCCAAGCTGAATTTTCAGCATCATTACTCCATTCAGTTCAGTGTCACATGATCCTTCAGAAAGCATTCTTATATAGTTGCTGCTCAAGAAACATTTCTTATTATTATCCATGTTTAAATTAGTTGTGCTGTCTCATATTTATTGTGGAAATGGTGATAATTTTTTTCCAGGATTCTGTGATGAATAGAAAGTTTAAAAAAGAGCATTTATTTAAAATAGAAATTTTTTGAAACATTATAAATGTGTCTGCTGTCACTTTTGATCAATTTATTAAATCTTGCTAAAATGTATTCCAAGAAAATTAATCTTTCTGACTCCAAACTTTAGAACAGTAGTGTTTGTTAATCTCCTTCTGTTCGAATCTCAAGTTCAAGTGGCATCTTTTGCACTTTCCAAGAAGCTGGAAATTCTGACTTCCGATTTGGTGTAATTTCTGGTGTAACTGTCATGGTAACGATTTCTAGCTGTTATTAATTCCAATTTATGAGCAATCTGATGGAGTAACAGCATGTTTATCTTTACTCAGTGGTCATTCTTCTTAACCTTTGTGCTACCTAAACAAATGTATCTGCATTTGCAAAGGCTAATTATGCAAAATCAGAGATTGGACATGAGAGGCTGGCCTTTCACAGGTACAATATACAAGTTCAGGGTCTTTGTACAGGGACTCCTCTTGAAGGTGGGCTTTCGCTCTATAAATAACTAGCATCTCCTATACTAAATAAATGTTTTCATGTAAAGGCACACTGAATACATGAGAATTGTGGTTTTTAGTCTACGATATTTTGTAACAACCTTGAAAAGCGTTCTAACTTGCTAATGGTATTAATATATTGTGGACATTTAAAAGTCATCAATAGTTTAACCTGCATTCAGACCACTTGTTTTCAGATATTATGGAAAAAGTGGATAAGAGAGCTGCACTTGAAAGAAAATGAGGGTTGAGCTGAGAGTTGCTTTTGCCGGGATGCTTGTGGTTTGTCGAATGCTGTGTCTGCGGTTGATGCGTGGGAAGAAAGCACTTCACCATCCAACTTCATGCAAAAATACTCCTGTTAATCCCCCGTAGCGTCTGAGAAGGTAGAACTTCCTGCAGAGAGACACACACAAACACACACACATACAGTACACAGGTGCACACACACTCATAGTTTCAGAGATGGTAGGCTAGCTAATGAAGCCATGGAATTAATCACTCTGTAAAATGACGGTAAGCGTTTTGAGTCTTCTGCACTGATGGCCGCTGTTGGAGTCACTCATAAAACAGCAGGTGGGGATGTCATTTCCATACATGTTGTCTCATATGGCAGAAGAAAACACGTTCAAATATATTCTGCAGAAATCACTGTACAGTATGAGCTTGTGATATGATTAGCTGTCCAACCTGAAATTAATGTATTAATAAACTGGATATAGTTCCAAACTTCTGTAAATACGTATAGATATATAAGTATATATAGTATGTGTGTGTGTGTTTATATGTATTATGAATATCCAATAAAAGTTGTAAATATAAAACACAACAAAAAGGCTTTGTATTCTTTTTCCCCCCAGTGTATGTATGTACTGTATGTATGTGTGTGTGTGTATGTGTGTCTAATATAATAAAAAGTATATACATACACTGTAAGAAATACACTGTTAAACATTTAAAACAATGACTCTTTGTTGTGTGTTACATTTACAAATTGCATGAAAAAAAATTGTTGGAATATAATAATAAAAAAAAAAATCATGTTTAATTCAATGTGTTTTATTGTACATATATTTGTATTTAACATGCCAACATTTGTTTAAATGTATATGTCTATAATTATGAATCTATATAGATATTGGTCGTATTACAAAATCAGGATCAAAAACGCTGTCACAACTTTCTAAATAAAACCTTCTTCTTATAAAAATGTAATTTTGTTAGCTTGGTAGATCTACTTATTTCACTGGTTTATTTGTGTTTTTCATCCAAGATGAACCTTCACTTTACAGTGAAAAAGACACTGAAAATGTCACTGTTGCCAACATGCTCTTCGAATGTTAAAGAAACACACGTCTTCTCAGTGAAAGCAGGAGGAGAGATCAGTAACATGCACTGACCCATAGATGAAACCTGTCCTGCTTTCTATTTTCCAGAAGGAGGGCTTTTATAACCAACATGGTCTGTAACACCTGGATAGTCCCCATTCATCTCAATGGCAGTTTATTGGCTGGCACAGGAACCCTCAGAAGTACATGACCTTTTTTCTGTCATCTTTGCATGTGAAATGTGTCTATTTCACACTTTTAGGAGCCCTCCAAATAAATTTCTCATACTGTAATGTAATGCCTTTGAATAAACTGAATTTAATTGAATCATCACTGAACTGACTTGTGATTTGTTTCAGTTCTAAACAAATATGTTGGTGGATTTTGATGTTAGAGTACAACAGCGGATGGATTTTTTCCACTGGAGGAATTATGGATAGAGCTTGTATTTTATGCAACTTTTTGAAGATGCCTTGATGATGGATTTGTCTCTTACAAACCCACAGCTTTTCACTTCATAAGATGTTAACTGATGGACTGGATTGGTGTGGATTACTTGCAGATTATTGTGATTTTTTTTATCAGATGTTTGGACTCTCATTCTGACGGCACCCGTTCACTGCAGAGGATGAATTGTTGAGCAAGTGATGTAATGCTAAATTTCTCCAAATATGTTCCAATGAAGAAACCAACTCATCTTGGATGGCCTGGGGTGAGTACATTTTCAGCAGATTTTAATTTTTGGGTAAACAATTAATAATGAATTAGATTAACATTATAAATCCCTAACAATGTTACAATGCTAGACAAACGAAAGCCTTATATTCTGAGAATATATTTTGAAAAAACTCTTGAATCTGTGCCGAACTGGCAGTTGTAGAGTTTGGATGCAAGCATGACAAATATGTTTAGGGCTTATGGAACAGTACACAGCAACAGGGATGTCCATGTTCGCCCAATCCTAATATTTAAATTACAAATTCGGGGTATGTCAGAAGTACAGTTCTGCTATGTCTTACAAATATGGTGGCGACACTAACATGCTAATAAGTAACGGCATGGAGCTGTTTGAAGTTGGAAAGTAACATGAATACTGATAAAGACTTTGATTGATAATGAAGTACTTGCGGCATAAATATTCTGCATTTCCAGATCACTATGGATTAGTGCAGTTTTTCAACAATGCGACTTCAAGGCATTGTGGGAATTATGAATTTTGTGGCACTTGACATCAAGTGAGTCATTGATGTGAGCCAAAAACTTTATGAAGTCAATAACAGAAAGTCATAACAGAACCTCAGTGAAATAATATGAATGGAGGTACATGCATGCATATCTATAAACATCAGAAATCACTCAAAAGATTATTAAAAAGGTGTTTGTGTCTTGATGATATAATTATGCTGTAAGGGAAGGAATATTTGTGTCATGAAGAGCACTTTGAGCTTAAGTGCACTAAACGTGGAAAAAACACAATTACTCTAAGTAGTCAAATATCAGATGCTTTTATCCCAAGTAACCCACAGTATACTTATTGCAGTGACAAACCCTTGGTGCTCCTGCTGTTAAGTGCTCTGCTGAAGGGCACAATGGTGATCGCTCAGACCAGCAGCCGTCCAGTGCACCAGCCCTGAGCTTTAACTATTAAGTCACTGGAACCCTACATTTGGCCGGATAATATGTTATATATATAATAATCTGTTATTACAGTATATTTGCTATTAGTTTAAGGTCAGTAAGATTTGTTTTTAAATGAAATTAATACTTTTATTCAGCAAGGACACATTAAATTGACATTAAACTGAAAGTTACAGTAAAGACATTTATAATGATACAAAATATATATATTTCACATAAATGCTGTTCTTTGGAACTTTCTATTTATCAAAGAAATGGTGGTGGTGGGGGGGTCATCATGTGACTGCTGAAAATTAAGCTTTTTGTACTTTTTCTCTGTTATATGAAGGTCACATTAAAATTGCATTGAAAGGATGTCAAAGTTTTCAAAGTTTTTGTGATGTGTGAAACATTTCAGGACATTTCAGGGTGTTGTCTCCTATTAATATTAAACTATGTTAAATTATGCAGAAAATGTGGAAATATAAGTTAATTTGGTTTATTTACATAAAATGCAAGCAAATAAAAATAACCTTAACAAGACACATTCAGGCGTTGCTGCATTCACATATGGATGCCCACTTTTCACAATCCAGTTAATTTTAAATGGATAAAATTGCCAGGATTCATTTTCCCTATTGATTATCCTATTTCACTTAGAAGTATGTCACATTATGGAAGTTGGGTTTATGCTTTTAATGGTAAAACAAATAAATAAAATAAAAACCTGCTGCAGATGTTGTACAGCATTTGTTTCATGTAAAAACTGAGCTCAATTCATACAGTTCATGTTTTTTTTTTTTTTACTTTTCTTGTAATTTCTTTTGAAGACTGCTGAATCAGTACTTTGCATGTGACCTTAAGTTATTTTTCATTATATGATTCTTTTTAAGTCGTGTGTGACTTTCAACCAAACGATCAATCCATGTGTGTTCTTGGCAGATCAGAGAAGAGGCTAATTAGGCAGATGTCCTGGACTGCAGGCACTTTCAGGATCTTAGTCACATACTTATTCTCTGTACTTGTAGACCTATGCATACAGAATTATTAATGATGATTAATGCATGAGTTCACACCTACTATCCAAGGCTTCATGGATACACATTATACACCGTTCTGGGGTGCTGAGAGGATGAAAGACGTTCACAAGCGTGCTGTGCTCACACATTCGGTGACATTGCATGTATCTTCTTTTTCACTTGCTTTTGTAATGTAAAATGTGCTGATGCATGATAACACATCACACCATGCTTACATCTTCATCGTTACTGATTCCTACACTCCGTGTCTATGACTACTTTTCTCCAGGGACAGTAACACAATCAGCCGCTAATGCTATTTCATTATGTGGGCACAAACGCACATACACAGATAGAGAGATCCACAAACATACAGATGCTGCACATAGTTCTCTCAATTTAGCTTTGCAGCAGTTCACCACTGAGGCATTTGAGAATAATGTCACTTAATTACAGTTTGTATTATTTTCCAATTTCAACTTCTATGCTAACAAATTTTGACTTTTGTGATTATTTTTTCCACACCATTGTGTCCGTCAATTTATCTGTTTTCCAGTATCCTGTTTAATCTGAATTGGAGCTTTGTGAGGGTTTTTTAAGCTCACATCTTTTAGCTTTGAAGCCATAGCCATCTATAAAAATATGGATTGACAGCAGCAAAGAGACACACTAAATGGCATAAAAAATAATCTAATTTACATTCACATTTGGACTGTTTCTTGTTTGTATATTACATTTATATAGCAGAGAAAGCTACACTTATGAAGAGGAAGTTATTGGTGCATATTTACTATTCATTTCCTTTTATTTCCTGTTTTGTGTATTTGGTGGAATAAAAATATAGACTGACATCAGCCCTTAGACATACTAAACGCTATAGTAAATAAAGTAATATACAATGATATTTCCTTTCATATTGAAGCAACATATTCATATTGTTTTTGCAACAATTTCATAGGCGGTTAGCCAATGAAGGAAAACATCAAGTACAAAGGAAAGACCTTGGTGTAAATAAAAATGACGCATCAACACAATTACAATAGTAAATACATGTTCAAAAAAGTTCATAAAAGACACACACAGTTTTTCTTCCAGTGGTCTTAGACTTTTTAACTGATGCCAGTTAATGCATGATGTTGCATGCTGTAATTTCCCTAAATCTATGTTTTAACTAGGTCACTTGGTTGTCATGTGATTTCAGCATGACTGCAACCATCATTTCATGTGAGTGACCATGATTTTACTTATATTCCTCAAAAGTACTATTCGTAATTCAGTGTGGGAAAAATAAATGAACTTTCAACCACAAGGTGCCAAAAAAATGATTGTGGTATTAAAAAGAAAATAGGAGTTATCATTCATGTAGTTAGTAGTGCTCAAATAGGGGTTATTAGTTTTATTTTAATAGATTTTCTTGACGTGACTTCTTGTGGAAAACATTGTTCTATTATGGTACCAATTTACCTGCAAGACAGATGATAGGAAAGATAAGTGATTAAATTGTCCTGATGAGTCAATAAGACATCTGACTCTGAGCATATGTTTTAGCTTCTATCTAATTGAGCGCTGTCTAACTGAATTATTGTATTGAGCTGTTGTGTCCTTGAAATGTAAGTCCACATCATAGGCAGAGTTTGTAGATTTTATTTTATGGGTTAAGCATTACTATTACTGTTGCTCATACTTTAGGGTCAGGTATTTAAACAAAACATGTTTGCAACTCAATAATAATGTTACAGACTGTATTTCCAAGTAAAAAGGCTATGTAATAATAATAATAATAATAATTAAAAAAAAAGATTTTATCCATCAGAAATTCAGAAGAACATGAAAATTTTCCAGACCTGAATGTGAGTTTTCAATAATCCAATAATAAAGCATGTTTGTAAGAAACAAATCCATCATTAAGGCATTTTAACGTTAATTTGTCACTTCTGGCAAAATTGCAAGTCCATAATCTATAATGAGGCTTCCTCCAGTGAAAAAGTCCATTCCTGTTGTCCTCTCACAAAATGTATTATGAAAAAGCATATTTTTCCTTCACAAGAAGTAATGTGGATAACTTGTGAATCATTGATGTTTTTATCAGCTGTTTCTGACTGCACCCATTCACTACAGAGGATCCATTGGTGAGCAAGTGATGTAATGCTACATTTCTCTAAAACTCTTCTGATGAAGAAATAAACTCATCTATTCTATTACTCATCGCCTAAGGGTGAGTAAATTTACAGTAAATTTCCATTTTTGGATCAACTATTGCTTTAAGGTCCATTTCACCATCCAAAACATTCAAGATTCAAGATTTTATTCGTCACATACACGATTATATAGAGCATATCTATCCAGCAGTGAAATGTGAGTAACATCTCATTGTATTCCAACAGAATTTTAATTTTAAAATGTATCATTGTCAAGATTTTGAAAGCTTGCAAACTATACATTTGTCACTTCTTCTTCACTAATAGTACAAATTGTATGTTGTGCATTTTGTATCTTTGGTGGAATGAACAGTCAATACAAAAAAATAAAAATTAGTTTGAGACCTGTTACATATTATTCAGGGCCTGGTATTTTTATTTTTTTTTATAATTTTTTTTTAAAGACAGGTCTAGCAATGTTTAAGAAGGCAAGAAGTGATTCCTTTTTTCTCGACCATTTGATTTACTCTCTTTTGGATGTTTTTATGGATGGCAGAAGGCACTCCCTCACTGCACACTATAACAGCGCAGTAATTGCATCCATTGCATGTCCTCCGAAGTGCTCAATTACTCTTTCCTCCTCTTTACCCAACCTGGAGGAGCACACAACAATAACCTTGTCATGAGCTGGTTGTTTAAATGTCTCATATATATATCTTTAACATGCCCCTTCTCCCACGTCAGCACAGAACTTGGACATGAGAGAAGATGGACGTTTTAATAGCATACGGGAAGTTTTGGCGTGTTAATGCGGCTGTGTATGTCACTTTAGTTTATTGTGTTTGTGAAGGTGTTAGTAACCATCATTTGTGAAGAGAGTTTTTTTTTTAATAATAAGACATTTTATAACAACTGTTGACCAGAGCAAACCATCAGACAGACTTCTTGACACTCTGATGATATCGTCATCTAGTTCATGTAATTTTTCAAAACATTTCAACGCTCAGCATGAATATGATCTTACTTCTTCACTCAGTATGTGTAATTATATTATTCTCAGGATTGTTATAGATGCTGCAGATATTAGGTTGTGATAATTCTTTCACATCTGTAGAGATTTGGAGATTATTTTACCCAAAATTTAAATCTTGAGATGAATTCAAAGAGTGGGAAAGTAAATGTTCAGATTAAAACCAGTCAGTAGAGTTTTATATGATCTGAAAATCTTTCTGGGATCTTATCATTGATTGCAGACTGCTTTTGGGGGTGATATAGAGAAGAACAATCTGTTCTTACATCTGATACAGATTTGTATGAAACATTAGTGCTAAAATTTTAAAAGATTGATATGAAATTGTTCATTTTTAAAGCGAGCAAACAGCCAAGCATGCGTTTGGTATACATTCACTATGGTTTATAAGTTCTTGGTATTTTTTTTTAGAGAAATTAATTCTTTTTTCAACAAGGGTGCATTAAGCAGATCAAAATTCACAGTTAAGACAGTAAAGTAAATAATGTTACAATAATGTTTTATTATTAGTATTATTATTATTATTATTATTATTTATAGTAATCAAATATTTTTTGACTATAATTTTGGACTTTCTATTCACCAAAGAATCCTGAAAATAAAAAATAAAAGGTGCAAAGACATTATGCAGCACAACTGTTTTCAACATTGATAATCATTTTAAATGTTTCACGAGCATGGGAATGATTTCTGAAGGATCATGTGACACTGAAGACTGGAGTAATGATGCTGAAATTCAGCTATGCATCACAGAAAATATAAATTATAATAAAAATAATTTCACAGTATTATTGTTTTTTTCTGTATTTTTTATCAAATACAGTAAATGTAGCTTTGCTGAACTTTTAAGACTTATTTATTTCCTAATTCATGTTCCTGTTCTTGTTGGGCATTGTTCATTGCTGTACAGTACTCTCCACCCCTTCAAGCATCTGTCGAGCACTTTCACCATCAAGTGAGTTCCTGATAGATAAATTCAAGATTTATTCTCCAAACAATTACAGAACATGTTTTTATGGGTAGCTGGTGAACAGGTGTTTTGTGTCATTGCTGTTACTAAATTGTGTGTTGTAGCTTGGCCGCTGTCCAATTAGCTGCCAAGAACCAGAACTCTATATGGATTTGTGTACATGGATACAATGATAACATACAAGTAGGATTGATTCTCATCTCCATTTTTTTTCTCTAATCTCCTGAAGTAGATAGGAATCTCTTTCAGAGGTTTTCTCTCTCTTACTCTCTGTCTGCCCCAGAAATTGTGCATCAATTGGGAACTAAGTGCAATGGCTGCAAGCTTCATGAGTAAAATGTTAAGACCCCTTGACTAAATCTAATCCATATCCCCCTCTGCCTCACATATCACTTTGTGTGTGTGTGTGTGGGTCTTTCTCCTTCCGTCAGCATAGTTCCCCTCCCAAAAGACATCCCGTCAGCAAGACCACCAATATGTCAATAGTTTACTCCACTTCTCAGTCTTTTCTTTATAATATCCCAATATTTTCCTGCTACTTTGCTATAGGTTAAATGGCAGTATTTCTGAAATTAAGTGTTCAGAGTTATTTGAATGGTTAATTTATAAAACAAAAAACAAAAAAAATGACAGAATGTAATTTATACGAATGTATTATGTGTGTGTGTGTGTGTGCTCTTGTTTTTGTGACATATCAGGACACAACTCTGTATAATGACATGGGTATGACACAGGTATTACAAGGAGAGGGTGACTTATGAGGACATAACCCATGTCCCCATTTTTCAAAACGCTTATAAATCATACAGAATGAGTTTTTTTTTTTTTTTTTTGAGAAAGTAAAAATGCACAAAGTTTCCTGTGAGGGTTAGGGTTAGGTGTAGGGTTGGTGTAGGGCCATAGAATTTACAGTTTGTACAGTATAAAAACCATTACGCCTATGGGATGTCCCCACTTTTCACAAAAACAAACGTGTGTGTGTGTGTGTGTGTGTGTGTGTGTGTGTTTGCATATGAAAACAGTCATACTTTTTACATTTTGTTTGGTGTCTAAAACACTTTTTACCCTTGAATTCAATCAGTAGCTCATTTGAAGTGATATGGAGTTAAAGTTACAGTTTTTATTTAGTTGACTGGGGTTGGTTGTCACAGTTTTCATTCCAGTGAATGTTTTTTAAGATTGTTTTATTTTGGTTTAGTTTCAGTATAGATATTCTTTAAAGCATTAGCTACAAATGTTCTTTTTTTATTATGTAAAAATAAATAAATAAAACCCATTGGAGCCAATAGATGGATTAAACATTATTGGACTTTTTATTTGTTAGCCTATTGATGGTTTAGACTTAGCAGTGTGTAGTCAGACAAACCAGGATACTAAAAAATGCTCTGCCAGTAAGACCGGGCAGCTCTTTGCAAAAGGCTAATCACAGAGGAAATGTTACACTGCGGCCATCATTGATTAAACCTCCTAGAAATCAGCATGATTGCACATCACCAATTAAAGAGATCTGAGAAAAAAAAGATGAACTAGCAAATTTCTCCCTCTTGAATCCCTTCAGACTCTCCTCAGCTCATTCTCATCCTGTTTCCTCTTGACTCTTCCATCTCTCTCTCCTCTCAGAGCATGACTCGCCTGTTGTTGTTGTGTCTGGTTTCAACCTGTTCTCCCTGTGCTAACATGCTAAGCTAATGTGCTCATTAAAGTTGATTCAGATGTGTCTTGGCAGCGCAGTAGTGGGTCAGCAGGCATTGGTGAGTATGAGGATAGATGATAATTAAAACGCACTTGGCATGGCCCGTTGTCTGTCGGCTCCAATATGCAGCACATGTGGAGCAACAGAAACCTGCTGTGTGTATGTGTGTATCTTTTGGAGTTTTGATTAAGGACTTTGAGATGCTGGCAAGTGTAGGCCAGAATGCAGTTAATGACCTGCAAAAGAGAGAAAATATTAATTGCTCCCCAACTACACAACTTTATAAATTTTAATGTTGTATAATGTTATTTGGAATGCAAGAATTAGTCATTCTCCCTAAATTTGACAGGACTAGAGACACTAACAATGGCTGATGACAGTGCAGGGATGTTTTACTGTCTGGTGACACAAAATATTATGCTGTGGCTTCTTTTGGAAATATTTTTATTTTTGGATAAAAACTATACAAACTTATAGCAACATTTAGTCTGAAAAGCAGTTCATGATTTTCATATTTTGCAAGTTGAACATCTGTATAAAAGAGTAGGCGTGAAATGAAGGCTCAAATAATTGGAATCAGGCCTAAATAATAAATGAAACTAGTAAATAAAAATGTTTTTACATTATCTGAGGAAAAGATGCTTGCTGCTACAATGATTCAAAAGTCTGTAAGATTTTTTGAAAGACATCTCTTATGCTCACCAAGTCTGTAAAAAACAGTAATATCGTGAAATATTATTACAGTTTATATTACATTAGCTGTTTTGTACTTTAATATATTATAAAATGTAATTTATTCCTGTGACGCAAAGCTGAATTTTCAGCTGAATCTTCAGTGTCTTGTGATCCTTAAGAGTTCATTTTAATGCTGATTTGCCGCTCAAGAAACATTTCTTATTATTGTCAATGTTGAAAACAGTTGTTGTGGCTTTTAGTGCATTTGTGTGTAGTTGCTAGGGTGTTTTGGTAGTTGCCAGGGTCGTGCTATTCAGTTGCTTATATTTTTTCTCTAAGCATATGTTGTTTGAATGGTCTGGTCTTTTCTAGGGTGTTATAGCTGGTTGCATACTGACCCAAGTCCAAAAACCACCAAGTCTCTGATATTGTGACTTGAGTCTGTTCTTCAAGCACCAATAAAAAAAGAATTCATCCTGACAATCCATTAGCTCTGCAGCATATAACCGCTGTCTCCATATTATCTTTTCTTGTAAACAACAGCAGGAATGGAGTTTCAGATTCAATCTCTACGTGGATATGATATGAGGAAACAGAAAATTCAGTTAGATCATCCCTAACCAATGAGTGCTGTGTTTAATTTCTATAACATGTCAGACATCCACCAGCTGTCACTGAGTCAGTCTAAAATGAAACATAGACAGGTTATCTGAGATAACAAGCCTGTTTGACAGATGTGTGGCATTTGACCAAACATCCACATCTCTGACAAAAATACAAATTTATTCAGAGAGATCAAATGATAATGTGCACTGCTCTGGACTTGAGGTTTCTGTTTGCTCATGTAATTATTGTATTCTACTTTTGTTAATTAATTTGTTTGTTTTCTTACTTTGCAGTATATTTTAACACTATGAATGATGCATATTTACTTGAGAAAGATAAGGGGTCAAAAGGACTATATAACCCGGACACCTGAGATAAACAGGGTTTAATTTTGCACTGGATTGTGAAAAGTTTACTTTCTCGTAAAAGTGCAACAGAACAGTCTTGCAACGCTTGCGGAAATCCATAGACCAGTGATTTGCAGGTAACACTTTAAATTCTCTGTTAATGCTCATTCTCTTGCAGTATATATCATCTTTGCATGTTTATCAAATTTTAGTAGGAATATCCCACAAACTACTTTTTGAATGGAATGTAGCATAACATGCACGTCTGTGAAATCTAAATTTACATATCCATTCAGGTTTCAAAAGACAGGGGTGAGTAAATGGTGACAGAATGTTCAATTTGGGTGAACAGTCTCTTTCAGACACAGATTTGAGCTCTATTAATGTGCTTTTATATTAACCATCACTGTACAGTAGATGGATTAACTTGCGTCACACTAGGTTCATGATCAGTCTTGATTATCAGTCTAAAAATCACTATTCAAAATCCAACCACTGTAAAATCATCTGCCACTAATGCCTATATTGTCTTCAATATTCCATTCAAATAGCTAATAAAAGAGTTTACTTTCTGAATCTGAAATTTAATCATATTAATTTGGATGAAAATTAGTGCATGCAAGCATACCTATAAATGTGTGTTTATTTATTTATTTTAAATTGCACTTTAGAAAGGATGTAAGCCAATCAGAATCAAGCATTCAACAGCCTGCCCTGCATAGTATAAAAACATATTCATATATTAAAGAAAGTGAAAGTGTGAAGTGACATTCAGCCAAGTATGGTGACCCATACTCAGAATTTGTGCTCTGCATTTAACCCATCCAAAGTGCACACACACACAGAGCAGTGAACACACACACACACTGTGAGCACACACCCGGAGCAGTGGGCAGCCATTTATGCTGCGGCGCCCGGGGAGCAGTTGGGGGTTCGATGCCTTGCTCAAGGGCACCTAAGTCGTGGTATTGAAGGTGGAGAGAGAACTGTACATGCACTCCCCCCAACCTCAATTCCTGCCAGCCCGGGACTCGAACTCACAACCTTTCGATTGGGAGTCCGACTCTCTAACCATTAGGCCACGACTTTCCCAAATAATATATTAATAATTAATAATATATATAATATAATATAATATAATATAATTAATAATATATGTAGATACGTGACAATTAACCCCAAAAAACTAAATTCTGTAAGTAAAATGCCTTACAATGTTTAAAAGTGAAGAAGACTTTCTGTTCATTAAAGACTTCTGAAATAACTATCAATGTTTGATAAAACATTATCAAACATTAATATCAAAAATATTGAGCAGCACAACTGTTTTCAACATTGATAATAAGTACAGTAAATTATTCTTGTGCAGTAAATCATCATATTAGAATGATTTCTGAAGAATCATGTGACACTGAAGACTGGAGTAATGATGCTGAAAATTTGCATCACAGGAATAAATTATATTTTAAAAATAGAAATAACAAAGTTTTTCAAATACAAAGGTTATTTTAAAATGTCATTTTTCACAATATTACTGTTTTTCTTTATTTTTCATCAAATAAATGCAGCCTTGGTGACCTCTTTCAAAAACCAAAATAAAGTCTGATAATTTAATCAGTGGCTAAATACACCGCCCACCCCCAAGTCTTGCTTAACATTTCTCCATTGAATGTGTCTCTCAGAAATGTGACAAAAATGCAGTTAATATTGACTTTAAACCCAATGAACAAAAGATCCAATTAATTTTAGAATCAATACCTAGCCTTCAAATTTGCTCCAAATAATTTCAGGCAGGTTTGTATATCACAGAGACTGTCTGTGCTGAATCTAGATTCACGTCGTGGCAGTTTGCGGTGGAACAGTACATCTCTTCACATTAGCTTACAGAAGCAGCAGTGTCCTGTTCAAGGGCTCTCCCAAGGACAGCTGTTAGTTGAGAGCCTGTTGATGAAAGGACGCTGTGATTGAAAACTGAACCTCAGACTTCTGCACACTTGGGCATGTGGAGAGTGAAAGACTCTAGCTCGGCCCTGTTGAGCTCACCCTGTGGACTCGTGTGTGTACATATGAGGAATTAGGAGATGCTAGATCAGTAGCATTTCATTTTTTTGAGGTAACACCCCAAAATAAATAAACTAGGAGATTTAAAATGGGTGGCTGACCTTGAACACCATTTGATCAATAATTGTGCAATAATGGAGGGATACATATTAGCAACATACCTTGGTGCATGAACCGACGATTTGAACAGCAGTAGCACCACACTCAGTTCCAGCTTTATTTATGTTAAGTCCAGTTAGTTTTGCATGTGAAAAGCATATGAGTGAAAGTGACATTTTTTTAGTACATTTGCCTTTCACTGATGCGATTTTCACTAGGGCGATATATATAAAGTTTCCCTGATAATATGTTGTTGCATTGTCACATTTGCTGGCAGTGCAAAATGTAGCAGCTATAGGCACTCGAAAACGCTGTTCTAACTGTTCCTAGGTCTAGATTAAAATTTAGGGGTGACAGGGTTTTTTCGGTAGCTGCACCTTGACTGTGGAATCTCTTACCCCTTCATGTTAGAGCAGCTCCAACTATTTAGTTTCAAAACCTTGGTTAAAAACTTGTTTATTATCTTAGACTTTCAGTTCTACTGGGTATTGAGGGATGTTATTGAATTTTTATGTTAACGATGAATTTACCTGTATGTTAATATTTATTTTTTGTACAGCTGCTTGGGCAACAGTAGTTGTATTAATTGGTACTTTATAAGTAAAATAAACATAAACGGAAACATAATTACTGCCCCCTTTTTTCAATACTTTTTCAACCTCCATTTGCCAAGATAATTGTTGAAGACTAATTTCTGCAATTTTCTAGATGTAATCCACTCAGATTCTGTCTCCTCCTCGCCATACAGTAAGGCAGTATCGACACATGTCCTCTTTCAGGCAGATTCGTAAAATCCCCAGTTTATTGGAAATGTAACTGGTGTTGGAAATTTCAGTGCTTCAGCTGCTTCCTATTTTGTGAAACTCAACAATTTTGAAAACATGAATGGGAATATATAGAGATACTGTATTTTACTCATGAGAATTTCTAGGGGTGCTAATAAATGTGGACAACATATACTGTATTAGAGAGCATCTTTTTCAGAATGTGATTTTCCCCCTTTCATTTGTTTTGTTCCTATAAAAAGATTAGATCTTTGTGAATTGAATGAAAGATCATAAGGATAAGCACTGTAGATTCATTTTCACAGCTGTTTTTGCTCATATCAATTTTCCTAAAGGTGCCAATACAGTAATTCTGACCAAGATTGAATAATAGCCATTTCATTTATAATATAATAAAATAATTCAAGTATTTAGCTATTGCTTTCTGCAGCAATAACTTTGTATTTAGGATGATTTTAATTCAATTATTTTCATTTAGTGGCATTTTACGTAAACAATTCAATACAAATTTAAATCAAATGAAAACTCTAGTAAGCTCGCTGTCTATCATGTTGTATGTAGTAAAAGTCACTAGTCTTCACGCAGATAACACATCTGCGTGAATGTTGTTGATGTTCACACAGAAAATATTTTATATTTTATATTTTCTCACTGTTTATCATACCTCTTTTGTAAGATAGATGCAATTTTCTCTCAAATGCACGAGCAGTCCATCTCAGCACTTAAGCTTTTGTTTGGCCACCCTCATTGTTGGAAGGAAATGTTGAGAGCTTTCACCTTAATTTTCTGAACACCTGAATAGAAGGATGGAAGGCCGATGAATGGAAGCTGGTGAGTGTTTAGTCGGAGTAGACATCTGGTCCACGGTAATGTGAGCAGAAGTCTTTTGAATTAACGCTGCAGTCTCATATGCTTATGTAGAAATATTTTTACATTTATTCTGTTTCTGAGACAGGCATTTAATTTGCTTGTGCTGAAATATTGTATCACTGAAACAAGCATATTTAGGAGTTGAATTTATAATTATATTGTCTTTATAATTCATTACTTAATAGCATTCATGTCTGTTGTCATGTATTCTGAAGCACGTACACTTGACATTATGTATTAAACAGCACAAAATTCAATGATCCTGATGTGTACAGCACATGGTACCTGACAGCAAGAGAATTTTGTTCTATATGAGTTTTTTTATCTATTATGATAGCAACAAATACACAAAAATCCTTTTGGGGTTTGTTGTTTGCCAAGTGCATCACAAAGTACCTAATCCAGATGTATAAGAGTAAAGTTAAGAATAAAAATGAATGACAACCCCACTTTAAAATACAAAAGTGCCATTGTTCCACTGCCTGATCCATACAAATCACTTTTATAAAATAAGTTCATGTTATGAAATTCAATTTCTAGGTTATTCGGTTTTTAGGTTTACTACCTTTTCTTAGGAGATTATTATTTTAAGTCAAGTTAAGTCAAGTCACCTTTATTTATATAGCGCTTTAAACAAAATACATTGCGTCAAAGCAACTGAACAACATTCATTAGGAAAACGGCAGTTCAGAAGTTCAGAAGTTAAAGGCAGTTCATCGTTGAATTCAGTGATGTCATCTCTGTTCAGTTAAATAGTGTCTGTGCATTTATTTGCAATCAAGTCAACGATATCGCTGTAGATGAGGTGACCCCAACTAAGCAAGCCAGAGGCGACAGCGGCAAGTAACCGAAACTCCATCGGTGACAGAATGGAGAAAAAAACCTTGGGAGAAACCAGGCTCAGTTGGGGAGCCAGTTCTCCTCTGACCAGACGAAACCAGTAGTTCAATTCCAGGCTGCAGCAAAGTCAGATTGTGCAGAAGAATCATCTGTTTCCTGTGGTCTTGTCATGGTGGTCCTCTGAGACAAGGTCTTTACAGGGGATCTGCATCTGGGGCTCTAGTTGTCCTGGTCTCCGCTGTCTTTCACGGCAGTAGAGGTCCTTTCTAGGTGCTGATCCACCATCTGGTCTGGATACGTACTGGATCCGGGTGACTGCAGTGACCCTCTGATCTGGACACAGACTGGATCTGGTGGCTACGGTGACCTCGGAATAAGAGAGAAACAGACAAATATTAGCGTAGATGCCATTCTTCTAATGATGTAGCAAGTACATAGGGTGTTATGGGAAGTGTTTCCGGTTCCGGTTTACCTAATTAATGCATCCTAAAAATCCTTTAACGGATTTGGATATTAAAAGCATATTAGTATGTTATGTGTAAGCCAGGTTAAAGAGATGGGTCTTTAATCTAGATTTAAACTGCAAGAGTGTGTCTGCCTCCCGAACAATGTTAGGTAGGTTATTCCAGAGTTTAGGCGCCAAATTAGGGTGACCACCCGTCCCGCGTAGCGCGTGCGCGCACAGCGTTTGAAGCCCAATTCATGCGTCCCGCAAATTGAGACTGTGTCACGCAAAATCAATGCTTGCTCAAAAAAAGTTGATGGCTCTATATCCTCGAGCCCCAGGCAGCCAATCGAACATTACTTGACAGTTCAGTAGCGAGCGAGTTTGAATGAGAAATGAAGTTTACATCTTTATTATTTCTGTTTTAACGTTTTTCCTACATTATTTATATTAAAATATGTTATGTAGGCAATAACTCAGTTTACTATTTGACTAATTTACTGAGGTGGCATCGTTGTTAACTTACAAAAATGATAATTTGGTGGATAATTTAGACTTTTTTTTTTTACTTTTCCTGTGGTGTTGAGCAACTACAATTCATTTTAATCCTATAATTTTATATTATAATTTATTTAAAGTGAATAAATTGTAATGAAAAATTTATAAAATAGCTAAAGTAAATCGTAAGTGGAAGTGCATCTGTCAATTCTGTCATGAGCATACATCAGCAATTACACATGTTTAGGGGAATAGGTCATTATTAAAATACCATGTAAGGTGGTATGTGCTAGAAATGGGTAAACCACTATCAGTGAGTCTGCCCATGGGGTGTCCCACATTGTCCCTCAGAAACGTACCCCTTGTCCCCCCTTGGGCTTATTAGCAGGTGGTCACCCTACGCCAAATAGGAAAAGGATCTGCTGCCCGCAGTTGATTTTGATATTCTAGGTATTATCAAATTGCCTGAGTTTTGAGAACGTAGCGGACGTAGAGGATTATAATGTAATGTAATTTTACTCTGCTAAAGCTCTACTGTGTTCGATTGACCTGCTTTTCTGAGTGCATACATAGGGGTCAGCATGGGTTATTTTTCAAGAATTAAATCAAGAACAACCATTTGGGATATTTCAGCACAGCAACTTGTGCTCATGTGTCTTATGATGGGAAATCCTTGGCATTTAAAGACATTTGATCACTGGGGTTTCATGAGACCTGCAAGCGCAGCAGGAATTGCTTCCCTGAAGTTGTGAATTGGGAAGGAAATGTATGGGCTGAAATATGTGCCACTAGAAACTGAATTTGAATTGCTAAACTTGAATAATTGCATTGAATAACTGAATTTGAATAACATAATTTGAAAGTGTATTGTTTAATTTGAATCATTGCATTGAAAATCTGAATCTGAATTGTATAATTTGAAATTGTATTTATTCAAAAACAGAATCTGAATTGTGGTCGAATAAAATTTGTCCAACAAAATTTGATCCTCACTTAAAGTTAAACTCTCTATATATCTTCACATTCACTTCTCACAATTCAGATTCAGTTCTCAAATTCAATTTCAAGTTACTGAGACAGATCCGGGTAGTTGGAGGATGAAGGAAGAGCAATCCAGCCCAGATCGATAGATCGCGTTCATTGGCGCACAGGAGCCAATCAGCACCTACGTTTTGAAGCAAAGTACGTACCCACCATGAAACAAGGAAGAAGTGCTTGCCTTGCCGACTGACTTGACCACCATGGATCCGCCTGGGACAAATATGGTAATGACAATTTTTTTTTTCACGATCTAACGATCTTTAGTTTAATGGTGTAGCTGTTTTGTAGAAACGGGGGAAATTACATCTTTCTCGATGTGTTGCAAACACAGTAGCTATTATCCCACGTTTTTGTGGTTATGTACTAGCTCTGGTAACAACATCTTTGCTTGGCGTTTATTATTTCTAAGCATTTGCCTCTTCCTCCGGTGAAAATGTTGTTGCCGCCAAGTAGACTGGTCATGTCTTCAGCGTGATTATTTACGATAACTACTCCTCGTGATTGTCATTGTCAGGGTACTGCTTACTAAGAGGGAGAGAGAGAGTAGTAAGCCTGTATGTCTCACTATGTTTTGACAAGGAGACTCAGAAGTAGTCAATTCAACATATTTGCTCACAGATGCAATACCTTCCCATGGTCCTGTTGGGCCCAGTGCCCAACATCAAACTTTAGTATATTTTTTTAGTCAATAAAAAAAGTCAATATATTGTCGCATTTTAGTTAGATCTATCCCTCCAAGCATCTGTCTCCCCACCAATGGATTAATGCATTGACCAGTTAGATTTAATGCTTTTTAAATTGACTGAGCTGTTACCATAAAGGCTCACTGTGCTGTGTGATGTACATTTATTTTCAACAGTACAAAGGTTTTTTTTTGGTTGTCACTGTTCCCATATGATTATTATTGATCAGTTTGTCCTGACCATAGCAAAATTACTTTCTCTCAAAAGTCCACCTTTTAACTTAAACTTTTATATGTGGCTTCTGTACTGAGTTTATTGTACACATTTTTACATTTTAATTTTACATTATATTTCATTCTTGTGTTTTGTCATTTCAGCAAAGCTGACTTCATTCCTTCAACTTCAAAACAAAAGTGAGCATTTCTAGGTTTGTACGCTTCTATATTCTCCTTCAAATGTAAATAACCTAAGACTCTTAAACTTTTGGGGCCAAGTACCTCATATCATGTCAAAGAATCCAGGGATCACCTGTAAGCGATGACCCTACAGAAGCAACAAAAAAGTAAATGGCAAAAATATGCAAATACTAACACACAAGAGAAAGAATAATTCACGTACATACACCACAGTTTCTGAGAAACAAGAGGAAGGTGAAAGAATTTAAAGCAATGTTTGAATGCAAAATAGACTGAGTTGAACAGATTACATTTATGTCTGTTTAATTGTTTTTATAACAACATACACATAAATCATAACTTGATTTTGAAAGATTTGTAAACCGATGCTCTACGGTTAACAATGATTTTTGATGATTCCTGCTTCTGATGTCTTCTGACCCCGTTCTGCATGATGTCAAGAAAGTCTTCCAGCATACTGTACTGTATATTACACCGGCAGAGAGGAAATAATTATTGTTATTATATTACAGTTCCTAAACATTTTTATATTTTTCTTTACCACAGAAGCTCTGTCCCGAGACACTCTGAAGCTAGTTGAGACTGATGATTCCCCAATCTTCCACAATGGACTTCATATAGGATGAACTGTTTCCAGTTTCAGCAAAACAGCAAGAATTCATTGATGGATGACTGTACCTTAGAACTCTTCACTAACACTGCCTGCATCACCTGGGCCACAGGTTACAATGTTACTGCCTGTACATAGCACAATTAACCTTTAACCTTACAGCTGAATCAATGCAGTAACACTGTTAACTACTATTGATATTGTACCAAATGTTCAAACTGAATATACAGAGGAGAACTGGTCCCCAGTGTTTTTGATTAGTCTGGTTTCTCCAAAGGTTTTTTACTCCATTATCTACATCTTGCAGATTTTTCTTTATTAACCACTGTTGCCTATGGCTTGCTTGCTGTATGTATGAAGACTAAAGCATTAAGCACCAACTATTAAAATAGTGAGGGTGTTTTTGACCATATAGACACAACAGTATGTCTTTCTGTAGAGATTCTTTGAAATGTTATGTATTTCGAAAACTGTATAAATGGCTTACATTGATAGTGTGCATATTGCTTGAACATTTATATGTAAAAAAAAAAAAAAAATCAGTAGAATTATTATTATAATGTCCTTTTTATGTACTGTGTTATATGTGTTAAACTCAATTACAATTGTAATTTCTGTCATCATAATTTAAATAGTGTGATAATTACTGTATGATAGTTTCTTAAATAATAGACAATCAGTAATTACAGTACAATAACTGCCTGTAAGCAAAACCATATATAACAACGTAATTAATTATTACACTTATTACGACCACTGGCATGGCACCAACATACCAAAACTCACTGGTTAAATCTTATGTGCCCTCCAGAAGTTTGCGCTTTGCAAGTGAACGACACCTCGTGGTGCCATCCCAGAGAAGTTCAAAATCACTCTCACTGACCTTTCCCTAGACTGTGCCCAGCTGGTGGAATGACCTCGTGATCTCTTATCACACCGGATCCATGGTGGTCAAGTCAGTCGGCAAGGCAAGCACTTCTTCCTTGTTTCATGGTGGGTACGTACTATGCTTCAAAACGTAGGTTCTGATTGGCTCCTGTGCGCCAATGAACGCGATCTATCGATCTGTGCTCGATTGCTCTTCCTTCATCCTCCAACTACCCGGATGTCTGTCTCAGTAACTTGAAATTGAATTTGAGAACTGAATCTGAATTGTGAGAAGTGAATGTGAAGATATATAGAGAGTTTATTTTTAAGTGAGGATCAAATTTTATTGGACAAATTTTATTCGGCTACAATTCAGATTCAGTTTTTGAATAAATACAATTTCAAATTATACAATTCAGATTCAGATTTTCAATGCAATGATTCAAATTAAACAATACACTTTCAAATTAGGTTATTCAAATTCAGTTATTCAATGCAATTATTCAAGTTTAGCAATTCAAATTCAGTTTCTGGTGGCACATATTTCAGCCCATAGAAATGCCAGGTTTAAGATGTTGCAGTGTATAGATATTATTGTGTGTTGTGAATTGCTGACAAATTGGCTCAACATTAGATCTTTTGAACTACCAGATCTGTCTAAGATCTATACAGTACTGTCCTCAAATGCATGACCCTTCCTAAATGCCAGGGACTCCCTGCTATCAGATAACTGGACAAGCCATTCAAAGGAGGGGAAGGCGCCTCTCAGCAAATGCCAAACAAACTCCGTTAGAGTCAATTCTATAAAGTGTGTTATGAACTATGTTTATTTTTTACTTTTTTAAGTATGAGTTTTTATTTTGGGATTAACTTTTCCTTTGGATGGGACACAGGGACCCTATCAGTACATTCATTTTTGGGTATAATTTAAAATGTACTAATTAAAAATGTTAAATTTCTAATGAAAAAAAAATTAAACACAACATTATGTACAATAAAATGTAAATACAAATATACAAATTCTAATAAAAGATGTAATATATATATATATATATATATATATATATATATATATATATATATATATATATATATATACTCTACACATACACACACAGTAATAAATACTATTTAGAATATGTAGTAATTATATTTAGATATTTAATATAGTAAAAAAAAAAAAAAAAATCATTCATAATAACATAATAACAACCAAAAACCTATAAATAGAAAGCATATTTTTAAATTCAGGGACATTATATTTTGAGAAAGCAGAAGAAAAATACCCATTCAAAACATGCTGATAATTCCTTATTTCTTAAGTGAAATAATTCAACCTCTTTTTTTCAGGCAGAGACTGAATCTATTCATGTGCTGAGTGAGTATCATCACTTGTTTGTGCTTGAAGAAATGTAGTATGTTCCGTTTGCCTTCTTCCAATAGTCCTCATTCTTGTTTTCCCCTGTCATTTCTATCTATGCTGTGTGAACATATACCAAGAAAGCTTGTGATGCCGTGTGCACCAGGACATATCAACAAGCAAAAAATCTGAGCAAAGAAACATCAAAGCGTGAATCAGTTCCACAGTTTTTCATTTTTTTAACCTTTCTCTAAATGGTTTTAGATATGTAGAGAACAGATATCTCAGATATGCAGTGCATCATTTGATGCCATTATCACACTGTTAAGTTTCAGCCTTGTACCCTCAAACTCCTATTCAGGTATTAGTAGTCATCAAGATAGATCTTTGTGCAGCTCTGACCTGAAGAAGATATCAATACATTATTGAGTGGCTCATTAACCTAAAGTTCAACCCAGCCACTGTTGTATGAAAAACATCATAAGAATGTAAACAACATTGTATATTTTCACATTGTTTGGGCTGTTTCTTGCGTCTCACAAAAGGGCTTCAGTTAGCTAATAGACATGAACTAAAAAGCCACTTTAATGTTTAAAATTCACAGCAAATGCCTGGTCGTGTATCATGTTACACTGTATAAAAATATTTTTCAAAGTCGTGAATACAGCAAAAATGATTGGAGTACATTTTACAGTTATTGTGTTTTTTACTACTTCAAATTCTAAATTTCTTTTCTTTGTAATTGTTTGTGAGATTTACTAGCAAGTTTTGAGTCAAAATTGTTTCTACACCATATTTTGTCATTGTACTAAAGACTCACTATCCTCATCTTTCTTTAACAAATAATTCACCTAAAAAATATGCTACAATTAAGTCTTCTGTCTAAAATTGACTTTGAAAAATTTTCACCCAGAAATCGCTAGTAAATCTCTAATAATTACACAGACATGGCACGCAATACGCTGAATTAATCTTGTAAAATGTACTACAGTAAACTTCAAAAAATCTAAAATGTATTTTTTTCCAATCAGAAAGTCACCATTCACGTAATATGTATACAGATTTGCCACAACATGAAGGAATTGACGTTTTCAATTCCTTTAATTATCTTATTTTATTCCATTTGTTCTTTTCTTGTTTTTATTTGTTCTCAGAGCACAAAATCACTTGCATAGCAAGCCTGGACATCTGTCATTTTCTCGATTGTCTTCACCTCCATCACACTATCCTTCTCGTGTTTGACGATGTGTTAACACATGATCTCCGGGTGCTGTGGCATCATCTGACCTTTCATTTTTCTACATGCCCTGGATTGTCCTCATTTAAAAAGGTCCCTCAGTGTTGACTTTTAGGTGTCCAGTACAGTGTCCAAGAATAATTGAGACTCCCGAATCGTCAATATTTTTACAGCCATTGAGGGGCTGTTTTAGTTAACGGCTGGCAATGGCTCTATGTAATTATCTCTGGATTGACAGGTTTAAAACGAAAAAATTAGCAATGGATATTTCCACCTGATTTTTTTGTTTGTTTGTTTGTTTTTTTTAGCAAGAACAATGTAAGAGGAAGCATTGCTGTTGACAGTCCAGACCTCTTTCAGCAGGTAATATTCAATTGAGTGAGTAATACCGCCATTTATTTCACTGCAAAAATGTCAAACACCCTCCCAAACTGAGTTACAGGGCTACAACCACCTCAGGTTTTTGTGTTACCTAAGTTGTTGCATTTAAAATACCGCAAGAGCATTAGAATTGCCTTTGTGACTAATGACTGACTGGAAGAAAGACGTTGAACACATGTTAGATGAAAGTCCAAAGCAAAATTCTTTCATTGTCTTCTTTCTATAATGGTCTCTATTTACAGACGAGCATAAAATCATGGCTCCTTTTAATTTTGTTGTGGTGTTTTCTCAGAGGACCTGTGGCATTTAGCTTCTGTTTTCTTTTGCATCGCATTTGAAATAAGCAAATCACAGTGCGACAAATCCACACAGATATCCAGTCTTTTGTCTACACCCGTCACTTTTAATAGGATCTCTTCTTCAGGGCATTTGTCCCCATTAACAGAATTCATCAAATCTTGAGAGCACTATGGAGAGCGTTAAACTCTCAAGGGATGGTGTGAAGCTGTGAATTTGGAGGAGTTTCAACTGGAACAGATGTGGAAAGACTACTGTGCATTATTGATGCTTGGATCTTTTTTTCTCTTCGCTTCTCTTCTGTCTTGGGTAGGTTGTTTTCTAAATCCTCATTCAGTTGTTTTCTTACTTACTGGCTTTTCCTTTTCTTTTTCTGCTCCGTCTCAGTTGCCGTTTTCCTCCACATACTCCCTCAAAGTGTCACATGTGCCTCTCACCTCCCGTGTTATCATTAATAGTGGCATATCTATATTTTTTCGCCCTGATAAATTTTTTCTTCCCTCTGAGGAATTGAATTAAAATCTCGAGCTTTCAGTTAAATTTTATCTTGTAGCTCTGGGCTCAAGGCTAAGCTATAGCTTGCACACAGTATGATGTCTCCATCACAACGTAAAAAAATAGATGTGAAATGGGCTCATAAGCCCCTCGGAGATACGGTAAATACCCGAGAAAACATCTCGGTAATCCTTGCCCTAAGTGTCGCTGTCTGGCATTGTCTCATACCTTTTAGAGAGGCATGGCTGTCTGAGTGTGTAGTGCTGTGTGTTTGTGTGTCCACTTTTTTTCTTAAGAAGCTATATAATAGATATGATTATAGTTTGTAATCTGTCAAGATATTTGACGTTCACACAAATAGTCCAACTAATTTCGCCCTTCTAGAAGTCAGTAGATTTGTAAGATGACATTGCTTGCATGCAATGAAAAGAGCCGTAGCTACAAATTGAAATTGCACTAGAAGTTGCATTTAATACAAAAGTATTTTTTTAATGGTTTCAATAGCAATGCCTAAAATTTTTAATGGCATGGGTGGTTCTATGAAGAACCTTTAACATCCAAGGAAAATGTCAGTTGCAGGTATTTCAGATTCTAAAAATGTTCTTTAAGAAATAGATTTTTTTTTTTAGTATTCAGAATGCATACTGTGTACTGTATGCAATTTTCATTTCTGCAGAAATAATAGCATATTAATATGCTGTTGTAGACATGGTGTATTATTTCACATAGTATTAAAAAAATCCCAGGAAACACAGGATGTTGCTGGAATGGTGTGACAACATGCTGAAATGTTTGACATCATTGTCTGAAGGTTGTCACAATGCTGTCAGAATGTTTTTACAATGGTTCCACATATTAAAATTCTACTAAGGTTACTTGGAAAACCACTGCACAACATGTTCACATCACGGTCCTGAAGCAAAGCTCAGATGTCAGACTTTTGACATTACAGATATAAATAATATGATTGTTGGGTTTGAGCACTGGATAGAAGCACTATACGAATACTTGACAGACCGTTGAATTATTAACCTGGTCGATTGCATGACTGATAGTTATGTGATGTCAACTCAACTCGCCATGTAAAATAAAACATGGTAACAGAAGAAGAAACAGTTGAGCTACAGAGAAGGACAGCAGCTTGTGAGTGTTTTGTCTTGTTTTCTCATTAGACTACTGTGTGATCATCATTGCTAGGAAAGTTTTTGGTTTAAATTGTGTGTGTCTTACCCTGGTAAATGCGTGCTGAAAGTGGTGCTTGGTTTTGCGTTTACCTATCGTGGGACTACCCAGTTTCGATCTGCTAAATAGTGAGGCGTGGCCAGCTGACTTCAATCACAGGTAATCAGGCAAATACAAAAGCGGTAGGTTTCACCGCGGCAGCCCTCGTGTGAATCCTCCTTGTGTGAAGACCGAAGAGTGTAAAGACCATAGACTCTACCTGTGCGACTCCACCGAGCAAGGACACCGACAGGGCACTTGAGTATTGCTTTTCTCCTTTTTCTTCACTTTTTGTATAACTTGTTCTCAAATATTTCTTACACTTGTAGTCACTATGTGCTTTCAGATCTCTACTATCACTACTAACACTCGAAGAGCACGCTACGTATGTCGCAGGAAGGCCTGTCTGACAAACCTACGGCCTGTCCCTCTGACCTCTACTACTACGCTCTCTATTCCAGTTGGTCTCTAAAACTGCCAGTCTGCAGTTAACAAAGCAGACTTCATTTCTTCTATTGCTACTCATTCCGGTCTCAACCTCATGGCACTGACTGAGACTTGGATCAAACCTGAAGATACTGCCACCCCTGCAGCCCTCTCCACTAATTTCACTTGTTCCCACACTCCTCGTACCACTGGGAGGGGTGGAGGTACAGGTCTCCTTATATCAAAAGAATGGAAATTTGATCTTCAGCCATCACCTACAGGTACTGGTTAATTTGAATCACATGCCATTACTGTAACCCACCCTGTTAAAATCCACTTTGTGGTCATTTATCGTCCCCCAGGTCAATTGGGAAACTTCTTGGAAGAGTTGGATGTGCTGCTATCAAACTTTCCTGAAGATGGTACTCCTCTGGTACTGCTTGGTGACTTCAACATCCACCTAGATAAACCCCAGGCTGCTGACTTCAAAACTCTGCTCGCCTCATTTGATCTCAAGCTAGTGTCTACTACAGCAACTCACAAATCAGGCAACCAACTGGACCTCATCTACATGCGCTGTTGCTCTGTGGACAACTCTTCAGTTGCTCAACTGCACACCTCAGACCACTTCCTCATTACTGTTAACCTAGCACTTACTCCTGAAGCATTTACTCCAAAATTAACAGCTGTTGTGATGCTCGGACACTCTTCAAGACTTTCTCTTCTCTTCTTAATCCACCGCCACCACCTCCTCCATCGACTCTTACAGCGGACGACTTTGCAGTTTTCTTCACAAATAAGACAAGAACCATCAGTGACGAATTCTTCCCAACGCAGACTGAGGACAACTTCACAATGACCGCAGCACACTCTTTCTCCTACTTCTCCCCACTCTCAGAGATGGACGTCTCCAAACTTCTCCTGTCCAATCATCCTGCTACTTGTCCACTTGATCCGATCCCCACTCACCTCCTTCAAGCAATCTCTTCTTCAGTCATACCTTCGCTTACTCACATTATCAACTCCTCTCTTCACTCTGGAACATTTCCCTCAGCATTTAAGCAGGCTCGGGTAAGCCCACTGCTCAAGAAACCATCTCTAAATCCAGCGCTTCTTGAAAACTACAGACCGGTATCCCTTCTTCCATTCATTGCAAAGACACTTGAGCGAGCTGTGTTCAACCAGCTTTCTGTGTTCCTTGTACAGAACAACCTCCTGGACAGCAACCAATCTGGCTTCAAAAGTGGCCACTCAACTGAGACTGCTCTGCTCTCGGTTACTGAAGCCCTGCGACTAGCAAGAGCAGCTTCAAAATCCTCAGTACTCATCTTACTGGACCTGTCTTCTGCTTTTGACACTGTTAATCACCAGATTCTCCCGTCCACCCTCAGAAAGATGGGCATCTCTGGAACTGCACTCCTGTGGGTTAAGTCCTACCTCTCTGACAGATCCTTCAGTGTGTCTTGGAGGGGTGATGTTTCTAAGTCACAGCACCTTGCTACTGGGGTTCCTCAAGGCTCAGTACTTGGACCACTTCTCTTCTCCATCTACATGACGTCATTAGGGTCTGTCATTCAGAAGCATGGCTTTTCTTATCACTGCTACACTGATGACACCCAACTCTACTTCTCATTCCAGCCAGATGACCCGACGGTAGCTGCTCGCATTTCAGCCTGTCTGAGTGACATTTCTAGCTGGATGAATGACCATCACCTTCAGCTTAACCTTACGAAGACAGAACTCCTGGTGATTCCAGCTAACCCATTGCTTCATCACAACTTCTCTATACAGCTGGGTTCATCAACCATTACTCCTTGGAGGACAGCCAGAAACCTAGGAGTTGTGATGGATCATCAGTTAAGCTTCACAGATCACAATGCTACAAAGACCTGCTCCTGCAGGTTTGCCTTATACAACATTAGGAAGATTAGACCCTTCCTGTCAGAGCAAGCCACCCAACTTCTTGTCCAAGCTCTTGTTCTCTCCAGACTGGACTATTGTAATGCTCTCCTGGCGGGGCCTCCTGCATGTACTGTCAAGCCTCTACAATTGATCCAGAATGCAGCAGCGAGGGTTGTCTTCAATGAGCCAAAAAAAGTTCATGTCACTCCTCTCCTCATCAGGTTACACTGGCTACCAGTAGCCGCTCGCATCAAATTCAAGGTACTGATGCTTGCCTACAAGACGACCACTGGCACAGCACCAAGATACTTAAACCCACTTGTTAAATCTTATGTGCCCTCTCACTAAGTTTGCGCTCTACAAGTGAACGACGCCTTGTGGTACCATCCCAAAGACATTCAAAATCACTCTCACTGACCTTTTCCTGGACTGTGGCCAGCTGGTGGAATGACCTCCCAATCTCAATTCGTACAGCTGAGTCTTTACTCATTTTCAAGAAACATCTAAAGACTCATCTTTTTCGCATGCACTTAACCAACTAATACTAGCACTTTTTCCTTTTCTTGTCTTTTCATTTATAAAAAAAAAAATGCGTTGCGTTCTATACTAGACTAACTGAGACTTGTCATGGCACTTGTATACTGTTGTTGTTCTCTTGTTGATCTGACTGCTTCTATTGTTCTCATTTGTAAGTCGCTTTGGATAAAAGCGTCTGCTAAATGATTAAATGTAATGTAAATGTAAATGTAACAGCAACTCTACACTGAAAATAAACGTCTCTAGGTTACGTATGTAACCCTAGTTCCTCGAGGGAACGAGACGCTGCGTCGAAACGCTTTGGGGAACGTGCCCAGCGTGAGCGACTCTGAATATGATATCTAATCTGTCTTATAGAAGAGCGTGACGTCACAGGCGGGGTGACGTAAGCAACCAGGAAGCTATAAAGGCACGAGCCGCGCAGCTGGCTTCAGCTTCGAGTACCAGCAAGCGCCGACAGGGGTGCCGGGGGTATGGCTCCGAGGCGCAGCGTCTCGTTCCCTCGAGGAACTAGGGTTACATATGTAACCTAGAGACATTCCTCTTCCGGAACTCGAGCTGCGTCAAAACGCTTTGGGGAACGAGTACCAACGCCGCCAGACTACCAAACCCCTGCCTAGTGTGTATCCGAAGAGCACAGCTTAGGACGAGGGGACTGAAGTGCCTGAAGTGACTGGCATGTCTAAGCCATAGAATCTTGCAAAAGTAGAAGGCGTGGACCACCCCGCAGCATTGCTAGAAAGGCCTTGGAGGCCGCCATACCCCATGTAGATTGAGCCTTGGCTCCCAACAGCGGGGGAAGACCAGAGGACTCAAAGTGGCGTTGATAGTCTCAACTATCCAACTACTAATAGTCTGCTTAGAAGCAGGAAAACCCCTCTTTGGGGGACCGCAGCATGCAAGCAATTGGTCCATTTTTCACCACAGGGCAGCTCTGTGGGCGCATGCATCCAGCGCTCGAGCTGGACACACACAATTTAGCTTCTCTTGGTCGGGCTCCCGAAAGGGAGGAGGAAAGAGGGCCTTCAGCACTACAGGTTGTGGTGTGATAGAGGGCACCTTAGGAACATATCCCGCTCGAGGGTATATGAACACTTTGGTCATGCCAGGTGCAAAATCAAGATAGGTAGGGGCCACTGAGAGGGCCTGTAAATCTCCTACTCTCCTCAGAGAGGTAATGGCCAACAGAAAGGCAGTTTTAAGAGTCAGATGTCTGTCTGAGATATCTTGAATCGGTTTGAATGGAGATTTGCAAAGAACCTCTAACACCACACCCAAGTCCCAGGGGGGAACACGGGACCGTACTGGAGGTGCTCAGCCTCAGCGCACCATGGAGGAAACGTGTAACTAAGGGGTGTCTTCCCAAAGACTGGCCATCGAGAAGGGCATGGTAGGCCGCAATGGTCGCCACGTAAACCTTCAGCGTGGAGTGGGTCAGCCCTGCAGAGAGCCTGGCCTGTAGAAACTCCAGAACTGTACCAACTGGGCAGTTTGCTGGGTCTAGCTGGTGGTCTCTGCATCATGAGGTGAAGAGTTTCCACCTCAGGGCGTACAGTTTCCTCGTTGAGGGAGCTCTGGATTGGAGGAGGGTCTCAACAATCTAAGTTGAGAGACCAGCTGCTAACAGTTGTGCCCCCTTAGGGGCCACACCCACAGCTCCCCAACTCCCGGCGAGGGTGAATTATCGTACACTGCGCCTGTGAGAGTAGGTCTGTCCTGATCGGTATCTCCCATGGAGAGCCGTTGAGGAGCGAGACGAGATCTGCGAACCATACTCGGCCCGGCCAGAGCGGGGCTACTAATAACAGAGGGACCCCGTCCCGGTGTACTCTCGCCAGAACTCCCGGGAGCAGAGCAATAGCGGGAAAGGCGTACAGACGAAGCCTCGGCCAGGTCTGTACCATAGCGTCCAGTCCCAGAGGAGCTGGATGAACTAGAGAGAACCAAAGGGGACATTGTGATGTCTCTTGAGTCGCAAATAGGTCTACTTGAGCCCCTGCCAAATACTCTCCATATCTGCTTCACCATCTCTGGGTGAAGTCTCCATTCCCCCGGGCCTCTGCCCCTGCCTCGACAGTATGTCTGCCCCCGTATTTAGTTTCCCAGGAATATATACTGCTCTTAATGAGAGGAGTTTGCTCTGGGACCACACCAGGGTCTGGTGCGCCAGCTTGTACAAAGGGCGCAAACGCAGACCTCCCTGGTGGTTGATGTAAGAGACCACCGATGTGTTGTCGGTGCGCACCAACACATGGTGACCCCTTAGGTCTGGGAGGAAGTGCTTCAGTGCACGATAAACTGCTAGCATTTCTAGACAATTGATATGCCATGTCAGATGGCGACCGCTCCACAGACCACGGGCAGGGTGGCCACTCATGACTGCACCCCAGCCGGTGCGAGATGCGTCCGTCGCTAGTATTACATGGCGACAAGGAGCTCCCAGCACTGGGCCCTGATTCATGAACCAAGGTTTCTTCCACATGTCTAAGGCACGGAGGCAGCGCCGCGTGACCTTGATAGTGCGAAGTAGATTGCCCCTCGGGGAAAATCCCTTGGTCTTGAGCCACCACTGTAGGGGTCTCATGTACAGCAGGCCAAGATGTATCACGTTGGACGCAGCTGCCATCAGACCCAACAATCTCTGAAATTGTTTGACAGTAAGTGACTGGCCTTCTTTGACTCTCTCGACTGAGATGAGGATTGACTCGATACGAGCAGGGGACAATCGTGCCTGCATCGCGGTCGAATCCCATACTACGCCTAGATAGGTGGTTCTCTGAAGCGGAGAAAGTACACTGTTCTTGGCGTTCAGTCTCAAACCCAGCTCCCCCATATGTGCGAGAACGACATCTCGATGCCGAGCCGCAACCTGAACTTCAATCTCATAACTGAACGATTTAAGACCCTCAGGTCTATAATCGGGCGCAACCCCCCCATCCTTCTTTGGAACTGTGAAATACCGGCTGTAGAACCTGGACTCCCTGTCTTGATGAGGGACCACCTCAATGGCCTCCTTCTCTAATAGGGTTTTCACTTCCTGTTCCATAACCAGACTCGCCCGGGGCCGACTATCGTCGGAATAACCCCGTTGAATATCGGCGGTGCAGCGCCGAACTGAATCAGTAGCTTTTTCTACTGTGTGCAGGACCCATTGAGATACATTTGGCAGTAGTTTTCACGCTGCTAAATAATCTACTAAGGGAATCAGTCTCTCGAGAGGGCAGCGAGCGTCTCAGCCCCGCTACGCGCACGGGCGGAAAAACTGAGAACGATGCTCGCTGGGGACCGCTGCACCCTGGAACACTGGCAGGGTTGGCAGACCGGCCCCCAGAGGGCGCTGAGGCGAGACGGGCACCGTGTAATGCGGTGTACGCCGCTCCACCCCAGTAGGGGCCGCCCTCTGCAGTCGTGACCGAAACGTGTCAGGACTTCTTAACTGAGGGCCTTACAGCCTGAAGTCCTTAGGCTGGGAAAACTCTGGTTCAGAGCGTTGCTTCAGCCTCCGGTCCCGACGCAGGGGGAGCACGGGCGGCAACGCTCTGACTATAGACTGAGAGGGCTGCTCCCGCCCAGCAGCCCCTCCAGTATATAATTTCTCAGAGTGAGATAAGTGTCATTATATTCTTCAGAATTTAATGCAAACAAACAATCAGACGAGTAAACATGGTCTGCCTTGTTGGTATAATTCATATCTAACTTCTCATAGTCAGATAGATACTGAATTTAATTCCTCAGAATTAATGCAGTTAACCAATCAGACGAGTAAAGACGGTCTGGTTTTGGTAAGATTTACATCAAACCTGAAAATGATGTAGTACACGCATTGCCTCAGCAACACGCCAGCCGCTTAGTCACACAAACAATATTAATCTCCTCGGAGATAAGAAGCTGCAGCTGCGAGTTCACAGAGGGGGAAGGAACCGCCTAGCGTGCTTCCGAACCTCGAGAATGAACTCTAAATCTAGGGAATACGGGTGGAGATAGGCAAAGCCGTCTTCGCCCCGTCTTTAGATATGCAAAAAGCACAGTCAGCCCCCTTATTTTATTTTTCTCTCGAGAGCTGACTGCGTGAGCTGCACTCCTCATTAATGCTGCTCGTTATACAGTTAGGCATAATATGTTTGTGAAACTGATGCTTGTGTAACTGTTTGTCTGTGCAACTGATGTTTATGCAGCTTATGTTTGTGCAACTGCGAGCTCATCGACGCCCTCCGTTTCAATCTCCTCAGAGAAAAAAAGGCTGTGCGTCATGTCCGTCACTCGGGGGGGAAGGACCGCAGCACTCGGGCTTCCGGACCCGGAGATCGGGCAGATCTGGCGGATGAGGTAGGAGATAGGGACGCGCCCGTCTCCATACCCTCCAGCAGATCTTATCTGCGAACCCAGCGAGTGCTTTCGCCGCTCCGCTTCGGCGAAAGCGGGACCGACACCGCGAGGAACACTGTTCCTCCCCCCGAGAGAGAGTCCTCCGGGATCGAAGCATCCACACTGGCTTGAACCAGTGCAGGCAGTCGGCTCCCTCAAGAGCCGAAACAGCGTGCCTCAATCCCAGGCAGACCGCGCACAGACCGTGTATTCCCACTCGTGATGAACACACAATCTGAAACGCGATCTGGATTCGCCTTTCAGATGTCTCGTCTTAACTTTGCTCTTTGACTATTGCTTTCTCTTTGAGGAGCTAATAGTGACAAACAACAATAAATAAGACTGACAAGACAGAATGACATGCACACACAGAGCGCTTGCTGAAATACGCGAAGCTGAAGCCAGCTGCGCGGCTCGTGCCTTTATAGCTTCCTGGTCGCTTACGTCACCCCGCCTGTGACGTCACGCTCTTCTATAAGACAGATTAGATATCATATTCAGAGTCGCTCACGCTGGGCACGTTCCCCAAAGCGTTTCGACGCAGCTCGAGTTCCTGAAGAGGAACTGGTTTACAAACAACTCACCATTTTATGTTCTTAGGTTGTAGCCTATTGCAATGCAATAAACGAATAATGAAACAGCTTTTTCTAAAAGGCTCATGTGACTGAACTATTCATCTCATGAAAGTAAATATAATTTTAATGCTATTTATATATAAAATAATACTGTTCATTTAATTAGCTAATTACGAAAATTACTGAGTGCAACTTTAAAGGGATAATTCACCTTCAGTTGCTGGTCCCCGTTCACTTCCATAGTATGGGGAGGGGACACTATGCAAGTCAGTGGGGACCAGCAACTGAAGGTGAACTATCCCTTTAAATGTCTCCCCCTGCGCAGTCTCTATGGTTTGCTCCACACCAGCGCTGTTCATACGGTTGAGCCGCTGCTTTCCTCAGTCACTGCGCCGCTGACAGCTCCTCCTCGCGCGCTCTCTCTCTCTCTCTCTCTCTCTCTCTTGTTGCTCTTTCCACATTTTTGCTCTCTGACATTTTCACCGGTGAGTACTTTCTTCTAATTTTATCTTGTCTTCATCTTTACCTCTTTTCTACGTCCTCTTTTGATTTGGGATGTGCATGCATTTTGTTCTTCTGAATTCAACTGACACTCATCTAAAGCCGGTTTTTAATGTTTTACCTTCTTGGAGAGGGGGGACGTCAGGTACTGGTTAACTTTGGTTAACTTGAGTCAACTATATTCGTTTCTTTATTTTGTACAATATTCCGTATAGGAGCAAGTGCTGGACATTTTGTTTTGCTTTAAAATATATTTTTCTTTTCGTTCTGGGTGTTTATCAGTTGGACATCTTGTTGCTGACGAATTACATCAATGAGAAAATACATTTTTCTTTTTATTTTCTCAGTTTTGAGAGAACAGTTGTCAAAGTTGTGGAGCGATCTTTTTTATATATATTGTTGGAAAAAATGATATTTTTGTGTGTGTGGACCGATGTGAGGTTTGTGTTTTGGAGCGCGCGTCCATGCAGCGCAGCGCGCGACTTTCCACTGCAGATCCTGCCAACATTTAAACACATCTGGATTGATAATACCATCCGAGATCTGCTGTTCCACCTCAGTTATTCATGTTATGCTACTGAGACACCGAAAATGTGGACATGCTGACAGATACCTTGACTTGATTTAATTGACATGGGATGTTTTCCAGGGTCACTCCATTCCATTAAATTTGTGACTTTTAAGGTGGTAAAAGTACCTTTCTTTAAAATCTGTCAGACATTGTAGTTACTGAATGCATTTTATAAAAGTGACAGATTTGAAGTTTCTTTAAGAAAAGAAGTTGAGGAACCATACAAAATAGGTATTCTCATAGAGAAAATTAAGAAAAAATATTTTTGTAAAAAAAAATAGTTATTTGTTGATGGTGTCAGATTGTTATTGTTAAAGGCATTGTTTATATATATTAGCACTAGGGACACCAAAGGCACCCTATTTGTGGAATGACCTTCCAAGCATGTTGTGAAATTGCTTCTGTGATTTCCTGGCTGTGTCTCAAAACCTAGTGAGCTGTCTACTTAGGCAGCATTTTAGGGCATCTTATGCATCTGCAGCAGTACACAGCTGACTGGAAACATGCTTAATGATGGCAAAAATGCAGCCGGGTTGGACCACCTTGTTTTACCTGGTCTGTTATACTGGGCTCATACAAAGTCTCATGTTCTTGCAAGTCAGCTGTAGCTTTTTAATTACATCTAATTACAAGAGAAACCATTTGATCTGGAGAAGGTGCAACAGGGCTAATAAATGTTTGTGATGTGCAACAATATGATGATTTGAAATGTAATGCCACTGAATTAAAATAAGAAAAAAAATGTTCAGAACTCGTTTAAGGTTTGTTGGTCATGTTCGGCCGGAAGGAGTGTGAACTGAACTCACACACACACACACACACACACACACACACACACACAATCTTTTTAGTAATGAAGTGGCGTGTGATAGGGAACAAACTATTTTAAATAGTCAATTCTGCCCACCTTGCCACTTTATCTGTCACAAGACTTTGTTTGGAAGTCATGGCAAACAAGTAAAATGTATTCTTCTGTCTCTTTTCCAATCTCATCTTTCTCTTCTCTAAATATACAGTCATGGCCGAAAGTTTTGCCAGTGACAAATTTTGTGTTTTGCAAAGTTTGCTGCTTAAGCTGTTGTGATGTTCATTCACATTGTTTCTAGATTATTGTGTAGAGTGATCAGATGCATTTTAAATAATTGCTAAAAGCTTCATTGGCCAAAAAAATTACTTTTCACACAAAAAAGAAAAAAAAACTTTCACTGTTTTATCAGCAGCACATGTGAAAGTGTGAATGAGTACTTGTCAGGTAATATTACCATCATACTACTTATATTGTAAGAGCAGACTAATTGCTATAAAAGGAGGGAAGAAGTGCTTCCGATCATTGTTCTTGTTGCAATGGTTACCTCCAAATAAACACATGCAGCCTTCATTGATTTGCATCAAAATGGCCTCACATGCAAGGAAATTGCTACAAAGAATATTGCACCTGAAAGAAACATTTACTGGATCATCAAGAACTTTAAGGAGGGAGGTTCGACTGCAGTGAAGAAGTCTACAGGATGTCCCAGTGTGTCCAGTAAGTGCAAGGACCGTCTCCTCCTGAGAAGTCAGCAACAGAATCATGTCAGAACCAGTGCAGAGCTTGCTCAGGAATAGCAGCAGATTGATGTGAGAGCATCTGCACACGCAGTGAGGCCAAGGCTTGGTGTCAAGAAGGCTGCAAAGAAACCACTTCTCTTCAAGAAAAACATCAAGGACAGACTGAAATTCTGCATGAAGTACAATGATTGGACACCAGTAGACTGGGGCAAAGTTATTTTCTCTGATGAAGCTGCCTTTCAACTGTTTAGGACATCTGGAAAAAAATATATATATATTGTTCAGAGAAGAAAAGGTGAACGCTACCATGAGTTCTGTGACATGCCAACAGTGAAGCATCCTGAGACCATTCATGTGTGGGGTTGCTTTTCATCCAAGGGAGTGGGCACTTTCATGATTCTGCCCAAAAACACTGCCATGAATAAAGAATGGTATCAAAACACCCAGCAAGAGGGACTTCTTCCAATGATCCATGAGCAATTTGGTGATGATCCGTGCATTTTCCAGCATGATGGACCACCATGTCACAAAGCAAGAGTGATAAAGAAGTGGCTCGAAGATCATTACATTGAAATTTTGGATCTGTGGCCAGGCAACTCCCCGGATCTCAATCCCATAGAGAACCTATGGTCAGTCCTCAAAAGGCAAGTGGACAGTCAGAAGCCCACAAATTGTGATCAGCTCCCACAACTAATAAGGCAAGAATGGATCGCCATCAGTCAGGATTTGGCCAAGAAGGTAATATCCAGCATTCAGCAATCTTTGCAAGTGAATTGCAGAGGTTATGAAGTAGGGGTGGGCGATATCTCGATATTTAAAATATATCAAGATATTTTTTAAACACCATATGGATTTTGACATATCGTATATATCGATATATTGTTTATATTTAATTCTGATTCCGCCACTTTGCTTGTTTGTCTTATCTGTGCTGTGCTCACCCCCCGCCTCCTTGCTTTTGTTCCCCCTCCCCTCGCGTGTTGTTTTATAAACATGGCGCGCGATATGGACTAATATCAAATCGCGATATGGACTAATATCTACAAATATTAAGCCAGAAAAGACTATTTAAATATGAATCCTGCATGTTCTGCGTGTCTGTGTTAATGAATGGAGCAGAAGCACGTCTTAATTTTATTACACACCAGGAAGCGCGCGTGATGCTCCGTTGATTTCAGCGTCTTTCCTCTCACTAAATAAAGACGTGAACACATGAACAACATCTCCAGAACTGCTCTGACCGTCACTTCATGAGCATCTGGCCGTTTGATTTGAGTAAAACTAGCGTCATATCACATCATAGATTGTAGTATCACATGCACAGAACTGTAAAGGTAAACCCGTCAAAATAAAAGTATTTGCCAGAAATCTATTATTAGCCTATTGTTCAGCAGAATGTAGAAAGCCTACTACTATTAAAATGAAACTAACATAATTTAAGTAATAATCACACAACATTTCTTCCATGTATTATTTTTAATAGTAAATCCCCTTTGTTTACCAAAAAATAAAGTTTGCTTAATTTTCAATAATTAAAAGATCAATTAAATGAATGTTTTATGTCTTCATTTGACAACCAGAAAAATGTGAATACACAGAATTTCAGAGGGGAAAAACATTTCACATAAGGCTATTTTAAATGTAACAAATTAAGTTGTTTTTATGCATTTAAATAATTACACTTGCTTAAACACAGAATTAGGTAACAATAAAACATATGGTGAAGAAAAAAATAAAACATTTCATAGGGCCCTAAACATGTAATATTTGACATATTTGTTTTTACAGTAGTTTTTGGGGGGTTATTTTTCCTGTAAAGGTATCGAGATATATATCGTATATCGAGATATAGCAAAATATATCGAGATATATTTTTTGCTCCATATCGCCCAGCCCTATTATGAAGAACAAGAGTCAACACTGTAAATATTGACTCATATTGTGTTTTCCAATAAAAACCTATAAAACTTGTTTATCATTGTTTTTCAGTATACCATAGAAACATGTGGAAAATAATCTACATATATTGATGCAGCAAACTTTGTAAAACACACAGTTTATGTCACTGCCAAAACTTTTGACTATGACTGTAGACATACATCCACCCACATGCTTCTTTTGAAAGTCCTCCATGACTCCATATGATCTTCAGTGCAAGCACTTTCGCTTTAAAAGTCCATTATTGCCGGTGTGTGGCCGGGTATGGATTTTTAGTATTAAAAGCATACAGTTTGACCTTCCAAACACAGTGAAGCACTTTAAGCCATTTGTTCATACATTTTCTTCAGTAATACTTTGTATTACTCATGCCTTCCAATTGATGTGCTTCTGTTTGAAAGAGTTTTTAGGACTTACTCTCTGTTTACTGTCATGCCATTAAAGGAATATTCTGGGTCATGTACATCTTAATGTCTTTGTCTTTAAATAACAGAATATTCTTTTAAGGGTGAGATGTGACTGTGTACAGAGTGTTTTTTTGGGTGATTTTTTTCTTGTTGTTTTTTTATATTGTTTGGTCCATTACAGTCTATCTCATCTTGTACTACCGTTAGCTTATCTAGAGCATTAGTTGCCTACCTCAAGGACACCCAACTCAAGTTGACCACTTACAGCTACTGAATTCAAATAACACACTGCAGTGCTAGCACTTAAATTGAGGCTTTTATAAAATCTGTACATGCATTAAATTGTATCTACACATTTTTACACACAAGTTTGTATGTTTAAAAACAGTAAAATATGCAGTGTGCATATGCCAAAAAAAACAAATATAAAGCAGGTTTTTCAGAATACTACAAGTTATTAATCCAGACAATGAAAAAAGTGCTAGTACCAAATTTTAATGATTCAGTGGTTAGTGATTTACTCAGAAACTTCACAAAAGGTCAAACGGTGGTTTTCTGTTGCTATTAATTATTTCTTGACTTCTAGAAATTTGCATTTTGTTAAGGTCATATGCGTCTTGTGACTTCCCAATGTTCAATATAATAACCATAACCCTGCTTTGAGTAGTTGGCACCAGTGATGTGACATTGACATGGCAGTTGGATATATTTGGATTAGCTTGCAGCTTTTTTGTGAAAAGTTCAAATATTATTAGTCATTATACTTTTTTTCTTCCATCACAAGCCTTTGGCAAAAATTACTTTAAGTCAGTTAAATGTCAGGAATATTAAAGTCTCATGGGTATTTTTATGATTTCAAACTTTTTCACATTCAGGCTGCACTCAATATTTTTTGAAATATCAAAAATTATAAAGGCTTATCAGACTAATTAATTCATTTGGTCAAATCAAACATCAAGAATTAGAAATTTAGATTACATGTACATGAAAGTTTAATGAGTAAATTGGTAGTTGTGCTGTTATCACAAAGTAGGGTCTCTGTGATGTGTAATGAATTTAGTCAGGAAATCATGAACTCTTTATTTTCACATAAACCAACACATGCACACACACACACACACACATGCTATGTGTTATGCTAAAATATTTTTTAATTTTGAAAAGAATAATGTAAAAATGAATTGTGTTCTAATTTCCCTATACATTATATTTGTTTGGGTCATACATTGTTTTATGTGCATTTTGTGTTATTTAGTTAAAGTTTATTGTGAGGTCGCAATAATATTTAAGTCTTTGCTATTAGTAAATTACTTATTTGAATGGGTCAAATGGTTTGTATATTACATAATATTCTATAATTTCATGCCAAATACATCATGCAGTCACCCAAAATTGCATCCTTTATGGTCCTTAACCAAAATTTTTTTTTTTTTTTTTTTTTAAGAGAAGATTTAGACTATTTGATCTTAGAATTTTGGTATCTTAACTTGATGTTTGGTGTCCTCTAAAGTCTCTTTTTAGGTTAATGTCTCCGAGTGATGTTTTGGGGAGGATGCGTGGCATGACTGTCAGTTCTTAATGCAGTAGAGGGCAGTGGCTGAGTGGACGTAATATTGTATGACTGGACTGCTCCTCAAATGTCAGTTGCTACTGCCACCCAAACAACTAATCCCCCGATAAAGCCCCTGCCACACATTCAGAATTAAACATGAGAACTGTGCTTAAATTTATCATCCTCCACTCGACTCTACATTTGGCTGGCCTTGATGTGTAACAGGCTTATGTTTGTCAGCATCTTCATGATTGAAATGATGGAATATCTCAAGTTACAAGTTATGCTGTCAGTGGAAGTTTCCATTAGGCGTGACTGAGAAAGAGGAGGCTTATAATGAGGGTCAAGAGAGAGATATTGAAGTGAAAATATCACTTTTTTCAAATTGAGCTTCCACTGGAAAATTAAATTATGGTAAATGTGGCTGTACACTATTGGAGAATAAATTTCATCTTGCATTATTATTTTTACTCATACTGTACACCCTAAAAAAGCTTTTTTCTCAGTGGTGCCATAGAAGAACCATTTTCATTTCAGTGAATAATTCTTAAAAGATAAAAAAAAATTATTGGTTTGAAGAACACTCATAAAAAAATCTAAAGAACTTTTTCTCCACTATTACTAATGTTGGAATGGAAAATAGCATTGGAATGGAAAGCTTCTATGAATGTTAAAGGTTCTTCGTGGACCATACAGTGGCATGTGAAAGTGGTATGTAAAATAATTCTTTATTCAGTCATTTAACAGCAAACAATCTTGCAATATGGGGAATATGATTGGCAAATTTGTTTTGAATGTGGGTGGGCTGAATATTTTTAGACGAACTGAGCTAAATGTGTTTGGCATGAAAGTCTTGAATGAAAAACATTATAATACCATTCATATTTTAACTTTTTTATAATTTAAAGAAGAAACCAATCCTATGTATAGTTGACATTTGAGGCTTAATACTAGAGAAAAGCACTAAAAGTTTTTCGGTAAGAGTGTTTTCAGCTTGTTTATTTTTATATAAAAATGTGGCATGCAGTTGCATCAAACAATGGTATAAACATCATTCAATGTAAATTGTGATAATCATAATTAACAATCACAATTACAATATCAAGGGAATTATCAACAGTTATGATTTAATTAATCGTGCAGCCCTATTTACAATGAAACACAAGCACATTGTGACCGATTCCCTGACATTGTGACCCATTTTATATATGCAGCATTTTATGTTAGAACAATTTAAACCGCAACAAACAATAACAATGCAGCAAAATAATTAACTAACTACGATCATCTAGCCCTCTATTAAACATTTAAAAATTATTTCATCATTCTTGCACTGCTTGCACGGGAATTTGTGTCAGATTGAAGATGTAACAATTAAAATGCGACTTTGTGAAATGGACTTTCCTAAATTGTTGCTATAGTAGCATCATATTAATGCTAGAAAGCCTATGCATTTGGCAACTATATTTTTTAAATCATTATATTTAATAATTAAAATCTATTTTCACACTCATCATTGGACATCCCTTCATGTCCCCCAACAAGCCGGTGGGGTGAAAACTTTTGAACAGGATGTCTAAATTTTTCTTATTTTGTTGAAATATATATATATATATATATATATAGAGAGAGAGAGAGAGAGAGAGAGAGAGAGAGAGAGAGAGATTTTTCCATCCATTTAGTACTGCTCTTTGGAAGCAACAGAAGATACTTGCATGTTTCCTGGAAGACATGCATTTTGTATAATCTCTCTTATTTTGTTAAAATTATTCACATTTTCACAGATTCTGCAAGAGGTTCTCAAACTTTCACATGCCACTGTAGATGCCAAAGTACCTTTATTTTTAAGAGTCTGCAGATACTGAAATGTAATTATTCAAATTCCCATCCTGCAGTGTTTGTGTTACAGACATGAAGGATACATCAAACTTTGCAGATTGTCGATGGAAAGTGTACATTCATTTTTCTAAGCAATAAAGTTTGCGATTTTTCACTTGGGTTTTGAGCCATATCTACAGACTGTAATATCACCAAGACTTAAATAAATAATTAAATGTATGCATTTAGCAGATGCTTTTATCCAAAGGGACTTACAGTATAGTGCATTCAAGGCTAACATTGTTTACCTAACATGTGTTCCCTGTGAATTAAACACACAACCTTGCGCTGCTGACACAATGCTCTACCACTTGAGCCACAGGAACTACTACTACTTACTCTTTTCAGTTAGACCAGTAAGAAACCACTCAAAAAAAAAAAAAAAAAAAAAAAAACTAAAAATTAGAAACTGCATAGCAATGTAAAACACAACACAACATTAAGTGAATGAGGCTTGCACAGTGAGGCACCACTAATTTTTCTCAAAATGTAAAAATGTCTTATTATAAGAATGCACTCATGTTCAGCTGCTAAAATCCTGCTACTATAGGTATTTGCTTTGTTTTGAACCACAGGATCCTTCACGCACTCCAGGTCATAAGCGCTGGGACCAAGCAGCATATCCGCATCTGTCTCCTGGTCACAAAAGAGATCTGAGAGGTATGTGCAAGTCTCTACAAACATAGATTTAGCAATGTTTGATCTGAGCGGAGGTGTTAAAATTCAGAGTTTATACTGACAAATGCAAGAAGTTTTTTTTATTTGCAGACCTCTCATTGGTTTCAAAGCAGCACGCATGTTCTCTGCTAATACTGGCAGGGGATTTTAAAGCCACTGAAGATTTTTACATACACATAAGGGCTGGTTCACACAGAAAATGTTTTTGCATTCCTCTATGTGGCCTTTTAATTATTTCTGATTACTGTGCTTTTTCTCACTACTTTCTCATGCATGAGCATCACGTTTTTAAAGGGTACATAACATACACAGTTTCACCTAATCTCATGTTAATCTTGAGTACCTATAGAGTACTACTGCATCCTTCATATATCCAAAAAGTATTTAGTTTTATCATATTTATAAAAGAAGAATACAGCTTTCCGATTCTTTCCGGGAAAAAGTCAAGCCCCTGGAGGCGTTCCGTCAGCGGAGCTAAAATACTGATGTTTTGTGTGGTTTCCATTAACATATATTCACTTATGTGCTGATTTCCAACAAAATACAGAAATCTGATACAATTGTACTTACATGAATGGGGTCTTTTATCACTGGGACCGCTCCATGTTTTAATAGCAAACGATGTGCAAATCCAGCGTCGACCTGGGCCTTGTTTAATAAACATTCGTCACTCAAATGACCAGAACACACAAACACTCTTGATACACTCCGTTGCTGCCCAGGAAAAACAAACTGCATCCACAGTTCATGTAAAGCTGGGTTCTTGGGGAAGCTGAACATGGTAAACTTTCACTCACATCCAAAAACGCACTTATTTGGAGGCATTCTCGAACAAATCCTATGCAGCGCTGCTGACTATTTTGAAGCGCGTTAATGTGCGCGGTCTCGCTCTCCTCTGGTCAACGTGTGCGCGGGCGCACTTTTCCGGGAGAAATGCTTATATAAGGACTTCCATTCTCGTCTGCGTCATTAGATCCTTGATCAATAAAAAAACAGCCGAAACTTGTACCAACCCGGAAGTAAGATTTTCGGCACAGAAATTCTCAATCATTGTTCTAAATTATTTTTTTAAACTTTAGCCATGTTTAGCATGAGAATCCATCTCTTTAACACTGTGAACAACTCTGAATACACGAAACACCATTGTACCCCCCCCTTTAAGATATAGAAAAGTGCAAATGTTTTAAATGCGTCTCAAGACCCTACCTTCTTGTGCAAGTTCTTTGCATTTTTAAAGCAAAAACATATCCTGTCTGAATGTCCTCTAATACTGCTAAAAACTGATTTGACTGAGCTTTTAGTGGTTAGATGATTTTGTTAAGTCAGTTTATGCTGTTTTCAGCAGGTCTTCCATCATTGGTTTTTCACTGTTGTGCTCTGTGGTGTTTTTTTTAAAGCATTAAAGGGGTCATATGAAGCTATTTCAAGTTTTCCTTTCTCTTTTGAGTGTTAAAAGCTGTTTGTGAATAGATAAGATCCCTAAAGTTGCAAAGACTAAAGTCTCAAACCCAAAGAGATATTCTTTATAAAAGTTAAGACTCGTCCTTGCCCTCCTAAAACACCTCATTTAAACACGCCCCCATGTCTACGTCACGATGTGTTGGAAGATTTGAATAACGCTTCCCAAATGTTTACGCAAAGAAAGAAGACGTAACTTTTATTCTCGCTGTAGTATAGTTGCCGCCACAGCCATGTCGTGGGGACGCTGTGTTTTGATGTGAAAGCGAAAATACTTTATTTGGCCTTTCAAAAGAGGACACAACTAGAAATCAGTGGTTAAGTTTTATTTACAACACTGTTCCGGAACAGTTCAACCCAAATATTCACAATGTGCAGCCCATTTTACCGAGGACTGTATCCTGAAACTGGGAGAGTAGCCTACAATGCCGGCTGTTCTGACTCACAGCCTGTAAGTAAGTTTTCATATTTAAAAAATTTGCCACTGACTATTCAAATGCGAATTTTGAACAGTGTAGTAGAGTAGCGCTTGTTGTTTGCCATTTCTTCGATCACAAATGCAGACATGGTTTTATGTTTACGTGGCGCGATGCAACAAAACGCGTTAAAAGACAGTATAAGTCATTATAATCAGTAATTATGTCCCCACTTTATGCAACAAATGCCTCGTTTGTAATGGGTTTTATTGTTTTTGTCTCATCCCACAGGGACACAGCATCACAATATGATAAGTAGCGTAACATTTCCGTGACACGCTTGAGGTACTCAGCCAATCACAACGCACTAGATAACTGGCCAATCAGAGAACACCTCGCTTTTCAGAATGATGAGCATTGTAAAAATCGATGCATTTCATTTTAATGTAAACACAGTCCAGCCATTCTGTCTGCATTAACGCAAAACACCCTAATGCCCAGTGTAAACGCAGCCTTTGTTTCATCAAAACAGATTCTGAGAAATGTAGCATTGCATCACTTGCTCACCAATATATGCTCTGCAGTGAATGGATGCCATCAGAATGACAGTCCAAACAGCTGATTAGAACATCACAATAATCCTGTAATTAAAACTGTTTAAAGTTATTAACTGTGGATTTGTTTATTACAACTTTCCGCTTTTTCTCTTCAGAAGATGGTAATTGATGGACTGGAGTCATTTGGTTTACTTGTGGATTATTTTGAAGTTTTTATCAGTTGTTTGGATTCTCATTCTGACGGCACCCATTCACTGCAGAGGATTTATTGGTGAGCAAGTGATGCAATGCTAAATTTCTCATCTACATCTTGTATTGTCTGCCGAATACATTTTCAGAAATTTTTAATTTGGGGGTGAACTGCTCCTTAAAAATGTTCAAGTAGTTAAATATCAGAAAACCAGACTGTTCAAATCATTCACAGACAGAAGTCGTTTCTCTGTGGCTAAAAAAGTGCTCTTTGCAAAGCCTAGGGCTTTCACAGAGACAGGTGTTATATCTCAGGACACCTATTTCCGCGATATCTGTCAGATACAGTAATAAGTACATTTTATAGGTGTTATTAAAAACATTACTTACAGCACCTTTAAAATTTAATAACCAAGGCACAAGGAGAAGAAATATCACAAATGAGATCTTTAATATCTCAGTTGTTTCACCTATACAGAGATTAAAAGAAGTGCATACCGAGATTGTTGCTAAAGTTTCCTCCATTGAGACATTTCCAATCTAAAGTCTCGTTTCGAAAGAGATAATTATAAGTGCTCAGATTACCAAAGTCTGTGAGATTTAAAGCCCAAACTGTATAAGCTATGCTAGGTATTTATTATTACATGTACAGTTTTCTCATTTGTCTACTAAGAAATTTTAAGAGAGACACCTGAGACAAATTTGATACTGAAATTATATATAAAAGAATTCCTAATTGTCTGTTCTGAGCAACCTCTAAACAATAAAGTTGTCCTTTTGGAGAGTTTCATTTTAATAATATAGCATGCATACTGTATATAGACTGTGTACAGAGTTGGACTGAAGTGGTATTTTGTCCATGAGATTTTGTGTTTATAATGTCTGTGTGATATCTGTAAATTTGAAGCAAATTAAATTTTGATATTTTCAATGCATGTATGTAAAATAATTCTTCATTCAGTCACTTAACAGCAAACAATCTGGGGAATATGATTTGCAAATTTGTTTTGAATGTGGGTGGGCTGAATATTTTTAGACGAACTGAGCTAAATGTGTTTGGCATGAAAGTCTTGAATGAGCATTAATTAGAGGAAACACTGCAACAAGGTCGGCCTCGGTTTGGCATTTTAGACAAGAATGACTGGAACGAGGATTTTGATGAAAATGTTTTGAATAGTCAATGTGCATCAGAGATGTGGCGAGCAGATCCAGGCAGTGATTCGAGCATCTCTTTCTAATCAGCACTAGCTTAGAAAGGGCATGTGAATTACAGATGCAAAATTTCATGAAAATGTAATTCATGCGCTCAGATATGTAAAATACCGACCGCGATATTGGCCAGGGAGCATGGCGAATCATGCTTACTGAGAAAGAGAGAGGAGGTTAAAGGAAACCATGCACTGCTTCACTTTAAGTTAAATTAGCAGTCTGAATTCAGTCATATCTACAGAAGAAAAGACAACAAGTTCTTTTGAAGTCAATTTCATGAGCTATTTCCATCACCTGCCTCACCAGGACTGCAATTAGGCTCATGCTTTGCAAATCAGACCCAATTATGTGCGTTCAGTAAAAGCACTTTTTTTAGAGTAAGAACAAAATGAGCTTGCAGTGAATATATCTGATGTGTTTCATGGAAATGAGTAAGTCTTTCCTTGGAACACTACCCACATGGGGAGCCATGTCTAGAAGTTAAATTGGGATTTTGGGGGTGGGCAAAAGCATTATTATGAACGCTACTGTTCACAAGTATGCAGTTAATGGGATGTTTAAGAAATGTTCTTTTTTTTTCAGCAAGAATACATTAAATTGATCAAAATTGACAAAAAAATCTATTTATATTTAAAACTTGTGCCACTTTTGTTCCCTATAAATATTTCATAGAAAATGAACAGCCCTCCTTTAAAAAGCTAACTTTCATACGTACACGTACATATGTAATATGCAAATATTATCAAAGTCTATATGGCACAGTATGTGTCGGCATGACTCAGTTTAACCCTGGCCTGCAGCTTGTTTACAGATGTGGTTTTGTTCATTGTACAAAGCTCATGATAGTGGTCAATATTGCTAGATGAAGAGAACATTCATGTGATGAATGAAATTCCAGTGAGCTTTAAGCCATGTCATCTGTTTTTTATATATTGCTGTGTGTTTTTCTATCAATAATAAATGTTATTTTCCTGCAGTATTTGCTGAAAGGAATATTTTCTATATAAGAAGGCCTGACCTCTGACATGAGTTATGGGTTAATTTAGGCGTTCTCTGTGTGTGTGTGTGTGTGTGTGTGTGTGTGTGTGTGTGTGTGTGTGTGTGTGTGTGTGTGTGTGTGTGTGTTTGGTGATGTATTACACAGACACCGCACAGCCGCTATCTCTCACTCTTTGCACCAGCTTGTCAAAAAAAAAAACACTCACAGAAAACAGAAAATAATTTTAATGAAATATTAAACATTCTGGCACCTAAGGGGAAATGCTCCAAGTGTTGAACTCTATAATAAGGACATAATTTTCACAAATATTTGCTGTATGGCCCCTTTTCTCAAGACTGTGGTGACGCATTTCAACGGCCATCAGCTTTTTAAATTTGTTTAAAGTTGTTGATATTTTCTTTAAAAAAAAAATGTATGTATATTTATATTACTATGCATTGTATTATATTATCTTTGCATCAAAAAAAATACTAATGAGAGGCTGTTTCTTATACAGCGTTCATTGGAGTGATAGTAAATTTAACATCGTTCTCTCTTCTATTTTTTAAAATATATTTGCTTTTATATCCTATTTACTACTATAAAAGTTTACCCAACTACAATGACTTCCGCTGCTAAGGAAACCCGGAAAAAAATTCTGCTCATTTCAATCCCAAAGCAACAATTTTGTTTTACAAATCTAAGTTGTCAAAGACATGAGAAGTATCTTATATTCAGCTGAATAGTACAAGATATGTGTGAAAATGTCACAGCTTTTTCTGATTAAATTTACCTAAACTAAACCTCATTATCAGCCAGCAGCCATTATACAAATCGACAACGTGACATGCAAATCAAGTGTTTCATCTTTGTGACAGTAGAAATATGGATTTTTCATCAAATTATCTAAACCATGTAGTTTTATAAAGTTTTAACGGTATGCTTTAATCTATATTAATCTATATTACGTGTATTTTGACTAGGGAGATATTTATCATGACTATACGGCAAAATTAAATAAATATTTTTAATAATATTTCTAAGTATACAAACAAATGGTTGAAATTTATTTATTATTATTTATTATTACTTGTATCATACGTTTTAACATAAAAAAATATAGGCAATTTGTTAAGTAAGTTTTGAGTATACATTTATTTAAATTGTCCAAAATATTTCTATTAAATATTTTCTAAGTGTATTTTAAGGTTGGCTTCTTTTTTCCTTTTTTATTTATTTATTTATTTATTTATTTATTTATTTATTGCCCTGTGAAGTACATTTTGTATGTTTTATTTATTTATTATGAAGCCTTAACGAAAAGATATTTTCATTTTGAAAATATATAATTCCTTAAGCTGCACAGTTTATATACTTATATATATTTGTGTGTGTGTGTGTGTGTGTGTGTGTGTATATATATATATATATATATATATATATATATATATATATATATATATATATTTAAAATAGATTTTAGCCAAATTTAAAGGGAAGTGAAATTTTAATTTTAGTAACAATCTTCAATCGTATGCTAGTTTGTGTATAATGTTCTAAATAGGTTGGAAGGGCTGATGATGTACAGTATAGAGATTAAAACACAATGCTTCAATACTGAGTCTTAGTTTCTCTGTTTTTGACAGATTTTGTGCTGGAACAGCCCGTCATATTCCATCATGCCTTTCTTCTTGTCATTGTGTCATCTTGTCTGAACCAATTTGGCAAAGAATGAAGCATTACAAGCTTATATTGTGCATGAAATAAAAGCTTGCTTTGCCATCTACATTATGGAACATGTTGGAAGCCCACTGTTGTCAGTCAGCTTCAGCAGGGCTCACAAGTACACAATCCCTCAATTTTCTCCAATATCTCTGGCTCAGGCCTAATCAGGCATGACTGATCCTTGAATCATTTAGAAGAGGAACCATTCTATAGCGGAGAATTGTTTTTTCGCCTGCTTGATTCTGCCATCAAACAACACGCTCAGATGAAGACAGACCCCTGAAAGTTTAACATCCAGAAGAGCTGTTTATGTGGTCTTAGGTAAAAAATGATGAACCAGTGTTCATTTCTCATCTTTGGCACACAGATTCATTTCAGGCTATTCACCAAATGAGACGCATATTGAGCTTTAAAATCTCTTCTCTTTAGGAACATGAACCCCGCGACTTCCCATCTTCGCTGTGTTCTGTCTGGTTGTTAACCAGAAGACTTACAGGGTCATTCCTCTTCTGCAGTTCATTTTGAAGTCTGCAACTCATAAATATTTAATATGATTTTGTTGAAATGTAAGGAAGGAAGGTATATCAGACTTTCAGTTATATGATCTGGTCATGCTCAGACACCTAAAAGTTATAATGAATAATAAAGTATAATTGACTGAACATGACTGAGCATATTTTGATATTTTTTATATTAATGTGTTATATGAATATTAGATATATTATCCATTAAGTAATAAAAAATGCTCTAGTCAATCTCAGTCAGTTAAACTTTTTAATTATGTCTTGATTATTTACACAATATAGCAAAAACAAAGGTCACGAAGGAATTTTTTTTTTAAGAATGTATTTAAAAAGTGACTTTATATGATTTCCATCTAAAAATAAAAGTGAATTTATTTTTGTATCCATTATGTTTAGACATAAATGATGAGGACATAAATGAACAGCATAATAGGAACAACCCATCTGTGGTTTGACTGACTGGGGTAGTTTACATTGGTTTCTGTAAGTAAAATGTGTGCAATTATGAACAGATAGTATAAAATGTGTAATTTTGAGTAAATTGGCCATCTGCAGTTCAATCGTAAATTGATTTAGGAATAGAACATTACATCAGTGCAGAAAAAAAAAATTCCCTCTGTCCTCAGGTGTGTAAGCGTGTAATCCTGGAGGAGAATGAGTGTGTCTTACTGTCCTGTTATCACTAGTGGCTGTATCTGATAGGAAAATCACCATTTAATAGGAAGATAATGTGTCAATTAATTCTCCCTTAATGGCAGTGGGGGGAAAACGTGAAAAGAAATGAAGATAATTGTGTTACTTTGGGCTCAGCTCTGTGTCAAAGTCATCCAAGTCATGTGTTTCTGCTGCTGTCTTGAGTGCTGTTAATCAGATAGAGATGTTGATTTATTTCCTTCTTTATGCATTGCTAAAAAAAAGCTTCAGTTAATACCAGAGGCACGTCTAGCTGCTGCTCAATCAGTAAAAAAGCATCCTTGTTTTATATGTCCCCAAATAGAAGCATACATAAAACAATTGTTAATTTCGTTAACAAAAACTATGACAAAATATATTTGTTCAGGACCATTTTCACGACTAAGATGAGACGACACAGACATCAAACACTAACTGTAACAATGTCAACATGAAACGTCATTGATGAAAAATAGGAGATTAAAATGTATTAAAAAAAACTCTCTTTATCCAAATTTATATTTTCTTTAAAGAAAAAAGAGAGGAGAAAATATATATACTAAATGAGTTTTAAGACCTTGTGCCGCAACGGCAGTGTGTCTGACTCCAGATCAGAAGGTTGCATGTTCAAGTCACGTCGGGGCCTAGTGGTTAGAGAGTATGACTCCTAACCCTAGGGTTGTGGGTTCGAATCTCAGGCCAGCAATACCATGACTTAGGTGCCCTTGAGCAAGGCATCGAACCCCCGACTGCTACCCGGGCGCCGCAGCATAAATGGCTGCCCACTGCTCCGGGTGTGTGTTCATGGTGTGTGTGTGTGTTCACTGCTCTGTGTGTGTGGATGGGTTAAATGCAGAGCATGAATTCTGAGTATGGGTCACCATACTTGGCTGAATGTCAAGTCACACTTTCACTTTTTTTTATGTTTGGGTTGCCAGACGTCAAGAGCTTAAATCCCCCTTTTTTAACTATTTAAAAAAAATCCTCCCATGGTTTCTAAATATTCACAACCTGGCAACCTAAAGCTTAAGCAATGCATGAAGAAGAAAATAGCGCTGATGAGCTGAAGACATCAACAAACACGTAAATCGGAGTTTAGCTATCTCCATTGAGATTTTCTGCTCAAATGAACATGTAATACAGACAATCTGTGGTTTTTACATGGTTGTTTGCGCTGTGTGAATCTGCCAGCAAAGCCTTATAATAAATCCAATTTAAACTGTAATAAATCCAAACATGGGTCTTGACTATTTTGTTTGTGATTGTGGTTGCTGTCTTTTTCGTTGCTGTTTTATGAAATGCTGTTTGAATTATTGGAATTAAAATTAGGAATTTCATTGTAGCTTTTGAGTTTTACCAATTTTCATGATGTTAATTTATGTGATAATTTAATAAACTAGATGAGGTAAGTAATCAATATGTATGAGCTGACATTTTTATTTGTGCTTATAGGGGAAAGTGCAATGACATTTCTCAAATAATAACAATCATGGTCAATAATCACCAGTGTATTTTGAGAAAAAATAATTGTGATGATCAGTTTAACCATTATGACTTAAGTTTTCATTGAATAAAACTGAAATTCCCAGTAAAGGTTAGAAGTGTCTAGCAATCACACTTAAAAACAGATGTAAGTATTGATTGTTCCTTGCTACATAATAGTTCTCCTTTTAAATTCCACATAAGGTGGACCACGGTCTAAAGGTCTTGAGCTTTTTGGACATTGAAATGGTCTCTTGGTGTAATTATTCTTTTCTTTTCCTCTTGAATAGATGATTGGTTACTTGACCCTTGGAGGTCTCCGTTCTGAGTTGTTCCTTGAAAAGTATTCTTGCAGATGAGGCTCACGATTAGTACAGCAGCCTTAGATTACATTAAAATACACAGTGAACAAGAGAGCTGAAATTGAATTTAATTCAATTCTCATATAAAAAAAAATCTAATGGTTTCAAAATCTCAATATCTGCTTCCATAAAATGGCTGAAGGTGAAGCTTCAGAACTAGTCAAAGGGAATTTCTTGCTAGATGTTAATATGATTATCGAAGCTTAAGCCTTTTGAATTTGTACAGGCTTAGAGATGTACAGATGGGATATAAATGAAATTTTTCCACATTCCTTGCTTGAGTTAATTACAAATAGTGATCCTTCACCTTATGAAATCATTCGGCATCTTTGAAAGCTTGCTATAGTCTTTTGATTTCCAGCGCTGTTAGTTGAATGTGTTTTTGAGTGAGACTTGCGAGACAGAAGTTTCTGCATAAAATCGTAACATCTCAGTGGAGAATATTTTCATTCTGACTCTTAACATGATAAATCTGAGCGTAATCCAGCTAGCACATCTTGTACCCTACAGCATTTACACTTAGCCTCTTTTAATGAGTGTCTCTAAGGGTTTCCACTAATCCTGGTTAATCTCCTTTAATGGTGTGATGTATCCAATAACCAGTTAAGCCTGCAGGACCTGATAGCCAGAGGGTCTGAATACTGGACCACAAACATGAGGAACTTTGGAGAGATCTGGGGCATGAACATTACATTCACAGCTGTCATCTGGGGAAATCATTCATGTTCACTTTTCACTCTGCCTCGTTCGACTGTCTCTGATGATATGTCATTGCTCATTTCTCCTGCCGAGCCTTCTGTTGCTCAATTAGGGCTTTACGTCAGGATGTCAGGCATGCCTCTTCTGAACCTTAAGCACTGAATGACACTTGGAGACGACTTGGCACATATTATTAATACCATAATTGATAGGCACTCCCTGTATGAAGACACCTTTGAAAAATAATGAGCAAAATTGTTCATGTCAGACGCTTTATTTAGTGGTTCTTCACACCCTTTTCAGTGGCTCCAATTGAGCTGTCACTGCTGTCTTTCATACTGTCCTGTGACGTGGACTGAAGTCTAAAATGCAATCTTAACCCATTTATAAGCTCTTGTCAACTGAAAACCCACAGTTGGCTTCGCTTCTAGGCTATTTTGGCTTTGCTAATGAAGCAAAAGGCCCTGGAGGTGCTGTATTATCATGCGTGTTCTACGCGTTGAGCGTGAATTTGATAACTGAGTCATACATTTAAATTAGACTTTATGGAAATCAACATCTAAGTGACGGATTCAGAACAGTGCCTCATTAACTTTTCTCTTTAGATCTCAGTCCCACACTTAAAAATAAAGGTTTTAGTAGTTAACAGAGTTAACACAGTCTGATGCCAGGAGAATGTTTTTATTTTTATATGATACGATGCCAATACAGAATGTTTTTAAGCTCTATGGTACTTTAAAAAAAAGAAATCAAGTGGGCCTTTGCTGAAGAAGTGAACTGATCTTTGAAGGAGAGGGTTTTTAAATGAGAATATTTTTTTTCCTGTTTTTTTTTTATACAACAAGACATGCAAATTGACATCTGGATATTTTTTTCCAGCAGAGAGTTAGGGTGACCTTGACTCCGACTGTTTGTTAAGATGAACTATTGTGCCAGTGACCTTTCAGCAATTTTCAAGTGTTCAGATCAGCTAGAATATTCAAAAACAGTTAGCATCAGATTAGAGGAACAGAGTGATCCAGACGAGTGCCAGTGGCAAGTTCTGACACTAAAATGTCACAGGCCTAGGGGTACGGAAATGTGGATGGTGATGTATTTTTAGGTTTGCAGTCAGAATTAGCACTTTCCTTCAGCGAGATGTGGAAATACAGGGCCGCTGATAAGAGACTGCACTTGCTGCACTCTATGTGGGCTTTTATGTTTTATTGTCAATTATGTTTGAGGGAAAGGCAGGTATATAGTCACCTCACCATATGGCTGTCGGAAATGGAATTGCTGTGTGGATGTCACATTCACTGCCGTAACTGGATTTGTTCAGCCTAGCAGCTTGCTGAGATGCCCTCCCTTTGGCCTCATACACCTCTTAAAGAGAGTCAGAATCCATGTGAATGTTTGGCTGAATGGATTTCAGAGGCCACTCCGCATATATCTATCTCCACAGCCCTCATATTGCCTTCATGACAGCTGCACTAAAAATGACATTACCAATTTTATCTTCATGAGACATGAAGGATAGCAATCTAATTCACCTGTATCACTGCATTGGATCATATCTGATTGTATGAAAAAATAATATTGCTGAATTTTAATGGAACAGATCAAAAATAAACTTTCTGTCATTTCCTCTAAAATTCTGTCTGTTCCTAGAAAGCTGTCATTTGACTTTAGAAGACTTAATAATATATTTTGTTATTATAAATAATATGGACTTTAATAAATATAAAGTTTTTTTTTTTTGGTTCTTGACAAATTGAGTCTATATTTTCCATACACTTTTATTGTCAGAAAGATTGTCATTTTGGTTTGGAAAAAAAAAAAAAAAAAAAAAATATATATATATATATATATATATATATATGAGTAAATAATGAAAGAATCATTTAAACATTTTAATTTGGGGCAAGATTATTGCTTCTGTAATTTATTTTTCATTTTAAGAGGCATTAACATTTTTAGTGGCTAGACATTTCTGCTAGTTTCAGTTATTCTTTTTATTTATTTATTTATGTATTTTACATTAATTGTACATAAAAAATTTTAGTATTTTCAAATTGTATTTTGGTTGTTTCAAGGAGGGAATGACTGCAGAACCATTTTTACAAAATTACTAAAGTATGTATATTTTTTTTATTGTTTTAGATTTTTAATATAAGCCTGATCATAAATATGTTAGTGTTTGATTTTTTTTTACCAAGATAATGTATATAAAAAATTATATACAGTTTCATTATATTAAGAGATATAGATTGTAGATAGCTTGTCTTATCGATATTTCGTTTTATATATATAAAAAAAAAAAAGAAGACATGGAAGTCAATACTAAATTAGTTCATACATCTTTCCATCAACATGCTCTTTCTGCTTCACTCTGTAGCTCAGTTTTCTGTTTCTCTATAGGCCACATTTCTTGTAGGCAATGCATCTTAATGATTAAGACCCTGGGTGAAACACATTTAACTTGGGAGTGAAAAGCAGCATTGCTCATGGAAAATGTACTGCCAAATAGCTTAGCCTATACAAGTAATCAGATGTTTTCAGCCCATCCATAGAAGCTTCAGTCTTCTCTTTTATTGAATTCTGTGTATTCAGTTTGACTTCAAGGACATAGGCATTCTGTATAGCATTTCTTTTACAAGACACTTCATTGATCCGCAGTTCTGTGTTTGCTATGAGCTGTAACCGGTATGGCTTGGCACTGGCAGTGTCTTGCAGTACAACTTCCAGAAGCATCTTTAGTTATTATTATTATTTCATTTCTAATTCTTCACAATCTTTTAAGAGGTATATGCATTTGTGTTTTTGCATGTATGTGCACCAAATCAGCATGTATTTGTGCATGTATGTGTGATGAATGTTATCTGTTTATTTAAATTTTGCATTAAACTGCAAACTATTGTCTAAAGAAAATGTGATGCAACCCAGAAATCATCTCCATGTTGCTAAGATGCTCTGGTGGTTTGCCAAATCTCTGTGATATTCTGGTCTCTAGAAATGCCTCTGGTCTGTGAAATTTTTGGCTTGTTTTATGGTCTGCCAGGTATGTTAAGCCTGAGGTATATTAAAACTAACCATTAACAATAGTGAATTTTGTTGGTGTGTTTCTACAGAAGGAGGTTTGATACTATTTATTTCTTCTATTTTTATTTTACACTGTAAAAATTATTATTATTTTTTTAAAGATTTTTGGATTATGTTTTACAAGATATTATTTCAGTTTTTCTACTTTATATTTTTATGTTTAATTGAATGTGCTACTTGATGTTTCTTTGTAATTAATTGCTAAATCTGCTAGCAATTTTCTGATTGATTGACTGATTTCTTCAGTTTAGTTGTTTATTTTAAATAATTTTATGTGGTAGTAAAATAAAATGAATAATTAAATGTATTACTGTAATTAGAATCAACTTTGAGAATAATAGGAAAATGAATATTATATAATAGAAAATAAATATTACATAAAATATGGATGCATTGCAGTAAAAATAAACATTAATTTAATTTAAAATCATGTCACAATGCAAAAGGTTCTTTAAACAGGCTTAATTTTTTATGGAAAATATATTTTGTTATTACGTTTTATTTTGATTTTTGGAGTGAAATATGATCCAAGCATGTTTTTGACATGTTTCACCCAGATGCTGGTATGTGCGTGAGCAGTGGATCAAGTGAGAGAGAGACTTATTGTGTATGTGAGTGAAGAGTGTGATTTAGTCTGAGTAACTGGTCCAAGTCATGTAATCTTGCCCTGTGTGTATTTGTGAGTCTTTGTGAGTGTGTATGTGCAGTACACAGTTGAAGAGGGCTTAACAGATTGCTTGCCCATTGAGGTCTGACCTTTACTGTCAGTAGAACACTATAAACCCCAGCGCTGTACCCTACAGTCAGGAAGAATACTAACTAGGCCAAGGCCAGCTGTGCTTGCCATATCTTTTTGCCCAAGGTGGGTATGTGAATCTGAAGATTTCACAGCCACGTCAATGTAATGTGGAGAATTTGAAGGGCCTTTGAACTGCCCCGAAGGATTACCTCCTGACAAAATAAAATCTAGTTTTCATCACACAGGGAAGATGGATCAGAGCACTGAGACAGAAAGTATGGACTGGAACTGATCACTAAAAAATCCCAAAACAATGGAAAATACAAACTGGCTTGGGAAAACATAAGTTCTGATTAAGAATGGTTCAGAAAGGTTGACTAGTTGGTTAGTGAGACAAAATGAAAGAGTAACACATTTTGATGTAACACTTTATTTTACAGTGTCCTGGTTACAGCTTACTTACTGTATCAATTATAGTAAAAGTATGCATAATTGCATGCAACTAACCCTAAACCAAACCATATGAGGGGCCGTGCAAGACTTAATTCATTCTGGCACTCTTACACGCTTACATTCTCCTTTCACATACATATATTCTTGCTTTCACACACTTACATTCTCCTTTCAGATACATATATTTTTTCTTTCACACACTTTCATTCTTCTTACACATGCATACATTTCTACTCTTACACACACTTACATTCTCCTTTCATATGCATATATTTTTGCTTTCACGCACACATACATTCTCCTTACAAATACATATATTTTTGCTTTCAAACTCATACATTCTCCTTTCACATACATATACACACATACATATATAGATGTATGTAAAAGAAGAATGTATGTATGTGCAAGAGAGAGAGTATAGTGGAAGCGGAAGGCGTTTAGTTGAAACGGAAGGCAGGTTAGGCGCGATCAGGCTCACCGTGACAGGTCTTGATCAGCATGGCTGAGGTAGATGAGGAAGCCACAGATGTATTTCAGCAAGCTATCTGGGTTTTAAAAAATAAATAAATATTATTATTGTGAAAAGGTTACATGGCCTCGTCCTTTGAGCAAGTTGTGATTGAGGACGCGAGCTCAGCCTCAGTCGTGTTGCCAGATAGATGTATTATAAGCGTCCAAGGTTTTTTTTTAATTTAGGAAGTGAATAAAGTGGGAGGTTGCAAGTTAGGGACAGCGATATCTTTATATTATTTAAACTCAAGACTCATTGCGTTTATTTATTTTTAGATTTTCATTTACTTATTTAATTATTTTTTTTTCAATAACTCAGTGCTAGATTAGTGATCTATAAGCGCCACCTGTTGTCAGAGATTGAATTAGCATTTTCATCAGAATCAGAAAGAGCTTTATTGCCAAGTGTTTACACACAGAAGAAATTTCGTCAGGAGCTTCCAGTACAGAAATTACAAACATAGTGCAGATACACATATAATTAAGGAAATAAAACTAATAATAATAATGAAAAATTAATTCAGCCAATCTGATGTTTTTGTTTTGTGCACTTGCTTCATGTTGCATATATTTTTTTGTTTGTTTGTTTGTTTGCTCAAGGTTAGTTTGGCCAGTAACAGAGCAAAATAAACATTTAATAAATGTAAAAAATAAAAAAAAAGAACTAAATAAATTGGCAACGAGAATGGGAATCGGCTCATTTGATTGTAAAATAAATAAAATCCTGATCAGTGCATCCTTGACTGGAATAGTTAGGACTACCTGAAAGACCTGAAAAAGCATGGTTTATTTCAGTTTTATCTTTGAACTATTGTACCTATTTGTGCAAAGTGGTTATTATTTATTACAATACAATGTTACAGTCAACAATGAAAACAATTAGTCTTATTGATTGATTGATTGATTGTGGCAAGTCCTGTAAAAATTTTGCCAGGGCAAGTAAAGAAAAAATTAAACCACTGGCCGAACCGGACCAGTAGAAAATGTCTTTAGCATTAAGCCCTGTTAATATGATCAAAATCAGTGTCTTAGAACTTGTACACAGATCTGTAGAACACGTAGGTTACATAATGATTTGTTAAAAATAAAAACTTAAAATATGTACTTGAAAAGAAAACAGGATGACTTAGCAAATAGCATAACTGTAAAATTGTGAGGAAGAGCTGAGCAGGTCTTGCTCATGTATTTCCTGGTCTGAGAGTGACTTCCTGCTTACAGGAAGTAATGGATACCAAAAAAAGTAGAAATATATATATATGTAAAAGGAGAATGCATGTGTGTGAAAGCAAAAAAAAAATTATGTATGTGTAAGGAGAATTTATGTGTGTAAAGCAAGAATATATGTATTTGAAAGGAGAATGTAAGTGTGTGAGAGTAGAAATGTATGTATGTGTAAGGAGAGTGTATGTGTGTAAGAGTAAAATGTATGTATGTGAATGGAGAATGTATGTGTGTGAGAGTGCCAGAATGAATTATGGCTTGTATGGCCTCCCATAAAACCATAACCCTTTCGCATGTAAATGTTGTTAGTTAATATTACTCAATAATTAAACTTACACACTGTAAGAAGGGCACCTTAAAATAAAGTGTAACCCATTTGACTTCTGTAATTTTATAGAATATTTCTATATACAGGAAAAAATTATGATTATAGTTTTTAACATAAATATTTGTCAGTTTTACATTGAAAGGCTGCGCTTAGCAAATATCTATTATAAATCTGTGTGTATATATTAATTATAATTATACTTAAATATAATATTACCATATATATTACCAGTATATACCATATAATTATATCAGTATATAATAAAATAAATGTACTAAAAAAGAATTAATAACATTTATGCGTGTGTGTGTGTGTGTGTGTGTGTGTGTGTGTGTGTGTGTGACACTGGACCACAAAAGCAGTCTTAAGTGTCAATTTTTTTACATTAAGCTTGTATGCTTTATTAGGATAGGACAATATTTGGTATGATAGGATAACAATTTGAAAATCTGGATTCTGAGGGTGCAAAAAAAATGTCTTTCATATATATAATTTGTATTGCATTAAATATTATGAAAAAATATTATGTTTAAAATAAATGTGTTTATATGCTTTTATTTTAAACTTAATTTTTCTAGATTAGATAGATTTAAATAGAAATACATTAATTTCAATAAGAAATTATATATATATATATATATATATATATATATATATATATATATAGTACAGACCAAAGTTTGGACACACCTTCTCATTCAAAGAGTTTTCTTTATTTTCATGACTTTGAAAATTGTAAATTCACACTGAAGGCATCAAAACTATGAATTAACACATGTGGAATTATATATGGAATTATATACATAACAAAAAAGTGTGAAACAACTGAAAATATGTCATATTCTAGGTTCTTCAAAGTAGCCACCTTTTGCTTTGATTACTGCTTCGCTCTTGGCTTTCTCTTGATGAGCTTCAAGAGGTAGTCACCTGAAATGGTCTTCCAACAGTCTTGAAGGAGTTCCCCGAGAGATGCTTAGCACTTGTTGGCCCTTTTGCCTTCTGTCTGCGGTCCAGCTCACCCCTAAACCATCTCGATTGGGTTCAGGTCCGGTGACTGTGGAGGCCAGGTCATCTGGCGCAGCACCCCATCACTCTCCTTCTTGCTCAAATAGCCCTTGATGCCTTCAGTGTGACTCTACAATTTTCATAGTCATGAAAATAAAGAAAACTCTTTGAATGAGAAGGTGTGTCCATACTTTTGGTCTGTACTGTATATATATATATATATATATATATATATATATATAATTGTATATAACACACACTCACACACACGCACACACACACACCCATAAATGTTATTCATTCTTTTTTTAATACATTTATATACAGTTATATATATATATAATTTTTTCTTTTTTATTTCTTTAGTTATTTATATTTATATCTGAGAGAAATGAATCTGATTGTTGACTAATCATGCAGATATGCCAACAGTACTGCTATTTTGAATAAAGATGTAATGAAAACAGGAAATGAGTGCAACGAGAGGGGAAAATGACAGCATACAGTACCAGCATCCCAACCACCATGCATTGTGAATAACAAGGCATATTGAATCATACATTAGAGTGTTAGAACATACACATCTGTATGAATGTTATTTTCATGTCACTGTATTTTATTATTGTTTTGGTGGTCTCAGCCATCTGTTGTCAGTGCTGACAAGTTCAGATTGCGTCTGTCACACTGCAGGCTGTTTGAGGACCAAATCGTTTCCCTATCTCAAAGCGCTATGAGGTTAAAGTGCTGTTTAGAGTACTGGCTGTCCTCAGTTTGCCCCCTGTACAGCAGCAGCAGCAGCAGCAACCGTTTAGTTAAAGTCACAGCTTTTTAAAATCTGCCAGGCTGCACAGTGTGTATGAACATTAAAGTATCTCACTGCTTAGAGAATCAAGATGGTGAATGTGCGTGCTTTTGTGTACCAGAACTATTCCTTTAAGGAATTTGCTCAGCCAGTGGTCAGTGTCGGGTTGGATTCAGCTTTTTTTAATTCGAAGCTCAATGCTCTGTTAAGCTGCGAAAAACCTGCTTTTACTCTAGGATATTACATTGGACATGATATAAAAGTAAACTAAAAATACCATCAAAATCAAAGCCATACATTTCCACTGGGCTTCATCATTGATTTTTCCATGCCACTTGCTATCTCAGCAAATCCTCAATGGTTTGCAATGCAAATGCTGAGACAACTGTGTGTACATCATCTAAACCTCGCCAAAGTATTACTCACCGGTATTACAAAGTCTGTTTGTTTTGTGCTGGGTATCAGTGCTCCACTGGAGTTCCCTGCATGTGAAGCCTTTAGTGCATTTTTGCAAGGTTCAAAGACTTCCAGAAATTATGGATGTAAATGGAACAACACAAATGTGACATGAAGAGAATCATACACAAGCCTCCCTCCCACTGCGAGAATCACTGTGCAGCGTGACTGTCTTTTATGTCGAATTGTAAATAAATCAGTCAGCCTTGCTTTCAGAAGTTGTTTAATGAATACAGATTAGGTGTGGAGGGACTTTCAGATAACTGTTATTAATGCTCTGACACTGTTAAATATAGCTAAGCTTTACGGTAACAGCATCTATCCATCCATGAATATACATCTTAAAGTTGAATATTTTTGAATATTTTAAAAATTGAATATTATTCAATATTCAATAAGAAAATTAAAGATATGTATTTTGTTTTACCAAAAAAAAAAATGTATTAAATATTAAATCATTTTGCAAAAATTTCTAACTTCAACATTATATGTATTCAAATATAATACAGTTTACTGATGATCTCAGACTTGGTAAAAAAAATTTTAAAAAAAAAGAGCGAAAGAGAGAGTATTACTTTTCTTTTCTTTTACTTTTTTTTTTACTGAATATTGAATAATTAGTTTGTGAAAATGTCCAACTTCTACATAATGTGAATTCAAAGTTACATCTCTCGGAACATTAAAAAAAAAAGATTTTGCAGTTGTATATCCTTGATATGTGGCCTTGCTTGCTTATTGTCCAAGAGTTTCCTCTCCATTCTCACGCTCTGTGAGTGAGAGTTGCTTTCAGCACTTTTCACAGCACCACACAGCTCCCACTCAAGACCTTGAGACTTTGGCTAATCAGATTCAGGTTTTAGTGAACATATCTACCTATGAAGATAATAGTGCTGTGGTGGCCTTATCTTGGATGTGTTGTCATTTGAAGGTCAGTTATATTACAGAGATCGAAAAACATTAGTTTAGAAAGAAACTTTAGACAGTTTTTACTGCATATTATTAAATAAATCCATACATTGTCCGTTATTGAAAGATTTGAGAATCTCACAAAGGCATGTTCAGGTTACAGTTCACCCCCAAATCAAAAGAAAACACAATGAAATTAATTTTTGCTGGAGAGACATATTTTTTAATGAAAATTAATTTCCCTTTCACTCCAAAATTATGTTACCTTCTGTTAGCATACTGTTATAAAAATGAGAATGCGGAGGGGGTCATGTTTTCTTTAAATTATTATAAAATATATGACTGTTGTGTGTGTGTAATTTATGCTCACCAAGGCTGCATTTATTTAATCAAAAACTTAAATATAGATCAGAAAAATTTAAATTAAAAAAGTGTTAAAGGTTGATCACAACCAAAAAAAGTGTTTTCCATTTTTAAATATTTTAAAATGTAATTTATTCCTGTGATGCAAAGCAGAATTTCCAGCATCATTACTGCAGTCTTCAGTGTCATTCAGAAATCATTCTGATATTCTGATTTGCTGCTCACATTTTTTTTTATTATCAATGTTGAAAAAAGTTGTGCTGCTTAATATTTTTGTGAAAACCATGATACAGAGGGGTTTCTTTCTTCAAGATTTTGTAACAATATGATAGCCTTTACTGTCACTTTTGATCAAATTAGTGCCCTTGCTGAATAAAAGTAAAAGTAAACTAAAGGTGTAGTTTGGGGTGAAATTATTAACTGACTTTGTGAGATTCACTCTAGTAGACTGGACCAGACAAGCCTCTGTCTAATGTCTGTCTCGTGGACCTGGTGCCCCCTGAATGAAATTCTGTGGCATTGGCGGTTGCTTGACCCTGTGGTCATGTAGTTCCCTGTCAAGGGAACTTTGAACTGCATCCTCTAGGGGTCGCTTTGGGGAACACCTCGTCGTGACCCGTGTCTGAAGCATACTTTGAAAAACGCCAACGTGTTGGCCGGCGACAGCCTCTGACGTCACTACCGGCACGACTATAAATACGCGCCCGTTGGACCCGTCACTTATCTTCTTCGTCTTCATTGACTGTTTTGTTTGAAGCGTGCATCTGAGAAACGAGCCAAAACGGTAAGAGCGATCTATCATTGTTATCATGGCATCCACTAGCAAGGCGTTTAAACAGTGTGTGCATCCGTGTCAGCGTTATCTGACACCTGATGACACACACAGTCTTTGCGTCTCTTGTTTGGGCGAAGAGCACGGGCGCGATGTCCTTGAGGGGGCAATCTGCGTGCACTGCGAGCGTTTTTCTGTGAAAAAGCTCCGCTCTCGTTTGACTCTCTTTTCGAGGAAAGAGGGACAGCCATCTGGTTCCCGCGGCTCAGGACCCGCCGTTGCCGAGGCACGGAGGAGAATGAGCTCGTGGGGATCACAGGTGGATCTCACTGAGGAGTGTAGAGGGGGACTTTTCCTTTCACACTCTTCGGCGGCAGACGAGAGTGAACTTCAGGAGGAAGATGCGTTGTCATTAACCCATTCTGATACTGAAGTTAGTGCTCTGCTGGGTTCTACCCAGAAAGAGCAGGAGATATTAAAATCGAAGAAGCTGAGGCTGAGCCTTCTCAATCCTCCTGCCCTGCGTATGGGGAGCTGTTAGAGGTTGTGGATCACTCCACGGCAAAATTAGACTTGCCATGGAAGCGTGCCAGAAAAGTGACGCCGCGAGGTCTCCTCGATGAGCGTTATTTGTCTGACCATAGCCCTCCAGCCCAGGTGAGCCTTCCATTCTTGCCTGACTTACATGCAGAAGTCGAAAAGGAATGGAAGAGGCCGTTTTCCTCTCGCATCCATCGGTTTCAGCATACGAGTTATGCTAATATCGAGGGCATGCACGAGGATTGAAGACGGGCACAGAAGGCTAGTGTCGCGGCTCGCGCTCCTCCCCCGCCTAAGGGTAGGGCCAAGAGGAATCGCAGGTCACGAAGAGGTAAGCAGGGTCTGAGGGATGTGATTCAGATGAGGCAGCGTTCTCGTCCGGATCGGAGCGATACCTAGTAGTTACTCACTTCCTTTGGATGTTTTTAACTTCTGCTTTTATCCTGCCCTGCCTAATTTTCCTGTAACCACCAGCTCTCCACCTGATCGAGGATAGGTGGAAAATTTCTCTCATAACAGTCTCCTATGCTGGACCTATGATGTTTTTGGTTGGTCCTATATTCATAGTAACCACCTTACTGATGGTCCGGACCAAAAGGGGGCGCCCCGTGAGCGGGACTCCAGTACAGGAGGGTGGGTGAGTATGTAACCCTTTCTTTATCTGCTTATGGGTGTTATATTGCTGGTGGTTATATGTCTACTAACAAACTCTGTGAGTTTCCTTTACAGTGCTCAGTTCCGGCCTCGTGCTCTGGTATTAGGTGGCCAAGATCACAGGCTTTCGGCAGGAGCCTGGCTGATCATCATAACTGGCTCAGCTCTGCAGGGAATTTCATGGATGTCCGGCCAGGTCACCCTGAGGGGACTCCTGGCCTCTTGGCGCATTTGGCGGGATGTCTGGCCAGGTCACCCTGAGGGGCCTCCTGGCCGCTTAGCGACGTCCAATGGGAAGGTGGAGGTGGTAGTTACGGAAGTCTTTCTGTATGTACTGCCTCAGGTGATGCTCCCCTTGCTTGAGGTTTGGAAAATTGGAGTTGGCCTCTCCCGTGCGATCCAACGCCTCTGCAATGCTTAGGAACCTTTCAGTACACACGCTAAGCCTGTGTACTTTCTCAAAACCACATGGTGGTCAGTGTGCACGTGAACACTTTGCGCACTGTCTAAAATCCACGTAAGTGGTAAGTGTGCATGCAAGACTCTGCGCACTTTCTGAAATCCTGTACGGTAGGGGTTACGCGCTCTGCTTCGTTCCCTTTCTTAATATGATTAGCCCTGCGTTCCTTGGGCTTCATTCAGCCAGTGTGAATTTGTTATACACCTCAAACATCACTTCCTGCAACATGAGGGGCTGTTTGGGCAATTCTCGTGGTAGTTTAGCAGCGCTCCCCTTTTTCCAAAAAAAAAAAAAAAAAAGGATCGCCTATGAGCGTGTTACTCTGAGCTCGGGGTCCCCATCTCATATGAGACTGAATGCTCGGTTTTTTCACCAGAGCGCTCCAGTACTCCATACTGTTTTTGAGATGCACGGTGAGAGCAGACATCCTGTTGAGGCAGGGGCTGAGGCTCGGGGAATGGTGCCTTCGCACCAAGGTGATGAAGCAGAGTTGGAGAGGTTGGCCGGACTTGGGTGGATCTGTGTGTGACTCGAGAGAGCATCGCACTATCCCCTCTGGCTTCCTCTGACTCATCCAGCTCCACTGGGGCTGGACGCCATGGTACAGGTGTGGCCGAGGCTTCATCTGTACATTTCTTCCTCCAATTGCTCTGCTCCCGGGCCATTCCATCTATGAGCTGCTCTATCAGAGTGCCACAAGAGCCCCTCCTTAGAACAGTATTTGTAAATCCATGCTATGGTAAGTTTGCACGTGAAGTCTTTGCACACTTTCTGAAATCCACATTGTGGTAAGTTTGCACGCTAGTACTCTGCGTTCTTTCTAAAATCCTATATGGTGAGGGCTTCGCGCGGTTGCTTCATGCCCTTTCTTGAGTCGGTTTAAGCCCCGTTCATCTTGGGCGCCACTCCACCCATGTATCCTCTGATACTAGAACAGGGCGTTGCTACTAGAGAACTGTTGAGACAGCTCTTTCGGCAAGTTTTTGCGAAAGCTAGCGGTAGCCCCTGGGTGACAGGCAAGACTTGGTAAAGAACATGCTAGGTTCTTATCCGTATCCCTTTAAAGGAATCTTTCGTGATTCCAAGCCTTCAGCTCTACCCCGGGCCGGGGCCCTACAGGTAAGTTTGGTATGCAGCTTAGGCCTTTGGCCATAAGGGATAATGTCATGGACAGCCGTCTAACCGTCCCAGGGGCGACTCCCAGTGAAATGGTAGAGTTGGTACTTAGTGTTTGCCATGGTTCTGGCCTGCACTCCCCTCAGCATGGCGGCGTGGGTATACTGTTCCCCAAAGCGACCCCTAGAGGACGCAGTTCGAAGTTCCCTTGACAGGGAACGTCTCTGGTTACGAATGTAACCATGGTTCCCTGAGAGGGAACGAGACATTGTGTCCTCTAGCTCCCTGCCATGCTTCGGACGCAAGCTTCACGAAGAATATTAGTGACGGGTCCTAGTATATACCGGCGCGTATTTATAGTCGCGCCGGTAGTGACGTCAGAGGCTGTCACCGGCCAACACGTTGGCATTTTTCAAAGTATGCTTCAGACACGGGTCACGACGAGGTGTTCCCCAAAGCGACCCCTAAAGGACGCAGTGTCTCGTTCCCTCTCAGGGAATCATGGTTACATTCGTAACCTGAGACGATTTTTTTAATCGGCCAAGCCCTAAAAGCTCTCTGGCACACATGAGACATTTTTAGCACTGGGACAGAGTGAAAATGGGGTGCTGAATTCAAGCGCACACACACACACAAACAAACCTTTCCTCATAACTACTGTAAACATTTACCCAGAGGACAAAGAAGGGTGAGCCAAGTCTAACCAGGGTAAACCCTAAAGGTCAGAGGTCTCATGGTAGTTGTATGATCAGAATTTTACCAGCCAAAAGAGAGAGATGTTAGCAGGGACGTGCGGTCAGGGTAGGCAGGGTAGGCAGTGCCTCACCAAAGGAAATGTTGACATTACATTTATTAATTCCAAGAGCTTTATTAATTCACCACATTATTAATTGCATTAATTTTATTCCAAATATTATTTTTTGTAACAAAAATTTTCAGGAATACACATAATATACTCATTTTGCCATTGTTTGCTCCTAAAAACCGTTGTTTCATGCAGGAAATTCAAAAGCCATGGCCATTGAGGCAGAGGTGAGCGGTGCCTCTTTGGTCCATAGAACGTAGTTTATGTAGATTTGCGCATGCGCAGTCAGTTCTCATGCTGTCTTGAATTATCAACATTGAGGCAGAGACCTTCCCTCACTCGTGAACAAGACCCCAAGATACTTAAACTCCTCCACTTGAGGCAGGAACTCTCCACCAACCTGAAGTGGGCAAGCCACCCTTTTCCGACTGAGGACCATGGCCTCGGATTTGGAGGTGCTGATTCTCATCCCAGCCGCTTCACACTCGGCTGCAAACCGTCCCAGTGCATGCTGAAGGTCCTGGCTTGATGAAGCCAACACGACAACATCATCCGCAAAGAGCAGAGACGAAATCGTGTTGTCACCAAACCTGACCCCCTCCGGCCCCTGGCTGCGCCTAGAAATTCTGTCCATAAAAATCATGAACAGAACCGGCGACAAAGGGCAGCCCTGCCGGAGTCCAACACGCACCGGGAACAAGTCTGACTTACTGCTGGCAATACGAACCAAGCTCCTAGGTTTACAAACCAAGGACCTTCAGCATGCACTGGGACGGTTTGCAGCCGAGTGTGAAGCGGCTGGGATGAGAATCAGCACCTCCAAATCCGAGGCCATGGTCCTCAGTCGGAAAAGGGTGGCTTGCCCACTTCAGGTTGGTGGAGAGTTCCTGCCTCAAGTGGAGGAGTTTAAGTATCTTGGGGTCTTGTTCACGAGTGAGGGAAGGATGGAACGGGAGATTGACAGACGGATCGGTGCAGCTTCTGCAGTAATGCGGTCGATGTACCGGTCTGTCGTGGTGAAGAAAGAGCTGAGCCGCAAGGCGAAGCTCTCGATTTACCGGTCAATCTACGTTCCTACTCTCACCTATGGTCATGAGCTTTGGGTCATGACCGAAAGGACAAGATCCCGGATACAGGCGGCCGAAATGAGCTTTCTCCGCAGGGTGGCTGGGCGATCCCTTAGAGATAGGGTGAGAAGCTCAGTCACCCGGGAGGAGCTCAGAGTAGAGCCGCTGCTCCTCCACATCGAGAGGGGTCAGCTGAGGTGGCTCGGGCATCTGTTCCGGATGCCTCCTGGACGCCTTCCCGGGAAGGTGTTCCGGGCGCGTCCCACTGGGAAGACCTAGGACACGCTGGAGAGACTATGTCTCCCGGCTGGCCTGGGAACGCCTCGGTGTCCCCCCAGAAGAGCTGGAGGAAGTGTCTAGGGAGAGGGAAGTCTGGGGTTCTCTGCTTAGACTGCTGCCCCCGCGACCCGGCCCCGGATAAGCGGAAGAAGATGGATGGATGGATGGAGGCAGAGACCGAGCTTGCTTCATGTCACGTGATCTACTCGCTCTCACTCAATCCGCGCGCTTCCCGAATACTAGTATACTTGCGTGTCGGTGTGTGCGCCTAGCAGTTTGTAAGAGCGAATAAGCTATTTTTGTACTTTAAAGCTGTACTGCTGAAGCAATGTTTTCTGACTGTAGCCTGGTGCGCCGTCACCAGACCAAAAGTGTGTGTGTGTGCGCGCCGCGGCTGTCTGTGCGCGTTTGCGCATTTTGATGGAGTGACTAGGCTGCCGCGCCGCCTCCTTCTCTGTGTCCCGCACAAAACATTTGTTTGTTGTATAAGTCATTAGATAGATGTGTCCATTAATTTGATTATTATATTTGATTGTGCATTAGCCTCACATGACTGACTTTGCTGAATGCAGGCAGATCTGATGATGCCTAAAATGAACTTGGGTTGCTAAATTAACTGAATGAATATATGAACATATATTCCACACATTGATAGGTCACAGCCTACCCATGACAAGATTTCACCGCACGTTACTGGATGTTAGTGTGTCAGTGTTAACTCTATTAGATCTCATATTTGGTAATATTTGCTTTGCCTTACTGTGGTATTATTGATTGTTTTCTCTTCCAAATGTTTGCCTCTCTAAACTCCTCCAAGAAGCCAGCCCTGGTTGAGAAGTGTCTGGATATGCTTGTTGTACCTGCTTTGAACAACAATGAAGAATTTCACAGCTGGTCTGCAGTAGAACCAGCCAAGACACTGTTTTATTTCCTCTCCGTGTTATAGGCAGAACATTTACTGCATGACACAAGATAAAATATAGCTACCTTTTTTACAGCTGCTAAGGCATGCCATGTTTTCATTTCATTTCTTTCCTTTCCACTTAAAATTTTTCTTTTCCCTTTTATTTAAAGTCAATGTGAAAACAAAATGGATAAGAAAGGAACATGTCCTTTTCTTCATATACATTCCTGGTCTTTTTGTGCATGATTCATCAGTTCATTTTATTTTCAAGGAAATACATAGAGAAATACATAAATTACTGATAGAATATTCTATTTTACTTGGAAATATTACAGAAGTAGATTGTTATTTTGCATTGACTTTAATGTCTGTGTACATCCACATTTTCTTTGAATATCTTATATATGCAAATATTGTCAAAACAATATTCTCTCAACGTTTGCTTTGATGTTATTGTGCAGGTCCCTCTTTTCACATAGCAGTGATATAATTTCACCACATTGATTTCTGTCATCATCTTGGTTTGAGGAGCACATCACAGAAAAGGTTTTGTAGACAATCTCTTCCTTAGATGTTTATATACAAGTCAGTGAATCCAGTCCATATTTTGTCTTTTTTTTAATCTCAGGCACTGTGCTGTGCAGTCAGCCTGGAAAAAATATGAGAATCTACTCAGCGTGCATCAGAGAACCGCAATTCAGTATAGAGCCACCTCAGTTATGATGTTTGGTTCTGATTCAATTCTGGGATGCAGATTGAATAAATACATTTCCGCAGGTTTCCTTTTAGACTTGGTGTTAGCCTTTGAAATGTCTGAAGTGGGGAATAAAACAAGCATGTAAACAGACAAAAGCTCGGTTTCAAAACCTAGTGTGCTGCCTTATTGCCTACTGTCTACATAATCAGTGGTTTGCAACAGAATGCATTGGCGCTCTGCATGACAGACTCGATTTAAATGATCTCATTGGAATTTGGCATTAACATGTTGGCAAAATATTTTAACATAAGTACATAACACATACTGTTATTTTAACTGAAGTATTTCTGTTGATGCTTTTTAGTGTGCATTAATAATCATTATTTATATTGCTATCTTGAATATCTTTTAGCTTTTTTAAAGAAATAAGTACTTTTCTTCAGCAAGGATGCATCGAATTGATCAAAAGTGACAGTAAAGACATTTATAATGTTCTAAAGGCTTCAGTTTCTAAATAAAATCTGATCACTAGAACTTTCTATTTATCAAAGATTCATAACATATCACTGATATGACACTGAAGACTGGAGAGATGATGCTGAGAATTCAGCTTTGCATCACAGGAATAAATTACATTTAGAAAAATATTAAAATAGAAAAATTTTATTAATTAATTAAATTGAAATTGTAATAATATTTCAGCCATTGAATAAAATAAAAAAAATTTGCCATTCCAAGATTATATATCACAGTTCTGATAAAAAAATTTAATAAAATAAAAACTCTTCATTACCAGTGTTTTTCAAGTGATGTAACTGTGACGTCTAAAATTGGACTATGGAGCACTCCTACAGTATAATGAATTAAAATCCTCACTAGTTTTTTGGAACAGAGCGAAGAAAAGGAAGAAAAAGCAAGAATGACAAGTGCAAAGAACATAGAATGGATATTTAATGAAATTTTCAGCATTTCAGAATCCTTCAGAATTAAAATGCTGCTACTTCAGCAAAAGAAGACATCAGCAGTTATGTGAAAGTGAGTGTGTTCATTTAACAAAGAGTTTCCTAAACACAACTGTCAGAGCACCAGAGCTGTGATTGATTCTTCTGTAAATGCTTCTGCTTTATTAAAAAAAGGCAGATTTATGTTTATTAATGTCAAAATTATTCTTATTAGGTTAGGTTAAATGGGTTTTTTTTACTGTCATTCTGTTAATGCATGTTATATTTGGATTTAAATATAGATATCTGCCATTTTCCTTTATTTATACAGCATGTTTCCTGTTATTCAAACTGTTTTGTAAAATGTGGTGGATATAATCACATTTCTGATCAGATGAGCCACATTCAAAGTCATTATACACACACACACACACACACACACACATATATATATATATATATATATATATATATATACATCATGAGCCATGCTGCACTGTTGCTTGCTGTTAATTAGATAATAACTGTATTATTTAGCAGTTATTTTTGTTAAACTACAGTGTTATTTACTGAACAATTTTAATTAATGTGCCCCTATTATGGATTTTTGAGAATGACCTTTCATGCAGTTTGTAACAGCTCTGAGTGAATGAAAACTTACGCAAAGGAGGGGTTTGGAAAAATGAATCATTGAGCAAATCATTTGGGAGTCGTTGAGCAAGTAAGATAAAAATAAATGCATATTTTAAGACAATGAAAGTGTTTTTTGACCTTGCACGCATGTCAGTCTGTTGTTGGGGACTCCCAAAGCCAAAATATGATCCTTTCATTACCCATAACAGGGTCACTTTAAAGTCCGATACATTTAATATTTATTGAATGATTTTACCAATCTGCTCTCGCCGCTGTTTTATTAAAGGAATTTAAAATTTGCTACTTTGCTCAAAAACACCCTCTACCCTGGTGCACTGTCACACATTGTTTTAAGTGGCTAATTGCTGTAAAACTGTGACCCAACGGTACAAAAGCTGTCTTTGGGGCCTTTTCAAAAGTTACTAAAATGTACCCTTTTTGGTAAACAAGGAACAGAGGTGTTTTTTTTTTCTTTGAGTTTGAATGCAGCTTGTGTCGTTTCCTAACCCTGCTTCCCGTTCTCTACAAATATAGGTAGTAGAAAGGTCAGGAAAACACTTATAGAATGAGAAAACTGAAAATTACATTTTGAAATAATTGCTTTCATAACCTGATTCTAAAAAATAATAATGATAACATAAGATGACCTTTTTGTTGATATAGAAGAGAGTGAGAGTGAAGAATGACATAGTGGGTGGAGCTTTAATTCAGCTTTTCTGATCGCCCATTTATGAGGTATCCATCAGTGGAGCGTATATATGAGGGCGATAAATCTGGCACTGGAAGGACGTGTGTGTTCTCACCCTCTGAGTGGTTTGTATTGCCTGACTGTCGGCTTGATGGATGGTCTTCCGTTCCTGCCGGCTTCGCCAGGGCTCACGGCAGCAGCAATGTCAGCATGTAGCTGGCCAACAGCAGCGCCATAAACAAATTTGATTGACGGGTCAGACACGCCCTTTCTAATGGACCTGGATAGGGATTTCAGGGACATAGACACTTGATGAGAAGAGCCAGGGCAGAAGAAGCTACACATTAATGTCACAAAACAGTGGTGCAGGCTTTAACCCCTTATTATTTCAGTCTGTTGATGTGGAGTGTTTGCGGAGTTTGACAAAGGGACAGCGCGGACTGTCACACAAACCCACTTCACTAAATACATGCGATGTGCATATTAATGGGTGCCATTGAGAATGAGATTGGCACCAAACCCTCGTTGATGGAGAGCTCTTCCAGATATCATAAATATGCAAAGATTCCCATTACTTTGCTTGGATGGGGTTTTTAATTTTGGTGGGGGTAATTTATGTATTTAGGCTTGTGAAATGAATGGAGAACGATTGGCAGGTGTCTAATAGGAGTGGGTGCAGCTCTTTGTGTTATTAGTGCATGTGAAAACAGAGGAAAAGTGACATGATGAACTGTGTTTCAGACAGCCGATGAAAGCATCCAGATTGAAATGTAAATGAAATTCGATCAGTGGTAGTGGGGCCCTTAAATTCTGACAGTCTATGGAAATGTGGGATTGTTGTTTGTGCAATAATCTAAATGCTTTTCATTTGTATTTATCGTGTCAGGTTTTAGGGCTGAGCGATACAGTACTGAATATTCACAACGAATTAGCTGTTGATTTTGTGATTGTTTTCATGTGTCAGATTTGTTTTCAGTGTCATTTGACTACTTTGGCCATCTCATTTTCAAAACTCATTTTGACAAACCAGTCAATTTTTTTGGGGTTTCAAATGAATCAAGCATTCATTGTGGCATCATTGAAATAATAATGATAAAAATACAAATAATAATTAATAATAAAAAAAAAGTGTCTGCATGGCAATTTTCATACTAAAGACATTTGATGGTAAGTAAATAGTGTTATTTAATATAATTCATTATTATATTGGTGCATATGAATAGACATTATTAAATTATATTATTTTTTTGTGTTCATCAAGTGAGAAAAACTGTAAAAGACATACATTAGTTACTTTAACAAATTAATTGTATTTATTTATTTTTATTTATTTTTGTACTTAATGGTATTTTACGCCATAACGTACCTATAGCAGAGTGAAACGTACTCGGTTACTAACGTAACCTCGGTTCCCTGAGATGAGGGAACGAGTACTGCGTAAGCTAGCTTACGCTATGGGAAAAGGTCCCCTTTTCTCGAGAATATGAAGCCAAAAATTATCCTTAATTTTTAATAATGTAAAACGCAGTGCTGCAGCACAGCAGACCTAAGCGAAGCGGCTTGCGCGCTTATTGGCTGTGCTGTGGCAACTGCAGCAACCTATGGTAAGGCGGCGGAGAGGAACGAACCAATGGGGGCGCTTCGCGCCCATTGGACGTCAGAGCGCGCCAAAATAGGCGTGGCTGGAACTATATAAGCCGCCGCTTTGCCATAGGGATCAGGTTTTAAATCGACTGAAGCGATCACCCGATCCGAGCACATAGCACGGCAGGTTACGCAGTACTCGTTCCCTCATCTCAGGGATCCGAGGTTACGTTAGTAACCGAGTACGTTCCCTTTCGAGAGTACTCTCGTACTGCGTAAGCTAGCTTACGCTATGGGAACACAATGTAAAACGCCGTGCGTGCTCGGGAACTTCGACCTGTCACAGCCCGAGGCGAGAGCCCGGGGCTTTATAGCAGGAGAAATCCCAGTCCCAACAGCCAACCTTAGTGAGCTTTATATAGGGAACGAAAAAAGGGGGACGTGATAAGGCTTAGCACGTCTATATAGAAAGTACCCTGGCCTGCAGGGCAGGGACTTGCAGATTATAGAATCTAATAAATGTGGACGGAGAGGCCCAGCCTGCCGCCGCACAGATATCATCCAGTGGTATCCCGCAGGACCACGCCCATGATGAGGCCATACCTTGGGTGGAATGGGCTCTGATGCCGAACGGGCAGCGAAGGCCCTTAGATTTGTAAGCCAGCGAGATAGTGTCTACTATCCATCGCGATAGGCTTTGCTTCGTGGTGGCGAGACCTCGGGTGCGCCCACCAAAGCATATGAAGAGCTGGTCCGACCTCCTGAATGAGGCGGAGCGCGCAATATAGGTTTTGAGAGCCCTGACGGGGCAGATGAAGCTCGTGTTGCTTTCGTCGCTTTGCGAGGAAAGGGCTGACAGCGAGATGACCTGTGCTCTGAACGGTGTTGAGAGCACCTTGGGGACATAGCCGTGTCTTGGTCTGAGAATGACTCTGGAGTCATTAGGCCCAAATTCGAGACAGTCAGCGCTTACAGATAGCGCATGTAAATCTCCCACTCGCTTGACTGAGGCCAGAGCCAGTAGAAAAGCGGTTTTGAACGAAAGAAGCTTCATGTCGACAGACTGAAGCGGTTCAAAAGGGGGGCACTTTAAGGCCTCTAGGACCGTAGACAGGTCCCAGGAAGGGATTGAAGGGGGTCGGGGAGGGTTCATCCGACGAGCTCCCTTAAGGAAACGAATGACCAGTTCGTTTTTTCCCAGTGATAGGCCGGCCACCGGAGCATGAGAAGCTGCAATGGCTGCCACATACACTTTGAGCGTAGACGGGGATCTGCCCGCATCTAAACGCTCCTGTAGGAAGGAGAGTATCTCCGTCACGTCACATAAGTGAGGGTCTAGGTTCCGTGTCCCGCACCAGGTGGAGAACACTGACCATTTCTGCGCGTAAAGGCGCCTGGTTGAGGGCGCTCTGGCTTCCGTAAAGGTCTTTAACACTCCCTCAGGGAGGTTCCCGGGTACCCGTTGAGGGGCCATACATGAAGGGCCCAAAGTTCGGGGTGGGGATGCCAGAGCGCGCCCTTCAGCTGCGTGAGGAGATCTTTCCGTAGCGGTATTGGCCATGGGGCTGTACTGGACAGCTGCATCAGCTCGGAGAACCAAGGTTGGGTCGTCCAGAGTGGGGCTACTAGCAGCATAGCACATCTGTTCTTCCTGACCCGATCGATGACCTGCGGTAGCATCGCGACCGGTGGGAAGGCATAAAGCGGGCGTCTGGGCCAATCGAGGGCCAGCGCGTCCCTGCTCTTTGAAAAATATATTGGGCAATGAGAGTTGTCTTCTGAGGCGAAGAGGTTGACCTCTGCCCTGCCGAAGATGCTCCACATCAACTGAACCGTTTGTGGGTGAAGAGACCACTCCCCAGGGGGAACATTCGCCCTGGAAAGCATGTCCGGGCCCCGGTTCAGGATGCCAGGTACATGCGCTGCCTTTAGCGAGCGCAGGTTGTAATGTGCCCATGTCTGAAGACGTTCGGTCAGGGTGTGCAAGGTTTTTGACCTGACACCACCCTGGCGATTTATGTAGGCCACCACTGACATGTTGTCTGATCTGACCAGAACGTGGTGGCCCTTTAAAAATGGGAGGAAAGCTTTCAGGGATAGTTCGACCGCTATCATCTCCAGACAGTTTATGTGTAACAGTCGCTCCGGGCTCGACCAGAGGCCGGAGGCAGACCTGCCCTCGTACAGGGCGCCCCAACCGAGGTTGGATGCATCTGTCGAGACTACTTTCCATTTCGAGACAGCGCCCGTGCTTACGCCTAACTGATACCAGTTGGCTATTTTCCAAGGGGCCAGAGCTGTGATGCAGCCGTGGGTCACCTTGATGCGCGCGCGGCCGGAAATCCAGGCGCGCGCTGGAACACGGTCTCTCAGCCAGCGTTGTAGTGGGCGCATGCGCAGCAGGCCCAGTTTGAGAACCGCAGAGGCTGATGCTATCAGACCTAGCATTTCTTGAAATCGTTTGAGCGGGTAAAGAGACCCGGCTTTGAGCGACACGGCTAGATGCTGAATAGTGAGAGCGCGCTGTGACGTCAGACGCGCTGTACATGTCACAGAGTCTATGTCTATCCCCAAAAAGGAAATCCTCTGGCTGGGAGACAGAGCGCTCTTGACAGTGTTGATCGTGAGACCCAGGCATTCTAAATGGCTGATGATCCAGGATCTGTGTGTCGTCAGTAGTTCCTCGGAATGGGCTAAAACTAGCCAGTCGTCGAGGTAGTTCAATACTCGCACTCCCCGCATTCTCAGGGGTGCGAGAGCGGCATCCATGCACCGTGTAAACGTACGGGGCGCTACGGAGAGGCCGAATGGAAGAACCATGTACTGATAAGTCTGCCCCTCGAAGGCGAATCTCAAGAATGGCCTGTGATGAGGTGCTATTTGAATGCGAAAGTAAGCGTCTTTCAGATCCACTGAGAAAAACCAATCCCTCGGGCGAATTTGCGCGAGTATTTGTTTGGTAGTTAACATTTTGAACGATCGCATCATAAGCGCTTTGTTCAAACGTCTGAGATCTAGGATGGGTCTGAGACCGCCATCCTTTTTTGGTACGAGGAAGTAGCGGCTGTAAAAGCCTGACTCGCGCTGCACAGGGGGGACAGTTTCTATCGCCCCTTTTGCAAGAAGGTTTATCAGTTCGGCGCGAAGGACGTGTGTCATTTCGCTTTTCACCTTCGTTTCGCGAAAGCGCGGCGGTCTGCGAGCGAACTGGAGCGAGTAACCTCGTTTTATTATATTCAAAACCCAATTTGATATGCCGGGGATGGCCTGCCATGCAGCGGCTCGTGCGGCTATGGGTTGAATGTGCTTCGGGCACTGGCCGCCTGTTATGAGGGGACCAGTAGCTCGAGTATGCTGTGCTTGGGACACTGTGGTGACAGCGCTTATTTGTAGGGTTGCGCACTGAGAAGTGGGCACGCGCGCTACATTTAGAGCACCTCCGACACGTGCGGGAAGGTGGGCATGAAAGGGGACCCGAGTGTGTTTTTGTGACACTTGGGGGAGTGTGTATACATGTAGGGGTGCGTACTGTGTAGTGGGCACACTGCCTACATAGAAAAAGCTCTTTTTGTGCTTTATTGAGGTCGCCGTGAAAGCGGCGTTTGTGTGCAGGCGTGCGTGCATTGTAACAGGCTCGTTTACTGCAGTATAGACATCTCCAACCGCCTTTAGTGAGGGGATTGGAGGAAGTATGTGAGGTTTCTTGTGTGGTGGTCCGGCCGCAGCGGGACTTAACCACGGTCTTTTCAGCACGAAGGTCAGGAGGGCTTCGGAGGCTCGGGGTTCAGCACAATCCTGGGCCGAGGTCCCCGTCTCTCTGGCGGTTTGCGGCTCGTAGAGCGAGAGCGGTGCTGGGTTTTGGTCGCTGGGCAAGACTGTAAGTCTGGCTGCGATGGCTTCGAGGTCTGAGGGGGCGGCGCATTTCTACGGCGTCCCGCAGCAGAGCTAGAGCGTTTCGGCAGGAAGTGTCTCATTGCTTCTGACGTCTTCTGAGCCTCAGTGAAGCGTTCAGCGAAACCCTTAACCAACTGGCCAAAGAGGCCGGAAGGAGAGATAGGAGAGTCAAGAAAGGCGGATTTGTCGGCGTCTTTCATCTCCGTGAGCGTGAGCCAGAGGTGTCGCTCTAAAACAGCGAGGCTTGCCATGCTTCGGCCGATCGCTTGTGCTGTGGTCTTTGTCGCACGCAGGGCTAGATCAGTAGCGCTGCGGAGATCTTTAAAATCATAGGTATCTGGGGCAGACTCGTCCAGGTTACGGAGAAGTCTGGCCTGAAAAACCTGAAGCACAGCCATGGTGTGTAGAGCCGAAGCAGCTTGACCAGCGGAGGTGTATGCTCGGCCAGCGAGAGCTGAGGTGTTGCGGCACGGTTTGGATGGATGCACGGGCTTCGACCGCCATCCTGCGGCTGAGGGCGGGCAGAGGTGTGCAGCAATTGCCTCCTCGAGAGGGGGGAGGCTCTCGTAACCGTGGTCTCGGGCGCCGTCGACAGAGGAGAGCGCTGACGAGACAGAAGTTTTCAAACGTGCGGAGAATCGTCTTCTCGTCCACGAAGAGGACAGGCGAAGGAGAGAGAGCGGGCGAGGCACGCGGGGAGTGTTCCGGCGTGAGCTCGCGTGTAGCAGTGTGCTCAGGCATTCTCTGATCGCGGCGTTTCTTACGCGGCACTTGAGAGAGAAGAGGCGGAGCGGGTGGAGCGTCGTGGCTGGTTTGAGCTAATCGAGCCCGCAGGGTCGATATAGCCATGTTGTCGCACTCAGGGCAGCCGCCCTTGGAGAGTGCATTCTCAGCATGCTCGCGGCCCAGGCAGGAGACACAGAGGATGTGGCGGTCCTTGCTGGGCAGAGGGCCTCGGCAGGAAGCGCAGGCCCGAGGCATTTGAAACAACGCCTCGAAATTTGCTCTTTTGCGAAAAAGTGTGATGCAGCGGCAAACACACTTAGCTTTTTAAAGGATATAGTCACGGCGGATGGCGCAGCAGGAAGCGAATGCTGAAGGCGGCGTCGGGATGAAGCACGAGCCGACGTCCTCAGATCTGCGTTGCAGTGCTATCCCGCTGAGAGGCTTTTCGACGGCGTGTAGAGGCTTCTCCAGAGAAGACAGCGAAGTGCAGGTGAGATCGCTGAAGGAGATGAAATCTGATCCCTATGGCAAAGCGGCGGCTTATATAGTTCCAGCCACGCCTATTTTGGCGCGCTCTGACGTCCAATGGGCGCGAAGCGCCCCCATTGGTTCGTTCCTCTCCGCCGCCTCACCATAGGTTGCTGCAGTTGCCACAGCACAGCCAATAAGCGCGCGAGCCGCTTCGCTTAGGTCTGCTGTGCTGCAGCACTGCGTTTTACATTATTAAAAATTAAGGATAATTTTTGGCTTCATATTCTCGAGAAAAGGGGACCTTTTCCCATAGCGTAAGCTAGCTTACGCAGTACGAGAGTACTCTCGAAAGGGAACTGCTGTTGTCACTAGAATATCACACTCCTCTCAGCCAATCAGATTCGAGGACCAGAAAGAACTGATGTATAAATCATTTTAATACAATTTTTGGCTGCAATGAAATGTTGGCTACTCTTCATCCTTTGAAGCCATTTAATGTATACTAAATTATAAAACATATGTATTATAATTATAAAATAAATATCTATTATTAACAAAACATGAAAAAGACGATGTTCTTTGAAGTATATCCAGGAATGGTTCATTAAAAGGGTTTAGTATTTTTGTTTCATTTAAGAGATAGTAATACTTCTGCTGCATACAATAAAGGAAGTAACAGCTCATAAACCCTGAATCATTGCTCCTTCCTGTATCTTTCCACTAGTTTCAGTACTGTTTCCATCTAATTGTTTTGTGAAGTCTTTGTTGTAAACTATGTTTGGCGTGTGATATCAGTGAGGAAACAGCAGTTTCTGCCCTGCTAAACATCCTTAGCGGTTGTTTGGGTCTGGTTGTTTGACTCTTTATAAAGAGTTACACTGGTGTTCCCCCGGAGAGGACGGGAGAGCAGGGAGACGAGAAGAATGGCTGCTTTGCAGATTGCTTTGAGAATAGATTGCCAGTTTCAAACTGCCATAGACACAATCAAAGTCTCATTGCAGCAGAGGTGATTTTCTACATCCCCTACTTGTCGCATCAATCAAAATGCTTCTAATGAAATAACACATTAATCCCTGATGCACAATGTCTGGAAACAAATGTCATATTCTTTGCATTGTAATAGCAATTACATTAAGGTCTTGTTGTTGTTTAATCTTTTAGGTCTTTGCTTATTATCTTATAGAGGTGCTTAAAATTAAAATGCCATTCAGACAACTTATTTTCTCTGTTTTCAACTGTTTTTTTTTTTTTTTTTTTGTTGGTCAGTGAACGATGTCTTTGGCCGTTGCATCATATCTTTTTCCTTGTGAGCTAGTTTTGTAACAGCAAAGCAAACTGCAAAATTCAACTTAAGACTTTTTTGTTGTGCTCTGTTTCAACGTTTTTGAATGCACAAACAGTTGATGGATCAACATCTTTTGTCCTCTCAAACAAATCATCCCTGAAATTATTGGCTGATAAAAACCTGATTGATTAATAGAACTTTTGTTTCTAAGTGAAATCACAGGAAGCTACACTGAAAAAGCAACTGGAGTAAGATTTATTTTGAAAAAAAAAATCATTCTGAAATAATACATTTCACAAATAATTACATAGAAATGGCAAGTTACTATAGAAGACGAGTTTATATCTCACAGTTTTAACTTTTCTTGCAATTCTGCAATTTTTACCGTGTACATTTCAGGGAGGGATTCTTATTGACATGTCTTTCTCTTGAAGTGTCCTTTCTTTATCACTCTCCAATTATCAACCTTCCGCATTTTTCTTTCCCGCTCTTACCTTTCTTAAAAGTGCTCTTGATTGTTGTGCCAATTAGTTTGAAATGGTAAGACCCCTCCAGCCTCCTGTAAATGATGGTAAGCAGTGCCAGAGCTCTCTGCAGGCCTAATTAATCTATCCCTGATGCAGGTAGGAGTAAATTATCACAGGAGGACATAGTATCTTGGGGGGTGGACACACTCCTGTGTTCTGTATAACAGCGCGTGTGTATCCGTGTTGAGGTTGGGGTCATTGCCAGTTCTCCTCCTCTATTTCCAGAGACCTCAAAAGGTGGTTTGATCTCTGCTAACAAGTAGCTAGAGACCGAAGAACCATTGATTCCTGGCATGATCAATTCAAGAGTCTGCTCTCTTGACTTCTCTACTCCCCTGAGAGACAGTTGGCAGGTTAAATCAGACTCTTCGTTTTACATTTTCACCTGGATATGTCAACAATTTAAACTTTATTTAATTAATATTTCCATTAAAAATAAAAAATAAAATAAAAATTAAAAATATGTATGTAATATAATTATATATGTATATAATATAATTATTTATTTATTTATTTATTTTCCACTAATACCATTGCTTTTATTTTATTGTACAACACTTTGGCTGAATGTCTGTTGTATTTGAATGTATTTTAAAAATAGACTTGACTAGATAGATATTTATATTTTACACACATTTTTTTTTTATTGTTTATTGCTATTATATATATATATATTTTTTTTTTTTTTAATAATGTATTTTTTAAATACAATTAAAATTTTCTTAAAATCTTAAGATTTCTCATAGCACAAGGGTTACCATGTAGACAGGATTTCATGGCTGGCCCTAAGTTGAAGGGCATGGAGAGGAGGAGAATGTGGTAGGAGGGGGATGTTATTTGCCCGATCTGACCACATGCCATATATCCTGGAAGGTCCTGCTGCATTAGCATTGGCTTACCCTGAGCGCTGCTGTACAGTGCAGCAGGATCCGCTCCTGACTAATGAATACCACAGGGTGTTTCTTAGCCCCTCAGTCTCATGCATCTGTTTGTAGAGTGAATGTTGGCCTAATGTTCAACATGCAGAAGGCACATTCTGCCTCTAAAGATGTCTACATCTCAGCCCACTCAGTCCTGGACAGATCTGAGATCACACAGCTAAATAGGAAACATTTGGTATAACATTTGGTTTCAGTGACTAAAATAGAATTTTACATTTTATAAAGAAAATCTGAGTGGTGGAAAATTTCACTATAAGTTTTTTTGTGTAATGGGAGATTGCTAGGGTGTTGCTATGAGAAAAAAAAGTAAAATTTGTGAGATATACATTTCAGAATTGTGAGAAACAAACTCAGAATTAGACATAAATTCAAAATTCGCATTTTATTTCTCTGATTTGCAAGTTTACATCTCACGATTCTTTATATTTTGTTATATTTATATTACAAAAAGTAATATAAAGTTATATTTTGAAGTTCTGACTTTTTTCTCATAATTGTGATTATATAAATAAGAACTGTGATGTATTAACGTGAAATTCTGTGAAAAAAGTCAGAATTGTGACATTAAACTTAGAATTATTCATTTTTTTATACAAATTCTGAAATGTACATCTCATAATTCTGACTTTTTTCTCAGAATTGTCATTTATATTATCAAAAAAAGTCAGAATTGTGAGTTAAAATGTCAATTACCTTTTTAAAACAAACTTACATAGAAAACAGTCCTTTTAAACTGTAATAATATTTTACCATATTACTGTATTTTTGATGAAAATACTGCAACTATCACTGTATTTGCAGTGAAAATTTGTGCATCACATTTTTTTTCGAATCAACAGCAGTGTCAGTGCAGCAAACCGTCGGGAATTCATCAGAAAATTGCTGCAGGTTGCATGAGTTGGTGCTGTACTGCAAATCTATAATGTAAAGCATGAACAGAGCAGTTCCCTCGGATGCCCTGTTGTTCCTCAACATCTTCTGCCAGCATTTCGAGAACCTCACAGACTGCTGGCTGTCAGCCTTTGATTTGGAAAAACTGTAGCTATTGCCCAGAACACTTGATACGGAATACCACTATAAATGATTGATTCTTGAATCAAGGAAAAAATAATGTTGACTATTGCAATTAGTCAATATTTTTTTCCATTCTGTAAGGTTACATACTAGGAAAATGATTGCCTTGCTTGACATTAACTTATATAATTATTAGATACTGAATTAGTGCATTGATTGCCATGTAGAGGAGGACCAGGGTGGTTTTATTAAAAATAGCCGAGGATCACCTTCCTTTTTTGCCATTCGGCTCCATTTTATGTTTGATCACATGCAACTGTAAGGTAAAATACAATGTGCCCTAAGTTTTAAAGTTGAAATATGGATTTAATATGGTGAAAAACTTTTCTGTGTTAATTATTAAATGTGTTTAGATTCATTTACATACTGCTGAGGTCAAGTAGTGACTAGGGAAGGTGCAGATACAGAGTTTGATAGTTTAACACATCAAACAGCTCATTAAGATTCTGCAAAGAATCACAGGTGTACATAAACATGTGATATGAATAAGGGACTTATGTCCCTCCAAGGACCAAAAATGTGGTTCATATTCAAAAACATGCTTTGAATATAAATTCAAAACTGTTATCAAGTTAAATAGGAAGGTAATGGTTAACTGTGAGTGGACCTAAAGTGTGATTTTTCTGTTTAACAAACGTATGATTTCAACCCATTTTCTTGTCACAATCCCACAAAACATTTGCATGATCCCAACACCGGTTCCACTTCAGAGATGAACCTATTTGATTTGTTTTGTCATCGGATCCCTGTCCGTGCATAATTATCAGAATGTCTCAGACATCGCTGCCCTTTCAATGTCATCGCACATCGATTCACGTTCCGGCGCCGTGGGTTCATCAGACTCTGATATGCTGTGATTAAGATAATTAATCTGAAATAAGGATCTTCATCTGGATTAGGCGAGAAGTAATTATAGCAATGATTTGGAAGCTATCAGAATGACCGCGCCATTATGGCCGTATGGCACCGCAACCAAATCAACGCAGTGTTGCAATCAGACACGCTTCACTTGAACCATTTCTATTGCTCCTCCTCTCTAAACAACCGCCGCAGCTTTTGCTCTGTGTATTATGTATACCCTGTTATTTCATATTGCGGGTGGATCAGAGTTCAAACAGAGAGAAAGATAATTGAGTGGATAATCATTCATGTGGTTTTGCACCCGAATTTAGCCATGAACTTTTGAAGCAAGGATTCTGATGCACTGACTCTGAATTATTGTGAGCAAATGTGGTGCATTTTAAAATCGTAGCTAAACAATATGGATTTCCTTTTGTGATTAAGCAAGGTCAGTGTATTGACAGAGGTGATTAGTGAGTTCATTGAGCCCTCCGATCATCATGTTTGCTCTAATTGATTACTTCTGATGCTGTGAGTGTTAATAACACTGACTAATGCCAAAGCTTAAGGGTAATTGTAATTATGTTTTTACCGTATTAAAGAACATCTGCATTCAACATGTGTCGAAAAGAGAGTGCAAACGTAATTTTTTTTTCATTCTGATCTGTTGTGATCTAAACTGTCTGTGAGGCAAAACATTTTCTTTAAATTAGTAATGAATTAATAGAGTCTGTACTTGAACAATCACCATCTGCAGTGCCATAAACCATAAACCACACACAAGGAGGAAATTTATATCACACATCTACATTTAACCATTTAACATGCCAAATGCTAAGACATTTTATCATTAATTTTTATCAGCACTCAACACTTAACACTCACTTTTATTTTAATTTATTTTCCTTGAAAGTAGGGAGTCTGTAGGGCTGATACAGTAGACTATATTTTTTACAAAAACATACATTTTTATATTACGTTTCCATTTTAATGAATTTGAAGTGAAAAAAAAAAATATATATATATATATTGGGGTGATATAATTTCTGTATTCATCCACACTTTCCATTTAAATCTTAAGTTTAAATCTTAATCATATAGTGCATTTACACTTTTCTAAAAATGCCATGGTGTGAAAATTCTTCTAACAATTCTTCTATGAATACTCAACTCATAAAAGTTTAGTTTGGATCCAAAAAAATTTTTTTCCAGAAGCCCATAACGCCATGGCAGTTCTTTGTTGTGTGTCTTTCCTCAGCTTTTTACTTTCTTGTTGGGACTGTATATTTCTGTATATTTTTGTTGGGACTGTATAAATCACAGTTCTTTGTTAATGTGGGTTAAAGTTTCTTTTCATTCTTCTGAGGCTCAGGAGCGCAGAGACAGAGCAAACATTTCTTTGTACCTCTCCTCTTCTTACTTCCTCGTACCTTATGTCTCTCCTGCTCTTTGTCTCCTCCCTGCCTGCTCCCTCTTCCTCCTTCTCCCAGAGCAATGTCTTTTAAGTATTTTGCCGTCTTCTCTTCTCTCCTCTCTTCGGGTCACAGACATCAAAGAGAAGTGCGCAGAATGCTTTATTCTGACAACAGCCCGAGAGAGTATCTGACTGTGAAGGCAGCGGCGGTGACCCAGGAGAGGAGGGATGAATTAAAGACGTTTATTGTAAGCAAAAAATAGGATACAGTTTAATTTAACGGTCCATTAACAATCTATTAATTTAATAAATATGCGAGTGTGTGATTAAATGAAGAGGTGGTATTGTGACGGCAGTGATTGAGATCTGAAATGCATTTTGTATGCATGTCTGGGATCTTGTAATTTATTGCCGTGATGGGTCTGAGCAAGGTGGTGTGACAGTTGTCAATCAAACAGACAAAAGTACACTCAATGTTGTCAGTCAGTGTTGTCACTCAGATCACATAATTCTGGGTGGTCCTTCTGCTGGTCCTGTTGAGATGAATGCGAATGCTCATGGAATGCTTTTTTGAGGTATCATACACCTTCTTGTTTTAACAAGCTCAAATTTTGGTATACGTAGATCACCCAATAATGAATATACTGTAATTTACACACCCTAAACCTGTATGAATTTCTAGTACCTGTAGAATATAGTTTGAAGAATGCTGGTAACCAATTGGTTTTGGTTCCTATTGACTTCTATTGTATTTTTTTCCTCATACAATGGAAATCATTAGGAAACTTAACTGTCTGGTAACCAACATTCTTCTGATTATCTTCCTTTATTTTTCACTGATGAAAGAAGCAACAACATTTGAGTGAGTATATGATGACATAATGTATATTTTGGGGTAAATTATCCCTTTAAGCAACCTGTAATCTCAGGTGTTACTCCCTTTTCTCTCTCTCTCTCTCTCTCTCTCTCTCTTCACATCATTTGAAGATTAAAGTTTCTGGATCATTCTGCTATGAAAGCAGATAGCTTCGCTCTGATAGATGATCCACTAAGCTGAGCAGAAACCTTGAGTGTCAGCCACAAAACCTTGAGACAGGGAGCACATAATGAACCTCACCTTCAGCAAGCCAAAGAAAGAAAGAGAGGAAAGAATGAGAAGAAAGATGAGATAAATAGACAAGGCTTAGAAGAGAGATACTGTAAGCATTAGCATTAGAATGGCTGCATCCTAATTCACATTCTTATAATTCACACCAAAAGTATGCTTCTCTCAAAGGAAAACACGTAGTTTTGAGCAGTAGTTATGGACAGGAGGGTCATAACTACATTAAATATGGATTCACCTGCAATGAGGATAAACACATGTCAGCTTTTGACAGCTCAGTCCAATAATGAATCAAGAAAAGATGTGCTCCTCTTCTGAATATGCCTACTTCCCAAATTTAAAGTATGCTACAGTGAGCTGAGGAAATTGCAGATTTCTGCAGAAATGGAATATTGGAAAAGTTGAAAAAATTTTAATAACTGCTAAGTATAAGTTCTTCGAGTACGATATAAAATGTTTCATTTTATATTATACACTGTTTGTAGTAGGTACGATTTTTTAAATGTTTTTGGCTCACAATGCTCACCATGGATGCATTGTTTGATTGAAAATACATTAATACAGTACAATTTTGTGAAATATTATTACAATTTGGTTTTATATATTTTATTATTATTATTATTAGAAATAAATGTAATGTTAAATGTTTTTGATGCTTAATATATTTGTGGAATTCTTTCAGGATGAAAGAAAGTTAAATAGAAAGAAAGTGAATAGAAAGTTATGAATAGATGAATAGAAAGTTAAAAAAACAGCATTTATTTTGAACAGAAATCTTAACATTATAAATGTCTTTACTGTCACTTTTGATCAATTTTATATATCCTTTCTGAATAAAAGTCTTAATTTCTTTGAAAAAAAAAATCTAACTGTATACTTACTAGGGCTGTACTAGAATAATCGAATATTCGAATATTCGTTCGGTGGGGTGGCATTCGATTTTCAGTTTTGAGATTCGAATATTCTTTTTTTTTTTTTTCAACACGTGACTTCCGTCGCGGACTCATTCTCACTCATGCTTGAACCGCCCGTTGGCGAACGTAGTGATTTATTTCATCTCATACTGAATAGGTACAAAATGCCCAAGACCTCAGCTGTTTGGGAGCACTTTAAATTAAGTGAGGATGACAAGACAAAGGCAGTGTGTCAAATATGCGATTTGAAACTGGCCTACCACAACAGCACCACAAGTTTGAAAAATCACCTGAGTTCTGTAAGTAGCACGCGGCAAAAAAAAAACAAACAAAAAAAAAAACTGCTTTTATGCGCTTAATTTGCTATGATAAATAGGCTAATTGCAAATACGACACTATTTAAAAACATACAGCAGCACAGGCTAATAATAATTTGTTTATAGGTACATCCACAGGTATCGCAGCCATCAACATGCTCAACAAAACCCAAAACTTCACAGCAGATCCTGCAATTCCGAAAACCGTTAACAGAGAAAAGAAAGAGAGAGATAACAGATGCCATAGTGGAGTTTGTCGCTATGGATATGAGGCCCGTTAATGTAGTTGAAGGCGAAGGCTTCAGAAAATTAATGAAGATAATGGAGCCAGACTACACTGTCCCAAACCGTTCCAGTATTTCAAACACCCTGTCTCTTAAATACAGCGATCTGCGAGGCCAAATTTATGCTCTCGTTGAAAAAGCTACGGCCTTAAGTTTCACAACGGACATCTGGACTTCCGTGAGTATGGAGGCGTATATGGCTGTCACCTGTCACTTTATAACTCAGGAGTGGGAACTCTCTGCCTTCGTTTTGGAAACCAAAGCATTTGAGTCAAGCCATACAGGAGTCAACATTGCACAACAGCTTGGAGACGCGGCAGATGCATTCGCAATTCCAAATTACAAGCGAATAGCCGTTGTTCACGACAATGCCAGCAATATGAAGCTGTGCACCGAGACGCTGAATAAAGAACCGGAGAAATGGGGAACCGTTCAAGGGGTCTGCTGCTCAGGACACACGCTGCAACTATGCATAAATGAAGCTCTGAAACTGGACCGAATCCGTCGCACAGTTTCAGCTGCCAGGAATCTCGTAGGGCACTTCAAAAAAAGTGCCAAGGCTACAGCTGCTTTGAAAGAGAAACAAACGCAGCAGAACGTTGTACAACACAAACTCATTCAAGATGTTGCTACTCGTTGGAACTCTACGTATGAAATGCTTAACCGACTGGTGGAGCAGCGATGGCCAGTGACAGCTGTTTTGTCAGATCCCAGCATCACTAAGAAAGGAAATCGCACCCTTGACTTGACAGGAGACCAGTGGAAACTGGCACAAGAGACATCAGAATTACTTGGGCCCCTGCTCACACTCACAGAACTACTATCACAGGAGGCAAACTTGTCGTTGTCGGCAACAGTGCCAATGCTCTTTAACCTGAAGAAACGCCACCTGTCACCAGAAGAGGATGACAGCCCTGCCATCAGAGAAATGAAGAATACCCTTGTCAAGGAGATCGACAGCAGATGGGAACTGTTAAATTTGGAACCCACCAGCATCTATCTCCTTTCTTCAGCACTAGACGTGAGATTTAAGCACCTTAAATTCCTTGAGGATGAGAAGAAGGACCTGGTATACATTGAGGTTAGACTTATATTTTTATTACTACTATATAATAGTAAATAATTAAAATGTATTGTGATTATGCCACTAAGATTATTGTGTGCGCTACGCATAGATTAGACTAAGAAAATGCTATTTGTTTAGGTTGTCAGACTAGCTGAACATCTGCATCAGCAACAGATCGTTCGCAAGGGAGAAGAGCTGTCAGCAAGCCACGGAGAAGAGGAGACGGATGCGCCACCACCACCCGCCAAAAAAAAACAGCAGGAGATTTCAATGCTGATGCAGGCTGATGACGAAGAGGAAGAAGAACGCGGAGACAGCGCAAAGACAGAGATGGAGCAGTATTTGAGAGATGCTACTAAATTACAGTCGGGCCCACTGGCATGGTGGAAGCAAAACAGTGACCGCTACCCTAAACTGGCATTTGCAGCCAAACACCTTCTTTGCGTTCCGGCCACTTCAACTCCATCAGAGCGCATTTTCTCAAAAGCTGGCTACATCGTCAACAAGACCCGAAGTTCCCTTTTACCAGAAAATGTGGACAAACTCATCTTCCTCGCACACAACATGAAACGAGTATAGGTAGTTTCACAATAGTTTCCAACCACTGGGTTGCGATTTATATAAGTGTTTGAAAGAGCCTAAATATTTTTGTCATTGAAATGTGAGCTGTCTAGCTAGGCTAACATTACCTTGTTCTATTTAACCTATTACAGTTTATTCTATATAAGGGAGTGAATAAAATTTATTACAATTACTTTAAATTTAAATAGCCAACCCGTTACGGTGTCAGTAATTATTACATTTACGAATAATAAATGAATGTAGTTCAACGAACTGCAGGCTAATAATAATAAATTAAAAAAAACACCGCAACATGCTTTCAATAAAAGCATCGCGCATTTTAAAGATTTAAATTAACAAAAAGTCAGAATAAGACAAAATAAATCCCTTATATAGAATAAAACTAATTGTAATAGATATTACATTTTGTGTCATTTTAAAAACAATTCATTTATTCTTATTCAACTGTTTATAAGCATGCTACCGTGTTCTTTATTTATTACAGTTCGTTGAAATCACTGTGTGTTACTAATTTAATTTCTGTTTTGGGATTCATTTGTTTTAAAGAAATGTTCGTTATTAATACCTTATTAAAGTTCTTGCTCTCAACAGACTTTGTGTTTTGTATCACTTGTGCACTGTCCGTTTTCGGAGCATAAACCTGCCCGTGTAATGCGTACCGGAAACTGTTCTATTTAAAAGATTATTAAATGTTTATTAATATTTAAAGAATGTGTGCCACCTGATCATATTGCACCAAATGCAACACTGCACTCCACTGGGTCTGCCGCAACACATTTACGATGCCGAAGAGTGAAACGTGAAGTCGTGAAAGATGATACAAATGCAAACCGACACTATTATTATATATTTAGCCCCACCCACCGAAGCTTCGAATATTCGATATTGATTGCCACCTAAGCTTCGAAGCTCAAAAAATGGCATTCGAAACAGCCCTAATACTTACTGTACTAACCACAAAATGTTGAACGGTTGTGTAATATAAAGGAATGGAATGTTGGTAAACAGTTTCTTGTCCCCATTGACTTCCATAGCATTTTTTCATACTGTGGAAGTCAGTGGCTACTAACAACTGTTTGATTACCAATATTTTTTTTTAATAGAAGAAAAAAAAAGTCATATAGGTTTGGAACAACGTGTGGGTGAGTAAATAATGACAACATTTTCATTTTTGGGGTGAAGTATCCTTTTAATGTAATTTACCCGAGTTAATTAATTTATTGTTGTTGATATTGCATAAAAAGTCAAAGAACATGCATGGTGCACACCCCATGAACAATCAAAATATACATTGCATATCAAACTGAAAACGGAAGATCAAGTTGTGTGCACTGTATTATAGGATACAGTACCCAGTGTGTACCTGGGTGTTCCATGTGTATAGAAAATGTGCATACTACATACTGCATAAACATTCTCAACATAACCTTTACGTTTGTACTGTATAGGACATGCAGTATGAGAATTGGGATGCAGCATGTGTGTTTGATAGAGTAAGAGAGAAATAAAGAAAGAAATGTGTGCTTACAAAGCATGTAGCGTCTGTAGCTAGCTGCCAATTGGAAGTAACGTACTGCCTACAAGAGCAAATTAGCCTCCGGGGAGTTCTCCACTTCAAATTGAAATTGACAGCAGGTAACACTCACAAACTCATTAAAATACCTCTGGCAGAGGCCGGCCTTATGCTGGGCCAGCGCAGGCCAGACAGTCTATGACCATGGGGGAGATAAATTAAATATTTAGTCCATGGCTGGAAATGGGGAGGAGTTCTGTTTCTTGCCTTTTGGATTACTTCGTTCCTTTAAGTTGTCCAGAGAGTTCAGAGTATTCTGGATGGTGCGACCTGCTAAGTTTAAACTCTGTGTGTTATTTATTGCCAGTAATGTTTTTATACGTTGTATAGTGCATTTAGAGGCAATGTGCTATGAAAGATCTCATTTAGAGAATGCTAACCTGATGATCTTAGTAAATTTGGCCACATATAGCATTTGTGCACTGCTTTTGAGGCATTTGGCTTGCAGAGCCTGCTATGCGAACAAGCTTTGGGCTGTTTGGATGAAAGCATGGGCCGTAGTGTTCGTCCAACCCATATGGCAACTGCTGGTCATTAGAGGTGATTTTTGTTTCTCTCTCTCAATTCATGACTAGCGGCAAAGCTTGTGGGAGCCAGCCATTTAGCATTTGCAATGTCGACTGTTGATCTTTTCTGATTCTATTTAATCCACTCGAGTCGAGCAGTGTTCGGTGTGTGGCATGCATGAAGGGAATTAGGTGTCTCTCAGGCGGGACTTCAAACTCGCTTTCTAGCACTCATCCAAAACAGTGACTGCGATAGCTTCCTTATTACACAACCTCAACTGGAATCAGTTGTTAGTGTCATGTTCTTCATGTGAAGTTTTGTTCTTCATGTGTGGAGTCTTTTTTTATTTATAATGCCTTTGACAGATTTGTACACTTCCATTTTCTGTTAAAAAAAAAAAAAAAAACATTTACTCCATGATTCACATTGTTTGTGACAGCTGTTTGTGTTTCTAATTTAACAACCCAGTGCTCTAATAAGCACAAAAATACACAGCACGAAAATATAGTATACAGTATATGGTAAAATATGCTATAATAAGAAAAAATCTGCTGTTCTTCTGTGCCATTTATGCTGTACTGGAATGTATGTGTGTTTATGTATTATTTATAGAGTCTGAAATGTATAATTTTATAATACCGTAATAGTTTCACTAATGCAAGTCTTTCGTTTTTACCTTTAAATCTGTTTTTGCTCAGATGCAAGGTTTATCATTAGTTATGAATAATCTTATATCGTTGGCCATTAAGTTAAAGTGACTCATTTTGGTTGGTTGAATGTGCTGCATTAAAAAAACTATATTGTGTGATGCTTTCTGTTACTGCGATATAAAATGAATTTGTACTGTGACATAAGATTTTAGTCATACACACCATCCACAGATATAAATAGATTTTAGCAATTCTGTTTCAGTATTGAATTAAGTAGTTTTATTTATTCTCTTCTGCTCACCAAAGCTGCATTTATTTGATCAAAAATACAGTAAATATTGTAAAATATTATTACAATTTAAAATAGCAGTTTTCTATTTTAATATATATTAAAATGTAATTTATTCTTGTGTGCGAAGCTGAATTTTCAGCATCATTACTCCAGTCTTCAGTGACACATGATCCTTCAGAAATCATTCTAATATGTTGATTTGCTGCTCCAGAAACATTTTGTATTATTATCAATGTTGAAAACATTGATATATTTTTGTGGACACAGTGATACTTTTTTCAGGATTCTTTGATGAATAGAAACTTCAAAGGGCATAATTTTGTATAGCATTGTAATGGCTTTACATTGTAATGTCTGCACCCTTGCTGAATAAAATATAAAAGTCTTACTGACCCAAACTGTCCAACAGTAGTATATAATTGATGAATGCATTTGATTTTGGCATAAAACAGATGCTTTATGATGCAGTCTCAGTGGAAAACAGCCCCTCTCACTCTTTTGAATGGTCATTCCTTCTACTTTTTCACCCATATTCCTTTACACTTTCCATTTTTTCCCTTAAATTTTGGTTCAGGCTAGCCTTTCCTTATCCTCTCCTGGTCATTCCTCGCTTTAGCCTCCAACCATCCTACATCCTCTCATATACTCTTCCCTTTTGTCCCCTCATCCGCTCATCTGTGTGTGTGGGTTAGATGTATAAGAAGGAAAAGGCCCAGGCTTGTAGAAGGAGAGGCCTAATGAAGAATGTATCGATTTCCTATAAGAAGGATTTAATCAAAGTCCCACGACACATCCACTGGGACAGAAGCCTCGCTACAGCCCCAAATTACACTTCATACACCATCTATTTTTCAGCCACGGCGATAAATGGAGGTGCCGAGCAGATAGATGAGAGTCCCTCCAGCTCGTTCATCATACCCAAACTAGAAAAGGAAAGCAAAGTGATTGAGATGGGCAGCAACAACAGCCAATGATGAATAGACCGGGAGGAGTCGACGGGGCGGGAACAGTATTCACCATTGGACGAGGGAGCTTCAATTGAATTTGGGAAGAGAAGGTTATATAATGAATGATTCATTTGATCTATAAAAAATATATGATATCAGGGAGTGCTGTGTTGTTGTTGCATAGAGCATTTATAGTTTTTTAGACAGTAAAGATAATTCAATTGACTAAAGTGTTACTATGGCTCATTACGCACTACAGCGGATGAAAAGTTTATGAGCACAACTAATCTGATGTGGATTTACATCAGCAAAATGCTGTTTATCAGCAAATACAAGGATTAGCGTTTGAATTTGAATATGCTAATTTCATCCAAACACAAATACCATAAAACAATGTCCTCTAAGTGTGATTATCCCTGATTTTGAGGAAATAAAGAAAACAAATATTATTTCAGTATGTTAGATTTTTAAGGTTGTTCTGCTTGAGAAAATATCTGGAACCATAAGCAATTACATACAGTGTTTCTGTGGGTCTTAAAAATAACTTTAAAGTCTTAACACATCCATCTACAAATTAAGGTAAATGAAGGTCTCAAATTGGAGCAGAAAGTCTCAAGTCGCAGCAATAAATGTTAAATATTTCAAAAAGTCTCTTGCAGTATTTTTTTTTGTTTTGTTGTTTAATGAAAACATCGAAACATCCTTAAATCAAGATACAGTTTCTTGAGATGAAAACTGAACACATGTCTTGTTTCCTGAAAAAACTGAATTAAACCAAACGAGTTGAACAAATTGAATTGAAGTTTTAAGATGAGTGAGAACTAACATCTGTCTATGGGGAATGAAAACTTATTTTAAAGTTGAATCAAGTTGAGTTTTCTGATCCCATTAACAGATATTTGTTGTTTTAATCATAAACTCACTTAATTTCAATCAGTTTCTCATTCATCATTTTGCTTCTCAAGTAAATGTATCTTGATTTAGGAATCTTTAGACATTTGCCTGGAAAACAAGACAATATTTATATAATTTTTAAGTCATATGTGTTTTTTTATTTGTGGAATGAATGGAAAACTAATGGAAATGTGTTAAAAGCAATATTCTCAAACTTTGAAGTGTTGAAGACATACATTTATAGATCCTATTGATGTATTATGTTCCATTGAATTTATTCCTTAAATTTTCTTTACTTGGTCTTCATAAAATAAAGAGGGAGAGAGAGAGAGAGAGAGAGAGAGAGAGAGAGAGATCAAATATATAAAATAACTAATTTTTTAAAGTGAATATGTAATCAAATGTGACCCTATTTTCTCTCTTAATGCACTTGCAGGTCTTATTGTACACAACTTGTCTTTAAATTTCCATGAAAATGTAATAACTTGAAACAAAATTTTCTCTAGCGTCATGCAGACACTATGCATGCAGAAAAAAACTTTTTTTGTCAGTAATACAGGATACGATTAAGGGAATACATTTATGGCAATAATAGCAAATAATGGTAGATCTGATAAAGAAATATTTCCATTGAGGTACACACTGATGGAAATGCTCTCAGGAATAAATTAGACCTTTTGCCTCCACATCCCGCATAAAAAGCCTCTTCAAAAGGGGTGTTTCAGTAGAGCAGACCTTCACAATCCAAAATCACAGTCAGGTTTACCTTCATTTTCATATATTCTTTTTTCACTCATAAATATGTCACATTACAAAAGCGAAATGGGTTGCAAATGCTGCTGGCTTCAAAGCATTTTTTCAATTAGAAGGTACACACATTTTAGAGACTTTTTCTCCCCTTTTTTTATCAGACTACAAATGAAGGGCTTTATATTTTTGTGTGTTACTATGGAGACCAGTTATCCTGTGCATGCTGTGCTTAAAAGACCCCCGCTGGTAAAGTATGCGGTAAATAGTTGTACAATAGTTCATCTGCATAGCTACTCCTTGATTGGAGTGGCTGCAGTGCCGTGCCACTCGGCCAAGAGAAGTGAATCTAAATTGTTTTGCCCCAGAAACATCGACTAAATCAAACCTTTATTGTTTTCTGAATATGCAGTCCCAGAAAAAGAGTGAATGTCCGCTATTTGCCTCAAGAGGTATGGAAAAAGCTAGATTTAAAGTAATCTTTTCTGAACGTGAGATTCATGCATAGAAGTCTGATTAGGAGCTCATATGAATGCTTTTGCACCTCAAACAAAACAGAATGTGTGAATGTTTTCTGATGCTATTGAAAAGTCAACTTTTGCTTGCTTTTTAATGTCATATTATTTGTTACAGCAAATTCTAATTCTAATTCAGTGATTTGAGGTGGGGGGGGGTCAGGTTGTGATGTTTTAAAATTTTATATAAAAAGTCGCTCCAAACAGCAGATGGTTTTAAATAGGCCAGTGTGCATTATTTACAATATTCTAATCCAACAGAATAATAAACACCTTTAGAAGAAAAAAAATGGGCAACACAGCTTGTAGATACTTTCTCAGAATGTGTATTTGTTTGTTATAAACCATTCCTGCATCTAATTTGTGTATTTTCTCCCTCTGCATTAACCCACACTTGGATTGTCACATCCTGACAAATGGTCCAGCCGTCAACACATGCTATATATAGTGGTCTGCTGGGTGGTCTTTAAAATGCTGCTCTTTTAGTCTCTCTGGCAGTAAAGTGAATTGCATGAGCTCAGGTGAATGTTACTGTAGCTTGTCAGATAGAATCGCTGTGCTGGTCTCAAGTGCTCTAGTGAATAGTATTGTGTGCTGATGCAGTAGTCAAGTCAGTGCTTTCTGCTTGGGTCATCCTTAATTCTCCGACCTGATGTATACTCTAAAGATTATGAGATGTCTGGTCAGTTCAACGGTTGCTCTGGAGAGGTCCCTCTACTAAGTCCATTTACTAGCTTCAGCTTTAATATTAAATTAATCTTAAATTAATGCATTGTTTGAATGGACTGAATATATTTACACTATGTTCAAACATTTGGGATCACTAAGAACTTTATATTTTGCAAGGATGCGTTAAAATGATCCGAAATGACAGTGAAGATTTTAACATTGCTACAAAACATCAAAATAAATGCTATTCTTTTGAACTTGCTCATCAGATAATAATAAAAAAAACACTTATAATATTAAGTAGCATAACATTTTCAACGTTGATAATAGTAATAAATGTTTCTCAGCAAATCAGCATACTAGAATGATTTCTGAAGGATCATGTGACACTGAAGACTGGAGTAATTATGCTGAAAATTCAGCTTTGCATCACAGGAATAAATTATTAAATGCATAATTAAATGCATAAATCTGCTGAAAGCACTTTCTGTACATTTCTTTTTTTTTTTTTTAAAGTGGAAAAATGTAAAAACAAGTCAAACAGATGGTCCCTCTCCAAATGACGTCACTGGCAGAGAGCCGGTGTATTAAAAAAAATGCTTACAGCATCTTGAAGTCTAATTCATGCACAATATATGCACTTTTATATCAGTTGAGTATGAAAGTGTCTGCCAAGACCTACCTAAAATATGGTTTGAAAACATGTCAAACACTAAAAAGTGCTTAAGTGCATTCACCAGCATAAACAACTAAACTAACCATATTTAAAGTATGCAACAAGATTTTTAGCCTACATCTTCTGAAGAAAATATGCTTGCTTGTGCAAAAGCCACCACTACATCGCTAACGTTTTTTGGGTGGTTGCCAAGGCATTTCTGTATGGTTGCAATTGTATTCGGAGAGTTGTGTGGTTACTTTCCGATTCAAGTCCATAGCATTTATGTTAATGCATTTGGGAGACAATTTTATCCGAAGTGACTTACATTGCATTCAAGTTTTACTTTTTTTCCATGCATGCATTCCCTGGGAATCAAACCCATAACATTGCCATTGCTAGTGCCATGGCTGTGCTGTTTGAGCTACAGGAAGGCACAAATGGTGCAGGAAAAATTATGCACTTAAGTTTAGCATTTTTCAAAGCCCCTAACCCTGATTATGAGTAATATTATACAATATAGCAAGTGCCTTGTCATGCATCACCAATTATGATACTCTGCTTTGTTACAAAAGCGCACAGCTTTTCTAGTAAATAAAACAAGCAAAAAAGTCTCTATTCTTACCGAGACACAATGTTAAGCATATTTATGACTATGCCATGTCACTTTAAAATAAAAGGCGGAGATTTAACATGGTGTGACGAGTGGGGCGGGGCCGAGGGACATGGGAGCGAGGCCGGGGGAGTGATTGGAGATGAACTACACCTGTTCGTCCCACCGGTCTCGAGGCCCATGGAGGAGATGGAAGGATATAAAACTGGAGCGACGACAGTGAAGGACGAGAGAGGACCAGGCCTGGTCCTCTCTCGTCCTTCACTGTCGTCGCTCCAGTTTTATATCCTTCCATCTCCTCTGTGGGACTCAAGACCGGTGGTGGGTCGCAGGTGTAGCGGATTTCCCAATCACTCCACCGGCCTCACTCGTGTTCCCACATCCCTCGGCCTCGCCCCACTCGTCACACATGGCTTCTTGTTGCTTTGGGCAATTTTGCTGTAGGCTAATTTGTTTCAAATCTGCAGAGTGAACATGAGGCTAATGGAATTGGTTGTATTTGTCTTATTATGTACAGTTTGAAGCACTTCTCTTGTTATAAAATACGCATGCATACAGAATGAGAGGGGGAAGGAGTTTTCTCAACATTAAATCAGCATTAACTCTTATAAACCAAGGACCAGCCTTGGTAACTTGGATAAAAAGTGCCAGAGGGCCCAAATCTTCCCTGGCGTCTTAGTGATGGTGTGCCCTCTGGCCTAGCTAGTCTACAAAGGCCACAGAAGTGCTGCTGCTTTGTTGATTTAGTAGTGTTCAGCTGAGGATGAGGAAAGTCAGACTTCCCAAAGGAACAGCCTGCGGAGTCCTAAAGCCCAATAATTTTATGATATATCCGGTTGGAAGAGCAACAGCAAGACTTTATCAGCAATACCAGATGTAGCCTGGAGCCATTTAGAGCTGTCTCGGGGAAAAGGTCTTCTCTGTCTCTGGGCAAACTTGGATGAGTTTATGTAAAATAGGAGTCTTTTTAGTAATATTTTTGTATGTGCTTTGGTTTGATACAGTATACGTTTTACATTATCCATGGGGGGTGAAAAGTGTCTGCTTTTACATTTTTAATTTTGAAAGTCTTTTTTTCTCCATTTGACCACTTTTACCTTCTTTCAGAGATTCCTTATTTTGACTGTTTGTATAGTCTCTTGTGGCATGTTTGGAGTGTGTTTGTATTGATCAGATCATGGAGCTCTTTTCATCTTTTCATTGTCAGAGCAAAAAATAAAGAAAGTAATTGGAAATATTTTCCCTAAATTGTACATAAGTTACCCAATATTAACTTGTTGTTTGTTAAACTGTTGTATAAAAGTGTCATTACTCTCGCAAAAACGGCCTGAATATCAACACTCGCTATCAGTGTGAAATATTGTGCAATTACAAATATATAAAATACATTGTGTTAAAAAATTAAAACTTGTCATATTAAAATAATGATTTTTAAGATAATAACATACACAGCTAAAGACATCAACAAACACTATCTGTGTGATTAGAGGACACACAAACATATACAACCACATACATATATCTATATATACAGATATATATACAGGAAACATAGCTGGTGCCAGTCATTTGAAGCATATTTCCCAGTGCTGCCAACCAGCACATGCAACCGCCGCACAGATCCAATAACTCAAACTAGAGGAAAAATAATCAATACTGTCATCTGTTCTTCTGCAGCAGGTCCCTCGTCATCCAGCTCATGGTGAAGTATGACACCCAGTGACCTTCATGCATCCGTGGGCACCCCGTGTTTATTTTCCTTGGCTAATTATTCTGTGGATTCAGAGGCCATTGGTAATAAGCAAGACATCAGACGCTGACGGGAAATTAGCGAAGTGAGATAGAGAAAAGGAAAAGGAGGGATGAGAAGGGACCTCATCATAACAAGCACACTCGTTTCTTCTGCGTTCTCTTTTATCTCTGGCAACACCTGCCCTCTGAGTCGAAAAGAAAGAAAATAGAGAATTTGGAGCGGATGCGTGCCTGTTTTTTTTCTGGAGGAGGAGGGAGTAGAGATATAAATTTGATACAGACAGCCACCAACCGTGCGTGCTGTCTGACTTAAAGGGATAGTTCATCTAAAAATGAAAATTCTGTCATCATTTGCTCACCCTTGTGCTGTTGCGAATCGATTTGACTTTCTCTCTTCTGTGAAACACAAAATAAGAAATTTCGAATAATGTTTTGGCCATTGTGTGTATTATAATGAGGCTGTCAGGTTCAAAAATCACAATAACACATTGATAAAATATTTTAAAAGCGGTCCTTATGACTTATGCCCTCTATTCCAAGGCTTTTTAAGCCATATGATAGCTGTGTGTGAGGAAGAAATGCAAAAGTCAATGAGTTATAGACTACTTTATATTACTTTATAAAGGAGTGCTTGAATCCTTTTTTGAAGCTGAATTTTGAAGCACTCTGTTCATTCATTTTCTGATTCTGATACTGACCCTGAACATTTTAACAGTAGTGTGTATTTATTGGGATATTTTTTTGCAGAACAATCTATTCTTCACAATCAGCCTGATTGCAGTGTTTAATTTTGATCTGTGGTACGAGGTGTAAGCTTTTCCTCTGAGACCCGCTGACTGATACTGGCAGTGACATACTGAGCATAACAAGTTTCAGATGGGTTGCCAGTATGGAGGTGCACAACAGGGAGGTGAGAGCTATGCTTGAGGGACATTCACCAATCAAGCGGTGGGTTGCTCTTTCATCCCCTGAGTGATAGGTGACAGCGATGCTGCACAACACTGCAGCGCCAGCAAGTGCGCCCTTGGGTGTCACAAAGGAAGAAGAAGAAGCCAAGCCAAGATGTGCAATATGTGCCAGTTTTCTTCGGAAACTCATTTGTACAGTCTGTAGTTTGTGTTTGTTATGATGCTTTCATTTTACAATCTACATTTATGATGCTTTTGGACAACGCAGCCCAGTGCATTCCTCAAAATCTTTGCGCTCCACAGAAGAAAGTAAAGATTTGTGGTATATTCCTTTAACAATCAAATGCCATAGAAATCTCTTTAGATTCCTGCTTGCACCACAATTGTGCACACTGCACTCGGTACAAAGCGACAGTTTGAGGACCTGATTGGCTGATGAATTGATGCTTTCCTCAATGCTCAGACTCTGATTTAGTTGCCTTGGGCAACCGTGGATGAAACCTAATTCCCAGGCTACTGTTTCCAAACACAATTTGATGCTGTTTGATTCCAACAGAGGGCTAGCAACATCTCAGGGAAAGGTAGCAGGCAGTTTCGTGCTTGTACCGGTAACATCTGTGGTTTGTATGTGAGGTGGGGGGAGCAGGTTCTCTCATTCCTAATGAGCTATTAAGTGACCTCCAAACACATTTAACTGTCTGTAAAATACCATTACTGACAGGGATGATTTTGGCACAAGCTCAAATAGAACATAAATAATATCCATCAACCATGTGCAGTTTTAAATACTCTGTGTGTGTGTGTGTGTGTGTGTGTGTGTGTGTGTGTGTGTGTGTGTGTGTGTGTGTGTGTGTGTGTGTGTGTGTGTGTGTGTGTGTGTGTGTGTGTGTGTGTGTTTGTTTGAGTGTGTGTTTGTTTGAGTGTGTGTGTGAGAAAGAAAGAGTTCAAGCACATGACTTTGTAAAGTCAAACAGAATTCAATTTGTACAGCATTATGAGTTGATCAAGGGTAGTGTGTACAGTATAATTGCTCTTTGTGTTTTAACTGTGCCAAGGTTTCAGTTTACTTTCACATCAAGTCTTGCAGTCGATAGATTAACCCACAGTCAATGAACCGCAAATAACTACACTGTAATTTTACATCTCAAGTGTTGAATGTGTTCTGAGTGAATGAAGTACTTGTGTGTGCACATTATCAGTATGCGGAAAGTGCTGAGAGTTCAGTATAAGATGCAAACCTCCAGCACACTTTAACTTGGACTGTTACTACAAAATGCAAAACAGGTTTCAGGTCAGCAGTAGAAGCTGCTGAAAATTCAGCCCCCCGGACATTTTAATAACCTGGTATTAGTGTGTTGTGCAATGCAAGCAGCTGCTTCTGGGAAACTTGTGTAGTGGGACAGCGCTGCCAAATCTCTGGAGAGTCAAACGTTTGCGTGCCAGAGTCACATGCTCGCCCCACAGCACGGCCTGCGAGAGAGAGAGAGAGATGTGTGTGTGTGTGTGTGTGTGTGTGTGTGTGTGTGTGTGTGTGTGTGTGTGTGTGTGTGTGTGTGTGTGTGTGTGTGTGTGTGTGTGTGTGTGTGTGTGTGTGAAAGAGAGAGAACGTTTGGTGTCTCTGTCCCTGATGGAGCGTGCCACTGTTTGGCCTGGAGTCTGTCCAATCCAATCTCTGCTCTGTTAATTTCATCCATTACACTGTTAAAAAACTGTCCCTTCTGCTCACCACATTACTGCTAATTAAATATGCCAGCTTTTAATGTTTGTAGAGATGCCTTAGCCAATGATGTATTTGCCAATTATTAACCAAATCCATAGGCATTAAAAATGCTAATTATTAATGATCAACAATAATTTACAATACAATTAATAATTAAAAAAAATATAACAACATATGTAAAATAAAATAAGAATGCTTTTAAGTTACCTGAACTTCTGAAGTCTTTGTAATGTGTTTGTGTGTATGTGTGTATGTGTTTGTGTGTTTTAACATGCATTTATAATTGTAATATTCACAATGATACTGTTTTTATGTTTTCTAAAGTTGGTAAAAAATTGGGATTTATTGTTTAGAAGTGCAAACACTATAATATATTTGAAAATATTGTAATTTGAATAATAATAGAATATCTACACTTACATTCAAAAGTTCGGGGTCAATAAAAGATTTATTTTAAGAAATTCCTACTTTTATTCCGCAAGGCTACATTAATCAAAAGTGACAGTATACATTTATAATGTATTATGCTACAATAAAAATATATTTCAGTAGTAATTTACATTTTAAAATATTAAAAATAATAGAAATATTAAAAATATTAAAATAGAAAACAGTAATTTTTAAAAATGCTGCGTAATAATTAGTGCTGACAGTCAAATAAAATTTTAATAATCTGTTTGTTTTTTCTGAAATTGATCCCATATAACATTCAAGTTTTTAAATATACTTTTATATTGCAATAATGTCAAATTAATGTAGAAACAACATAAAGCAGTATATTTTTAATATTTGTTTAATGGCATCTTTTTTATGATTGAAGGCGAGTATCACTGATACCGATGTCTCTAGGAAATTTTCTGTTTTATATATTTAACGATTGAAAATTTAATGATTGATTTATACTACAAACACTTTTTCCATTTTTATCACAGAATAAGCCAGAAATGTGCTTATATTTTATAGTTTCTGTACTGTAATAAATGATATGTCAATAGCACTGCATCATTCATATATTTTATTTATTTATTACCGGAAGATGACTTGAAAAAATCACATAAAGCATATATTGTCACAATCGTGTATTTATTGTATTCACATTTCATCAGTCAAAATGTTTCTGGTTTTTATTCAGTTTAGCTACAGAAATGTCTGGATGTCTTTGTCCATATTAGGGAATTCTTGGCACTGCATAAGGGGACACACATCTGCCACTCATTCTACACCCATGGCTACAAGCACAGTATAATGGCTGGCAGGACAAGAAAATTTGTTTTTACATGTTTTAAATGGCCTAACAACATCTCAGCCCTTGTGTTAATTGCATTACATATTTTTGATGCATTAAACTAAAAAAAAAATTATTGCATGCATTAATGCGTTAATTTTGACAGCACTATAGTGAAAATATTTCATTTAGGGTTTTTCCTGTATTTTTTTATTAAAGTGCCCCTATTATGCCTTTTCGACTATTACTTTTCATGCAGTGTGTCATGTAGCTGTATGTGACCTTAAACTATCTGCAAAGTTGTGAAGCCGACAATGCACGATAGCTAAAGTTATTGTCTGTCAAAAAAAAAAAGAATCGGCACTCAATTGCCTAAACGAGTCGTCAGGAATTTGAATGTTATTGTGTTATGGCTCTACGTCACGAAGTAATACATCTGCATAATAACCGCCCATGTTTTATGTCACCAACTTACCTGCCCAAAAACACAGTAAAATTTCTGTGTGGTTAACATCATGTCGAGAAGACAATGTATCCTACACTGTGAGAGTAAATTTGTTTTATCACATCTCGTAATTACCACAAACTTGTCAATACTTGACATTTAACCACTGAGAAATGTCCTGCTCCAGTCGTGCTTGTGAATCAGTCGATCAGCCAGTTTAACCGTTTCATCATCAGACTCCAGCTCGAGTTGGTAAGCTACAATAAATACCATCTTTTGGCAACTTATGGCAACTGCCGTTTCATTTCCGAAACGCCTTGTATGCGGTAGACCAATCCAGACTAGAGAGTAGAGAAAGCTGACCAATCACAGCAGTGAGGGCTCACAGTAAGGAGGGGTTTAGAGAGACTGATTCTTTAAACTGCTTCGCATGAGTCGTTTATGAATAATTTAGAAATGAGGTCAAATTAAATCTGTTTTCTGAGAAAAAAAAAAGCTTTTTGACTTGTTTTAGGAGACTCATAAAACAATATTAGCAACTTTAAAAATGGCATAATAGGGGCACTTTAACTTTAACACCCAAACTTTTGAAAGGTGTATGTTTGTATGTTATGATAACATTATGTGTTCATTTAAATGTATATTTCTAAAGAAAAAAGTTCAAATTGGAAAAATGACAAAGTATCAGTATCACCCTGTAGTTTTTTGTTTTGTTTTATCTGACAAAAATGTCCAAAGTGGTGCATCCTTATTTTTTTTTTTTTGGTTTCACTGCGATTAAAATCATGCAAAATAATATGGTTGTATGGGTTAATGGTGTGAATGACATAATGAGAAAAAATGGGAGCGCTGAAACTAGGGATGGGACGGTATGAAAATTTAATATCACGATTATAGTGACTAAAATTATCACGATTATCAATATTATCACGGTTTTGTTGAAACGAGATGAAAGTTAGTTGATGCTCACACTGAAAACATTTCAGCAAGTTTTATATTTAATAATCAACAAACAACTAATAAAACAAGCAACTCTATGCACTTAATTTAAAGAAAGATTAAATTCTGTGGCATTTCCTTCCTTACAATGAAAAGTGTAGAAGCATAGAAAAGCATAGAAAAGTCACTGACTTTCGCCATTCCTTCTCGAAAAAAAACAAAAAAAACATTGTGCGCTGCGCTTGCGTCAGACTGTTGCTGGCTGGACATGATTTAATAGCGAGTTATTAAAACCACGATACGGTTTTAATGATAATTCATTTTTAAACGATATTACTAACCTTCAGCACATTTTATCACGGTTATCAATAAAACCGGTTATCGTCCCATCCCTAGCTGAAACCCACATCTCATTAAGTGAGTCTTTCACCCACATGAATGATTTCTGTCAGGATGCTGTCCAACATGGCGTGATGTAGGAATCCGGTCCAGTATTGTCCCAGTCTAATCGATCATTTAATTACAATCCACGATCTCTAAACCTTCTTTCGCTTTCAACTACCAAACTCTTTAGAAACTCTTTAACAGGTGTTAATGGGCCCCACGGAGGCAGGATTGGTTGTGAATTGGCTAGTTATTTGTGCGAGCGGGATGATAGCATGCAGCAAAAAGCACAGATCAAAAACCTTTATTGCCCAAGTCATTATAACAAGGAAGAGAGAAAGACAGCACATGCTTCAAAGACTTCAAGTACAATCCCCAGCAATGTGAGGTGTACAGAGGCGCTAGTAATTAGAGGAGAAACTAAATGACCTTCCTGTTCACTTGCTCTGAAAATACAGTGTAATTAGCAGACATTGTCAGAGGGGAACCGGAGTCTGAATGGCCCTCACAGAACACCTTATTTCTGTCATACCTGAGACACAGTCATTTGACCCTGAAAGACTTGCAGTTTGGTCTTCACTTTCTCCTGATTTCACATTCGGCGGCACTCAAACGCTGCTAATAAGGAACAGCGGTCTGTCACTTCTGCAGCGGTCAGAAGCACCATGTCTTTTAACTTCAGACTTCTTTTCTGTCCTCATAATAAGGTCAAAATACTCTTATCTTCTTATGTACCTTCACTATAAGACTTATGAGAAGCAAAGCAGAGCCTTCTCAGAGGAACTCTCTCTATTGATTGGAGTTTGATCTTTTGAAATGCAGTCCATTTTAGCTCTGTGTAATTTATCCTTTGATTGGACTTGGAATAGTGGGTGTCATACTAAACATTTATGTGGGTCGAATCGCTCAGAAATGAGAAATGTTTGAGTTCATAATGAGATCTCTGAGACTTTTGGTTGTAGAATATTGGTGACCAAACTGTGGAAGTCCGTGGACACCATCAGCTGTTTGGTTTCCAACATTCTTCAAAATATTTGTGCTCAATAGAAACTCATACAGGTCTGGAACAAGTGGAACAGAAATGTCATTTTTGGATGAACTCTTCCATTAAGCAAAAGTATGTCTCACTTTCCTCTCAGTTGAATCCCTTTACAGTCTAGAAGAAACAACTGAGATACAATGGCGATCTCGTGTGATTGGTCGTTCATTAACACTTTGATCAGTGTTCTAATTACAGTTCTGTCTGATTTTACTGCGTAGGGCATAGCCGGTCTTGCCTGTGAGAAATGGAGTACATCAGACGTGCTGTGCTGGTGTCAGGAGAGCTTTGATCACTTCTTCATTAATTAAGCGATATATAGGTCAGGGCGTGTTCATGTTCAGCATGATTCATAGAGTAATGTTTGCTCAAGGGCAAAATCAGCACCTTAAAGGCCCCAAAAATACTGTAGGTCTATCTTTCATATCTCTCTGTGGATTGTCTGGCTTGGGAAGTAATTATATTACCTGACAGAGGATTTTTAAAAATACATTTTTAGATGATTTATTATCATTATTATAGAATTTTTAACATATAACTTTTAATAGTATGTTGTAAATAATATTGCCTATTCAACATTTTTAATAATAATAATGATAATTGTTTTTATTCATATTAATTTATATAATTTACCAGAATATAAATAATTTATATTATTTTAAATAATTATTTATATTACTTTGAAATAATACTTTTAAGATCATGTTAATAATAATAATAAATACTAATAATACACATTTTGAGGATGAATAATTATAATGTGAATTATTATTGTATGAATTTGTTGAAAATGAACAGTTTACCATTTTATTGTGTTAAAAGTTAACATATTTGTGTTATTATAATTTATAAAATCAAGTGTTTTTACACAATTAGTGGAAGTTTAATCACAAACGCAGTTGTAACACCGCTCATGGCTTGTTGTTTTAAGTCCACTTTTTTAAGAAATCTATACAATTGATACATTTTTGTCTGTTTCAATCAGCAATATGTTCTGTTCATTTCACAGTATCCAAAATGTACCTAATTATGCAGCTCTTGGTCTGAACTTCTGTGATCTGTTTCTTCCCCAGACTGTTGTTTACATTTGAACCAAGATGTCGCTGAAAGTCCAGACGAGCAACATTACCAACAAAAATGACCCCAAATCGATCAACTCACGTGTGTTTATCGGCAACCTTAACACAGCGGTGGTGAAAAAGAGTGATGTAGAGACGATCTTCTCCAAATACGGCCGTGTGTTGGGCTGCTCGGTTCATAAAGGCTATGCCTTCGTTCAGTACGCTAATGAGAGACACGCTCGTGGAGCCGTCATTGGAGAAAATGGACGTGTGCTTGCCGGACAGACCCTCGGTGAGTTGGACAATAATATGAATCTGTTAGTGAACTGTATTGGTGTGTTATATATTCCATCCGACAATCATCTCTGCAAGGTTATAAAAAATTGCACAACACTTGCTGTAGGAGCAAACTGACTTTTTTTAGCACCCTGTAGAGTTTTGGTTAGCATGTGCTATGACTGCTGCCAAGAGCGAGCCCCATGACACTGAAGCAGTTAAGATTAATATTTATTGATGGCAGATTCCTGTGGCCATCACTGTGATGGGTTCAAAGTGCGGTCAATATAGTGCAGTGCAAGTAGATCAACATTATAAAGTGTCCAATGTGACATCAGCGCCATTCTCTGCTCTTCAGGATTCTTGACCTCAGTTAATTTTAAGTTTGTACTGAGCTTTTTCATGTAGTTGTTGAATAGTTGTACTAAAACATTATTATTATTATTATTATTTTTTATAAAAGTAGGGCATTTACTAGAGGGATTTTGTTAGCATGCACTGTGCTTGTGTTTGCAATTAAATTAATATAATACTAATTACTGGATACTGGATGCTGCCATCATTTCTGTCTTTTTTTTAATAGTATGTGAAAGAGTATGTATGCAATGATAAACATTTCAAACAGTAGTATGATACATTGCAGAAACATCAAAAACAGTTACCTACAATTTTCAATTACCTATAATCTGTCATTATAAAAAAAAATTAAATATAATAAATTATATTTCTGTACCATTTATTTCATCGCTATTTTGTTGTATTTATACTGTAATAATGATGCATTTATTTATATAATTATTAATTGATAAAATGATTTATGTATTTAATAGTAATTTATACCTACTATTATTTACTGTTTACAGCTTACTGTTTTTAATCTGTCAAAAACAATTACTTAGAATTCTTTATTCAGATTTGTTATTTAATATAATAATAATAATACTATAATAATTGTTGTTGTTGCTGCTATTTATGTACATAATATAATTATGTAATATATTATATAATATTATTATTGAACAGCAGTCTGATCAAGTAGTCCATGTTCAATGAATATATTTTGCAAATTTCCTACCGTAAATATATTAAAACTTAATTTTGGATTAGTAATATGCATTGCAAATAATTAATTTGGACAAATTCAAAGGCTTTTTTTTTTTTTGCACCCTCAGATTCCAGATTTTCAAATATTGTCCTATCCTAACAAACCATACATACACAATGGAAAGCTTATTTATGAAACTTTCATATGATGTATAAATTGGTTTTGTGGTCCAGGGTCACATATGAATGCTATTTTACTGGAAATAGCAAGAGTGATATTGAAAGTTGTTATTCTAAACATAGCTTTACCAAAAAACAATTGCTTCCATGCCCTAGAGTACACACTAGCTAAGTTCTGTGAAGTCTATATATATGTGTGTGCCACTTAATGGTGCCCTTCAAATTAATTACACACAGTCAGTGTAGGGTCGTATTATCACCGCGCTATTTCAGTTATCAAGTAGTTTTAAGCCTCGTCATACCAGCCAGTAATGGTGCGTCCTCTGTAAGGTGACCTCTAGAAACTGATTGGTTTCTCAGCTGGGATGGTATCCGGGCAACCGACCGCTGATGCCCCACCCCCCTCAGATAAATGAGGAACAGGACAGGTGTGTCAGCGGCAGGTGCTCGTGTCACGCTGAGGACGTCAGACAGTTGTTCATTTGCTCGCTTCTACCTTTTATGTCTTTGCCTCGATTTAGTTCGATCTCTGTCTCCTTCGCTTCCAATCTTTGTTTCTCCATCTCTCGTCTGCCCTCCAGCCCTCTGCAGCTGCTTGATGACATAGCCTACATGTTTTTTTCAGCGGTCACATTAGCTGCTGTTTCATGCTCCACGGAGCCTTTGGCTTCCACTTGACAGCCTCGGTGACCTGTCACTCTCACGGCCCCACTCGTTCCCTACTGGCCAATCAGTCCCGGAGCTGAAGGAAATCATCACGGCTGACATCTCTCCCTTAAACCCTGGCGTCTCTCACTGTCTCAAACCTCACCTCTGAGTGTTGGAAATATGAAATCGGGTGACAGAGCCATGTCTTCCAGTGCCTCGCGCCTATCCAGTATTCTCTGCTTCTGTCATTGTTGTTATAAAGTGGAAGCCAGCAGACTCTGGAGGCTGAAATGTGGGGAAGAGCACAGATACCGGTTGAGTGGGTGTCGAGGGCCCTCTGGTGGACACATCGAGCATGTGGTTATGCAAATCGGAGCACTCCCACTTAACAACAAGTGTCCATAATGTCAGTTCACCGTGATAATTAGAGTCATTAGATAGCAGCCTCAAGTGCACCCGGTAACTTACAATTATCAAAGAGCTGCAGATGTCACTTTGAAGACTTCTGCCATCTGTCATTGTTAGATACATATGTCTGCTCTTGTCATATAATTACACTGTGCACTTCTTTAAATCTGCATTTTTTTAATGTAAAAATTAAACTTTAGATTGAATGCATGTTTTCCGGTTCTGTTCACAGATATTAACATGGCAGGTGAACCCAAACCCAGCAGGCCTAAAGGACTAAAGAGAACTGCAGCAACATTATACAGGTGAATGCAGAGTGAGAGTAGAGTGTATTATTAACCAATTTAACATTTTATTTAGTTTGCAACACATTTAGATACTCTATAGGAGAGACCGGGGTGAATTGTCACATGTGAGCTTATTTTGACAAAAACTGTGTCTATTACATTTTCCAATTTATTAATTCCAATGTTTTATAATTATTTCGCTGCTTAACCTGTTAGCATTCCACTGTAACACCCACAGAACACTGCAAATTTCACAGGAATGCTAAGGGGTAAAGTATTGCTAAGACATATTGCTCCAGGTGTGTGTTCACTACTGTGTGTGTTCAGATAGATAGGTTAAATGCAGAGCATAAATTCTGAGTATGGGTCACCATACTTGGCCACATGTACTTGGCCACACATCCCTTTATTCACTCAAAAGACTTTTGAATAGTGTATAGTACATTATAAATTAAAATACACTACTATTCAAAATGTTTGGGGTCAGTTATTCTCAGTAAGGCCAAGGATTTTTTCTCAAATCAGCAAATCAGTTTATTAGAATGATTTCTGAAGGAGCATGTGACACTAAAGACTGGAGTAATGATACTGAAAATTCAGCTTTAATATCGCAGGAATAAATTATATTTTAAGTTAAAGCTGCAAGCAGCATTAAAAGGGCCTTTGGGCTCATCTCCACCCGCTGGCTTTAGGAAAACTGCGAACGGTGGCCAATATGCATTTAAAGTGGTAAATAGAGGAGGAATATTTCAAATTATTATATGTGCCAAACGTCCTGCTGCCAGCTGGTGGTGCTATGACTATAACTGAATATTGGCATGTAGATGTCTTATCAAACGTGAAGTTTTGTGCAGAATGAACATGGTATGTTTGAGGGTAGTGTAAAGCATGACACATCTTGTTGCCGACAGGTGGCGCTGTGATTATAACGGAATATTGGCATTTAGATGTCTTTAGGCCAAGACTCTTATCAAACAAGAACGTTAGGGCAGATTGTACATTGCATGTTTTAGTAAGAACAAAACATATTTCCTGTTGCCAACAGGTGGCGCTGTGATTTATAAATGAATATTGGCATGTAGATGATTTCAGGACAGCCATTTTGCCACACCCATTTCTGAAAACTGTAGCAGACGTAACAAAATATAAAGAAATTGCGACTTCTGGCGTGTGTGCAACATTTTATGAGTTTTCAAGCATGTTTAGGCCTTCAAAAATGTGATTCATTTTGGAGAAGAAGAAACAGAGAAACCACGGTGCTCAGGCCCTAAATAGAAATGTGCTTGTTTGCATTTTTTTTTGTTAAACATTAAAAAAGTTTACTGACCCCTAACCTTCGCACAGTAGTGCATGTTTTAGCGGCTTGTTTTAGATTAATTTTTGCATTTCAAATAAAAGTAGCACATGTAAATAAATTGCATGTTTGCATCATAACCGTGATAACTTGCCCTGTATAGTGTATCTCCTTTTAAATAAAGGTGCAATTGCTTTTTATCCATTAAAAGCATCACAACTTCTAAGTTGAAAATGACTGGAGGTTGCTTTTGTCTCCTTTTAATGTTGCAAATGTGAATTTTTTTTTTTTTTCATTTCACCTAGATTTAAAATGATGTATTTTTTGTTTAATCCCTGCAGCGGTTATGATTTTGACTATGATTACTACAGAGATGACTTCTATGACAGGTAAGTCCATGATTTTGCACAAATGATTTTGTTGAAACATAGGAGATTGCATTAAAGTCACATCCAGGATGCATAAACTTACAGTCCAGGTATAATAATATGCCAATATCATCATCATTCTCAAATCTGACTGGCCAAGCAGCATTTCACTGTTTGTATCACCATTTGTTTGTGTGTGCACACTTCCAGAGCAGGGTATGTGATCGTGACGGACAATACGGTTTTTATTTGTTTTTATTTTTTTTTTTTTTTACCAATACACCTGTTATAAATGGACATTTTACACAATTTCTGATTATAAAATTGACATTTATAGCCATTTAACTTTAAATTTCAAAGATATTGTTAACATTTAATATGCATATTATCAGACTTCTGATTCTTCATTTATGTACATTTGTGATCATTTAAAAAAAAAAAATTGAAAGCAAGAAAGGCAGCATTTATTTGGTCAAACCGTTTTCTGTTTTAATATATTAGTGTAATTTATTCCTGTGATATTAAAGCTGAATTGTTTTATGATCCTTCAGAAATCATTCTAATATGCTGATCTGATGCTCAAAAAACATTTCTTATTATCTTCAATGTTGAGAACGGTTAACAGCTTAATAATTTTATGGAAGCCATGATGCTTTTTTCAGGATTCTTTGATAAACAGAAAGTTCAAAAAAATTATTTGAAATATGTTTTTTTAACATTTATAAATTACTTTACGGTCACTTTTAATCATTTATCATATCGTGATAAACTACATCCAACAGCTTGTGACTGCTGGATAAAACCATCAGAAAGAGACTATTTGCTTAAATGTTTGTCATATGCATTAAGTCACACTAAATCTATTTATTAAGGAAATAAATACTCATATAGTACAAAAAGTACAAAAGCACTTTTGGCCCATTCTGAAATAGACCTGAACTCCTAACCCAGCAGTCAGGTTTTATATGGAGCATTTTTTAGTGCAGTAACCCAGCAGTGACTTGTATTGAAGTCAGGCACAATGTTCTCTCTCTAACACAGCTCTTCCTGCCATAATATATTTTCTCACAACTTGGCAGAATTAAAGGAACTCTCATAAAAACACTCACACACACAGCTGCAAGCTGCAGAAAGATAGACGGAGGAAAAAATATGCGTTTCACAAGAACTCCCTCCACAACCCGTTAAGCAAACTTTGGCTCGGCGAGCGCGCGGTTGGCCAGCGTCCCTTTTCGGTAGTAGCTATGGAAACCCTGCTGCGAGACTCAGCTGGACGTACTTGTTTGCAGATGTGTGGGATATTGTGTCCATATGATAAGTTGACATGTTTATTGATATCTCTCTTGTGATCTCTGCTCCCTGACTTACAGCCATCTCAGGGCGATGCTGACTGCAGTCGATATTTTACAGCAAACATATCCAATAATTTAGATCTCTAGGACTGCGGATCAGTCTGTGAAGCCACGTAGATGGCATGTGGCACACCAGCTGGATGCTTTTAGGTTCCTGTCAGGGCAGCAGACATGCTTCTCTTTGAAGGCAAAAGTATCTTCTTCTCTCACTTCATTAATGCCACATCACCTTCATCCCTGACAGCAGAGCTCTAGGATTGACTTGGATTGCAAACTATTCACTTTTGGCCTCGTGTCAGCTAATTCGGCCACAATGCAAAGCTGTACGCTGTCAGTTTACGCTATGAGATGGAGTTGTTGAGCTCTTTTGAGTCAGACACATCTCCCGCTCTGTTCATGAGGAGTTGTATGATGGATGGAAAGCAGGTATGCTCTCACCGTAAGGTGACTCAAAGATTGCACTTCATAACTCATGAAATGATGAATTTATGATGGTACCTCTGTACCTGTTCCATCCATACAGTACATCTAGTACATCCATAGTACATTCACTCTTGCTTTCCCTAACAATATATGAGCACACTTCTTCTGTTAACTTCTATGTTCATATGTTAACAACATATGAAACAACAAAGCAAATGAGATGACCTTACAAAAAGATGACTGGATTAATAAAAAAAGATAATACCAGTGTTAATTTGGTGTTTATATTATTTAATTGGTATTTTAGTATTTCAAAATTTTGAATGAGCTTCTATTTTCATATTTTAAGCTTTCATTTTTATTAAATTTATTTCGTAAGTTTTATATTTCAGTTTTAGTAATTAGTGTACAACATTTATAATGAGGTTTTTTGTTTTTCATCCAGTATTTACGTTATTTCATATTTATCTTCATTAGTGAAATTATACATGTATTATAATTTTTATTTTATTATAATTATATTTTTCCAAAAATTCTTTTAACTTGCTGAATTAAAAAAAAAAAAGTTTTTAAAGTAATAGTTTTATATTTCGGACATCCTGGTTGTCGTACTTTAAGAATATGTCATTTTAAAAAAGTTTTATTGACCACTTATCTGAATATTGTGGAGAAATGTAGCCCTATAGTGGTCCCTGAGTATTTTTGGTGTTTACTTTGAGAAATATGATTTCTCAAAAGTTTAGCAGTAAAGTTTTTAAGTAAATTGATTTATTTTTTTATTAATAACATATAAAATTAAAAGCCACAAACACCGCAGTTTCCTAAACATGATCTATATTCTCATGGATAGAAGTCATGTGCTTGCATGAAGCAGTTAGTTTCTTCATGTGTGTCTTTCTGTCTCCAGGCTGTTTGAGTACCGAGGCAGAGTATCTCCGGTGCCCAGAGTGGTTCCAGTAAAGCGCCCCCGTGTGGCAGTGCCGGTCGTCCGCAGGGTGAAGTCCTTACCTGTCAAACTCCTGACCAGATCCACTATCCTTCCCAACAGCACTGTCAAACACAAGTGTAAGCTCAGTTTCCATTTTGTATGTTTGATGTGTTACTGACCTACACATACTGTATGTTGAATGATGAAACCTCAAAAGATCTTTAAGATAGATCATGTCCAGAAACGTACCTTGGTTCCATTGCGTGACAGCTCAAGATCCTCCTCCGATTCAGTGCACTGAGATGATTTATGGACTGCTTAATCTCTTGAACTGGCCTTTGGGCCATTTACAGATTAACATACCAGCTTTAGGATTTATTGTGTTTGCTAAATAACAGCAGATGAACCTTTTGTCTTGTCAGTGCTCTATTATAGTTCCACAACCAAATACCAGTGCATTGCTTTATTTCTGTTTTGGTTACATGGCAATACATAAACCTGATTTAATAATCTAAAACATTGTGTTCTTTTCTTATACTTGTGTGTACGTGCGAGCAGTGAAATCAACCGAGCTGCAAGCTATCAAATCAGAACTGACACAGATCAAGTCCAACATCGACGCGCTGCTGGGACGCCTCGACCAGATCACGGAGGACAAATACTGTGCCACAGGTGTGATGCTATATGTCATATGTCTGTATAACTGCTATACATACAAACATATACTTCTGGTCAAAATTTTGTGGCCGGTAAGGTTTTTTTTTTTTTTTTTTTTTAAGTAAATACTTTTTTTCTGCAAGAATGCATTAAAATGATAAAAAGTAAGACATTTATTATGATATAAAGATTTCTATTTATATAATTATTTCTAATTATATGCTATTTTTTAAGCTTTCTTTTCATCAAAGATTCCTAAAAAAAATAAAGTTTGATAATTGAGTTTTTTGGGGATTAAAAAGAAAGGATATAATGAATTTTTATCATTGTAGGGTGGTTGTGTGCACACAGCTAAGAGACATACATATGCAAACACCATGTAAAAGTGCATTTTGCATCTAAAACCAAGATACATTTGTTTCAGGATTCTTTGATAAATAGTGCAAAAGTGCATTTACTTGAATAGAAATTTTTTGTAACAATATGAACGTCTTTTTTCACTTTCATGCAAATTTTCTTTATCCTTGATGAAAGAAACATATAAACAATAATGCATATATAAATATATATATATATACACAGTATGCACACAACATATTATTCCCTTCTATGGTTGTTTGGTGACAGTTCAGGGTTGTTGGAATGCGCCTGTTGTATCTTCCTCGCAGTAATTATTATTTTTGTAAAGCTTTCAGAGGGCTTTTTTAATAATATGGAAACCCCAGCAAGCATTTTACTCTCCATACAAACACACTCAGCGGTGACAAAAAAAAAAAAAAAACACAGAACGCAGCATGTCTCCTGTGGTTATTTACACATGGAAACCAGTTTCATTCTCCTTCATCGTCTGTCTATGAATTATGATGTGTTTAATGGTTTGTGGCTAATCAATGATGATGTCCCTCTGCCACAGCGGAGCACATTTCTGTGCATGTATGTAAGTGTTGCTGACTGTTGAGGATGAGGGAGGAAAGTCAACTAGCACTTACTCTGGGCTTCTCATAACTTTTCAACCGGGCTGATGTGTAAATTAAAGCAAGCTCCAGGTTTTCTTTACCTTGGCAAGATTTTCTACACGTCTGCTCCTGAAATGTGTCCTGACAGAGGTGTCTTGGTTGTTTAGGATGTGAGAATTTGGACTGTGGACCGTGGTTCACCCATTGCTGGAGAGAACAGATAATCCCTAACAACACACTGACATACTCGCTGTGTTTAAACAGTGGAAATAGAGATAGTTACCTCATTACAACAGCTGAAATCAATCACAGTATCTTTAACACTCTAAGGATTACTGTATCATGTTTGATCAGCACATTTCAAAGGCCTCTAAATTATTAACACATCAAAACTTTTCTGAAAAACCTGCGGTGCACAATCTAATACATGCATTTGCCCTATGATTGATATTTTATAACTTTTAGCAAGTAAATTTGCCTTAGAAACTTTGAATTTTCACCCATGATTTGATAGTAAATGTCACAAACAATTACAAAGAAATTGCAAGTAACGAACTGAATTGCATGTGAAATTTTGAAATGGAAAAAATGAAATGGTATTTTCCGGTAAAACATACTTTAATAATCATTGTTTTATTTACAAAAAAAAATAAGATTTAGTGTAAAAATTACACTTAATAATTTCGAACTAGAATTAGTTTCGAACAGCACGAGTGCAGTGTGCTATTGATTTTATATGGTTCAGTAAATAGGAACTAAATATTGTGTTAGATTTTAGACAATGTTGTTTTTGCAGAACTGTTGTGCGTCTCCAAGCAACACACAGTTTCTAAATGAATCTAAGTGAACCAATGATTCAATAGCCCATTCAAAAAGAGAGCCATTTCATTCCTGGATGAATCAACCATTTAAACTAATAAACAATTTTTTATCAATCAATCAATGACATTTGCTGCCACCTACTGGCAGTATAATTTCTTATTTAATTTATATTATTACATATTAATAAATCTAAAGGGAAAAAACAATGGCTTTAAATAGTCTTTTGTGGGTACATTCTCAACCAAATTTGATGTGAATTTTATTAGAAGATAAATGAATCACCACATCAGGTAATTAATTAGATTACATATTTTCAGCTTACTTCTTGGCCATAGAAATATCAACATCTGCACCAAATTGCATATTTTTGCTTAGTTTGGGCTTCTGAATACAATCCTTAAGTATGAGCTTAATATTCTGACTATATCGTACTATATGAGCCATAAAAGCCAAATGTGTCAAATATGATACATGTTAACATTGTTTTTTAGATTTAAAAGAATTAGATTTTCAGACTATTATTTTGTGTGTCAGGCATTACAAGGTTAAAAAGCCTGATGACAAGTTACAGAACCAGTTATAGAAGTGTATCTTAATTGTTGATGTTGTGGATGTAAATGTACATGTTTGTCTGTGTACAGAGTTGCAGAAGGCAGATGAAATGAAGAGTGAATTGTCCCAGGATGAGTCCGGCTCAGAGTCAGAAGAACTGCAGCACAGTGATGTGGAGGAGGGCGAGGAACACACACACGAGGATTGTGATGAAGACATGGTACGAGATGTATGGACAGAAGCTGGAGAATTGAGAAACGTAAATTATATTGTAAGGTCAGAAGACCAGAGATTATGAAAGTAGGGAATATGTTCTTAAGAACACTGTGACGTATCAGTTTATAAATCATCAAACGCTCAAACATAGTACCGCATGAATGTTAAAGTTTACAGTCACTAAAAAATGATTTATCTCTTCTCTCTTCAGGAAAACAATCACATATCTGAAATGGATTCCATTCTTCAATAAAAGGCAAGAACTCAAAGCTAGGACAATGGATTCTTGGATTGCAGCGATAATTCAAACCATGAGATGTTTTACAAGTTTCCAAGCTTGAGTTTCGAGATCGAACCAAGATTGTTCTTCATGCAGAAAACAGATTGTAAAAATGAAGTTAGTGAGTACAAACCACTAAATCTGGGTCCACAGGGTAATTCATCCAGTTCAGTTTGGTGTCTCTAAAGATCGATTAAGCATGACAGCAGGATGTCATTTGGGAGTTTCTTGAGCTGTAAGGACTTTTGAATGTTTTGTCTAACAAAAAGATACATTTTCAAGCCAAACATCGCACAGAAGAAGATTTATAGGGATAGTTCATCCAAAAATGAATGTTTATCTGCTTACTCCCAGGGCATCCAAGATGTAGGTGACTTTGTTTCTTTAGTAGAACACAAACCAAGATTTTGAACAAACCGTTGCAGTCAATCACTCTTATAATGTAAGTGGATGGGAATCGCAGTTAAAACATACAATAAAACAACAAAAAACAAACACAAATAAATCCAAATTAAACCCTTTGGCTCATGACGATACACTGATGCGTAAAGACTCTAAACAATCAGTCTCTTCAAGAAACTGAACCGAATTTATATAGTTTTTTTACCTCTGATTCACGCAGTGTCCGAACTGTTAGAAGCCTCCTGAGTGCATTCTCAGCAGCAAGCGCGTGAGACGTCACCTTATTCTTCTTGCTTTATGCCAGATCGCAAACTTATAAGTGCATTATCGCCACCTATCTCTCAAATTGACCATTGACACTTTTTCTACAATCTCAACTTGGAGTGTCATTGGTCCCTTTGAGAGATAGGTGGTAGTAATGCACTATTAAGTCTGCGATCCGCCATAAAGCAAGAAGATGATGCCTCACGCGCTTGCTGACGCCTCTCAAGAATGCGCTCAGGAGAGTTTTAACAGTTCAGACATTTCTTGAATCAGAGGTAAAAAACGGTATAAATACTGCTCCGTTTCTTGCACAGACCGATCGTTTTGTCTTTACACATTAATGTATCATCATGTGCCGCAGGGTTTCATTTGGTTTTGTTTGTGTGTGTTTTTTTTTGTGTGTTTTTTTTTGTATGTTTTAGCCGTGATTCCTATCCGATTACATTATAAGAGTAATAGACAGCAATGGTGTGAGGTAAAATAATCTCAGTTTGTGTTCTACTGAAGAAACAGTTACATCTTTGATGCACTGGGGGTAAGCAGATAAACATCACATTTTAATTTTTGGGTGAACTATCCCTTTAAAACATACAGCAATCTATATACTGCCATTGAAAGACGTGGGGTTGACTTTTTTTTATTGATTTTGAAAGTCTTTTATGCTCACTGAATTTGATTTGACAAAAAATACAATAAAAAGTGAAATATTACAATTTAAAATAACTGTTTTGCATTTTAAATATTTTAACGTAATTTAATAATTCCTGTGATGCTACATTTTCAGCATCATTACTTCAATCTTCAGTATCACACAATCCTTCAGAAATCATTCTAGTTTGCTGATTAGATGCATTTTAGGATGCTTATTATAAATTTCAAAAACAGTTGTGCTTCTTAATATTTTTGTGGAAACCATGGTACGTTTTTTTCAAGGCTTATTGATGAATAGAAAGTTCCAAAGAACAGCATTTATTTGAAATACAAATCTTTTGTGAAATGCAAATGTCTTGATCAGTTTAATTTATCCCTGCTGAATAAAAGTATTAAAAATGATTGAATTCAAATCATATTGACCCCAAACTAGTAGTGTATACTGTTCAAAATAAACATCAAAAGGTTTTGTTTACATGTTTGCTCAAATATACTGGTGAGCAAATCCAGTTTAACACTTTCACACAAAACAACTATCTCAAACTAAAAACCTCTTGAGTTCTTGTCAGATTTACAGTATTGGCACATGTATATTTTCATAAATTCGCTGACAACAAAACTCCAGACAGCTTAAGAAAATAATGTTCATCCAGAAGATGAGTTTTGTACCCTGAGATACATTTTTGTAAATTCTCCAGAGGTCAGATCTCTCTTTTGTTTTTATTCAGAGAGAGAACACTACTGGGTATTTGCGAAGTAAATGTCAGAACAGTTTCGTTCTGATTGGAATAATTATTTTAGAATTGCTTTATCAGGTCCTTCTTTGGTGGTCTGAGAGAGTTTTACATACAACGTCATCCCTGTGTGTGATCTATGAGCATAAAGTTTATCAAAATAAAGGGAAGAAGCTGTGGTTATTCTTACTAATCTGTTTTCAAGGTGTAGAATCTCAACTTCTGCTGTTTCAGTAGAAACATTGCCACATGTTTGGCTACATAAAACAAAGGACAAAGTGGAATCTGATGGTGGTTTGCACCTGATCCTTCTGTGTGTTGTTTGTGGATCACCAATCTGTTTGTCCGACTAATTTGTCTGACCACAATCTTATTGCCACCAGTAACGGAGCTTCCGCCGTCCTCTTTATTCTACCAACTGCAGTTGCCCTGAAAGGTCAAATCAAAGTTAGCATCACACTGAGCACAAATTAGTGTTTGGTCACGCTTGCCTCTATGAAATTCTTTGCATTAGGAGACTTTCAGAGGTACTTTACATTGGCTTTCAGGCTGTTGTGTTTGAATCTCGTGCTAAAACACCCAGGTCCTATTTCACCCCAGAATCAAAAGAAAAATAAATCATATTTTGCATTAGGAAAATGAAGCCTGTTTTTAGGATTTTTTTGCATTATTATTTTAATGACAAGCACATTTTTCAACCCATATTAATATTAATGACTTGTTCTATGCACAAAATATTGTAAAAAAAAAAAAATATATATATATATATTCTATAGATATCAGGGTTATTGTAATATATATATATATATATATATATATATATATATATATAGCAGTTATTGTAGTGATTTGCATCAGTGAGTGCATTAGAAGACTTATACATCTTGAAAGTAAAAAAAAAACTCATTCTGGACCATAGATAACTTCCCTGTTTAGAAAATCTCTCGATCGATTTCACACTGGTGATTGGTGCAATAAAAGGTGAAAGATACCTTTCAAAAGAAGACCAAAAAAGACCAATTCGTCCATATGGGTTGTAGTTTCTGTAAATTTACCACGATATATTGATCTCTGACAGTGTTTTTTGGATGTTTGCTGTATTAGTTGTCCTTGAATTTCAACAAAAAAGACATACTGGGTTTTTTGCTTTAAAGGCAGTTGGGCAAGAATAAAACCACATGCGAGTATTCCAGCAAGCTCTTTTCATTTCAGACCCCCTCCTTTGCTCGTCTCTTGTCATAGTTGTTTTTATCCACGATCACATCTTAATGCTCGTCTTCCTTTTTTTGTATTTATTACAGCAGGGAGTTGGATAACACTGTCGACTGGAAACTTTTTTAATACACAGACTCAGCAGGAAGACACTGAAACCAACGAGTGCTGTCAAACTCCAGCATCAGATGTCATTGAGACAGACAGCTAAACAAGCTGTTTGGTGGAAGGGAGGAGGGGGGATGTCCCCTAAACCAGGAATCCATTACAAAAAGGCCACAGTTCCTGAGAACAACAACAACAACACACACGCAACAACAGAAGAGGATCAGGAAACATTCTGTATTCATGCTCCCCACAAAACACAATTAACATGCATTTTTCTACACATTTGGGCTCCTCATATGTAAATAACAGTTCCTCCTTCTTTCCTGTCTGTTTGTGCTTTTCAAGAAATGTTTTTCATTTTATTTATATGCCAGTCGGAATCAGAATGGTTGGCTATTTTTAATTACATGCATATTTATTCTGCTTGCACTTTCAGGACTGCAAGAGATATTTACAGATGTAAATAAACTGATGACTTGTGAAATGTCTTTCTTCACGTGTTTAAATGATCTCCGCTAGGAATGCTAATATATAGGCTAATATATTCTTTACCTTTAAAGGGTTCATATGATGCTTTTTTTAAAGATCATTATTTTGTGTATTTGGTGTAAAAGAATATGACATGCTTTAATGTTTAAAAAACATTTTTCAAATACTGTACATTATTGTTGGTCCTCTATGCCCGCCTCTCAAACGCATCGTTTTCTACAAAGTCCCTCCTCCTGACAAGCGCAGTCTGCTCTGATTGGCCAGCTGACCCAGTGCATTGTGATTGGCCGAACACCGCAAGCACTCGTCGGAAATGTAACGCCCCCTTCCATAATCACGAGCTTTATCTTTAAAAAAAATGTAAAGACAGTTAATAATGTCCTTAGTTTTATCATCTGTTCAAGCCTGAAAGAGGAACAGAGTCTCATGACAGACAGTGATGAAGCTCATATGTGTTTGCAGTACACAAGACACTGATGGTTAAGACAGCTGACTCCACTGTGTGACCCTTTCTTTCTCTCTCTCTCTCTCACTCACACACACACACACACACAGCAAAACTCAGCATTTCAACATTCAATAGCAAATACTTAAACTAATAACAAAACAACTGGGGTTACTGAAACGCCTTCTTTCTTTGCGTGAACATTTGGGCGGCATAACGCAATATTTCCACATAGTGTTTGAGCCAAGTTGTAACACTCCAAAGAGAAAGGAAAAATTGAAATCGCATCATATGACCCCTTTAAGACAATAGATTTATTTCACCTCAGATTTGTTGCTAAGAGGATTGAGGTAGCAGTCTTACACAACCTGTAGTAAGACTGTAAAAAGAAATATTGCTATATTGCAGCTGCTCCCATAGCCACAAACAGCAATCGCTGAGGTCCAAAACATTTACAAGAACACCACAATTACCTCATTTGAAAGAACAGCTGTCGATGCAGTTTGTAAAGTTAGTAGTAAAGCTGAACTTTTTTAAAGTAGGCCTGAATCTATTTTCTAAATGCATGTTAAAGGTCTTATTGTGAACAATTCATATTTGTTTCTTTTCTTCTTTATTTGACTTCATGTTGATCAGAATGTCATAATTGGACCTATTGGTTTAAACTACATACTTTTTCAATCTCTAAATACTTTTTACTTCAATAAATTTAGTCTGCTCAAAAAAAAAAAAAAAAAAAAAAAAATTTTGTTTCGCAAAAGAAAAAGTGTGGAAGCTGGTTTACACCAGAAAAAGTCAGAAAAAAAGATATAAAAGCACTGATCTTTTTTTCTCAGAATTGATTTATCACAAATCTGACTTTTTTTTTCTCAAAGTGTGTTTATATTTTGCAATTCTAAAAAATTATCTTGCAATTGTAAGAACAAAGTCAGAATTTTGAAATAAAGTCACAACTACCTTATACAAAAACTCAGAATTTTGAGGGGGTGAAATTGTAATTACGAGATGTAAACTCAAAATTGTGAGGATTATATATATATATATATATATATATATATTTTTTTTTTTACACAAAAGTCACAATTACCGTTTTATTTATTTTTACATTTGTGGTGGAAATGGACTTGCATAAAAGTCATACCGGTTCGGAATGACATGAGCATGAGCACATGATGAAAGAATTTTTAAGACGGTCTTAAAATAATAGTAAAATGATAATAAGCTCTAAATTAAGAGAAATTTGTTTTTAATTAAGACACGAGTTATTTAAGGATATATTCAAATGGTTAGGATTCTGGTTTTGCAAGTGATTTACAGTATTTATCATTCGGGCTTTAAGACATATGCCCCTATAATTAAAGATAATGCCATAATGCAGAGAAATTTCTGAATCAGTTAAGCAAGTCAAAACTCAAATATTTGGCAACAAATCAACTACATTCCCCTAAAACTTTTTGGCTTCAGCTATGGTGGTAAGATCAGCTTTGTGCCTATTAGCCACAGCCTTTACTTTCATTTCACTCCAACACATTTCCTCCAATGCAGCAGAGACAGCCATGTCCGGGTCAGTCATGAAACCATGCTCATTATTCATTCCCATGTCACCTTATAAGTGAGTGATGTAGGATGTTAACCAGAAGCCGCTGCTTTGACTCTCCGTCCCAACATATGCTGTATGGATGGAAATACTTTACCTCACAAAAATTTGAAAATAGCCAGGTACAGCAACAGATGCCAGTTAAAAAGGAACTTGCATTAGGAAGCAATTTAGCAATTTTACTGGTGCCAGTGATTTCTCCTGAACAGGAAGAGAAAAGGCCCCATCCTTCGACAGACTTGATGTGGTGCAAAATATGGATCTGTTTGCATTGTGTGCACTGATGAGGGTCACATTTCATATTTACTTTATACCAATGTGCTCTGCTGCAGGATGATTGACTGACTGATACATCAAACTCTCATTCAGCAGTCAAACTTTGAGCAGTCACATAAACAAGTGTGTTGGTTTACAGAAAGAGGCCCAAGTCGCTGAGGGTATTTGGGGTTAGAGTATCACATGTATAGGAATACACTGGAATGCTGGGTGTCGGAATAACATTCCTTGATTTATGTCAGTGGGATTTTGAGGCTCTACAGAGCTCAAACAGGCAAAGACTGGATTCATTTGACGATGTACGGTAAAGGCTATGACTTTTTTTTTTTCAAATTTCTCAGTGTAATTATCAGTTCTGGGCAATTTCATTTGAAATCTAAAATGCCCCTAATACCCTTTAATGTTACTGTAATTTGTTAACATTTTAAATAACTGTATTTAAAGTAGAATGACTGAAGACTGAGAAAATGTAGCTTTTGCTGGTGGAATATGTAAAAAAAAAAAAAAAAAAGAATTCATGAGAAAATTTTACAATTCTATACAAAAAATGAATAAAATGCATGCAATTAACTTTTACAGATACTTTTAGATGAGTGATTTAGAGGTTTATATATATATATATATATATATATATATATATATATATATATATATATATATATGGATGTATAATGTAATGTATAATATAGGAATTTGCAACAATTACTTTTAAAGTCCATAATCCAACTTTTTAAAATTAAAAAAAAAGATTTTTAGACAGCAATGTAAAAAAAGGGCCTTAAAATTACTTTTTTTCCCCAAATAGCTGTTTATGAAGCACAAAGATAATTCACAACAATTCCCCTTGTTTTGGATGACAGTGATTTGAAAGCCTTTAAATGACTTTTTCCCAAATATTTGTATATGGAGGACATAATTATCACTAAATTTGCAACAATTCCATTTCATTTCATTTTTAATCCACACTTTATGAGACAAGATCATTTTTCTCACTTGCAAAAAAAAAAAAAAAAACAATCTAGAAAATGAGCAAACTAATTAGTTTCAAGAATGGAATAAGTATAAACTGGATACTGCATTTTTCTTAAAAAAAGATATTCAATCAACATTCTTTTTTTTTTTTTTCTTTTTTTTTTAAGCACAGAAAAACATGGTGGAAATATTAGCGTCTGTTCACAATCATTCATAATCATACAGTACATTTCAGACCAATTAACACTCATTTCTCAATCACATTAAAACTCTAAATGTAAAGCAATGTCTTTCCAGAGACATACACTGCATGTGTTTGCCCAGCTGGTATGCATTTTATTTCAGTTGTTTTTCTAAAGGTAATACAGCAACAACAAATTTCACCAACAGTTCATTCATAAAATCCTCCAGACTCTGCGCTCTCTCTGCTCCACAGCCAGACCGAACAAATCAGCACTCGCTTCATGTGCATAGGTGATTTCAGAGCTCTGAGGAGCTGAAATTAAATGATACATTTGAGATGACCGAGAACTCCGTTCTAAATTTCAGACTCCTTGAACAGATGAGTGGATTTGCTGAGTTTGGTGGTGGAGCACGGGTGTGTGATGGGCGAGGGACAGGCGTTAGTTGGCTTTGGCACGCAGCTGCGCTCTCTTGCCCGTCACGGCCTGGAATCCGGTCTTGATGCTGGCGACGGAGCAGCGGGAGTGACACGTCTCACACTGCAGGAAATACAGACGCGTGTCCTTCTGCAAGATTGTGTCAGGAGACCGACACGTGTGGCACGTCACATACTCCTCTTTGAGACAAAAACACATCACTCAGGATAGGTTTTTTTGCCAACTACGCAATATAAGTAAATATAAATATACTTGGGAAGCATTAATATACTTGGGGATAAATATTGAAATACTGAAAACTATAATTATGCTATAGGTGAAATATAGTAATTTTATATTATACATGTGCATGATGGCATGCATATAATAAAATATAATACTACAAACAAAATGTTACTATTAAAGAAAAAGTTTACTATAAAATAAATTTATTTTTATTTAATACTCCCTTTTTATTTTAAAATATAGTAGTATTATCATAATTTGTTTATTATTTTATAAATATAAAGTGCAAAAATATTTTTATCACTATTATTATTATTTTTTATAGTTACATTTAATAGGTCACACTGTGTGCAGTCGCTCTCTTGAGATCCAGGCTGAAAAACTTACGTGCACCTCTAATTAGAATTCTATATATACGACAGTATGAAAATTATTCATATAATTATTCTATAATTTAGTGTACATTTGTATAAACTTAAATACCTAAACAGCATTAATACAGTTTAAGAACTTTTTTTTTAATATATATATAATTCACCAGTCAAATACTCACTGATGTATCTTCTTAAGACATTCTCGATCTGTTTCTGCTGGAATCTGCCTTTGATGACGAGCTGATTGTTTCCATCTATGGACCCGCTGAAAAGTCAAACAGTGGTAAGTGCATCTCTAAATAAATGTATATAAAATAAATTAATAAATTAAAAAGTATTTAAATTTTAGAGAAACACCACCAATTAATTTCTATATTCTTTCCGGATTGCAAAGTTCCTGCATCCAGCTACAGAAAGAATATTGCTCATGTATAAGACTGATCTCTTTCAAAACCAAAATCATCTGTAAATATCCAGGAGGCAAAATCAATCGGTTTCCTTTCAAGTGTCTTCTGAGATGCATGTGGTTGAACACAATGAGGTGCTGAAAAGAGTGTCCAGCACTGAAATCAGTCTGCTTATCTTTTAATAATGCCTTCTGAAAGCATCACAGGGTCAGTCGCTCCCTCTGGAGCAGCAATGCCTTTCTCAACTGATTCAGGTTTCTCTCTGACATTATGTGAAATGCCTCCAGCAAAACATGGAAATGTTCTGGTGGAGTGTTTCAGTCGCACAGAGACGCTACAAAAATAAACCCAGAGCTTGCCAGACACAGAGACGATTTTTAAACAAGGTTAATGATCATCCGATGAAGAAAAACAACCATTGAATGGTGCTGCCCATAAAACACAATAATAGTGCACTTACAGTTTACTACACGCTCTTCCCACAAACCAGGCACAAAAAAAGGCCTCTTATTTTCTTCAGAAAATAGTTAAGAGGTGCTTAACCTTTATCTATAAAATGTTAATTAATAGAATTTCAAAACAAACTTTTGTCATTCCAAAACATTTTAGCAATAACTATTTAATAATATTTAATGCAATAAATTAAACATCACTTCATCGGATCACTTTTTTGAGATGGAGGTCGAAGAGCCAAAAAAAGAAAGAAAGAGAATTTCAGGTGTTGAAACCTAGCTACTTGTCATGCAGTTCTTATTGTATGCTAGATAACAAGCATATCAAGTTTATCAAGCATATCTAACAGTTGTCATAAAAATATCAAATAAACTCACCTTGTGCCCAACTCGGCCAGCAAAAAAGCCAAGAGATGTTTTGGTTGTCGATGCAAACTGGGAAAAACAAAATCAAGGAAGGAAGGAAGGGAAGGTAAAGAACCCTACAAAATAAAGGTTGTGTGTGAAAATATCCAATCAAATTATTTGTTGCCAGATAACAAAATGCCCAACAATTTAGATTTATTTTACGAGTATAATGAGGAGTGAACATTCAGAAATGCAAGAACATTTCCAGTTCTTTAGAGCAAAGTCAACTCAAGAAAATGAAGAGGTTCATTACGGCTCTATAAAAACAGCTTGACAATGTCAAGTTTAGACTTACAGTTTGCAGATGTCTGTGAAGTTTACGAAGGAGGTCTTCTTTGTGCCGACCCTGACAACCTGAGGAGGCTTCATCACAAACTTTCTCTTCTCTCCTGCGACCATGTCTGGATTTTTTTCCCGCATGATGTTAAAGACTCTATTCAAAAGCTAAAACAAGGTGATATTATCAATAATAATAAGAGCATATGCAAGCAGCCATTATCTAAGGAACACAGTGGTACAAACTAAACTCAAGACACTCCAATGATTATTTAGTTTAAAGTTTTCAAGGGAATCAAACTAGGGATGTACCACCGTATCAGTATCGGCAAAAAACCCAGAATTTGGCCGATATATTAAAGACAAAAAAATGCGCGTTATTTCCTTCACACGCAAACTGTTTTTTGCCATGATGGTTATGAATTGAGATTTGCTCACTTCGAAAAAAGGAAAATACCATTAAGTGCAAGATGTGCAGGGAAAGTCCGTCATATAGTCTACATAAAACTATGAGAACATTACTGCAAAATAACGTTGTGGAATCTTTGTGCGCCCGTGTTTCAGAGCGTTGTTACAGGAAGAGCCAAGAGCACATCCACAACAGGATTCCTGTAACTTAGAGTTCAGGTTCACTTGTGCATTTGCGTCTTTTTGTGAATATATAAGATATAATATGTAAATGTTGTAAAAAATGATTAATTTAAGATGTTTCTTTTTTAAAATCACTGATGCATTAATAATGACCACCACTTATATTTGATCTTATTTTCATCAACAATATGGTTTAAAAAAAAATTTTAACCATTTTTTTTATTTTAAACCTTACCCTGGTTCAAACTAGGCTGCTGTCCTGTATTTGTTTGATTTATGTTTAAGTGTTTGGGACATGGATTTTAATGGCCAGACTTTTTCAATCAGGCTCTCAATTTGGATTTAGATTTATAGGCCAACTTATCGGTTATCGGCTAAAATTATCGGTGCATTCCTATAAAATAGCAAAACAACTGCCATGTACATTAAAAAAACAGAAGCATGCATATTATTATATATATATATATATATATATATATATATATATATATATATATATATATATATATATATATATACAGTACAGACCAAAAGTTTAGAAACATTACTATTTTTAATGTTTTTGAAAGAAGTTTCTTCTGCTCATCAAGCCTGCATTTATTTGATCAAAAATACAGAAAAAACTGTAATATTGTGAAATATTATTACAACTTAAAATAATAGTTTTCTATTTGAATATACTTTTAAAAAAATAATTTATTCCTGTGATGCAAAGCTGAATTTTCAGCATCATTACTCCAGCCTTCAGTGTCACATGTAACATCCAGTCTATCACATGATCATTTAGAAATCATTCTAATATTCTGATTTATTATGAGTGTTGGAAACAGTTCTGCTGTCTTATATATTTGATGAATAAAAGGTTAAAAAGAACTGCATTTATTCAAAATAAAAAAAAATTCTAATAATATATATTCTAATAATATATTTTCTTTACTATCACTTTTTATCAATTTAACACATCCTTGCTAGGGCTGCACGATATTGGGAAAAAATGACATTGCAATATTTTATTTTTCTGCGATATATATTGCGATATTTTTTCTTACAAACAAAAATGGGGTGAGCACAGTTACATTCTCATTTTAAATGATTTAAACATCGACACCATCGTGTCAATTGATTAATATGCGCGAGGGAGAGAGAGCAAGACAGCGCTCGTGTTGTTTGAAAACGGCTCACTCTCTCTCGGTCTCTCTCTCGGTCTCTCTCTCGGTCTCTCTCAATTCAATTCATATTGCTTTATTGGCATGACATACAAAGGTACATATTGCCAAAGCATTGTACATAGCAGAATACAAACAAACAAAACAAAAATACATATATATTCATAAGAGAAAAAAAATTACATGCAAAATCAATCCATATACATTTCTAGAAACATTGATGGTACTTCTAATGTACTCTCTGTCTGTCTCTCTCTCGCGCGCGCGCTCTCTCTCTCTCTCTCTCTCTCTCTCTCTCTTTGTCTCTCTCGCGCGCGCTCTCTCTCTCTCTCTCTCTCTCTCTCTCTGTCTCTAGCGCGCGCTCTCTCTCTGTCTCTAGCGCGCGCTCTCTCTCGCTCTCTCTCTCACTCTCTCTCTCGCTCTCTCTCTCGCTCTCTCTCTCGCGTGCTCTCTCACTCTCTCTCTCTCTCTCTCTGTCTCTCTCTCTCGCGCGCGCGCGCGCTCTCTCTCTCTCTCTCTCTCTCTCTCTCTCTCGTCTCTCTCTGTCTCTCTCTCTCGCGCGCTCTCTCACTCTCTCTCTGTCTCTCTCTCTCTCTCTCTCTCTCTGTCTCTCTCGCGCTCTCTCTCTCTCTCGCGCTCTCTCTCTCTCTCGCGCTCTCTCTCTCTGCCCTGGTAAACTTGCATGTGGTTTTCAGTCCTGTCAATTATAAACTTTCACTCTATGATGGTTAAGCTGTGCAATTAATCCGCAAATCACATTCGTCAAGGGCAGGGGAGTAGCTGGCCCGTACAGTTAATGAATAACGGATCAACTACGACAGCCTACATCGCACATCCTGCGATGTGACTATCGTGGATTCGTACATCGCGATATCGATGCTTAAACGACACATCGTGCAGCCCTAATCCTTGCTGAATAAAAGTATTGATTTTATTTTTAAAAAAAGAAAGAAAAAAAATTACTGACCCCAAATTACTGATCAGTAGTGTATATTATTACTAAATATTTATAGTTTAAAAACATAGCTTCTTTTTTTTTTTTTTTACTTTTTATTCATCAAAGTATCCTAAAAAGTATCACATGTTCTGAAAAAATATTAAGCAGCATACTGTTTCCAACTTTGATAATGATCCTAAAAATTCAGCTTTGCATCACAGAAATAAATGATAATTTATAGTATAATAAATTTAAAAACAATTATTTTAAATTGTAATAATATATCGCAACATTACATTTTTTTCTGTATTTTTGATCAAATAAATGCAGGCTTGATGAGCAGAAGAAACTTCTTTCAAAAACATTAAAAATAGTAATGTTTCCAAACTTTTGGTCTGTACTGTAATATATATATATATACACACACACACACACATACACAAACACATACATATATATACACACACACACATGTACAAGCTATTGTTTTAAAATGAAGACATCATGTATAAGTACTGAGATACATTCTGATTGTCAAATGTTACCGGAACATATCCACAGTTTATGTGATGAACTACACCTGTGTGAACTTGACGAGAACTAACTTCATACATCTAATAAATATCATCTTGACACCAGCTGTAATAATTCTAAACATGTTTCAGAAAAGGGAAAGAAAGGCAGAGAAAAGCTGTTCAGCCAACAAAAGCACCAGATGGCAGCAGTTTCTGGCCTTTTATCAAGATATCACCTGAAACAAGTGCATATGTTCTGCACCGCAGGTTTAGAAATAAAAGTTCCCATTTACCTCATCATATGTATAATCTCTCTCCGATCCTGCCCAGGCAGGGCCCGTCTGTGTGCTGAATGTGATGTCTTCGATGTTTTTACTGTCTTCATCTTCGACACCTTACACACAAACAGCACAGAATTAGACTGTGTACATTACATTATAGTTATTTAGAGAAAAATTCCCTACTACGGCACTTACCATCATCTTTGCTTTGACTGTCTGTGTCCTCTTGAAAATCTTTGACTTTTCTTGTTTTCTTCTTCCTCATGGGCAGCATTAAGTCATCCTCCTCTTGTGTCTCTGATGGCTCCGTTTCGATCTTTAGCTCCTTTGGAATTTTGTAATTTATTTAATACAATTACTGTCAGTGCTGTACAGACCAAACGCTTTCATTGGCAAAACATATTTCATATTTACATTCCAGAGTTAAGCACTAAACACGTGCAAACAATCGACTGACCTTCATTCCTTCTTCAAGCTCGGCATCAAAAATCTTCTCTTTTTTGGACTTCTTTTTCTTTTTCTTCTGGTTAAAGAAGTTTAAGTCATCCAAATCATCTGAAGTTTCTGGAACATCACCAAAAATAAATAAATAAATAAATACAACAAGCCACACTTTTTGGATTATATTTTACATTTCAATAAACTGTCTGTAAAGATGAGCTGGTTAACAGTGTTGGGGAGTAACTAGTTACATGTAACGGCGTTACGTAATTTAATTACAAAATTATTGTAACTGTAATTAGTTACAGTTACTAAGAAAAAATGAGTAATTAAATTACAGTTACTTATGAAATTTTTAACGATTACAAAGGGGATTACATTTGAATATTTACACACATCCACATACAGATTTAACTGATTTCTTTCCCAAATTGCACTGACTATTCTGAGACATACCGCCCTGATAATTTCTGGGATGCGGAAATACAGTCTGGTTCTAGAATCCAGTCATAAAAACGGAATGCCTAACGCGGACGGAATATGCCACATTTTGGATGACTAAATCAAAAGTAGGTCAGTACACTTGAATCAAAACTTGACATCGACTAGTGTCTGTTAATATAAAGCCCCAAAAATGCGATATATACCTTGCACATTCTGCGTGTCTGTGGAGATCAGGCGCGGACTGGACACCGGGAGAACCGGGACAATTCCCGGTGGCCTGGCAGCCGATTTTGCCCCACTATGTAATATCATTATTGTATAATTGCCTGCCGAATGTACTAAAGCGATCATTTGCGAATCCGCCATTTGATAATTAAATCTCTAATGAGTCATGAAGTGTTAGTCATGACTCGCGCGCTCTCCGCGCCTCCGCCAAACGGTTTCAGACTCCGAGTAATCAATGCGAGAGAGAGAGAGAGAGAGAGAGAGAGAGAGAGAGAGAGAGAGAGAGAATAGAGTGGACTGCTGGAGCAGAGAAGCAGAACTCCTGAGTCCTGTTCAGGGTTTCAGGTCAGTTTCATCTGTAAAGATACTTTTTTGTCTTTGTTTTTTTATTTAATTAATCAAGCAGCAGCACGTTGCTCATCAGTCATCACTCAAAATACTATATAAAGGACATCATTATTATCTGTTGTAATGTTACAGTAGTAATTTAGCTGAAAAAAAATTCCGATTTTTTTTTTTATAGGTTTAGGGGGAGCTACGACAGACAACAACACAACCCTTACGAAAATTTACATTTTAATATTTAACTATAAATCCAGAGAAAATGGTTACTATTGTTTAACTGTGGTAACCAAAAATGTAAAATTATTTTACAAATGTATTTATTTAAAAATAAATACAAATCCACTTGAAAAAAAAAGGTTATTTTACTTTTATATAGGCTAATAAAAGCATGGTAATTTTTTGTAAGGGAAAAACATGACTCGTGTACAGTATTAGGATTTTTCTATAAAGATATTGTAGTATTGTAGAGTATTGTATTGTAAAGTATAGTTTTGTTCAATCTTGAGTATTAAAGTCATGAGAGAGATGGATAACAGGGCAAAATAAAGAGACTGAAGAGAAAAATGGAAGTGAAGATGCAGTTCAGGAGAGAACTTTTAATTATTTTGCATGTCCCCAAATTAAAGATTTAAACCTTTTTTATGTCAGGTCCATACAAAAAATAGTTTTGTCCATGAATTTGTCTGTATGAGTTTGAATTTTCCAGTCTGAATTTTTTTCCCAGTCCGCCCCTCCTGTAAATTAATGGCAAAGACATGGTTTCATTTACTACACATAAGCCTACTGAAGCTCGCAGTGTTTTCAACCTCTGCTGCCTCAATATAGGAGTACACGAGCACATAAACATAATTTCTAGAACTGCTCTGTGTCACTTGATGTGCATTTTACTTATTTTGAGAAAACTATCATCATATACAGAGACAGCAGTTTCAAAAAAACACCAATGTTTCAGGAGTTTATTACACAGAATACGTCACATGCTTATTAGATAACTGTATTTAAGTTGATGTACATGCTTTTATTTATTATTCTTTAATTTTCACAAATTTAGAAAAGTAATCAAAAAGTACTCAAAAGTAATTAGTTACATTACTTTAATAAAGTAATTGAAAAAGTTACACTACTATTACATTTTAAACAGGGTAACTTGTAATCTGTAACCTATTACATTTCCAAAGTAACCTTCCCAACACTGCTGGTTAATAAATATATTCTATATTCTTTCATTATTGATATAAAATTTCACACACACACACACACACACACACACATACATATATATATATATATATATATATATAAATAAGGGCTGGGCAAGTTAATGTGTTATTGCGTCGATGCATTCATTGATTAACGCTGACAATTATTTTATCGCACATAAACACAGTTTTCTTTTTCTTTTTTTTTTTATGAAAGTCCGTTGCTCACTGGCTATGAAGGGGATGTTTACTATGAACAGGAGTCACAGGAGGGGATGCTCCCAATCAAATTATTTAGGCTAAGCATCAACATTCACAAACCACTGTCATTTTTAACAGAAAATAAATGCAACAAGCTCAACATAACTTCATAATTTGGAGATAGGAAGTTTCCAATAGCATGTGAAGACAGCAGAGAAGTGCTCTCGCTCAACACAGTGGAGTGAATCGATTTGTTAACTTTGTGGTTTATTATTTTGAGTTGTATGGGATGCGGTAACAGACGTCCCTCTCACAGTATATTGGTTTACAGATCTATCTTTTTTGCCTCACAGAAGTATTCATGCAATCATGCAGCACGTATCAGAAGCACTCACCCTCACTGATCTATATATATAACTATATATAACTAAACCGTGCTCTTGTCCACTTCTTCCAACCTAGCCAGGGACTGCTAAACAGAACGAGGACACTAGTCAAACGAACCAGGCTTTGGGGGTCAAACGCACTCCAGCACGGTTAAGATTGCCTAGAGTGAGCACACCCAAATTATTCTTCTGCATCCCGCACACGAGTCTCTACCCGCCCATCAAGTGTTGTCCTGCGCCGCACTCTGCTGTGATGGGTCCCGCGATCGTGCAGGTCTCTAATAGGAAGACGCCTGTTATAATGTTATGATCAAGGCTCTGGACTATGAGCATAACTTGTTTTTCTATAAACTATAAAATATTTTCTATAAAAACATCAATGTCCTGGCAGTGACAAATGTCTTGTTTTAGATTTCATTTAATTACATTAATGTTATAAGTTGAGGTTTAGGCTACAAGAAATATTTTAACTGCTACTATGTAAAAGGAACACTGCTCTAAAAAGCACCTTTTTTAAGTGTTTGCAAACCAAATGTTATTACACTTTTTTCTTCACATAGCAGTAGGCCTACTTTTAAATGAAAAAAGTGCACAATACACTACTTTTGAATGCATTATTAGCTTAGTGCATAATGCGATTAATCACAGACAATAATGTGATTAATCGTGATTAAAAGATGCAACCGTTGCCCAGCACTAATATATATAATGCATTCAAAAGTAGTGTATTGTATTGTGCACTGTTTTCACTGTTTTTTAACACAGATTTTGAGAATTGTTGCATTATTTTACACGCAAAGATTGCAGTTTAATTACTATGCATTGTTATACTGATGCAAAAAAAAAAAAAAGTTTTGTGAAAAACATATATACATAACTTATTTACGGCCACTTAAATCTGTCTTTAAGCAGCTGTTCAAGATCATCAGATTATATATATATTTATTAGACATTTGCCGGTATTCAGTAATGCAATACATCACGGTAATGAATATGCACAATATTGTTATCGTGGACACTTCTAAATACCGTAAATAAATGTATATTACAAATTATTCTGAATTTGGAATGCATTTTATGTATACTATTCCCATCAAGTGGTCAAAATGCACAACACCGCTGTATGTTGCTTGAAAGCCACATTCATATAGACACAAAGGTGATTCATCTAGATAATGAACGCGATATTGCGTAGCTTGTCAGTGATCTACGGCTTTGTCTATTAAATGCCGCTCCATTTAAAAGCAGGTGATTGCGATTTAGTGAATAGATTTTATTCTTTATTGTTCATTCACACTTTACATTAGGGCTTCATTAGTTAAAGGTACAATTTGTAAGATATTTGCAGTAAAATATCCAAAAACCACTAGGCTAGTGTTGTCCAGCTGATTACTAACAATATCTCTAATGTTTTCAACTACTTGTAAATCATGAGAAAATTCCCATTCTAAACAGTGACACGGGGCAGTGCAGTCGCCTGTCAATGTTAGTAATGTTAGTTACCCTTCGTTACCGCCTTTACTGACGTAGAAACCACATGACAACAGTGTCACGGACAAATGCAGAAGTAGCTTCGCGTCAAACTTGAACTAGAAAGAGATGCCGATCTCGCTTGTGTTTTACTCGACAGGTGAGTTGTTTTGATTCGTATCTTTACAGAAAACATTTGTTATTATAACGATCAACAAGATTAGTATTATGGGGCATACACGCCAAACGCGGGGCATCACATCTCTAGACCCGCGTGAGGATGCGTCTGATCCATCGTCTGATTGCGTCTTTGCATTGACTTTGTATGTAATCTACTAGCACAAATCGTCGAACTTGCGTTAAATTCACGATTTATCTTTCCGTCTGATTGATGGCCGTCAGCGGTTGGGTAGAAGACAACATATTGTTTTGGTAATGCGCCCTCTCGTGGCAGGTCCTACAACCTGTACCTTTAACATTAGTTAACTCATTAGTTAACATAAACTGCCAATTAAAAAATTCTACTGAACATTCATTAATCTTAGGTATTCCAATATTTAATAAAACTTTGTTAAAATTGAATGTTATTTAATGAGCTAACATGAACTAAGAGTTGTAGTTTTTTTTACAAAATAAATAACCTCTTTAGCAAATGTAGCTATTGCTCATTGTGAATGTTAATGGTTAACTAATTAGGTCTTATTGTAAAGTGATACGTATTGGTCTTTATAGTTTTTTTGCACTTTAATCTGTGTAAAACTTTTAACTTTATATATTTTTCTGTATTGCTTTATTGTATTTAAATGTTCAGTTAGTTTTGTTATAAAAAGTTATTTAACCTGTTATACTATATTATGACCACTTTTTTTTTTAACTAAACTTCAAATTTGATACCGTCATAACCCTAATACATATAAAAATAGTATAAAAATCAAAATGGCTGGTAGGAAAAACTGGGCGAAAATTGGGAATCCTCTAGCCCTGCAGGTGGGAAAAGGACATAATAATATGGCTTTGTTTTCTCTACTCAGTATTGCAACATATTTAACTAGACCATCTAAAAGCAACAACACTGATGCAGAATAAAATTGTTATGTGCTTTACCTTTCTTCCTCCCCTCATCTTCATCAAGATCTAACTCTTTCTCCTCCGCCACGTCAGCCTCTGTCTCTTTCATATCTAGTTGTGGACCTTCATCTCCCTCTCCACCATCTTCCTCCAGCATGAAAGGCTTCTTCTTTTTCTTCTTCTTCTTAGTCATAGTGGGATCAAATATCATCTGGAAGAACCACAGCATGAGTTTCATGATGAAATGACATTAAACACAGGCCTGTCAACAGATATCAGAAAGGTAAAAATGAAGCATGCATGCAATCATCTACTAATGAGACTAGTCACAACTAATCCAACTAATTTTCCTAAAGCTCTCTAAAATAAAGTCAACCATGATTCCTTTCAAAAACAAAAAATGCTGGAGTTTATGGTCCTAATTTTGGATTACACAACAAGAATAGATCAATTATCTGGAATAGATTAACTCAAGATTTCATTTACAGCATCTCTTAAAGCAATCATAAAACAATTTAAATATCATCATGAAAGAATAAAGAGGCAGAAGCTTCTTTGGACAGTATGACATGGTAATTCTACAGTACTTTGACATATACCATGGTGCTAAAATGTACGTACCATGGTATTTATTTACTTGATAACCCAAGAATATCAAGGCACTTTATATTTATATTTATATGTGTGTGTGTGTGTGTGTGTGTGTGTGTGTGTGTGTGTGTGTGTGTGTGTGTGTGTGTGTGTCATATTAGTAAGACAGTAACGTTAAATGTCCCAAAATACAGTAAAAAAAAAACGAATGCTGTTTGAGATCTAACTAACTGACAAATGACAAAAAGATCTAGAAAACACCAGCTGTGCACATGTGTTTCCTCACAGCCTTTACTGGTAGGCCCAATTGTCCTTCTCTTTTGACTGTCTAAATAAACCTCAATTGACAGATAATCATACTAAACAACGATTGTTTACTAACCTCGTCTCCTGACATGGTATCGAGTTCTTGTAAAAACGCAGGGAGAAAAAACAAATGTTATTCAACACTGTTCCTAACGAAGACCCTTCCTCGATATGTGCGATGCTTGGCCAGGCGGAACTCGGCACGCATGCGCGATAGCTTGGGCTGAGCGCATTGCATGATGGTTGTTGTAGTTTAAGTCTGCAAATCTACGTAGGGGAGACAAGAGTCAATTTTTGTTTCAACCTTTGTTACTCAATGTGTCTCAAACTTTAATATTGTCACATTTAACTAATACAACTTTGGCACAAAAATGTGTGATTTTGCATCTCAGCAAGTATGATGGAACTCTCCGGTCCCTCGTTTGTTCAAATTATTGGAGCTCATGAACCAAAATCCTTTGTGATGACAGAACCTTGAGATGTAGAACAAACAGATGTACTGGGAGAAAGATTCTTATGTGACACAATAAATCTTTGGAAATAATGCTCAAATTGGTTTCTAAACTGCATGGCTTGAGGAGGAGGTTAAACATCATGACTCTAGAGAGTTTTACTTACTCTCACATTATTTAAATCTATATTCTCAAACCATTCCTCAAGAGATAAACCAAACCTGGTGCTTTTTTCGTTATTGTTCATAATATCTTGGAAATCATTTTATTCCTGTAATCTGTTTAAAATTGCAGCGGGATGTCTGGCTCCCAGACAGCTAAAACCCTTTCCTGCTTCCTCCTTTCTGGTCTGCTTTATCGGAACAATAGTATTTGCTGTATGTACTGGAGAGTTAAATGGTCAGGTTGACTAATTGTCTCTCCAAAATTAGTTAAAAACAAAAACCACCAGAGTACTTTTCTAATCACCTGTTTGAACTGAAATGTTTCCTGATCTATGAGGTCATCACGTGCAATGAGAGGCTTCTAACATTTAAGGATATTTAAATTGCTATAATATGTCATATAATGGGTTGTTTAATGCATGGATTCAGCTGTGCAGTTTTAAGACTTTAAGGTTTGTTTCTCCCGAGTATTAAGAGTCACAGCTAGTCATGGTCTCCACTATGTAATGTATCACAGAGAGTATGCATGCTACTGCAGGCCACCAGTGGATCAGGAGTGTTTTCAGAGTATGTATCATTTACCTAAGGGGTGGAACACTGCTAATCTATGCATTCTCCATACTATATTTGCTCAGTGCAGCACGATTTTCAGTAAAAGAGCTGTTGCACTCTTACCACAAGCCATGAAGTGAAAGAAAATTCATGTGTAAATCTGCTTATAGGATATTAGTAGTTTATGCTTTCTAGCCATGAGATGGAAGAGAAATCTGGACAAGAAAATCCAATATGTGCAGAAGGTAAAAAATGTTTTATTCCTTCTCTTCGACTCTCTCTCTCTCACTCGCTCTCTCTCACTCTTAATTTGATTTATTTTCATAGCTTATCATGAAAGTTTCATGGGGACCTCACTTGAACGTGTATTATAGACTCAGCTAATCGCTTCACAAGTTTGGCATTATTGCTTTTGAGGGTTGTAAAATTACAAATGCATTTTTGATGTAATACATCTTTGTTACTTTAGTTCTCGTAGAGACTGAGCCTTGCTTTTAGATTAGAAAAAGAACATATACACATTACTAATCAAAACACTGAAACTATTCCAAGACGTCTTATTTTCATAGGCCCATTTCAGGTTTATATGTATAGCATTAGCACTGGTGAAGCTGAAAATATACACAGTGTCATGGGCTTCGGAGAATAGCGAGAAGTCTGCAAAACCTTAAATCAGGTAGACAGATTTGACAGATAGTGAACAGTGCCGCTATTTAGAGTCTGTGGGCACTTATTCACATCGTGAATCCATTGATCTCAGAGACATAGTGTTCTGTGATTTCTGAAACTGAATCGCAATAAGGCTTTGAAACTAAATGTAAGATGTTGAAATGAAAGGTTTCTCTACCCAAACGACATAATAGCTTCAACTATGTTGAAAATGGAAACACATGTAGAATCACTTATCACAAAATATACTGTCTTTTCTATGATGTGGACATTTCTCTTTCATATACTTCTTAATTTTCAGAAATGTATATATTTATAATCTTACGTTAAAAACCTTTTTACAAAATCACATATTTCAAAATCAGTTTCCAAGTGTATCAAACAATGAATAGCAAACTTTAACATTTTTAATGAATTAAAATTTGATTGTCGTAATAGATGATATAAGCAACATAATAAACAATGTTTTATTTTATATTTTGTCAATGAGTTTTTAGTTTTGTAAGTCACATATTCTGACTAAATATGAGATTTTGTAAAAATACATTTTACTTGTTTTCTTTTAGATAACATAGGATATCCAAAAGACAAAAGATGTTTCAGTGAGAATATGTGACCTTAAAAACTAAAACGTCATTGAGAAAATATAAAATAAAACGTTTTTAGTATTATTATTATTATTATTATGTTGCTCATTTCATTTCAAATTTTAATTCATTAAAAATGTAAAAGTTTGTGATTGATTGTTTGAAACACTTGGACCTTAATTTCACAGAAGAGTAAAACTGAAATACATGTTTTATATTAGAATATTATACTTATATTAAATTTGATTTAAATATTATAAAAGCACATTTTCTGAACATAGAAATATACAATTTTTTAAATAAATGATTAAAATTAACTAAAAATTGTAACGTCTATTGATCTAAAGGTCTTAAAAAATATATCCTTGAAAAGCCACAATATGTTTTTTTTAAGTCTTTTTATTGTGAAAACGTATTTCATGTGTTATAAATGTAAATTCTGATCTCTATTGTAAACTCAGCACAGTTACATATGTGATAATCTAAGATTAAATATGCCACCATAATAAAGTACAAAAAAATAATCATTTTAAGCGTTACAGAGAACAAAATATCAGAAATGCAAATGCTGCAAATACGTTAAAATATGCAGGCTCCTGCGCTGAAAATTTGTTCATATTAAATCACTGCATGTTTAACTGACTTGTAAATAACAGACTTCATTTAACATGTGCTCCAAACTATTGTTCTTGGGAGGAAGATAATGATAAATTTATAATTTATTACCATAGCAACTTAGCACTGAACTTATAAAATATGAGACATTCGTAACTCACAGAAAATCAGTTCAAAGCCCGATCTCTCTTAAAATAATTTAATTAAATTAAAAAAGCAAAATGACTTGCTACCCAGTGATCACCATGTATTTTCATTGTATAGAAAAGTGTGTTTGACATTTGTATAATAATATCAAAATATTTAAAACAACATTAATTTAATTAATTTAGTTTTTTATAAACCATTAGCAAACTGTTTTTCTTGTTTTAAGCATTAATAGGCTAATACTTAGTATTTTGGTATCACTGAGATACTATTATAATTTTTATTAATAATTTATTAATAATTAGAATACTCTTATTTATTTAGGTAATTTTGTTGTGTGTTTTGTCATGTTTCTTATTTTATTTTATATCTATATAGTTTTCATTCTTTTTTTTTGTTTTAGCTAGTTTTTTAGTACATCTAGATAAAATAAATTAAAATGAGAAATGTTGCCTTTGACAAGCTGAAATAAGATAAATGTACAAAAAAAAAAAAAAAAAAAAAAAAATATATATATATATATATATATATATATATATATATATAATTTATTTATTTATTTATTTATTTATTTATTTTTCAGATCAAGTTTCTCTTTCAAGTAACAAAAATTGTTTAATGTTTTTGTTTGTAAAAAAGAAGATGTAAAAAACGATTTTCCGCTCAAAGATTTCTTACAACTTAGAGGATCCAAACCATGATCATGCTAATTTAAGTCATCTGTACAAGATGGTGAAAACATTTCGCTTTCATGTTTTTCTCCTATTAGAATCATTGTTGAGTTGTTTGTGTTCAGCTTTTGTGGTAATGCTTTTGGTGTATTTTCACCATCGTATGAATTTTCATGTGGGAGCATTAAAGGTGGAGCAGCCCAGAAGACAAAGCGGGTGTTAATGACAGAAAATAAGTGACTCAGTAACACATGCTTTCTTAGCTTGTCCAGACCCTGTCAAGCCAGTCTTTACAGCATGTCTTCATTCTGGACGATTCAAAGGTTTCCCAAATCCCTTGAGAGCAATGTTCGGCACTCACTCAGTTGGCCTTTCCACTTCCATGGCTTTCATTTAACAATCATTACCCAAGTCTCTGGCAGCAGCCAGATGAGCAAATGATGGATGTAATTACCTAATTTACTTGAATACTCTGGCGTTGAATATGTGAATGTAATGTTACCACATTGAGCCAGCCAGAATAGAAGAAAAAAATCAAGACTGACATGATTGTTCCTTTGAAGCATATTATAGATTTGATTTGTCACTTTAAAGTCAACATGAAATAACATATGCAGCCTTACTTCAGTAATGTGACATTGTCCAGGAAGATGGGATACAATAAAATGTTCACTCACAGAAAAAAGAGATAACAAAGTTCTCAAAGCTGCTAAAATGCACATATTTGTACCCTATTTCACCTTAAATGTTCCATATTAGCACATCAAAGGCATATTAGCAGTGCTGGGGAAAGTTACTTTTAAAAGTAATGCATTACAATATTGCGTTACTCCTAGTTACTTTTTATAGAAAGTAATGCATCATGTTAATTTTGCATTAATTTTTTCTCATCTGAGCTGGGATAACTTCTTCGTTTTTAATATAAAATTTACTATTTTTGGCAAAAGGTAGAAGCTTTTGACAGCAAAATTGAAGTGAATACAGTAAGCCTCCGGCTGAAGGAAACGTACATTCACGTTTGTGCAGTAGATTGAGCAGCTCCAAAAAACCTTTCAGCTGTGCAGCCATAACACAAATGTTATGTTTATCTAAAGTAATGTTTGCTTATTATTGGATCATCGAATGTCAGCAACAAAGAAATTGGAAAAAACAATAGGATGAAATACAATACTGGTTTGCATCATATTCTAAATTTGCATTTCACTGTTTTTATTCATTTAGAAGAATACTGAATGTGTATTTGTCTAAATTTGATGAGCAAAATGTATGTCCACATTTAATCTAACTAGTTTTCACAGTGCCTTTGCACTTACTCCAGATTTCTCTCAGCATTGGAAAGATAAGTGAATAAATGGGAAAACAAAGTAGCTGGTGTTACGTGTTTGAAAATGTAACTGTGATATTTTCTTATAAATTAAAAAGTAATGTGCCTAGTCACTAGTCAAAATGATCTGATTATAACTTGAGTTACTTGTGATGCATTACCACCCCAGTAACAGTTTGTATACCTTTTTTCTGTGAGTGTAAGGCTTAGAGTTTTATAGAAAATCTTGTAAAATTAATTTATAGAGACGCATAAGGAAGTATTGTATCTGTGGGTTGGCTTTTCTATTGCAGACTAAAGCACATGGACTCAGCTCATTTCTGTGTTTATCGCACACCATCAGTTCACAATGAATCTATTTTTAACATCTGGGCCTTTTCTTTGGAAAACAATGTTTACCAGTATGTGTTTTTGTTACAAGCATTCGCTTCAAAGGTCAGAAGCCAGAAGTCATTTAAAATGTAACTAACGAGAAAACAGGTTTCCTAATGGCCAAATGTGATTTTAAATTCACTGGGGCTCCGAGAAGTGATTATAGCGTCATCTGCTGGTCAAAATTTTCCTTTCCATTTTAAACGTGCCCCTTTTTTTGTCTTTTGATATTGTGCAATCAGGGGTGTCGGACTGGGGGTAAAACCAGTACTGATTACCAGGGCCCTAAAGGAAGAAAGGGCCCTTGAAAAGACTGGAATATATATTTTCAAGGGGAGGGGGGCCCATTAGGGCTGCCTATGCATAGGGCCCGGGATCTTGTGCAGCGCCCCTGTGTGCAATTGTACTGAAACTGTTGTTGAAGGTCTAATGAAATGCCTTAAGCGTAAAATTTTAATAATTCAGATTAAAAAAAGCATGCATGCAACAGATCCATATCATATAAACTTCTAAATGCATGTCTTGTAACAATCAAAAACAAGCTATCGTATGTGTGTGTGTGTGTGTGTGTGTGTGTGTGTGTGTGTGTGTGTGTGTGTGTGTGTGTGTGTGTGAATACTGTTCTAAGACCTCAGGGTTTTCTGTCACAAACAAACACAGTGTCCCTAAAAAGTGTTTGCACACTTTATATCTGAATGTCATTGCATTAGGTAACAAAATATCAAAGCAAGTGGCATCTGTGCTTTTCTGAACCTTTTTGTGCAACTGTTGTTTCGATGATTTAGATTAGGGTAGTTCTTCACATTAAATATGAACATGTTCCATTAATGTCTGACAGCCGGACAGTGACAAAAGCTTTAATTTGAACTGTATATCTACTGTTTCTTTTGTTTCTGACATCCATTCTTATATTTTTAATTGTGAAATGTCCCAATATGTTTTGGGGCAACACACTTGTTCACTCTTTGTACACATACTTATCCTTTACCCTTTCTATTTTTTTCATGTCTGTCTCTCTCCCTCTGTCCTGTCTGGGCGTGGGGATCCGCCCCTGCTTAATTTTATCATTTCGCCCTTTCTGAATTTCCTGACTTCAAAAGTCATTCTGACATTGCTCTCTTGGTCTCAGCAGGGGAGCGGGGAATATCTCAAGCCAGCTACACAAAGGGAAAACAGGGCGCCCCGTTACTCACCAGGACAGGTCAGTTTGTAAATTCCCAACAACGACTCCTGAAGATTACCATGGGTAGTTTCGCTTTTGAATGCACCCTGAATGAGGATATAAGGAAAACACGAGATTGTCAGAAACAGGAGGTTGAACATGGTGAGACATGATGAATTGTGATCAAATGCCACTAGAAATACTGTAAACTGGAACTGTAGCTTTACTTGTGAACTTGTAAGTCATTTGTTTTGACTGTTGGAATTAATATAGAACTTACTGCACAGGAATATAACAGTCATTCTTGTTTTCTTGTGCTATTTGGCCTACTACGAAAAATAACTCCATTGCCAGTCGGAAAAGTGGTTTTGCGCAAAATCTAGAGGTTATCATTTTAACAACCTTTAAACTGCTCTGATAGATGTATTTTGTGTGTGTATTTTGTGTACGATGACATAAAGGAATATTTTATGCTTATGTTTGTTTTATTTCTAATTTCTGCACACATACACAATGACCTGAGCTCCAGTTTGGATAAATAAGACCTCTTAATGCAAATTCATAAAGGCTAGTTCTGTCTGTTTTTTCTTCTTTTTCTCTCCCTTTGTTCGTTTGTTAAAAGCTTTAAAATAGGAAAAGCCTTTAGCGTTTGAACATCCAGTTTTGCACCTAAATGTATGGCTACTCCTGTATGTGTACGTGTGTGATTATTACTAAATCTGCAGCTTTTTGTTTTTGATGTTTGTGTTTGAAACTGTTGTCTCGTGCAGGGTGAAGTCTTAATATGAATCCGTCATTGTTGCTGTGCTGTGTGCTGCTCTGTTTAGCCTGCTGTGTTATGGTACACACACACATGATTATAGAGGAACAAAACAGCTCCAACCGAACAACAATCAGCTTACAAGCAAATAACCAAACAGATGCACCTTCTGTGCTCATAGTCGGTAAGGCTTCTTTCTCCTACAGAGAAACTAAATGATGATGATTCTTAATCATGAACAGTAAAAGGAAATTGCTTAAAATGGTTAATAGAAACTTCTATCCAAGTGGCAAGTTTTTAAAATAATTCATAGCAATATGATTCTCCATTTTACACTTCTATATGTTACTAATAGAAACTTTAAACTTGATGTATGTTCAAATGTATTTGTTTTCCGTTATCAAAGGGCTTGCAAAAACACCTAAGAAGAACAAGAAAGCGGAAAAGAAACCAAAAAAGGTTTGTAAAGTTAGATGTCATATTCATTTATGGTTACCACTTTCATACATTTTGTTCCACACAGATATAATGACGAGAAGCTGCAAAATCACAAAAATATTTCAGTTAGGATGTTTAATTTAGTTTTTAGTAATTATGTTTAAAAACGAATATGCTGATAATAAAAAAGTGGGGAAAAATTCAGAGTACAAACTGTTCAACATATTTCATTTAGTCTACAGGCTTGTATCAATATGACCATTTTAATTTCAGGATGATACAATGAATTATGTATTCTATATTGGGAAATACAGATATATGTTTATTAAAATGTTTTAATAGATTTTAAATAGCTGTATTGGGTTTAATGTGGTGGAAATTACATTTTAAATAGTTTTTGGTTTAATATTGTATGCTCCTTTGTTTTGCTAATTCTATAGCTTACATTTTACACAATTACAAATTTCCACTTTTAAAATAGGACCAAATTGATCGGATATTACGTGATATTTAGTTTCCTACATCTTTGTTTTCTGCACACATCACGCGTCACGCTCTCCCTGGTACCCAAATACCTACAGGAACGTTTGATAAGAGTTTATTTACAGACACATCAGTCGGTGGTGAAAATGATGCCTTAATCAGGCTAACGTACTAGCTACGTTTTCGCAATAAATAATGAATTAGTTCGTGTTTATTTGATTATTTTTAATAAAACATAAGCTATAAAGTGTCAGAAGCTAAAGAACCACATATGAACGCAAACCTTCATTTGGTATGTTTCAGAAATTCAACCACCATGTTAAGAGACCTCCGCCGCCGCCGAACTGCGTCCCGCTCTGGAGCAGCTGCAAGACGCCGAGCGCGGTGTGCTGCGAGCAGTGCGCCTTCTGTCACTGCCGCCTGTTCAAGACCGTCTGCTACTGCCGCATGGGCTACCCCAACTGCTGAACACCCCATGGAGGATGCTGGGACTGTCCCGAGTCGAACGGCTTGTTTGTAAAACCCTGTGGGATTATGAGTGAGCCCCATCATATAATCGGAGACTTCCTGGCCAGACAGTGAGACAGAAGCGCTCGGGACCTTGGTGATAACCAGAGTACTTTAAACCTGTTTTTTATGAATTATAAATTTATAAAAAATGTTTATACTAATGGAAAGAATTTTAAATTTACGTTGTAAGCACTTTATGGGGGGAAATGTTAAAGGATCCGGTTCTTACCTGTAACCTGTTTGAGCTGCTAAAGACAAGTAGAGGAATCGGCCAAAAAGAATCACAAAAACACCAAAATCGCCATGACAACCAGTTGCTGACGGTGTTTACAAATAAAACCGCCAAGACTCTCAACAACAAATAAAACAAAAAATAATATGTACTTAAACAAAACGACAGATTCCAAGATTCTTATTTAAGAAGAATACTTTACAGAAAGCAAAAACATTTTATTTCTGTATAATTTGGTGAAGACTTTGGTTGTAATGGTAACAATTGAAAGACGAACTAAATGAGTATGTTATTGGGACGATTAAAAAAAGTACGTTTCTGTACATTAATGTACAGAAAATTGTACATGTAATGTGTATCATTATTATTGATTCAAGCATGAATGGATCAAGACCAATTTCCGATTTACTCAGTTAAAACGCGGGAGAAACGCTGCAGAATGGCGCGTTTTTAATTGTACAAATAATCAAATAACGTTAACATAAAATAATAAAGAATTATACGTATAATTTGTCTGCTGCTTTCTGATTTATGAAAATGCTCTTACTAGCTTTTTTTGACCACTTGCAAAAATCATGTTTGCCCACAACTACAATCTTTTAGTTTGGAGGACAGAAATCCCCCAAAATATTATATTTGAAACCAACATAATAAAACATTATTGTTTATTTTCCTATAGCCTAATAAGATAAATGTTATAGAAGTAAGGTCTCTGTGTGTGTGTGTGTGTGTGCCCTGCGTGTTTTTTTTATCCGGGTGGGGACTTAAACCCGACTCGTGCCACCATGGAACCTAAACTGAGGTCCAACAAGCTAATAAAAAGACTGTTTTTTTTTTGTTTTTTTTGTTGAGAATGTAAAAATCCAGAATGTTTTCTGTGAGGGGTTTTAGGTGTAGGGCGAGAATATTTGTACAGTAGTCTTAAAAAAACCATTAGAGAAAGTTCCCACAAGGAGAGTAAACCAGAGGTGTGTATATATATATATAGAGAGAGAGAGAGAGAGAGAGAGAGAGAGACACACACACACACACACGTAACCCCCCCTCCCCCCAACCCTATATTTACACAGACACCACTGGTATACTCTCCTTGTGGGAAATCTCTAAATCTAATTTTAATAGACTACTGTACAAACCGTATATTTTATCATCCTACACCTAAAACCCCTCACAGAAAACTTTCTGCATCTTTACGTAAAAAATGTAAACACTTGTACCTATGCTAGACACATGCATCTTTGGGAAGTTGTAATATATCCATGAGTTTTTTATTATTATAATTATTAAAATCAACATCAAGAAAAAGGTGTATTTTGAGTACTTCAGTGCGTACAATTTTTTTTTCCACTTCAGTCACATTCTGTGAACCAAGTGAACTATTTCTAAAGTCGTTAAGATAAAAAATTCCTACATGTAGTCTGTAATTTAAAGAAGTCATACAACTGCATGCATGAAGAAAAAATTTAATAAAAAATGCTGTGTAAATAATTTAAACTGAAGTTAAGCATGGGATGCCCTTAGTATAGCATCCCAAAAGGTCTTAGTTAAAATGTCTTGCTTTTAAGACAACTAATTATGCAAAGCAAGATCAAAGTCCAAGGACACCTTTTCCAAACACCTCAAATAATTATTGGTTCAACACAGGTAATAAAACACCCATTCAAACACACACTGGGTGACACCAAAGGCTCCAGACGCCACAGCTGGTTCATATTGAAAGGAAGCAATGGGTGAGAGAGGAGGAGAGGAAAGAGAGAAACTCAAAAAGATAGGCCCTTGTTATGTCTCTCAGGGGACACTTTGCAGGCATTTTAGGGGTCCAGTACATCTAATGGCCTATAGACTATAGCTTTACCCCACAAACACTAACTACACCATTTAACCATTTCCAACTAATAAGGGCCAGATTAGATTGAAGCCATGTGTCTCTGTATGGCGGCTTGAATTATAAGGCAATGCTTATGCATAGAATAAACCAGTTTGGGTTCATTAGTTACTCAATGAGACCCAGTACTGATTTTATGGATGTAGGCCCGGACCTGACAGCAGTTCTGTTGTTTTTCATGGCTCCTCTCAGACTCTTTGTGTTACCGACCGCACATCATGGCCTCGTTTTTCATCAGGGAATTGTCATTGTCACAAGTCTGTCAGTGAATGCCTGAGCATGATGTTTTTATCAAGGAATCATTACAGGACACAAGTGGAATGGATTTTATTTCATATTTTTTGGCTTGTGATATTTAAATTATTGATGGGAAATGTCATAACTCAAATGCAGTGAAGATTGCTGAAATCGCTTTGCATTCTGTTTAGACATCAGAATGGAGATATAGTAATAATTGAGAGCTGCAGCCCAAAATCCTAGTGCAGGAAGTTGTTTCAGGAGTATGCGAGACAATTAGTTCACCCTAAAATTCTTTAATTAGTCATTTTATTTCTCTACAGGAAAAAAAAGAAGTTATTTTGAATGTCAGTGGGGACCAAACAACATTGTTACAATTCAATATATCTTTTTTTGTGTGTTCTGGAGAAAATCATACAGTCTCAGAAAAACACGAAAGTAAATAAATGATGATAATATTGTCATTTTTGGGTGAACTATCACTTTATAAGTTCGCATTAAAGCCTTTTTGTTTTTTTTGGCCACAAGAATGATTTTAGGTTGCCAAGATGACCTGAAATAACATTAATAAACCACAAAAAACCATAAAAAAAGAGTGCATATTCAACCCAAACACTTTTTTTTTAATACATAAACGGTCAACTACAGGAATTATATTGTTCTTTCAATTTTCTAAACATTAGAGGATAACTAGAGTTTACATTTACTGAAGTCAATGCCCCGACGCCAGGCCGTTGCTAAGATTCTTTATAGGTTGTCAGGCAGATAACAGTATTATTTTAGTAACATTTATATACTTTGATGATAGTATTTAGTAATATTTTGAATTCACTTTTAATTTTAGTATTTTATAGTATTTGTATACTCATCATAATTAGTCTTTTTTGCTTTTTTTATATTTTAACTTAGATTCATTTCAATTTTGGTTTATGTAATTATTCCAGTTCCAATTTAACTTGCTTTAGTATTAAGGTAATTTTTCTAATGTTCATTTAAGTTTTTCCATCTAATGTATTTTATTTTAGCTTTATTTCAGTTAACAACAGTGATTTTGAAGTGCTTCAGTTAACAGTAACACTGGCAGTTATTAGTAAGCTCTGTTTGTTTATAGCATTGGTTAATTGCATTGCTTACTAGCCCTTGAGTAGAAAAAACCCTCCCCCAAATCTCGGTAAGATCCCAGGACAGACCTAGCATAGACTTTTTTTGTCCATTTAATCAATTATCATATTCATGAGCAATCCTTTGTGTCTGTAATGAAACAACTGAAGTTTAACACATGGGCTTAGGCGTTCATTCAGATCATCAAGATCATGAATGTGCAACAGCAATATTGATAAATTACTATTTTTTTTCTGGATCTGACCAGGTGAGATCCAGTCTCTTAATGATGGGCTGAAATGAAGGATTAACACATGAACAAGTTACAGTCAAACACCACATTTATTTCATCAGGTCTTCATGAGTGGATGTAATAAACAGGACAAGCTACCCAGACCCACTCAAACTCTCAAACAGCCTGCTAACAGAGAAATTAGCAAGCCTCCCTCTATTAACAGTTACCTAACAAACCGGAATCACTTCAAAGATATGGAAGAACCAAACTGTCCCAGCACGAGGGGTATCAAATAACTGTCCTAATGGAAGAATTGTGTTTTAACATAACCGTACAATAAAACAGGGAATGCAAACGAGACCGTGACAATGTGTTCACAAATTAGCATTGCACTTGATATCAATGCAAAAAGGTGTCTGTGAGAGCTCGCAGGCACTCGTGATGACACCATTATAGCTGCAAAGGTAACTGGCACAACTGCTAATGATCGTGTAGTCCGTCCTCATCCACAGCTGAAGCTGCGCTTGGTCAAAGCTACTTAGTAGCGGTAGTGGTCCGGTTTGAAGGGACCGTCGCAGGGCAGACCCAAATATTTTGCTTGCTTCTCTGACAGTTTAGTAAGTTTGACGCCAAGCTTGTCCAAGTGTGCAGCAGCCACCTCCTCATCCAGCTACAAGTGCAAAAAGTAGAGAGTGAGGAATAAATACATTTCATACATTCTGATAATCATTGGTTAAGAGTCCCTGCTTCGCTTTGCATCTTGTTTTTAAGTAAGCTTGCAAACCTATATACTCTTAAAATCACAAAACAATAATGGATAATGGGCATATTACTGGACAATACCATGTTTAATAAAAGTCTACATGAAGCTACTGTACCTTCTTTGGCAGGAAGTAAACACCCAGTGGGTATTTGCTGGTGTTGGTCCACAGCTCAATCTGGGCAAGGACCTGGTTGGTGAAGGAGTTGCTCATCACAAAGCTCGGATGGCCCATGGCACAGCCCAGGTTCACCAGACGCCCCTCAGCCAAAACAATGATGTGACGGCCATTTTTCATGCAAAAACGGTCAACCTGTATAAACAGAGTGGAGAGTTAGTCAGATCAGACATGACCATCATCATGGGTATGAAAGCAGGGCTTTCACAAGCAAGGTTTTGGTGTTTGTTGATGTCTGGGGAAAAAAAAAAAACGAAAAGAGAGCAAAGCACTGGTGATTCATTCACAACAACACCTGAACTTTTTATTAAGAAAACAAATGCTGTCGAATTCATGGCATTTTTCATTTGCATTTGAATTCAAATTTAATGTAGAATTTTCCCAACTAGTGGTTTGTGATGGATCAGCAAGCAATGTATTTATAAATAACAAATAAACAATACTAGATTAATAGAAGACTAGAACATTGTGCTGTATGAGAACAATACGATATATATATATAGAAGAATGAAAAAATATATATGAATAAAACTATTTATAAGCTAGTTTATAAAAAAAAGTTTTCAATCGTCCCAATAATATTGCTTTCTCCTACATATTCATTATTAAATAAAATAATATTAAGTTAAATATTTAATTAATATTGAAAAAACAAATATTGAAAAGTAAAATATGCCTTTTTTTAAGGCATATTTTTCCTAAAATATCCTAAAATTCCTAGAAAATCATTCAATAATATTTAATTAGCATTAGCAAATAATAATACATTAATCAAATAATTATAATAAATACAATAATTTTTATAGAGCCTTTAAAATTTGCTTTCTCAAAAGTGCTTCACAACACAAGCAAACAAAAAACTAAAAATCTAATAAATGTGCTTCCCTGATGATAAAAAAAAATAAAAAAACCTCCTAAAACATTACAATATTTCATTATTACTTATTTACTAAAAATGTAATGCATGCGTTACTGTACAACACTCTAGTCATCAATCTTGCACCTGAGGTTTGATGTTGATTTTCTCCGCTGCATTTTCGTTAAGCCACTTCATGTCAATCTCACAGTCAAAGTGGCCAATGTTGCAGACAATAGAGTCATCCTTCATCTGCTCAAAGTGTCTGTGAGGAGAGAAAAAAAACCATGTGATGTTTACACTAACTGACCAACATGTCCAGGCGAGGAACGATTTCAAACAGCTTGGCACAAAATTCTCTTCATACGGAAGTAAAAGCTGAAACAAATCACTACAAGAACAATTATCTAAAACAATGGTCGACCATGTTGCACCAACACTAAATAAATTAATGATGTTTGCCTTGGCATTTTGAACAAACCGCTAACCGTAATATTACTGTACATATGACGAAGTAACTCATTCTGAATCTTTTATTCTTCAACCAATGAATGACGCCTCAAATTTTTGAGGACAGGACGGCAATTATGTTTCTAAACAATCAAGGCTGAAGCAAAAATGTAGGTTCAAAATATTTCTCCTAAACCATTTCTGGATTGCATTTGCTTAACTGGTGCCAGACAGACATATGCAGATTGCCAGCATTTAAACATGTACCATCGGCTCTGAAAACTACCAGAGAATCCAAGACAGTTCTCACATCTGTAGATAATACCAAACAGCAGCTGTGCTCCACTGGCCCCAGCGTGTCCTCATCCCAACCATTTATCACAGAGGCCCACACCCCATCAGAACCCACCAGCCCGCTCACCATCAGATAAGAACAGAGCAGCGTGCATATGCACACCAAACTCAGGCAAGCACTGTATAATGTAGCAGGCTCAGGCCAGATCTCACGCAGTGCGGCTTTGATTGCAGGCCTGGGGGTCCTTCCACCGCACATGAATCTCCCTAGTTCATCATGTTGAAAGGATTCATTGTTGACCCAACTTTCACGCTGTGCCGGATGACATCCTTAAATACAGTTGGTGTAGTGTGAGAATTCAATTCATGATTTCAGCAAGATGTCCAACTAGTCAGGCTGTGTTCAATTTCTGGATTGTGAACACCATGAAGGTGTAATGTAAATAAACTAATAAACTACCGTTCAAAAGTTTGGTGTCTGGATTTTACAGTGCTTTTGTTTTTTGTTCAGCAAGGGTGTATTAAATGGATCAAAAGCAGCATTTTCAACTTTGATAATGAGAAGAAATGTTTGTTGAGCTGCAAATGAGCTTATTAGAACAATTTCTGAAGAATCATGTGACAATTGATGCGGAAAATTCAGTTTTGCAACAAGAATAAATCACATTTTAAATAAAAGTTATTTTAATAATATTTCACAATATTACTGCTTTTACTTAATTTTTCTGATCACAAATGTAGACTTGATGACCTTGAGACCGTTTAAAAACTTTTGAAGAAAAACTTTTGAACAATAATAATTAGTAAGACAAGAATCACTTCAAGGTAGTGTGTGTGTGCGTGTATATGTGTGCATATATATATATATATATATATATATATATATATGATTTTATACATCTAGAATTGATACGATTGTGAAAAGCAGGCATTTCATTCCAGGATGGGGCAAAAGTGCATTTGCCGAAATAGCAAACTTCTTACACTTTGACTGAAGATCACAAACACGTTTTTGTCCTATGAAATAATATGCACAGGTGAATAGTCCACAATAAACCATAATTTTTACATTACTGAGACTAACTAAACCTGAAACTAAGGTAAGATAAAGACATAAATGTTGCTAGATGCAATAAATTTAATTGAGTAATAACATGTTGTACCATAAATAATTTTTGATTTATTACTTCCATGTTGAAATCAAAAGTGACCTCATCATTGGGCAGAAGGCTGCTGATATTGCTATAAGAATCGTTCTTGAAATATTTTCCATCTGGTCCATCTTAACACAACTTAAAAGTATCATTACGAAACTGGAATTGAAATAAGAAATCGAATTTTCTCCGTTTTTGAGGGGACACTAAATGCAGTACAACACACATTCTAGCTTGACATCTGTTAGTTGTTCGTGTTTGATTAATGCTGTACAAACCTGCCAAGGATAATGTCCTCACAGCCAGTGGTGGTCACGAAGATGTTTCCTTCCTTGCAGGCCTCATCCATGGTGGTCACCTCGTAGCCTGAGTAACAAGAGCCAAACGCAAGTCAATCAGACAGCCAGAAAATAGCTGCTTACAAAATACTGTGGGTTCATAATAGGCTCTATGACTATGTGCAAAATTATGTTCCTAGAGAAAACACAAACAAGTGCAACAGCCAATATAGCTAGCCAAGAGAGAACAGGGTGGCCTATTTGATATAAATAATCTCAACAATAAATGTTTCACAAATTTTTATTTTTATTATTAACAATTACACTAAATAACAATAAGTAAATATTATATAAAATATAATGTTTATTTTCTGAATAATATTTAAGCATCTATAAATGCATATAAAATGTATATTAATACTAACATACATATACATATATACATACATATACATATATATATATATATACACACATACACACACACACACACGTGTATATATATATATATATATATATATATATATATATATATATATATATATATATATATATATATATATATATATATATATATGTGTGTGTGTGTGTGTGTGTGTATGTATGCATGTATGATTGATATATATATACACACACACACACACACACACACACCACCATCATTCAAAACACTAGGTTTTTCCATTTGTCAGCAAGAAGTTATTAATCATTTAAAATACAGTACAATGTAGTACGATCACTTTATTCTTTTATATATTTTAATAAGTGCAAAATACGTATATTGTTTCATTTTTACATAAACAATAGACCCATTACTTGCATTTAATATGATTTCTATATAAAAAATTTTTTGATGCATTGATGCAGACACCAGGAAAAGTAACACACAAACACACACACACACAAACAAACATACCCTCCATAGCCGCCTGCAGAGCGTTAATGGGATCGATCTCTGTGACGATGACTCTGGCTCCAAACCCTCGCAGCGCCTGAACGCAGCCCTTCCCGACGTCACCGTACCCGGCCACCACTGCCACCTTCCCAGCAATCATCACATCTGTGGCGCGCTTGATGCCGTCAATCAAAGACTCGCGGCAGCCGTACAGGTTGTCAAACTTACTCTGAAGGGAGTGGGAGAATAAGTCATTCTCAAATAAACCCTTTCATTTACAGCAGTCATATAATAATAGAACCAAGCATAAAGTGCTCACATCTGTCTGTTTTGTCACAGTTTTGTCATTTGTCAACACCACGTAATGATATTATATGCTGGTAATAAAAGGTTACCTTAGTAACGGAGTCATTGACATTGATGGCAGGAACTTTCAGTTCCCCTTTCTTCAGCATCTTGTAGAGGTTGTGAACTCCTGTGGTGGTCTCCTCAGAGATGCCCTTGATTCCTGAGAGATAAACCACAAAGAAGCATTTTGCAAATGTTAAAGACCCAGAAAATTCGAATCAGTGCATCTGATTGGAATGAATGTTGAACTTACTAGTTGGCCAATAAATTGTATTTTTTTGTGGAGTTTAGCTTGAACCTCACTGGTGTGACGGAATCTAATTCAATTTCAATTGACTACTTCAGGAAAGATTAGCGACTGTCAAACTTTAGTAGAAAATATTCAGCATTTCAGAAGCCAAACGTATGTATTATCATTACTCCATGTGGAAATATTTCTGGCATTAAGTCACTTGAAATGAAAATATGAGGAGCGAAGTCACTGCAGGTCTTGATTTTTGTCCAGTTACACAGAGAGACCGGCTATTAAGTTTGATGCCGCTAGAGACCGTGTGCTGTCTCCAGTACATGTGCAATGGAAAACAACAATAATATAAATCATAATGTTAATTATAAAACAGATTCAGTCAATACAGTGTTCCAGAAATGCTGAAATTAAACACCGTGATAGCAAAGATGTCAAGTAACTGTACACCTTTTATTGTTTAGATACAGTTTAAAAGTCTGGAATGTTTTTGAAAGTGGTTTACGCTCACCAAGGTTGTATTTATTTGATCCAATAGACAGTAAACAGTAATGCTGTGAAACACTATAACAATTTCAACCATTTTTAAATTGTTTTATCATTTTAAAATTACATTTGTATGATGTAAGCCGAACATTCAGCATAATTTCTAGTGGTGGCGAGATGAAGCCTCATGAAGCACTGGAGCTTTTCAGCTCAGTGGTACACAAAAGGGTTCATTTCTGAAGGCTTCATTTGCTCACACCAGCACCTGGTGGTCAAAGAGTGTAAAACAAGCAGATACATACATTAAAGATGATCTGATGTGATCTGTGATGCACTGTATATTGCACTAGTTAAGGCTTTGAAACGGTGAAAAAAACACAGACTAATCCATTTACATGATGCATATTTTCTGGTGGTTTAATAATGATTGTATAACATAACTGTAATAAATGTATTTGATTGAAATGAATGGGGCCATCAGATGTGTAGAAATCAATTATTTGTTCATAATAGGCAGGAGGGGCAATACTGTATTATATTGTAATGCTTGCTTGTTTTGCTGGGTTAAGAATGGAACAGCTTGATCATGGATTAGCCTGCCACCTAGTGGCCATTAAACAGCAGTACAATACAACTATATAACTATATAGAGAAGTCATTACTAGCCACAGACATCCAGACAACCATAGTAACTGAGGTAATGAAATTAAACAATACTTACAGGAGTAGTCTTAATGACCCTTCATGACCTCTGTCTGATAGGATAAGTGTGAGAAAACGATAACCGAACAAACACAGACTATACCTGCAAGCAGTTTGGGGTATTTCTGGTGCACCAGATTGGTCAGGTCTCCACCGTCGTCCAGGATCATGTTCACAGGCTGACCGTCCTTAAAGTAGATGGTCTGCTCTATGCACCACACATACTCCTCATCGGTCTCTCCCTTCCAGGCATAAACTACAATACAGCACAAACAAAAAAACACACACACACAGACTCATTAGACACCAATATAAGCATCATAATTGTGTTACTGGCTGCAACAGATATTACTGAAAATTATGAACTTATGTTATGTTCACTGGGTTTGCAAAGTTTGTGCTTGGGTGCTTATTTTAAGTAAGCATAAGCATAATTTTACTTAAGTAAATAAGTAAAAATCTTATTTAATATTTACCGGGCTCACATCCCAAAAATACGATTAATTTTACATAAATGAATGTAAATGCAAGAATAAGGTGCAATGTGGAGAGACTGTTGTCAATAGCTGAAAATCTGCTCATTTTAGAACCACAAGCAGCTCAAAACATGTTTGATATGCATTCCTGTAGCTCAAGTGGTAGAGCATTGCGATCATAAGCACAAGGTTGGGGGTTCGCATCCCGGGAAACACATGATAGGAGAAAATTGTAAGCCTGAATGAATTTCAGACTACAAGTCACACTTTTTTTTCATAGTTTGGCTGGTCCTGCGACTTATAGTCAGGAGCGACTTATTTATCAAAATTAATTTGACAAACCAAGAGAAATGAACTAAGAGAAATGAACCAAGAGAAAACATTACCATCTACAGCCGCGAGAGGGCGCTCTATACTGCTCTGTGCTCCTGTAGTCTACACTGAGCAGCATAGAGCACCCTCTCGTGGCTGTAGACGGTAATGTTTTCTCTTGGTTCTAAATAAATGCGACTTATAGTCCATAGACTATATAGACTTATATATGTTTTTTTCCTCATCATGATGTATTTTTGGACTGATGTGACTTATACTCAGGTGCGACTTACAGTCCAAAAAATACGGTAAGTCGCTTTGGATAAAAGCGTCTGCTAAATGCATACATTTAATTTTAATTTAATTTTATTTAATAGTTTTAATGTGGCATTATTTTCTAGCTGGTATAACATTCATTTGAGAAATTCTTTTAGATAAGCAATGGATGCAAGTAACAACCACCTACTGTCATCACTCTAAATGAGGTTAATAAATTCATATGAAATGATATAAAGCCGTATAACTTCCAAGCATGGAAAAGATTAATGCAAAGTCAATCAATTCAAAAGTTTGGGGCAATTCATTTTTTAAAATAGATATTTATACTTTTATTCAAAATTAAGTGATAGGAAAATATTTATAATGTTACAAAAGTTTTAGATTTCAAATAAATGCTGTTATTTTATCAAATTTATTCTAAGCATCCAGCATATTTTTTATTATAAAATTAAATACATTTCCAAAACTGACAATAAGACAAGAATAAGATAAGAAATGTTTCTTGAGCAGCAAATCAGCATATCATGTGACACTGAAGACTGGAGTAATGAAGCTGGAAAATCAGCTTTGCATCACAGTAATAAATTAATTTTAAAATATATTACAATAAAAAATATTTTACTTATTTTAATATTGTTTTCACTCCATGTTTTAATTAATATTGTGACGAGTGGGGCGGGGCCGAGGGACATGGGAGCGAGGCCGGTGGAGTGATTGGAGATGAGCTACACCTGTTCGACCCACCGGTCTCGAGGCCCACGGAGGAGATGGAAGGATATAAAACTGGAGCGACGACAGTGAAGGACGAGAGAGGACCAGGCCTGGGCTTTTAGTTGTGTTTTGGTTTTTATTTGCGCGCACCAGTCGTCTGTGAGGGGCTGGTGCCCTGTTTTGTGTTTATTTTGCTTTATTAAAATGTTGTTTTGATTAAATGATGTTTTGATTCCGCCGGTTCCCGCCTCCTTCTTCCGGATGAATACAAAGGTTTAATTCATTACAAATATATACAGCTTTGGTGAGCATTAGAGACGTAAAAAAAAAATCTTACTGACCCCAAACCTACAGTAGTGCATGTTATTAATACTACAGTCACTGAGATATCAGATATTACTGTGCTGTTATATCTTTGCCTATCAAAATAAGTCTGCATTAACTCTAATTCAAACATATAAGCTGCATCTGGAATTTAGTTCGTTAGTGAGCAGAAATTTAATGCATCATAGTCTTGCTCCCAAAACACAAAGGCAATTAAAACTGGCTGTCAGCATAATTATGCCGCTTACTAAAATAAGTTTTTAGGCAGCATCCTTTGTAGAGAAGGATATCTCATAATGCACTCAGATCAGTGAAAAACAAATCCATCCAAGACAGCAGACAAAGAGAGAGACATAACGATTATAAATAGATTTAGAATTCATAAAAGTATTGATAATCAACTGGATCTAACTAAAAACAGATCCAATGAATGTGTTGTTATAATATTATGTGTATGTTTATTGGAGCGTTGAAGCTGCAGCCTAAGAAGAGACTTAAAATAGGCAATGTGCAAGTGAAACCGGAAAAGCACAAGCTAAAAATCCTTTTTTTGTTGTTAGACAAATGTTTTTGCAATCTTTTATAAAAGGTTTGACATTTTTAACACTAAAAATAATTTAGCTTGTATCCCTTAAACTGTTTGGGAAAAGCTGATAAAGTTATCTTTGCCTGCACTCTCTTGCATGTTAGTCCTTCAGAAATCTAAAGATTAACCCCATTTGTGCTGATTCTAGGTTTACACAGCATGGAGCACTCAGAGTTCTCCTTATCTAGATTTGATTACGCAGCTTTAGAGCAAACAGTGGACAGGATCACAGCAGTCTAGCACATCAACACAGCAGCTGTTACCTGGAACACCAGATTTAGCAATGGCTGCCGCTGCGTGATCCTGCGTAGAGAAGATGTTACAGCTGGACCACTGGACCTGGAGAAGGAATGAGATCATGTGATATATACAGACTTCATTCATTAGTTTCATAACCTTTTGGATAAGATATGGCCTTGGGCTGGGAAATTCCAGTTTGGCAGAGGAAATGGGGGATAAGAAGGCGATGCATTTAAGTCAGACTGCAAGGTTAGCCATCTAGTACTAGGAAAAATATGTGAAAAAACGGTACACTCCCTTTCCAAACAGTACTGTGGCAATACCCTGATAAAAGAATGGAATAATGTGACAATAATATGAAACATTGTATTTATATTTCAAAGAATACCGTGGGCATACAGGTTTTTTTTTTATGTTTTTGGAAGAAATCTCTAATGCTGCTCACCAAGATATAGTAAATATTGCAAAATATGAATACAATTTAAAACAACTGTTTCCTATTGTAATCTACTTAAAAATGTTATTTATTCCTGTGATCAAAGCTGAGTTTTCAGTATCATTACTCCAGTCTTCAATGACACATGATCCTTCAGAAATCATTTAATATTCAGATTTGCTGATCAAGGAACATTTCTTATGATTACCAAACATGACTTTTTTGATCTTTAATGATTAGAACGTGTACAAAAAATGCATTTATTTGAAATAAAAACATTTAGCAACATTGACTTTACTATCCCTTGATCGATTTAATGCATCCTTGCAGAGTAAAAATGTTCATCTATTTCAAAAATAAACAAACAAAAAAAGCTACTGACCCAGAAAACTATATAGCAATACAATTACTATTTGTTAGTGAAACCAACAAGCAGCAAAGTAGTACTGCAAGTTCAGTAATTGTTGAATTTTGAAAATTGAAACCCTACTTTTTATGGTTTTAAAGTAATATTAAGATACAAAAGGAAAATTCTGTTTTTGTATACTCAAAAGAAGGATTTTAAAGCAGCTATTGAGAATTTGATGAAATCTTAAAGAATGCTAATGCAGTTCTTCTCCATACCGAGACAATTCATAATCTAATAACATCAAACCTGGCGCAAAATGCTATTTTTGAAGAATGCCCCCTTTTCTTTATGGTTTAACATTTGCATCCTCACCTCAGCTCCGAGGGCAGTCAGGGTCTCAATGAGCACAGCGGTCTGTAGAGTCATGTGCAGGCAGCCTGCGATGCGAGCACCTTTCAGGGGTTTGGTCTGGCCGTAGAGCTCCCTCATCTTCATCAGACCCGGCATCTCATTCTCGGCTATGTCGATGGCTTTACGTCCCCACTCAGCCAGGCTGATGTCAGCTGGACAGGGAGAAAATGGCAACAGATTATGCATAAAACATAGGCTAAATTCAGCAAACGGAAAGAATTATTAAATTAAATAGTCAAACTAGTACAGAACGTCTGAACTTTTGCTTAAGCATTTGAGAGCACAGTTAAATAATAACTACAAGTTCCAAGAAGCATACATGTCCGTTATAACATGCAAGTTAAAGCAGACTGTGAAGTGTCAGTCACATTTTTAGACATCTAAAATAGGAATTCAACAGATGACACCTAAAACTACATACCTAGCATGTCTTGAACCGGTTGAGGAGACGGTGCTTGGTTTCATATGCACACTTAGCAACCCAAAAGATATTCACTTCTATATATAATTATAATTGAACACCAGGAATATTACAACTGCAGAAATGGAGGAAAACAAATCTACCATAATATTCAGTAGCCAAACAAATAAGTAATTACAAAATAAAATGGTATTTGATCCGAAAATACATTTTTTCCATTTACATTTTTGACAGCGACCACTAACCTACAACATGATCAGGGCAACAATTTCAGTGTTTGTTTAGTTTAACATGAAGATGCTCTTTTAACAAAGTGAATTTCCAACTTCCATGACTTAAATGTTACGAATTCCTATCATTTTCCTACTATTGTTACTTCCAGGTTTTCCAATGAGCATGGAAATCTTGTAATATGGCTTCAGAATGGGCTATTAATAAATATGTGTGCACTTTGACATTTCATTCACTGATTTTAAAGAACTGAACTCTGATCTAGGGAGCAAAGTCCAGCTGGATTAACTATTGAATTACTTGTGACTTATCTGCACTGAGAACAACAGAAGTCTGCTGAAAAACAATAACAGATGCCAAGTCTGGTCACCATAACAGTGCTGACGTGTGACTAAAGTGAAGATATGACTTAACATAGTGTGCGTTTATTTTGTCTTAACTCAAAGTACACATTTTAAGCGCATAACACTGGTTTTTCGTCAAGCACGAGCAGAAGGAACCGTTTTTTGAGCTGGACCTTTTCAATGAATCGACTGAACCGATTCACAAAACCATTTGGAGTGAACCGAGGGTTTCACTACGAACTGTAAATATGTTTAAGACGTTTAGTAGCATGCAGACAAAACGTATCTAGTTTTATTAAAAAGTAAACAGTGAAAAAACGTTTAGTCAGTAACGCTAGATAAATTAATTCACATAACTAAATCACATGTAAGTTAGGCTCTAAATGATTATGTTCTGACTGAGATACATAAAATTGCTATTAACAGTTATTAATAAAACATGACTGGAAAAACCTTTTTGAAACAGCAATATTTTCAAACATGTCTTTATCTGAACGTTGTAAAGTGTCAAGGTCCTCGTGCTGAGCCGTTTTATGAACCAAACGAACTGTTCAAAAGAACCCGATTTGCAAAAATTAATGACTACGATCAACGAAAAGTGGCGGCTCGTTCGGCATTATAGGAAATGTAGTCCAGTAGTGCAGGATCTCTCATACGAAGGAGATTCTACAGTGCACGCAAAAAACTACAACTTCCAAACTTTCTTCTTCACGTCTCGCCAATGGAACCACGCTAGCTTGTTTGACAGGTGTTAGATATAAAATCATATATACTACTTTGTGACAACGTTAAAATGGCTGTATTAGTACACTAGACATATTAAGTGCCTAAACTGTGACTTTATGGGGAAGGTTTGCAATAGTACGTCTCGTACAAGGTAGCGTTGACAATAACGCCTCCACTGCCATGTGATACAGAAGCAGAGCAACTGAAGATCTGCAACAACCCATGCCTGGTCAAAAATACAACCCAACACCCTTTTGCATAGAATCTGATAGTGTATAGAGAATCTACTAAAGATATTATTAGAAATAAAGAGTGGAATTAGCTTATTAGCATTGGCGGTAAAAATAAACTTATACTAACCAACTTTGAATGGAAGCTTCTCTGACATTTTGATGTGCTCTCGTTAGGTAAGCCTGATATGGGGTGGTCTTGAGCCCTGCTGTGGACCCGAGAGAGTGCAGAAGGAGGTAACTTCTTATGTGAACTTGAGTATAAGCGTGAACAACCCGGCTGTTGTAATATTCATGAGATCACGCCACCTCTCGTTTCTCATTGGCCGAAATGTGCCCCGCCTTCTCGCTCTAAATGAACCATCATGGGCGTGTTCATATGGTCCTTCGATAGCCAATGAGAATCCATGATGGTTAAAGGCGTGTAATATAATCTATGAATATAATGTGAAGATCTCGATTTATATACCAGTGGGCTACAAGTTTAAACTTGCTTTTGTGCTGATACTTAACATCATGATGACGGATCTGAGCTTGTGGGAAGAAAGGTGCTTTTTGTAATAAATATTTCAATTTCAATTTGACAAAACCAATTTGTGTTACTTTTCATTAGAAACAAAGCAATATAGAAAAAGGAAATTATTTTTTTCTTAGTAAAATCCCTATAAATTAGAGTCATTATGAGCAGTATCAGTTGAACTGGGGTTATCTTGGGACACTTGGACAACACTAGGCCTGTATAAAGTCCATTCAATATGTCCGGAAAATATGCCCCATATGCGAAAACTGTTATGAAATTAAACCTGAAAGACTCAAGATTTACATATCATTGACAGATTTACTAATGACCCTGTAAATCATGAAATTATTCATGTTTTAGTGGACAATATAAGGTCAGAATCATGCAACTGACTTAAATGTTGAGGTAGATTATTACTTAAACTAAGTTTGGGGTCAGTAATATTTTTTATTGAAAGTCTCATGATCACAAACAGTAGATTTATTTGTTCAGAAATACAGTAAAAACAGTAATATTGTGAAATACCATTGAAAAAAATCAATTTAAAAAAACTTTTTTTTGAATATTTAAAAATGACATTTATTCCTGTGATGCAAAGCTGAATTTTCAGCATCATAACTCCAGTCTTCAGTGTCACATGATCCTTCAGAAATCATAAAAAATAATAATAAATAAATACTAATAATTATAGTGAATTGCTGCTCAAGAAACATTTCTGATTATTATCAATGTTGACGATAGTCTAGCTGCTTAATATTTTTATGGAAACTGAGATACATTTTTTAGGATAAAAAAATAAAATCTTGCTGACCCAAATCTTTAAATGGTTATGTATATGTATTAACTTTTCAGGTAAGTTCTTACTGTGCTGAAGCCTGATTTTGATTCATGTACGAGAACCACAAGAAACTCAGTCAAAATATTTTAATAACAATAATAATAGAGATTATGATGCTTTGAAGTACATAAATAAAAAATATATATTAGGCAAATAATGAAAAGAAACATCTAATGTGCAAATAAAAATCCAGAGAGGTGTTAATTTGGCAGAACTTTAATGTAGGTGTAAGGTTGAAATGCAGAGAAGGACAACGTAAATGAATGTCAAAAAGACAAACAAGCAATAAACAACGTGAATGAAATGTTCTGAGCCTGATAAATAAACATAGTTATGTGTTTAGTGTTTCTCTCACATCTCGATATTCAATACTCAAATGTTTTATAGACTCTCAGGAGAGGAAAATGAATAAAACCAGAGCCTCATAATAGTGCACTCTGTAAAATAAAGCACGATATGAATTGTATCGGTGCAGTCTGTCATCGTACAAATCTGTTTGAATGCATTCACACCTCAAAAATAAGACAACAGTGAGAAATCTACAACAAACCTTGTCATTTTGTCCCCTAATACAACACTCATTTTAAGAAACCACTTCTAGTGTAAAGATATCTTAAAATCCCGAGCCAGTATTTCTGTAATATCTCAAATACAGCACATGTTTCTTGAGTGAAGAGACCTATTCCATATAGGAATCCCTTGCTGTCAGGAGACTGTAAACCGTCATGCCATTAAAGAGTGAAGCTATGTACAGTAAAAGCCTTACAGTTGCAGCAGCACTCAAACCTTCATGCCCACCTCAGTCCTGAAAAGGGGAACAAATTTTGTACTCAAAGCCTAAGTGCTGATCTAGGACGTCCCGTGGGCACTACGGATATTGTACGTGGGAAGCACCTGCACTGAAATGCTTGATGCACGGAATCAAAATTGTGAACGAATGAATTTGTAATATATAAGCTACCACATGTTCTCTCCAAAATACATGACAGATCGTTACAGACACGTTCCCCTGCGTGCAAAGGGTTTCTAGTGTCTCGGACCAAGCGGAGGATTCCTTGTGATGGAAGTTTGAAAATATATGACTACTTATACAGGCAATGGAGTGCCGAACACACAAACACTGATCTACAACAAGCCTTTTTCATGTCTGGACAGTCCAGAGATGAGGAGAAATGAGGCAAAATCTCAAACTTGCCTAGATGAGTGTGTTGACAGTAAGCCTGGCAGAGATTTATAATCTTTTTTGAGCAGCTGCATTTATGTTTTCGGTTTCCTCTCGTGTGTGTGTTTATATATTAACCTATTTTAGACACAAAGACATCATACTGTAACATACTGAAGAGTCCTTCCAGGTCCTTTAGTAACAGGTATCTTGGTGAGGTTTATGCCTTGTATAGTGTGTATGGGTTTCGGAGAGCATTAATTGGCAGCCCACGCCTCTAGATCTTTCATGTCATCCTCATCCTCTTCTCCTTTCTTCTTTGCTGCAATTAATAAAGACATTCAAGAATTGCATTTCATACAAGGCCATTATAATCACATTTGCAGGAGTCTGAAATAGTATGTTTCCAAACACTCTCTCTCTCTGTGTGTGTGTGTGTGTGTGTGTGTGTGTGTGTGCGTGTGTTTAGTACCTGGTCTGGCAGGTAAGGATGTAGAGGGCACGTTTGGCAGTGGTACATTGTCTGTGATCTTCAGTAGGTTCTTATCCAACTCTTCCTGCTCCAGCTCCTCAAGTTCAGCTAACAGCTCATCCTGAAACAACACAACATCTGTTTATACCCAATATTAACATGCATCTCAAATGTGACCACTTGTGATTGGATTTTAGAGTATGTACATCAGTTAATACATTACCACTCAAAGGTTTGGGATGAATAATAATGCTATATAATACTAATCTATAATAATATTTTTATTTGCAAAGGATGCATTAAATTGATCAAAAGTGACAATAAAGAAATTTATAGGGTTGTGAAAGCTTTTTATTTCAAATAAATGTTCTTCTGAACTTTCTTTTAAAGAATCCTAAAAAAAAATGGACCATGGTGTTCACAAAAATGTTAATCAGCACAACTGTTTTGAACATTGATAATAATAAGACATTCTTCTTGAGCAGCAAATCAGCATATAAGAATGATTTCTGAAGGATCATGTGACACAGAATAATTGAAAATTCAGCTTTGACATCATAGAAATAATTCTTAAAATACATCTTAAAATACCAGAAATGTTAACAATATTTCACAATATTATTGTAAAAAATCTTACCAACCCCAATCATTTGATGTTGTATGAGCATCTATAACACAAATGCAAGTGATGTTTTGCCTTCCTGAGCACCTCACAAATGCACCTGACCCATTTATTCAGTGCTGTCCAGCTGTTATGGTCACCGGAGGCAGATGTTAACAACGGGTGCACAACACCTTTGTGAAAGCACATGGTAATCTCCCAAAAACTCAGCAGATGTGGCTTCATCATGACTGCGGAGTTTGCTTCTTTAAATCTTACCTCATCAAATTCCTCCCCAAACACAACAGGCTTTGAGATTGCGTCTGAAATTTCTTGAGACAGCTCCTGCTGTTCTGTAATGTCCTGCATAAGTTCGTCCACTTTGTCAATGTCCCTGAAAGTACACAGCAGGATACAGAACCATAACTTTATGATACCCTGCAAATATATTAACCTGTAATTTAGATATATTCCATGTCAAAAGTACCATAGAGAATCCTAATCGCCTGCACCAGTAAACTAAACTTGTTTATGATCTCATAAACCCAAAACCTTGCTGCAGTGAGGCTGACAGAGACAAAAAGGGAAGAAAACACTGATAATAGAAGAGAAGCTCCTCACATGTTGTCATGGGCAGCTTTCATGGCCTTGGCAGCGAAGCCCATATTCTTGATGACCTCGGTGTTGGTGTGAGCGTTCTCTAGCGCCTCCCGTTGGAACTCGATGGTAGAAAGGGTGCCATCAATCTGAGCTAACTGCTTCTCATAGCGCTTCTTACGCTTTAGTGCCTGTAATGCAGCTATTATGAACAGAAAGAAAGCTGAGTGTGATTAAAGTGCAAAATAAAAGAATTCTGGAACACTCTAGAAAAGTATTGCATAACATTAAGTGTGGATTTGTTTAAAAGAGTTAAAGAGAACACAATGTGATCATGGGTCAGTTGATTTAAGATTAAGATTTAAGATTTAGCTCAGTAAGCATCATGCACTCTCAATCTTCTGCTGTTACCCAGTAATGCAGTACTGTCAAGGTGTTTTGATAAGAAAGTGTTTCATGGAAAATAAATACAGTGAAGGATAGATGGAAAGCCCACAGCGTAAGAATCTCAAAACTAAATTTCAATTATGAGGTCTCTGATCCACAACAGATTTGATTATGGTTTTGTTTTAAATAAAGTAAAGTCTACTACTGGAAATATTTCTGAGAAAAGCAGTGATGTAGAGTTAGGGACTCTTAAATGTATGGAATTACATTTGTTTCAATAATAATGAACGAAACTTTATAAAACTGAACGTAACTTTTTCAGAAACTATCAAAAATATGCCATTACAAAAGAAGAAAAAAAACAATGAAAACTAAAAAAAGAACTTGACACAAAGCTCTCGTGGGGGCGGGCTTAACAGTGATCTACTCTGATTGGATAGTGAGCTTTTAATGGACAGGTGCTCTCTGACCGGGAAGTACAGACGCCACCCAGTGGCGCACATATTGGAAAGCTCTCGTGATTGTGATTTGTATTACTAAATATGTAAATAATATTTGACCTTCGATCGTATCAGTCTGTAAAGATGAGCTCTTGTCCTTCAAGGCAGCCTTAAGTAAGATTGTGTTACTGAATGACAATAATAACCCGCAACAAACTGTAGCACACTGTAACATGAAAAACTTGTATCGATGTTATTGGTTACTACAGTAACACAAGCTTATTCAAGCTGCCTTGAAGGACAAGCGGAAGAGGAAGATGATGCCGCTCCGTGTCTCTGTCTCCTGAAAGCTGAGCTCATCTTTACTGAGACGCCCGAAGGCCAAATATTATTTATATATCTAGTAACACAAGGCACGACGTATTGCATACAAATCCCTGCAAGAGCTTTTTTTCTCTTTCTATTTTTATTAATGCAGAGAACAAAAACATACAAAGGTATAAACATAAATCACATAATATCCACCACAAAAAACAAAACAAAAAAAAACAAAGAATAAAAAGAGGGCCAAAATCTAAACAAAAGATACCAGAGACCAGATTTATTCACCGAGAGAGCTTTCCAATATGTGCGCCACTGGGTGGCGTCTGTACTTCCCGGTCAGAGAGCACCTGTCCATCAAAAGCTCACTATCCAATCAGAGTAGATCACTGTTAAGCCCGCCCCCACGAGAGCTTTGTGTCAAAACACCAAACGAAAAACTGCGAAATGTAAGCGAAATCTGTGGCAATGAATTTAGAATCCATGATTAACGAAAACGAATCTTTGAAAAACATTAACAAAGAATGAAGCATATTTGAAGAGCATGTTAAATTTGTGCGACTGAGTTCATTTTTTCATTTTCATATTGTTTTTTTTCTTTTGTAATGGCATATTTTTGATAGTTTCTGAAAAAGTTACGTTCAGTTTTATAAAGTTTCGTTCATTATTATTGAAACAAATGTAATTCCATATAAATGAGGCACACTCACCAAACTTTATCAGGTAAGTAAGCTGCGTAAAAAAACAAAAAAAACTAAAAGGAGAATGCCTATTGATGCATTATTGACAAGTACATCAGTACAGACTTGCTTTTCTTGTACAGTGTAGATCCTACAAAGCTTGTCACGAATATAAAGTCAGTAAAGCCCATTTTAGAACCATTATCTGTAATGTACAGTGTCTGTAATGTAACTTTTTTCTCATAACTAATAAAAAGTATTATTTTTATGTTTATATTAGCAGAATTATTATCTTTAATTGAAAGCAAATCCATCAAAAATATTTTTTAAACTAAAATAAACTGAACAAAAATTTTAGTTTGAAACACAATATTTTTTTCCAAGGTTTGAGAAGATTGTAGTTATTTTATGTACAGGATTTAGTTCAGTGACAACAGTCAAATACACAACAAAAAAGTACAGAGCATTATTTAACAGTTCAGAGAATTTTTTTATGTTTAAAATCACTGTTGTTAATACATGAGGGTTTTTAAGTTATTCTTGACTTAAGAATGTACAATTTTACTAAAATTACTGAAAGAGAAAGGGCATTAAAAAAAGTAAATTTATCACATCACATAGACTATGGATACATCTACTAAAGGCTGCATTTGTCATATATTGTTATTTCCTTTATTTTGTTCCCTGATTCAGTCAACAACAGGTTTTTCATCACCATGGATACCACGGAAGGTCAAAGGTGAACTGATGGAGAGCTACAACACGTATCAGTTTATTCCAAACATTCTAAAAGATTGTAACAAGGTCCAGAGCAACTTTTCGTTCTAAAACCCGATATCATTTAATATTTCGTGTTTGAATGTCTTCTCTTACCCAGCTTGTGTTTAGTAAAAGTCTTACTCTTGTTAATTATATTACTTAAGTTACAATATTCTTTCTTTAAATAATTCCTATGTATAATAGGGAACATAAATAAATAAAGATAAACTAACGAGAAGCTGTAACAAGCACAGTGCCAGGGAAGTCAGCTCACCTCTTTTGTTCTTCGTGCCGTTTCTCTTGGCCGTCACAAGCTCCTGGTCGATCTTCTTCTCCAGGAATTCTTGCTTCTTGGTCAACATTTCTTCAGTTTCTCGCAGTCGCTGAATCGCCTCTTGGGGGTTTGGAGATTTACCTCCTTTTCCACTGCTACCAAACAACTTCCCAAACAAAGACATCTCGGCCTCGGGACGATAGAGAATAGTTCTACTGGATTGATTTGTGAATTATTAGTCTAGACCGGTCACCTCGGTGTGGCTTCTATCTGTCACTGTCCCAACAGGCTTGTTGTTGTTTCCTCCTCTTCCTCCTCTCTAACCCAGGCCGCGTGACATCAACAATTCACAGGAACGTGACTCACGTCATGACGCATCGAACGTCGCCACTCCGTAGTGACTTTTATATGTTTTATTGTAAAAATATAATACAATACAAAAGAGACTAATAATGAAGAACAGAGAATATAGAACACATGGGGGAATATGAGGAGAGAGAAAGAAATAGAGGAAAAATATTAAAATGTACGTAAAAACCGTTCTATAACACGAGATGTATTTTTGAAGTGATGATAATAATAAATGAAGATCAGAAGCAAATATTTTGCAGCTGGGGTTAAATGTAAGGTATCTAACTTTGTGTATTTGCTATTTACCCATCATACGAATAAAGTTTAAGACTCCGTGGTGATTACAAATAGGTGCTGGTATATTGTAAGAAAAATATTATATTATATAATTATTAATAGTACCAGGGGGTTCCATATACATACATTAATTTGGACTAATTTAAAAAAAAAATGTATAGTTGATTTAAAACAATAATCTATTGAATATAAATGTTAAATAGCAATTGTAGCAAGTATTATCAAAGACTATAAAGGGACTTTGGTATCATTATTATTATTACTACTAGTAGTAGTATGGGTAGGTCATACGTGTAAATCTTATCTTTTCGAATTGCAAACGAATTGCAAATAAACCATCCGTCATTTCGGGCATTTCTACAAGATAAAAGAACCTTCCAATATAATAAAGACATATAATGTATTTATGTAAATATATAATCATAATTTATTTATGTAGAAATATCAGACAATGAATAACATTGTTTGAAATCAATACATGAAAATATAATCCTTATTATATAATCTAAAAAATGTAACCTTACATATATAATAGGTTCTTAACAACTCTGTTATAGAGAAATAATGATTTTTCCCCAAATCATGTTTAAATGCCACAAAAACACAAATCCGCATTTGTGTAATTAAACTTGCATATTAAAATACAAATATTCCTGCACAAAAACAAAATTATGGTAATGTACGTTTTGTATCATTAAACTGCAGTGATTGGTTCAATTTCAGGAGACAGTATAATGAGTGGCATGTTTGCCAGCCAATCAGACTATACGCTAGCCTATGACGTATTTCCGGCGAACGAACAGGCCTCGCTCACGTCCTTGATCACCGCGGACCACAGCTTCTGACGGACGCAAGACACTCTTTTGCGAGAAAAAATGGTGGCTTACTGGAGACAAGCAGGACTGAGGTACCAGAATGACAATTAATAGCTTAAAAAGTTGTGTAATTTGTATTTTAAGTGCTGAACTCTTTGTAATCTGTGCGCTATGTATGTGCAGTACGGTTTGGCCTAGCTCTTTAGATCTATGAATTTGTAATAGCGTCAAGTTGAATTTGACAGTGGAGCAAATTTGAGTTCGTCAGTAACGTAATATTTCTCTTTTCATTAAAGTTACATCAGGTACTCTGCTATCTGCGCCAGGGTCGTGCGGGCAGCACTGAAGCCACAGCTGAAAACTGAGGCGATTAAAAACGCAGAATCCAGTGTGAAGGTCACTAAAGTGAAGACTGTATAATGTGAGTAAACATTTCAGCTGTTTATCAGAACTGTGCTACACTACATGATCCCTTAACCTATTTTTTCCCTAGATCTATGTTGTTAAATTGATTGTCTTTTCTGCTTCTTTTGTAGGATCTGTAATTACACCCTTCAATCCCCACTTCTCCACATACACTCTCTGTCGGATTTACACCAATACCTGCAGTTATGATTGAATGAAAATAGCTGTATTCTTTGATAATAAATTATGAAGAGTCTCAAACTAAAACCGCCTTCCCTTGGTGTATTCTTAATCCAAAGAGTTTTCTGTTTAGCAGGAGTTGGATTATGGTGTACTGTTAATCTATCAGGTCAGTTTTACATCTAAGTAGTATCGGTAGTGTCTGGTTTTACAGACTAATCAAAGGAGAAACTAAAACTTATTACCAGTTTGCAGTCCAATAGTTCTTAAAAAATTAAGTAGATGTTGCATATAGTGTGATCCCAGCGTACGATGTGGGCAAATTTGGATTTTCCATATTTACAGTGGTTTTTGTATATAATTAGTATTTCTCAGGCTCTGCAAGGAAGGAGATGTACATCAGGTTTAACTACATTTAGAGATGTTAACTATTATTTTACATGAACTAAACAGCACGATTTTCAGAGATTTATTTTATTTAGATATATACAGCAAATTAATAGGTAAGTCTGTGTTGCTAACTGATATCCAAAACATTTTATTTGAATACATTTCGCAAGAAAACTTATGGGTGAATGACAATGAAATGGTAAACGCATGAAATTTTTTAGCATTATAAAAACTAAAGTACAATGCAGAGACATCACATATATTCTGAAACAGTTGCAGTTTATACTGATAAAATCATTTTGTATCATGCTTTTAAAGGATAAGCGAAATAATAAAAAACTAAAATGTAGCATTTTTTTAAAATACTGACAACAAATAATGACAAGAATTTAAGCCTCTATATCGCACTATAACACCACACAAAAGAAAAACGTTTTGACAATCTGTTTTTCCATATATATTTTTCTCAAGATATCGAGATTTTCATTGTTACAGAACATACAGAAATTGTTGTATTCTCCAGTGATGTTACTCACGTCAGTATAGATTTATTTTTTTCATATCTTTATACAAAAATAAGCTCTGCAACAAACTACGCACTACTGTTCAAAAGACTGGGGTCAGTGAGATTCTTCCTTTAAAATAATTAATACTTTTACTTGATGAGGATGCATTAAATTGATCAAATGTAACATTTTGTAATGTTACAAAAGATTTCTTTGAATCCTATTAATCAAAGAATCCTGAAAAACTTTCTTTAACATTGACATTAATAACAAAATGATTTTCTAAACTTTCAGCTTTCCATCACAGGAATAAATTACATTTCATTATTTAGACGTAGACGGTAATGTTTTCTCTTGGTTCTAAATAAATGCGACTTATATATGTTTTTTTCCTTGTCATGACGTATTTTTGGACTGATGCGACTTATACTTAGGTGCGACTTATAGTCCGAAAAACACTATATATATATATATATATATATATATATATATATATATATATATATAATATTTTTTTTTTATATAATATTCACAATATTACTGCTTTACTGTATTTTGATTAAATAAATGCAGCCTTGGTGCGACTTTCAAAAACATATCAACCCCAAACTTTTGAAAATATATAGCAAAGATAAGAAAATTATATATTAAATGTGTGTAATTCATAATCCTGGAGGACAGAAATATTTCACAGTTTGCAATGAACAGTGGTTCCAAACAGTGTTTCAACACTTAAGGCACATTGTCATTGAATTACAAAAATACAAAAAAAAGTTTTTTATTTAAAAAGTACACCTTTCAAGCCAAGCATTACGCAATGTAATTCATATATAAATTTTAACTGCATCTTAAGTGTCTAAATACTTTTTGGGGTCACTGAATGACTCTTTACACAATCAGATCCACTCTTGTCATATTCACTAAAGCCCATGCGTCATTCACTAACAGACGTTTCAGTGACCGCCTCAGTCTTAATCTCCACTCGAGTGCTCTGTGCTGTTGATGACAGACCCTCTTCTTCTGTCACTTCATCTTCTGCATCGTCATCCATATCAGCGGTGGCATCCTGATACTGCTGGTACTCTGAAACCAAATCATTCATGTTGCTCTCGGCCTCGGAGAACTCCAGCTCATCCATGCCCTCCCCCGTGTACCAATGCAGGAAGGCCTTGCGTCGAAACATGAGTGCGAACTGCTCTCCTATGCGCTTGAATATCTCCTGGATGGCGGTGTTGTTTCCGATGAAGGTGGAGGACATTTTGAGGCCTCGTGGTGGGATGTCGCAAACGGCTACTTTGACATTGTGAGGGATCCAGTCTACGAAGTAATTGCTGTTCTTCTGTTGAATGGAGAGCATCTGCTCATCAACCTCTTTAGTGGACATGCGACCACGGAAGATGCCCGCGACTGTCAGATAGCGACCTCGACGTGGGTCGCATGCGGTCATCATATTTCGGGCGTCGAACATCTGCTGGGTGAGCTCGGGCACTGTTACGGCACGGTATTGTAAGTTACCGCGTGCAGTGAGAGGAGCGAATCCAGTCATGAAGAAATGGAGACGTGGGAAGGGCACCATATTGACCGCCAGCTTCCGAAGGTCAGCATTCAGTTGACCTGGGAAGCGAAGGGAGGTCGTGATCCCACTCATGGTGAGGGATACAAGGTGGTTGAGATCTCCATAAGTTGGCGTTTTGAGCTTAAGAGTGCGAAAGCAGATATCATACAGCGCTTCGTTATCAATACAAAACGTCTCGTCTGTATTCTCAATCAGTTGGTGGATTGATAGGGTCGCGTTATACGGCTCGACTACTGTATCGGAGACCTTCGGCGAGGGCATTATGCTGAAACTATTCATGATGCGGTCAGGATACTCTTCTCGGATCTTATTGATAATCAGGGTGCCCATTCCCGAACCAGTGCCACCGCCCAGAGAGTGGACGAACTGGAAGCCCTGCATGCAGTCGCAGCTCTCGGCTTCATTACGAACGCGATCCAAAACCTGCTCCACGAGTTCTGCGCCCTCAGTATAGTGACCTTTGGCCCAGTTATTGCCAGCTCCAGAATTGCCTTTACATTTACAAAGAGAAAACAACATCAGGAAAGATGTTATAGAATATGAGTGGCATTGTGCATCAACTTTTCTATCAGCCTTTCAGATTTCAGAGTTTGGGTTAATAAGGCCCTCTTCACACTAAGGATGTAACTATAACTGTAGCTATATCATTGTAATTCTATGACAATAATAGTCCACAAAACAACTACATTGTCAATCCACATGTTACTTAAAATGTTTGTTGGCTCACCGTGTATAAAGTTATCCGGTCTGAAGAGCTGTCCTATGTGACTGCCCCTCACGCTGTCCATAGTGCCCGGCTCCAGGTCCACTAACAATGCTCTTGGAACATATTTGCCCTCTGAGAGACAATGAAACATCTCAGTCACTGAGAATTTTGTTTTAAGAAGTTACTGTGTTCCTCGCCTTCAAGACACATTTACCAGATAAAGAAACCTTCAATTGAGTACTTTGCTCGTAATATATAATTAACAAAGATAACATGAATTCTGAACAGATATAGTTGAATTAAATAAAAAATGCTAAAAAAAAAGTGTATATATATATATATATAAACATTTACCCAAAATTCAACCCAATATATAATACAGTCTTATACATGTAATATAAAATAGATATTTATTTATGTGCTAAAAAAGAATGAATGCAGAGGGAACTGCAGTGGTTTGTGAGCTGATGAAAAGCTAATAATACAAATAAAGTAAATACAAATAAAATAAATAAATGGGGTTGCATAATTTAAATAAATAACTGTATAGTCTGGAATGCCTTTCAAATTTCAGGGCATACTTTGAGTAGTTATTTGTATCCCCTTTGATATCTAAGGGATTTGGCTGAAAAAAATTTGGGGAATCCCTACAAAAATTGTAATAGCCCCTGTATGGATTAGAAACAGAAAACATGATTGTAATGTGTAGTTCTGTATACCATGTGCTTCATTGAAGTAGACATTGACCCTCTCCAGCTGAAGGTCCATGTCGCCCTCATACGCTCCTGCTCTGTTAATACCATGTTCATCACTGATCACCTCCCAGAACTGCAAATACATCAAGACATTTTTAGCTTGAATATTATTGACCATATTTTCTCCACACTACTGCATTGTTGTCTGCTCAGACTGATTTCTTCAGCACTGAATGAATGACCAAAACTGTCATTTTCAACACATAGAACCAGAAGAGGCCTATAATAACTGACTTATCTGTTAAGTTTAAGTGTCTTGCAATTGTTCTTCCGGATGCCATTCAGTTTTGACCACAATTCTACTGCATCTGTCACTCAGAAATGAACAGGACGTTAAGCTCATCTCCATGATAAAGAAGGCGCACCCCGACTGAGGAGGCTCTGTGCCCCTTATCTTACAGTAGACCACTCTAGGGTGGACACCCTTGACCGCACGTATCATAACTTGAAATATTTATTCAGTTTAAAAACACATGTCACACTACAAATATAGTAGTAAAGAAGTTTTTGCTATTGCTTTTAACTGAAAAAGCACATTACTGCAACGTTTAGCTACTAATAGAATGCTTTTCAAAGTTACACTTAACTATAGTTTATGTTAAAAAATAAAAGAAATGAATGGCATAAACAACTTAATAAATTAACTACTAACAAATACTCATAATAAAGAAACTCACGCTCATTTGTCTATTAAGCCTGCATCAGATTCTACAGTTTGAATCAAGCTGAGCTTAAGATGATAATGTAGCTGCTAATCATAAAAATACACATAAAAACACAATATTTGGAGCCAACGCACCTTTGAGCCGATCTGATTCCCACACTGTCCAATCTGTAGATGAACAATCTCACGCATAATGATAGATTTGGTACGTTGAAAGACCAGGAATAGCCTTGACCATGAGTCTGAGGTGCCCACTGTGTGTGCAATGGCACTGATGACATCACCAAGAGGGAGTCACCCATATGTCACATAACGTACAAGTCAGTGTGACACTGATAATACCAAGTTAGTAGAACAGACTACTGCATTTCATTGAAAAACAACAATTGTGTTGTAGAGTCAAAGTTTAGCACACTATGAATGACCAAAGTGATGATGTTTGTGAAGAATTTAATGGTTTAAATTTTTAAACACTTTTAAAAAAAGAAAAAAGTCCTATCATCATGAGCTTGGATCAGTCAGCGTCTCTCTGGAATGCATGATAAGACTCTCACAGGCCCTATCTGTCGCAATGCAGTGACACAGACCTTCAGAAAGACAGACAGACCACATACTCATTGTCTAAGTGTTTCCTGTAATGAGAGTGTGTCCTGTAAGCGTTAAGAGTGTTTATAGCCTATATGCTGAAGTTGGCAGTTCTTCCTAGTCTGGAATTTCAGTTTGGAGGCCCAGCATTCCTAGCTAACAAAAACATGTTTTTGCTAACTTTCCCATTAAGTTAAAAACGCTATTTCTGAATGCACCAGTTTTATATATATATATATATATATATATATATATATATATATATATATATATATATATATATATATATATATATTTAAAAAAAAAAGAAATAGCGTTCCATGGAAGATGTATAAATAATGCTTCGGTGAAAATTTTATTGAAGACCAGATAATGTTTCAACGAAAGTCTGTTAATAACTTTTGAGAGAACCTTTCTAGAAAGTTGTGTTAGCTGGGTTTCTGCAGATATATATTTTACCTACAGATGTCACTGTTGTGCTCCAAGTAGTTTTCACAAGAACGGTTTGTTATTTAAAAATGGACTAAATCATTAATCTTCCTGTCATTTAATAAGGTGATTCTTGACTATCAAGATCCCAAACAACCATGAATAATTTAAGTTAAGATAAACCACAAGTACTGAGTTATTCAAAAGACCAGAAGTGTAGGGAATGTTTGAAGTGGCGGCACTCTTGTTGATAATGTCAATGCATGAGGCATGCTGTAGCACAGATTAAGAACAGAAGGCATGCTATTGTGTGGGTTATTCAACCTTCCAAGAAACAGGGGAGTGCTCGTATATTTAGCAAAGTGCTGCGCTTTTTGTATAAACTGTGTCAGATCTGTAGTTACAATGAGGGCTTTCATGATTTCAGGTCATTTTATTAGGGAAAATTAAACAGAAAGAGCAACAAGAGAGGGAATGAGAAAAAGCAAAAGAAGATAATATGCGACATCTTTAAACCTCTTTGATTCATATCATGACACTAGAAAATGTTCAGAAAATTTTTACTTTTTACCCTGTCATACCCACATGTACCCTATACGTGATATAATTAATGCATAAGATTTGTATTTTTTTTTTTTCTCACATAAGGGGTAAATTTCTTTTTTTAATGCAAGGAGATGTAAGGTCAAATCCTGACCTATATTTGATTATAATAATTGAAAAAGTAAAACAAACAAACAAAAACTATAGAAATCTTAATGTGAGCATGTGCACTCAAGTCTGAATGAACATGATCCTACTGGTACACTGCAATATAGCTACAAATAATGTACAGCTGTCAAGTCTGTCATGAATTTATATGTTGATGTACAATAACGCCACCTACAGGATATTATTATTGGCAACTGTTATATTTTGTGCACCTTGTACCACAAAAAGCTGGAATGGCTAATAAGTCTCAGTGTGTGAGCTTTAGGTACAAATAAATAAATAAATAAAGCCTACAAACACGTATACAATAATAAAACACTTACACTGTAAAACCATATAAAATAAAATAGATTTGAAGATAAAACAGAATAAAATAAAAATGTACATCGTATAATAAAACTATAATTAGATAAAAAGAATACTTGGTTAACAAAACTAAAATTGTGCTACTAAAATTGTGCTACTTTTTCCATATAACGTCACTGAGTGACCTTTTTTTATTCAATGAACAACAACATTATACAACACACTGTGAATAACGACCAAGATAAAATTACCGCCAGAGGGAATGATGGAAATAAACACATAATTTCACTCAGTAAGTTTGTTTTCTATGAGTACATTTATTTATTAATAGAAATATGCGTCCTTGTATATATGGAATGTTATTAAAATTATGACAAGATAAACTAAATTAAATTGTTTTTACATCTGTCTTAAGATAATTTGTGGAAGCCACAAATATTTGAACAACGTCACGGAGTGAGTGACCTCCCCCTGCTGCTCGTGAAAATTTAACGCGTGCAAAAGTTACGGCGCAGAGCTGATCTCAGGTCAGTCCGCGAGAGCGCGCGGAGCAAGAATAACAAACAGTGAACAGTACGCTATGCGTGTCAGGTCAAAGTTCACTCTTGTCCACTCGTGAATATCATAAAAACTGAGGGAAACCCCGATTAGGCTAAGTGACAGCTTTAGAGAGCCTGAGCGATAAGGCTGTAAGGGATAGCGAGCCTTCTCTCCACCTGACCTGGATAACCATCATCAACATCATCATCATCATGGGGTTCTTATCCTACTAGACTTTTCCACTCCAATGCTAAACATCTCAAGGATCGCTCCCAGCTCTGGCAATGGGGATGTGTCACAGCTTCAGATCGAGGTTATCACATTCGGCATACTCATACAGCGGCGGACGGACCGGAGCGAGTCCCGGGGTCGATGTGGAGTCCGGTCATTCGGACAGCTGTGACCCGCAACTCAGAGAGCGGCTGCGGGTGGAGGAGCGCGAGCGGGTCAAAGAGGAGATCAAACGGAGTCGAATCATTGACAATAACCTGAAAGCGGAGAAGAGAGAGTACAAGAAAACGCACAGGCTGCTGTTGTTGGGTAAGAGCTGCGTTTCTAGGATGGTGCCGTTGCTTTATCTGCTGTCAAAGTAAACGAGAACAGCCACAAGTCGAAGCATCCGATGGAAAGTTTGCGACTGGCCCTTTAAAACACGTTGTCATTATAACCATCGTTTCCACCTAAATACTGTGGTAAATTTGTTTTTTTAATCATTAGAAGTGATAATGACGTGGTTTTAATGAGTCTAAAATAAAATTAGCATAAACAAGTTTGAAATGCATTAAAGTTGCTAAAAACGGCAGGTTTGGCCTGTATCACTTCAGAAGTCTTGACCTTCTCGACTGTATATACAATGAAAGTCATATGACAATGTAGTATCTGTTAAATACATACAAAAAAGGGTAAAAACGTAATTTACCATACTTAAATATTAATCTTTACTCGGGTACTATTGAAATTGAATACTTTTTACTTAATTACATTAAGTAATCCATTGATTATTAAATTATACTTTTTACTAGTTCTTCATTTACTCCTAATAAAAAAATACATATTTTAGAGGTTATTATGACTAAAAAGACCATTTGGGGGTTTTGTGTTAAATGCAACCATATTTATATATAAGAATTACAATAACATAAAATGCATTTACAGTAATAAAATTAACAATGGAAGCCAAGCTAGGCATAGCATATGTAATTCCCTAATTGCTTTATGAATAGTTACTCGTTTTCCCGCTCCTTCTGTGCTCATGTATTTTTTTTTTTTTGAAGGGGTGAAGAAAATAACAAGATTTATTTCATGGGAAAATACATCCCAGTGTGCCTTTGCTTTTTCTTTCCTTAATCTTCCCTATTTAGTACTTGTTCTAATCTAAACAATGTCTGAAAGTTTGTATTGCGAGCACTTCCTGTGTTTATTTGCCTCTATGATTAATCACTTGTTGTATTCCTCAGATATAAGTCATTTTGGATAAAAGCTTTCGCTAAATGGATAAATGTTAATGTAGATAGTATGCCATTTTCAGTGGATTTTGAGATTAGAATGCATTAGATCCATGCATTAGAAAAGGAGTTGATTGTGTTGTCTGTCGTTATTTTGGTGGAACTATGGTCATCCTGTTTTTGGTCGGACACCGAAAACACATTAATTGATGCCTATTCTGAAAATGCCCCCTAAAATGTCTATAGTGTAAAAAGAGTGTTTAAAGTAATTTTGAGTTTCATACGGACTGGGCTTTTTAACTCAGATTAAACCTGCTTTCTGTGATTGTCATAACAATGAAAACATCTGGTCAAGATCTAATCTGGAAAACCTGTCCTATTTGTTTTTTTGTTTTGTTTTTTTCTGTTGTTGTTTGTTAGTTTTTTTTTTTGTCATTAATACTGTAACTCACCCTCATGTTGTTCCAAACTCGTAAGACCTCCGTTCATCTTCAGGACACAGTTTAAGATATTTTAGATTTAGTCCGAGAGCTCTCAGTCCCTCCATTGAAGCTGTGTGTACGGTATACTGTCCATGTTCAGAAAGGTAAGAAAAACATCATCAAAGTAGTCCATGTGACATCAGAGGGTCAGTTAGAATTTTTTTGAAGCATCGAAAATACATTTTGGTCCAAAAATAGCAAAAACTATGACTTTATTCAGCATTGTCTTCTCCTCCGTGTCTGTTGTGAGAGAGTTCAAAACAAAGCAGTTTGTGATATCCGGTTCGCGATCGAATCATTCGATGTAACCGGATCTTTTTGAATCAGTTCACCAAATCGAACTGAATCGTTTTAAATGGTTCACGTCTCCAATACGCATTCCTCCACAAATGACTTAAACTGTTAACTTTTTTAATGTGGCTGACACTCGTTCTGAGTTAAAACAAACCAATATCCCGGAGTAATTCATGTACTCAAAAAGTACACTGACTGAACTGCTGTGAAGAGAGAACTGACACAATCACAAACAATCACAATCCAATCAATATGATGCCTTTAAGTCCATAGTATGTGAGCCCTTCACAATCTTGTGGGATAGTTTTAGTATTTTTTGTGACTGGGTGTGATTATATAAACTTTATTACAGGCTCTAGACCCAACAACAAGACCAACAACATAACAGAAGGAATAGATACATAAACACATAAAAACATACTTTGATTCATGAGAGTCTTAAGGCACCCATACCAATGTTTCCACAAATATGATTGATATCTAACCGAGCTGCACCTAGGGCTTGTGAGCATCATTATAATACAGTTTTGAGACTCATCAAGTCGGGACATGAACTTAAACATTAGGTTCCTCGAGAGAGCCTGTAAAGTGCTTAGCCCTGAGTCACAAAAGAGCTTACTTGCACTACTACTCCTGGGCTTGTCTAGCAGTATCCTCAGGCAGTCACATATATAGATTATATGCTACCTGAAGTTTGCGCATGGTCTCCTTTTTGTAGTTGACCCACAATGGGGCTGCATACATAGGGGTGCAGTATGCACGAATCAATCTCACTTTCACATCATCAGAACAGTGATGGAATTTCCAGACTAACATGTTTGCTTGAACATACAACATTCTTCTCTGCCTATACATATCTGCATCATCTTCCAACCTGTCAGTGATGATGTGCCCAAGATATTTCGTACAGTAAGATACACAGAGGGATTGCCCTGACAGGTAAAACATTGGAAAATGCAGCTTCTGATCCTCCTTGGTCCTACATATCAATACAACACTCTTTTTTGCATTGTATTTTACATCAAACTCAACCCCATACTCAGAGCATATATCTAACAGCTGCTGGAACCCAACAGTGCTGGGGGACATAATAGCCAAATCATCTGCATACATCAGATGGTTTAACAGAGTGTTCCCTATCAGACAACATGTCTTACACTTCCCCAACTGTTTCGACAGACTGTCCATGTATAGGTTGAACAGGGCTGGAGACAGAAGTCCCCCCTGCATATTATACAAGTAATAATTAAAAAAATCTAACAATATGAATTATAAAATAAATGTCTCTTTTACTTACTTTTTGTTGAAGTGAAGCTTCCACAGCTTAGCAGAGCGGCACACACCCATATGTGACCAAAAACTAAAAATAAAGAGATGTTTGTTTGGAAACCAGTTGCAATTTGAAAATTCAATTTGTATTTAAATTTAAGAATGAAATAATTTACCTGTTGAGAGTTTGTCCAGAAAATCAGTAATGAAATGCTTTGACAGTTACAGATTTGAAAAACAAAAGGGAGGGAACAAAGAACCCTAAACTCTAACGCAAATAACCATTTCAGCATAAAAGGGTTCTTCAGAATGCTATGGTTCTAAATGAAACCATTACTATATGTAAAGAACTTTTAAAGAAGCATTCTTTTTTTTTAAGTGTAATGTATAAATGCCCATCGGTCTGGAATACATACAGTTTCTCTGTTAAATGGTTCTACGAATCCTAAGAAATTTCTAAAACAAATGCCTTATTTTTTCTCTCTCAAACTTATAGCATTTTTGGACTTCCTCATTTGGCTTTTCTTGGAGGTGTAAACACCGTTAGAGCAGTCATAGTTTGATAAAGTAGTATTACACAAGGCCTCATATGCTGCTACCTTTATGAGAGCTCTTCTTCTTTTTATTAACAAGTTACACAAGAAAAGGAGGGCAGCCGACACCACAAACGAAGAAACTATTAAGCTCTGTGACCAAAATACTCTAGTCATGCGGGTGCTCGGTTCAAAACAGATGACACACACATACAAAGCTGATTGTTACAACCTTAAAATGAAGGAAAACGATCTCTGTGTGTTTTATGAGGCTCAGTCCAGTAGTGTTTGTGTGTGTTCGTCTAAAAAGTAAATATGAAGTGTGTCCTTTAAGCTTTTGGGCTTTAATAACAATTTGTCATTTTAATGCAGAATCAACCTCAGTGAAAATGTTTGTAGCTTAACTTTGTCTCTTTTGATGTGGCCACTTTTGTTGAGGCTGGATCTCACTGCTCACAGCTGCAAGCTCACAAGTGTAATGTCTTATTTTATGTTAACTGCATGCTGTTATTGCTCACTTAAACAGATTCACATCCTCTCATGAAGGATGAAATATTGCATCAGATGAATGGACTCATAAGGAGTCCACTGTTGATCATGCAACTTTATGCAGGGCATGAAAAAAAACATCTGACACATTCTGCATCCAGTTTTAATAGAATAAGTGGATGTTGACCTCTGGTTACACACAACTAAATTAAGCCAATTGGTCTATAATGCATGCCGAAACTTTATCATGTTGATTGTCACTGATAACGCTAGATTTTTTGAGGAAGACATGCAGTTATATAACATTAGACAAGGAGAAGGCAACTAATTACTTCTTTCATTGAAGGAGACTCTCTTATGTAAAGTGACATAACACAAATGGGTCCTGAGTTAAAGATTGGACTGTATTAAACCTCATTGTGTAACAGTGCTATAGGCTACCTCTAATTGTCAGGTGAAAAAACATTAAAAGAGGGATCTAACTCATCTACAGTAAGGACAAGAATATCACAGAGACTTATGGGAAATGCCTTACAAACACTTTCATATTTTCTTTAAATGGATTAAAAACTTGTTAAATATTAAATGAATAAGATAAACATTTTTATTTCTATTTTTCAGCAAACTACAAACTGTATCTCTTTTTTGTACATACATCTCATCTTTCTGTCCCATTCCATTTTTGTGATTATTCATCATGCAAACTCAAAATAGAACAACATATTTACAAGAAAAGTAGGAAAATACATGATGCAAAATTAATATTTGCAAATAAAACAAGAATACTACACAAAACAATTAACTAATAGCCTAATTACTTATGGCAAATAGAAAAACTTTATTTTACACAATATCCTCTCAAAGGTCTCTGAAATTAAAACTGAAGTTTTAGTATCCATTAACAAATCTGCCTGTTGGATCCAGAGTCTGTTTGGCCACAGAAATATTGGTTGATATATTGAACTATGACTCCTTAATATGTGGTAAAAGAACAGTGTTATGGATAATAAACGTAAAATGGAAAATGGAAAACAAGGAAACAGTATCCAAAAATATAAAAAGAAAAGGAAAAAGCAAAGGAAGAGACTTTGTGAGAACAAAAAAAAGTTTTCCACAAACAACTTTGAGATTTAATTATTATTATTATTATTATTATTAAGAGTGTCATATGTAATTGATATTTTGTTTTGTACTCTCTCAAACTTCTGCTTTTAGCACAGAATATGAGACTGTGTATATACTTACTGTCCTAAGCATTCTGATTATCCTCATTTAGATCTGTTGCATACAGCATTCCAGACACAAATGGCCTACAGTTCCACAAAAAAAAAAAGAAAAAAAAAGAAAAGAAAAAGTCTGCTGGAGTTCATTATTAGAGAAATGCTGCCACCTTCTGGTGATAGATCATAGTGTAGTGTACTCAAACCCAAGAGTCATCTCAACTTCCATTCATTATCCATGCATGAATAACTTTGATAACTTTGGTTTGTCTCAGAATGGAATTTAGTAGTATATGTGTATATGGATGTGACCACTGAAGAACTTTGAGTATGGTGACTTTTTAACTTTGTATTGATTAGTAAAATTACATTTTGAACACACCCTCCCTAAGCATACTTCACCTCGTTTCCAAATGAGTCTGTCTAGTCTCTGCCCCCGAATGACAAACAAAGATTATGGGATCAAAAATAGACCACAGGGTGTCAAAAAATAGCTCAATGAAACTTCATTTTCCTATTCGGTCACTGTCATACAATAGTTTATCTCTCATGTGTTGACATCACATTGACTTTAGTCTGATCTCTTATAATACAACTATGTTTCTGGATTCTTTGGTTTACTCGCTGACTATCAGCATGCCACTATTTTAAGCCTTTGTTTGGAGCAATACAAATAAATGATATATGACAAAAATCAATGACTTAAGTTAACACGTCAAGGCACCAGATATAGACTTCATTAATGTTTGGCTTTAGACTGTTACTATTGCTTGAATTAAATGATATCAGTGCCATGACTTTTCTTTCTTTTCTTTTTAGCTGAAGGAAAAGAATAATAATAAAAAAACAGCTCTAGACTATTCACACCAACCGGTGCATGGGATGTATTAAAAACAGATTATAAAGTACAAGTTAAGTTTATTGCCAAATGTATGTCAGTATAAATTTTCTTTCTAGCATATCTGATGAATGTAATGTACAGTATTCATGTTTGCACTGAACAAGTAATATTTTGAGTATATGCTAAAATGCCTTTGTAGAAAACATGACTATTTTATTTAGGCAACTTTTGAGCGATGATGCAGTGCGATGCAGGTGAGACACAGGGCCCATGACTGATCAAATTATCCAGATAGAGATTTGTTGCCCATTCTCAATGGGAAAGTGCCCAAGCAACATTACTCAAAAAAGATGCCCCATGTATCATCACCTTAAATTCAGATAGCATTTTAAACCTCCAAGAAGTCTTTGGCATCCTGTTTAGTCTAATGAATGTAGTAATTAATTGCTAGAATAGAAGATATATGCTGGTGAAATAGATTGTTATTTAGTGTTTCTGATTTATTCTGGCACATTTTATACATCACAAAGGGTATATGACATTGCATGTCTGTGGAGATTCTCAGCAGGCAGATCATATAGTACTTTTTCAAGCTAAACTTACCTGAAAAAAAGTTGCGGAAGGACATGATAGAATATAAACATTGTTGTAGGAAGCCTTTAATTATTGTAATAATAAGAAGCATTTTTAACCACTTTATTGACTGGCAAGTCATTCTGTGACATGGCTTTGTAACGCATGTTTTACTTTTGGTTGCTGCGGTTGAATGTTGTTACTTTTATTATATATAAAAAGTGACTTGTTCTCCTATTTGCAATTATGTTTATGTACACTGCAATTATTAATAACTCTCACAAATTTGTCAGATTATTAATACAGTAATTGTTACATACATTTGATATGGGGTAGTTTTAATTAACATCCACATAGACTATAGGAGGCCCTCAGTATTAAATACATCAACATAAGACGAACACTTAAATACAAAATTCTTTTAGTAATTTTTAAACATTTACTAATTAAATCTTAGTTATTTTTAAATACTTGAATTGTAACTTGTATTGCATTCACTGTCCTACATGGGAATTTCATATTTACATAAAATTTCAGATACACAACAGATATGACCAATCAAAAGTAAGTTAAATAATATTCTTACAAAAGATGTACTTAAATATACTTCTGAGTTCTTTTTTTTTAATAATATATATATATATATATATATATATATATATATATATATTAAATACCACTGACTACAATAATAATTTAAAAATGATGTGTATGTTTTAGAACACGTTCAGTAATTGCTCTGCGATTCATAAATGTCTTCATTCTCTAAAAAGAACCGAGTCTTTCGTTTGGGAATCAGACTGCACTAGTCACGCTGTATGTTGGTGATTCTTTACAAAGAACCGACTCAAAAGAGCCACCCGTTCGGGATTCAAACCACAGTGGTGAAGAGTATTTAGTACTATGTTCCTTGTGCCTCTGATGTAAAATGTACGTTCAAAAACAATTAACTGGTTAAAATAATTTAATTATTACTCAGCTCTGGTATATGTTAACGGAAGCAGTTCTCGTCCCCTAATTCTATTTAAAACGAGCGTATTTTAATGTTTTCAGGTTGAAGCTGTGGTTCAGAGACTTACACGCTAAACATAAGGTTATATCGCACTGGCCTTCATTTAACCAGCGATAACGGTCAATAGTCAAAGATGAATCGGAAGGAATCGCGAACTTTATCACGTATGAATCATGTCTTCAAAGAGGGCGCCTCGCTCCGCAGAATCGCCGCTTGCTGACGTTTTCGGGCTGTCATGTGATTAGCAGGGTTCAATGAGAGCTGTTTGCCCCACCCATCTCTTCAACGCTGTCTATCTCAATGTACAATTCAATGAGAAAAGGAAATAATCGCTAAAAATACACCCTCGAAAAGGATTCATTCGCCACGATTGGGGATTCAACGCGCGCCGTCCTTAGGGAATCCATCGCTGTCGTTGTGGCATCGGATTTATCTTCACGTATCCAAATGCACATGATCTACCACCCGAATTCAACAAGGATACAAAACGTAGCCTGACAGCGGACTCGGACAGCGATAACCGGTAAAATATCGACGGAATCGGTCGCATTTGGATCTGCGGTAGAAAGAACCGTAAGGATCGCCGCTCGCGTCAACGCAAAGCCTACGGATGTGAGGAGAAATTCAAATTACGGTAACGGAGAAGACGGCGAAGGGCCTCGTTTGATTTGGACAAACCGAAAAAAAGCCATCAATCATCATAAGCAAAACAGGAGGGAAAATAGCGTCAATCTGAGGGGAATTTTTCAGCACCACCAGCGTATTTTTCTCGCAGACAACGTCGTTTCGTGACGGAGTTAAAAGGTTCATGTCGGCCACGGCGCAGGGCGGAATGATCCACATGCCGTCATTTTGGTGGAAATATTTATTTTTTTAATTTGTAGCCACCCTTTCTGTCTCGTTCTGCCCGTGTCGTTGCATCGGCCAACTGATTCGACAGCAAGATACCGAAAAGAATCGCGTTTTGTGGAGCTATTCATGATTTTAATAGGAGTCGGTCGTTATTTCGGGAAACCGACCATGGATTCGCGACGGGAAATTTGCTAAATCTCCGCCGTGGGAAAGCCGAAATCATTCATGTAACGTCGAAGGCTTCGCTGAATGCACAGAAATCTCATATTTGATAGCAGCAAGCGCTTGACGGGACTCGGCCGTCTGTAGGCCGGCCTAGTGTTTTCTCCACCAGCTCTTCTCAACAATACCAGTCACTCATAGCTTTCATATTTCCCCGTGCTCCCTTATCAGCTAAAGCCAGGGAAGTTATGTGCATACTAGTATAAATGTCCCGGTTTTCCATCAAAGTGTTCTGATCGGAGGCCAGTCAAGTCATTTGGATCATTTATTCATACGGTAGATAAACTTCTAGCCCCCCGACCCCAAAACTTTTCTTGGGTTTTTGGGAAAATGGGTTGTTTGGGCAACAGTAAAACTGAGGACCAGCGAAATGAGGAGAAGGCCCAGCGAGAAGCTAACAAAAAGATAGAGAAACAGCTCCAGAAAGACAAACAGATCTACAGAGCAACTCATCGACTGCTGCTGTTAGGTAGGTTGGTCTGAAAGCTGTGGTTCTGTCACTGCTGCGAATGCTTTCCTGCTGGATGCGGGTGCCACCGTGACGTCATCGGGGCCTGTCACGCGTAGCGTTCTGTGTGAATTTGATTCATTTGTCCGAGTACATGATGTAGGTACACGGGTCTAGATTGGGCTTCCTGTGCCGTGGTAGTGGACACCTTAGGGCTTCGCTTGTGGAGGCCTGTGATGCTTCACCCATCACCGCTCAATCACTCCATTCATTCCCATCTGATTTATGGCGAATAGGTTTTGCATTATGTAAATATTTGAACTCCCATGATTTTATAATTCCTTCACAACTGTCTCCTGGAGATCCTATAAGTATACACTTAACACCTGCATGTGCTGACCCCTAAACACATCACGTGTTTCTTCAAGACGGTGTTCATGAGTTTAGGGTGGTTTCTGCATCTTGCTAAATGAGCAGTGTGCTTAATACCATACAAGTAAACATTTCTGAATTAAGTTGTCTGGGAGATTAGATTAGTGCATCATTTTTAGGTTTAGTTTTCTTTTTTTAATGTATTTTATGTATTTAAGACCTCATAAGCGTTGTTTGCATTGTACTAGTTTTATGGTTTTGCATTCTGGGCATCCACATGACACATACATATTTTCACGCTTTACATTTGAAACAGATTAGATTAGTTAACGTTTTTTCATACTTTAAATATTCATAGTTTAGATTAGCAATAGATTATGTATTAGCTAAACCAATTAACAAAAAATGTCACTTTGTTTATTGTCCATTCTCAAATCAACGGATAGTCTTTGTAGTTTTTTTTGTGTGTGTGTGATTAGGTTAAATAATTAATTAATTTAAATTCAGCAATTTTGTATACATCTTGTTTGCTTTCATGAAACTCTAGTATGTCTATATCAGCATTATGTCAGCTCTTTTGATGGCATTGGTGTTATTGGCCATTAAAAAAAATAATAATAATTGATTACCACCTTACTACCTTGAACTTGATCAAATCTGCAAGCCTTTTTGATTTCATGGATCTTGCGTAGCACAACAGGAAGTCATTTTAATTTCTGTTTAATTTGATTTAGTCTCTGTTCAAGAGACTGGATTAATAATAATAAAACCCAGTTCTCTAACAGCCTATTTGTTCAGAAATACACACAGGCTAAAAGTGTCCTATTCTAAAAATTGCAATGTATTCAACATGGCGAAGCACTCTAAATCACAATGGCTGGTATTTAAGGGATATTTCTAGATACCCATGCTTCAAGAGTGTCGTAATGATATATGTTTTAGGCATGTGTACCAGTGTAATTGGAACACAAGTAGAAGTCCTGTATGCAAACAGGCCTATTTGACACAATTGGAGTCTGGTAACAGAATATGTCTTGTGATAAAGAGGTTCCCATCATACATCTGAACTGAGCGCCTAAATCTGAGGTGTTTTGGTGCTTGTGTAGTTTGTGCTTCACATCTGCAGGGGATGAGTTAACTCTCTTCTCATATTAAGAACTTAGAAACTCAGACAACTGTGCGCGGTTGACCAAAAATTGTAGAATCATTCAACTTTGTCGATGTTTGACAGCTATGGCTCTCAGAGACTTTAGGTGGTGTTTCTGGGTATCTCCTTAACGTTTTGTTTTGCATTTCACTATTTGATTCGAGTCATAGCCAACCAGTTCAACCAGAGGATTGATTGGCGATATTGGAGTGATATTGTTCATAATTTAATGAAAAATAAGAATCAAAGAAAAAAGCCTCTTATTGAAATTGCTGAGTATTCTTAATTCTGAAAATGATTTGTGTAGTAAAGGACGAAATTATGATATTCCATATAATATATTCTATAATGGTGACATTGAATTTTATTTTGCATCTGTTGCAGGTTTGCAATGACAATATAATAATTCATACACATTTCTTTTAGCTTTAGGTTTTTTAGCATGAAATTTCTGCTAGAGATGCATGTTTAATTGGTCATTAAAAAGAAATGCTACTGTAGAATTAAATGAATTATTCCTGTTGAATCAGGTGATATCTGACCTCCCTCCTCCTCTCACATCCCTTGTGATTTATGTCTATCTTTTGCTTGTCTCTCAGGGGCTGGAGAATCGGGGAAAAGCACCATAGTCAAACAGATGCGCATATTACATGTCAATGGCTTCAATGCTGAGTAAGTATGGCTTTCACATCTGTGTACTTTTCTGACTTCACTTAAGTTAAATGCAAACTAGATTTTTATTCTATATAGCCTACAGTCAAGTACGAGATAGAGTTTAAACAAACCCTGTTTTCATTATCATGAGATTGTGTTGGCAGCATCGTTGTGTTGTAATGTTTTTCAGTGAAAGTTGTGTTTGGGAGTATGTTGATATCCAAGTCATTGTGGTAAATCTGAGCTTTATGTCATTGATGTCTCTTCTTGAAGTAGTGAACATTTCGGAGTGTTTCGGAGTGAGGGCTCAACGCTAAGGATTTTTTCCCCCTGGCCCGGTTCAGATTATTACTTGCCCTGCCAACATTTTCACTGGCCCTTTCACAAAAAAAATAAAACTGCTGCCTTTATCATAGTTTTTGACCTATGTTATCTTGGATTCTAATAAATAAGCTTATATGAAACCAATATTACGATTTACAATTTCGATACAACTACAAAAAATACTAGTTCAGGTACATAAACTGAATAGTCACATCTAAAATAACATTTCCATGTTCTTCACTCTGTTGCACCTTGATTTTTCATAGCCATTTTAAATTAGTGGTAACCACTGCATTTCAATAATGAATCGATCAGCAACAACAACAAAAAAGTATACACACACGTTTAGCATGTGCAATGTTTGATTGGAATTAGACTGTATATTTTCAAAGTTTGAAGCAAAAAAACAGTACGGTCTGACTTCTAGAAAAGCAGTGTTTTCTTGGTTACTGTTGTAAACAAAGCAGCGCTGTGCATATGAGCACTACTTCAAATGCATTATACAGAGCCAAGATTCAAAGGAAACGCTATTTAAACTTTTCTGAATAGAGTCAGTTCCCTTCAGAAACCTGTTCATATAAATTCAGTATTTAGGATTTGTTTCCTATATTTTGCAGTTATCTTGCTCTGCCTGCTACAGTATTTTCTTCTCTTTCCATTTATCTTTAGCATCGCAGGCCTTTAACGGCCGTTTATAGACTAAATATAATATTAACATAATATTTCCACAAGAAAGACATTTAAAAAAAATAATAATAATATTGCAATGCAGAGACAGTCTAAAATAAAAAAAAGTCTGGTCGATCGGTTAACCTCTACTCCACAGTATAAATTAAATATAGATTAATCATTGTTAAAGCTAAAAATAACTCACCAAGATGGGTATTTTTTACATACATTTGTATGTAATTGTCTGGCCATTGGGCATTCCTTATTGTCGAGCCATGCTATTTGTATTTATTGTGAGTAAAATGCATTGCTTTTTGTATTGTGACAGGACTTTTTATTAATGTAGCATGATCTTGCTCACTCAAAGTCCCATTATAATAAAAAGCTGACTTCCAATAAGTTTATTCGGTAAGCAGTATTTCAGTAAGTAGTATTTGCCATCATGAAATGCTTAGCAGCTGCTCTGAAACCAGTTTTGTGATTTAAGTTGCTATAATTTACTATACTTTATTACACGGCTTTGTGGAATATTTGATTCTGATTGGTCAATCGTGACATTCCGAGGTATGTTATCGCTTGATAACAAACGGTAAAAACTAATAACACCGGCTCATCCGGGTAACTGAATATGGCGTTGTACTCTGGCTAGGAACTGTTTTTTCTTGGTGGAAGCTTTGCGTTTGTTTAGCTAATAAAATATTAAAACCCGATTCAAAATTGTGTACAAATATTTAAATGTCATCCTGGTATCGTGGACTCGCTCTGTTTCATACAAACGCTGCTGCAGCCATTTTGCTTCAATTGTTTTGTGCATTGTTATGGGTTATAAGATAACTAACACACTGGTAAGATTTTAAAACATTTTCATCTTATATCTTTTATCGCCATAATTATTTATGTGGTGAAATGTCGTGTAATAAGTGGTGTGACTGCACCATTTCCCTTAAACGTCCGTTTAGTTTGAATTTGCCGCTTGCTCGCAACTGCTTTCTTCACGGAATCTTTGCCTTAAAATATTTCAACTCAAATCAATATTTCACTTCTAATTATTTACTTATGTGGCAGGTAGCCATGTAATAAAGGAATAATGTACATCCAGCCAGTTGTTATCGCTGAATAACCTCTGATGGGGTGATCAGGACACCCTTACATAATCTATTCCTCAATCGGTGTAGTAAGGGTAAGAGATAACAGAAATACGGACCATCAGGACTTCGACATAGGTTTAAATGCATGAATTAGTCCATAGAAAGATTAAGATGGCAGCATCTGGAAAAAAAAAATTCAAAATTGATGAGTAGCAGGAAAAGTCAAGACAAAAGGAATTAGTAATGCTAGGGCCTTGTGGTATATGCTGCGGTAGAGAATATATTTGCACAGTTGGCAGGACAACTCTATCTAATTTAAGCATTTTATATAGTATTCAGTTTATGTATGGTCACGTGTTTCTATTTTGGTCTATTTTACAACAATTTGAAGCAAATTCAGCTCATCCGGTCAGAATAGATGAAGAAAATAGATGGTTAAATAATTGCGATGATCCACATTTCACTTGTATTCACCTCAGGATTATGCAAACATGATTATTTAATGTTTATAAATAACCATTTAAAATAATATAAAAATGCTGTTGAATTTCTAGAAAAAAGAATTGTTGTTAATGTTTTTCCATGATATAAATAACTTTATTTTGGTTTGATTTGGTTTTCGGTCTTCTCCTAAGTAGCAGTCATTTGTTAATTCATACTGTTTAGAGCATTACAATTATTTCATTCATATTGCCTGTAAATGAAGCGATCTGAAGTAACTAAGCGTTATTGTTTTACAGAGAGAAAAAACAGAAAATTCAAGACATCAAGAATAATATAAAAGAAGCTATAGAGGTAAGTGTTGAAGCTTCTTGAGTTATTAAACAGTAATCAGACTTGTTAAAATGTGAACGCACTGAAACTGATCATCTTTTTTCCTCTACAGACTATAGTGACGGCAATGACCGTGTTGGTACCTCCAGTCCAATTAGCCTGTCCCGCAAATAAGTTTCGAATTGATTACATCCTCAATTTAGCCAATCAGAAGGACTTTGAATTCACATTGGTGAGTAGAAAAAGTTACTCTGTGACCCCCGTTTCTGTTTTCTTGAGAGTCTGTGTACAATATCACTATTATGTTCCACCTTTTTAGCTGGACTTGCAAGACGTATTTAGTTAAGAAAAATTTTACATTTTAATAAAGACTGATGAAGCGTAAAAGTAAAAATGGATGAAGTGTGTTGAGTGTAGTATGGACATCTAAAAAAATAAATAAATAAATGTTAGGGCACCTAGTTTTTGCGCTGAGTGTTGTGGATGATTGTGTTGGGCCCTGTGTGTTTTGATGGTTCTCCTCAGTCGTAGGGCCTTATGTGCTCTGTGCAACTATAATTAGCAGCTATTCTTTGTTTGGGGACAACACATAGGTGAATTAAAAAAGCGCCCCACCTGAGGGAAATGTGGATGTGTGAACATGTGGCATTCATTACGACTGATTACTTGTAATAACCTCTAAACTCTCCCTTAAGAGGGCCTCACCTGAGCCACACACCTAGTCACCCAGGACCTCCCTGCTCCCTCATTACCTAAACAGGTGCACTGTGTCCAGGAAAGAGGAGTGGAGAGCCGCCCTGACCTGCGCCAGTGGGCCTGCTTAAGATTTAATAACAGATGATTCAAACTTGGTCGCCCTATGAACAAAAACGGCTCACCTGTTGGCTTAGACATTGTTTTAAATAGTTACCTGCATAATTACGTAATCATTACTGGAATTATTAGATTACGAATACAATGAGATACATTTTTGACACCTAAAAACCGGATAGACGTACAACGACTGTTGAAAAAACAGGAAGCTGTTTTTTCTGTAAGCTACAGGATTGTCAGGAGAGCTGCGTGATTCGGAGTTGATCGTTAACTGTTAAACTTCAGAATCGAGTGCAGGAAGTGGTTCTCGTTTTAGCATTACTACAAAGAATATACTGCCCCACCCTCTCTCTCTCTCTCTCTGTCTCTCTCTCTCTCTCTCTCTCTCTCTCTCTCTCTCGGTTGCCCCAGGGTCCGCTGGGAACCAGTCTGACTAGTTGATTGTGTTGCAAGCGAGAGACAAAAATAAAAAGCAGAAGCAATTATTGACATTTATAACTCGGTCATGCCACTTTAGGATATTAAGACCCATTGAAGTTTATGGACGACAGATTATTTCAGCTATTTTTGTTTGTTACATGGCTGAGTTGTAATATTTCCATTCATAAGCAAAAACTAAAAAACAACTTCTGTAGCTGTGAAGCTATCGAGCGAGGAGGAAACTGGTGAAGCATATTAACATAACGATTTTAAAATGGAGAGCAAGACAGATGTAGACAAGATGGGGAATTAAAACACACATTAAACATGTTGTAAAGTTATCTTTCACTTGAAATGGTGTATGCCAGGGCTGGGCAAAGTAGCTAAAAATGTCTTCTTTTTTTACCGTGTCATCATACATCTCAGTATTATTTATATAATACCTATGAATAATAAAACTATATAATTTCATTTATAAATTATTTTCTACAGTAAAGTGGATGCAAGATGCAACAGCATAAATAAGCCTTTTTTTTAATCAAGCCATTGTTTACTGTACTTTTAGTATTAGTCATTTTTATTTATATAATAATGTACAGCAGTTTTAACCTACATATATATTTTACTCTCATATTAAATACCAAATGAAGACTCAACCTTAAATGATGGAAACAAATAGTTCAATCAGAAGCTTATTTATCAAATCAATCTTTTGAAACATCTGGTTTAAACTGATTCACAGAAGTGAATTTAAATGACCCACTCTACTGCTGTTTTAGCTACCAAAGTTTACATTTGAAGCACTCTCAATGTCTTTCTTAATGTTTTTATACTTTTTAAATACATATCCAGGGAACTACACTGCGACCTTTTGAAATGCCATTGTGACCCTAATTTTAATGGAGTCACAAATGTATCGCTGATTATTTTTGTACCTACCTTATGTTTTTCAATTGCAGGACTGTCGAACTTTGTAACTGCGTCAAAACAATTCAAGCACGAATCATTGAAGCTTCACAGTGAAGCATGCGAAGTGTAGAGACAGGTACATATCCCGTGATGCAGCAGCACTCCCCACTGCATTTCTACATCAAGATTTAAATGCAGTTTCATTATTCTTCATTATTATCCAGATCGGCTTACTCTAAATATTTTGTGCGACCAAATCATGCGCCAGTAACTGAAATAGTAGCGCATGTGCCACACGTGGAAAAGGTTAGTGTAGTTCCCTGATATTGTTCATACATTGCTTAATTGAAAACTCTTAAATATTCTTCATATTGCCCAGCCCTACCTTAATAAAAATGTTTTTATAGTTTCAAACTGTTTATCTGTGCCATGCTTATGTTATTTCACTGACGCATCTGGTACAATGAACATTCCTTAAATACCAATCATTATTTTACAGCAGCTTCCGCTTTACATTTCAGGTTTGTTTAAAATATGTATATTACTTAATATTTTAATATTAGTTCTTTTTTTTAGCTTGTTTTTGCTTATTGCTGATAAATTTTTAAGTACCAATGTTTTGTGTAACAGATTTTAAAATATAATTCAGGCCTAATTTTAATATTTGTTGTAAATCAGGTAATATTTTGCGCAAAGAATGAATTTATTTTCAAAATATTTGCTTGCATAATATCATATGCAAGATGGTGTCTTATATATTACATTTACATTTATGCATTTACCAGACGCTTTTATCCAAAGCGACGTACAGTACATTCAGGCTATAATTTTTTTTTTTTTTATCATTATGTGTTCCCTGGGAATTGAACCCACAACCTTTTGCGCTGCTAACGCAATGCTCTACCACTGAGCCACAGGAACCTGTTACAAAAATTCAGATACCCACAAAAAAATTTTTACGGTAAGAGCAGTGAAAACTGGTGGGTGGCGGGAATCTCAAGTGTGTGGCTCTTGTCCTACACATTTAAAAGCGTAGTGGCACTCCTTTTTAAAAGAGCTGTGCCAAATTGAACACTACCATTTCTAAGCACAACAACAAAGATCAAGTGAGACAAAGCCCTGTTCCCTGTCGGGACCACGGGCCGGTCCTCCATTGTCCCGTGCGGTGTACACCAACCCGTTTGGTGTTCAGGTTCGTGCCACCACGTATAAACAGCTCAGCAAGGTGTGTCCGGCTTCATGTTGTATTGGCTCAGATTGGAAGTTTTTCATTTCAAAGGCTCATTCATGCTACACCACCACATCTGGATTGCAGTGGGCGGTCAGAATCATTTAGTTCTGTCTTGAACTCCATAAATGTGCCTTTTGTTGTACATGAACTGCGTACGTTGTTTGGTGTTTATGTATGTAATAGGGCTGTCACTTTTGTGAAAAAATCATTTTTGATTTTTAAGACATAAGTGTTCATAGAATCGATTGTAAAAATCGATTTTCCATGTCTAAAAAAAAAGACGTTTCCTTTTTCAATGTCAAATAACGGTTGAATGTAAAGAGAGCGCTGGAAACGCACAAGTCAGCAATATTTCTTATTTATTGGCATGAAGTTTCGTGCAGAATAACAAACAGCAACAGGAGTGCAACATTCTCGAAAAAATATATATGCAGAGGGGACGGCTGCCATAACAAAAGAAAAAGATCACTGCAGGCTTCAACCCGGCTGCATTTATGATTTAGGCAATTCAAAAATCTCCAAGATTATTTTAAATAATGATTCAATCCATTTCAAACAACTGTTTAAAAAATGAAACTTTAAATGGACTTGAGAAAAGGCCATGTGTTTTTTTTTTTTTTTTTTATTGAACGTAACCGACTAGCTAGCACTAATGAAATGCGCAAAAAGGCTAGGGCCATTACAAATTTATTGGACAGGAAAACAAGTCGATAAACATTTTCGGGGTCCAGAGCAGAGCGTTTTTTATTCACTATATGTCCAGCTGTTGAGAAGACGCGCTCCGACAGCACTGATGTCCCAGGGACACTCAGGTACAGCCGCTTTCGACGTAAAATTGCTGGGATTTTCTGTCTAGCTTTCGAAACGCATACTGCACTTTCGGAATTCTTTATTTTCTTTTTCTGCTTGTTTGAGTTTTGTTACATCTATATTTTTCAATTGTTTAATTCTTTTAAAACTAATAGTGTACATATTTGGTTAAAATAGATTCCCTGTTTTCATTTTCGAAACTTTTTTTGGTTGGTCCGATCGATTGTGCAATTGATTTTTGAACTAAAAGTGACAGCCCTTGTATGTAATCAGAAAGGAGACAGCAGAATAGCTGAGTTGATCTACCACCACGTTATCCTATACAGCTTGGAAAATAAATTCATTTGAATGAATCTGAATTTAAACCAGAATCTAGGATCCTTGCATCCAGAAATCTCAAATTAAATTCCCGATTGGTTCTCCAGAATCTGTTTAAAAAAATAATTTTATACAGGTTGTCATGCACTAAAGAGTCCGAGCAAAACTCACAAACATGTAAAAAAAATTGTAGCCAAACTACCGAGGTGTAAAAGGTTTGCCTGGATTCTTGCAGCTAGTTTATGGGTTTTTCCTCTCTTCCACTTGTCTTCCCAACAGGAATTTTATGAACACACAAAGACCCTGTGGCAGGATGAAGGGGTGAGAGCTTGCTTCGAAAGATCCAATGAATATCAACTGATCGACTGTGCACAGTAGTGAGTATTTGGTTTCTTTTAAATGCTGGGTTTGAATTGCATTTTAATTGTGCGAAATTATTAGTATTTGAACATTAAAGCTTTGGAATGTTCTTGTACTTGTTGGTCAGATCGGTTAAACTCGACTTGCTTGACTTCTTTGTGTGACTTTCGTAGCACGTTGCATGTATTGGACTGATTTATGCATTCAAGAGGGAGTGAAATAGAAATGCGATGAGTGCAGAAAGAGAGACAGATGAGTGCTAGACAGATAGATGTTTTCAGAAGTCACGGAGGTATGAATGTTGGGTATACACTGAAAGGTTTCCTGCATTGTGGCGCATATGTGTGTGTGTCCTGTCCTCTCCCACAGTCACTGGTAGTTGTTGTGGATCAGACGCTGGCCTGAGCCGTTTAGACCGGAAGTGTCCCCCCCCCCCCCCCCCCCCCCCACTGCTCCCCACTGCACGCTTATGTAAACGTAGAGCAGAGAAAGAGAGAGAGAGAGCTATTTTTAACTCACTGGTTCACTCACTTGCAGCAGAAGGAGACGGTTTGAGAGAGGCAATCTGTATTGCAAATAGTGCATCTCTCCTTTGGAAGGAGAAAAATGAGCTTGAAGTGATAATGGTGACTACTTGCAAGGGTTTGGAGGGCAACTCCCAACCTTCCAGACTGCAAAGAGGGACGGAGGAGAATGACAGTGCTGTTTCGAGCGCGTACACGCGTTCAGTAAGAAACCAGCGTCGTCAAGCACTCGTCCTGTTATGAGCTCATTTTTCTGTCTGAGCATTTTCAAGGCTCTTCCTGTCACATGGCCAGGTGTCCATATTGAACGTGTGCATGGGTTCGTGTTTTCATTCATCTCTGTTTCTTTGTACCTTCGAGACACACAGCAGTATTGTGGGCTCAATAATGTTATCGAGACTGGCTACGCAAGTGTGAAAAAATACTGATGAATCGCAGTTCATCCCACAACCTTTTTTTGACTACTTCTTCCTCCATCTGCTATCTAATGGCTGAGAGGGGGAAAAAAAGAATGGTTTCATTAAGGTTATGCTGTTTTCAGAGTAGGCAAGTGTATGTATTACTGAAGTAAGCTAACTGTGGTTCTAAAAGCTTTGTTTATTTTTGTAAGCTAGAGAATAAGGAACGTTTACTTGGGGTTGTAGTGTTCTTAGGGCAAACGTGTGTATAAAGCAATATTTTCTGTTATGGTGTTTTCTCCATTTCCATACACTAAAGAAATGTTCTATTCCTCCTTTTTTGCATTTTGTTTGCATAAATTCAGTGTCCTGAGAAAAGAAGCATTTTATATTTCCCTAAACCTTCCAATTCCATACATTTCCATGAAACAGAAATGTTGTGTTCCTTCCTGCTAGCATTTTGTAAATGCAAATCAAGTGCATGAATTATTTTTTTAATTCCTGACAAAGGTCTCATGACTGAAATGTTTGTGTATTTGCTCTTTTGCATTTTTTTTGCATTAGTTTAATCAGTGTATTGAGAAAATAATAAATGTTCTTTTGTTGCTTTTTGTGCTTCATACATGTATATGTATGTGTGTCTGTGTATATTTTTTTCTCTCTCTCTCTCGCCATAAAACTGATAAATACAATTTGCAAATGCAAATCAAGTGCATGGAATGTTTTTTTTTGTTTTGTTTTTTTTTTAATTCCTGACAAAGGTTTCATGACTGAAATGTTGCTACATCAGTAAATATTGGATATATATAAAGCGCACCTGCCTGCAACTATATAGGTGTGCAAGAAGTGTTTAAATAGAGAAAACAAAGACATTTTTCTTTAGGGTAATGTTATTACAGAAAGCATGTGTGTTTAATGTGGACAGTCATTTCTTGGAGCTTTCTATATTTTTTGTACAGCAAAGGAATATTCTTTTGTTAGCATAATGAAAGAAGGGTTTAGGGATTTCAGAGAAAAGAAAAAGAAACAACAGAACTTTCTAAATTTGTAAACCAGAGAAGCGTTATTTTACTGCATTATTTCTTGTGCATGGAGCTGAAAAAATCATTAGGGTTATGCTGTTTTCAGAAAAAATATTTCTATCTATAGCATTTTCTCAATACCGCACACACACTTCTGTAAGTTTGCAATGCAAATGTCATTCTGAACCCAGTTAAATTCCAGTGTTAGTGCAGGGCTCCAGACTGCAACTAAAACGGTCGGATTTGAGACAAAAAAAATTAGCGAGTGATATTTTTGCTGAGATCGCCACTGGCTCTAAATCTTCATGTCATGACTTAAAAATTTGCATGTAATGCCTTTTTTCCTGCTTGTTTTGCGATCACATCTTTTGTTATGTTGATTTAATAAACTGAGATGATGCGCTTTAGTTTTAGTGGGAAACAAAAAAAGACTTTCAAACGTCCTCACTCCTTTCTGCCGAGCACAAGTGTTGAAGGAACACCTGCTAAAAGAGCAGGCTCCAGTTGTGGCAGCATAAGAGAGATTGAAAATGACAGAGACGTGCGCAGTAAAAGTGCAGAAAAGCAGTGTCTATTTTGTGCACAACTTGAACAAACTACAACCGGTAAAGCTGTCAGCTGTGAAAACATTAACAATATTGTTAACATTTCTTGTTTATAATCAATACTAATAAGGCTTTTTCTTATTAAGCTCTTTAGTCTATATGCTGTGTTCTTTTCATTTCTGAATTTCATATTATTGGTGCCTAATTTCGTTTCTTATAAGAGCCAGTGGCTCCTTAAGTGAATTTTTTATTTTTTTTTATTCTTGAGCCCTGCAGTTTTACTGATTGGACGATCACAGCATGCAACCTGTTTACATGGCTTTTCTATCGTCCGTTATCCTGTCAGTTAAAAAATGTCGCCACGTAGGTTCTCTTTGGCTGGTTTCATTGCTAATGGCACATTTACTGACAGTGACTGGATATGCCACTTTTGGATGATACAAACTTTTCTTTAAATCATGAAAATCAACACTTCTCTATGAGATGCTATTGATGCAGAACGGAGAGTCGCATTTGCATTGTGGTGCCTAACAACCAATGCAGAGCACAGGAGCATTGCTCAACTCTTTGGAGCTGGGATTTCCACAGTTTCACTACTTCTAACATATGTTAAACTGCTTAGAAATAGACCAAATGAGACCTAGAAGGGTAAAATATTTGTGATGAAAGAAGAATGTAGCAGCTGGTCCATTTTTAAAGTTCACAATAGTTTACCTATTTCAGATAAACTGTATATCCAACTCTTGCACGTTTCTGTTGCATAAGCCGCGTTTCCACCGCAGGAACCAGGAACTAAATAAAGTTCTGGGTAAAAAAAATGCCCCTCAGAAAGTCCCTGCTGGCAAGGTAGTACTTTTTCAAAGTTCCGGAACTTTCGGGGGCGGGACTTGGGCTCTAAACATCCTGATTGGTTGAGTTCACGCAGCATTGTGATTTCAACCACCATTTATTCTGGTAATTTTTATAATATTACTGTTTTGAGGCAAGAATGTACTTGTTTAAAACTTAAATCTGTGGTTTATTTCTAAAGACAGTGCCTATTTAAAAAATATATTTCGCTGATTTTGGAGACATGAGCTCCACGCGATCAGCGGAAGCTTAGTAATCATGTATAAGCCGAGAGCAGCCTCATCTCGCCTAGACCTTCTGATATGTGCCGCTGGCTCTGATGTCTCTTTAGTGGTTAAACATAAGATATAATTCATTTTGGGTAAATCTAACAGGTAATCTTTGATCTGTATTCAATTTATCTATATGTTAAAATTTAAATAAAAAAGGCAAATTGATATAATATTTCGTTTTATTGTAATGACTGTATATATACGCATTCCCCTGAACTAAGTACATTTCTACGGCTATTATTATGTTTAAATGAAAAACAAAAGGAGGCAGTGGTATTTGATATGCTTTTTCGTTTTATTGTAAATATACAGTGAGGATGTTGTCAAGTATGCTGCTGTTTGCAGAATTACCGGATTTGTGTCGTCGTGGACATCACACTCCCGAGTCGAATGCGCAAAGTCCGAACTACTGACGATGCAAGTCCAAAATGTGAGGACTTAGTATTGAGAAACCCACGCAGACCTACGTCACAAGACTATTTGCCTAATCTTCCCGGTACTTGACACCGTGGTGGAAACACAGAAAGTAACAGGTCTGAGGGGGAAACTAGTTCCTGGGGAAAAAAAGTTCCTGGTACAATTGTTCCGGGTAATTTCAGTGGAAATGCGGCAATAGCTAACCAGCCATTCATTGATATCCAGCATTGGCTAATTTGTTAGTCAGTTCCTTAAATACTGTGCAATTATTCAATTATTCTTGAACCGACTTTAACTTAAAAATCGTTTCCTCGTCACTCCAATTGACATGTTTTCAGTGGTTTGACATTTATTTTTTCCTAAAACTATGTATTGTTTACTCAATGTGCAGTCCGTGTTAACAATGTGATGAGCCACGCTGTTCAGTTTCTGATTGGTTGTCTGTTGCCAAGCATCCAGCAGTAACGTTCTAGCTCCGCTCCATTTCACACTGTACAAGGTTGGCACCGCAGTGTGGGCTAACCCTTCTTCTAAATTACATGTGTGAAACGTTCCTTCACCCGGGGTTAAAAGCAGTGTTTAGAACGACGATAACCCAGGGTTAAACGCCCTTGAGAGAGAACAAAGATTTACCACTTTATATAAGATTTCTATTTTTCTGAAACCAAAGAAATATTTTCTTGAATGTGTTTCGGGGGGTAAGATTGTTTCATTAACAGACAACAAAATACACCAAGGTTTTTTTTTTGGTAAACCAGATAAACGTAGCATTCTTGCTTGTCTCACAGTTCCTAAAAGTAAGCCCAAAACATGGAGAAAGAAAATTCCTAAACCATCCGCCATGTTTCTTTCTCTCTCTCTCTCTCTTTTCTTCCCCCATCCCTCTTTTGCAAAACCAGACCTGTTTTTTCTCTCATTCTCTCTTTTTGCTTTCCCCTCTCTTTTTCTGACTGGCCTTTCTCCACCTTTCCCTATTCCCTCTCTCTCTCGCTCTTGTTCCACTCCCCCTGTCTTTCTTTCTCTCTTCACTCTTTCTTTCTCTTTCTGTCTGTCTCTCCCTCTCTCTGGCCTCTCTCCAGTCACACAAGATTTGGAGCTGATAGTCTATTTATAGCGCCTGTGGTTCTGTCGCTATGACAACCGAGCTGGAGGCCAGGGCGCCAGGGAGCTATTTTTGGAGCGCCGCTGTAATGTCAGACACAGCCTTCTCTCTTTTCTTTCTCTCCCACTGCTCCCTCTCTTTCAGTTTCTACTGATTCCTTACTCTGGCATTGCAAACTTAGAGAAGTGTGTGTGCTTTATCGAGAAAATTCTATCGATTAATTCACAATTTAACATATTTGAAGAGATAAATATAGCGAACTTAAAAAAAAAAAAAAAAAAAAAAAAAAAACAAGTTGCATTTTGCTTTGTTTTTAATGCTGAACTTCAGATCTGGACGATTCTTTGCAATGTCATGTTTTAATTTTTTAACTGAGATTAAAAAAAAACAGACAGAACCATTGCAACTACTACTACTTTAAACAATAAGCGTTTGTTGTTGAACACCGCTGTTGTTTCTGAAAGACTTGCCGTTAGATATCCTCTGTACCGTATCGTGCCACACACACACACACACACACACACGGATCACACTGAGCCTAAACAGCCAGAAGCTGCCTAATCCACACTCCTAATACTTTACTGTTAACCAGATGAGCTGTAACATTAACCAGATTAGTAAGCGATGAGGATATTATGAGCTTTTCCATGCTAATACACCATCGGCTCACTCTTCTCACTGTGAATAGTTTATTCCCTTTGTATGTTTTTTTTTTTCTTTCTTGGCTTTTCTTGTTTATCTATAAAATGAAATTGCTTTATTTTTTATATTTTATGCTTTATAGAAAAAACGTTTTTTTAGTATTCGTATTTATTTCTACTTAATGTTAAATGCTCTGTTGTGGTCTGTTGTAAATGTAAATATTTTTGTTTTTCATTATTATTAATAATAATAATAGTACTCCATGGTTTAGTTGAAGAAATGTTTGAATTTGAAATTTAGCTTTTTATATAAAACATACTGTAAATAGTTATTACATTTGTTGAAATTGCATTTGTTGACTCCAAATCACTTCAACGTTAACACACTTGCTAAAACGATTGTTTAAAAAACAGATCATAATTAAATCTAATAATTAATTGCTGATTATCAGTAAAGACTTTATTAGTTTTTTTTGTAACTTGGTTTACTTAGTTTGTATAACTTTGTTTAAAGAGAGCAGCATTTATGGTTAAATGTTTCTGATATGTTTGGCGTTTAAACAGGGTTTTGAATTTGTGTTGGGGAGTTTGATGAACAACATCAGTGGATATGTAATTCAAAAACCACATTTTCAGAGAACTGTGCCTTTCAAGTTGGAAAAGTGTAAATACTGCAATTTAGTAAGAAGCAATATTATGTGTAGTAATCGGAATTAAGCCGTTATATCCAACCATACATTGCTGCAATATTATTAATACCATCTTAATAATTTCAAAATTTTTATAAGTAGTTTTTTTTTTTTTTTTAATTTTCACTTACCATATTGTTAGCAGTCAAGAAAGGATGAATACAGTTACTTTGGGTGGTGTTTAGGAAGGTCCAATATTGAAGGTAATAATAAAGCAATTTGATCCATCTAAAATCTATGATATTTTAATAATTGTGCTTTTTATACTAATTCTTAATGGGCAATATTTCAGAGCTATATTTTGAAGGTAAAGTTAGTTGATGGGGACGGATGATGGATAAAAAGTTGTATTTTTTATTTATTTTTTTATTGTGCTGCACTTTTACTTGCTTCACTTACATTTTACTGCAATGATTTGTAGGGCTGTGCAAATAATCGAATGCGATTATCATGTGCATCTGGTCAGTAAAGCTGGTTCTGTGATTAGAAGTAAATCTCCATCCCCTGCTTTCAAATGGAGAGGCATTTACTGCACAGAGCCGTAGTTATCTGACAAGCTACGCAACATTGCGTTCATTATCGCCAATGTATCGCATTTGATTATTTTCACAGCACTAGTGATTTGTTTTAAGTGTGAGTGAGCTGCATACTTTATATAATAAATAAAGGGACCTGAACAGAAATTCTGTGTAGGCCAAGTCATATGACTCATGTGATACTGTGTGTGTGTGTGTGTGTGGCCAGACCATCCATTTACTGCTTGAAGTGTTTTTACTTTGTTTTTTTGTTTGTTTTTTAAATTGAAGTTGGTGCCTAATCATATCTGCAATGCATGCTTAGAACAACTCAAAATAAAATGTATATGCACTAATATCCATCTTGTATTTTTTTTTTAAGACTTTTAGTATCTATCCCAAACTTCCGAGCGCATAGTCTGCTATTCAAAGTCTGCTATACACTGTTCCAAACTAGAACCTCTGCAACTGTTGGCAGACATTGACACGCAACTAGAATTTCATGAACTTCCTGCCGTGCGGCCGTTTGAATTCTAGAATTCCACTTGTATTGAGGCTGGATTTGGAATGCAGGTCTAAATATACTCTGTCACAGCTATAGCTGTCTCTTCTGCTTGGCATTACGACAGTGGAGGCTGTATGCGTTCTCAACTATTGTACCCAGAGGGGCATGAGTTGTATTATGTCTGTCCAGCAGACTGGGCTATTGTTGGAATGGTTCTATTAATAGGAAGAAAGGCAATAATTGAGATGTGGTGTTAGACAACAGCCACAACACAACTGTCTGTGCAAGTCTCACCCATCTGTCTGTCTGCATTTTATTCTGTCTGTCTTTCATTGTTTGCTTGGTTTTATTTCTGTTCATGCCCCCTCTTCCATGTGATGTGCCACACGTTCATTTGTGTGGCCTGCTGTGCGTGTTGTATGCATGCACATGAACACACTAGTGCAGTGTGTGCATGCTGCTGTGTGTGGGACCTACAGCCTTGCTGTCACATTTCAACCCTGTATGTCACATTCCTGTTGGACAGGAGGGATGCACATGCGTGTCAGGCCTGCACATATCTCTCGCTTTCTCTCTGATTCCCTCATGCTTTGATTTAGGTGTAACTCTTTTGCAGATGTTTGTGAAGAATTTTAATGATTTTCAGTACAGTTCCTTAATGATTCTTTTAGTACTTTTGGAGATGAAGATTGGAGATTCATTGGTCTTTTTAAATAACTAGTTCATAAAAGTAAATTGTTCTGAATAACATTTGATAAAATATTAATTTTATAAACATTATTGTACTTATTTGATATCATATTCTGATATTATTCTAATACAATTCATATAACTTACATGATATACACACACACACACACACACACATATATATATATATAATTTAATTTAGAGGAAAACTATTTGAATATTGTTTTATGGTGTTAGTTCTGAATGAGATATTTCAGTGTATTCTCATGTTAAATATTATTCTATATTGTAGAAGTTTTATATATAAGATTTTATATATATATATACTTTTATGAATAGTAATATTTTACAATTATAAAGCTAAAATGTAAAATTTAATTGTAAAAAAAATGTGTTCAACTAGCTGATCATATTGTACAAATAATAAATTGTTTTAAATGGTCTTCTGATGTATAATATCAGCATTGACATTATTACAAATCATATGCCTATATTCTATAAAAGTGGAGCCAGTTCTGAATAGGGATGGGACGATAACCGGTTTTATTGATAACCGTGATAAAATGTGCTGAAGGTTAGTAATATCATTTAAAAATGAATTATCATTAAAACCGTGTTTGATTATCGCGGTTTTAATAACTCACTATTAAATCATGTCCAGCCAGCAACAGTCTGACGCAAGCGCAGCGCACAATGTTTTTTTTGTTTTTTTTCGAGAAGGAATGGCGAAAGTCAGTGACTTTTCTATGCTTCTACACTTTTCATTGTAAGGAAGGAAATGCCACAGAATTGAATCTTTCTTTAAATTAAGTGCATAGAGTTGCTTGTTTTATTAGTTGTTTGTTGATTATTAAATATAAAACTTGCTGAAATGTTTTCAGTGTGAGCATCAACTATTTTTGAACACTTTCATCTCGTTTCAACAAAACCGTGATAATATTGATAATCGTGATAATTTTAGTCACTATAATCGTGATATTAAATTTTCATACCATCCCATCCCTAGTTCTGAATGAGAAGCATTTTGATGTATTCTGATGATATATATTTGAGCAGTTTTATTCACATATATATATATATATATATATATATATATATATACATATACATACATACATACAGTCGTGGCCAAAAGTTTTGAGAATTACATAAATATTAGTTTTCAAAAGGTTTGCTGCTAAACTGCTTTTAGATCTTTGTTTCAGTTGTTTCTGTGATGTACTGAAATATAATTACAAGCACTTCATACGTTTCAAAGGCTTTTATCGACAATTACATGACATTTATGCAAAGAGTCAGTATTTGCAGTGTTGGCCCTTCTTTTTCAGGACCTCTGCAATTCGACTGGGCATGCTCTCAATCAACTTCTGGGCCAAATCCTGACTGATAGCAACCCATTCTTTCATATTCACTTCTTGGAGTTTGTCAGAATTAGTGGGTTTCTGTTTGTCCACCCGCCTCTTGAGGATTGACCACAAGTTCTCAATGGGATTAAGATCTGGGGAGTTTCCAGGTCATGGACCCAAAATTTCAAATTCTGGTCCCCGAGCCACTTAGTTATCACTTTTGCCTTATGGCACGGTTAGGGCTGTGACTGTTGCCGTGACAACCGTGTCACTGCGGTGGTCGGTTGCTACCGTGGTTGTCTACTGCCACCGGCGGTAGTGCACGTGACGTCACAAACATAATACAAAGTTTTGTATATAAGTGTAATAACTGTAATAGTTGCAAATTCTATGGTAATTAACAAATTACCTCAAACACAGCGTTTAGATTGGCAGATTTGAGCGCAGGAAAATACAGTTTATACATTCAGCAAATTAATTTAGCGTTGGGCGATGGATCTTGTTGGGAAAGCAAATACCACCTCACCGATCTGGAGTCATCTGCATTCATGTCACCCATCAGCGTTTGCACAAGTTCTCGTGATCGCAAACTCTGGCTGGTCAGGTTTGGTGAGGCTTTCTCCAAACTGGCCAAATACAAACGAGACCGCGATAAATAAAAGATGGTAACAACAAAATATGGCAACGATTCCTATTTCAAAGAGAGCGCGTGCAAATGAGGAGTTAGCTACTGAGCTTGTTTGGTGGCGGAAAAGTAAACCGGACGCGTTGCGACAGGTTTAGTCTGTCTAGTGTCTATACAGGACATTTGAACTCCGTGTCAGTACCTCACAGACCGGACGGGGATTTATCATGTCGTGTTGTGCTGCATCCAGTGTAGCATCACTGATTATAATGAGTATTTTGTCGTGCTGCGTCGCTCGCGTTTGTTAGACAGGGTTTATTTAACTTTCTTATTTAGGCTACTTTCTTGTAGCCTAAATAAGCATTATTTCTTTGATATTTATTTTAGTGTTTTGCAGGCGGCGTTCACTGACAGTGCTCAAATAAACAAGAACTGACAAGTTAAATAGGATGTGTTAGATGAGTGAGACAGTGCTGGGCTGATTTCTAGACGTGCATATAAATATATCCTGTATATAATATATATAAAATATATTACATGCATGCACAGTGTAAGTCAGCTTTAATCACCTTTTTTGGTAATTCCATGAATAAACTGACCACGACACTGCTTGCACAGTTTATTTTGCAGTTTGATATGAAAGGATATGCACAAAGGAAGCGCGCGCCACCTTTGAGCACAGGACCGTCCGGGCTTGTACCTGATAATAAAGTGAAGTGGAGTCTGAAACGTTTCCTGTTCAGTTGTTCTGCGAGTCTGCGACTGAATAAATTCAGTTCTTGTCATGAGAAAAAGTGACAGAAGCAGCAGTTGTGAGTGGGTGGCCATCCCCCGCCCCTACGTAAAATAATTTGAATACGTTAAACTGGAAATAAATTATCGCCTTGGTTAACGAGCAAATTTTGACATATATATATATATATATATATATATATATATATATATATATATATATATAATTTATTTTTATTTTTTTCAAACACCGCGCCACCGGCGGTTGTTGGTCCATGACTATCGCGGTGGTAAAAATCAGCCACCGTCACAGCCCTAGGCACGGTGCTCCATCGTGCTGGAAAATGCATTGTTCTTCACCAAACTGCTGTTGGATTGTTGGAAGAAGTTGCTGTTGGAGGGTGTTTTGGTACCATTCTTTATTCATGGCTGTGTTTTTGGGCAGAATTGTGAGTGAGCCCACTCCCTTGGATGAGAAGCAACCCCACACATGAATGGTGTCAGGATGCTTTACTGTTGGCATGACACAGGACTGATGGTAGCGCTCACCTTTTCTTCTCCGGACAAGCCTTTTTCCAGATGCCCCAAACAATCGGAAAGGGGCTTCATCGGAGAATATGACTTTGCCCCAGTCCTCAGCAGTCCATTCACTATACTTTCTGCAGAAGATCAATCTGTCCCTGATGTTTTTTTGGAGAGAAGTGGCTTCTTTGCTGCCCTTCTTGACACCAGGCCATCTTCCAAAAGTCTTGGCCTCACTGTGCGTGCAGATGCGCTCACACCTGCCTGCTGCCATTCCTGAGCAAGCTCTGCACTGGTGGCACTCCGATCCCGCAGCTGAATCCTCTTTAGGAGACCATCCTGGCGCTTGCTGGACTTTCTTGGATGCCCTGAAGCCTTCTTTAAAAGAATTGAACCTCTTTCCTTGAAGTTCTTGATGATCCTATAAATTGTTGATTTAGGTGCAATCTTAGTAGCCACAATATCCTTGCCTGTGAAGCCATTTTTATGCAACGCAATGATGGCTGCACGCGCTTTTTTGCAGGTCACCATGGTTAACAATGGAAGAACAATGATTTCAAAAAGAGGAAAAGTTGCTGCTTAAGTTTTTATAATAGCAATTTGCATATACTCCAGAATGTTATGAAGAGTGATCAGATGAATTGCATAGTCCTTCTTTGCCATGAAAATTAACTTAATCCCAAAAAACCTTTCCACTGCATTTCATTGCTGTCATTAAAGGACCTGCTGAGATCATTTCAGTAATCGTCTTGTTAACTCAGGTGAGAATGTTGACGAGCACAAGGCTGGAGATCATTATGTCAGGCTGATTGGGTTAGAATGGCAGACTTGACATGTTAAAAGGAGGGTGATGCTTGAAATCATTGTTCTTCCATTGTTAACCATGGTGACCTGCAAAGAAGCGCGTGCCGCCATCATTCCGTTGCATAAAAATGGCTTCACAGGCAAGGATATTGTGGCTACTAAGATTGCACCTAAATCAACAATTTATAGGATCATCAAGAACTTCAAGGAAAGAGGTTCAATTCTTGTAAAGAAGGCTTCAGGGCGTCCAAGAAAGTCCAGCAAGCGCCAGGATGGTCTCCTAAAGAGGATTCAGCTGCGGGATCGGAGTGCCACCAGTGCAGAGCTTGCTCAGGAATGGCAGCAGGCAGGTGTGAGCGCATCTGCACGCACAGTGAGGCCAAGACTTCTGGAAGATGGCCTGGTGTCAAGAAGGGCAGCAAAGAAGCCACTTTTCTCCAAAAAAAACATCAGGGACAGATTGATCTTCTGCAGAAAGTATAGTGAATGGACTGCTGAGGACTGGGGCGAAGTCATATTCTCCGATGAAGCCCCTTTCCGATTGTTTGGGGCATCTGGAAAAAGGCTTGTCCGGAGAAGAAAAGGTGAGCGCTACCATCAGTCCTGTGTCACGCCAACAGTAAAGCATCCTGACACCATTCATGTGTGGGGTTGCTTCTCATTCAAGGAGTGGGCTCACTCACAATTCTGCCCAAAAACACAGCCATGAATAAAGAATGGTACCAAAACACCCTCCAACAGCAACTTCTTCCAACAATCCAACAGCAGTTTGGTGAAGAACAATGCATTTTCCAGCACGATGGAGCACCGTGCCATAAGGCAAAAGTGATAACTAAGTGGCTCGGGGACCAGAATGTTGAAATTTTGGGTCCATGGCCTGGAAACTCCCTAGATCTTAATCCCATTGAGAACTTGTGGTCAATCCTCAAGAGGCGGGTGGACAAACAAAAACCCACTAATTCTGACAAACTCCAAGAAGTGAATATGAAAGAATGGTTTGCTATCAGTCAGGATTTGGCCCAGAAGTTGATTGAGAGCATGCCCAGTCGAATTGCAGAGGTCCTGAAAAAGAAGCGCCAACACTGCAAATACTGACTCTTTGCATAAATGTCATGTAATTGTCGATAAAAGCCTTTGAAACGTATGAAGTGCTTGTAATTATATTTCAGTACATCACAGAAACAACTGAAACAAAGATCTAAAAGCAGTTTAGCAGCAAACTTTTTGAAAACTAATATTTATGTAATTCTCAAAACTTTTTGCCACGACTGTATATACATACACATTTGTAAATCGTAATATTTTAGCATTTAAAAAATAAATTCAAACTAATAAGTTATTATAGAAAGAATATTATGTTATATTATATGGTCTCCTGATTATTTAATGTCAACATGGACATAGTTATTCCTATGATGATCTATAAAAAATTCAGCCAGTTCCGAATGAAAAGCGTTTCTTTGGGCACATCGATTTTTATTAGTCATGCTTTCTGCATATGTTTGTTTCTGATGAGCGTCTTTAAGATCTCAGTTAAAGAAGCAGTAGGCGAGGTCAAGCCGTCCCACCATCTTGCAGCCGTTTTTCACCTAATAGCAGCTTGTCTAAGACAGCGTTTCTTGATCCCTCTCCCTCCCTCCCTCCCTCCCTCCCTCTCTCTCTCTGCCCTCTCTTCCACTCTGTTTCCTCCCACTAGAGCCGATCCATTGACTAGAGCAGTGTCTGACAGAGCGCTCTCTGATCACTATGACTCAGAACCCTGCCTGCTTTGATCTCAACACAATCATGCGCCACCTGCTGGCTGATTTCGAAGCTGCAGATTGTGTCAGCTGCCTTTTTTTTTTCACCTCCATGGCTGACTTGTGTCGTGTGGTGATTTGAAAATGTGTGTTAAAGTTTTGCCGATGCTAACTGGGGCTGTGTAAAATCTGTAAATGCAGGAATATTTTATTTGAATTAACTTTTGAACATGGGTTTTTCAACAATTTTTCAAATGATTACTAGGGATAGACAGTATGACAAATCTTAACTGTGTGAATAATTTTGGACCAAGCTAACATTATAGCACAATGTGGTTTATAAATGAAGTAGCCATGTGGTTATGCCTTTTTAGGTATGCTTTAGAGATGTAAGGTGATTGTCCAGCAATGACTAAACTTTGGGTTATGCATAACATTCTTTAATATTCCTTGTCTTGGAATAAATCCAGCTCTCTGTCATCACATTACTCGGGTGTTTAATTGCATCTCTTAAATAAGTCTTACCCTATTAATTAAAAAGAAGTGTTGTGACATACTGGACAGTTGTTAATGTTATTTCTCTTTCTTTTTTCTTCTTTTTTTTTCCAAGTTTCCTGGACAGGATTGACACTGTGAAACAGAGTGACTATACTCCCACTGATCAGGTGTGTACATATCCACATGAAGGGATTCAGACATTGATACTGAAGTGTATATCTCTGGGAGCCCTGTTATTTAAGAGGCATCATTCTCTTATTGTGTCTGATTTAAAGGTGTCTTTTATTGTTGCCTCTGTCTCTCAGGACTTGCTCAGATGCAGAGTTCTGACTTCTGGGATCTTTGAGACCAGATTCCAAGTGGACAAAGTTAATTTTCAGTGAGTTTGACCGAGAGGCCTTCATGAAACTTTTCACAGATTCACAGTTCATACGTTTGCATGTATTTTCATAACAAGACTCAATCATTTTCATAAATTAATAGTCATAATAAGTGCTTGATTTGAACAAGACCATGTCAAACTGTCTGTTGCTGCCTAACTGATGAGTTTCTTCTTTTTCTTTTCTTTTTTCTGCAGTATGTTTGATGTTGGCGGACAGAGAGACGAACGCAGGAAATGGATCCAGTGTTTTAATGGTAAATGTTGTGCTTTTATTAATATTATTAATAATATTGTTAATAATGACAGTTAATAATTGCTTTTGAATGCTATCAAAGGGAAGTTATAATTTTATAATAATGTAAAATACAGTTTAATTGTACATGCAATTGAATAATGTTAAATTCAAAATGCACAAAAAATATTTATAAGGTTATTAGTCTGGCCAATATGTTGGTTTATTTAATTTCTTGTAATTTAAGGAATAGTGTTATGATGGATTGTTTGCATTGCTTGTTTAAAGTGTACTCTAAAACCCTTTCTCTCTTGTTACAGATGTGACTGCCATCATATTTGTGGTAGCCAGCAGCAGTTATAACATGGTGCTCAGAGAGGACAATCAGACCAACAGACTCCAGGAGGCACTAAACCTGTTCAAGAACATCTGGAATAACAGGTACCCTTTGGACGCCTAAAACACACTTACCGTATTTTTCGGACTATAAGTCCCACCTGAGTATAAGTCGCATCAGTCCAAAAATACATCATGATGAGGAAAAAAACATATATAAGTCGCACTGGACTATAAGTCGCATTTATTTAGAACCAAGAGAAAACATTACAGTCTACAGCCGCGAGAGGGCGCTCTATGCTGCTCAGTGTAGACTACAGGAGCACAGAGCAGCATAGAGCGCCCTCTCGCGACTGTAGACGGTAATGTTTTCTCTTGGTTCATGTCTCTTAGTTCATTTCTCTTGGTTCATGTCAAATTAATTTTGATAAATAAGTCGCACCTGACTATAAGTCGCAGGACCAGCCAAACTATGAAAAAAAGTGCGACTTATAGTCCGGAAAATACGGTACACGTAAAAGATGAGGGCTTAATGGGAGCATACTACTGTGCCACTCACATTTTCTTCAGAGAATGTGAAAGTCTAGTTTTATGGTGATCTTAATTTTTTTTTCTCTCCTCGCTTTCCAGGTGGCTTCGAACTATTTCTGTCATTCTGTTCTTAAACAAGCAGGACTTGCTGGCTGAGAAGGTTTTGGCGGGAAAATCAAAAATTGAGGATTACTTCGCTGAGTTTGCACGCTACACTACACCAGATGATGGTCAGTAAAAAAGAATAATGATTTTAAGTCCTCATAGAATTGAATACAAATGATATAGTAGTGACATTGGATATCACGCCATCAGTGTTACTAACAAGATACTTTCTTTCTAACAGCAACACCAGAGCAAGGGGAAGATCCGCGAGTTACAAGAGCAAAATATTTCATTCGAGATGAGTTCTTGGTGAGTCTGGTTCTTCTATGGCACCAAAATCATCATGGCAACCCATCACCCTGTGTCCTAAACTATGGCATTGTTTTTTTATTATTATTATTTGAAAATACACTACGATTTTGGTTTTGGAGTCAGAATTTTTTTAATTAATACTTTTATTCATCAAGGATGCATTAAGTGTTTAAGAGTGACCGTAAATACTATGGGTGCTCTGATTGATCAGCAACTATGGGTGTAAGAAAATATCGATACACGTGAGGATCGTGATATTTTGTTTGGCGATACTGTATCGATTATCAAAAACAATAGATTTATGGCAGTTATTTCATTTTGAGTTTATATCCCGACCGCTAGCTGGCAGTCTTCATCTCTGAACAAATCCTGAGTAACAGGAAATACTAGCATTAGGGCACGCCTCTTATGTTAGCGTTAATGTAGTTCACTGCTAGTAATGGGGGATGAAAGAATTGTCCCAGTTCCTGTTTCGGTGTACAAAGCTGAAGTTTTCCTTCATTTCGGTGTGGGACTGTGGTGCAGGTGCCACCTCGGTTCCGCTGCTTGCTGCAGCCCATATATTGCCTTGGTTACATTATCGCAATATATAGTATCGCAACCCCTGTATTGCGATGCGTATTGCATCGCCAGATTCTTGGCAATACACAGCACTATCAGCTACCGATCACAATCTTCGTAGTCTCTAAAAAGGCCGATCTCATAAAACTGATCTCAAGCTCAAGAGTCAAACTCTCTAACCACTAACCAACTTCTCCCAAATAAATTGATAAAATTAAACGATTAAATAACTGATAAAGAAATTCGTTTCAAGTTTCTGTGAGACATAATTTCACAAACAGCATGAATGAATCACCACGCGCTCTCTCTTTCTCTCTCAAAAAAAGCAAATGGCCCTGAATAAATGTCTAAAAATCTTAATTTGGATCATCACTATAAATCATTTTACATGATAAAAAGAAGGCTTTAAAAAGATTGGTATCTGTGTTTGTATAGGCAGATAATGCTTTCTGTGATCGGTGATCAGCCTTAAAAATCCTGATCGGAGCACCCTTACTGAATACATTTATAATGTTACAAAAGATTTCCTATAACTGCCTTTGTGTATTAAAGAATCGTAAAAAATGTATTTCCACAAAAATATTAGCAGCAACACATCATTGTTTTTACTGTATATTTGGTCAAATAAATGCAGCCTTGGTGAGCATAAGAGGCTTGTTTGCAGTCTTACTGATCCTAACCAGTAGTGTATATATAAACTCCCTATGAAGGGATGTTTGGATGTTTTTGATTTAAATTGTGAGAGTCACTTGCATTGCAGTTTAAATCATGTCATGTTTTGTTAAATCTGTATTGTTAAAAGCGCTATATAAATAAAGGTGACATGTTGCCGGTTCTAATAAAATTACCTTCTGTTTTTTGTTGTTTTGTCTATTTAGAGGATCAGTACAGCGAGTGGAGATGGACGGCACTACTGTTACCCCCACTTCACCTGCGCCGTGGACACGGAAAACATCCGCAGAGTGTTTAACGACTGCAGAGACATCATCCAGCGCATGCACCTACGACAGTACGAACTCTTGTGATTGCAGCAGGGATGACGGGATGCAAACTCACCTCCTGAACTTTCTTTAGGCCCCCCTGCCCTACATCACGCCCCAATATCAAACCAGAAACCTTCAAACTTAAGAGCCCCCACCTTTTACACTTAACACGCACACACATGCATATTATATGTATATATACACATACGTGTATGTATATATATTCATATATATTTATATATATACATACGGACACACACACATGGCCTTTCTCCATCCTGAGTGACTAGGGGCTGGGGCAAGGGGACGCACTGTGTTACTGATGAAAACGTGGCTGTGATATCTGGCAAAAAGACTTGTTAACACAGCCAAGGACTACCGATGTTAATAAAAAGAGAGAGAGGAAAACTAAACATGTGAGAGGGAGAAGGAGGGGGGAGAAAAGAGGGAAGAAATAAAACTGTCCAGGACTGCTCAGGACAAGGAAGCCATTTCAGACACATAATGCGTCCAGCTAAACTCCTGACACGCAGTCTTATGTATGTTACAGGTCAAACTTGTCTTTTTCCTGATCATATGCCTAAACACATGTTACTAATATTGATGCGCACGCACATACACACGCTATTCTTATCCTTTACCTTTTTGGTCCTGTTGAACATTTAGTGTCTGTGCGAGCCTGGCACGATCCCTCACCTTTTCCCATTTCCCCTTTTCGCAAAGCCACATCCCACCCCCCAAAGGTGGACTGATCCCCCCCAACCCCCCACCTACCCCACCCCCCTCCCGAAGGAGAGCAAAATGATGGACCGTCTGTTAAAAAACGAAACAAAAAACACAGAATGTAGAGCAAAATGTCTTTCCCCCCCCAAAAAAAAACAGAGGGTTTGGAGCATTTACTGCCCCGGGTTGTGTTACGTGTGGAGCAGAGAATGACTTGAACACAAGACCCATCACATGACTCGCTTCTCAAGATGCATCGCAGGAAAGGCGAGCGCATGCAATGCTAGATTCATGCAGAACGGTGAACTAAATGCAGTGCAAAAAAAATCCATATATATATATATATAGGAGATGTATTATTCCTATAATAATACAACCTTTTTCTGTTTGTTAGTTTCTCCAGTTTGTGTGTCGGTGCACCATTTTAAACCACCTGTTTTCTCATTTGCTCTCTCCATCTGTTTTCCGAGTGCCATTACTCTCCCATTCTCGTTCTTTCTCCTCCCCTTATCTTTCTCTCTGTCTGTCTCTTCCCTGCTGCAAAAATCTTGTCCACTGACATGTGGGGACTCCATCAGACCGAGGGTAAGACTGAGTAATGACGCGAGACATGAGAAGGACGTCTAACGGATGGCCTAGTCGCCCCAACAACCCCCCCCCCCCCTTTTAGCCTGGCTTTTGGTCTGTCTTTTGATTTCTCTGCTGGATCGTTATTCTTGTACAGACTGTAAAATGTATTATTTTGTACAACTTTATTGAAGAAAAAAGTAACTTGTAGAAGCTCCCTGTGCCTTGATCACGACTGTACGTGTAAAATGAGCTAAGATGTAAGTAAGATATGTTTTATTGCGCTGTTTGGCTCTGCTCTGCCTCTGTCGATTCCCTTGAACTCGGACCCTACCGACTCCCTCCCCAATTGCCTGTTTGCTCATCAGACTCTGGGTGAAAGTTGCCCTCCTCACCCCTTCCTGTGCTGTTCTTGAACCGGCTTCCCCATACAACTTAAGAATTAAAGCTTGCCATGCCGGTGTCAGGTCGGCGACCCAGTGCAACATTTACTAGCACTGCTTATCAGTGGAGTTTGGGGGGAGCTGCTGTCTGTCACGTCCCCCTCCCACCTTTTTATTTTCACTCGTTTAACCTGCCTCTGGTTTGTTTTAGGATCAAGACGAAACGCCTGATGCTGTGTAGTACAAAGCAAGAAACATTATATACAGTATATATAAATATATATATTTATGTGTAAATATATTATTTATATATATTTGTTTGCTTTTTACAGGTTTTCTTTGCCTTTTTTGGTCCTCGACAAGTCAACCTTTTTAGAGGCAGGGTGTGGGGCTTTTTTGTTTTCTTTTTTCTTTTTTGCTTTAACTCTGTTGAAGGAGAAAATAATCCAAATGCAAAAACATTGCTTGTCTCTTCATAAAAAACCAAATTCCTTTGCTAAAAAAAAAAGTGAAAAAAAGACAGCAAATCTGTCGATGTATTAAGTGTACAAATTGTTTTGATAGCTGCACAGTCAGATATTGGGTTCATATCCTCCTCCCATGGTAATCATGTTTATTTCTTTATATTAAAAAAAAGAAAGGAAAAAAGAAAAAAAGCTGCTCTACAAACTGACATACTAACAAAAAGAGGCCGCCCATCACTGGACAATGACCAATCGTAACCCTCTCTGTACCACACTTCCTGTCCTGCTTCCCAATCACATGAAAGCAGGGGCCAGCTTTTGGTGCTCTAATGGTCCACTTTGTTACACAAACAAAGTATTTATTTTTGTTTTATTTGTCATTTTATACTTTTTTTTTTTTTTTTTAATGGCATAATTTGAATCAAAAACTCTAACGTCTAACCGGTCTGATTCGGTTGTGTTTTCTGCAAAATGTGGTACAGGTGTTTATCTATCTATCTATCTATCGATATAGATATATAGATATCAATACACACACACACACACACACATATAAATGTATATATATTATTTTTGTTTTTGGTTATGGGCATGGAATGGGGTGGGGGGAGATGTTAAGCTATGATATTTTAGTATGTTTACTTTTTTACTTTATTTTCTAGTTCAGACTCGCTGCAGCAATAAGTGAGTGTGATTTGAGTACCAAACGCCCCCTTGCCTGACTCTGTCTCTTTAAGAAGTGTTTTCAGTGTATATGTTGCTTTTTTTTCCATGTCTCTCACACTTACTGTACATTTTGTACAAAGATTCAAATTACAGCAGTAAAAGAAGAGTGTAACACTGTCTGAGTGACACACACATGCGCACACACTTTTCACAAGGCTAACTCTGTTTTTTGGCCCAAATCAAACTATAAAGTATAATTTAGTTCCTCTTACAGTGATGGTGATTCTTAAAGGTCTAATGTAATATTTACTACATGTTTCTAAAAAAGCAAAATAACTTATCAGTTGCTGCTTAAACTTCAGTGACACTATGCACTGCATATCCTAATATGATTTTGGAAATCATCTGGTTGTCCTTAAAGTACGCTCGTATGTTTTGCAGGCAGGATAATCATTACAAACTTCTCTAAATTTTTCAAGCAAATTTGCAACATTATCACCTTTAAAAGTAAACAAGAAGCCTAGATTAGTGTGCATTCCCATAGTAGGCTCCTATGAAAGAGGTTCACTTTAAAAATAGTCACTGGACTGAGGCGGTGTTAACTGTAGTGTTTAAAATGGACTAAATTAACCTGATTTGAATTCATCATTTTGCATGTGGCCGATGGTTTGCATCATCAAACGCTGAATTTCCAGATTCTGCTTGTTTTATATATTTGGTAATACTCAATGTTAAAAGACACTACTTCTCAATGGGAAATCAGTTCTCATTACGACATGTTTGTGGTCTTTAAACCAATGCAATATCAGCAGTTCAAGCCACATACATCAGAGAAGTGTTATAAAGGATGTATAATAAATTTGGGTTACAATTTAAAACATTAGCTCTGATAATAAAATGCAAGTAAGATTTTAGTTTCACACTTAATGAAATCTACTGATGTTCCAATGGATCTTAAACATCAGTTTTGAGTGTACGTATGAGTAAATACAGAATTACATTTCACAGTATTTAGAAAATAAATTGGTGTTATAGTATTTTGTGAGCGTTATGGAAAACAAAAAAATTATCTAAAATCAAGTTCTGTAACTGTAACAAAATTAGCCTTAGTCTTAGCCATCAATAATAATAAAATATTATTATTAATAGGTTTATTATTAGAACTTGATAAGGACCTACAGAGTTCAACACTAGAAGCACTAGCAGTTTCTATATGATTTCATGACAGAAGGTTTTTTTTGTTTGTTTTTTTTAATAAGTATTTTAGATCATCAGATGTTATTTGTTTGATTAGTTTTTTTTTATTTAAAAGCTAATTCCTTTTTTGCAGGGAGTTTTTACTCTGCGTTTGTCACTGTCAACACCTCATGAACAGCAGGGACACCTACTTGACTGGAAATATTTCTAAATGCACTGCTGGACCGATATCGACTACATCTGATATATGAGAAACTTGCACTTTTTATGAGGAACTGCACATATGGAAGAGTAAAATAATATTTCCTGATGCTATTTAAGTTAACATTTTTCTTTCAAATGTAAACATTTAATTAGAAATATTATACACACCCTTAAAATCACATTTAATTAATATCTTAGAATGAGTGCAGACCGTTTCATTGAACAGGTTTTAGTTTATCCAGGTAATCCCATCCCAATTTTCTCAATTTACAGAGTGAGTACCACATCTGGGTCTAAACTTGACTTGAATAAAGTTGCCATTGGTGTGTGTGACCAGGATAGTTTCAAGCAGCGCTGCTCAAAATGGTTCTTCTGACCATTAGGGAGTTTACAATTCTCCCATTGGGCAGCACAGGTTACTAGCAAATAACTTTTTCTTATGGAACAAACGCCGGTTTCCTCCACAGGGCGCTTGAAGGCTCACAAGAAATAAATAGGTACTGTAAGTATAATCGATTTAAATCACTCGAAATCTGCTCAAGCAATCTCTCTCTCTCTCTCTCTCTCTCTCTCTCTCTCTCTATATATATATATATATATATATGTGTGTGTGTGTGTGTATATATATATATATATATTTATTTATTTATTATTATTATTCAATTTATAACCAGTAATGAAAATCAACCTTTACTGGTCCAGCTCGAACAACACTGAAAAAAGTATCAGAAATCACGTGACAAAGCACAGTTTCAACAGCGTATTTGACTGATTACAATAATTACACATTTTTTGGCATTGTGTTAAAATAAACATTTAAGAATAAAACAAGATAATTAATATTTGTATTATGTATATGTATAGTACTTCTAGCCACAGTCAAGTGTCTGGTACGGGCACCATAGGTACGCATTATCCCAGTGTGAGTTTACTCCAGTCCTGAAGGAAGCGCTGTATTCCGTTATCACGTGACGTATTATACACGCGCCGCCCGGTGTTCTCGTACGCGTTTTGTAAACAGTCGTGTTTCTGGATTAAAGAAATCCATTTATTTCTCTCAATGGACGAAGAATACTACAGCAATGTTGGAGAATGGGAGGGACAGGACGGCAACATGGTAGTTTACTGAATCCACCTCACAGACACCAAGACCATGAAATTATAATCTGATTTACCACCTAACGTACAATTTTGAAATCAGGAGTTGATTTGATTTCTATTTAACGTTTCACTTACAAAAGAAAGTACAGTCGTGGTACCATGTTTACCATGAACTCCCAGGTAATTATAATAACAACATGGTACATGTTCAAGATCAATAATTAAACTAAGATGAAACACGGTAACGTTACATAGAAAACATAGTTATCATCGTGCCAAAAAAAAAAACGTCTGTCGTAGATGTCCATAAACACACGGAAGTATTCCAGATTATTAACTGTCATATATTTTATTATATTTTAATAACGAAAGTTAAAATATTGGATTGTAATATGCACAAATAATATTTTGTTATGATCACTAACGTTACCACTAAAAGATGGCTTGATCGTTTCCCTCTCTATCTCTCCTGGAGGGTGGATACGCGGATGCTGAGGCTGATGGCAAAGTTCAGGAGGACTGTCTGCAGAAATTCTCCAGCAGAGACTACATCATGGAGCCCACCGTGTTTAACACTTTGAAAACGTAAGTCAACCGAATGGAGGGAGCGCGTTTTCTATAGATAAACGGGAAAGATGATTAACGCCAACTTTGAACTTTGTCAGGTTAATCTGTGTCCTTGTCTCCGCAGGTATTTCCAGGCAGGTGGTTCACCTGAGCACGTCATCCAGCTGCTCTCAGAGAACTACTCTGCTGTTGCACAGACGGTCAATCTTTTAGCTGAGTGGCTCATTCAGATGGGTCAGTCAGTGTTGGCCAAATATCCTATATAAATGCGTTTATACTTGAATTTCTGCACACTTTGTGACTCCCTTTATGACCTCTATTAGCCATAAGCAGAATAAGATCACACACGTTTCGGTTATTATACATATATACATTATTATTATACATCAATCAGTCTGAATTAGATGAACCAGAGCGAGTTGAACTACCGTTGGTTCGCGTGCGTCTCGAGTTTGTCGTTGGTTTTGGTAACTTACAGAGACGTCGATATCAGCTGTGTGTCATCTGAAGGTTTTAAATCCAGTCACTTTTGTCGTTAGACTGTTCAGTTAGTTCTTCGCTTAACTTAAGTTAAAAACTCAAATACTAAAATAAAAGTTGGATGCTGTTGATTCATTAACGGACGAACTCGCACTCTCATTTGGACGCGTGTCACTGTCACCATGGTTATTTACCGCTAAGGCGCGAAAAAACAACAACTAAAAGTGTATCTAAACTTAGGCTGTATATATAAATGTGAACGGGAAAGTTTAAGAGTTACACATGTTATAAAAATACCTTCAGTTCTAAAGACTGACTTAAGTGTGTTTCTCCTTTTGCAGGTGTGGAGCCCGCGCAGGTGCAGGAGCGTGTAGAGAATCATTTAAAGAGTCTCTTGATCAAACACTTTGACCCTCAGAAAGCAGATTCTATTTTCACCGTTGAAGGAGAGGTGAATTGGTTTTTTTTAATGTTTTTTTTATAGAAGTGAATTACATATATATAGGCTATATATATATATAATATATAATTTTTTTTCTATACATTTTAAAGTTTCTATAGTTTATTTATTCTTTGTCATAATTTGTTGGGATATTACATTTATTCTTAATTTTAGGAATTCGTATTTTTTGTTTTCCTTAAGAAGTTGCAAAATGGTTTTTTCCCTTCTCATTTTCCTTAAGAATTATTTAACTTTATGGTGTTTATAAAGATTTTATTTGTGTTGCATAGAGACTATAGCCTGTTAGAGCCTGTTGTTTTCAAAAACAATAAGTAGTAGTAATTTTCACAATAAAGTATATTTATCTATTTTGTAAATGCAGGTTATAGATCTTATTGTGAATGGTTTGTCCATTTGTTTAATTTTATTATTTAATTTGCGAATCTTTAACATGATTTAATCTGTCTTCATTTTTGCGTTTCAAATTCCTAAAATCCAAAATCGTACATTTTGGTTATTCGATAATCCTTAACACTTGGATATACTTTGCAATACAGAATAAAAAGTATTTTGCTACTTACAGTTGGACTTTATCAGGCTAAAGAGTTTAATGTTCATCTCTGTTCAGACACCAGCATGGCTGGAGCAGATGATAGCACACACAACATGGAGAGATCTGTTCTACAAACTGGCTGAGGCACATCCAGACTGCCTGATGCTCAACTTCACAGTCAAGGTAAAAAAAAAAAAATGGGCTGAAGTGAGTCAAAGACATTCATTTTGAGTTTATGTAGTGGTAAAAAAAAAATGTTTCTTGATCATGTATGTTGTTTTTAGTTGATTTCAGATGCAGGATACCAAGGAGAGATCACAAGTGTGTCCACAGCCTGTCAACAGTTGGAGGTTTTCTCCAGAGTCCTGCGAACCTCTCTCGCCACACTCCTGGATGGAGGAGAACAGAATCTGGAGAAAAATCTGCCTGAATTTGCTGTGAGTATCGCTGATACTTTTTGAGGTTGCTGTATTAATATTTATGGTTGTATTCTTATAATCAAATCTCATTCTTGTGTGTGTTTTGAGCAGAAGATGGTGTGTCATGGTGAGCACACATACTTGTTCGCTCAGGCCATGATGTCCATTCTTGCTCAGGAGGAGCAGGGTGGCTCTGCAATGCGGCGAATTGGACAGGAAGTACAGAAATATGCACATGAGAGGTGCTTTTGTGTAACACTCTCAGTTGTTTGATCTGCTTTATTGATCAGATTATTCATTCTAACCATGTTTTTGATTTGTTTTCTATGTTTAGGGGACATGATGCCAGTCAGATCACATTAGCGCTGGGCACAGCTGCTGCATATCCACGCGCATGCCAGGCTCTTGGTGCCATGCTGTCCAAAGGGGCCCTGAACCCAGCAGACATCACAGTCCTGTTCAAGATGTTCAGTAGCATGGATCCACCTCCTGTAGAGCTGGTCAGAATATTCATTTACGTTTATGCATTTAGCCAACAATTTAATCTAAAGCAATTTATACTTGAGGAGCATAAGCAATTTGTCACAAATTGTTAGCCACCAATAATATTTGTAATATACAACTACAAATCTTTTAGACCGCTATATTAGGAAACAAGCGAATGCAAAGGATAGATGCAGAGAAAAAATACTTAATACTTCTGTTCTAACCCATTGTATATTTATGTTTATGTTACAAAAATGCAAATAAATGTACTATATTTCTAAAAATTTGTTACTAGCTTTAAAGAAATAGTTAACCAAAAATGAATCTCTACTCAAGATTTACTCACCTTCAGGTTATTCAAGATATAAACGAGTTTATTTCTTCAAATGGAACAGATATGGAGAAATGAAGCATTACTTGCTCACTAATGGAATGCAGTGAAATTACATGATTCTTGTGAAGTGAAAAGCTGTGTTAGTCAGAAACAAATCCATCATTAAGGCATTTTAACTATTTTTTTACATTTCTCCAAATCTGAAACAATCTCATTTGCATTGCCTAAGGTATATCTTCATTTTTGGGTGAACTATTTCTTTAACAAATGCCTATAGAAAACTGTATTTACTAAACTGATGTTAACTGAACTGCTCCTCTCTCCATGTAGATCCGAGTTCCTGCCTTTTTGGATCTGTTCATGCAGTCACTATTTAAACCCGGAGCTAAAATCAACCAGGACCACAAGCACAAATACATCCACATCTTAGCGTATGCTGCTAGTGTTGTGGAAACATGGAAAAAAGTGTGTATTAAAAACACTCTTAACACATGCTGTATATACATAATTTTCAGTACATTACATTTTACAAGTTGTGGAGGATTAAATAAAATATTACTTATTTCTAGAACAAGCGTGTGAATATAAATAAAGATGAGCTGAAGTCGACCTCAAAAGCCATTGAGACGGTTCATAATCTCTGCTGTAATGAGAACAAGGGAGCTACTGAGCTAGTAGCAGAACTCAGCACATTATACCAGTGCATTAGGTATGAACAACACATTTATACATATGTATATTTATAAAATACTTTTGTAACATAAAAGTCTTTATTGTCACTTTAGACAATCCTTGCTGCAGAAAAGGATCAATTTGTTTCTGAATCATACTGAGATTCTGAACAGTAGTGTCTTATAAGATTATACATTTGATATATTTGTATTTGTGTTGCAGGTTTCCAGTGGTGGCGATGGGAGTGCTGAAGTGGGTCGACTGGACGGTGTCTGAGCCTCGTTACTTCCAGCTACAGACGGACCACACTCCTGTCCACCTAGCACTGCTGGATGAGGTAAAAATAACCTCCATGTCATACTATTGAACTTGAATTTAAATAGATCAACAGAGTACAAACTGGTCACCTCCCTAACCATTATTATGAAGATATTGATTCGCCATAGTTTAAGAATAAACATCTGTCTTTATTTCTCAGATCAGCACATGCCATCAGCTTCTCCATCCTCAGGTGTTACAGTTGCTCATTAAACTGTTCGAGACGGAGCACTCACAGCTTGATGTCATGGAGCAGGTTTGTAATGCTGCAAAATCAGCGCGTTTTTATTTGCATCTTCAGTGCTATTATTTATAGCTAAATTCTGAGTACTATTTGTTACCCTGGATCACAAAGTCTTAAGTGTCCATTTTTCGAAATTGAGATTTATACATTAGCTGAGATCTGAATAAATAAGCTTTCCATTGATGTATGGTTAGGGTAGCACGATATTTGGCTGAGATGCAATTATTTGAAAATCTGGAACCTGAGGGTGAAAAAAAAAAAATCTAAATACTGAGAAAATCACATTTGAAGTTGTCCAAATGAATTCTTAGCAATGCATATTACTAATCAAAAATTACGTTTTGATATATTAACTGTAGGAAATTTATAAAATATCTTCATAGAATCAAAGAAAGATCATCTTCATGATCTTTACTTAATATCCTAATGATTTTTGGCATAAAAGAAAAATCTGTAATATTGACTAATACAATGTTTTTTTGGCTATTGCTAAAAATATACCCCAGCGACTTAAGACTGGTTTTGTGATCCAGGGTCACATTTATCTTTTGTTTTTCAGATGGAGCTGAAGAAGACCTTACTGGACCGTATGGTTCATCTATTGAGTCGAGGTTATGTTCTTCCAGTGGTCGGCTACATCCGCAAATGTCTTGAGAAGCTCAACACAGATATTTCACTCATCAGATACTTTGTTACAGAGGTGAGGCTCCGGTCTTTGAGTTTTGATTGATTTGAATGGCTGTTTCTTCTATCATTAATGAGATAATTAATTTCTTCTGTCCATTTAATGTCGGACAGGTTCTAGATGTGATAACCCCTCCATATACCTCCGATTTTGTCCAGCTGTTTTTGCCCATCCTAGAAAATGACAGCATAGCAGGAACAATCCGCACTGAGGGAGAACATGACCCTGTAGCGGAGTTCATTGGTGAGTCGTTTTTTTTTTTTCTTTTCAAAAAAGGAACCATGACTTATGAGGCACACAAATTTATTTTTGATTATTACTTGTAGTGCTTTGTTAATAATCTTCAATTTTTTCATTATAGCTCACTGCAAATCCAACTTCATTATGATGAACTAACCCTCAAAATTAGAGGGATGTTTGAAAAGTGAAAGAATCAACTGGTAGGACCAGAGCACCCTTCATGACCAGACTGCTAATTTCAGTGCACAAAACTGTTGTGTTGAGCTTTTCAAAGAAAGTATTGACATGAATGGTGAAGTTCGAAAGTGTGTTTTTGAGGTCATAACTTGTAGAGCCTCTATTTTGCTTAGAAACAATTTGTGATGTTGGTTTTTTCTTTTTGTATATTGTAATAATTGTTATTAAACATGATTGTACCAAGTTTATACGTGTCATCGTTTCAAAGGTCACAATATATGTGGTTAGGTATAGTTAACATGTTTCTTCAGAGGTTTTAGCCTTTACTAAAAGTAGATGGCAATTTAATAGAGAGGCAGCTTTACTGCTGTATATGTTTTTTCAAAACATTTCCTAACTAACTTAACTAAAGCAAAGCATTTATTAAAAGTATGTGTGTGGTCCTTGGCTGCTATAAATGAACAGAACTAAAAAACAGACCATTTAGATATTGGTAATTAACTTTGAGGTATTGCTCGGAGTTTAAACTAAACTAAAGCAATTTAGCAAAAACACCCATAATAAAATGACGAAGAACTTGATAAGACTTTTATTGAAGAGTGTGAAAACAGTGCATTGATTAAACTAATCCATGGATTCACATGTTGACATGGTTTGACAGATGCATTAAAAGCAAAATCCCCATCAAAAAGAGTTTGCTTTCAATATGACATAGCAAATCCCAAAACCTTTTCAGCAAAACAAGATCATTAGATGACCATTTGGCCTGAGGTCGGTCCATTTAAAACATCCTAAAACATTAAATGTTCTGGTATAAAAAAAAGAAAGGGTGAACTACTTTTCCCTTTTTGTTCATTAATTAGTGTAGAAAACCATTAAAATATAAGGCCTATGAATGCAGAATTACAGAAACAGATCTGTACAATTTCTGATAAAAGATTCCTGAGATCAAAAACTATTAAAATCAAAGTTCTTCAACTGATCTTGTGCAGAATTAAAAAAATTAAATCATTTTTGGCAAATCTAAGAAAGCGTTTGCATGTGAGCAACATGCCACAGCCATCTACAGGTAGTTTTTGGGAAGGAGAGGGTCTCCATACATGCAGTCCTCTTCGATGGCGAGGTTGTACTGGCTCCCACTGCCGCCCTTGTATGCGCTGGTGACTATTCTGAGCCAGCCTTTCTCGCCCTAAAAAAAAAAAAAGACCAGAACACACGTTCAACTTCATTTTATTGTGGGGCTACTCTAGTCCACCTTTTCAGGTTCTGCTTACCCATGGCTCTCCCCAAGAATTACGGACGACCCAGTACTCCACTCCATTTTCGTCAACACCCCACCCAGCTACAGATATAATGTGGTTTATATAGGGATCCTGTACGTACTCCGAGTAAACACCACCGGTGTACGCATCCAGCTTATCTGTTGCCATGATTCCACAACTACGAAGGCAAAAGTGTCGGTGTCAAAATCTTGACTCGGTTATAAGGAGATCATATTACCTGATCTTAAAATCCATAACCAAGCAGTTTGTAAACCTGATGGGTCCTCCAGAATAGATCTCAGCTTTCATCTTGTCCAGCCCGCTGACTGAGCCGTAGTCTCCGACTTTCCAGAGAGTGAAGTTCTTTACTACATTACACACGCCAAAGGTTGTGCAGGTTCCACACTGATTAAAGGGGTTACAGTCTGGAAAAAAAGCAGAAATACAAACTAATGCAAAACAAAATGTCCATTCAAGCAAACTACCAGGTGCTGCACCAAACAACTTTCTTACCCTGATCTTTGGCTTGATAGTTGTTGCAGGTTTCATCAGGAATGCCATTGCTGTGTGCATATTCCCAAACACCAGAATGATCTCCACCACTGCAGGAACCAGCGTTGCCACAGTCAATCACGTTCTGGACAGAGAGATAGGCAGATGGCCACACTGCTTTCCGCTTGATGTTGATGCGATCTAAAAAGAGCAAATCAAGATACAAACGGCTGACAAGAAAAGAGGAATTTCAGTATTTCTTTTTTTATTTTACAACAAAGGGTCAGTAAAAAAAAAAAAAACTAACAAAATAATGATTATTATTATTGATTATGATTATGATTATTATGTCAAGTGGTCAAATCAAAAATAAGTGGTTTTTTTTACTCTGCTTTACTTTGCAAGACATAAAATAGTTAAAAAAATTTATTTTTATAAAATTATATAATTACACAGTATGTTTTTACTATAAATTAAATAGAAATCTAACATCAAGGTAATGTCAAATGGCATAAAAAATTTGCATTTTTAATGATTGAACAACCAGGTTAAACGTTAAGAGTCTACATCAGGGCTGCTCTGTGGTTCCTCATGAAAATGTATGTTTTACAACAAAGCGTCTTCAATTACTCATCCTCTTGTGAATACCATGATTTTTTCCTCCCCTCACAGAACACAAAGATATTCACCAGAAATTTTTGGGGCAAAACCAGCCAGGACATTTTGCTTAATATTTCCTATTATGATTCACCCACACAACATTTTCCCTCACCTGCCATAGCACTAGTACTTCCATGCGCCCAGCAGGAGCCACAGTATTGTGGAATGTGTTGGTTGCGTGTGGTGCTGACGTAGTTGACGCCATTAATGTTTCTCCAGTCCCATGCTTTGGGGAGGTCTTTTAAATTCATATATTCATAAGAACGTGGTCCAGTCCTGAAGAATACAAGAAATTCAAGTTGTTTAACCATCTACATATGCCATTAAGTCACAAATCCAGCTCTCTCCACTGATCACAAAACACTGAAAACGCATTCAAAGCAAGCAGCAAGAGGCCATGAAGGAAACTGCCGCAAATAAACCCATGCACAGGCCTTCTGTTCTTCAGTTAACAACCAAAAATGGGAAATGAACCTTGGGGGCATGGCATATTACAATTTTTCTCTTAATAATTTCATGTGCCGAATTGCCATGACGTGAGTCGCCTGCTATACACTAGCTGACAATGGAGGCAAAAAATTAAAATGAGACCAAATCATGGGGGGAAATGACTCCTGCACTACACTGGAAATTGAAAGTCAATTTGAGTGTACTGCATTGTGGGATACAGTATGCTGTGCTGAATACTGCACATTTTGGCAAATTATCATTAGAATGTGCCAAAGTTCAGCTTAGCTAATATCTAACAGATGAACTAACTATAAATAAACCGAGAATAACAGGAAATATATCAGCATGCAGAACAGGAATTCAAGAATGATTTGCATATTTCTCAACATGACATTAACATGTATTTTGGCTTACAAACAGTCAAATCCAGAACAGAACAGAAGAGAAGAGTAAGAGGAAAAAGTTAACCTAGTAAAAGCCAGACATGGCTACCTAGCTTCAACAGTGTGTATTACTGCTCTGACTTGGGAACAAACATCTGATTCTCAAAACTGCTGTCAGTTTAAAACAAACGATAGTTTGACATACTTGACTCCTTGTAGGTTTCTCCTCGGCTGGGGTCTGTAGCAGGGCTCATTCTCGTTAAAATACCGTCCGGCGAAAACACCCGAAAGAGCAAACAGATAAAAGAGGAACATGCGAGCCATGATGAATCTCAGACGGTCATATGATCAGCACGCGAGTCTCCACCGCGGTTTTATTCTTCGTGTCTGTGTGTGTGGAGGCGTGGAGAAAACATCGAAACTTACTCTTATTGGACACTTTCTAAAAAAATAGATTTTGTTTGTCAGACGCTTTCTGACACTCTGAAAGTACATTATTGGCCAGACCGGGGCTAGTTGCGAAGTTGTCACAAACTTATCCCATAGTGACAACTTAGGGTGTGGCAGCATAGAGCGTTTTGTCTGAATCTTTTTTGGGTAATACTTATAGGAAATGTGCAATAGCTTCATTGTGGCCACCTCTCTCTCTCTCTCTCTCCCTCTCTCTCTCTCTCTGTGTGTGTGTGTCTATGTGTGTGTGTGGAATGATTAGTATCAATAAATTCTTTTTAACGCATAATTAGCAATAATTAGGCAAGCAATATAAAAAATACTGGGTCAATAAATAAATATAAATAAATAAATAAAACAATGTTATTTTAGTATTATTTATTTACTATATTTTAGTATTTATTCATATTTTGATTTGTAACATCTTTATTAGTTTTGCTTAGCTTTATAAACACTTTTTTTCCATTTAAGTTTTAGTAATTTTAATACTTAATCTGATATTATTTTAGTTCGTTGCCAAGGCAAGATTTCTCGTTATTTTTTACGTTTTTATGTTTTAATGTAATATTTAAATTTATATATATTTTATTTCAACTTTATTTGAATGAAAAACAGTTTTTATTTTTAGTTAACAATAGTGGCCAAAAATATTGTATTAAAAAGTACAATTAAGAATCAGTAGGGCTGTATACTACTGCTTCCAATAATAATATGTTTGCATTTCAAAGTCCAGTCTTAATTTCTATGACGTAGGTGACTTGTGAGCACAGGTAAGCATATTCTCTGCTATTCTTTTATGTAATTTTATATATAGCATAGTCAGTAGTACTTGTACTGACATCTGTTTCATCTGCTGAAGCTGTGGTTTTCAGTGAAACAAATGCATCGATCTGAGAAGTGATAAAAACTACAACAGTGATAATAATAGATGAAAGTGATAATAGTAGAACAATGTGCAAGACACTGCACACTTTATTGTTTGATGTTCATGTTTGCATTAGTTAAGTTTGTAATGTATTTTTCTAAACAGAGAGGTGGTTTTGAGTCAGTTGTTATCAGTGTGTTTGTGGTTCTGTGACTGATAATGAACCTGATGTACCTCTTAAATAAAGGAACAGTTTATAGTCATTGGTAAGAACTGGAAACTTGGAAACTAAAATGTAGAAATAAATAATTTTCCAGTAGTTTTGCTTGACATAACAATTTGAATATCATATGATGTCTGTCAGCTGAGACATTTTTTTTCTTGCTGTATGTTAATATGTCAACTAATCCTATTTAACCTTAAAACCAAGTTAACAGCTGCTAACCATGTGATCAGACATGACAGAGCAAAGTCCAGCCAAAAATTAAGAAATCAGGTTAAGGGGTTCCTTTGTGACGTGAGCCCCATTAAAGATACATATTTTGATGAAGTTCTTCAGCATGAAGGTGAATATAGCAAAGTTGTGGTCTTCAGACCAGATCACATGCACTTTCACAATGCAGAAAAGACCCGGTAAGTCTTCTCTCACAAATACAAAGCCATCTTGTTTTTCAAAAGTTTCTAAAATGGATTATTGAGCTTCATTTTAAATCAAACATACAGTAGAATTATTTAAAAACCTAAACCATGTCTAAACCATGAACTCTTTTGTACAGGAGCCTATTAGACTAGATGACATGCTTTTTATGGAGTCCAGCTGAAGAATGAACGTCTTCTACACTCACAAATCCAAAATGTCCTGCATTCAGCTGATCATAGAAAATCATATCTTCCCATTACTGTATTATTCATAGACTAAAGTCAGCGTAAAGTCTAACAGACTATCAAGATGTGGATATGCTTTAAAGTTTAAAATACCTTTATTTATTATTATTTATTTAAAATATAAATGCATATGTATAAACACACATCTATAATTGACATTAAAATGTCAGTGCAAAATTATATATATATATATATATATATATATATATATATATATATATATATATGTATAATATATATAAAAGACACCAAGACTATTAAGATAAAATTCAGTGTAATTTTGCTGCAAGGTTTAATGTTAATTTCATATTTTTTTAGATGAAATCGTACCGGTTTTTAAGAAAAATTAAATGGATGAAATATATTATTTTCAAGTAATTTCTAATTAATTATTACACAAAGGTCAGCTTCTGTTAATACTACATATCACGAAAGTGGTTTTAATGTTAATTTAGTTTAAGTATGTAAGATAATTGGTGGTGAGAAATTGTCAAATTCTGATATTTTCCTTTGCATTAAAATGTTGATGAGATCACAATATGTAGATTTCATGGTAATTGTAATTTGATTAATCGCAGACATACAGCAGAGAAAATGTGAACAAGCTTTTTTTTTTTTTTTTTTTTTTTTACACATTTACTCTGAAAAGATTCTTGTCAATCACATTCCATATTCTTCACACTTACGAAACTGGCATTAAAGGTGAATATTGTCAGCACACATTTAGTGGCAAAAACATCACTTACACTAACACTGTGTTCATGTCATCATTTACGTTTGGAATGAAAATCAAATAACATTTTAAACGCTTTCTGACTGAAAAAGGAAAAATGTTTAAGATCTTAACACAGTATTTGCTAATAGTTATTTCAAGCCCCTATCCGTTCCTGCAACATCCCCTGTGGCAACTTCAAAACGACAATCACATGTACATTACGAAACATTGAGACAATGTATACTTTCATAATGGTGTATACTGTCAGTTTTACTAAGGGAGGTTATCGGAGGTGGTCCGTACAGGACAGGGGAGAGCAAGTGGTGTGTGTCTGTGTGTGTCTTATGGATGCAACTTTTGTGAAAGAACATGTACAAGACGTGACTGCTATTTAATCATTTTGAATAAGAACAGTTTGAAATCATCTTAGACGAGTCTCCTCCTCTTGCAGTCCCTCTCCATCTGGTCTTCAGAGGCAGTTTTGGCTGTGGTGGCACCCAACGGGGACACAGAGTTGAGCAAAGCGTCCTCAGATGCCTGGCCGAACAGAGCCAAGAGCATGGCCACGCCGAAACCAGTGGCTCGCTCCCCCTGTCCACAATCATGAATTATTAACAGTTCTTGGAGAAATACGCATCAATTCAGTTCATGTTCAGTCTATACTCACAGTGTGGACTGGTGAAGCGATGTCCACATGTACCCAAATGCCTGGCCAATCAAAACCCAGATGAGAGCCAATGAAGAGGCCAGCACAGGAGCTCTGCGCATTCTCACGGTCCTGCAGACACACAAAATATACACCACTGTTAAGACAAATGAAATTACTTTTTAAGCTAATTATTTAAATTGAATTTTGTCTTAAGTTTTGAAGAACTGAAAGTTCCAATTTGTTTTTTTTTTTTAAAGAGTAATACTAAATGAAATAAAAGGGTAACAGGAAGTCAGAGTCAAATAAAACAATAGTAAAAATAAAAAATGGAAAATGGAAAAAAAAAAAAAAGCCGTAACGCACAATATAGCGTAATGTAAAAAAAAGTTAAATAAAACATTAAAACTAAATAAAAGGTAAAAAATTACAATAAATTTTTTTTTAAAGTTCAAATAAAAATAAGAAAAAAGTAAAAAGAAATTAAAAGGTGAAAAATATCAAATAAATTCAAGTGAATGTAAAAATGCAAAATAAGAAAAAAATAAATTAAAAAGCAAAGCTGTAAAAGCTAGAAAGTCCCTCATCTCCTTTCAGTTAACAAATATGCCCTGTATGGTACACAATTATGGTAACTTCCATCACTGTGGTGAACATTTGTGCATAAGGGGAAAAAGTACACTCTTTTTTTCCCCTTTCACTCCACAGCCATCTTTTTCCTCACCGCCACAGAGTTCTTCATGTCAGCCACAGCGGAGGTGAATTCACTGAAGTGAAGCTCGGGGCAGTAGACCAGAGGATGTGCCAGGTCTCCGCTGCTGCGGCCCGCTCTCACACAAGCGGCTTCCCACTGCTCACTATTGGTCATCACAGCAGCGTGATACTTCCCCGTGGAGATTCCCTGCAGCAGGAAACACAAGTAAAAGGATGTTTGAGTAGTGTGGAACTGGATTTTACTGATTGGAAACGTTGATATTTTTAAAAATTATTACGATTAAAAAATAAAAATAAAATGTAATTTATTCATGTTGATGACTAAGCTGAATTTTCAGCATCATTACTCCAGTCTTCAGTGTCACATGATCCTTCAGAAATCATTCTAATATGCTTATTTTTTTTTTATCAAAAAACATTTCTCATCCATCTTAAAAACAATTGTGCTGCTTAAGTTTTGTGAAAATTTGTGATTTTTTTTTCTCCACCAGTCAGGACTCTTTGATCAATTTAAAGTTGAAAAGAACAGCATTTATTTGAAATATTAACATAAACATAAATGTCTTTACTGTCACTTTTGCTCCATGTAATCCATCCTTGCTGAATAAGTTTTTTTTTCCCTGACATGACATGTCTGATCAAACAGTTTTTTTTGGTCAGGACCAGTGACTAAAATGCATGATGAAAAACAAAGAAGTCATTCAATGGCCACTCAAAAAAAAGAGTTTCTATCACATGATTATGAACACAAAAGATAAAAGTCAAGATAGAACTAGTTTTTGTCAAAATCCAAAGTGCAACAGTCATGAAGCAGTTTAAAACAATGATACATGTTAACTGATTAACAGAGAAGTGGTTTGTGTTGTGGAAATCCTCCAATTCTCCCTGATATCATGTGACACTCTTCATATCAATATACAAGATCTTGTTCAGTTAAAACCTGTATGACTTGTACTCAGATGTCTCAAAGAATATAGAATGACTGCACTTAAATTTAATATAGAGTTATTAACTTTTCACTCTTTAGAAAAGCAAGCAAGTGCATTCAGAAGATCCTCACACACTACGGTCAACACCAACGCACCTGAGCGCCGGTCAGTGTCGCCATGTCCAATATGATGTCAGCAGAGAGATCTTTGCTTGCATATACAACACCATCAGAGAGCACCAGCCTCCCTTCAGCATCAGTGTTGTTTATCTCCACTGTTCTGAGAAATCATGAAAACTCACTTTATTTACAGGCAGAATGCATCACAGAAGATGTTTTCACTGACAAGCCAAAACTTACTTTCCAGAGTAGAGGGTGTGTATATCATCTGGTCGAGTGGCTGCAGGTCCCACTGAGTTCTCAGCTAGGCAGAAAATCGCATGAAGATTGTCCTTAAAGCCCTGAGACATGCAACAGAAGTCAACAACATCAGAGCTTCATACATGTGTTAAGGTCACACCTGGTATTAACATCCGTCGTGTGCAATGCGATCACAAATAAAGATGTAAACCGGTTACAAAATGTATTGTTCAGATGGGTTTTTTTTTTTTTTTTTAAGAAGTTAATACTTTTATTCAGGAGGGATGCATTTAATTTATAAAAAAGTGACAGTAAAGATATTAATAATGTTACAAATAAATGTTGGTATTTTCCTGAAAAATTAAATTAAATCACGGTCCCCCCCAAAAAAGTGAAGCAGCACAACTGATTTCAACATTAATAATAAGCAGCAAATCAGCATATTAAAATGATTTCTGAAAGATCGTGTGACACTGGAGTAATGATGCTGAAAACTCAGCTTTGCATCACAGGAATAAGTAACATTTAAAAAAATATTAATATATAAAACAGGTCTTTTTAACTGTAGAAATATTTCACAGTTTTAGAGTTTTAAAATAATTTTTAATGCTGGTGAGCATAAGAGACTTCTTTTAAAAGCATTAAAAGAAAAAAAAATCTTCCCAACCCCAAACTTTTGAATGCCTGTGTACACAAGCACATGACTTCACAAACACTGAAAATGCGTGCAGTCCTAAAATGAGACCCTTCCATCAACAAAATATTACACTGTCGCTGTGGATGGATTTGAGATGCATATTAATAGCAGGTGTAAAGTGCATGCTGTTTTGGCTGCCCACTTGTGTTCAGACCACCCGTGACAGGGGTTAGCACCTTTAATGTAGATCAGTTTAGCAGCCAGTAATCTTTATTTTACAAAATAATCAGTACCTGTTTAACAGTAGCTTTAAAAGCTCCTAAAACGGCTGCGGCCCCTCCACAGTCTCTCTTCATTCCTGGCATTGTGGTCTATAAAGGGGAGAAAAATAAACTGTATAAACTATAAATAATCTTAAATGCAGACATAGTCTTATGTTTAACAGTGAGGTGTGTCATTTGTGTGCCTCTAGCGGCAGCAAAAAGCATTGCACAATATCTGCATTTGGTCTCACAAACTCTCAAACTCACTTTTTTGTGGAAAACAACCCCAAAAAAATTTTCTGACAGCACACTCTGCATATTAAACTGGAATGGGTTTCACATTAATGCCGTAAAAAAAAAATTCAAATGTCACCTTTAAGTAAAAATTATAGTATTATTGAGTGCTCTGCCCTTTCAGTGCACTAGGCAGAGAGTGAGGTGCAGTATTTACTTTGCCCTTGATACTGAGACCACCGGTGTCATAGACAATTCCTTTGCCCACCCAGGCAATGGTCTGTGTGGCTCCTGAGGGAGTGTGGCTGAGCACAGCCAATGCAGGAGGATGCTGAGCAGCTTTACCAACTCCATAGATACCTAAAGAGAGAAGGATTTTCCACACAGAAACAGATGGTTGCTCGTGTCATTTCTGCTAAATGAAATGCGTTTTCAAACTTAAAATGGCATGCACGATTTTTCGAAAAACTTCATCTGGAAGAAGCAGCACTAAGTCAGCAGATCTAAAATAACATCCATTCACTCATCTTGTGATGAGAATGCAAGCTCATCTTTTTCATCATACTGTAGATCAGAAAATGTTGCAGTCAGCTGACTTTTTAAAGAAGAAACTCAAGATTACCCCCAAAGCCCTTGTGTTTCAGTTCCTCTCCTCGAATTATAGTTGGAGTGATGCCTAATTCACTGCCCACTGCCTTGATTTCCTGCAGAAGATTAAGTAACAAACACAAAAAAAAATTAACATTTAAAATTATATATATATTTTTTTTTAATTGAAATAAAATTAAACAAATACTAGATGAAAAACTTAAGTGAAAATTAAAAAAGGAAAAAGCATTTTGATTTCCTACTGACAGTTTTATCATTTAAGCATAAAGCATTAAAACTGAAATTTGTTAATTTTTTCAAGACTAAATTTTACATTTGAATCTCAAGTAAATATATCTTGATTTAAAGATGTTTAGATAATAGCATTGAAAATAGCATTGCAAAATACTGAGAAAGATAATGATTTTTTTTTGCAATGCATGCAACATTTAATGCCATAACCTTATGAATTTAATACTTTTCTGACTTTTTAAGGCCTTAATTTATGGAAGGACGAATTAAAGGTTTAGTTCACCCAAATAGCAAAATTATGTCATTAATGACTTACCCTCATGTTGTTCCAAACCCGTAAGACCTCCGTTCATCTTCAGGACACAGTTTAAGATATTTTAGATTTAGTCCGAGAGCTCTTAGTCCCTCCATTGAAACTGTGTGCACGGTATACTGTCCATGTCCAGAAAGGTAAGAAAAACATCATCAAAGTAGTCCATGTGACATCAGAGGGTCAGTTAGAATTTTTTGAAGCATCGAAAATACATTTTGGTCCAAAAATAGCAAAAACTATGACTTTATTCAGCATTGTCTTCTCTTCCGTGTCTGTTGTGAGAGAGAGTTCACTGACTGAACTGCTGTGGAGATTTGAAGATGAACACCGAGCCGAGCCAGATAACGAACAATAGACTGACTCATTCATCTTCAGTTCTCTCTTCACATCAGTTCAGTCAGTGTACTGTTTGAGTAAATGAATTGGTTTGTTTTAACTCGAGCGAGTGTCAGCCACATTAAAAAAGTTAACAGCTTAAGTCATTTGTGGATGAATGCGTATTGGAGACGTGAACCATTTAAAACGATTCAGTTCGATTTGGTGAACTGTTTCAAAAAGATCCGGTTACATCGAATGATTCGATTGCGAACCGGATATAACAAACTGCTTTGTTTTGAACTCTCTCACAACAGACACGGAAGAGAAGACAATGCTGAATAAAGTCGTAGTTTTTGCTATTTTTGGACCAAAATGTATTTTCGATGCTTCAAAAAATTCTAACTGACCCTCTGATGTCACATGGACTACTTTGATGATGTTTTTCTTACCTTTCTGGACATGGACAGTATACTGTACACACAGTTTCAATGGAGGGACTGAGAGCTCTCGGACTAAATCTAAAATATCTTAAACTGTGTCCCGAAGATGAACGGAGGTCTTACGAGTTTGGAACAACATGAGGGTAAGTTATTAATGACATAATTTTGCTATTTGGGTGAACTAACCCTTAAAGACTAAGACCTTTTTAAGATGCGCAGAAACCTAAAGTGCTCAGATTACTAAAATGGAAATAAATATTTCTATCATGCTTAAATGTTTTTACAAATATTAATAAAAGTCTCAAAAGCACATAGAAAAATACTAGAAATGAGTAGAAATGCTTGCCTTTAGGAAGTCATCAGTATTCATTTCGCTGCATGGAGTGTCCACGATTCGAGCAGCCAGACGAACTCCATCCGCCGCATTGGCAAGACACTGGACACAACCACTTGCACATTGAAATTGATGTAATATAATGATGCATAATCATAAATGAACTAGTAACCAACTTAATCTGAGGCACAGGGAAGTTGCTCTTAACACTATCGCTTTACCTCCAGAGTGGAGACCTCCAGTGGGCCATTGTCCTGACCCACAGTGACAAACTCCACAGTGACGTGCTTCTTCTCTGTCCTGCGAGAAGATGCTGAACGGCGGGTGAAAAGCGGGAAAGCTCGGCCAATGGCGCACGCTGACGCAAACACATCAGAGTGCTCACACACCATCTGAAAAACCAACCAAACTCACCGTGTCAACTCATCTCAAATTTGAAGAAATGTTTCAAGTTGAGCTGCGTCAATAACATCATCACTGCAAGAGTACATCGTATTTAATAATATATACAGTACAGACCAAAAGTTTGGAAACATTAATATTTTTAATGTTTTTGAAAGAAGTTTCTTCTGCTCATCAAGCCTGCATTTATTTGATCAAATTACAGAAAAAAACAGTAATATTTTGATATATTATTACAATTTAAAAATTGTTTTTAAATTTATTATACTTTAAATTATTTATTTCTGTGATGCAAAGCTGAATTTTTAGGATCATTATCACATGAACCTTTAGAAATCATTCTAATATGATGATTCATTATCAAAGTTGGAAACAGTTCTGCTGCTTAATATTTTTTCAGAACATGTCATACTTTTTTAGGATACTCTGATGAATAAAAAGTAAAAAAAATTTTTTTAAAAAAAGCTACGTTTTTAAAATATTAATATTTTGTAATAACAATATACACTACTGGTCAGTAATTTGGGGTCAGTAAATTTTTTTTCTTTCTTTTTTTTTTATAAAATCAATACTTTTATTCAGCAAGGATGTGTTAAATTGATAAAAAGTGATAGTAAAGAAAATTTATTATTAGAATATATATTAGAATTTTTTTTTTTTTAATAAATGCAGTTCTTTTTAACCTTTTATTCATCAAATATATAAGACAGCAGAACTGTTTCCAACACTCATAATAAATCAGAATATTAGAATGATTTCTAAATGATCATGTGATAGACTGGATGTTACATGTGACACTGAAGGCTGGAGTAATGATGCAGAAAATTCAGCTTTGCATCACAGGAATAATTTTATTATTAAAATTTTATTAATTTTACAAGTATATTCAAATAGAAAACTATTATTTTAAGTTGTAATAATATTTTACAATATTACTGTTTTTTTCTGTATTTTTGATCAAATAAACGCAGGCTTGATGAGCAGAAGAAACTTCTTTCAAAAACATTAAAAATAGTAATGTTTCCAAACTTTTGGTCTGTACTGTACAGTCGTGGCCAAAAGTTAAGAAATACATAAATATTAGTTTTCAAAAAGTTTGCTGCTAAACTGCTTTTAGATCTTTGTTTCAGTTGTTTCTGTGATGTACTGAAATATAATTACAAGCACTTCATACGTTTCAAAGGCTTTTATCGACAATTACATGACATTTATGCAAAGAGTCAGTATTTGCAGTGTTGGCCCTTCTTTTTCAGGACCTCTGCAATTCGACTGGGCATGCTCTCAATCAACTTCTGGGCCAAATCCTGACTGATAGCAACCCATTCTTTCATAATCACTTCTTGGAGTTTGTCAGAATTAGTGGGTTTTTGTTTGTCCACCCGCCTCTTGAGGATTGACCACAAGTTCTCAATGGGATTAAGATCTGGGGAGTTTCCAGGCCATGGACCCAAAATTTCAACATTCTGGTCCCCGAGCCACTTAGTTATCACTTTTGCCTTATGGCACGGTGCTCCATCGTGCTGGAAAATGGATTGTTCTTCACCAAACTGCTGTTGGATTGTTAGAAGTTGCTGTTGGAGGGTGTTTTGGTACCATTCTTTATTCATGGCTGTGTTTTTGGGCAGAATTGTGAGTGAGCCCACTCCCTTGGATGAGAAGCAACCCCACACATGAATGGTGTCAGGATGCTTTACTGTTGGCATGACACAGGACTGATGGTAGCGCTCACCTTTTCTTCTCCGTACAAGCCTTTTTCCAGATGCCCCAAACAATCGGAAAGGGGCTTCATCGGAGAATATGACTTTGCCCCAGTCCTCAGCAGTCCATACACTATACTTTCTGCAGAAGATCAATCTGTTCCTGATGTTTTTTTAGGAGAGAAGTGGCTTCTTTGCTGCCCTTCTTGACACCAGGCCATCTTCCAGAAGTCTTGGCCTCACTGTGCGTGCAGATGCGCTCACACCTGCCTGCTGCCATTCCTGAGCAAGCTCTGCACTGGTGGCACTCCGATCCCGCAGCTGAATCCTCTTTAGGAGACCATCCTGGCGCTTGCTGGACTTTCTTGGATGCCCTGAAGCCTTCTTTAAAAGAATTGAACCTCTTTCCTTGAAGTTCTTGATGATCCTATAAATTGTTGATTTAGGTGCAATCTTAGTAGCCACAATATCCTTGCCTGTGAAGCCATTTTTATGCAACGCAATGATGGCTGCACGCGTTTCTTTGCAGGTCACCATGGTTAATAATGGAAGAACAATGATTTCAAGCATCACCCTCCTTTTAACATGTCAAGTCTGCCATTCTAACCCAATCAGCCTGACATAATGATCTCCAGCCTTGTGCTCGTCAACATTCTCACCTGAGTTAACAAGACGATTACTGAAATGATCTCAGCAGGTCCTTTAATGACAGCAATGAAATGCAGTGGAAAGGTTTTTTTGGGATTAAGTTAATTTTCATGGCAAACAAGGACTATGCAATTCATCTGATCACTCTTCATAACATTCTGGAGTATATGCAAATTGCTATTATAGCAACTTTTCCAATTTCCAATATTTATGTAATTCTCAAAACTTTTGGCCACGACTGTATATAATACCCAGAGAGAGAGAGAGTAAAACCACAATAATGCGAAATATTCTTACAATTTAAAATATTGGTTATAATATTGGGTTTAATTTAAAATGCAATTTATTAATTTAATGGCAAGGCTGAATTCTCAGCAGCCTGTCTTGGTCTATTTGAACATAAATAGAGCTCCAAGCACATCAGTAACGGTGTGAAATGTGACTGACCACAATGCAGTGGTTATTGCCGGCGGGCAGGCAGGTTCGGATGAGGCGGGTGAGGAAGTGTGCAGATGATGGGCTGTTGTGACGACTGACTCGTGAAGGAAGGGCCGCCACGGCTGCAAAACTCAAATACAGAGGACAACTATCCGTAGGGTTGGGATTCAGAGAAGCCAAAGCCGCCTGCCATATCTGAAAGCAAAAACAGATACCGCACACATAAATTAAAACTTTATTATTTGCTAGTGCACCTGAAAACTAATCTACAGTATTAAGTAAAATAACATCATGCAGATCATACATGATCAATAACAGCAGGAAGACTAAACAATCCATAAACAAAAGTGTGGCTGACTTAAGAAAAATAAGAAAGATCTGTGGCTGTATGATCACAGATTCATGTAGTTCTACAAAATATCACCAATGCATGTTCAACATATGTTTACACACACACATAGATTTATAATGATACTGCTATTGTTCTTCCAAGAATACCTTGGCACTTTTTGTTAGTGAAATGCTAACTGTGAAGGGTGTCATTTTATTGAAATGTGTAACAGCGAGTCTAGAATAACAATATGTAGTTAAACTGATCGTGTTAAACTGATCTTGTTATTCAAATCAGTGAGTGCAGATACGCGGTCTGTTATTACACAACACTAGTCTGAAGAGGCAGATTTCTCCTTAACTTTAGCCGGTAAGCTAACGTCAACATGTGTTTACAAGCTCAGTTAACGTTACTGGTTTATGTAACATTACGTACCTCTTTGGTGACCACCGGCTGCAGTTTCCCTTTCACCTGGGTCCAGTTGATCTGTTGTAGGTTGGCGAGCTGGCCGACGATGAGGACCGGGCGGTTCTTCGGCTCTGAGTCCGCGGCAGAAGCCTTGAACTCGAGCAGTACGTTCGCCATCTTCCGCCCGAGCTAGAGAGTCTCTTCAGAGGGAAGATGCACTTTGACCTTCCGCTTCTCCTGCGCGTCTCGCGAGCCCTCGTGCTGACCGCGCTATTTCATTATTTAAATCTAGATATTTATTTCAGGTTTCGACAAAGGGTTAAAAAATAACCATAGTTTTACAAAAAAAAAACTATGACCTAGAAACCATAGTACGAAAAAAATCGCATTTATATGGAACTTTTAGAAAAAAATGTTTTTGTGTTATATTTAATAATATATAAGGCTTTCATGGCACGTATGGTGTGATGAAAGAGACCCAAACTAAGCAAAAAAGATGCAATTGGATTCAGTTGTTATTTATATGTCAAATGGCTTGTAATGTAAATCACTAAGTTTTATAACAGCTTAGCAGACTTACACTAAATGCATAATTGCATATAAATATAATTTGCTACTATATCTCCCAAGAATATCTTTGTAAGATTATATATTTTACTTTGATGAAGAAGTTATCAATGAGACGACACAAGGTATGTTGTAGATTGTGTACAACAGCAAAGTTTTGATCATGTTGGAAATTTAGAGGCTTTAGGAATTCATATATCAAACGTGATGCAGTAGGCTTTATAGGGTTAAGCAAAAAATAATGATTTGAGTTATTTCAGTTGAGTGGCCTGCCATAGTACTATTTTTTAATAACGTAAATATTCACGTATCAATGTATTTGTAAAACACCACACAACCTGCATCTTTATATATATTTGTTTTAATTTCATTAAAAACCTGGTCAGCGTTTACAGAAGGTTCAGATAGCATACAATAGTACCGTAATGGCAGAAAAATATTATATTCACACTGGCTTTCACGACAAAACCATGGAGTAAATCACATGAAAAGGATTTAAAAGCCATGAATGTGCGGTTATATATATATTTTCAAACTTTCTAAAATAACATAAGTATAAACTGTCTCTGTATGTATAAAATAATATGGTCAACAACATGATTTTACCCCATCATACAGTAGTGGTGCATTACCCTTCACGAAAGCCAACAGGAATTCATAAGTAAATCATCATTACAATAAACTAAGAAGAAAAAAAAGACTTAAGACTACCAACGGACAACAACAGTACTCCATAAACTCTGTACAAGTTTGCATCTAAAATAAATAATTTCATCTTGTACAGGGAACAGTAGTTTTACAGTCAGTCAGCAGACCCGACAGAGCTTCTGTCTGAGACTGAAGGTCAAAGTTCAGTTTCAGTTCAAAGGTCAGACTGTACGATACAGTAGTGACGACACCAGTCAGTGTAACATGGACAAGGAAAGCTTTAAAAACATCCAAGTTCAGCACACAGATGTTTACTCTTTAAGGCAAGGAACAGAGTGAATCAGAAAATCTTGATGAATCACTCCCGCGTTTCACTGAATAAAATCACAGAAATTGATATTAAAAGCAACAACACTGCCATTAAAACAGACAAATACATACATGATGCTGCTTTAGGAACTAACTCTCAGTAATGGACACTCCTAAAGGACAAATGTAACATTCAGAACATTCAACCCCTGTCATAATCCCAATGATTTTCAATTTAACACATACATACATATATATGAACATTAAAAACTGAACATGATAATGCTTTGGGTTACTCATTCCTCAGTTTCCTTCACGGTTGACTGGAGTGGCAGTGCTTCTTCTCTCAAACAAACACATTGGGAACATTTTCTGATTAAATTACAGGTAAACAGAGTTTATGATGTCATCTCAGGCTTGCATCAAACACACACATCCTGATTCAAAGGCAGCTTATGACAAGTTTCAGTGTAGATGCTCACTACTGATGTTGATTGAATCCAAGAAAGTGGGTGAATCTTTAGGAAACACGTTCAGGTGACATTTAACCCCATAATCAATTGAATATATGTTAAGAATATGCATCATTATAATTATTTTAATGACCACTAAGCCCATTCCCCCCTAAAGTCTGATTAACGTTAACACTCTAATTTACTTCCCATTATTCTCAATGGTATTTCCCATTAGATTTGTACCACTATTATACAGTACAAGAAAATAATACTGTAATACTGCAACCGTAATTTTTGATTTAAATAATTTAATTCTGCATTACAGAAATGAGAGTGGAGAGGGAAACAAGCAAAGAAATATGACCTGGGCATTCTTTTGAAGAAATTCACCCAAGAATATATGATCATCTTCTGAGCATTCCTAATATTTTCCCATCATCCTCCTGTTTACTCTTTAAATTAGATGACAAAGGCAGTTGAGATGAACATGCTGCCATATCACATCCACACTCCTAATTACTGTGCTTATGCAGGAAAATGAAAAAAAAATGGCCCTCTGAAAGGGACCTAAGTACTAATGCGGTCTTTCACTACAGATATAGACACACATATTTCTCCAGACACTGCCCTTGTTGGCCAGCAGGGGGCGTCCTTATCTTCACTTTGTAGAGTAGTATTTTAAAACGTAAGCACCTTCTACATTTTCCACTATCAAATAATGGTGTTGTAAGTTAGCATGCTTACCCACTCACACACACATATGTTTATCTCATACATACAGGAAGATCCCTCTTAGAGGCCATGGAATTATTCATCTAAACTTTGTCCCGAACAGAACAAGTATTAGAACAACAACTATGACAAAGAGAATTAAAATGACCAGCATCTTGCGGTTTTTCTTCTGGTACTGTTCAGCCTAAGAAAGGAAAGAGAAAAGTTAAGTGTGCTTTCCATCTGTACTATGTAGCATTATTTTAAAATGTCAGGTGGATACTGCATGTACATTTATAATACATAAGAAAAGACTTAAATTAAGGGTAAGCAAAACATCCCTTGAAATGTTGCTGAACACATCATCAGGCTTGATAAGAGGCTTACCTTCTGCAGCTGCTGCAGACCCTCCTCTGTTTTGACACAAGCATTCTCCACATTGAAGTCAATTCTGTCGAGGACTGTGCCCTGAATAAAATATACATTGACATTAACCATGCATATTTAAAAAATATATATTTTGCATATTTATGCAACTGCCTCAGTCAAAGAAGCATAATCTTAATTTTGTGTTTGAACTTCTTATGTTTATTATTCATTTGTATTTAATTCTTATATAATTTATATTAAATCAGTTTTAAATATGCCAATATATTACATTAAGTATATAAAAGCAAAAGCATTTTTGTTTTTTTTGCACCAAGACACACACTGACCTGTTCCACAACCATTCCAGCAAGATCTCTAAATATCTCATTAAGGTCAGAGATGGACTGAACAATTTGTCGAATTTCTCTCTCTCTCTCTTCAACCAACACTGTGTTTTCCTGAACTAGCACTAGTTGGTCATCTGTAAATCCCTGAAAGAGTGAGAAAGACACTTTCAGGTCAAGTCAGGCGTCAAACATGTACTGAAAATAGAATGCTATTATATAACAACTGCTGCAATATATTGATTCTGTAATCCTATATATATATAATATATTATAGTATTTTTCAGAAAAAAACATAAAAATTAAGTAAACACTCTAACCAACAGTGTACCCAGTAAGTTTGTTAGCACTGGGCCTCATATTTTCTTAAAGACCAGGTAACGCTAATTTTACATTCAGCACACAGTGACATATGACTTGAATATGACAGTGACAAACTGGATATAACAGCATAATTTATTCGCTGTCAAAATAAAAGCTGCTTATTGGCCAAGCAAAGACACATCAGCGAATGCCACCAACTTAAAAATGCCAAACATTGGCAGATATTAGGAAACATATTGGTCAGCTACTGCACAACAATATCTAAATGTTCACAAAAAAAAAAGAAAACGATTATTAATTTTATATTTTGGCCCATATTTAATATAAATCTTTATATGTTCACTCTAAACGTCATGCTTCTATGGAATTACATTTGCTTCAATAAAAATGAACGAAACTTTATAAAACTGAACGTAACTTTTTCAGAAACTATCAAAAATATGCCATTACGAAAGAAGAAAAACACAATGAAAATGAAAAAAATTAACACAGTTGCACAAATGTAACAGGCTCTTCAAATATGCTTCATTTTTGTTAATGTTTTTCAAAGATTCATTTTCGCTGATTGTGGATTCTGAATGCATTGCCACAGATTTCGCTTTTGCTTTGCAGTTTTTCGTTTGGAGTTTTGACACAAACCTCTCGTGGGGGCGGGGTTAACGGTCTTCTACTCTGATTGGATAGTGAGCTTTTGATGGACAGGTGCTCTCTGACCGGGAAGTGGCGCGCATATTGGAAACCTCTTTGTATTTAGTAATATAAATTTGTATTACTAAATATGTAAATAATATTTGACCTCCGATCATCTCAGTCTGTAAAGATGAGCTCTTGTCCTTCAAGGCAGCTTGAAGTAAGCCTGTGTTACTGAATGACAATAATTACCCGCATCAACTGTTGCACACTGTAACATTAAAAACTTGTATCGATGTTATTGGTTACTTCAATAACACAAGCTTACTTCTGGCTGCCTTGAAGAACAAGCGGAGGAGGTCCGTATCTCCGCTCCGTATCTCCTCCTGAGAGCTTTTTTTTTTCTTTTATTTATGCGGAGAACAAAAACACACAAAAATATAAACATACATTACATAATATCAACCACACACACAAAAAAAACCCAATAAAGAATAAAATTGAACTAAAGGAAAGAGGGCCAAAATCTAAACAAAATTACACATGATCAAAGGCGGAGCAAATTCTAACAGTCCTTATAGCTTTCTTATTAGTAGATACTGAGATTACATTCAAATAGTTTTTCATTTCTTTTAGAAAAACAGAGAAGACAGGTTTACAGTTGGAGAATTTGCATTTGTGAATGTGAAATTTGTTTAGGAAAAAAATTTAAATTAATAACAAAACTGATATTTTCGTTTGTGGGGTCAGGGTCATAAAACCCAAATATAATGTTTTTCATATGTACTGAGAAGCCTGGCAAACTCTTACACTTGACGAACACACCAATGTCATCCCAAAGTTTCTGAGTGCAGTGACATGACCAAAATAAGTGTACAGTTTAAAATAAATGTCTTTCACTTTGTCTGTGAAAAATAATTTTTGGGGTAGAGACCAGATTTAATCACCGCGAGAGCTTTCAATATGTGCGGCGTGCGCCACTGAGTGACGTCTGTACTTCCCGGTCAGAGACCACCTGTCCATCAAAAACTCACTATCCAATCAGAGTTGATCACTGTTAACCCCGCCCCCACGAGAGGTTTGTGTCAAAACTCCAAACGAAAAACTGCAAAGCAAAAGCGAAATCTGTGGCAATGCATTCAGAATCCACGATCAGCAAAAAAGAATTTTTGAAAAACATTAACAAAAATGAAGCATATTTGAAGAGCCTGTTACATTTGTGCAACTGTGTTAATTTTTTTCATTTTCATTGTGTTTTTCTGCTTTTGTAATGGCATATGTTTGATAGTTTCTAAAAAAAAAATTACGTTCAGTTTTATAAAGTTACGTTCATTTTTATAAAGTTACGTTCATTTTTATAAAGTTACGTTCATTATTATTGAACTAAATGTAATTCCATATGCTTCAAGGGACATTAAATATCAAAACATTAAAATACAATTAAAATAAAATGTTACATAATGTTTAAATTATAATCTGCTTCCAAAAATAATGGCAATAATTTAAAGCAATAGCAATTGATTGATACTAATATAGTCACCAAAATGGAAACATGTATGTTACGTATATACAAAAAAAACATGTGAATACGAGTATTAGTAAAACATTCTCACTCTGTCATATAGTGCAATATCTTCATCTTCCTCCACAAGAGGACCAGAGTCAAAAAAGTGCTTGGATCTTTCTTCACGGTTTTTCATCCCTGTAAATGAAAGATTTGTAATAAATAAACAGCACTTGTGTTTGATTGCGTTTGCATACACTTACGTTTCAGGTAGCTTGACTGTGTGTGTCTGAAGTTGATTGACAGTTCTTGAAGGCTCTGGGCCAGTGAGGAGACCACATTAGTCAGCAGCCTGTTTTCCTGCTTTGTACAATGACGGCTCTGAGTCTGGAGCCCCGTCACGGCCCGTTGGCACCTGTGAAACATCTACACACACATATGCAGACACACTACAGATGAAAACTCAGTTTTATGATGTGTGCAGTGATTAACTGACATAGTTTTTCTGGGTCCACTTCAATAAAACACAATTTCTCTGTCTATGTGTGTGTGTGTTATTATACCTGTGTAATTTCCTGTGTAGTGATCTCGATTGCATGCTCCTCCTCACTGCTGTCATCCAGTGTGGGCCGGTTCATGTGTTTGTCATGCAGACTGGCCAGATCCTTCATCTTCTGACGAATACGTGTGATTTCATACTGAATCTGTGGGAACAAGGAACTCACTATTCACTCTGTTGAGTGTTGACTATGGATAGAAGCCTTATTTGAGCTAGGTCTATGTATGTGAGTGAATGTCAAATATCTATGTCTAGGTTCAAAATAAATCCTGAACACAGAAATCATTTAAACTGATCCCCCATTTATAAATACTAACAAAAATTGTGTTTACAACCTTAATCCTATCAGTAAAAAAGACCACTTTTTATGCATGCAAGAATTATTATACACTAACATTTAAACATTGGTAAGATTTTTTTTTAATATTTTTGTAAACGTCTCTTATGTTCAGCAAGGCTGCATTTCTTTTGCTAAAAAAACTGTAATATTGTGAAATATTGTTAAAATTTTAAATAACTTAGAATCATTTTAAATAACTCCGCTTTAATATATTTAAAATTGCTATTTATTTCTGTGATGCAAAGCTGAATTTTCAGCATCATTACTCCATTACTCCAGTGTCACATGATCCTTCAGAAATCATCCTAATATACTGATTTACCGCTCAAAAACCATTTGACTATACATTTTTCAGGATTCTTAGATAAACAGAATAGATATAGAACAGCATTTATTTGAAGCAGAAATCTTTTATAATATTATAAATGTCTTGTCCAGTTCATTAAATGTCACTTTTGAATTAATTTTTTAAATATTGTAAATGCATTACTGTACATGTATTTTGTTTTTGTCTTAACAAATTAAGACAAGATAATGAGTCTAAATTATTCTCTGGTAATGTATAGCATGCCACCAATGCCGTCTGTAAATCTGAACTTGTTTTGAATCTAGAACATCCCTTTAATGTCACTGATCACTTAAAACAATCATCAAATTACCTCATCCACTCCCTCCACCCATTTAGGCGGGAGTCTCTTCGTGACACCGATAGCGGCCTCTGGATCCAAACTGATGCCTGACACCAGAGCCATGCGGTCATCAGCCAACTAACAGACAGACAGAGAGAAATAACAAGAAACATCACAGTTTGTTGATAACATTTGTGAAATTAATTTAAATACAGTAAATCACAAAATGTAACTGTATGAGATTATTATTGGTAGCTGAAAGAATTATTGCTCAATATATTAAATCAAAACTGAGGACTAAATAGTGTATAGTGTTCAAATCTTGCACAAACAGACTGACTCTTTACTAAGCCCCACCTTAAAAATGGCAATCCTTCTTTATCCTTCTATTGTTTCATCATATTATCAGACAAGCTCTTTCTCTTTTTAAATGAAAGGCGTGTATGTTTGGATGGTTTTAAAAGCAAGTTTATAGAAAAATACAATAAAACGTTGAGTCATTTAAAACTGTAAAACAAGAAGAATGAATACGATTCATTGTCAAATCTTTAAAAAGTTCCTGCTGTGTTTGTGTTGCACTCATTCCTAACTTAACGTACAGAACTATGTTTTTATTTGTGGTACATTAATATTAATTCATTCCAATGAGACATTCGGTAAAGCACATCTGAGCTAGGAACAGTAACCAAGGGGGGCGGAGCTTAGCAAAGGGATGATAAAACATCAAGGTTACCTCATCAAACTCCTAATGTGATCGGAAGACCCCAGCGATGTCCCATCCAATGAGAGGAGAGACAGAGGAGAAGTGGAGGAACATGATGATTGGGAGCAGAAGAGCCAAGACAAAAAGCAGTGATCAGCATCGAAAAGACTGACAGCAGGACATGGACAGAACTGGACAAATCAGGAACAAAAACAAGTCAATGCAAATTGTTCTTAATTGCAGATTATTTCATATATATAGTTATAGTTATATATAACTATCTATTTCTAGAAATAGGTACAAATATGTAAGTGCATCATATTTTTTGTGGCATCATGTTGGTATAATGTAATGTAAGATTTGTCCATTCCAGCCCAATAACTCCAACTGCATAATTGTGCTACTGATTCATAAATTCATTAAATAAGATAATAGGTTTGGAAAAACAAAGTACTTTCTTGTGTAACAGAATTCATAAGAAGCAATAAAAGACGAAGCTGGAAGATAAAACCTATTTTTAACCCAAAACAACACACTGACATGATTACTGTAGATCTTAGCAATGCACAGCAGAAGATTCTATCAGGATTTTGCAAGGCAGGGTAAGAGGTGCTCAGATAGACCACAGAAGTGCAAACAGACAAAAATCAACATGCAAGCAGATGCTGTAAGGAATGGAGCCACTACATCAGACAAAACACAAGCAGGCATGATTGATATATGATCAGAATGACGTCCGTGCTAGTGACTTTTAGTTACTTTTCACAGCTTAAAATACTGCATTGATGGACATACAAAATCTGTCTGTCAGGACCATAGACTGTATAAAAACATGGACGTAGTGTCTGTGACGTCACCGGTAAACTCCTGAATTGTGGTTTCTGAAGCCTAAAGTGTGCAGAGCATAGACAGTAAAAGAAATGGACACAGCAACCCCATTGGAACTCAATTGAGACAAGTGAAGCCCATTTTTAGCGATTTTTAGCACTTCCTTTTATGACGCGCAGACTCAAACTAAGCTTGATGACGTCAGCAACCTGTCTGACAGATGTTAATCTTCTAGTAGCTGTGCGTGCAAACTGCCATCGTTAATCTTGCAGAGACGGCGAGCTTGAGCAGGGAGTTCTTTGGCGTGACTGAGCAGGAGTAAGTATTCTGATTAATTATTTTGTATAGTATTTTAAAATGTAACGCCAGGGCTTGTATCTATGGGCTTCTCTCTTGACATCTCCCTGATTGCCTGCGAGCTTCTCCTCCTGTCTGTACGGTAATTTCTCTACTGTGCGACAGAGAGTCGAGTGGTTATGACGCAATCGTTAGCCTATTTTTACAAAAACTGTTTCTACAGGGCCATAATGTAACATAGAAGGTAATGGAGCCCTTTATACATTGTCGTGTATCTTTAGAAATAAATAATGGACAAATGGAGTCTTTAAATGCCTCAGATGTAAAGTTATTCACTGTCAAAGTGACGCCAAAATGAATGGGAGTCAATGGGATGCTAACGCAAGTGAAGTTCTGCTACAAGATGGCGGCACGCGGCCGACTTCAACTTCCGGTCGACTTCCTTCCCGCCTGGTGCAGAGCGGGCCGTCGCCATCTAGGCAGCGCATCACCGTGCGACTCTCCCGGAAAATCAAAAATGGGCAAAAAGGCGGGAGCTACTTGCTGAAGCCACGCCCAACTAGCGCGATGGCAGTGTCAGCAGCGGCAATCCACCTGTCACTCAAGTGGCCACGCCCTTAATTATGCAGAACTTTAAATCTTAATATAATTGAAGCGGATGAGTTATAAAAAAATTAACCCCCCCCCCCCCCCCCTCACAGTTGTCATGAAGGGCAAAATTAGCTATTTAGACCAAAATCATTTTTTGCACCAGGCTGTAAACATGTTTTTTTATGTTGTAAAGTTGGGCATTTTAACATGGGGAGTCTATGATAACTAATAAATATTATATGATCACTAATAAATGAACATATGAACAGCATATATGTTAAACATTTGAACAAAATATGAAATATCAAAATATAAAAAATAAATTAGAGCAATGACATTCAAGGTAAAGAAAAAATAAATTTAGCAGCATTATCTCAGTTATCATAAGAAACATAAGAGTAATAACTTTATCTTGATTCTGAACTTTGAATAAAAATATGAACAGCGATTATATTAAACAATGTTTCTGAACTCAGAAGATTAAATGTCAAAAGATAAATAATATCAATTTAAGCAATGGCATTCAAGTAAAAAAAAAAAGCAAATAAAATTTAGCAGCAATATCTCCGATATTGTAACTTAGTCTGTCAGTTGTGCAACCTTTTCTTTCAGAGGAGAAAACTCAGCCAGTGAGCTTTAATGAGCGTCATCTTTAATGAGTGTCATCTTTTTCTACCAGTCGTGGACCGGCGGCCACAGTATCACTTGTTCTCGCACATGCAGCCTAGTGATGCACGGGTCGGGTTTTTTTCCAACCCGTGGGTCCCGCTTTTATGAAATGATTTGGCCCGCCCCAGCCCACAAATAAAGTAAAATTTCTTTACCCACCCCGACCCGCGCATCGGGGACATCACGGAAGATACGTTGCTACTTAGACCTTCGTATTGTAACCTTATCAAAGAACCTAATAAAATATGAAAATATATATTCCAAATATTTAATATAGGCTATATGAAATTGCACTAGTGATCGTTCGTCCGTGAACGAATCTTTTAGGTGAACTAATCGTTCTCGTTCAGGCAACCCAGTGACTTCTATTTCTCGTTCACTGTAGTTCCTCCCTCCACAGCAGTGCGCGAGCGGAGAAGCGCAAGCTTGGCGCTATTAGCAGCGCATGCGCAGCTCGTGAACAGCTTTGTGAACTGTTTCATCCTGTCAAAGAGTTACTCAAGATGTGACGGAGCATGTGATTTGTTGAATGTAGTGAACGAATCCGCCCTTCACTGAACGAGATCGAGATATCTTCTCATTCGTGACTGAGTTGAATGAACTGATACATCTCGTTTATGAATGAAATGAATGAACAGGGTCAGTGAGCCAAGCATGTAAATCTCGATCAGCAATAAGCAGATACAAAGCGCAGTTATAGGTGCTGTGCAGATACGCTCATTTTCATATTTAGCATACAGAACATAACTCCACGTTTAATCCCCGATTTATGTGAATATTATATATGAACTGTCTGACCAAACAATTGAAATGTTAATTATGCAAGAAAACCGTGCTTTGTTCATCTGAACAACTTATTTAAACTACTTAATGCTATTATGCACACATTTTAGTAAAGCCAAATCAGTTTAGTAAAGCCACTAATGCAGCCATCTCGCTGTAGTGCTTTTTTGCTGCTTGCGTGAAGAGAAAAACACAGACGTCCATAGGGAGGCACTGAAAGCGTGCGTTGCACACACCAACATGAAATACGTCTCTTACAAATCTGGAACGCAGTCATTCTTTGAAGTATCGATACTAATACATTTAGGAATCGTGACGTTTTTAATTTCCGAGAATCGCGATACTTTTGAAGTATCGGTGCACCGTGCAACACTAGTCAAGACTCAATCAATACCCTATAAAGATATCAGACTATTTAAAAGCATGCTGGATATCAGGTCGCCCACCAGCATCAAAGAGAAAGAAAAACGTGAAGCATATCTTATCTGTAGGAAAGATCTATGGAAGATTGGGAGACAAAACATACGATCTTCCTCTGGAGTCTTATTTTTGAATGTAAAAACAACTAAAGCAAAGTATATATATTGAACATCAAAGAGTGACAAAAATATTTTAGAAATGTAGCAAAAAAAAACCACACTAGTCATTATGTTTGTAAATGCATATAATATAAGGTATTATAACAACTTAGAGACATTTAATGGAAAGTGATTCATAAAAGCATAAATTATGAATTTAAAAGATTTCTAAATTATATTATATTTCGCAACTTCAACTAACAAACTCCAGAATGTACAAATATTTAATTAAAACTATTTTTGTATGATATTTTCAAAAAAAGGTTGAACTGGAGTTCATAAGTCCAGGGTCAGAATAATTTCCAAAAAAAAAAAAAAAAAATTTTTTTATAAAGCAATGATACATTAAACTGACCAAAAATTCAAAGAATCCTGCAAAATCACTGCTTGCTTCCACAAAAACATTAAGATAATAGTAAGAATTCTTTTCTTGAGCAGCAAATCAGCACATTAAAATTTTAAAATAAATAAATAAAATGTTGTTGTTTTTTATTTTGAAGGATAATGTAATACAGACACTTGAGTAATAAAAAAAAGTTATTTCAAATTGTAATGCCATTTCATAACATTTCAGTTTTACTGTATTTTTATCAAACAAATGCAGCCTTGGTGCTCATAAAAACCATCCCTAAACTGACAAACTCAACTTTCTACTTATTCTGACATTACTGTTTGATTTTTTTTCTTCTTCTTTTTCTAAAGATTAGTAATTAATCCTGGGACTAGTCACTAATCACCATCGTTGTTTTATTATGCTGATATTCATATATGAAATAAAACACAACTACAAAATGTGTGAATGTTTTTTTTACGCTAATAAACCTCTCTTATAACATAATGCTTAATTTTGTTCTACACACATTATATATGGATCATCATACTATAATCACTAAAATATACAGCTGCTTTCATATTTCAGGGGTCATCTTATTTTAGGGACCCTGGCGTCCCCGACAGTTAAACTGCTGATCTAACGTTAAACGTCCGCGAAAATAGCACGACAAATGTCATCTTTTAGTAATTTCATTGCCATTCTCGTATGTTTAGGTAAATCAAAATGCAACTTTATGGAAATGGCTTGCACAGACCTGCTAGCTCCACAAACGGAACACAAACAGCTGAGGTTTGTTGGACAACCGACAACAACAAACACCACTAGCTGGGGTTGTTGTCTAGCTAGCTCAGAATCACACACACACACACACACGCCAAAACAACCAATTCAGACAAGAACATTAGACTCACCGCAGCATTGCTACGTGTATTCAGAGTTCGACGGGGGTCGTTTGTACTCACTTGCTCAGCCAAAATCTGCCGGTTTTGGATTGCATTGTTCCGCATTAATAAGAAGGCATCGGTCAGTCGCCGAGTTGCCATGGTTACGCGATACAATAAGTGCGCGCTTCCTCGATGTCTGTCTTTAGATTAATTACTCCGCTCGTCGCCAAATCAGCTAACGTTAGACGGCTACCTGACTAGCGAGCTAGCCTGCAAAACGGCAGGCAGTCTCGCCCACCGACTCAACACCTCCGCTTTCGAGAGTTTCCTGATCCCTTTTAGACCGAGACAGTCCTGGGTCTGTATCCTGTAAAGTACTGCAACATTACAAGACCGGTAACACAAGTTTTCAGCTTGGTTTTAGGGCGCTAATGGATCATCTCTGTGACTTCCGTGACGTGGAACACGTAAACGTGACCTCACGCGAAACTTCCGCTTTGGGCAATGAATATGCAAAAATCAGTGACGTTTTTATTTATTGTCTTATGTTTTATTATGTCTGTTTTCTTTTTCTTCTATTTTTACACTGTATCATGCTAATATAATAATTAAATAATATTTATTATTGAACTATATATTTAATGTACTATAGATGTCTGGTTTGTATGTTGTTCATCAATAATAAAAATGCGACATCAGAGATGTTATTTAGGCCTTGTAATTTTTTTTAACCTTTATTTAGTAAATTATGTATAAAAGCAAAATGAGTCAATCTAAACAATGTTTAAATTGTATTTATTTATTTGCATATGTTTGCTTTGTTTATTTAGTAGCTTATTTATTAAAAATCAAAAAACTTTGTCCTGAAATTAATTTTAACCGTCATTTAATTAATTTATTCTTTTATTTAACTTTTTATTTCGTGAAGATAATAATGAAAAAAAAAATCTTAAACTATATTTTTTGTACTATGAATGGCTTTGGTCTGTATGTTGTTCTTTTCCAATAATGAATATGAATGTAAAATAATGCCAATAATAAATATGAATAGGGTAAAGAATTTGTAAACATAAAACCTTTATGTTTATTAGTCAAAAGCCTTATAAATAAATGTACATTCGTGAATTATAAACCACTTTATTCTTCAAATATGAGCATAAAAATAATTTAGCTTAAAATCAATGATAAATTTGGCACTGTTTGAGGAATTTGGGTTGTTTTCGTGGTTGTTGTCGTATTCTTTACTGGCGGTAATGGAAGAATAATGACTTGCATTAATACAGCTATGTCACGCTTGGGTCATAGTCTTGGGTCTGTCTGAGAAAAAAAAAAACACTTAAGAATGAAAGTTCACGCGTACAATTTGCCATCAACGTCGACGTTGATAGAGAAAACTTCTGTGTGAACGTTGTGGACCTGTTGAAGGGATAACTATGATAAAATAGCTTTCTCCAGTGGCTGGTTGGGAAGTGAAAGACTTTGAGCATTTCTGCACTGCTGGTGCTTTTCCCATGTGGAGCAACATTCACATTCATCATTCATCTCACTTAACCTGTGTTTAAAGTGTTTAAAGCCCATCTTTGACAACTGTAAACATGCCTAGTTGTCCAGTTCTGTCTGTCTGTCATTTGTTGTCACAGCATATATTTGTATTTGTTCATAGTTTTGATGACTTTACTATGTCTAAAATGTGGAAAATAGTCATAATTAAAAATCAGTAGGTGTGTCCAAAGGTTTGACTGATAGTTTGCATATACAGAAGGAGAGAGAGAGCTTCCAGCTTCATTTTCCATGTGCTAATCAGTGTGACGTGCCAAATCTGCTGGGTTTACATAGACAAACCCTGTTGACCTGCTGTCCAAGCATGACCCTTCAAAGATGTCCTGCAGTACTAGTGAATTTATTATTGCATACTGCCAACTTATAACAACCTTAAAAAGCATTTGTTATATAAAGAACTGTGACTTACAAACTAGCAGCAACCAGGGACATCATTTGAAGCCTCCTGTGAAATGTGTGAGTGAGCGGTTGGAAGCTAAACAGATCCAAGATTACAGAATATTCTGGAATAGAGTATACATTATAAAATGTTAAATAAAATATAAAGGCCTAATAAAACAAAGTTGAGGCTGCAGAATGAGGAAAGATAGATATAACTGGAAGGTTTATATAGGAGCATGATGAACATGAACAGGCAACTACAGAATGTGTATTGCATTTAAAAGTTCATAAATGGAGAGTACAGTAATGTTAGAGAGGTTAACTGGGGCTATAAAGCAGACAAAACCCAGCAGTGTTTTTACCTCATCTGGACAGTTACAGAAAATAGAGGTTGTGACCAAGAGTAACTAGCAGGGATTTCACAAAAAGAGCAGCTGTGTAACCCAAATCCCTTTCCTAAACTGTTCAGGACACTGAGTATGGTTTTCTGTAATATTCCACATTACTGATTAAAGGTTTGGGGTCATGTTTAAACATTTGAAATATTATTAAAATTTAAAAGAGCTGGTTTTATTTGAATATATATATATATAAAACATTTTTTTTTCATTTTGTTTTTTCACGGAATTTAATTCTGTGATGGCAAAGCTGATTTTACTAGCCATTACTCTAGTTTTCTGTGTGAATAAAAGAAAATATATCATTGACCAAACTACAGTAAAACCTATCTACATAGGACACAGTAAACAGGATAACTGTTTAATGTTATAATTAAACACCAACCTGCTATTTGCAACACATTTTACTACTAATATGATTAAATGTCAGTGTGAAACTGTGAAAATTTTACATTTAATGGCAGAACGAAGCCATTCTATATCATCTTTACACAGACCAATAACCTAACAGTATTTACTTTTTTTTTTGTTAAAAAATGTACTCATCTGCCACAAAGATATGAATGAATTTTAATTTGAGGTCTGTTTTGCATGTGATTAATTAAATTAATTATTCAGCATATTAATTTAATTCAAAATTGAAATTGATTCCCATCCTAAGGTAAAATTATATAGTTTCTCCACTTCTTTCTCTTCTCACACACTTGTCTCTCCTCTCTCCTCCTTTTTTCCCGTCATTCAGTAACATTATCTTTTTGAGATTCTCCTCTCTGCTTTATTTTAAAGCTTATGCATACCCAAACCCTGATGGCCATCCTCACACACACACACACACACACACACACACACACACAGAGAGAGACCCCGGCAGCCACATTCATCATACTCTTTGGGCACATTCATCACATCCCCCAGAGTCCCCACAGTCCTCTTAGACACAGGCATGGGGTTAGCAAACATCTTCTGGAATTTAGGGCTGTGGTTGGGTTTTTAATGTTTTACAGTGAGTCTCTCGCAAGTTCACAATTCCCCGCAGTGCAGAGGAACTCAGAGAGAATGGAAGGAGAACGCATGTGTATACATAATAGGAATGACATGTGCTCAAGTGCAGAAAATCCCAAAGACTGTTTACAGGGTTTTCATACTTTGTGGCTGTGAGTGATGACATTTATTTGCCCTTGACTGAAGAGGAATCTCTTTGATTGTATTTGACCTGAGCACCTGATATTATTGAATATACCCTCATAGATAGCAGGACTATTAACAAAAACTTTTTTTTTTCATCTTCTAAAGAAGGCCAGAGTGGATAAAATACATAAAACGTATCCAAAATGAATGAATGAATGAATTAATACAGGTGTTTTGCACTATGCTCATTATATAACTTACCAAATCATAAAATGGTAACTCTTTACAATAAGGGTTTAGATGGTTAACATTATTTTTTATATGCTATAAATATAAAACAACAACTACAATACTACTACTAGTTGTAATTATTAAATTCATAATATCAATTTATAGAGCTTTAAATGTTAAACATTTATTAGCATGCTATATTTAGACAATATCATCAACCAAGATGATAAATGCTATAAAAGTATTGTTCATTTTTCTTGTGACTACATTTTAAAATTAATTTTTTAAATGTAAATGTACATACTTTCTGTTATATAGCTATGTTAAATATATTTATTAAATATTTATAATTTACATTTACTACATTTTCATCATTTTTGTGACTTGTGATTTAACTTCAAAATGTATACTTTTATGCAACATGCATTAACAACAACGTACATGGATTACTCATAAATACTATGATAATAATACTAAAGCATGTAATACTAAATAAATAAATAGTTTGATTTTACATCTTTACATGCATAAATATCCATAACATTTGCTTTTACTTAGCTCAAATGAGATATGTTGATATGAGCAGGAAAGAGTTGTATCGATGCAGCTAACAGTGCGCCACCTGCCGCGGCCTCAGCAGCCGAGAGCGGAGCGCGGTAGACATGTGTTCCTTAAACATTCCTTCCACAGCACTCATAAATCAGCATTATCCGGACACTCGGCTCCGCCAGCTGGATCTCTCGCTCAAATACAATGCTTTGTACTGACATTTTTACAGGAGAAACTTTATACGACAGTTAGTTTTGTGTTGGTGCATTTGAGCTGTGTTGTTTTTCTTAAAGTGAGCTCATGTATTAGTTTTGTAAACTTTTAGACACTTCTATTTAGACACTTTAAAATGAGAAGGGTTAAAGGTGATTGATGACATCCGAAAGACCGAAACGAATCATGTTACCAGAGCCAGACGAAACTCAACACACCTGCCACAGCCCATGAATCACCTTAAACGGTATAATGTCTCTATATGAACTTAAATTACTATCATTTTTATCACAATTTATAATCATTTAACGAACATTGAATGTTAGACATTAAATGACTAATTTTCCATAATATTTACTTAATTCAATGGCCTTAATCAGGAGGTTAAACATCAGTACACCAATTTTTTGGGGGAAACAATTTTTGCTCCTCAATTCTTCAAACACCTCAGTAATAACATTCTCAGTGTCCTTTGTTTTTTTTTGCTTGTCATAGGCTATTAGCTTTGATAAAACATCCATTACTCTTTTATGAGCTACTCTAGGTTTTTGGGCAGGAGCTGAGGAAACCTCAATCTCACATGCACTGTGTCCCATAAGCTCTCACCATGGGCCGGTGGGATCAAATATCAATGTGAAATTCCTCATCGCTTAGCTACCTGGCCTGTCTATTATTGGCCCACATGCCACAGAGGGGGCGCAGTAGTGGCATGATTATATAGGTGTTACAGACTGGATGGAATCTGAAGGCCAGAGGTTCAGACTATAAAGAATGTGAGGTTTTGTGTGTGTGTGAGAAAGAGAGACAAAGAAGGAAAAGAAAGGACACAGAGTTTTAGAAATGGTTGCACAGCCAGAACAGTGGCGCTCAACTGGTTTTACTTCAGGACCCAGAATTTACATCAGTCCTTTTTGGTTATAAAGTTAAATCAACATTGAAGTTTGTTCATTTTGAAAATGAAATGTATTCGGTTAAAAAGTATGAACATTGTTAAAATATGGCTAGCTGTGAAATAAGCAATATCCAATTAGTTAAAATTATGAGATTGAAAAAGTGGATTTAGTAACCTGGTAGGTTATTTAAAACACATTAGTTAACACTATTTCAGAAATCTGACCTTTTTATGCATATTGGACAAATCTTTTTAATGCAATTCAAATACATATATTTTAAATTGAGGCCTTTTTTGTTGAATATTGTTGACTAAAATGACAGACTGAAATAAAGAAATAAAGTCATGTACAGCAGAGAGACTATGTGCATTAAAATTTGCTAATTTTTATCACCCACTAACATTGAAGATCAAAGGAATAAAACTGCATGTGAACACACACACACACACACACACACACACACACTTCATTAACCACAGACATACCACTCTTAAAACATGCAGGCAAGTCAAGTGAAACAGTGTGTTCATCTACCAGATAAAACTTCCTCTATGTACTTAAATATCCATTCTCGTGTGTACACTGATGTGTGCTCAAAGACCCACACACACACACACACACACACACACACGCACACACACGTTTGAATTCCTCTCTAGAAGAGGAGTGTCAGAATAAGATATTAAGTTGTCTTGCCAAACACAACAGATGTTTTTTACGTGGCATGGAAACATCTGGGATTTCCATAATTTACAGTTCTGCTTGTTGTTCCTACATCTGAAAGGATCTCTCATCACTAGATTAATATACTTAGCAAACTTCAGTATAAAGTAGTTTGGTTAACATGATTTAGCATGATTATTTTATGTCTAATGACATATTCATTTTTGTCTCTATCATTGATACAAAGTGTTATTGGTATTTGTATTTTTGCTCTTTTTCTCTCCCTTTTTCTCTCTTCCTGTGTGTCTGTGCTTGATAGGCTAATGATGAATGCACTGTCCACATCCTGATTGGTGCATGTTTGCTGGCTTCCAGTACAATACCGCAGAGAGAGCATGGAGGAAGGAGGACGAGGAGAGACATCATTTTTTTGGACCCCCTTGATTGAGTTCAAATTAAAAGGCATCCAAGGCGTTTTCAAACTGAAATACGTTGTTAGTTGTGATTTTTGGGCCTGGAGTGCTATAAATCCTCAAAGTCTCTCCATTTATTGTTTGTTGTTCCCATTTACTCCTTGACCGAAATGGGAGGACGTAACAATTATAAACCAGTATAATACTTCAATTAAACTCAACGTTTTGAAGACACTAGGGAGCACAACTATTCAACATTGATATAATAATGTTTCCTGAGCAGCAAAATTTGCATATCAGAATGATTTCTGAAGGAACATGTGACACTGAAGAAAGCTGAAAATTTATATTTGCCATCACAGACGTGGTGAATAATTTTGTTCAGAAACCGAAATGTGTTAAATAATGCAGTTAAGAATGAGGGTTTTTACATACGCGTTTAAAATAAAAAGCTGAACTAAAAGAGAAACCACAACCACAAGTGTTTTTTATGTGACTTTGAGTTTTTTGTTTTCATCAGCAGCACTTCTCTGTGATTATAAAAATGTCTCTGAAGGAAAGTATGTGTGTAAACATCTGTTGAAGAGATATGGACTTCTGTGGCAGAGTATTTAAAACTGATTTCTGGGTGTTTTGTGAAGGGAGAAGTCAGACACACATGCACATATTTGATAGTGATTCATGAATTATTTAGCCATTGCATAGTTCACACAACTCTAGTCCATCAATTAATGTCTTGTGTAGAGATGATCTGAATGCAAGTAAATTTTCACACAATTGAATTTTTTTGGGGGGGGTGAACTATTCCTTTTCTTTGGATTTGCTTAACAGTCATCTTAAAGCCCTTTAAAAATTAAATCTCTATAAAATCACAACATCCTTTACTGCGTCCATTACTGCTATATAGAGAGGTCCCGTACACTATACACTATAAATGGTGTTCAACACCATTTCATTCTGTAAGGATGAGTTGAAAGGTTGTGAGGAGGAACAGACCATTAACTGCTCTTCTTGCTACACCGAGTCTGGAATCTTGGGAGTTCTACAGCTCTTGAAATCACATCAAGCAGAGAATTCTCCATTCTGGATCTGAACTTGGCTGAAAGGTCATGAGTTGTGAAGTTTTCTCTGTAAATCAAGGGCTTGAGATCACTTTTTATACATAGTACAGTATGTAGACAAACTTCAGAGAATCCTGGGATAGCGGGGGACTGAGGGTTTAAGGCACCTGTGGGTTTGTCTGCGGGAGACTCTTGAAACCAGTGCCTCCGAGATGACCCTCCCCCGCGTCTGAGCTGCACACGGCCTGTTTGATCCGTCTTTAGTTCCCACAGTCAACAGAAGAGCTGCTCTGCTTCTATGACCTAGATTATGGATAATGATTAACAGTTTGTTCTGCATATATCAGAAATACAGTAAAAAAAAAAAAAGAAAAAGAAAAAAAATTAGTAATAACAATTTGAAATGATTCAATTTTGATATATTTTTTTAAATATAATGTATTCCTGTGATGTCAAAGCTGAATATTCAGCATCATTACTCCAGTCTTCGGTGTCACATGATCCTTCAGAAATCATTCTAATACGCTGATTTGCTGCTCAAGAAAAATTTCTAATTATAATAAATGATGAAGACATCTGTGCTACTTAATATTTTTGAGAAAGCCATGATGTTTTTTTTTTTTTTTTTCAGGAATGAGCAGAAAGTTCAAAAGAAACATTTATCAATAATACATATATTTAGTAAAATTTTAAAGATCTTTACTGTCACCTTTGATCAATTTAATATGACATCCTTTCATTAAAAAATATCATATTATTTTGTGTATTACTATAACATTATATATCTTTTTAAAGATTTTCACTCATACTCAGGTCCCACAGGTTCATAGAAATATTTTTGTGGCTACACGCATGACCCAACATGAGCAACTCTCTTTTCACTTGTTCTTGCAATGCTGTTTTTATGATTATTCCTCCAACCATTTCCAGAAGGGGACCTCCACACAGGAGAGGTAAACCTATCCAACAAGGGAAGCCTTTCTTTTAAACGATCACTAAATCTTGAACGTAATTCTATTCCCAAAAATTCTCTGTCCCATATCATTGAAGAGCATCCCTGCGGTAAGGATCTGATTGTAAATAATTATGTGCATTACATGCTGTTACACTCGGTTGTTATTTCTATACAGCACAGAGAATTGTAAACCGGCTGTTTGTCATAAATTCAAAAAGAAAGCGAGATAAAAAAAAGTTACAGATGGAACTTCATGATCTCCGAGAAGAGGGAGTGCTTTAAAAATCATATATCACAAAGTGATAGACATAGAATGTGTATAGTTGTAAATGGTAGCAGAGAGACATTTTAACAAGGAAGGGATGGAGATGATGGCTTGCACTGGTGAGCATGTTGGATCGATTACTATGAAGATAGAATGGCACCATAACCAACATGCAGTAGATGCCTCTATTTGTCAGCATCTTTAAATCAGGCCAATGTAACCATCATAAAGATCAATGGTCTCTCTGTATAGATGACTCTCACTAAACCTGCCCAGAACATATCTGGCTCATATTTCACCCTAAAATCAAAGGAAAAAGAAAAAAAAAATACATTATATCTTAAAATAAGAATGTTTTATTGTATATGACGCTGAATTAACCAGTTGTTACATAAAAAAATCTAATTCTAAATGTAAATCTGATTTCAAAAGATAAATGTTTGTGTATGTGTGTGAATATTAATGGCAAAAAGTGTCCCAGTTTACCTGAATTCACCTATATATTTGATTTGCATTTATAGTGTAAAAATGTGAAAACCCTGTCTCGATTGATGTACAGAAAATTGTATGGCCACAGTAGGCTGAACAAGAAGCTGCTTTGACTTTACAGTTTGTATTTGAAGATTTCATCATGTAATAAAAAATAAAAAAAGTAAGTAAAAGTACAGGCGTCAAAATGTCTTTGATATAGATTCGATGTTTGCTGGTGCATGATGACATCCTTCCTCTGAAAGGTGGATGCTTGTAGCGTCAGCTGTCCTTGATCCTCTCTGTGAGTACCCCTCCATTGTCGTACTTTGCCAAGCACGTGTCGGCAGGTATGAAATGAGAGCGGCGTTTCACGTGTTGCTGGAGGACTCCCAAACAGGCCGTTTACCTTCCATGACCACCCAGCCTCAACCTTTTCCTCTCTCTCACAACTGCAGTTTTTTACTCTGTAGCAAGCATCAATAATTATATGTTGCTTGCAAACAAAATATTTACCAGAAAATACACAGCTCCTTTTGAATAGCTGTCAGTGAAGAAATATGTAGATGTAAATCTGTCATCTACCAGCAGCGGCTAAATGTTGAAGTTAACCAAACCATTGAAGGCGCACAGCAATTAGCCACACTTAATTATGGTTCTGTCTGTGACCTCTTCCATCTCCCAGCTCCCCTTCCACCAGCCTTTTGGCTCCCATATAATTTGTTCAATTAAAACCAACACACTGCTAGAGGAACACCAGAGTCATGGGACATTTCTGTTTCCACAGATACATTTCTGTTAGTAATTAAAGAAACATTCTTAACATGAGCAGCATGGTTGTTCACAATCACTAACACAACTTACTTACCCATGTAAATATCCCATGTTTGTTAACCCTGGGTGGGCAAAAAAATAATACATTATCTGGCCTTGTGCTTTAGGAGATTCAAGGATATTAAATTACATGTATAATTTAGAATAAACACACACACACACACACACACAAACATACAGTAATATCTATGGTGTCACAATCTGTAGGGCTCATGTTACAGGCCACATAGAATTCCTGCTTCATTCTGGCTCTTAGGATAAGTGGGAATGAAGTTATGTCAACAGACGTGTCTTCAACAGACATCTGACAACACATACATGGCACAAAAAGAGTCAATGGGAATTCTGGAAAAGGAAACAACTTCATGACCATGCCTAAATCAAGAAGGTCCATGACACCTGGAAAAAGCTGTCTGTTAGCATTCATATTTATCTCAAAGGCAGCTGCTCGGCTGACACAGGACATTCAGAAATATGCAGTTTAAAAATCAAGATTGCCCATATCTGAGCTGTAATGTCACAGGCAGCAGACACAGAAGAATAGTCAGTTTCACACATTCTAAGAATGGTTCACTATTAAAAGATCTACTAGATCAATGGAAAGCTTATTAATTCAGCTTTCAGATGATGTATACATCTCAATTTCGAAAAATGTTACATATATGCAATTTCTTTTCAGTTTCAATTGGGAAAAAAGACTTGCTGCTAAATTTGTGGAAGCTATGGTACACTACCATTAAAAAGTTTGAGGTAAGTATTATTATTATTTTTTAATTCAGCAGTGGTTCGTTGAATTCATCAACTGTGAGTGTAATAGTTAGAATACACTTCTTTTATTTTTTTTTTTTATAAATTAGTGGAGAAAAGATGCTCTTTGCAGCCAGATGGTAGTTAGCATTTGGCCTCAACCAGCCAAACTTTGAACTAAAACTGTTTCTCTAAGTAGCAGTTTTAATGTACAGGTCAAAACTAATCAAGTTTGATAATGATGTCTGAACTGGAGGTTGTTAATTAGTCAGCCAGTGGTATTTTAATCTTTCTATCTGAAGAGCGCATTGATATCTCCAGATTTGTAGATGCAGGGAAAAGTGATGTGCTGGCGATACATTCCTCTGCTGATAAAAGATGTGTTTTGAGGTTTCTTTAACACATCAGTCGAGGTCTGTTTGAGGTAGCTGGTCTCAGATCAGTGTATGATGAAGTGTTGAGATGCTTAGCATATCAAACCACACTTATGACATGAACAGCTAGCAGACAAAAGAGCTGCTGACTTCAGAACAGGTTAATCGTCTCAGCCTTCTGACAACAAGTCTTATCACTAACACTAGACAGCAAATGTTAGATGGAAAGAGTGAAAGGACGACAGACACAAAAAAGAGTCAGAGCAAGCAAACATGCCACAAGGGTTTGTATTTTCCAGGCGCTTGCTCACAGATCTACAGAGATTAATGATAAAGTCAAGGATCTTGGGTTTTACTTTTCGCCTGTTCTCAATTAGGGAATGTCTTCGTGCCAAAGTGAGGAAACTCTCAAATAATAAGAAATGTGTTGTGAATAGAGCTTTCAAAAACATTTCCATTTTTTCATTCTGCTAATCCCGCATTATTACAGACATCTTCTGTTCTTGCAGAAAATATGTCCATCACCTCTAATGCTTCAAGTTAATCTCCTTAATAATATATGCTATAATAACTTGTAAAAATAATGAAAGCATAGTTATAAAAACCTTTTGACTTTTTGTGTTTTATTAAACATGTAGCTGCCAGTGAATTCAATTCAAACAGTAAAATTAGATTAATTTCTTAAGCAATTAAGCAATACATGTTTTTAACATTATTTCTATACTGAAAACAAATGATATACTATTTTGTCTACATTATAAATAAAACAATAAACTAAAATCAGATGTTTTATATTCAGTAAAAAGTAAATTTAGGAATCAATATGTTTCATTATGTATGAAACATATATTATAATCTATAGTAAATATATAATAAATTAAGATTACATTTAACAGCACCAAAATATTTTTTGTCTTTTTAATATTTAGTCCTTTATGGAGACAAAGGCAATTTAAATGTTAAAAAAGAGACATTTAACAGAGACAATTAACATGCACAATTAAAAAACCTATACTGGCTGCAACAGAATAAAACTCAAAATATCAAATACGCTGACATCCATAATTGTAGTAGACATTCGCTGCATCCATAATTGTACATATTTTGTTAATGCTAGCAACTACATTTAGGTAAAAAAACTAATTAGTACTGCATAGCAATAAGTGAAAAAAAACCCCACTCAAAACTTCTTAGCAACCTTACAGCAACACCCTGGCAATATCTGTAATAATATTTGTTATGCCTCACACACACAATATTGGGTGAAGGCGGAAAGTGATTACATTTTAGTAAAAAACTACACACACACACACACACACACACACACACACACACACACACACACACACACACACACACACACACACACACACACAATATCATTGCTGTGTAGTAACTGATTGCATGTAGTCTAAATTCTGTAATCATAATTACCAAAATAAGTACTTGTGATTTGAATATGATATATTTTGAAATACTTGTAATCAGACTACAGTTACTTTTTTTCTGGATTAATTTGGGTCAGAGTTAGAGGCCAAAAGAATCTGTAAGTAATATGGGTAATTTGTGAAATAGCCCAACATCATTATTTGTTATTTATTTTAGTGTCTGGATCACTGAAAGCTGCAGCTGTTGTCAGACTAACCTCTGGAAGAAAAAGAGGAGTCCTGCACCAATGAGCCTCTGTGTGCGTGTCTAAATGCCTGTTACTCTGCATGTTTGTGCATACAAATGTTTATTTTTGTGCCTCTCATACACAGAGCCAAAGAATCACACAAGGGGTCAGTGGTCGGCCAACTAATGTATCTTCCATGTGGCATTGGAACGGGAATTGAATTATTCCAGACTATGACTGTGTGGAATTCTGGATGAAAGAGGGGCAACATTGCCGGGATGCTTCCCAAGTTGCTCTGCTCTGACTTGTTTGGGCATTGGTTGTGCTCTGAATATGTAAAAAAGATAAACATCAGTGCAGATAGAGAAAGGCTAAAAGTGGCGTATCAGAGGAGCAAAGGCAAAATCTGCTCTGTCTAAGACCACCAGTGAGGGAATCCATAGCAGGAGGCCCAAATACTCAAAAGGCAACTTTTCCTCGTCTAGAAATAAACACTATTAAATGTAAATAGACAAAATAGCTAACTGTTGACACAAGTATTTCAATTAGCAACCAAAGAGCAAACATGCTAAAGCTTGTTTGAATATTGAAAAGTCAACTGTGGATTTAATGTAAGGGTATTTTCGAGTCATTAAGCAGACTATATGTAGTCTAAATGTCCTGTACGTATTTCAGGGTCAGTTCTTGTGAAGGGGTTGCCTTAGAAAATTAAGGGATGCTCTATTTTCTATAAATCACATTTCAATTTGAGATTGATGTCTGCAGCTAAAAAAATGAATCACTCCTTGATTGAATTGCTAAAAATGCATTTGAGATGCAATCATTTTGATTTCAGCTTAATGACAAAAGAACCTTTACTATTATAAAGATACTTTTGTACAATGGAAATGTTCCATGGATGTCAAAAGTTCTTGCAACCACAGACACCAATAAATAATCTTTATTTTTACGAGCGTAAGGGATGCTTGTCAACCCAATCTGTGTGCGTTTGTGTTTAAAGTAAGTGTTCATGTCAGTGTGCATTTGCAGGCACCCAGCTGCTCGATAGCACATAGGGATGCGAATGTGTGATAATTAGAGAGTGGCTCTTATCTTATGCACAGGGACATGATTCTGCTTTTGTTCCATTCGAGACCCCTTCTCACCCACCTGGTCTGGGCTGGACCTCCTGCAGCTTGGACGACCGCCACGTGTTAGACTTCACTAGTTTGAAACCGCTGCAGCATTTCTGGTTTAAACTGAGGAAGTGAGGGGGGAAAATACTCTCTTTCATATCTCAAATCACCAAGACAGAACTACACATCAAGCCAGCACACACACGAAAACCACATCTCCACATGATCAAACAGATGACTGATTGCATAGGCCTCAGGGGAATGAGAGAAAGGGGGGATAAAGAATGAAATGGGTAGTGGTTTTCCAAAGAAGCTTTGCACCGCTATGACATAAAATCTGTGTGTAAGAGTGTGTGACAAAGAAGGCAGTGAGACAGAAAGGTTTTGATTAGAGGTGTTTGTGGTTTTGGGTGCATGGGTGTGTTAGATTGCAAGCTGCCAGCATTATAAGGGAAAAGTCAAAAAAGAGACTGGAAAAAGGGACAAGTCAGAAAATATGTCCATATATGTGTGTAGAAACTAAACAGGTCCTGTGGGGGGCGCTGTAACCATATCTTGGAAATATGATGTAAAACTAATGTTCTTACATGTGAGCTAAATAACAGTTATTTCCTAATATAATGAATGATTAAAGGTGAACTATGTAATTTGCCGCCACTATTGTTACCAAACTAAATTGCAAAAATAATGATTGTTTTTAAACAGGTTTATATATATATACTGAACAAACAGAAATAACTAAATTCCACATTCATGCCATCTCTCATTTCTAGCAAAACCTCATGAAACATGAACTGTACTGACTGTTACTTGTAGTTCTGAATTTCAGATGTTATTTCCTCACATAAACTATGGAAATGTGAAACACTGAGTTCGTGCAGCTTGTCTGGCAATTAGACACCGGATTGCATCATCACAGCAAACCAAAAGTGGTGAAACTCAGTAACATGGTCTGGTGCTCCTCAGGGTTATGTCCGCAGTCCAACTCTGTTCTCACTCATCACTTCTTTACTGCAACAAACACATTACTAAATGAATGACTGATCGACACAGCAGTCACAAACAGTTATAAGTCAGGGCCCAAATATAACATCACAGAAGGCTTTCAGACAAGAACAAGCTTTCAATTTCAACAAGAATTCAGATTCAGAGTTAATGAGTTCATACGCCAGGGCTTATGCAAAACGATTTCGAGTTTAGTGAGTTACAGATTTAATTTACCTTACCTTGCCCATAAAAACACTAAACTGTCCAATTTCTATGCATTTCTGAATCCAAACATATACGTTAATTTCTCAACTTGAATTCATAACATAGAATTCAAACCAGAATAGAAAATAGTGAGTAATAAACTTTTCAACAGTGTTGGGTATATTAAAAAAAAGTAATCCACTACAAATGACTAATTACTACTTTAAAATTTGATTTCATTACTGCATTTAAAAAGTAACCAGATTACTAATTACTTTCAAGTTTACTTTTTAAGTAATCAAACCCAAAGTGAAAATCATAGTTCTTTCAGTATTTTAATATTGACTGAAATATTACATAAGTATCAAAACAGCAACTTGCTTTTTTTTCCTGACAACAGCGAAAAGAACTTAAAATTTTCTGTAATTTAATGTATTATTTGAAATGTTAAATGGTTTACTTTTATTTGTGCACACTCACGATATCACAAAAAAATGTTGTGCTTTTGTCACCACAAAATTAACCAAAACTCAGCGAATACGTCACACACAACTATATCTATAGAAAGCTTAAAGCGTCTAATTTTAAATAAATTAAGTCTTATCAAAAAAAATATTCTCTGATAAAGTAATCCATATTAAACCAACAAGGTCTAGTTTTCCCCACCTGTGCGCATTATCTGTAATGTGATCATGCCCACGTGCAGCGCCCGCTATTCATAAACTAATCATGCACATGAGATGCGCGAACATAAACGTGTACACATTTTTCCAGTTGGAATTTCCCAAAATATAAGGCCGGACTAAAATATGTGAAATAAAATGCCACATTTTTTAATATGATAGGCAACCTTTCATTGCATCTAAATGCTGTACAACTCATCTTCATACTGAAGGGCAAAACATGATTTTAAGCCTACTTCATTTTTTTTCTTAACACTGCATTTGCAACTTAAGTAACTAATTATATTGACATTAGTAACTGTAATCAAATTACATTACTGCGTTATCAGGAAAAGTCAATAGAATACAGTAACGCGTTCCCAGCTCTGCTCTTCAATGCAATTGCTGGAGCATCATAATACAAAGAGCCAGTTTCAAGGTGTTCTCATCAGCACATTAAACACCATTAATGCCTGATTAAGTTTGTACTCATATTTTACCTCACATGCATGAAATCCATTCAATATATCATTAGAGTAGATATTTTATATTATTTATAGATGGTATTTTTAATGCTATCTAGGGTCATATGTAATATATTAACAGATTTATTTTGTTGGATTGTACTTCCATAGTGTTATCTCTTTTGTATTGCATTTCAAAATCATATCAGCTGGATGTGTCAAGCTCAATATATACATGATATACATCAACTCTTTTTCTCAAATGGCACCATGCCATGGCTTTTTAACACTAACTATGCCCATATTATATGTGTATATGAGGTAAAGGGAGAAAAGATTTAAAGGATTACAAAGTTGAGCAGGAAACCTTCTGCTTACTTTGCATCTGTCAAACTGTTTATATATAGGTGTGTGTGTGTTTGATTAACACATTTATGTTTAATCTAATGTTGCGGGCAGGTTTCTCAACTTGCTGGCTTTGATTGTGCCCTTTTGCACCTTACCCTGAGTGCTCCCCAGAGGGTTAATGCTGGGTGGTTACAAGTTCCCTCCTCTTTTCTCTCTCTCTCCGCTCTCTTGCTCTTCTCATCTGAGCAACCCAAAGACAGACTCTTACAAGCACCACACAGGTTTAACATCACAAGAGAGAGAGCACAAAATCAACAAGGGACGGACTTTCAAGCACCATCAAGAATGGAGATCTTGCACACTCAGTAAGTCCTACCATGAATGGAAAACTTCATGTTTGAAGATGAAACTTGGACTAAATGTATCTGCATGATTGGTAATATCTCATCGGACACGCTCTCATTGACGCACTGAACATCCAGGAGAAGAGCATTTCCAAAGCCTTTTCGTTTTAACCCCACATATATTTTAAAGTGAATTGGAGACTCATGGCTGAGGAGAGATTTATTCACCTGTTGAAAAAAACTTGGATAGTATTTCTCATACAAGGTTAGTTAACTTTCTCTCTCTCATTCGAAATTAAGCAAATGGTTTTGCCCATTTCAAGACACTATTTATAAGACTGGTAAATATTTGGTAAATACAAAATCATGAAACCACACGATTATGTGCCTGATAATTTTAAATCATAAAATGGTTTTTATATTGTGATGCCAGTAAAAAAGGTTATGAAGTCATACAAAGAGCTTTTTATTCTCTAGTTCTTGAGAAAACAAACTGCTCATTTTGAATGTCTCTCTTATCTGACACACCTAATTCAGGTCTTGGAGCCTTAACTAATGAGTTAATGATATAAATCAGGTGAGTTAAATAAGTGAGACATTCAAAATGTGCAGTGCTTCAGAACGGGGACTGAGAACCACTGTTGTAAAGAAACCAAATATGCTCATCTGAAAAAGCTACAATGCAACACCATTACCTTGATTAATCAAAAAGCACCATAGCAACTCAAAAAATACAGCCAAAAATTTAAGAAAAGTGTTCTTTGCTGAACCTGAAGAACCTTTATTTGTATCATATTAGTACAGCCTTGATCTGGATTTGTTACAGATCCAAACAGGCAAAACAATCCGAAACATGTCTATGAATAAGCTTTATGGCTCATCGAAATGAATGAATCTTTTGTTTTATGGTATTAGTGTAAATGCAAATAATCAAAAATATGAAATATGAGAATCTTAAGCTTAAGAATGCCTTATTGTTAATGTGTGAAAGTATAAGAGCTGCCAAGCAAAACCACAAGTCTGTGCATTTTCTACTATAACAAAATATTTTACTGTGTCCCCCCCACCCCCCCACCCCCGTCTGGATTTCACAAGAGTAATTAGGATCTAAAGGATGACATGCAACTCTCAAGGTTCAGCTAAAGTTTTGAAGCTTTAATTAACCTTAATAAAACATGACAAAACTAAACTCATGCGTACACCCTTTCATACTTCAGATGTAGTTCATTCCTTGCTGTAAAATATACGGTGGGGTACAAAAGTCTTGAAAATGCTTCTGGTCTGCATGCAAAAGATTTAATCAAACTATGAATTTAGAATGAAAATGTTGAAATTTATAACTTTGAAGCCCATATTCTTAAAAAAATAACGTCCTTTGCAGCACCTTCTTATCAACTACTGTATTTTTGCTGTGTATGGCCTACAGATTGCTTTGGAGATAAATAGACAAATATATTCTTGATGTTACATTTACAGGTTCTTCAGATCAGCGTATCAGTTTCTGGTTTCTTTTTAAAGCACAGCACAGATGGTTTTCTAAAGAAATAAAGAATAAAAGTCAGTTCAGGAACTTTAAAAGGTTCTCAAATGGCACAACTAAAATTTTTAAGAGTGCATATGTAACATAAATTTGCCTTTTTCTTTCAAATCAATCAAGTCAGTCAGGTGAAGTTTAAAGCGCTTTAAATGTAAATGGAAAAGCGTTTGACTCGACACTGGTCTTACTCTCACCTTTCCCCATGCACTGTTCTTTTCACCTGTCATTCTTCTCCGCCGGCCCCTGTTTTTGTTCCAGGCTGTTTTAAAGTTAGCAGGGGTGTAGAGGAGGCCATTGTTTCCTGTGAAAGCAAATCGCAGACGGGGAACTAATGCCACCATTAAAATAATGATTAGAGTAACAGGCCAATGTCCCCTTCTGTTCATATGCCATTTAGTGGCAGTGACCTGGGAAAATGATTTATGTCATGCTCATGTGCTTGAGCAGATACTAAATGCAACACTGTATTGAAGTTGGCAGTTACACTTTGTCTACTTTGATTTAAAGTGGAAAATTATTTTAAACAAGGTGATTTTACAAGAAGTTATGCCTCAACATGTATTACAAAAAATGCATGAAGGCTTTCCAGTATTCGCTAGAATCGCCACCAATTTTTTTCCAGCTGTTCAGCATTGTTTGTTCCTCTCCATTTCCACCATTTTTAAAAATATGTCTGCTTTGATGGCATGAGAGAACGCCTGTCAGACATTTATAGATAAAAGGAGGCCCAGTGCTGGTCAGAGAGAGTTTGACTGATGCACAACACTTCAAAATCATCAGTCAGCTAGGAGCGAAAGATCACACCAGTTACTAACTGTCCTGTTAACTGATTTGGTTTGTGGTCCGCAGCGAGCTAGATTTTTGCATCTAAAGTTGGTTATTATAAAAAAAATATATATATATATATTCAGTTTTCACATTTTTAAGTAAGATAAGCCCATATACATGATATGTATAATATACAATTCCATTTAAGAGTTTTAAAGTCATTAAGATTTTTACATGACATTAATACGTTTATATAGCAGGGATGCATTACATTTATCAAAAGTAAAGTCATGTATAAAGTTACAAATTACTTCTATTTCAAATAAATTAATTATCAAAAAAATCCTGACAAACTTTTATCCCAGAAATATTAAGCAACAGAAGTGTTCAACATTGATAATAATTAAAAAAAAGTTTCTTGAGCAGCAAATAAGCATATTAGAATGATTTCTGAAGGATCATGTGACACTGGAGACTGAAGTAATGATGCTGAAAAATCAGGTTTGCATCACATGAATAAATTATATTTTAAAATATATTAAAATAGAAAACATAGATTGTAATTATGTTTCAAAATATCTCTGTTTTTACTGTATTTTTTATCAAATAACTAAAGCCTTTGCGAGCATTAGAGACTTCTCAAAAAAACGTAAAAAAATAAAAATAAATAAAATCATATATGTCAAAGTGATATAAGATGATATTATTGAAAATCATTGAACTATTGAGTTTTTTATTAGGATGTAAATTGTCATGACACCCACTAAAGTTAAAATTAGCGTAACATAATCCCACTTATTTTAAGATATAGCGAATGTTGTGTTAGGCAGACCAAGGTCAGAAGTTCATGAGGTTAATTGCATTTGTTCCATAATTTGATTTAACACTCATTTTATAATCAAATTCTAGTTGTTTTTGGTTAGGTTAGAGAGATATTGTCTTAAGTAGATGCAAACACCTAACAGAATTGAAAAAAAAATTAAGGTTAAGTTACTCAGAAGTTCTGCTGGTTAGTCACTATTGGTGATGCTGAGTTAACTCTATAGGGGTAACCATTAGTTTGCGGGAGAAACTTTCGCATAATCCCTTATCTTAATGAAAACTGCTGGATTAAGCAGGTTTAACGTTCATGAAAAGACAACAATGCTGCAGAATTATAATGAAACAGAGTGGTTAGAAAGATACTGGGCAAAAACAACAACAACAAAACCAGACTTTTTTTTTTTTTTACTTAAATGGAGATATAACTATTCACATATCAGCAGACAAACATATTCTCCTACTCTTTTCATAAACATATGCACAATACAAAGGTATGCACACACCTTTGTTGCCTCTAGTGCTCATATGCATGCACTCACATGCAGTCTTGACTTTCTATATGAAACTTTACCTTTCTGTAACTGTACTTCATCAGACAAAAAGAGTGTGACAGAGGGAGAGGGAGAGAGGAATCTGAGCTCTATCCAAAATAAATGAGGTGTAAATGGTAGTTTTTTCATCAGGGAGCCGTTATCAAAGCAGGGGCGGACGGGCGGCACAAAGCCAGGTAAACACTGAAATGGGGCCATTTCATGCAATTGGCTGTACAATAGTACAGTGATGATGATATTACATGGTGATAGTATTGCGCTTTGATATATGCAGTGGTTCTAAATCATTACATGTAAGATGGTATGATTTCTTTTTTTAAACCATGGAAATAATTTAAGGTTTAGTGCATGTTTTAATTAAAGCAAATATTATACAAGTGGCTAAAATACAATAAAGATATGAAATATTATAATTAGTAAATATCGATTTTTAGTTTGACTTTTCAAACTATTACTCTATAATATGTATTAAATTAAAAAAGTGCAAAATAGAAGCATTTTCACTTAAGCTAGCGGCCAAGGCAACATTTGTCATTTTCATTTTGATTATGTTGAAGTACTAAATAAACTAAAACTATAAACTAAAAAAAAAAAAAAAAAACATTTAAAAAAAACGCAACAAAAGTATAATAATCATTTTCTTGAAAACTGACAAAAAATTCAAATAAAATCTAATTCAAAATATTAACAAAAATGAATCAAATGAAGATAATAGTTTATTACTGATATTAAAATAACACTGGTTCGATGTGAATGAAAATAAGGCCTTACAGTTCTTAAGTTTTAAGGTTAATCACAACTGGACTTTTTTTATTTTTATTGAATGAGTATTCAAAATTGTCTTATTTATATCTCTCATTCTTATTTGCATAATAAATAGACAATGGCAAATGGCAGGAGTTATAGTGGTAGAGAGGAAAGGGGATATTTTATTTTTGGCCACTATTCAGTAATGACGCATTGGGGGTGAGAGAGGAGCTGTCCAAATTGAAATGACAAATAAAAACAAACACATGAAACCAGTTGGAGGTACTTTTCCTTGCCTCACTTCTTCTATAAATCAATGTCTCCAGTGTGTGAGTCTGGGGGTGTTGAGTGGTTGGAATATTAGGACAGGTAGTTTACTTTGGCTCACACTAAAGGGAATTGCCTGTAAGCAAAGAGACCACACACACACACACACACACACACACACACACACTCTACCACAGCGCCCTCTGCTGCTCAATATCATGTACTGCCGCTTTGACCTGGACACACGGGCGAGAGTAAGAGAGAGAGAGAGGATCTTGCTGTGATATCCTCACAAAACTTACACCGTGTTTATACTTAGAGCAGTGGCTCTCACCCCTGTCCTAGAGTACCCTAGTCCTGCACATTTTGTATGTCTCCCTCATCTATCACACCTGATTCAACTCATCAGCTCATTAGTGGAGACAAGACCTGCACGACCTGAAGTGTGTGTCACTTCAGGTCTTGCAGGAACCCATAACTTAGAGCTAGTAATATAACGCAACAACAACACACAGTGCTCTCATTAACCAATTAAAGGAGTGTTACACACACACTTTTAACAGAAGTTTATGAAGCCTGCTTCTGCTTCAGAGGTTTTGCAACAGGCAACCAATCATAAACATAAAGAGAACCTGTCTCAGTAAATATTCCTGAGCTTTGAGAGGAGCTAAAACGTTGAACAGTGGCAAATGCAAATATATTTAAAAAAAAATGTCACTGCCTTAAAATCTGACTACCAACTATTCAAATTTGAAAAATGCAATAAACTACGGTTGAAAATGACCCAGGGTTAACAATTTCAATTGTGGAAAGCCCAGAAGCTAGCCTATACCCAGATATCAACCAGTGTCAGCCCAGATCCGGCCCACATCTGGAATGGACTGGATCTGGGCCAACACTATGTTGCTGTCTGGGTATAAATGTGTATGTTGTACAAGTGATCCACATGCAGATAGATAGTAACATAAAACAGGCCTGCACTGAAGAAAAAACTTGCAATGGAGAAACTCAGCTTGATTAGAGGCTGCTGAACCATCGAAAAAACAAACAAGCAGCTGAAAAACACATGCTAACTCTATCTAACATTATCAGTTTACTGTGATCATGAGAAACAAGTGTGCTTTCACACTGGCTCCATATTGGGAAAGAAAAAAACCCTTAGAAAAGCAGAGCCTGGTTCCTTACCAAACAGCATAAGGAAATAATTCCCTTCTTTAGGGCAAACAACCAGATCCAGCCTGACATGCTCAATAAATGCTCTGTAATTATTCAATCAGAGAAATTTTAGGGCTACAGTTAACAAATAGCAATAAAAGCTTTTCTGTTTTGAGCTTCTCTATAAGTGTATAAGTGAAGTGACATTCAGCCAAGTATGGTGACCCATACTCAGAGTTTGTGCTCTGCATTTAACCCATCCAAAGTGGACACAGACAGAGCAGTGAACACACACACACACACACACACACACACCCGGAGCAGTGGGCAGCCATTTATGCTGCGGCGCCCGGGGAGCAGTTGGGGATTCGATGCCTTGCTCAAGGGCACCTAAGTCGTGGTAAACCTCCTCTGAGAGCAGGTTTTATCTGATTAGAAATTTCATCAAACTGATTAATAAATTTCTAAACTATAAATTAAATACACAGCCGTTTTACCGATCAAATAAAGATGCCAAGTGCCATGTTGACAAATCTCACTCCTCATGAGCTGGAACCATGTTTGCTTTTATGACTGTTTAAAAAAATAGTCAAAAAGTTTTGTTTTCATTGGCCAGCGCCACATATGCCTTCCCATTCCCTAGAAGATGGTGTCTGATTGAAGTGACACTGACATGCCAAACCTCACCACAAATAATGGTCAGAGCAGGATTGGGGTCTATATATGGCTCTAATAGACCTCATCAAGTTTCATTATATGGAAAATTACAGAAATGCAAAATCCTTCAACCACTTCCAGTTCAGCAGAATCCTGTTTATGGACCGTAAAAGACCATGAAATGAAAATGCTTCTCTTGGAGTTTTTTTTTTTTTTTTACTATTGCTGGAGGTACCGAAGCTTTTTGAAGTGTCTGAGGTTTTTTAAAGGTTTAATTTATTTGGAAATGTGGTGACAGAGTCATGAAAAGAGATTAGCACATTATTTCAAACTTAGACCTTCTGAAACAATTTCAGTGAAGCCTTTTGGATTTAATATATTGGCAACTCTTACAAGCAACAACAATCCACATAAACTGTTAATTAGGACTAGCTTAAAGTTTATGAACACTTTATGGAAATATTTTTATTAAAAACATTAACATACAAAAACCTTTTCGGATTTAAAACATCATTGTTTAATACAAATATAATTTTTTTTCAATACAATTTATACGTATGTACTGTAATTCACTAACTTCAATGATGAAAAGAAAACAAACACTGAAAATGTACTCAACCTCAGACCATTCTCTATTTCAGCTCTTTGGACTATCATTCAGATGGCACCCATTCACTGCAAGGGTTCCATGTGTGGGCAAGTGATGGAATGCTAAAAAAAAAAAAAAATAGATGAAAAAACTTGAGGGTTATTTTTGGGTTAATTATTTTTTAAGTCCTAAACTAAAGCATGAGTAGTAACGTAAAATCCTAAACCACACTTACATATTACCAATAAGCTTACATGCAGGCAGATATGCAATGTCTGTGATAACATACAGAATGATAATAGAATGATAATTTCCCCGTCTCCCCTCAGTTTTGTGTGTGAGGGGCAGTAAGCTGTGGGAAGCGCCCACGGCCCCACTCGTACCCCTTGCCAACCTCAGCACCAGACTGTTTTGGGAGCCACAGTGCCAGACTCAACTACGCCACCTACAGAGTGAAGCAAGAACCACAGCGACCATACCACCCAAACTGGAGGGCCACTGGGTGTCAAGCAGGTAAGAGACAACTAGAAACACTTTTCTACTTTGACTTTTTTTAAGTCAACATGAATTCAAATTCAACCCAATTTATGTTTCAACTCAAAATCCTGGTCTTATTGTAAACGATTGAGTGCATACCAGTGTTGAGAAACCTACTCTGAAACTAAAGCCTGTGAAGCAACGAGCCAAGCGTAATTTAAAGTAGTTCAGTCATTTTGTTTCATTGAATATCCTTCACTTAAAAAATGCATGACATTATGGAAGTAAAATGGTTTGCAATTGCCATTTTGGCTAACTTTCTAACTTATTTTCTTCTCAGATGTGAAGTGCGACCTGGTCCAGAATTCCTCACTCGATCCTACACATTTTACCAAAGCCCCACATGTCTCTTCAGGGCCCTCCAGCACTACTACTCTGACAGCGGGTGCCACATCCCAACCTACTCGCTCGTGATCAGAGGTAAACTGCGGCTACGCCAGGCCTCATGGATTACCCATGGAGCCACTGAAGCAGAGCACCACCTCCATAAAATAGGAATGGTCATTCACAACCAGAAGGCCATTTATCATCTCGCTGCCCGCCTGCCTTCTTCCTGCCTGGGGCTCAAAGCTGGAGGACAGCTGGTGCCTCATCGCTTTTATGAACTCTTCAATGCCAAAGCAGAGAAAGATTGCCTGGGTGCTATTGGGTTATCCATGATGGAACTGGAGTTGCTGCGGGTGGAGAACCATCACCATTCTCACAGCAGGCCGGCTCAGGAGATGTTTTTAGGAGATGTGCACACAGACTGGAATGAAAGGGTACACCACAGACCGACTGGTTACCAAGAGCCTTTGCAAAATGCTATGGTGAGGTTAAGACTACAGTATTTATTTGCTAAAAAACTGCTTAGGATAAAATGCTGACAATATTCAATTACTACACTCTTAAAAATAAAGGTTCTAAAAGGGGGATTTGACAGCAATGCTAAGAACAGGGGTGACCAATCCTGTTCCTGCAGAACAACCTGCAGAGTACAGTTCCAATACTGGTCTGTAATTATCCAGTGCTACTGAAGATCTTAATGAGTTGGTTCAGTTGCATTTGATCAGGGTTGGAACTGAACTTTGCAGGAAGAGGAATTGGGCACCCTGTCCGTAGAACCATACATTCCAATAAAGTACCTTTATTTTTAAGAGTGTTAAAACTCTCCATTCCACAAAAGGCTCTTTATATTGGAAAAAAGGTTATTTAGATTAAAATGTTCTTCAATGGAATGTTCAAAAGAACAGCACTTATTTGAATATGTATGTAACATTATAAATGCCTTTACTGTCATTTGAGCAATTTAATGCCCTTGCTGAAGAAAAAGAAAAAAAACCTGTCACCAAACCACTGACCAGTATGATATAATTACTGAATTAACAATATCCTTGTTTTTACTCTCAGCACCACATCCACCCATGCCCAGTGTGCACCCTGGTATACCGATCCTCTGAACAGCATCCACCCATTCTTCCTCCATCCCCTTCCATCACTCTGGATCTAAATGGAAACTGGGTGAGTCAACGCTGCGAGTCCCGTCCAGCTGTCCTCTTCCTCACTCGCCTTTTTGTTTTCAACGAGGAGCAACGCATTTGGGAGGGCACCTACCAACATTACACCGACCCAATGTGCCGCCAGCCCAGCTTTACACTATTGGCATCAGGTCATTATGCTAAAGTGGGACAGTCCGTTAAAGTACGTGGGGCCACTGAGCTTATCTTCAAGGTGACACGAGCAAAAGTGATTGTGTATGACCAAGCACTATTGCGGGAATTTAATTCAATGCAAAATAGAAGATGTGGTCAGGCGGGTGGATGGGAGAGAGGTGTTGAGCAAGACATAACCTGGACGAACGGATGCGATGCATTGGGAATACGACTTCCACATAAAGAGTATGAGCTTTTTAAGATGGGAGTGGATCATAAAGGGCGCCCCCTATTGTTCAGTGGAGAAAGGCCCACGGATGGGTCCAGACCAGATCGACTTGCAAAAAGGCCAACGTCCTTTCAGACACCAATGGTGCAATGCAGCACAAGGGTTGGGGTGGAGCCACGCTACAGTTCCTTCAGTGATCATTCAGTGGGACCCAAGATAAGCTTTGCTAATGCACTGCACTCTTCGTTGTTTCTGCTGACCATTCTAAATGCAGGGTGCTGGAATATTTATCTTTTCTAAAATATGACATGGCATTCACGTTTACTGATCAAATTCTGACCCATTTATTATGGGCATTTTACAATCTGAGAGAATGGAGGAGGATTGTTCACTTCATTGCTATAACAAAAAACTTTTTACATCCGAGACTTTCATAAAGCAAAATTTTACATAGAAACATCCTTTTTATCATATAGTGTATCAACATTAATTTTTGATGTCTGTCATTTGGAGCGCTGTTTCATATGAACTCCAGAAGAATGCTACATGGATATCTATTCAAAGCCTGATTGTTCTGTAGAAAGTATATTTGCCGACATTCCATCAAGATTATTGATATCACTATCTGTTTGAACAACCAATGGGAAATGGGAGTGTTCAAGGAACCTGTATGAAAACAATCATTATAATTGCAATTCTTCCCAAAGATATGGGAGATACAAATGGACATTCAGATTCCCTTTTGACTGGGAATAAAGAAAGAACAAAGATTTCCAAAAATAAAACAAACACGCTGGAACTCAAAATATTTTTCTGATCTTGTATGTCCTGATTATTTGATCTGAAGAGCATATATGGCTACATTCAACATAAACTCCCTGTATTCTTTCAATATTAGGTTGCTGTCTTCAAGACAATTTGCAATCTAATAACTTTTACGTAGCTTTAATCTTCTAGTAATGGTGAGGGTGAACATATTTATTGCTAATATTAAAGTAATTTTGATAAGAAACTCCATGGATGCTTTTTTGAACATTGATTCTCCATAGCATATGTACATATACAAAACATATTGTGTGTTACTGTATGCACGGTCAATAAGCTCTTACATAATGCTTAAATTCACATCCAATGTTGGATACATGTGCAAGACATTTGAACCGAGCTGTCATGGCTTCCACATTATGCTCGCACTCGCCAATATCTAAAGTGTAAGTTCTCAGAACTCTGCGTACAATTCACTCCCCCTGTTTATTTGGAAGAATAGGAAGTGTTCAACTCATTCAGTCTTAATTTAGCAGAGCGTGCGATTTTCTGTTTTTACAGAGTGGAGTGATTCTTTGTTCTGGAGGCAAACTTTAGAAGAAGAAGAAAGAAAAAATTCCCAGAAGTCCAAATTAATCTGTCAAACATAAACAAAAAAATTGTTGTTTTGACAGGACCCTTACAAAATTTACCATAGTAGCCATAGTTTTGGCAAAAAAAAAAGAAATATAATATAAATAACTATGAAGTATAAAAAGAGAGAAATAACATATGTTTATGTTTTTTTTTTTTTTGCATGGTCAATTTTATAAGAGAATCCTTAGTTAAATGCATAAGCATTAATGCATCAATTATGAAATAATCATAGATGCTAGGCACTCATATGAAATCATGTTTCTGCATATGGTATACAGCAAAATCTCATTCTTTTCCCCATTGAGAAACCAAATTTATAGCAATAGTGTGAAACTTTCAAGATCCTGTGCTGAAGCGATGATATATGCTTCTGTAATAATAACATGCCACATTATTTTGTAAATAACTACATTAACCATAATCCTGAACAGACCACCAATCAGATGAGTCACTGTTAGAAACCATAGAAACTGCAAAAGAACTCCTGCAACAACCAACTGCTCCCATGAAGCGCTGTAAATGAATCAAACAGGTCTTACAGTCTCAAATTACATACATTTTTATCTGTATCCAAATATTTTGTAATAATCGATTACTTTAAACTTTTTATATTGTATAGTCTTTTATTTTATTTTTATATTACACAAGATTTCATGGGTTTAAAATATTTATTCGCTCCTAAAATATATATATATTTTCCCTATTTTCAATATTTTGGGCTTTAAAAATCAAGATGAATCACATAAAAATATTGTGATTCTCATATATGGGTGGTTTGTTTTATGACCTGTATAACAATTTAAAAAGTCCCCATGAGGGGGAAAAAACTGCATGTATGCAACAATGACAATGTTATAAAGTCTTGTGTATTATTAAATCCCAGACGTTCTCAGCATTTGCACTTACGCGATAACAGCCGAACACAAAGTTCAAATCTAACTAGCAGTAGAAATTAAAAGAAATTGGGAAAAACCCTTAATTTTGAAATGCTGATCATCGCAAAGCCTTAATAAGGTCATATTGCCAGCCGCTCAAGAGACTTCCACTTTCTACTCCATTTCTTTTCACTCGTCTTAGAACTACGTCATTTAAACCATCTACAAGCTTATTCCTGTTAATCAACCCTTTTGGAATCGCGAACCAATGGAGTTTGTGGTTTTTCTGTTAAAAGTAATGAAATAATGGTCGCTGGCCGAGGGATGTAACGGAAGAGAGCAGGGAGGACATAACGAGTTAGTGAGTCACATCCAAAAGGCAGCAGACTGTTCATATTAAATGGTGTCTATAATGGTGGCTCTGGGTGCCATGAGGTAATGCTTTCTGCTTGTAACAAGAGTTCTGAAGGTTGGGAATTTGGAAATAATAAATAAAGAGAGGGAGGAAGGGCGAACAAGTCACATTTCCATACTGACAGTCGCATACAGTGTCTGTTAGGAGCTCGCCAATAACAGCAGATGAATCCAAGCTGACGCTAGAAGTCCAGCAAAACTGTTTAAAAATAAGTGACAATTTTCAGAGGTCCTTCTGCGGTTACACTTAAACGAAAAAAAGCCAACTATCGGAAGATCATATCACAAAAAAAGCCTCAAGCTTGTAATCACACTTCTTGCTTGTCAAAAGAATCTATAAAAAGATTTAACACAAGTCCTATTTTACACTGTTCAATGAAAAGTTGCGAAGCATAACAGCACGACTGTGTCCTAGTTACAATGTCTTTGCTCCAGTTATTATTGCTAATGGGATGGGCGGCTTTGATCATTGGCTCTTGTGATCAAGAACAACACACTAGAGCTGCTGTTCTAAACTAGTGGGTCATGAGGAGCCAGGATGACGACAAAAACCAGCTTATCAACTTTTAAAAAGGGAGGAGGCACATTTCCCTTGTCCTTTGTTGTTGACATCAAAGTAAATTGGGTAGAAGCTGCCTGAATAGCATGACATCTTCAAAAACTACACAAGGTGAACAAAAACACGAGCCAGACTGCGCAACATTCACTTTCAAAGAGGATGAACTTAGAAAGTGCACAGTGTGATGAATTACTGGCTGCCGAGAGCACGAAACCAATTACATTCAAGAGACATTCTGAAACTCTATAAAGTCAAAGAAGAGTAAAATAAAATGTTTCTATATTACATACACTGTTCTGTTTACGGTTCAGGATTTCACAGTCAAGTTTTTGGTTTATTTTTTGGGTTTTTTTTTAAAAAAGGAAGGAGGCATTAAATTGATCAAAATTAAAGCAACGACATTTATAATGTAAAAAAATGTCTATTTCAAATAAATTCGGTTCTTCTGAACCTTCTATTCATAAAGAATCCTGAAAAAATGCATCACAGTTTCCACAAAAATATTAATCATGTGACACTGAAGACTGGAGTAATGATGCTGAAAATTTTTTGAATTATGGTAAATAGTCCAACAATAGTATTCACCTTTGAAAAACATGAACAAAAAAATATGAAATCAACTAGACTTGACATGCACAGTCCACTGTGGTGAAGTGATCCGTATGTGGCACCAAGTTCACATTTTGTAATCATGCATTCGCAGGAGAACATGTTTCTGGCTGGCAAACGATAATAAAGAAAGGTACAGCAACACAATGCCAAAGTAAAACCTTTTCCTTCAGCAAATCAATGCGTCCAAACCTCAGAATCTTTGTGGGTTTGTCATAATAATTTCCTAGTTAGGAAACAATGTGAACTAACTTCTTAAACAGACTGATGAAATCCAGCCTTCGATGCCAAAATTATAAAAGTACAAAGATAACATTCCATTCTTAACCTCTTCCTCGGTCGGCCAGGCAACTGACTTTGCTTTAGATGTAGCAGAGATGCTTAAAATTTTTTTTTATTGTATCTCATTACAAAAGCATTCTTCACACATGGCAAGCATTTGCACTATTTATAAGTCATTATTTGATTGTAGTCTTTCCAAACCATCATAAAACTGATTTCATCTCACAAAATTATACTACCTCTTGAGACAGCACAAGCAAATTGCTTCATACAAGTTTTCCAGATTACAGTACAGCCTCAATATGCACAATTCATTAATACTCACAAAGAAGTTACGTCAGGGCCATATTTGCCCTCTTACATTCTCGACTACAAACCTCCACTCCATTAGAAACATCCATTACAAGACTGTACAGTCCAGTATATGAGCTGCAGCTGTCTAATAAAGTCTCAACATCAGCCAGACCCTCTGGCTAAACCACTGACAAGAGGAAATATTAAGACATTACATATCTTTAAGGTCTTTTTCATGGCATCGGTTTTCAAAGTGTACGTGTGAGGTCCTGTAATGGATCAAATTACATCCTTATGAAAAATCAAGGCGAATTTCCTTAAGACTGACCTCATTCCATTCACGTCTAGTCAATCTGTGCTTCTTGTTTTAACGTTCACAGCAGAACACCAACCAAAAAAAATGTGTTTATTGTTCTTTGTGAGATCCAGTAAATACTGTTCACCTTCATAGAAACTTGAAAGCGAAAAAACAAACAAAAAAAAAAGGAAAGAAATTTCTAAGTTTAGACTAAACAACTCATCAGTGACAATCACCACACTCTAAAAAAATGCTAGGTTGTTTCAATCCAACTTTGGGTCAAATATGGACTAACCCAAATTTTGGGTTAAAAATTACATTTAATAAAAAAATTTAACCCATTTTAAATTTTGGGTTATTTACAAGAGCTGTAAAAAAAAATTTTTTTAAATAAAGCAATTTTAAAACACTTAATTGAACAAATACCTACTACAGGCATTTATGCATTGATGCAATTTATTTGAATGTCTTTGTTTATGTTTCTAAATGTTCTTTGTATTGCACTAATCAATAAAAAAATTAAATTATTGTGCTAAAATGTTTCTGTATAATAATTACAAACCAACATCTGCTCTGTACATTTTCAAAATGTCATAAAAAGTATAAGGGGCCTTTATGTTTTTTTTTGCACAGACCAAACTGAGGTCTACAATCCTACAAGGTAAAATGTCTAAAATCCAAATAAGCATAGTAAGCTAGCTGGAACTGACATTTTTTTTTTTTTTTTACATTATTTTTGCATGTTATGTATACATTTGTGCAGGTGTTCTGTCATTTTCTGTAACTTGAACATCTACTTGTGGGTGCAATAACTTTTAAAGTTATCATCAGAAGCAGTGCGGTAGACCTGTGGTGGAGTTTCATGATGTCACAGGTCCATAATAGAGGTTTATAAGTTTTCAACCGCAACCGTAATGTTTGAGAAAGTGAAAACTAAAACTCTCAAGTAGTAAAGAGTGCAATTTCAAGTCATACGATGAGTCTCTAACAATGCAGTTGACACAGAAATCTCTTCAAACGTGCAAAAGGAATTCAACGACAGGTGTACTATCCATCATTTTGCTGTCACTATTAAAACAAACTAACAACAATAAAACACATTAGGCACACAACTCAAGAGGACACTGAAAATGTACTAAAGAAATAGTTAAGTCAAAAATTAAAACTGGCTGAAAATGTACTCACCCTCAGGCCCATCAAGATGTAGATTTGTTTTTTTCTTCATCAGAACAGATTTAGAGAAATATAGCATTAAATTATTTTCTCACCAATGGATCCTCCACAGTGAATGGGTGCCGTTAGAATAAGAGTCCAAACAGCAGATTAAAACATCACAGTATTCCACACCACTCCAGTCTATCAATTATTGTTTTGTGAAACAAAAAGCTGTTTGTTAAAAAAAAAAAAAGACTTTAATTGATGGACTGTAGATTTTTTGTTGATTAAGGTGATGTTTTTAATCATCAGTTTGGACTCTCATTCTGATGGCACCCATTCACTGCAGAGGATCCTTTGGTGAGCAAGTGATGTAATGCAACATTTCTCCAAATCTGTTTTATGAAAAAACAAACTTGTTTACATCTTTATCGCCTGATGGTAAAGAGTCCATTTTCAGCAAGTTTTTATTTTTGGGTGAATTACTCTTTTAAGCGGACACCGGAAACTAGACAAAAGAACAAACAGGACAAGAAATTTTGGACTGGGGCTTTATTGATTTAATTTGTTAAGATGCTACATAGTCCAACAAAGATGGGGTTTCTTTATATACCATTATAGACTACTTGACTAGGAAAATCAACCTTAATTATCATCTTAGACTCATTTATTTATATACATACAAAATGGTCACCTTCAAGGAGCACTATAATAAGGTCTAGGTATAATAACAAGCCAGCTGATTGGCTGATAGGCCCCCAAATCATGGCAATCAAACTCCTTGGTGAACTATACATAAACTGGAGTCCAAAAATCACTATACCCTGAACATCTCCTAAAGTTTTGCCGTTTGACAATACTGTAAGCTCCTCTGTTCTTCGAAATCCAATATCAGCCAAAGGTACTCAACTGAAACAAAAGCTTCTCAAGGAGGGGGGGCAGAAGAGAAACGTTAAAGAAAAACACCCCCCCCCCCCACAACACCAAACTATGACACAAATACATATCAGGTCACAAAATGGTCCCCTGTAGGAAGAGTCTCTTTTGTGATATAATTTAGGCAAGTTCACAAAGATCAGACCGTTGTGCATGGGAAGATGACATTCTTTATATTTAGTGCATTTTTATTACAAACAGTTCTGTGCAATAAAAGCTTTATTCATAACTTAAATCCAGACAAAACAACTAAATTAACATCAGAGGACAGCAAAGAAACAGAGGGCTCAGGAAAACAGGAAATGCCAGGAGTGTATTTTAATGCCATATGCTGTGAGATAAACCAGTGTTTGTACATTTCAGACCACCGACAAGGCATATTGAAGCCATGCATTTATCTGGAAATGAAGTGTAGGCTTGGCATGGCTAAAATACAGGTTACAATACTCACATGTGTCAGTTTTTAAGGGAATAGTTGGCTCAAGAATCAACATTTTGTCACCGTTTAATCCCTGTCATGTTGTTCCAACCTCATTTTATTCACTTGAAACCCAAAAGGAGATGCCACGCAGAATGTCCAAGCTGTTCTTTTCCATAAAAGTAAATGGGGATTTATCTTGAAAAGAACAAGAAAGCAAAAAACACCATAAATGTGATCCGAGCAACATCTGCACTATATGCTGAAGTCATATGATAGCAGACTGTTTTTTCCACTAATAACCTTACGTAGGAGCTCTCAAATTTTAATGTATCATTATTTCACACAGTATGCCAACATAGAATATCATATGCAAAATAAATGTACGCCAAATGCAAGCACCAACTATTCATATGGCTTCAGACAACTTGGAATACAGTGCAAACGATGTTTGGACGAGTTTTATAATACCTGCATGGTGCTTCTTCATCACCATCTACTTTCCTCGGTATGGAGGAAAAGCAAATCTATGCGTTTCACAAAAAGAGCTGGAACAACATGAACATTGACAAAATGTTATGGGTTAACTATACCTTTAACTACTTTTTTTGTTCTTTTTTAGTGGGTAGAGTGTTTATGGACCTGTAAACTCTCCTCGTGGCATCTTCAGACAGAAAGTTCATAGGGAGAGAGACCTTCAAGTTGCATGTACATGGTGCATCAAAAGTATGCTTAGCAGCTGCACTATTACTGTATATAATGACTTGATCAATAAATTAACTCTGGTCTACAGGCAGCAAAACGGAAACAGAGGTGCCTGAAAAGGACATTTCACCTATGGAGCAGCTTAATAAAATATAAAGTCCTTTTTTTGCTCTCAACAGAGCCATGCATTCAAGCGCATATCCCTTACCAAAAGAAATCGACAATAATGAAAGGTGATTCTGATTCTGACAGGGAACTTGTTTTGTGCAAAGCTTCATCGAAAGTGTGGGTTTCAAAAAGCGTCAGCCTTGCGCCTTACCGACATACACAGCAGTTCAGAGAAATATTGTTTCAAATGGTTTTTGGAGCAAATAATGTTTTCGGTTTCACCAACACTTTCCCAGTAACAACAGATTGAAATATCAGTCATTAACAGTACATCTCCTCGCTTTTAATTAAAGATGTTTGAATCCCAAAAGAATCCAATTGTGACCCAAGCCACTATGGGTGGTTTTGGCATTTGGATGTCAATTGGTGGCTGATTGCAAGTGAACATATTAAACTTGTGTGAAACGGTGATAAAAACATGGATATTTAGTGACATTATCTGATTCGCCGAGGAACTATATGTTGAATCATAGTACGTGCTGGTACTCAAACATATCAGTCGGACTGTACGAAGGAGGATGGAAGATATAAAATGCATGCTATTTAAACAACCGTGTGACTAGGGAAAAACCAGAAGGCTCGTTTTATCATTAACCTGAAGAGTGATTGAAAATATACAGGCTGAACTTCAGTGAACTGCTGCTTTAATGCAGGAAGTCTGGATATGCATAAATTAAATGCACGTGACACATTTCAAAGACAATTAGCATTTGTATACAGACTCAATTAGCTTTTGACCCACTGAGAGAAAAAAAAAAGTGATAAAACAACATTCACTCTACCACAACTCAATCGCACATCTGGTGTTAGAAAATCCCTACAACATTTTTAGTGTTAAAATCTATGACATTTGTTATTTATTTGTACTTGCATCAGAAATGATTAAGGAAGAGGGGCCAGAATGATTTCACAATTTTGAGGCAAGAGCTGTGTCAGATTATTATTAGTTTGATGATTTTTTTTCTTTGCACATAACATGATGAAATTCCTTGATCTCTTTATTAATTTTACACACCTCACTAATCCAAAACTACCCAAATGATATGGTATTCGGATTAAACAAATTCTGCATTGGTTACTTGTCTGGTTTTTTTTTACATCCGCAATGCATGCTTGTAGTGATCCCCTCTTGGATTTTACAAGGCCAACTTGCCTACGATGACACCCACGACAAAAAACAGCACAATTAGAGCGATCACCCTGGTGCTCAGCCCCTCCTCCTTCACTCTCATCGCTTGAGATGAGTGCGGAGCGGACATTACTGTGCTCTTCCTCATCCGCAGACCATCATCTTCCTGCTGGGGAGGGGATATAGAGGGAAGTGGAGAGAGAAATGAAGATCGTTAGATGACAGAAATAAATTGCCCCTTTACTGGTCTCATTAAACAAGCAGCAGTAATGGTCCCCAGCTGCAGGTTATCTTTAGTTTGGTCTCTCAAATATTTAAACACTATGGTGAATGAGCACATAAGTCATGTGGTCGATCAGTATGTGTTGTTCAATGGCAGATACTTATTGTCAATACCTAGAGAGCAGGATGGCAGATATTAATAGGGCATTTCTTAAAGGCAGCCTGAACACTGACAAACGCCAAAATTGTCATGAAAAACCTAAAATACTGTTTTTGGCACAAGTAATAACCACTTTAAAGATAAGACAAAATGTCTGTAATTAAATTTAAGACAGCATCTAGAGAAAGTGCAAACTTAAAGCACATTATAAAACTTCTTTTTTTTTTTTTTTTTTTACTTTTTATCATTTTGATTGCCTCTAAAATCAAGTTAGATAATGAAGTGATCATACAAGAATTGGCCAAAAAGCATCTGTGTGTAAAACCCACATTTAACTTCTCTTTCCAGTCATGTGTATTGTGAAAAGCTCTATACAAATAAGTTTAAACTGATTTATTTGAAGTATACTTAATATAAACTCAATTCTGTTCTATACACTATCATTCAAAGGTTTGGGGTCAGATTTATTTATTTTTTGCAAGAAATATGGCGAGAGTAATGCCATTTGAAATGTTACATTTCAAATAATGATTTCTATTTCAAATAAATGCTATGCACCAAACATCCTGCACAAAATTAGTTTCCACAAAAATATTAAGCAGCAGCACAACTGTTTTCAACATTTATTAAAATAAGAAATCTTTCTTGAGCACCAAATCATCATATCAGAAAGACCATGTGGCACTGAAGACTGGAGTGATGGCAGCTGGACATTCAGCTTTGCACCACAGAAATAAATTACAGTTTAAAATATATTAAAATGGAAAAAGAAAAAGTAATAAGATTTCACAATATTACTGTTTTTTTTTAATCAAACAAATTCAGCCTCTGTGAGCATTACGAGACTTCTTTCAGAAAAATTAAAAACTGTTACCAACCCCAATCTTCTAAACTGTAGTGTATATAATGTAATATTACTCGGACAATTGAAAATAGAAATCAAGAATCTGATGTTTTATGACTACTGCTGACATTTGTGAGAATGCAATCAGCAATGCTCACCCTGATCTGTTTGTTCTCCTCTCGTAGCCGCTGCACCTCCGTCTGCAGTCTTTTACATTCCTCCATGATCTTCTTCACCTCTCCATCATCCAGACTGACCATGGACTTCATGGACAATGTGGATGATTCCGACTTTGATAGACTGGAGGATATCTTATTGCTTTCCATTTCATGCTGTGGCCACAATCAGGTTTACACACACACACACACACACACACACACACACACACACACACACACAGACAGAGAGAACGAATCATGAACAAATGCATCCAAAAAAAAGCCAAGAATCTGTTTTGCTTATTAGATTTAGGTGAGGACGCCAGGCCTGCTGTCATTGTCATTTCACACACTGCCTAGAGCTCAGTGCTAACATGAGGAAGAACATGAAAACCCATCCACTCACTGTTTTCTCATTTTCAGCGGGCATCTCAAAGACACATCTCAGCTTGGAGTCCATCAGATCCTCGGGCTTGGCGTCCTTCCACTGCATGAGAGAAGAACAACATATGTAAACACGCATACATATGATTATACACCAAATAAACACCTCATGAGCGGTTCACAAGCCCTAGCGACCTGCTTACATACACAGAAGTTTTAGGCTCATTCCTGACATGAAGATTTCCCAAAAGAAATGTAGCTAATAGAAAAAGTGAAACAGCATATTGAAAAAGAAAATATCAATCTCTGAATAATTGTAAATGCTCAATCTGCTACAGTGTTTGAGTGCTACGTATTTCTCATGCAGAAGCTTCACCACACACAAACTGAGCCAACTGTGAATGTTAGCTGTATTAAATTGCACATTGAGAGATTGTTACAAATCAGTTATTTGTGAGGTTTCATTGTAGTTATATCTTAGAAGGAATAAACCTTGTTAGACAGCAGACAGCGAGGCAGTCGGTTAGCTTTGGAGCCATCAACAGGAATGGTGGAAATAGCTCAGGACAGCGAATAAGTAGCCAGAACTCTGCTCTACATTCTCTTTCCGCTTCTCCATTCCTGACGTTTTCATAACCTATTTATCGTTGCATCTGTACATGCATTCACATTTTCAGCATGCTCTATTTGGGGCGTCATTCAGAAAGCTCCGAAAGAGTTATGAACATGAGATATGGATCGTTATTTGGGCCCCAACAAGTGTCGCTGGAGTTATGTAACATTTATTTGTATTACTTGAACAGCAATCTCACACTATTTGTATCATATGGTGTTGCTCTATGCTGAGGGTTATCGTAATATTATTGCTTACTGGCATTGCAGCACAATCTCTATGAAGCTTTTATATTGAAACAATAAAATAATGCAAAATACTTTTTTATGACCAGTGATGTTATTGTTCTGTTAACTGAAAAAAAAAAAAATACATTAACACACGAATATTAGATGAAAACTGTAAACTTAAACAAACAAAAATTACAATTGTTGTCTTGGAAACGAACTAAAATAAAATACGTTCGAGCTGAAGTACTAATATTATTAAAACTGAAATGAAAATCAAATAAAGCAAAGAAAAAACCTAATAAAAATGATAAAAGCACATAAAATAACTCGAACATAAACTAAAATTTAAAATGTAAAAAAAAATAAAAGCTTATTTAAAATATTTATAAATATACTATACTAATATACTATTTTTTTTAAATATTATAAATATACTATAAAAGTATATAATTAATGATATACATTTATGAATTTCACCTTCATTTAGCAGTTTCAAAATACATTTTGGACCAACTATAATGTCTAAGACACCAGCTTTTAGGACATCAGCAATGGTTTAATAATACATTAAATATACAGGCTTTTTATTAGTGTTAATAAAAAAGGAACACATGCAACTAAAAGCAGATGTTTCTGAACAAGTGAACGAGTGTAAAGCTTGAGAAAGCAGGTGGCATGGATCAGTACTCACCACTCCCTCAGTGTCCGTCATGTCAGGTGGGGCCAGCAGAGACTGTACCATGAACTTGTGTTTGCTTTTCTCATTCGGATCATAATCGAATGGTTGCAGCATCACTGTAGATAAACAAACAACAAGAACATAAATACATACTGAACAATTCATTTAGCATTTTCCAGATTTTATATTAACGGGATAGTCAAAAGAAGACAGGAAATAATGGGTGGATGAAGGAAGGAACCGATTTGGGAAATGAGCAAGATTCAAACCTGCGCTGCCTACATGAGCACCAAAAGCTAGGCCATGGCTCCAACACAATCTCTGCATTTTAAGGAATAAGAAAACTGTAAAACTGCATACTATTAGTATTAGTAGGAGACAAAGGCGTCTGAGCAGTCCAAATGTGATAAAGTACTTGGGTGTCAAGTATTCATGTTTCACAGAAAAATATTTAGCTATTCATTGCATATAATCCCACTACAAGCATTGCTGATAAAAACTTCAGTGACCCCAGAAGGCCAATTTTTCTTACAGCTTCTAAACAGTGTTTTTCACGTTGATAACACATTCATCCTTTAACTCAAACCAGGTGTCGGTGTGAGGAAGTTCACGTCTACAAGAGCACCATCCAAAAGGCCATGTTTATTTGATGTCATTCCAATGAACAAAAGCTAATTTAGAGCTTTTACCATGATTTCTTACGCCTGGCGGGCGAGGGCTCTGGCACGGTTGAAAATGGTATTAAAAGGCTGAATTCACCCCCAACACCCTTTTTAAAAGAGACTATTCAGATTCAAAAGGGTCTTTTTTAACATTCGGGGTGAATGTCTGTGTGATTTGGGAAAACTGCTGCTTAGTTTCATTAAAAACTTATGATCTCTTAATTTCAAAGGATCTCTTAGATGTGGCTATTATTGCAGGGCACACAGAAGGTGCATGCCAACTCCCTCGCGAGTTAAAAACCTCACTCTGGTTTTGTGTGCCATTATGGCAAATCAAGCACCGTTGACATTGCAAACTGAAAACAGACGGCTGAGACAGATTGGGAATGTACGGTTTTGTCAGTCCTTGCAAGAACAGTGTTTCATAGTGTTTTACAATATTAGTGTTTTACAGTATTTCTGATCCAATGAATGCTGTCTTGGTGCACATAAGTAACTTATTTATAAAAAAAAAAAAAATTGGACCAAGTCCAAACTTTTGCACTGCAGAGTAGATGGCGTAATATGTACATCACAATCCAAATGACAAAAACTTAATGCTTAGAATGAAACAATTATATGCAATTAGATCTCAAACCACATGTGAATATGAAAAACAGATTTACTGTTTTTTTCTAATGTTCAGACTACAAATAACTGATTAGACTTGAGTTGGACAAAAAAAAAAAAATCTCATTTTTGCTGCCTGTCTAAACAAAGCCGGAGACTATATAGTCTAAGAATGAAGCGTTCTTGTTCTGAACAATAAAATGGACGGCTCCATGCTGACTGTGACTGACACTTCTTTCTGGCAGTTCAGTAATGACACAATCCAACACGAGGAAGGCAGTGATTTAATGCTGATTAAAGGAGGAGAGCATTCCTTCTTTAACAAAGAACATCTTTGTCATGCTTAAAGGTGCAAAATATGGAAAAGGTTAGCCTGAAGATGGTTGAAAAATTAAAAGAAACAAAAGATAAAAACAACAGCCAATGCAATCTATTTAGAATGAATCTGATTATGCAAAATCATGTTCGTAATCGCAGACGATATAATTGTAGGATTATGAAATTAACTAAATCGTTGGGTGATAATGACAGCTGTTTGCGTATCTTTTTAGTGAACGATGGCTCTGTGTAGCTCCATCTGAGAGCATGTGAAAATACAACATTTAATAACATGTTTTAACTCCAAATTAATTTCATAACGTCAGTTGAGGGTTTAAAATAAATCCTTCTGTGAGATGATGTGGCTTCTTAGAATAATTATGGGACACAATATTTCATTGTATTCTAAGCAGTGATAATGGTTATGTCGATTAGCATTTCATTATAGATATACTTTATTATGATAAATTATAATAAGAACTCCTCAGATAAACCATATATTGCTGTAGCTGTTTATTAGTCATGTTGAATCAATGAAAGCAGTTAAGTCTTCTGTTTATTCAGCTTCTTCTTCAGGGCATATTTGGATTTTCAGCGCAAAAGCCCTCTGGCCTTTGGATGGATATTTACTGCTGACCACTGAACCGTGCTTCACTGAAAGATACGCATGACAATAGCTTCTTCTTGCCATTTAAATTCGATTAACTGTGAAGCCCTAACATTAACACATGTTCAATGTAGAAAGTTGAGAATTGTTCACGTTCTGAAAGGTCCTTCTTAATCTCCTTTTTGTCTTGAAACCACCTTTGGCACCATTTCTGTCTTTAACACAAATTTTGTGAGTTGTCTGCACATGATGTTCTTTCTTGTATTCTTAGAAGAGAACTATTTCAGATCACACTGAGCTGGTGTGGACAACAGCATAAAATGGTTTCCTGGACAATGTGAATTCAAGCGATGATAAAAACAACAAAACACCTGACTGCTAAACAATCATTCCTCTGCATAATTAACTGGATCCCTGGAGATAAAAAGCGAACCACGCTATTAATTATGAAACATGACCTCAGATTCCCCTCGGGAAAAATGGTGAAGCTATAATAGAGAGAGGTAGAAGATGTGAGGAAATCCAGACAACATTAATGGTTTGGAAAAACGCACGTAACATACTAAGTTCCAAAGGTTCTAAGTCACAGAAAGGTATTAAGTATAATAATTTTAAAATAATAAAAGAAATTATAATTAGAATAAATTAAATAAATTATAATTATTAACTTATTAGACAGACAGATAGGATTCAAATAAAATCTATCTTCAAATGTGTCAGCAGGATAAGAGTTCTGACATATATTTTATCATAAGAAATTACCTTAAAATACAATTACAATTATTACTTTATTGCAAAATAAAGTAATTTATTTTTATTTATTTTTTTATTATTATTATTAATCTTTATTATTACTTTATTTACAGAAAAAACTTAAATCTTTTTTAATCTAATAACTAATTTTTTACTAATTTTCTGTCAGTCACACTAATCAAACCTATTTTCTGCTGTAACTAGCAGCATTACAATCACAATTACCAGTAACCCCAAATATTATTTTACATTTCGAAATTTCAGTGCAGAATTTTTTTTTTTTTTTTTATGTTGCTGCTAGTCAAATAGTCATACAAGCATTACATAAGGGTAACATTTTTAGATGTGTCATTTAAAACACATAAGTGTGTAGTCCTCCGATATGAACTCGACAGAAGTAGAGTTTCTGCAATCAGAACAGATTTGTGTGGGATTCAAAGCCTGAAGTTGTTGTTTTTGAACGGTCAATGACAAATAACTTCAGAACCCAGACTGACAGTGATGTCTGAGAACGGATGGAGATGAGAGGCTCATCTCACAGATCTGGATAAAAGTCAAAAGCACATTAAGTGAAATCCGTTGTGTGTCCGCTGCGGTTAACACGCCATGGACGAGTTAGCCTGTCATTGATTCAATAGCAGTCAAGAAAAACGGTGCGAGTCAGAGCTATTGTACATATTGACAGGGACCAGGCATCTCACCATGGAGAGAAATCCCAAAACATTGGAATCAACATGGAATAATGAGAGCAATTTAAGAACGTCCGTGAGATTCCAAGAGGCGCTGAGATTTCAAAGGAGTTGAGTTATTAGGAAAACTCTCGCAGGTCTCAGACTCCAACAACTGTTGTTACAAAAATATCTCTTGGTTATGTAAAGGCTTCGGTCATGCACAAAGAGCAGTTGGGTAATAGATATAAAGGTGCTGTAACAGAAACATTTCCTTCATTTTACCAACCAGAGTATCTCACAGAAGATGCATTTACACCAATGTCTTCATTAATCTGAATGTAGTCTAACTATTCTCAACTTTGCCGCATTGATGGACACAGAAACATCATATCATAAAGTCATGAAAAAATAAATAAATAAAAACAATTCATTCACTTTTCATTATTTGGAATTAGATTTTAATTTGTTAATGTATATCTATGAACTATATAACAAGTGTACTTTTGTATTGGTATTTGCATTGGTGAAGTTTGGGCATAGCTTTAAAGTCTTCATTTATTGTGAATAACATCAAAAACACAAATGATTTTACCAGAGACGTTGATTGAGGTTCCAGGATCAATCACTCCGCTGTTTGGCCGCACACAGTATCGGCGCGGTGCAGTCGTCTTTACTTTAAAGCACACATTTCTGTCTGTGGGGTTAGCAAGCTTTAGGGTGGCAGTCACCACATCTGTAAATGGACCTGAGGGGAGAAAGAGAGGACATTACTGTATATTCAAAATGCACTTAAATGATTTTAGGGTGTTCAGTGCGCACTGCAATTCAGTTTCTAGGGTGCGCTGGGTGGTGGCTTTTCTGCAAAGATATCTCAAACTGATCAAGTGCAATATCTGCAGCCAGCCTGCTCTTAGTGTCCACATCGATTTACAACTCCTAACCAACAAATCAAATTAGTGGCACATTACAAAGTTTAGTGATACATCAAAGGCCAAAAGACCATAGTATTGTTCTCAACTCTGGCACTGGCTTTACACTGCGGCAAAGAATAAGGGTGATTTTCAGGAAAATGGAACAAACTGAATTTGTTCTGCCAAAGCCTGATGCTAATCAGTCCACATCACAGAATCAATCTATTTAAACAGAGAGTGGAGACCTGAAAACAATATGGTGACAGAGAGAGAAAACTGATTTGAAAATCTTGGGGTCAGTAAAATGTTTAATGTTTTTGAATGAAGTCTCTTGTGCTCACCAAGGCCGCATTTAGTTGATCAAAAGCACAGTAAAAAAAAAACTATATTCTTTAATATTATTAGAATTTTAAATATCTGTTTTCTAATTTAATAGATTTTACTCCTGTGATACAATGAATTTTCAGCATCATTACTGCAATCTTCAGTGTCACATGATCCTTCAGAAATCATTCTAAAATGCCGATTTGCTGCTCAAGAAACATTTCTTTGTTCTTATCAGTGTTTAAAATAGTTGTGCTGCTCAATATTTTTGTGGAAACTGTGATACTTTTTTTTTTAGGATTTTTTGATCAAGAAAAAGTCCAATAGAACAGCATTTATTTGAAACAAATCTTCTGTGACAAAAAATGTCTTCTGATTAACTGAATCCATCCTTGGAAATAAAAGTATTTCATTCAGACCAAGCTTTTGAACAGTAGTGCATTTCGCACTGCATTTTAACTTAAAAGGGATTTATAAATTGACCAAAGTTAGCCAATTAAATAACAAGAAAAAATATTTTTATATTCATCTCTTTGGCCTAAATATCTGCCATTCTTTTTTTGTTACCCTGAAAGTCTTTGTCTTTATACTAGGGAAATTAGTTTGGCTGTAATGCTCAGACAACTTTCAAAATAGTAAAACCAACATGACAAAGAATTGTGATAAAATCATGAATCGTTATATTTAAATTTTTTTTTTTAAATAATAGAGATATTACATTTTATCCATATCGCCTACCCCTACATCTAGTGTTGCTTTCGTAAACAAAAATGATGACTAAATATCATCGTCAATGAACCTTTATCACATGACGAAAACAAGACGGGAAGCAACGTAAATGCTGGTCATGTGACTATAATTAAATGTATAATGCAATATTGTTGACGAATAAAAACGAGACTAAATGTGGTTTACAAAATAAAAACTATGCTAAAATGTCTCTTCATTTTCGTAGACCAAAATGAGACAAAACAAATTACAATACTTGTTATAGTGTTATTTCATCTCATTTAGTCGCATTATTATCATTTTGCAGTATTTCTGTTTACTGTGTCTCACTTCAAGGGCTGCATCAGGTCGCACTGTGCAGACGCAGGCGACGTCACTTCCTCAAGCCCCACTCGCGGCATTATTTAGAAGACGACAGCAAACAAAGTTAAGTCTGCCACAGAGAAAGGGTGTGTAAAATGGGTGTACTTCTAACATGCTTGGTAAAATAAATGTTGTAAATTCAAATCAGAGCATCTTCCATATCTGGAATGGATGTATTCTTGAGTCTATAAGGTACCAATAATATAATAAGATAACCTTGTTTGAAATGGGTTTGGCTTAAAGAAAAATTTGATTTTGTCTATACTGCTAGGTACTTATACTATACTGACTGGGTTAAATAGAATTGCATTACTAAAAAGAGACTTAAATACAATTTTGATTTACTAAAACTATACTAAATGTCATCAGTTTTCGTTGACTAAAACTAGAAAAAAATAGTCATGGATAAATAGACAAAAAAAAGGAGTAAGAACGTCACTAAAACGACACCTTCACACAAAGACTAGACTAAAACTAAAATTAAAACAAGCCGCCAAAAAAGTAGCCTTCGTTTCACCTGGAAATAATTTTCGTTTTAACGTTAAATGTAATATGTATGAGAAACATACAGTATATGACAACATTAAATTGAACGTTTTGAGTGGCAAATTATTTGGTTTCCCCTTCACGGTGCAGTGGTTTCTGCTCAAACAGAAAGAGTAGATAAAATCTCTGTTCGTCAAAGATGAGCTATGTTGCCAAAATTTTGTCTCATTCACAAAGATTGCTTTTTCTTTTAATGTATTGAAGGCCACATAAAACAGCATAATTTACAACATTTTTAATTCCATGATGTGACAACATATTTCCATGAGAAACAGGATTTTCAACAAGAAGCAGGACTTGTGTGCAAGCTATTAAATTTTGATTATCGATTACAAAGGTAAACAATTAAATTGTGCCCCTACATAATCACAGATACATCGGGTCATTTCGGATTCCACATTGACTTCATACATGCTAGTTCAGTCTCAAACAGTGCACACATCAAGTATACAACACCTCATCTGAGTTCATTCTATTAAACCAGCTAAATTATTGAGAGGCTGTGACACTTGAAACCCATAGTGAAGCGAAAAGACGCAGATGAACTAACCGCCTTGGGCCTTTAAAACCTTAATAGAGAGACAAACAATGCACAAGACCTAACAATGGACTTGGACCTGGCCAAAAGCCTTACGCTCAAAGTCATTCCCATTCATACAGACCTATTAGGGATGGGACGATAACCGGTTTTATTGATAACCGTGATAAAATGTGCTGAAGGTTAGTAATATCGTTTAAAAATGAATTATCATTAAAACCGTGTTTGATTATCGCGGTTTTAATAACTCACTATTAAATCATGTCCAGCCAGCAACAGTCTGACGCAAGCGCAGCGCACAATGTTTTTTTTGTTTTTTTTCGAGAAGGAATGGCGAAAGTCAGTGACTTTTCTATGCTTTTCTATGCTTCTACACTTTTCATTGTAAGGAAGGAAATGCCACAGAATTTAATCTTTCTTTAAATTAAGTGCATAGAGTTGCTTGTTTTATTAGTTGTTTGTTGATTATTAAATATAAAACTTGCTGAAATGTTTTCAGTGTGAGCATCAACTATTTTTGAACACTTTCATCTCGTTTCAACAAAACCGTGATAATATTGATAATCGTGATAATTTTAGTCACTATAATCGTGATATTAAATTTTCATACCGTCCCATCCCTAAGACCTATATGGAGAAACTGATACAAATAGGGTAAAAATAATTGCAAAGCATGAGTCATGCAGAAAAGGATCTTTCTTTCTTTGTATTAATTTCATTAGGTAAATCATAACGTCACCAATCAATACCAATAGCCTAAAAGGAACAAAACTAAATTTATGAAAAAAAAAAACCACCCCTATATGATAAGGATAGATATTTTGAGTATCAAATAAAAATAGAAGAAACTAAAGTGTGGAAGTATACTTACAATGTCCATATGTATTATGTATGGAATTTTAATGCTATTACCTTTGTGTAGATATTTAAAGGTGCTCTAAGTGATGTCACACATTTTTTAGGCCAAAACATATGTCACATTCAGCAAACATCTCCTCACTATCCGCTAGCTGCTTGTCCCCTGAACACACTGTAAAAAAAATGGGGTCTCTCTAGACACCACAGGCTCCACAAACAACAAGAAAAACAAACTGGGCTCTCCCGCACCACAAAACATAAACTGTTCCAGCCAATAACCGACAAGAAAGATTTGGGGGTGGGGTTTGGGGGGTTAGTGCAAGAATGAGGAGGAAGGAGGGTCTAGCTAGCCTCCGTTTTGTTTGACAACAATTTGAACGTCAACAAGAAGTTACGACTCCCGGCATCGCTTAGAGCACCTTTAAAGATGGCCCTCTTTAAGCATGACTGTTGAAATGAAATGGTAAAACTTTACAATAAGTCTGCATTTAAAACATTAACGAAAGATGAAAAAACTGTAGAAGTATTGTTCCTTGTTAAAGTGTTAATTTCAACATTTACTAATACACTTTTACATTTTAAAGTTACTTCAGTTAACAATAGTTAATGAACTATGAACAATATTTAATTCATATTAATATTATTATCATTTACAAAGTATGATTCAGTACTGTTTTTGTTTTTAATAGTAAAGTACTATTTTAGTTTTTGTTTAATATCCATTTAAAAAAAATTATCAAATGATTAATTGGTATCGGCCAGTGTGGTCCAGCCTAGCTATCGTTATATATCGGTATGCATTAATAAAGCAAAATGATAAAAAAAAAAAAAAACAATATAAACATTTAAAAAAATTGCAGCTATTGAGTAATGCATACTTTACATAAATATTACTTAAAGCCATGTAGCCTCACTTAAGATATTCATGTTTTTTTCTTAAGAGGATCCTCAGTTTGACCTCAAGAATCAGACCGAGCTTTCAGAAAGTTCTAGGATATTCTGCAGACACAAAATATGTTCCTTTGACAACCTTAAAAAATTATTGTACACATCATTTATGGTTGAAGACGCTTTTCTGCCAAACAAGGTGCTGTGGTGGAAAAGCTTTGAGCGATTTTGCTTGCCTTTCGTACGGCACGGAAAGACCCAACACATCTGTCTACAGTTATGCAGCATTCATCTGCAAGGAGAGATATTTGGCATCCGCACGTGTGCAGATGTGACTTGTCTTTCCAAATCGGCATTTCAACATCTGCCTCTCATTTACACCCTACTTTATAGCCCTAAAACATATTTATTACAGGACCATTTCATGATCATTATAATAATTCAGTTATTCAAGGTCTGAATCAATGAGCACTTATGTAATTTCACCACATAGGACAAGGTATTATTAGGCCAAAAAGGTGTAACTATATATAACACATATAACTATTGGCTGGGGCTACTTCAAGATCTCCACAGATGAGTCTCAGTTTCAGACGCTTTAAATAATGAGTGGCATGCCTGGACGGTTGGGTTATTGTTACCTGAAGTTACTTGCTACTCAAGAGCATCACTGATGTTTCAATGAAGTGTATTGTAGGGGGCGGAGTTTGAGGCAGGAGGCCTGGCCTAATTCTAATTTGAATGAGAAGTGAAGTTGCTGTGGGTCCTTTATGGTGAACGACCCATTCTAGCAGTCGCCTCGGGTGGGGGAAAGCCATTTCCAGTGCTGAGAAATAAATGCACTGTACCTCATTTTTAAAACATAAGTCTGCAACTGTACTTTGGACTACACCTAACAACTACGAGTGAGATTTGAGATCTCCACAGCTTTGTTTAGAATGCCTTAATGTAAAGTTGGCTTAAAAAAAAAAAAGTAGCTTTGATTTAGAATTTGTTTAAATCATTGCTATGAATTTAATGCTTATCTTATAATTCAATAAATGATTTAGAATTATTTTATGCATGCATTAAATCAGGCCAAATTAAATACAAGTAACAGAAGATGCATGCCTTCAAAGAAAAATATGCATTCAGAAGGATGCATTTCTAAAAACTGTTCATGGTGCAAGATGCTAAGAGAAAATGCTGGGACCTAATGATGCTTGTCCAGTGTCAGGAAAATGATATACAGGGCTCCAGACAAAAACAAAAATCCACTTAAAAGAGCCACTGGTTCCTATAGGAAACAAAAAAGGTGCAGAATTATTTTAAACGCCACAGAATAAATGTGTTTTATTTATTCTATTTTGACATTTCAGTCATACTTTCATGAGTTAATCATGCATCAGAATTTTACTCCATTTTGTAGATGGTCAGGGAACTAAGGTTCACTTAAAGTGAGAATTAAACATCTTTCCCAACTTAGTATACAGTAACAAAGAATTAAATTTTACACAGAATCTATTCCAATATCATGGATCATAACTATGTCAGCATCACTTGGCCATTATATAGGAGGTGTTGAATTTTATCTTTAGTTCTTCGCATTTGGTCTCATCACGTACAACAGATAAAATAAAAATACAAATAAACAATATAGCGCATATATTTAGCAAAATGCTCCTTTTTATAGTTATTTTGGATGCCAAAAGTTTATTGTTCTTAACCCAAATAAAGCATTTTTTCTTGTTTTCTGCATAAACCTCACAGAATTACATACAATTTCTCTGAACACAAGACTTCATATCTTATGTTATTTTGCTTTTCAAGTAAATCAATTTTTTTTATGGATACTGGAAAAATACAGAAAATGATTTTTGCAGCAGTCCAAATTCCTATAACTTTACTCTAAGGTTTTTGCATTTTGATTATTCTAGTGTATCACATTCACTGTCTGAAACACAAACAAACATAACAAAAAAACTAATTATAGCAGATCTAAAAGCCTGTCAGATGAAAAGAGCTGGACAATAAAATCAGGCAACAATTTCCCTGTAACTCTGCACTACCCTTTGAATCAGGACTATTTTAGAGAAGCATATTAAAACTGCCCATGTTCCACAGTGGAACCGACTGCCACTGCACATCTTCCTCAATTTTAGTCAAACCAAAATGAAGCCTGGAAGAAAATGATACTATTCCCAGCATACACTTGATTTAATCAACATAAATAAGCATTTATGCTAAATGAGCAACACTTGAAACAGCGTTGCACTCACTTTCAAAGATATTAGAATTAACCAATAGCCCTCATGACCTAGGAGACATCAGTTGAAAAGTCGTTTCAGAGGAAAACCAAAGATCACCAAAAGGAAAACTAAGCAATAAAAATGTGCAATGGTTACACACTCATTAGCCTTCAATATCAGTGTTTATGAAAGGTTTGGCTGTTGATAAGTTGTGTGTCAGCTGTTATTTTCAGAGTTTATTCATAAATCATCTCTTATATAAGACAAACTTTAGACAGGAACCACTATTAAACAGTTAACGATAAGTATTTTGACTACGAACTAAATACACTGGGCAGAACAAATGGCACTGAGAGATATCTGGCATCGATACATAACTCCTGCAGCCATGAACATGTCTAATGTCACCTCTCAAGCTGCTGGTGTGAACAAGTAGGAGAATTGCTCTCATTTTTGAAACACCTAAACAATGAACTAAAGACTATGGCATTATAAACAATAACATTTATAACTTAAGGTTTACAAAATGCCCTGGTTAACCCAAGACAATTTACAAGCTGTGTCCTGACTAGTGTTGTCACGATACCAAAATAATTATTTCGATACAGATACCAAGTCAAGAATTGCTATTTCGATACTTTTTCGATACTTTTCCTGAAAGGGGAAAATACACTCAAATATCATTGCTGTGCTTTACTTTAAAACCGGGACAACATTCTAATCATGTAACACACTAATAAATGAACATATGAGCGGCAGATATATTAAACACTTGAACAAAATATGAAATATCAAAATCTAAAAAAATTTTTTTAGCAATGACATTCAAGGTAAAAAAAAAGAATAAATTTAGCAGCATTATCTCAGTTATCATAAGAAACATAAGAGTAATAACTTTGTCTTGATTCTGAACTTTGAATAAAAATATGAACAGCGATTATATTAAACAATGTTTCTGAACTCAGAAGATTAAATATCAAAATATAAATAATATCAATTTAAGCAATGGCAGTCAAGGTAAAAAAAAAAAAAAAAAAAAAAAGCAAATAAAATTTAGCAGCAATATCTCAGATATAATAACTTATTCTGTCAGTTGTGCAGCCTTTCCTTTCAGAGGAGAAAACTCAGCCAGTGAGCTTTATTTAGCGTCTTCTTTACTGAGCGTCGTGAATCACAATATCACTTGTGCTCGCACATGCAGCCTAGTGATGCGCGGGTCGGGTATTTGTTAAAATCCGAGGGTCCCGCTTTTATTAAATAATTTGGCCCGCCCCGCAAATAAAGTAACATTTCTTTACCTGCCCCAAGGATCAGGGACATCACTGAAGATACATTGCTACTTAGACCTTCGTATTGTAACCTTATCAAAGAACCTAATAAAATATGAAAATATATATTCCAAATATTTAATATAGGCTGAATATTCACTGAAGTTTCTCCATCCACAGCAGCGTGTGAGCGTGGCGCTATTAGCAGCGCATGCGCAGCTCGTGAACAGCTTTGTGAACTGTTTCATCCTGTCAGATTTACTCAATCTCGAGCCAATAGCTTGAGTATGAGATGTGACGGAGCATGTGATTTGTTCAATGTAGTGGACGAATCCGCCCTTCACTGAACGAGATCGAGAGATCTTCTCATTCGTGAACGAGTTGAATGAACTAATACATCTCGTTCATGAATGAAATGATTGAGAGTATACCGGGTCAGTGGGCCAAGCATGTAAATCTCGATCAGCAATCAGCAGATACAAAGCGCAGTTATAGGTACTGTGCACATATGCTTGTTTTAATATTTAGCAAACAAACTCCACGTTTAATCCCCGATTTATTAATGTGAATATATTATAATATGAACTGTCTGACCAAACAATTAAAATGTTAACTATGCAAGAAACCTCGTGCTTTGTTCATCTGAACAACTTAGACTATTTAGTTAATGTGATTATGCACTTATTTTAATAAAGCCAAATCAAGTTTGTCACATGGTTATAAGACGACCCGTGCATCACTAATGCAGCCATCTCACTGTAGTGTTTGTACGTCTCTTACAAATCTGGAACGCGGTCATTATTTGAAGTATCGATAATAATAAATTTAGGAATCGTGACGTTTTTAATTTCCGAGAATCGCGATCCTTTTGAAGTATCTGTGCACCGTGCAACCATAGTCCTGACAAATGACTAAAAGAGGAAGACTCTACAGGACCAAAACTGATTCAAAACTGTACATTTAGAGCATAATTCAGAAAACCAGCCAGTATGATATTACTTAAATTTGAAATAATTATAAAAATTAACTTTTAGTTTTTTGTGTCCATTCTGTTAGACAACATTTTGTAGTAATACTTCCTCAAACAACAACACAACAAGTTAAGCATATTCATTTGTACTGATTTCAAAGCATATTAAAGCAAAACAGGAATGGCCCAGGGAAGAGAAATTCTAGATGAGAATGTAATCAACAGTACAACAATAAAATGACAATATTTTGAAATATGAGATCAACTAGTGTGTATAACATACTTATTTTCAGCATATAAAGTTTAAGATGGAGGCAAAGGCACTTTTACCCATTCCCAGCAAATGCATAAACTAATAAAACGTACAGCCTGATTGTAATACCAGCCACTTTGGATAAAGGCATCATCCAAATGCATAAATGTAAATGTAAAGTTAAGCTCAATGTGCGTTCATTGAGCTCCTTAAAGGGACAGTTCACCCCGAAATTAAAATTCTGTCATCATTTATTCATCCTCATATCTTTCCAAACTTGTATAACGTGCAACACAAAAGAAGATATTCTGAAGAATGTTACTGTATAACAATTACTGTACTGACAATTCTTATGTGATCTTTTGTGCATCAACAAAAGAAGATCACATGAGAATTGTCAGTACAGTAATTGTTTCGCAGCATTCTGATTGGCTGATTATTCTGTCAATGTGATAATGACACCTATAATGCTCACAAACTCATACTAGTGGAAATGGGCAGCCTAACTAATAACATACCCACAAAGACATTTGTGGAAGTGGCGGTTTGAACATGTTTACTTCGTGCCTGAAACCATTGTTAAACCTGAAGTGTTTACAGAGGATTTATCGACTAATGGACTGGTTAATGCTAGCAATTATTGACCGTTGTAGTGAAAAGAAAAGCTGCATACACATTACACAATGATACTTATGTGAGTTGAGATGAAACCGATTTAGCGACTGATCTGTAATGGATAATTGAAAAATAAAAAATGTAGGGCGGGGACTTGAAGTATCGATAATAAAAAATTTAGGAATCGTGACGTTTTTAATTTCCGAGAATCGCGATCCTTTTGAAGTATCTGTGCACCGTGCAACCATAGTCCTGACAAATGACTAAAAGAGGAAGACTCTACAGGACCAAAACTGATTCAAAACTGTACATTTAGAGCATAATTCAGAAAACCAGCCAGTATGATATTACTTAAATTTGAAATACTTATAAAAATTAACTTTTAGTTTTTTGTGTCCATTCTGTTAGACAACATTTTGTAGTAATACTTCCTCAAACAACAACACAACAAGTTAAGCATATTCATTTGTACTGATTTCAAAGCATATTAAAGCAAAACAGGAATGGCCCAGGGAAGAGAAATTCTAGATGAGAATGTAATCAACAGTACAACAATAAAATGACAATATTTTGAAATATGAGATCAACTAGTGTGTATAACATACTTATTTTCAGCATATAAAGTTTAAGATGGAGGCAAAGGCACTTTTACCCATTCCCAGCAAATGCATAAACTAATAAAACGTACAGCCTGATTGTAATACCAGCCACTTTGGATAAAGGCATCATCCAAATGCATAAATGTAAATGTAAAGTTAAGCTCAATGTGCATTCATTGAGCTCCTTAAAGGGACAGTTCACCCCGAAATTAAAATTCTGTCATCATTTATTCATCCTCATATCTTTCCAAACTTGTATAACGTGCAACACAAAAGAAGATATTCTGAAGAATGTTACTGTATAACAATTACTGTACTGACAATTCTTATGTGATCTTTTGTGCATCAACAAAAGAAGATCACATGAGAATTGTCAGTACAGTAATTGTTTCGCAGCATTCTGATTGGCTGATTATTCTGTCAATGTGATAATGACACCTATAATGCTCACAAACTCATACTAGTGGAAATGGGCAGCCTAACTAATAACATACCCACAAAGACATTTGTGGAAGTGGCGGTTTGAACATGTTTACTTCGTGCCTGAAACCATTGTTAAACCTGAAGTGTTTACAGAGGATTTATCGACTAATGGACTGGTTAATGCTAGCAATTATTGACCGTTGTAGTGAAAAGAAAAGCTGCATACACATTACACAATGATACTTATGTGAGTTGAGATGAAACCGATTTAGCGACTGATCTGTAATGGATAATTGAAAAATAAAAAATGTAGGGCGGGGACTTGGTTCCTTCTTTAAATGTTGATTGGATTTTGAAATGTGGGTGTTGCACTCAAAAATGGAGGCAGATGAATGTGAGCTTACAGCTAAATCATGCTTAAATATGTTAAAATACAATATATACATGTATGAATTGTTCACAAAATGATCAAAAATATGCATTTAGAAAAAATGGCAACTTCGATAAATACTAGGCCTATGCTATAAACATACAAAAATATAGCATTGGTCTGTTGTCAGTAGTAATCGTTGATGCCTATACCCTTTACCCTGAAACTGGGTAAATATTAAATAGCACAAGAACATACATGTATGGACTAAAAGTCCCAAACAAAAGTCTGAAATGCCAATTTGAATGAAACATAAGTTGTTTTTACAAAAATCCCAATTTAAGTTATTTTACCACATAATGATATCCATGTCAAAATCAGCCAAAAACAATCAACTTGCCTTGCCAAAAGAAGCCCAAATACATGACCCAATTATTCAGGCTTACAAATCTAAACATGAGAAGAAATTAAGCTTGACTTTGACAGCTAACTCACAGCGGTCATTCAGAGAAATAATGTCAAGTAATGACACAGAAATATCACATAAAATAAAGACATACATTCTTTGTTTATAAGCTAAACCCTAACATACAAAGTGACACCATTGCTTTCTGGAAATAACCTCATTAATAGGGTTGTACAATTAATCAAATTTCTAATCGTGAATACAATTAGGGATGCCACAATTACGTAATCGTTCAAAGTGGCAATTAATCGTTCAAAGTCCACCTATGTTATTCGGCATGCTTAAGAAGTGTTTTTCTTTCTACAGGTTATCTTAAAGGGTTTTCCATTGTTTTAATATTAGTTTTAGTGTAACATTGTGATACCATGCATATTTTTGCTTTATTTATTTAAATTAGAAACTAATACAAAGTTGACATTTGAGGCTTAATACTATTGATAATATTCAGTCTTGTGACTGGCTTGAAGACCAGGAGGGCAAAACACCCATAGAACTGCAGCACAAGCCTATCAATTTTCCATCTGTTTCACAGCCGCAAATATTTATCATCACCTTTTAAAAAAATAAAACAAAGGTATGTGAGATTTACTGAATTTTACTACTTAATGCAAACTGCCTAAAAATCACAAATCCCTGCAGGTGGGCGTTCCAATGAGTGAGTGACGTCACGTCAATACTTTCAATAGAAAGCAATAAAAGTTTTTCAGTTAAGAGTGTTTTCAGCTTATTTTCATATCATATCAAATAAAAATGGTTCTTGGTATAAACCATTCAATGGAAACTGTAATAACCGTAATAATCGCAATTACCGTTTAAAGAGAATAATCGACTATTCTTAGTTTGTCATAATCCTCGTGCAACCCAATTTTTATAAGCGACTCTATTTAAAAATGTAATGTAAGGTCGCTAATAACAAGCGGACCTGGCAACACCGGTTGCACCGCTTCATACAAACCGAACTAAGCAGCCACCAACAGAGCCTGTATGTAAGGCCTAAAACAGGCTAGCTCTAGCTAACGTGCTTGTCAGTCTTCTGCTAAACCCAGTGAGCCATTAATTTACCCTTTGCTCTTTCACATGAAGGACATTTGATGTCATTCAAACAAGAGTCTGGAGTTGAAAACGATTCACCATTATGGCGCTGCGCCATAATTATTATGATTAAGTTACAAGGTCTGAGGCCTGTCAGGAACGCCATCTCACCGCCTCCTGCTGCCCTTAACCCCTAAATAAACCCCTAAATAAACTCCCTCTTTGTGCCGGTAGTTAGAGCCGCTAGTTCACGGCCGTGTCGGTCTCTCAGCTCACCTCGGAACCTCAGTTCGTGCTGTGGTTCTAGAAGCAGGACCTGCTCTTGCCTGGCCATCTCCCACTGTGCTTCAAACGCGTCGACTGCTGCGCTGACGTCCGCTCGAACTGAAGGTCACGGGTTTAACGGTTGAGGCTGTCGATGAGGACTTCTGTTACATTTATTGAAATAAAAACTCCACAAGGCAGTGGAAATAGCTCAGTGTTACCCGATCCACCAGCGACTGTTGTGATGCAGCAGGAAGAGAGGCTGGCCGTGACGTCACTGCCCCTGCAGTATGCACTGAGTAGTGGCGACTGATGTGAGCAGAAGGGTGTAGAATGAGGGTGAGGGTGGGCGTGGTCTTTATGGCTCATGTTATGGTAAATTTGCAGTGGTATATTCACATATTTGCATAATATATTAACATACCATGACGACTAAAGTAAATGCTTATATTTTGCAGTTTTATAATATGTTTATTATTATATTAATATAATGTTATATATTAAAACTATTATAGTTTTTAATTATAACATGATACAGCCTGATACAAAAGTTAATACATAATATTATAAAGATTTTTTTTTACATTTCTTAAATTCAAAAATTAAATAAATATAAGAATAGAAAATCGAATATACAAATTATATAAAATATAATTTATATATATACAGGTCCTTCTCAAAAAATTAGCATATTGTGATAGTTCATTATTTTCCATAATTTAATGATAAAAATTAAACTTTCATATATTTTAGATTCATTGCACACCAACTGAAATATTTCAGGTCTTTTATTGTTTTAATACTGATGATTTTGGCATACAGCTCATGAAAACCCCAAATTCCTATCTAAAAAATTAGCATACTTCATCCGACCAATAAAAGAAAAGCGTTTTTAATACAAAAAAAGTCAACCTTCAAATAATTATGTTCAGTTATGCACTCAATACTTGGTCGGGAATCCTTTTGCAGAAATGATTGCTTCAATGCAGCGTGGCATGGAGGCAATCAGCCTGTGGCACTGCTGAGGTGTTATGGAGGCCCAGGATGCTTCGATAGCGGCCTTAAGCTCATCCAGAGTGTTGGGTCTTGCGTCTCTCAACTTTCTCTTCACAATATCCCACAGATTCTCTATGGGTTCAGGTCAGGAGAGTTGGCAGGCCAATTGAGCACAGTAATACCATGGTCAGTAAACCATTTACCAGTGGTTTTGGCACTGTGAGCAGGTGCCAGGTCGTGCTGAAAAACGAAATCTTCATCTCCTTAAAGCTTTTCAGCAGATGGAAGCATGAAGTGCTCCAAAATCTCCTGATAACTAGCTGCATTGACCCTGCCCTTGATAAAACACAGTGGACCAACACCAGCAGCTGACATGGCTCCCCAGACCATCACTGACTGTGGGTACTTGACACTGGACTTCAGGCATTTTGGCATTTCCTTCTCCCCAGTCTTCCTCTAGACTTTGGCACCTTGATTTCCGAATGACATGCAAAATTAGCATTCATCCGAAAAAAGTACTTTGGACCACTGAGCAACAGTCCAGTGCTGCTTCTCTGTAGCCCATTTCCTGCATACGCCTGTGCACGGTGGCTCTGGATGTTTCTACTCCAGACTCAGTCCACTGCTTCCGCAGGTCCCCCAAGGTCTGGAATCAGTCCTTCTCCACAATCTTCCTCAGGGTCCGGTCACCTCTTCTCGTTGTGCAGCGTTTTTTGCCACACTTTTTCCTTCCCACAGACTTCCCACTGAGGTGCCTTGATACAGCACTCTGGGAACAGCCTATTTGTTCAGAAATTTCTTTCTGTGTCTTACCCTCTCGCTTGAGGGTGTCAATGATGGCCTTCTGGTCAGCAGTCAGGTCGGCAGTCTTACCCATGATTGCGGTTTTGAGTAATGAACCAGGCTGGGAGTTTTTAAAAGCCTCAGGAATCTTTTGCAGGTGTTTAGAGTTAATAAGTTGATTCAGATGATTAGGTTAATAGCTTGTTTAGAGAACCTTTTCATGATATGCTAATTTTTTGAGATAGGAATTTTGGGTTTTCATGAGCTGTATGCCAAAATCATCAGTATTAAAACAATAAAAGACCTGAAATATTTTAGTTGGTGTGCAATGAATCTAAAATATATGAAAGTTTAATTTTTATCATTACATTATGGAAAATAATGAACTTTATCACAATATGCTAATTTTTTGAGAAGGACCTGTATATATAATTTATTATATAATTATTTAATTGTATAATTATTTCATTTAATATTTAATTATTTCTTATTGATTAACCTTTTATTTAAAATATACAGAATATTTGATTTAAAAAAAACTTAAACAGCAAAATGTTTAAAAGGTAACTGAAAATAATTAAATTATTTTATTATATACTTATAGTACATAACTGTAAGTATATTACAGTATATAATACTGAATTACAATTGTATTAATATAATTAAAACATATAGTTATAATTATATTAATATAATTAAAACAACAATAATAATAATAATGATAATGATAATAATAATAAGAGACATGAGATATTTGTAAAAATAATTTGTCACTTCAAAAAAGTTTAAAGGTAACTAAAAATAGTGAAATATTTAAAAGTTATTTGTGAACTACCAAAAAAAATTTGGACTTGTATGTAGATTTGAGAATGTTTTTAGACTTTGCTTAATCAAGAAATGCTTAATCATAATGTTCCAGTCATATGCATAAAACACTAAGTTGAAAATCTAAGTCTGTTCCTTAAAAGCAGTGAAGTAATCCAATGGAATATCTTGGAATCTAAGAATTGACATGACTGACATAATCCTCAGACAAGTTTCTAGATCACATTGTTACATGTAGTTGAATTTAAGTGAGTTAATTTATGCTCAGCTTGGCAGTTGAACACTAGCTCTTAGAGGGACATTTTACTTTCCTCAGCACAATTAAAAGATCAGCTGGGACCCCCTGCCAAAGGAGACACATTCCACAAGTGTCATATTTATATATCTAGCCTATCGTCCAGATCCGGAGGAATTTCACCACTCCAAACAGCAGGCAGACATTTTTTATTTTTATCTTTAACTAGAATAATTAGTAACTTGTCTCAGGCCAGATACAACCCAGTAAACCTCAATGTGCATGTTGATTACATAACATTAATAAAAATGAAAAACTGATTTTGTATACTTTTATTACTAATAAAGAGCTCAACATTTCCCTTTAGCACATTCACAAATGAACAAATAATATGTTATTTTCAAGCTTTCTTTGCATGACAAAATAACAAAAGAGAAAAGCTAAATGGCAAAAACAATTAACGATTAGTAAATAATGAATTACAATGGTAAGTAGTGGTAAAGTATGACATTGCCTGAAAGACTACATGTCAATTAATTTACACAATTCATCCAATGTGTGGTAATATACAAGGACGTAAAGTACATAAGCAGAATTTCACAACTTTCTTAGGGCCAGCCCAAGACTGTTGCCATTGTGTATATTATACTGTCTGACTCAAGTGCAGCATGATGTTCCATTCAAAATCATTAATGCAAAGCCTGTGCTCCCTAGCAAGAGGACAAGCAATTCAGCAAGTCCTTTTCAATTGGTTAAGAAGAACTTCAACTGGACTAAATGAGACGTTTAGTCTAGCTGTGGATCACAGGCTTTGTACAAGACAAAAAAAAAAAAAAAAAAAAACGGTTGCTCTACAACATTTAAAGCTAGTAATGCATTTCCTTACATTGTACTGACATTAGATGAGCTGTTTCCTTCTCCAATTAGTTTGACATGACAGAAAGAAAATAGAAAAAGTTTAAAATTCTGGTTTTGAGTGAAAGAAACTTTTACTTAGCGGTACGGTAAATTACAGTCATTGGAAGAATCAATTAGAATGGTTTTCTCTGTGTAAGCATCAATAGTAACGAATTAGGACTGCAAATTTTCAAGTTATTTGAACTAGGGCGAAACACACATGGCAATTCTGTAAAAGCGTGATTTTTCCTTTAAGTATTGTCCCAAGTAATCCCTTTTTTCCATTTAACAAGCACTGCCTTCTAAAGGAAAATATTGTTGTGCTAAAATTCACGGATTAACTACAATTATTGTAATAAGTCTATAAATCTCTCTGCTATTAGTACTGACAGCACACATTTTGGAGGGGAAACGTATTATTATTGCACTTGTGAATTCTTGACAACATCATGGTGCATTGGCATCAAATCATATAAGAATTACAGCATAAAGGACGGCAAATGAAACTCAAGGCTTTGACAATGCCCATAATATTCATTCTGATTCACTAAACACATTCTATGACTCCTTTATGCCAATATAAAGTGTCAAAACCATATGTAGTAATATTCGTGACAAACTTTCAAAGTACCATCATAAGACAAACTACAGAAGCCACATACTAACTTCTAAAAATGTCAGAGATGCTGTCACGTGTTATACTGATTTTCATGTAGATGAAACGCATTTTAACCACATTTTATCCCTAAAACTTTGTCACTGTGGATATGCAGTTAAGGAATCATAACATATTTATTTTATATTCACATATATGACACAATTGTAAAAGATGAAGTTCAATTTTGGTTGAATAAACCTCAATGTGAATTCTACATGATGTAAAGAAAAAGAGCCACTCAATCACATAATGGTCTTGAACGAATAGTGTGTACATTAATCCAAATCTTTTAAATGTAAGTTTCTCCAATTGTCCGATATTCTTCAACATCTGAACCAAGTCTAGTTTCCACATATGCTTCTTTTTTCTCCCTGTCCAGATAGTAAAAAACATGTTGGATATACAGGCCAGTAAATCCAGTAAAAACTGCGATAAAAAGGAACAGCAAGGTATCCGAAGAGATCAACTGCCAACTAACACAAATGGTTAAAATGCAATTTCAGAAAGTATTCGGGCATAATGTACACTTCACAAAGTCCTGGATTAAAGCCTAAATCGCACAACTTCATGTACAGAATTCCAGCATTTGGCTCCTTCCCACTAACAATACATTTCTGATATGGAAACGTGAAAAGTTGGAAAAGTTATCAAATCTAACACTTTGAACCTGCTATTCTTGTCAACGTTCTAGAAGGCTGGCCAACTTTATCTCAAAGTGTGAGGGCTGAACTTCTCTAACGCTACAATTTTACACTGTAAGTGGTAACAACGGTCAGACATGTACCGGCAAAAGTCCATTTTAAATGCTTGTTAATCCTTGAAAAGGCTGTAGATAAGAATCTGGCAACCCAGAATGTAGCTAATTGGAGCAAAGACTGTGTTACTACTGTTATCTCCGCTCGCAAACAGATTAAATACGCAGAAGATTTTGTTGAACTCACACATGCTGCCATCATCTTCATCACTGACCTATTGAACTGCTACTACAAGATCCAACTCCTAGTATGTCACAAAAAAGATTTGGCACATTCTTCATATATAACTTATAAACTTATCTCAAGATTGGGCTGCTAGCTATGGCTCAGTGGCTATGGCTCATGGCTCTTGCTAACCAAAACAATCCCAGAGAAATCTCTATCAATACTTGTAGTACTACCACTGATTTTATTTTTATTTTTTCATATATAAAATATAGGAAAGACAGAAGTGCACATAGTCTCATGTCTGGTCCTGAGCAACAAATAACAAACATATCTTAATATTTATAATAGTAAATTTGTGTTTGGGTAAATCTCACAAAAACACGACTGTGTCATGTTAACCTCAAAATCACAAAAAAATTTAGATAATGCGCTCTACTTTTAGGAGCATTAAATTTTTTTTCATTTTTACATTATTTTCAGAACAATTAAGCACTTTTACATACTGTATTAATGGATAATGTAATACAGGGATATTAATAACTGTTTTACAGTAAAAAAAATTAAATTTTAAAAACCATCGTAATAGTCCTAAGAATGGACTTGACCTTCACTTTATGCGAAATATAATTTCACTTTTTTTCACTTGATTTGACCCAAATAAGACATGAATATGACAGCTTTCATGAGATTCACCCATTCATATTTTTTATAATTGTTTTTTTTTTTTATCATATACATCAAAAATGTGCAAAAATAGTAAAACAAGAACGCTGTGTTGCTTGCATTTGGAGTGCTGAAAATCTTAAAATGTACAGACGGACAGACAACGGCTTCACAGAGGTTTTTGCACAGAAATGAGAATGAACGAGAGAGAAAGAGAGCAGGAACAGACAGTATCTGGACTGTTAAGCAGATGTTTTCATTGCTGTCTGATTCTAGGTAGTGTTCTAGAACAGAAATGGATCCCCAAAGACATTTGAACGGGGCTCAATAACAGGCAAGATAAAGTACAACGACTATATATGGGGACAATTTCATCTTTTCTCAAGGAAGTGCAAAGGGCTTATAACTATACATCTAATTTTTAATCTTTTTTTGGGCTCCAAAAGGAAGTTACGTAACTCCCCCTATGACATCACATTCTTCATCTGCTATTATCCTTGGTTATTAATTGAAAATAAAACAAGGATCTGGCCAAATTGTTGTGTCAACAGCAACTGCGTTCCCTGGTCGACTCTGATGGTTGGCGACGAAGTTTGAAGCCCTTTACTGCAGACCCGCCATCCGTGTCTAAAACTGGGATCCTTTGACCTGTAAACGAAATCAAATATAAATTAATATGAGCAATAAAAAACATACATGAAAAAAATGCAAAATAGATTTGCCGATTCTTTGCCAGCACAAAAGTGACAAGCATGGTGTCATGCACCCACAGGTTCCTCAATGGAGCGACTGCCAAGCTCCATGGTAAAAGATCTGTATCCAATGTAACCCATCCACTGCCCTGGGTCCAAGGGGTGAGAACAAGTATCCAACGAAGCACTATTCTCCCCACCATGCATTCATTATCATTTTAATAATAGATGATGTTCCAACAAACTGCATTTATTAAAACTAAACCGGCTTCAAGGGACAACAACATTTAAACTCAAAGGCTCTAAATGAGTGATTCTAGATTTCTACAGCATTATTAATGAAATAACACACTGATGACTAGTTAGGATTTTACTCACTTATCTGAATGAAGACCTCATTGATGTTAATGGCATTTTTGGCACTGGTTTCAACAAATATTGCATGAATGGAATCAGCATAGTCCTTGGCATCCTTCTCTGACACCTCTCTGGAGAACAAGAGGACAAAGCAGCAGAGCACTAATAAGTAATCAGATTCATTCATGAACAAGTTTAAAACTCTCAAATAGAGTGGCATGTTATTGTTATTCTGGATATTTGGAACTACAAGGATTTAAACTGATAGCCAGCATGTGTGGGAGATTATCTGAGTGGGCTGAACCTTGTGAAACTCATGTATTCTTTTGTGACAGTGGTGTATAACTAGCACACAACAGCATGTTGGAGGGAAAACCTTGTGTGCTGGTGCTCTTTGCACCCGTCACCTGATCACAGGTGCTGATCAGATTGCACCTGTGCAACACGTATCATCAGGACGGTCACACTGACAAAACAGATCAATTTTCCATTGACGCTTCGCCCTCTCTTAGATCAACTGGTGATGTTTTTTTTTCCGATTAACTAAATGTTTAAAATGTTTTGGTTTCTGAAAACATCCCTGCCACCTCGCTAGGGTGTTGTGGGAGGTTGCCAGGGCAAGACTGTGGTAACTAGGGTGTTGCTATGCGATTGCTAGGGTGTTCTGAATGGTTGTCTACAAGGCTTATATATATGTGGGGTCCTTCAATGCAAGTTTATGAGATTTGTGCCCTCCAAAAAGTTTTTACTTAATATAATTTTAGTATTACATTTCTAAGTTGGTTTCCATGATAACAGATTTTTTACATCTGTAGCAAACCTCTTAAGATAGGAAAACCTGTAAAGAAACGTTTAAAAGTGAAGTAAATGATGGCTGTGGATCACTGAGAACAGCACCAGTTGTGCCAGAAAACGGAATATCTAAGGTTTATGTGCCAGACAGAATAATTGCAAGAATTTTCCCTGATATTTATTGCCTGAATGACTTGCGGTGCATACGCGAGTCTTGGTCTTTATGGTTTCAAAATGTAAAATACAACCGCACTGACAGCCGACTAACTCTGCCAAAGAATGCAATGGTGAACCAAGACATATCATTGGGCTTGTGGGAAGAGTGGAGCAATTGAAAGTGGAAAGATAGATTACAGACCGCTTAAGAGTGGATTTCTTTTTCATCACAAGTTATGCTTATGGTAACGGTATGTGTGTGAGCTTGTTTTCAATGAGTCGGGACAAGTTGACAGCAAATATGCAGGTCTTTTCCCGATGTCAAATTGAGTTGACAGTCACTGCGGGTGCATCCCTTCAAGCTGAACAGAGATGACAGGACGTGGAGTCTTTTGTGGTAAGGAATGGTGGAATTCACCTGGAATCGGAGAGATCGCATTTGTTGCCAGCGATAGCCACCACTATGTTGGGTGGTCCGTGCTGGCGAAGCTCCTTCACCCAGTTCTTCAACGTCTGGAAAGATTCCTTGGGGAAACACAAAGAGATTTTTAAGACAAGCAATGCTGTTACATCAGAAGACTTTGAGGTCATTATCTACTGATGCCTCAAGTTGCATGAAACCTGCGTGATAACATTTCTTCCGTTGAACACAAAAGGAGTTAACTAGCAGACTGTTCCAGCTGCTCTTTTCCATTACTTAACATTAATGCTAACTAGGGGCTGTCAAGCTCCAAAAAACACCATAAAAGTAGTCGTATGACTTGTGCATGATATATCAAGTCTTCTAAAGCCATATGATAGCTTTGTGTGGGGAAAAGACTGATATTTAACCCACTGTTCACTGAAAGTCTAACCTCAGCCATTAACTCCTTTAGAGTTCCATGGAAAACAAAAGATCTCCAGCAACATGAAGTTGAGTAGATGATGACAGAACTTTCATTTTTGGGTGAACTATCCCTTTAATAGATATACCAGCAGAAAGATTTGTTTAGTAATAATGAAGAAATATTTCAGTACCTCTTTAGTGATGTCATACACAATGATAGCCGCAGCAGAGCCTCTGTAGTACATGGGAGCCAGGGCACGAAACTAAGAGTGAAACAGATAACATGCAGATGTGAGAAAAAAAAACATGGCCTAAGAAAGACTTAATCATCACTGATAACATCCCAACATTCTCTTCTTAGAGGCCGAGTGGGTGATTTCAACCCGTGTATGCTTATTATCAGAGCTTTGAAAGAATTTGTTCGCTTTGGCAGAGGTCTCCTTCAAGTTTCATGCCGACATATATGGACAACTGAAACACAAACAAACGAGTGTCATTCCAACTTGTTCCGTTCAAACAGAACTCTAGGCGGTGGTTGGGGAAAACCACGGTGAAAAACCCTAGACGTGAGCCACTGTTAAAACCTAAAGGAGAATTGTGTTTAAGACGGCCATGCCAAGGAGGCTTGAGTTGAGGAACTGCACAGAAAGGCGTATCAACACATATGCGAGCCATCAGGGGAAAGATGAGCGCGATGTTTCTGAAGAAGTTAGCATTTAATCGTAATAAAATGACGTAGTTGGGTTGTTCGACCCGGTCATCAAAAATAGACAAAAAAGACTCTGATTAATAAAAACAAGCTGGATCCAGTATGTCATTCCTTTGAAAAAAAAAAAAGAGCTAAAAGAGGGGAAAAGTGCATTTGAAAGTGAATGATTAAGAGAGAGACAGGGTAGGGGAAGTTGACATGGCAAGAAACCCAGGAAGGTTTTTTTTTATTTTTTACATACTTTAAGTTTAGGTGTGAGATAGCCTGAGAAATAGTCTTAAAATCAAATGCATACTCGCATAGTTTAGAATTTATTTTTTATTTTTTGTTAAATTTACAGTTTTGGCAAGTTATTGAGATCTTTCAAATGTACAGATAAGCTGTAAACTGGTGCATGGTAATATATTTGTGTCCTCATTAACAGAATGTTTTATGAAATTTTAATTAATTTTCATCAGTATGAAATATGCATAAACATACTTAATTTACAAATAATATCCAAAACCAATTGGAAGCTAAACCTGTAGTTCTTAACTGGTTTTGCTGATCAATGCATCAGTACTATGTGAGATCACTTAAGATAATATTTATAATTATCTGTTCTACAGATTCATTTGACACCATGCAAAGTTTATTGTTTAATTCATGAAAACGCTGTGTAAATCCAATATAAATTGGAATTAAGTTAAGAAAACAGGTCAGAGCTCTGCTTAATCCATCTTTTTCATCATTAAAATGAATAAATCACATTTGACTGACATGGTTTCTCACATTTATAGCTATTTTTGGCAAAGTTCACTGCACAAGGAAGAGCTAAATGCTTCAGTTTAGATTTTGATTAAAATTGCAGGATGTCTCCTCAGACATTACCCAGGATTCCAGACTGTGTGGTCCTTCTCCAACTCTACTCCTGCAATTTCTCTCATCCAACTTCAGTCACTACTTCTTCAAATTTCTCTTGCCATCAAGTCGATTCGTCAGTTTTAAAGACCTCATGAAATCGCTTTCCTAGCTATATTCAATTTTTCTTTCTGCATATTTTCAAATATATATATATATATATATATATATATATATATATATATATATATATATATATACACTAGTGTGATTAATTTTTGTCTGGTTTAACGTGTCAAAATATTTAACGCAATTAACGCAGCATCCGTATTTTCTGCCATCCGTTGGCTAGCTTTACATTATATGATCACGCTCTTATTCATTTAAATGCTTTTAAACATTTCAAGCACGGCAAGACAAAAGAGAATGCGCTGTCTGTGAATGCCCTTATGTGACACGTACACACACACACACACACACACACACACACACACACACACACACACACACACACACACACACACACACACATACAATGCATAGACAGGGCACCAGAATCCAGTTCTCTTAAGCGCTTGAACTAATAATAAACATCCCAAAGTGCCAGTTTTGTCGATTATCCTCATAAGAGCAATCTTAAATGATTTATATAAAGTCTAAAATGAACAAAAAGAGTTGTGAGAGATTGAGGCGAGATCCATAGACAGTATATAAACGGTGAGATCCGCTTGTCTGTCTGCTCTTAAAGGGACAGCAGCCAATAAAGCTTCCTGTCAGTAGAGTTAAAGAACAAAGGGAACAGAGAAAATGACTCGCTGCTGTTGACTAAATAACTTTTGTTGCTTTAATAAGGATTAACTATTTAATTTATAGTTTATGCAGTGCAGACTGCATATAACTTTGATAACTTTATTAAATTTCTGTATAATTCCTAACTGTTAAGACAGGAAGGGCAGGAGTAAACATGACATTTATTATGGGTTTATGTTAGCATTGTTTTAAGTTTACTTAAATTAAAAACTGTTATATTTTTTGAAGCCTAATAATAAATGTAAAAAATAAAAAAAATCAGTAGCTGTATTAATATCAGTAATACTGGCCTTCATTCATAAAAAGATGCCATTTAAACAAGTATTTAAAATAAACTGTCTTTGTTGTTTCTACATTAATTTGATTAACTGTGAAATTATTACATAAAAAAATATATTAAAAACGTACAAAAACATTTTTTTTATTGCGATTAATTGCGATTAATCACAGAAAAAATGTGTGATTAATCTAGTTAAAGTTTTTAATCGATTGACAGCACTAATATATACACATACAGTACAGACCAAAGGTTTGGACACACCTTCTCATTCAAAGAGTTTTCTTTATTTTCATGACTATGAAAATTGTAGAGTCACACTGAAGGCATCAAAACTATGAATTAACACATGTGGAATTATATACATAACAAAAAAGTGTGAAACAACTGAAAATATGTCATATACTAGGTTCTTCAAAGTAGCCACCTTTTGCTTTGATTACTGCTTTGCACACTCTTGGCATTCTCTTGATGAGCTTCAAGAGGTAGTCACCTGAAATGGTCTTCCAACAGTCTTGAAGGAGTTCCCCGAGAGATGCTTAGCACTTGTTGGTCCTTTTGCCTTCTGTCTGCGGTCCAGCTCACCTCTAAACCATCTCGATTGGGTTCAGGTCCGGTGACTGTGGAGGCCAGGTCATCTGGCACAGCATCCCATCACTCTCCTTCTTGGTCAAATAGCCCTTGATGCCTTCAGTGTGACTCTACAATTTTCATAGTCATGAAAATAAAGAAAACTCTTTGAATGAGAAGGTGTGTACAAACTTTTGGTCAGTACTGTGTGTGTGTGTGTGTATATATATATATATATATATATATATATATATATATATATATATATATATATATATGTATAATATATATTTTAGGGGTTGCACGACTACAGATTTCTGCTAGTCGATTTCTTATTTAAAAAATACTAGAGTTCCTCGACTACTTGCTGGTTCATGCTACTGTAAATGAAAAGACATGAAATAGTTATAGTCAATAAACGCTTATTAATTCATATCCTAATTACATATGTAAATAATAAAAATAAAAAAAAAAATCTCATAATTATGATATTACATGTTAAATTTTCAGGTAACAGCCAGTATTTGTATCTGTATTTGCATCTGTAACAATTACAAAATTATTTGTATCTGCATTCGGATAGAACGTCGTACATAGTTATCACCGTTAAACAAAAATAATTATTGATTTTTAAAAATATATTTATCATGCAAGCAGAGACATGTCATGACAAACATTTAGGGATCATTAGGAAACGACTGAATCAATTCAATGCGCACATTTTCATTACGCAGAACTCTTTAAGCGAGTCTTTTTGTGAACTTCACTAAACAAATGTGCGTGTGCCATGCAAACCAGCAAAATATAAAGATGCAAACATGTAGGCCAAATAGAAAATGTATCCATATCTAAGTTGATTCATCAATTTACCATGGCAACTAAGGGGAAAGAAAGAGCAGCGATGTTCACTGCAACTGAGCAGTGTTTGCTTCTCGAGACTTATGAAGAATTTAAACATATGATTACCAAAAAAGGGAATACCGTAGCTATTAATAAAACAAGAGAGAAAGGCTGGCAGGAAATTGCTGATCGTCTCAATGTGTAAGTAGTAACTAATATGAAATGTACATTTTCACTAACATGAAAATGTACAAAATGTACTATTTTACTGAAATTAAATATTTGCCACAACACATTGAAGTAAGTGTGTGTGTGTATAACTAACTTTTACAGCAGCAATTTAAGTGAAGAAAAAAGAACATGGCAGCAGGTGAAAATAAAATATAAAAATATTGTTCAGAATGGTAAGTATAGTCTATGTAAGTACTGAAGCATAATCAGCTTGATGTTACAACTGTCCAGTCTCATGATGTTTATTAATTGCAGCTGCCAAAAAGAAGAGTGAGGTTGCTGGCTCTGGGGGAGGGCCACCGACAGCCAACTTTACTCCTGCAGAGGAGCTGGCATTAGAAATGAACAAAGGGAGGCCTGTCATTGAGGGAATAGAGGGGGAACCGTATCTGAATCCATTCCACCTAGTATAAGAAATGACTACTTGAAAGGTGTTTTTTTTTTGTTTTTTTCTTGCATTCCTAACCAAATCTTTTCATTTCATAGTGATGCCAAATTCTGTGTGCTTGCTGGATCCACCAGACATCATGCTGAACCCTGTGAGTATGACGGTATGAGTTTAAAGCACTGATTTATTGTCAAGTGGTGATTTATTAAACTGAGTTTAATTGTTTCAGGTTAAAGGCCCATATACAGTTGAGGAGGATGAGGAGACTGTGTCAGTTTGTTCAAGGAGGCCTGAGGTAGGCACAGATTTGCACATTATATATTTAAAAGCCTACCTGTGAGGTGCTAAATGGTGTGTATTTCCATTTATTATTATGATTGGCAGCAGGATGCTGACACCCTTCTAGAGCCCTCTCAGTCTGGGACCACATGTGACCAAGTGAGTATTAAGAAATTACAAAAAAAGTGCCAAGAGCACTCAATCAAATAACTGAAATTTCTGTTCCTACAGAACCCAGAGAACATAAAGGGAGTCTACAAACGTTATCTCCTGAAACAAATCGAAGCCATAGATATGGACCTGCAATATAAAAAGTCAAGATAAGGAAGTTGGAGCTGGAAATCCAACAGCTTGAGAAAAATGCAAGTAGAACTGCCATATTTAAAACCATGCCACACGACCTTTTTGTTTTTTGACAACATTTAATTGTATGTTTTCACCTTCAACAGGCAGCTTCAACCTGAATAAAAAATAATTATGACTTGTGTCTGTGTGTCTAAAATTAAGGTAATAGTTGAGCAAAAAGTGAAAACTTAACATGGTTTGGACCGTATTAACCAAAATAATTATTGGCATAACTGTCTCCTATAACCCTGCCTGTTTCATTGTCCTCAAAAATGGCTTCAATGTCCCAGTCTTCCTCTACAATCCTTGGTTGCCTCTCTCTCCTCAGACAGGCAATGTTATGTAGCACAACACATGCAACTACAATGTCACATGCCCTTTTGTGGAGTCCCTCTGAGGTAATTCAGACACTGGAACCTTAACTTGATGAGCCCAAATCTCTATACAAGCTTTTGTGCGTGCATGGGCAATATTGTAGTTGTGCTGTGCCTCAGTCTGCGTCTTCTGATAGGGAGTCAAGAGATAAGGCAGGCATGCATATCCTGATGCAATCTGCATCACAAATCATCTAAATAATAAAGAATGTAGGTCACTACACTGGACTTACATAGATAAATAATGAAGATTGTTACTGCATTTGTAATGAGCAGAACAATGGTTCCCAGCTTATTGTAAAGAACAATCAGTTCTACAGTAGTAGCCTACAATGTCATCTCAGTGGGACTGTACCTGTACATTGATGCTGTGTAATGATTTCCTATTAACGAAGTCTGCTTCATGCAGACCAGACGGACACTTTATGCGCATGTGGGTGCAGTCCAGAGCTCCGATAACATTTGGGAAAGCTACAAAGGTTAAGTGTTTGTCTTTCAGTTGCCATGTCTAACATTAACAGACAATAAATATTTCCATTTTCTATATAGCCTAGTTATTATTTGAACTTACCAGCGATTCCATAAAAGGCCTGTTTAATAGTACAAATCGCTCTGTGGCCAGGGAAGATGAAGTAATCTTTGAGTAATTTGTTTAAAGTCAGGTACACAATTCGTACAGAGCGGCAAACCGATGCTTTGCTGATATTCTCTGCATCTCCAACTGTGTACAAAAATGTTCCGCTGGCAAAAAAGCGAAGTGCAATGCACACAGTCTGCGGGACTGTAAGCGCTTTATTGCGCCATGTGCTATTTGCGATGTGTGGGCTCAGTAATCTACAAATATATGCTATCCCTTCCCTCGAGAATCTAAACCTCTCATGCAGGTAGTTGTCACAAAAAGCCAATGGGTCTGCCCTGTCCCTGAAAGTACGTTCTCTTTGAAATGCCCTGCGTATGATTATCGCTCCCTCATCCACCACCTCATCAATGAAAGGACACGCCATGACTATGCGTCCGACATATGGGTTGAGCTCCCTATTCATAGACATTTAATTGATTCATTACAAAAATCACACCAACTAAACAAATGTAACTTTAATTCTTTACATTTGTTTCACTTTTTGTACGTTCGAATGTATTACATTTATTCTTGAAGTGCATTTGCTTTCATTTTTGGACTGATAGTGGTTACATGAAATAAAATGGCATTATGCCAAAGAGTCTGATATAATATCATCACATTCCCAGCGGGTCAGTGTTAAAACAGTATTCTGGTTAAGCATCAACTCAGGCTTAGCCTGCCAGTTAGCCTGCCTCGGACCAGGCTAGTTTCCCAGCATAAGTTGCCAGGGTAACTGAGTTTGAACTATTTTAAGTTTGCTTTATGAAACGGAATCCACCGACAATAAGTCTGACTAACCAAAATAAGTATATATATATATATATATATATATATATATATATATATATATATATATATATGTGTATATAAAAAGTCCCAGATTATCAATTTTTTTTTTCTAGCAGCTTGTGTGGGCCACTTGGCATTCTAGATTTAGTATCACATAACATCCCAGATCATATTGCAAACAGCCTCAAGATTGCCGTCAAATCTTGAGCGGTGATAAACATCTCCCCCCTACACTTCAGCTGTCTTGCCTAACTTAGGGTGTATTAAGAGAGAAGAGCGTAAAGATATAGAGCATACAGAAGAAATACATGAAGACCAACCCCCTTCCAATAACATTAACTGCTCTCTCCCTGAAGTACTTGTGTGCACACAAGACAAGTGCATGCAATACTGCCCCCGTCTGAACTATGAAGGCACTGCAAAAACAGAAGTGAAACAGACTAAACATTGTATTTAATGGCTGTCAGCTTGTGTATGTGTCACCCCAGTGTGTGTAGTGATTGTTACTGTTTACCCTTTCTTGTCCTGCTGTGTCCCAGATGAGGAATTTGTGAAGCTCATTGTGGTACTGCACAGTCTTTGTCATAAACGATGCTCTGAAAATAAAATTGGTATGATCAGTAACATTAATCATACAAATACAAAGATCTGCATGGAATCTGAGACATCTGCAGACCTTGTTTATTAAATGTCGTCAAATTTTACAATGTATTCAGCTGCCAGTAAGACTCTCAGCTTTGTTTATTATATTTTTTTTTACCATATTTAAATCCAGACTGCCCCCCACCCCACCCACAATCTTAGAAATAATTGAGAAAAGTGTGTAGATGTCATGTGGACACTTATAGACATCTTTACAAGGTTTACAAGTGTTTTGCCAGGTGCAAATGCACACAAAACAAACACAAGACATGCAAGGCTACATAATAAGTCTCGCGTTCTTTACATTTGTTGTTTTGCCCATGCAAGCTTGAAAACCAGGTTTTCTGTTATGTACTGAATGTGCTGGTGAATTATTACGAGAAAGAATTTTGTAGCAAAAGTGTGTTCATGGAGTCATAGTTGTTAAATAGCAGATGCATAATTTACAGCTATTATTGCAAATTAAAAACCTAATAAATTAATTCTAATACTTTTTTCTCTAGCAAACAAAGGTTTAATGAAAAGACAAAATTATTTTTGAAAAGTATTTTAAAATGTTAGTTATTTTAACATTTAATTTAAAAATTATTTTTTAGCAATATTATCATCTTTTGTTGGCCAGCAGTGCACAAACATAAATGACTGGCCTGACTGGGACAGCAGAAAAGTCTTTCTGAAAATGTGTGTCAATTGAATTCAGACTTATGTAACTCAATTAAAAGAGGTCACAAGTTTAAATCTTTAACAGACTGTGAAGCAACATGTATTATATAATCAATTCTGTATATTAAATCACTTAAAGCAATGTGAATTTGTATAGACGGTTTCATCGGGCGCACGCGCCTGGACCTAAGTTCACTTCCGGTCTGTGTTGTGTATATCGGTCTGCCTAGCGGTGCCGTCTACAAACGCAGTTAAAGTCAAGGTGATGAGTAGACTGAAGTTGGGCTCAGGTGGTTGTGCTGTGGGAAGTGTTTCCCATACATTTATTTATTTTTGGAGACTCGCCACAATTTTAAAACTGATCGATTTTCAAAAAGGCTTCGTTGAATAAACATGAGTAACGTTACGTACTGCACGTTTAATAATAATAATTACGTACATTTATATGTTTAAATATCAAAACGAGGCACAGGTGTTTTATATCGCTGTATTTCTGAAGGAAGACTTGCATGTTATATGTCTGATAAAGCAGCGTGTGAGGGTACCAGCTCTGCTTTGTTTACAGCTGTTACTGGGGAAACCTCTATTTCTCGCGCTTTATGTCTGTGCTTTAAAACATCTCCTGCTGGCAAAGAATGAATTAGCATTTTCATTAAGTCCTCCTGATCCACGCAGCAAACATATTTTGTTTGTTATCAAAAAATATCTACTCTAGAGGGACTTGGCTGTTGTTATTGATTCTATTTGGAAGTCTACAGGAAGTTAAGTTAGGTCCGCTAAAACGCGCATGCGCAGTAACATTTGTTTATGTTGTTACCGTTGAAACCGTCTATTACATTCAGACTTACCAGCACCAACAGTGCAGCTACTGTAACTCGTTCAAGATGCTGATTTACATTTCATTTTATTTTGTTTTCTTAAGATACTGAATCATCATCATTATTATTAAAACAAATAATCCATCAAGTAGTTTTTTTTTGATACAGTGCTTGCTGACACTAATCACAAAATTTCAACACACTAAGTATCAGTTTTGTTTGCTTGAAACAGCTTACAGTTCAAAGCATGTCACCGCTTGCTGTGTTTGCTATGAGGCAATCTTTTAAAACTTGCATGTTAGAAATAAGAAAAGCCTGCAGCATAGTCTGCTTGACCTCACGGTGAGTGTGTTTTGCAGTAAGCTTACCCAATTGTGGGATTAATATTGGGATCAAAACTATCCTCCACAAACCTCCACACGATACTTGACTTTCCAACCCCTGTATCCTAGGACAAAAGATGAAAAACAGTAACTAAACACAGTAACTAATATATCTATATATTAGTTATATTACATTACATACATTATATATATATATATATATATATATATATACACATACACACACACATATATACATTGTGTATATATATATATATATATATATATATATATATATATACACATACAGTTGCAATCAAAATTATTCAACCCCCTTGACCTGCAAGACATTTTGCTGCGGAGAACAACATTTTATGAAATAAATTCAACAAAGGCATCAGTAAAATATTAGAGAAAGTTTGTTAATACACTTTTGAGTGATTCCGAGAATGGAACATTGATGAATCATGATAAAATTCAAATTGGCCCTAAACATTCATGTTCAAAATTATTCAACCCCATTTGTGCAGAATCTTTTATTCTTTAAAATCACCAATAAACGCTGTCTGTAAGTGTTTAGAAGCTTCTGTCACCTCTCTCCTACAGTCTTGGCTCATTCCTTGCCTGAAAAAGCTTCCAGATCACTGAAAATCTTTGGTTTTCACATTGCCACTGCTTTCTTTAAATTCAGATATTTGCAATGAGAATTAAGCCTGGAGACTGAACAGGTCACTCAAGTACATTCTATGACTGATCCCTGATGACTTGATCCCCAAGCAGTAGTAGATTTGCATGTGTACTTTGGGATGACTGTCTTGCAGGAAAGTCCACTGATCATCAGCTTCAGTCTTTGCACCAAAGGCATCACAATTCTTGTCAAAATGGCCTGACACTTTAAAGAATCCATGATGTCTTTCATACAGTCATGATTTTCACTTCCTTCTACAGTAAAGAAACCCCATAACAGGACTGATCCACCTCCAAGTTTGACGATGGAGATGGTGTTCTTCTGCTTATGAGCTTTGCCTTTTTTGCAGCAGACATACCGCTGATCACTCCATAAAACATTCCTCCAGAGCTCCACAGGTCTAGACAAATGAATTTTATCAAGTTCAAGATGGCCTTTTGTTCTTCTTGATCAAGAGTGGTGTTCTGCAAGATGTCTTAACACGAGGGCCATACTTGTCTAGTGTTCTTCTTACACACTGCATTGAAATGGTTTTCCTCCTTTCATCGGGTCATCTTGCAAGTCTTTGGCTGTACATTGCAGATTTTTCACAGTTGCTCTGATTAAACATTTTATGATATTGTGCTTTTTCTTCAACACCCTCAAAGGTTTTCTGGTAAAACACACTTTAAGCTAAGGAATAAGGCTGAGAGCTGTGTCTCTAGGAACTTGGAAATCTTCATACAGCCTTAGCCTTTCTAATGTAATACAATATTTATTCTCTTTAGCTTTTGTGAGATCTCTGTTGACATTTTTGCTACTCAACTTAAGCACATGCATGGGCTAACTGTATGTGTAACAGCTCAAGCTAATTCTGTTTTTAATAGAGTTTCTAAAGGCTTGATTGTGTTTTGAGACTGTTTTATTCCCCACCATGCAAATAAGTGATTTAAAAACAGCAATGTTGAACGGGGGTTGAATAACTATGACATGGCATTATTATTAAAAAATCTTATAACTCAAAAATATTACATTAGGCTATATAGACAATATCACTTTTAATATGCCAATGAACTGTTATAGATGTAATTTTTATTTTATCCTGGATCTTCAGAAAAGCTTGTATTTTGTAAAGTACTGCAGTCTCTGAGGGGTTGAGTAATTTTGAATGCAACTGTATATATACATACACACACACACACAAACACACACACACACACACACACACATATATATATTTATATATATATATATATATATATATATATATATATGTGTGTGTGTGTGTGTGTGTGTGTGTGTATCTATCACTCTCTCTTTCTCTCTCTCTCTCTAAATATATTTTTTTCTTTTTTTAATTGAACATAGATTTTATAGTTTATCTTATATATTAATTTAAAATGTACATATGTGTTTTGACAAAAGTTTCAATATATAAAGTCAAAACTGCATGTATAATCAATTTATCAAGATAATTTTAAAAAGGGCTTTGCAGGACTACCCATTGACAGACTGCAAAGCTAAAAGCACAGATTTATCACCAATACATGAGTAAATGCAGATTATAGTGTAAACTTGTGCCCTATGAAATGCATCTACTGAACAAATGTAATTTCTCAAAATCTCTAGACATTTATCATCCACTAATGATTCGGTGGTTAAATACGTCACCAGACCAGAAATATTACTGTAACGATTAAGAGGTCATCAAAGTTCGCAGAATAAGTCAAACCAATGCCACACTTTATTGCAAGTCATAGTATGCAATAACACTTATGACAGAGCATAAACATAGTGATAAAACATTAAATATGTAACAAAACTGCAATCAACGTCAAATCATAAAAATCGAATAGAAATCTTACCCCAAGAAGGCATACTTTCAACTCTCTTAGCGACATGTTGACCTCCAAACTAATGAAAACTTCCCAATCATTCCACACTGTTTCATAAAGCTGATCACAGCAACTATTTGTATTTGGCGTAAGCTAAAAAGCAACACACGCAGTCTCTCTAATAACTAGTGTCAGATAGCCACTGCTTTAGGACGGCATAAGAACCTGATGGGAAATACTGACATAACACGTACAGCTTATTATAGTATAAAGACTTAGATTAGTTATATTAATGATCGATTAGTTGCTATATTGGCTGTTCGTTGATCGCCATCTTGAACTCCGGCTGATGGTTCTAGTTATGGGAAGTCATTCACGCGAATCGGTTCTTTCGAACAGTTCGTTTCATTGAACCGTTTAAAAACTGTTTGACCGAAGTAATTACGTCATCTCGTGGTTGCTAGCCTCCCAGCAAACAACAACACATTGGGCATATAAAGGCACATACACTGTTAATACATCTTTCTATTATGTTTTATTATTACCAATAGTGTATGTTGCTGTAATTTCATGTATTCCAGTTTATGGTTTATGGTTTATTTCAGGTGAATATATATATATATATGCAGGTGCTGGTCATATAATTCGAATATCATCAAAAAGTGTATTTATTTCACTAATTACATTAAAAAAGTGAAACGTGTATATTATATTCATTCATTACACACAGACTGATATATTTCAAATGTTTATTTCTTTTAATTTTGATGATTATAACTGAGAACTAAGGAAAATCCCAAATTCAGTATCTCAGAAAATTAAGAAAACAAAGAAAGGATTTTTAGAAATCTTGGCCAACTAAAAAGTATAAAAATGAAAAGTATGAGCATGTACAGCACTACTTAGTTGGGGCTCCTTTTGCCTGAATTACTGCAGCAATGTAGCGTGGTGTTATGAGAGCCCAGGTTGCTCTGATAGTGGTCTTCAGCTCTTCTGCATTGTTGGGTCTGGCATATCACATCTTCCTCTTACCAATACCCCATAGATTTTCTATGGGGTTAAGGTCAGGCAAGTTTGCTGGCCAATTAAGAACAGGGATACCAGGGTCCTTAAACCAGGGACAGGTAGCTTTGGCACTGTGTGCAGGTGCTAAATTCTGTTGGAAAATTAAATCTGCATCTCCATAAAGTCGGTCAGCAGCAGGAAGCATGAAGTGCTCTAAAACTTCCTGGTATACGGCTGCGTTGACCTTGAACCTCATTAAACACAGTGGACCAACACCAGCAGATGACATGGCACCGCAAACCATCACTGACTGTGGAAACTTTACACTGGACCTCAAGCAACGTGGATTGTGTGCCTCTCCTCTCTTCCTCCAGACTCTGGGACCCTGACTTCCAAAGGAAATGCATAATTTACTTTACATAGAGAACATAACTTTGGACCACTCAGCAGCAGTCCAGTCCTTTTTGAAGCGAGACGCTTCTGACGCTGTATGTTGTTCAAGAGTGGCTTGACACAAGGAAGGCGACAGCTGAAACCCATGTCTTGCATATGTCTGTGCGTAGTGGTTCATGAAGCACTGACTCCAGCTGCAGTCCACTCTGTCAGGGTTTGGGTAGAGGGATGAGGCGAGGACTCAATGATGCAGAGAGAAGGGTTCTTTAATAGTTGTAATAATAAAATAAACCAACAAAAACTACCCCGTAGGGGAAAACAGACTAAACATGACTGGCAAGGCAAGGCAAGGCAAGACACGACACGACGTACACAGACAAATGTTTGACGACGAACTAGCAACCAGACTGCAAAAACAAGGACAATAAATGGGGAGCTAATGAGGAGGATAACGAGGGAACACATGTGGGGAAACTTACATCAATAATCAGGTAACAAGATGGGTGGGGTCAAGACAATTGACGAGAGCACATGGCACATAGGAACTAAGACAAAAGCCATGTGCTCACACAAAACAAAAAAACACAAGCACATGGCCAGCAAACCAATCACTAGCCATGTGCTTAAATAGACACAAACACGCAGCTAATGAGCAAGCTCATAAACCGCGTGTTCACACGAGACGGCACGCAGCCAGTAAAAACTAAGCCGCGCACTCACATGAAAACAATGACATGAGGAGAGTATCAGGGCTCTGTCACAAAACCATGAATAACACTAGACTGGAGTGACAGAACCCTGACACTAGCCCCCCTCAAAAGGGATGCCACCTGGCGTCCCTAACGGGGAACACCCAAAAACAAAACAGGAACATGACAGCACAGGCATGACAACACAAGCACGGTACAAAACAGAACACAAGACATGGAAATCAAAAAACAGACAAAATAGGGGAGGGAGGGAGGGAAGGGAGCCCAGTCATCTAGCAGGAAAACCCAACCAGCTGTTAAAAGGGACCAGGGAGGGGCGGGATGGTTGAGCCAAGGAGGCTCAGGCAGTCCAGGAGTCCCAGCAGTGGGCCAGGGTGGAGCCGGAGGGATGAGCCAGTGAGGATCTGGCCTAACAGGAACCCCGACGGACCACCAGGGCGGTGCCGGAGGGACAGACCAGTGAGGCTCCGGCCTAACAGGAACCCCAGCAGACCACCAGGGCGGAGCCAGAGGGACGAACCAGCAAGGATCCAGCCTAACAGGAACCCCGGCAGATAGGAAGGGCAAACCCGGCAAGGCACTCATCAAGGGCAGAGCCGGCATCAGGGCAGGGCGCTTGGGCGGCGCCGGCAGGGCGAGGCGCTTGGGCGGCGCCGGCAGGGCAAGGCGCTTGGGCGGTGCCGGCAGGGCAAGGCGCTTGGGCGGTGCCGGCAGGGCGAGGCGCTTGGGCGGCGCCGGCAGGGCGAGGGGCTTGGGCATGACTGGATTGGCCTCCAGGCCAGCAGTGGGCTCCTGAATGGCCACCGGGCCATGAGGGATGGAGGAAGCCTTTCTCCTCCTCCTCCTCCGTCTCCGAGACTGGGGCAGTGCAATGTCGTCGGCCACTACTGGGGGCACTGCAGCCTCATCCGGCACCTCTGGGGGCGCTGCAGCCTCATCCGGCACCTCTGGGGGCGCTGCAGCCTCATCCGGCACCTCTGGGGGCGCTGCAGCTCCTTTATCCACCATAGGGGGAACGGCAGCTTTGAAGGGCACCACAGGCAGTACTGCAGCCTCCTTAGCTGGGGAACGTGCCACGAACTCCACAAATTCCCCAAACGACAGGTGGTCCAGCCCCCTCATTCTCCACCAGCTGAGAGGCTCATCAAGGGCATCATTGAAGAGGTCCTTGAGGGCCGCATCATTAAACTCCAATCCCTCTGCAGTACCACTGAACTCCAGGGCAAAATCCCTCACACCAGTCCCTTGTTGATGGAGAGAGATCAAGGTCTTAAACTGGAGCATGCGCTGGTAGTGGGGGCTGGAGAGAGTGGAGGCTGGTGGACGGTGCAAACCCTTCTTCCGCTGAGTCCTCATACTGGCTAGTTCGTACTGTCAGGGTTTGGGTAGAGGGATGAGGCGAGGACTCAATGATGCAGAGAGAAGGGTTCTTTAATAGTTGTAATAATAAAATAAACCAACAAAAACTACCCCGTAGGGGAAAACAGACTAAACATGACTGGCAAGGCAAGGCAAGGCAAGGCAAGGCAAGGCAAGGCAAGGCAAGGCAAGGCAAGGCAAGGCAAGGCAAGGCAAGACACGACACGACACGACACGACACGACACGATGTACACAGACAAATGTTTGACGACGAACTAGCCACCAGACTGCAAAAACAAGGACAATAAATGGGGAGCTAATGAGGAGGATAACGAGGGAACACATGTGGGGAAACTTACATCAATAATCAGGTAACAAGATGGGTGGGGTCAAGACAATTGACGAGAGCACATGGCACATAGGAACTAAGACAAAAGCCATGTGCTCACACAAAACAAAAAAACACAAGCACATGGCCAGCAAACCAATCACTAGCCATGTGCTTAAATAGACACAAACACGCAGCTAATGAGCAAGCTCATAAACCGCGTGTTCACACGAGACGGCACGCAGCCAGTAAAAACTAAGCCGCGCACTCACATGAAAACAATGACATGAGGAGAGTATCAGGGCTCTGTCACAAAACCATGAATAACACTAGACTGGAGTGACAGAACCCTGACACACTCTTTGTGAATCTCCTCTACATTTTTTAATGGGTTTTGTTTCACAATCCTCTCCAGTTTGCGGTTATCCCTATTGCTTGTACACTTATTTCTACCACATCTTTTCCTTCCCTTCGCCACTCTATCAATGTTCTTGGACACAGAGCTCTGTTAACAGCCAGGCTCTTTTGCAATGACCATTTGTGTCTTGTCCTCCTTGTGCAAGGTGTCAATGGTTGTCTTTTGGACAACTGTCAATTCAGCAGTCTTCCCCATGATTGTGTAGCCTACAGAACTACACTGAGAGACCATTTAAAGGCTTTGCAGGTGTTTTGAGTTAATAAGCTGATTAGAGTGTGGCACCAGGTGTCTTCTATATTGAACCTTTTCACAATATTCTAATTTAATACTGAATTTGGGATTTTCCTTGGTTGTCAGTTATAAACATCAAAATTAAAAGAAATAAAAATTTGAAATATATCAGTTTGTGTGTAATGAATGAATATAATATACAAGTTTCACTTTTTGAATGTAATTAGTGAAGTAAATCAAAAAAATTTTTTTAAGATTTGTTTTTATTAACATAATTACTTAGGCTACAAGATGTAAATAGAGTGTACAAAGGATCTACAGTTTGATACATTACTTACATCTTAAGTACAAAGAATGAATATTTTCAAATTTTGAACATCAGAAAAATAAAAATAAATAAGTAAATCAACTTTTTGATGATATTCTAATTATATGACCAGCCCCTGTATAGTGGCTCATATGTCTCGAGAAACGCCTGGATCTCAGTCCGTATCTTGAAAGAATAATTCAGTCCAGTTTTGTAAACCGGTTCAACTGAATCACTGAAACGATTCGACTCTTTAAGAACAATTCATTCACGAGTCGGACGTCGTAGACTAGTCACGTGATAGACATTGTCTTATTTTTTTTCTCATCGAGCGTTCGGCTGAGCGATGCGATTATTTGCGATATTTTCACGCGTAAAAGTGTTTTGTTTCGATGAGTTTATGTTTGTTTTTTAAAGTATCTGATATTCATGTACATGCCGGGATTGAAATAAGAGCAGGAAATCTTTTGAGGAAGTGGAGTGAAGTGACAGCCCCGCTGTAAATCAAGATGGCAGGTAACGTGCTTTAGTACATTTATTTTAAGCCTTATGAGGCGGTTTAAAGAGAATCGGCTCAGTTATCATTGTTGACTTTAATAACGTGTAATACCTTTCACATTTTTCTGATGTATTTTAGAAGAAAGGTCATGAGCCTGGTGAAATGTTAAGTGGATTAAGACTAGTTGCGAGTTGTTGTGAAGCTAGCGATATTATAAAAGTACCGTGATAAAGAACTACTTCGGTCCAACAGGACAATTCATGTTGTATTAAATATATTATTAAATTATTAAATATTTATTCTGGAAATTATATAGTACATTTAAGTATATAATGAAGCTAACATTGCTGAGCTGACAGGAGCGTGACTGTCAGTCTGTTAGTCAGCCTGTCACGTTTGGTAAACTGGTCACCTTTTAAAATGCATTTCTAATGTGTCATAACTTTAGAACTGTTTGAATGTTTGAATTGTTTGAACTGTTTGAATGCAGTCTACCTAAGCAGCACTTAACAATGAAAATACCCAACATGCCGACTAGTAAAGTAGCTTACAAGTATGTTACTAGTCACAGCAGCATGTCTTGCAATTGTCAGCTTATCTACTTTCCACTTGTCGGTTTCTGATCCTAAGTTTATGGTTTGTTTCCCCAGGTCTGTCTTTGTATTATGAAGATGGTCATGATGATTTGGACGACTGTGAGTAAACAGAAGTCTTCAGCAACTTTACAAATCAATGTCTCTGTATCATTGTGACTGGGTGAATCTTATAAAACCTTCAAAGAGCATATATAGGGTTAGGTTTCACTCTAAAACCAAATAATAATAATGTATAGATAGATAGCTTAATTCTCAAGATAATGTCACAACAATAATATCTCAGTGGACCTCAAATATGCAATTATTGTTTATTTTTTGTTAAATTTAATATGGACCTGACCATGCTTTTAAAATTTTTCCCCATTTTATACGATATAGTTCTGTATACTGGCAGAAGCATTTTGCATGTAATGGAATCCTTTTAGCTGTTTATGCTGTAAAGTCAATAATTTCTCATTAAACAAATTCCCTCTATTCTGTGTCACTTGGAATTTCTTTTAATAAGATTCCTAGTTTGAATTTAAAAGATCTCACATTTGATACCATCAGGCTGTTCTAACAAACTCAACACTGATTTATACTCCGTCATTAACTGTCCATATGAATCTGTCTTGCAGTTGGATTCGATGACTATGGTTCAGAATGTGATGGGATTCGGATAACAGCATTCCTGGATGCAGGCCAGGATAATCTCACGCCTCTGGGCCGACTGGAGAAATATGCTTCCAGTGAAAACGTCTTCAACAGGTGAGATGTAAAGTGTGTGGTCTGCAGTATAAAACCAGGGACTATGAGACATGTAATGTGAGATGGATTCAAGATGGTTTTTTTTTTTTCTGACATGCAATGCTCAGTGTTTTCTTAGGATTGGTATAAGGTTTTATATGTCCATCTTGTTACTGTCACTCTAATATTAGTGAGATTTGATACAGAAAATATGAGGATAACTTTTTTTTAATGGCAAAGTGGTCGAACATAATTTTAAAAGTTTAAGGGCTAAAAGTTAAAGTGAACCTGATATAACATTGGACCAGAAATACTTTGTGAGGAGCCAAACTTGTCATCATAGAAGAACTTGGCTTAGACTAAACGTTTCTTGGGTGACTTCTAATATTTTGGCCTGGAAAGATTATAAACATTTCTCTGGAAAAATTGTGTAGTCCCTTAAAAAAAAAAAAAAGTTTTGTGCTTTTATAATTTGAAAAAGCTCTTATTGTTTTTGATGTGTTTGTTTTCAGGCAAATTGTGGCTCGTGGATTGCTGGATGTGCTCCGGGAGTTCAGTGATAATGAAAATGACTTCATCATTGTCATGGAAACGGTTGCAAGGATGTCCGAGGATGGAGGTTTGTATGAATTTTGCCTGTATTTGACTTGTTTAGAACTTGATTGAACTGTCTGTAATATTGTTAATGTAATGTGATGTTACAGAACCGACAGTGCGAGCAGAGCTGATGGAACAGGTACCAAACATTGCCATGTTCCTCCATGAAAATCGGCCCAATTTCCCAGAAGCCTTCTCGCGGTATCTAGTACCCATTGTGGTCCGGTATCTCACAGACCCTAATAACCAGGTGAGTTTTGCTTTAAAGGGGTCATGTGGCATTGCTAAAAATAACATTATGTTGTGTATGTGGTGTAATGCAATGTATTAATATGGTTTAAGAAAGAAAAAATGTACATTATTGTTGCTCCCCTATGCCCCGCCTTTCTGAAACTTGTCAAGTTTAACAAAGCTCTTCGTTCTGAAAAGCGTGGTATACGCTGATTAGCCAGCTATCCAGTGCGTTGTGATTGGCCGAATGCCTCAAGCCTGTGACGGAAATGTTATGCCCCTTAACATACTGTGATGCCGTGTCCTTGCACGACTAGACAAAACCAATAAAACCCATTACAAACGAGGTATCTGTTGCATCCAGTGGGGACATAATTACTGATTAATGACTTCTACTGTCTTTTTATGCCTTGCGTTGCGTATCGTGCTGTGTTAACATAAAACCATGTCTGCATTTGTGGTCGGAGAAACAACAAACAACAAGCGCTACTCTACACTGCTCAAAACTTGCGTTTGAATCATCGGTGGCAAATTCTTTAAATATAAAACATGTACTTACAGGCAGTGAGTCAGAAGCGCCAGACTGTCCTTTCAAAGTTGTAACTGCCTCACGTTGTAGAAACAACCTTTGAGCACAGAAACATTGTAGGCTACCCTGCAGGTTCAGGAAACAGTTCTCTATATAATGTGTCACACACTGCGGGCTTGAGTAAGGAACAGCAGGCTTGTTACAGAACGGCGCGGCCGGTGGATTAGACAAAGGACACGTGGCGACCCCGGCTGGACTACACTTCATCCACGGTGAAAGCCGATCTGGCGATCCACGGCGAAGTTGAAGTATTTCCTCAGCGACCTGCACGGATCAGCTCTAGGCATGGCGAAGCGGATATCGTTCTCTTTTGGAAGATCAGAGAAAGAAGTTTCGATTTCATGACAAAACACAGCATCTTCACAACACTGCGGCGGCAACAATGCTACAGCTAGAATCAAAGTTCCGCCTTCTTTCTTTGTGTGAAGATTTGGGTGGTTTTATGCAAATCTTCACACACAGTGATGTAGACGTGGGGGCATTTAAACGAGGCATTTTAGGAGGGTGTGGACAAGTCTTAACTTTAATAAAGAATATCTCTTTGGATTTGAGACTTTAGTCTTTGCAACTTTACAGACCTCCTTCATCCACCAAGAGCTTGTAAGACTCCAAAGAGAAAGGAGCAATTGAAATCGCATCATATGACCCCTTTAAAAAGTTGCCTGTTCTTTGAATTGTTCTTCTTAATAGGACTAATGTTGACAAATATCATTGTTTTTGAGTAGAGATGGGTCAAAGATGGTCAGCTAGTCAGCCATAACCAACTAGTAAGCACTAGTAAATAAAACAAAAATTAATATTGACATTTTATAATATATTATAAAATTATTATATAATAATTATAGAATTTTACATTTATAATTTTTGTAATATTACATTTTTGTATTATTTGAAATATATTTACATTTAAATATGAATTATTTTAAATGTATTTATGAATTATAAAGAGAAAGCGAAAAAGAGATACATATTTTTATTGGAACTGCTAAGGAAAAAATCTTAAAAACTTGCCAGACAAGGTTTTGGTTGCTTACTGCATGCTGTGCTTTGACTTTTACTTTCAGTTGCATCTCTAAATTCATCCCTTTTGATTGCCATCTAAAAGGTTATTTTGTAATAAACGCACAGTAAATTTCACAAGATCGCTTGAGCAATGGTTCTGTTCCTATGCATAATCTGTAGGCTTTTTTCAGTGAAGACTTTTGTGCAGCATTTGGTTTGTCACTTTCATGTTTGGTGTTCATATATCCTTAAGATATGCATCTGATCAGCTTTAGGTGTTGTTCCTTGATCCTAAAGACCTATTATACATGCATACACATACATACATACATACATACATACATACAAACAAATGCCTCTTCATTCATTCAAAGATCTATTATTCAGTGTTTCCTTAATACCAATGGTTTAATCATTCAGAGTCCATTTTGCCTGTGCTACTCCCACAGGTGCGAAAGACGAGCCAGGCCGCTTTACTGGTGTTAGTTGAACAGGGTCTGATGAGTAAGACAGATATGGAGGGAAAAGTCTGCCCTGTTCTTCTGGAGCTCACTGAACCCAACAGTGACGATGACTACAAGATTGAAGCAGTTGCGGTAAGTCTTTGTGTTTAAGAGAATGCACTGATGATTGCTTGAAGTGGAAAATACTCATGGTAAAAATATGTAAACCATGAGCTTTCATTGGACTGATATAAGATAACTTGTTATTTTTCCTGTCGTAACTTCATTCCATTTATGATGGAATGCATATCTGTTTACTGTCTGCATGATAGTGTGTAAATTGTTTTGTGGGGTTGGGTTGAACTTTAATGTGTTGATCTTTGGGTTGATGGTGAATAATGAATGTTTTGTTGCAGATCATGTGTAAGTTGGTGACCATGTTGACTAAAGACACGGTGGAACACCTTTTATTGCTGCGCTTTTGTGAACTCTGCAGTGACGTCAGACTTTTTCAAGTCCGCAAGGTAATCTTAGAACTGGGTTAAGTCTTTGTGGAACATCTTCATAGTTGAAGATGCGTTGTGTATGTCTGTTTGTGAAATTCATATGCCAAACATACACTAACAATAACCTTGTGACCAAAGTAAATCCAAAAATGGCTCAAAAAAGTGAAGTTACTTATAAAAAATAATAAAATAGTTTTCAGATGCCATTTGTTAATTTCACCAAATCTACATGTATTTGATCAAAAATACAGTAAAAGCAATAATACTGCTGTGATTGCAAAGCTAAATATTTTTCAGTGTCACATGATTTTTCCAATATGCTGATCTTTCAGAAATCATTTGAACTTGCTGACCCAAACCTTTGCCTTTGTACAAAAGTGTGGAAATGAGTCCATGCATTATTATTTCAGAATCCTGAGACAATAAAGTAACAATCCGATGAACACAATGGACAGAAATGGCTTCCAAAATCACGAAATTTTGACACATTGAAGTTGTGTTCTGATACATGCACATGTTTGGTACTGTTTTGACATTCAAAAACTGCAGTAATAAAGCTCAGACGTACTCTGTGTTGAAGAGTTGTTGTGAAGAATGTTTTTTTAATGTTGCTTGCGTTGCAACAGGCTTCTGTTTACAACATAACAGAGGACTAAATTTGACCTCATTGCAAATATCTAACTAAACCTTCTATCACACGTTTTTTTCTCACCATCAGGTTTGTGCTGCAAACTTTGGCGAGTTCTGTTCTATTGCTGGCCATGAAGCCACAGAGAAACTTCTGGTGAGACCTTCTGTGTTCCTCTTATGCTTGCATTTATAACAAAACTGCAGTCACAGTGGGTCAGAATTAATGCATCTAATTAAATCTGAGTGCAAGAACGCTCCAAAAAAAGCCTTGTAGTCTAAAAAGTCTGTTTAAGTCTGTTTGTATCTTTGTGCAGAATTTGGTTTACACGACACACAAATGTGTTAACCAGCATTCTCTCTTTGTCCTCACCTTAGATGCCAAAGTTTTTCGACATGTGCTCAGACAGTCTGTGGGGTATTCGGAAAGCCTGTGCCGAGTGCTTCATGGTTGTTTCAAACTGCACTACTCCGGAGGTGCGGCGTACTAAATTGTCCCCCTTGTTCATCAACCTCATTAGTGATCAGTCACGTTGGGTAAGAGCAGAGAAACACACACACTAACACTGTGTGCTAACATGCCGTGACTCGGCATGTCATTTCTGTCCTCACTGAAAGTGTATGTGGTTATATGTGGTTTAGTATGCAAATGTGGAGTAGGATTTTAGATCTGTGAGACTTCTGACTTTTCCACCTGTTTTAGGGATTTTCTTAAAAAAAAAAATTAAAGGGGAGGGGACATCTGCTTAAGTCTTTCTTTCATTTTTCTTTTTCAGGTACGCCAGGCAGCGTTCCAGTCTCTTGGTCGTTTCATCTCCACGTTTGCCAACCCTTCAATCACAGGATTGCATTTCTGTGAGGATGGAACCCTCCGTGAGATACCGAAGAGGTAAATGAACATAGTTTCTGTTACTGTTTGTAATCAGCTGGTTGATGTAGTCCGTTATCAGTTTTTCCTGGGAGCCTTGTATAAATAGGCTTTTTTTAAATAAATAAATTCATGATTTTATTTAGCAAGGGTGCATTAAATTGATAAAAAAGAAAATTATAATTAATTAGAATAATATATATATATATATATATATATATATATATATATATATATATATATATATATATATATATATATATATATATATATATATATATATATATATAATAAATGCTGTTGTTTTGGATGTTCTAATCTAAAGAGAATACGAAAAAATAAATAAATAAATGAGCAGCACATCTGTTTTCAATATTTATAATAAGAAGAAATGTTTCTTCAACAGAAAATCAGCATATATCAATGATCCTGACCCTGAAGACTGGAGTTATAATGATGCTAAAAATCCAGCTTTACATCACTGGAATGAATTGCATTTTAAAATAAATTAAAATAAACGTTTTAATAATATTTTCGTCACAAAATGAATAAAAAACATCAAAAAATCTTGGAGAGCACAAATGTTTTGAACAGTAGTATAGTTCTTAGTTACTACTTTATATTGAAAACATTTTTTAAACTCTTACATACAACAAAATGAATGAATAAATTCTAAATGGACCTCTTCTGTCTTTGTAGCCATGGACACAAAGTGACCACCAGCAACTCCAGTAACAGCCGCAATTCCTCCATCGATGGTTCTCCAGACAGTCTCATTCAGCCCCGTTCAGAGCAGCTACTGTCCACTTCAGATCTGACGGGTCCACCATTACATCCTCCAGAAGCCAATTCCTCTATCCAGCCCAACGAAGGCGGCACCAGCCTGGACCAGCCTGAACACTCTGCCCCTTTGTCCCACCAGCAGATGGACGACTGCACAATTTTCAGCTCCTTCAACTTCTGGAGACCCCCACTACCTGACATTACCCAAGAGCTGCAGCTACTACACGAAGAGGAAAGAGATGAGGTGATAGAGACACAATATGAGACCATGAGGGACATGGAAGGTAAGTGGAAGGAAGACGTGCCAAGTCTAAATGCACAAGGCCCAGCCACCAGCTCCCAGATACAAAAGGTTTTGGACTGTCTTCAGCCCCACCTTGATGATCCCGATGTGCAAGGTGATTGCAAAAGGAGTGCATGTTATTTTGCCCTTTTCCATATAAGCACATAGTTATTCATTTTTCTGTGTGCTTTCCACTCGCAGCACAAGTGAAGGTGTTGTCCGCTGCGCTGAAGGCTGCCCAACTAGAGAGTCAGAGAGAAGATTTGGATGAGTCCGTGTCAGAGAGTAACAGTTCCACAGGCTCCCCGACATCTGATGAGCTCAGTGCCATGAGTGAACTCTCACTGACGGACGCACAGATCTCAGACTCACCCTCCAGTTCACCAGTGCTGGTAGACGACTCTGAACACAGCAGTGAGGTGAGAGGACCACTTTGTAGTTACTAAATGTCAAAGAATTTTATTTTTTTTGTCTCTGAGGAAAAAGTAATTTCAGTTATTTACCAATTATCGCATTTAAAAGAAATGGTCTTACTTTTTTTGTTTAATTTAATTAAGGTTTTAATACTTTAAATGATTACAATTATTGATATTATTATTATTAATAATAATAATTACTGTCAATACATGTAATTAGGGCTGGGCGATATACAAAAAAAATTATATCTCGATATTGTCAAAAGTTTTACGATATTCGCTATATATATCTCGATATGTTTGCATCTGCATTTAAATAATAAAAAATAAAACATGATTTTCTTTTGCCCATTAAAAAAAAAAAAAAACTATTTAGATTAAACAGTTAATTTAAGCAGTTAAAAAATCTAGACCAAGAGATCACTTACTGCTTTTTATTCAATGAATACATGTAGGCCTATATGTAACTGAAGCAGTGCAAATTAAGTAACAGTTACAGAAAGTGCATTCTGTCAAATTTTTAAGTGCATGCAATTCACAATTTAAAATATGCAACTAGGATAAGTATTTTATTTTAATTTTTTTAACAAGTTTTTAAGCTAAGAACCAGAGGTGGGTAGTAACGAGTTACATTTACTTCGTTACATTTACTTGAGTAATTTTTTGTGGTAACTAATACTTTTCGGAGTATATTTAAAGATGGGTACTTTATACTCTTACTTGAGTAAATTTTTGGGGAAAAATCTGTACTTTTACTTCGTTACTGTGGGCGACGCTCCTCTCGTTACTTTATCTTAATGCAATAAATGTTATAAATGCTTCAGTTTATTCCAAACGCGCCGTCTACTTTTCTCTGGGCAATGAGCGATGCCCAGTCGCGAATGATTCATTCTTTTGAGTCAATTCTGTTCAAAGGCTTGATCAAACCAATTGGCAAACGAGTGAATTGGTTCATGAATCAGTTTGAATGAGTCGTTCAGTTCCCTGCCGCGCGCGCTGAGCGTCTGAAGTGGTTCACTCGGAGTTGTAACGTTTAAGAACAGAAAGAGCGTTGAAAACGTGGCTGGAACTGCACTGAATTGAAATCTGCAAAGGTTATTATTTGCTAGCGATGGAGATCCTTATTAGATGAACACCGCGTGTGCTGTCTACTGTTTAACAGGTAATAACTTGGGCTACATTCGATTACAGTACACGATACCACTGTGACATTAGTTTGTTGTACGTGTGTGGCTTATAAGAGAGGGGAGTCAAGTTGAATGCAGCTTCCAAAAGACAAAAAATAGCCGATTAAGATTTTATTAATTTTAATACAATCACACCATATCATCAGCTGCTAAATTCAGATCTGTGATTGCTTGCTGGCGCTGAGCCAGAGACAGACGCGTTTTTACAGCACTGCGCATTATAACCAATCACACATGATTCTTTTGAGCTTATTAAAGCATTGGCAAATCAGAGGTGTTCCGATGAGTCATCGCTAAAATGCCGGTGCTTCCTTCACTCGCTCACTGACTGAATACCTCTTTCTGGCGAATTCTCTCGTCAGAAACAACAAAGTGCAGATGTGTGTACGAATCTTTAATTAAGATATTGATTTCACAGTGTTAACAGTTTCAGTGATTTTAATGGGAGTTTCTGAGAGTGATTGAAATCTAGACTGTCAGTGAAAAAGATCTTTAATAATGTAAATGTTATTTGCTCTCTTTCTGAACAATGAAAGATTAGTAGCAATATTTATATCATATTAACTTTCAATGTTAAATTCACATTTAATATAAAGTCAGTCGTATTAAAAATATATTATGGCATGACACCTATATCTGTTACTTAAGTAAACAGACAAGGTTTTATAATAAATTACATAAATTGGAGTAAAGGCTGATGAAATATATACATTTATACACGCACACATACATTACATACATTTTATCCATATATCTAAATAAAAATAGGCTCAGTATATATGACCCCAAAGTAACTAGTAACTAACTACTTGAGTAGATTTTTTATCCGATACTCTTTTACTCTTACTCAAGTAACTATTCAAGACTAGTACTTTTACTTTTACTTGAGTAAATATTTCTAGAAGTACTTTTACTTTTACTTGAGTACAGTTTTTGGGTACTCTACCCACCTCTGCTAATAACACAAGTCTGTCAACTGTGTGTGGTTTTAAGAAAAGCTCTGTGGCATGAAACTAAGTTTCTACTGACACTAAAAACCCTTAGATGGGGAGCTAGTTGCTGAAGCACATAGCTATTTCTTATATATAAATGAATACCAAAGACTTTCGCATTCTCTCGGTCTATATTATGGAAACTGTTAAACATATCAGTGAAATTCCCCAATAGTAATTCCAAATGGCCATAGCCCATGTTTCTCTATTCAAACATCAGCGGTCGAGTAAGTGCATTTATTTTGCGATCACAAATGCAAACAATACAGTTGAGATCTTACGACAGAACACAGACCGGCTGAATGACGCTTTCATTAGATCGCTCAATTCCAGCTTGTTAGTGTTTTCAGATTATCGTCGGCGGCTCTTCCGCAATGAGGAGTGAGCACGTGCGCATGGTTGCCAGATTGCTTAAAATAAGCAAACACCGGGCAGAAAATGTATCCTTGTAACAGTGGAGCTCTGATTCGGAGATTTAAACTCTTGTTATCTGGCAACCGCTATCATTAAAGCTCTCGTAGTAGAGGGGCGTAGAGCAGTCAGCAGTTACAGGTTCCTTTTTTGGACATTTGGCGCGTTCTTTTGGGAAAGTATGCTTGAATTTGAAATATTCGATATTCCCGATATATTCAAATTGTACATCGTCGTCAAAATTATTCCGATATTATCGCTAATATTCGATATATCGCCCAGCCCTACATGTAATTAAATTGATTAAAATATTTTATTTTCATAGCCCTACTAATAATAACATTTTATAATAATATTGTACATATTTTATCACATTTTAAATAATAAAAAAAGTAGTAATAATTAAAATGTAAATTATGTATTAGATCTTTTTTTATGTTATGATTAAAGATTTAATTTCATTGTTCTTAATATATAATATAATATTTATTATTATTATTATTATTTATAATATATATTTAATAAAATTAATTGCATAGCAATATTTGCTGAGAAAAGCCCATAGTGTATTATGTTATTGTGGAAAAATACCAATATTCCATGAAGTGTGTTAATTAATATGAGGTCATAACAACAATAATGTTGTTTTAAATGGTTTTTACACTGCTGCAATTGTTTGATATGTCATGGCAACTCCCCATCTCCGTTTTTATGTAAATCTGTTTATGCCACAGTAACTCAGTAGAGATTTCATTTTACATGCATTTGTGTGTGTGCACCCAGGAGTCAGACCTTATAGAAAATGTGGAAGAGGACAAAGATTCAGACACAGCTAAAACATTCGACGAGGAGAAATCTAAAATACAGGTAATTTATGTAAAATACAAGCAACATATGAAACCGTATCCAAAAAAAGAATTCTTGCACGTTTTAACAAATTAAAATCTAGTAGCTTTCCAGAATATTCATGACATAAGCGTATAAAATTTATGAATAATCTCCTTTTTACAAATGAACAGTCTAAGTCTGACTGATGAGACTAGTTCCCTAACAGTCATTCTTTGTTGTCTCAGAATGTAATTCCACAGCAGTTGCTGGATCAGTATCTATCCATGACAGACCCCGCTCGAGCTCAGACCGTAGACACTGAGATCGCCAAACACTGTGCATTCAGCTTGCCAGGCGTCGCCCTAACGCTGGGCAGACAGAACTGGCACTGCCTCAAAGACACATATGAGACCCTTGCTACAGACGTACAGGTAAATCTTCCTCTAAATCTGTATTGCTGATGGTATACACACACACAGATATATATATATATATATATATATATATATAATATATAATATATAATCACTAGTCAACATTTGAAGTGGATCAAAAAAGTTAATCAAAGTTGTCCTAAGACAAGAACACATTTTGGTTTTAGGACAACTTTGATTATAGGTTTTGATCCACTTCAAATGTTGACTACTATATATGTGTGTGTATTTTATTTATTTATTGTTGTTATTATTATTATTAATTAAACAATATTTTCTCCAAACTATAATATTATAGATTATTATTGTTTATTTTATTATCTTTATTTTGTAAATATAAAAAAAATGAGGAATAAGCACAGTAGCTTCTGTAGTTGACAAATGAAATGCTATTGAATGTGTTACAGTGGAAGGTGCGGCGGACGCTGGCGTTCTCCATCCATGAGTTGGCAGTGATTCTGGGGGATCAGCTGACTGCAGCTGACCTGGTGCCCATATTTAATTGCTTCCTCAAAGACCTCGATGAGGTGCGGATAGGAGTCCTCAAACACCTGTATGATTTCTTGAAGGTGAGAATAGGAAATTTCCTCAACTCAGAAGACAGAATATTTGAGCATTTTTTACCAAGAGGTTTGAAAATGAATTGCTTATACAAAAAAAAAAAATGGTAAACTTAAGATTTATAATTTCAGACCGTTTGTATATTCCTTTTTTGTCTACCATATTTTTAAATAGGGATTTTTGTTATGATATGCTAATTTGTTAAGTAGTTTTTTGTATTTTGTATATATTTTGAATTTGGTGTGTCATCTTTTGTAGCTTCTTCATGCCGATAAGCGTCGGGAGTATCTGTATCAGCTGCAGGAGTTCATGGTGACGGACAACAGCAGAAATTGGAGATTCCGATATGAGCTAGCTGAGTATGTGCTACTTTGTTACATGCTTCATCGACAAAGCGCCTTTTGTAGTTCTTGTTTTGAGTGTGATCTCACTCTTGTGGCATGTGTCTGTTTGTGTATTTAGGCAGCTCATCCTGATCATTGAGTTGTACAGCCACAACGATGTCTATGACTACCTCAGACAGATCGCACTCAACCTTTGTTCTGACAAAGTGTCTGAAGTTCGGTGGATGTCCTATAAACTGGTGAGTCATGTGCCCTTCAGCTTGTTGTCAAAAATAGCAGCAACATTCCAGTGTCTTTCATTAGCTGTATTGTTTAAATGGGTCATATGATGCACTTTCAAAATTTCCTTTCTCTTTTGAGTGTTACAAGCTGTTTGTGAACAGATAAGATCCTTAGAATCTTAAACCCAAAGAGATATTCTTTGCAAAAGTTAAGACTCATCCACGCCCTCCTAAAACGCCTAATTTAAACACGCCCCCACATGCCTACGTCACTGCGGAAGATTTGCATAACGCAGCCCAAATGTCCACACAAAGAAAGAAGACGTAACTTTCATCCTTGCTGTAGAATTGTTGCTGCCACTGCCGCCATGTCGTGTGTTTCATTGTGAAAGCAAAACTACTTTGTTTGGCCTACCTAAAGAGGACACTAGAACTAGAAATCAGAGGTTAAGTTATATTTACAACACTGATCCAGAACAGTTCAACCCAAATATTCAGATGTGTGCAAAGCATTTTACAGAGAACTGTTTCCTGAACCTGGGAGAGTAGCCTACAATGCCGGCTGTGCACAAAGGTTGTTTCTATAATGTTAGGCAGTTACAACTTGGCAAGGACAGTCTGGCATTTCTGACTCATAGCCTGTAAGTACATGCTTTATATTTAAAGAATTTGCCACTGATGATTAAAACGCAAGTTTTGAGCAGTGTAGAGTAGCACTTGTTGTTTGTTGTTTCTCCGACCACAAATGCAGACATGGTTTTATGTTTACGCGGCACGATACGCAACACAGCGCATGAAAAGACAGTATATGTCATTATAATCAGTAATTATTCAATTCAATTCAATTCAAGTTTATTTGTATAGCGCTTTTTACAATACAAATCGTTACAAAGCAACTTTACAGAAAATTATGTTTCTACAATATTTAGTAGTAGCTAGTAGTTTGTGCACGTTTGACAGGATTTTAGAAAAATAAAAATAATAATAATAATACAAGACGTAGTCAGCTAGATGATGAACTATCAATATTATTAATTAATAGTAATTATAGGATGCAGTCACACATGTAGCAATAATTGTTAGTTCTGTTTGTTGATTCAAGGTTAGCATCATCTGGGGTCCTCTGAGGGTCAGCATCATCTCTTCTCAGGTGTTCTGGATCCAGACTGGAGCTTGTGTAAATCCTAGTTACCACGGGATGTAAATCCCGTGGCAAAACATAGAAACAAAATAGAGACATCATTAGCATAGCTGCTGATCCAACAAAGTAAAATTAGTTTAACCCAAGCTAAAGAATAAAAATGCAGATGCAACTACACTCACAATTTAAGAGATACATTATTTGAATGCTTGGCGAAAGAGATGCGTTTTTAATCTAGATTTAAACAGAGAGAGTGTGTCTGAACCCCGAACATTATCAGGAAGGCTATTCCAGAGTTTGGGAGCCAAATGTGAAAAAGCTCTACCTCCTTTAGTGGACTTTGCTATCCTAGGAACTACCAAAAGTCCAGCGTTTTGTGACCTTAGGGTGCGTGATGGGTTGTAGCGTGGTAGAAGGCTAGTTAGGTACGCAGGAGCTAAACCATTTAGGGCCTTATAGGTAAGTAATGATAATTTGTAACTGATACGGAACTTAATAGGTAGCCAGTGCAGAGACTGTAAAATTGGGGTAATATGATCATATTTTCTTGACCTGGTAAGGACTCTAGCTGCTGCATTTTGGACTACCTGTAGCTTGTTTATTGACGAAGCAGGACAACCACCTAGAAGTCCATTACAATAGTCCAGTCTAGAGGTCATGAAAGCATGAACTAGCTTTTCTGCATCAGAAACAGATAACATGTTTCGTAGCTTGGCAATGTTTCTAAGATGGAAGAATGCGGTTTTTGTAACATTGGAAATATGATTTTCAAAAGACAAATTGCTGTCCAATATAACACCCAGATTTCTGACTGTAGAGGAAGTAACAGTACATCCGTCTAGTTGCAGATTGTAATCTATAAGATTCTGTGTGGTGTTTTTTGGTCCAATAATTAATATCTCTGTCTTATCCGAATTTAATTGGAGAAAATTATTTGTCATCCAATCTTTTACATTTTTAACACACTCTGTTAGCTTAGATAATTGGGAAGTTTCATCTGGTCTTGTTGAGATATATAGCCGAGTATCATCAGCATAACAGTGGAAGCTAATTCCGTATTTTCTAATAATATTACCAAGGGGCAACATGTTGAATATTGAAAATAGAAGGGGACCTAGGACGGATCCTTGTGGCACTCCATATTTTACTGATGATAAATGAGATGACACCCCATTTAAGTAAACAAAATGGTAGCGATCGGACAGGTAGGATCTAAACCATCTTAGAGCCTGCCCTTGAATACCTGTATAGTTTTGTAATCGATCTATGAGTATGTCATGATCTATGGTGTCGAACGCAGCACTAAGATCAAGTAAGACTAGAAATGAGATGCAGCCTTGATCTGACGCAAGAAGCAGGTCATTTGTAATTTTAACAAGTGCAGTTTCTGTGCTATGGTGGGGCCTAAAACCTGACTGAAATTCTTCATACAGATCATTTTTATGCAGGAAGGTGCTCAATTGAGCAGACACAACTTTTTCTAAAATTTTAGACATAAATGGAAGATTTGAAATAGGCCTATAATTTGCCAGTACACTAGGATCTAGTTTTGGTTTCTTAATAAGAGGCTTGATAACCGCCAGCTTGAATGGTTTTGGGACGTGACCTAAAGATAACGACGAGTTAATGATATTGAGAAGCGGTTCTTCGGCTACAGGTAACAGCTCTTTTAGTAATTTAGTGGGTACAGGATCTAATAAACATGTTGTTGGTTTAGATACAGTGATAAGTTTATTTAGCTCTTCCTGTCCTATATTTGTAAAGCACTGCAGTTTATCTTTGGGTGCGATGGATGAAACTGAAGTGTTAGACGCTGTAGAATCTACATTCGCTATTGTATTTCTAATGTTATCTATTTTATCAGTGAAGAAATTCATAAAGTCATTACTATTTAACGTTGGTGGAATATTTGAATCAGGTGGCGTCTGGTAATTTGTTAATTTAGCCACTGTGCTAAATAAAAACCTTGGATTGTTTTGGTTATTTTCAATGAGTTTGTGGATATGCTCTGCCCTAGCAGTTTTTAGAGCCTGTCTATACCTGGACATACTGTTTTTCCATGCAATTTTAAAAACTTCCAAGTTAGTTTTTCTCCATTTGCGTTCAAGACTACGAGTTACTTTCTTGAGAGAGTGAGTATTACTGTTATACCATGGCACAGTACGTTTTTCTCTAACCTTTTTCAATTTGATGGGGGCAACAGCTTCTAATGTATTAGAGAAAATAGTGCCCATGTTGTCAGTAATTTCGTCTAATTCATGTGTATTTTTGGGTACAAATAGCAGTTGAGATAGATCAGGCAGGTTATTTGCGAATCTGTCTTTGGTGGCTGGAACAATAGTTCTGCCCAGACGGTAACGCTGAGACATATAGTTAATATCAGTTATACGCAGCATGCACGATACAAGGAAATGGTCTGTAATATCATCACATTGGGGTACAATATCTATAGCAGTAAGATCGATTCCATGCGATATAATTAGATCTAGTGTATGATTAAAACGATGAGTGGGCCCGGTGACATTTTGCTTGACTCCAAAGGAGTTTATTAGGTCAGTAAACGCAAGTCCTAATGTATCATTTGCATTATCAACGTGAATATTAAAATCTCCCATGATTAGCGCCTTATCAACTGTAACTAGAAGGTCTGAGAGGAAATCTGCAAATTCTTTTAGGAATTCTGTATACGGCCCTGGTGGTCTATACACAGTAGCCAGAGCAAGAGATACATTAGATTTCTTTTGCATGTCTGACAGTGTAACATTTAGCAGAAGTATTTCAAAAGAGTTAAACCTGTATCCTGTTTTCTGGGTAACATTGAGAATATCACTATATATTGTTGCAACACCTCCTCCACGACCAGTCTGACGGGGCTCATGCTTATAACAGTAGTTTGGTGGAGTAGACTCATTTAGACCAAAATAATCATTTGGTTTTAGCCAGGTTTCAGTCAAGCAGAGTACATCAAAACTATTTTCTGTGATCATTTCATTTACAATAACTGCTTTGGGTGTGAGTGATCTAATATTTATGAGCCCAAACTTTAAAAATTGTTTTTGTTCATTTACTTTACAGTTTTCTGGTTTAATTACGATAAGATTTTTTCTAGATCCTACATTATATTTTGACCTCACTATTCGGGGAACAGACACAGTCTTAATAGTTTTTACAGCACAAGTACTTTTATCATTTAAGCGGGTGGAACAAAAGTCATCATAATAGTTATTAGAGAATTGTCTTACTAGTCACCTCGAGCGAAGTGTCCTGGAGATGTTGTCAGAGAGCAGCTCCGCTCCGATTCTGCTGGGGTGTAATCCATCAGCGCGAAACAGCCTAGGACGCTCCCAGAAAAGATTCCAGTTATTAACAAATAGCAAGTTTCTGTTCTTTACACCATGACAACAACCATTCATTTAAAGCAAAAAGTCTACTGAACCTTTCGTGTCCTCGTCGATACGTGGGCAGTGGTCCTGACACGACGATCGTCGCCGCGGGCGTCATGCTGCGAACCGTCTCGATCAGGCTGCTGAAGTCCCTCTTCAGCGTCTCCGTCTGCCGCAGCGTGGTGTCGTTAACCCCGGCGTGAAGCACGACCGCTCTGGGGCTCTCGTCGACCTTCAGGATCGCGGGTATCTGCGCAGAAACATCGAGAACACGAGCACCAGGCAAACAATGAGTGTGCACTTTACCTTCGGCTAACGTAGCACTTACGTGTCGGACGATGGAGTCTCCGATGATCACAGCGTCGCGTCCTGTCTCGCGGAGGGGAGCGAAGCGGTTCCGGATGGAGATGTCGAAGGCAGGAGGGGGAGAAGTCGTCGCCCGGGACCCGGCTCGCGTCCTCCGCTGTGGATGCACCCAGGGTCCGTGGTGTCCCGGCGTCGCAGTGAAGGACATCTGGGAAGATCGCGTCCTGGGTGCACCGGGCCTGTGCAGAGAAACACACGGAGTAGACGTGGTGGGACTGTTAGCAGATCGCTGTATACTTACCCCGGACTTGTGAGCGTCAGCCCGGGATGATTCCAACGCGGCTCTCCGCTCTCTCAGCTGGGCCTGCCTCACCTCCAGGTCGCGAATCTGCTTTCCCACGGCCTCGAGCTGCACAGAGTGGAGACATTCATCCGCCATTAAAGCAAGTAACAGTGAGTACAGCAGTGGTAATGTGTGTGAATAGAGTATTAGCAATGTTAGCGCAGTTAGCTGCAACCACGCCGCTGATGCTAATGGGCTAAAAGCTAATAGCGGACCCGGGAGATCAAAATAAAACTAGTGATAGCGAGGCGCTCTGATTGTTTTTGTTGTAGAATACAATAGAGGATATATTCACACGTTATATAAACGGAAACGATGATGTATAAAATTGATTTTTGAGTTAAAAATAGTCAATGAAAAGAATATAGTGACGGAGCTCAAACGCAGTACAGCCGCCAACAACAAACAGGAAGTGATTATTGCCCCACTGGATGCAACAAATGCCTAGTTTGTAATGGGTTTTATTGTTTTTGTCACATGCTTGAGGTATTCTGCCAATCACAATGCACTGGATAGCTGGCCAATCAGTGTACACCTCGCTTTTCAGACCGATGAGCTTTGGAAAAATCTATGCCTTTCAGAAGGCGGGGCATAGAGGAGTAACAGTAATGTACATTATGTGGAAAATGTGTTTTTTCAGCCAAATACACAACACAATGTTCTTTTTAGCAACGTCATACGACCCCTTTAAGTTTGTGTTCTGCTTTTAGTATTGGACTGTTTTCAGCCTCTGCTTATAATACAGGTTTCCACCTGGTATTACCATCCACACTTGTATTTAATGCTGAAGTTTTGTCTTGTGAATGTGTGTAGGTGGTGGAGATCCTGCAGAAATTATACGCCTGTGACGCTCATGATCTGGGTCTGAATTTCATTAATGAACTCATCAAGAGATTCTGCCACTGTCCCAAATGGGTCGGACGTCAGGCATTTGCATTCATTTGCCAGGTAATATTTACATCGGCTTTTTACAGTAGTCACATCTTTAAATTATTTGATTAAGCACAGTTTTTTTGTTTGTTTTACTTTCATTCATAATCTTATTTTTGATATTTTTAATATTTTTGCTTTATGCAAAATTTTCAAAAGCCCACTTATCCGAGCAAGAGAACCAAAGTCCGACATTGAGGGATCTTAAGTGATGAATCTATCATGATATATCTAACAATGTGTGAGAGTGATTAATTCATTTCTTGTGTTTCAACATAGGTCATTGTGGAGGAGGACTGTATGCCCATGGACCAGTTTGCACAGCACCTTCTACCCAGTCTGCTCAGCCTCTCATCAGATACTGTACCCAACGTACGTGTGCTAGTGGCCAAGGCGTTACAGCAGAGCGTGTTTGAAAAACGTAAGACACACGTCATAAACACGTCATAAACAGAGGATGATGATGTAGACTCACGCCTCCTTTATTAGGCCCTTCAAGGGCTTAAATTAAATAAATGGACAATATATTTATAAGTAATATCCTGTACAGAGAGAGTGCATAGTTATTTTTGTACAGTGAAATGCTTTCTAGAATTATAATATTCAAAGTGCAAGCTGTCAAGTAAAGGCAATTGGCTGTTTTTTGTGTGTGAGTTTTGTTTTTTATAGTTTAGATATTTCCTATTGTTTATTTAATTTGATTTTGTTTTTATTGTTGTTTTTTCTATTTATTTATTTATTTGTATTTTGTTTAGTTTTACATTGTTTTATTTTTAGTTCAGTTTTTATTTAATATTGTTTCTGTTTATTTATTTTATACTTTATTTGAAGTTTATTTGAAAAAAAAAAGTGTAGTGTCACTGCTGTTCTCATCACCAATGTCTGTGCTCTGATCTCAGCGTACTTCAAGGACCCAGGCAGTGCTTACTCTGAAGAGCTGGAAGAGGCTCTGTCTGAGCTGAGGATGGACAAGGACAGGGACGTGCGGTTCTTCGCCACACTAGATCCCAACAGAAATGTCATGGACACGGCAGCGCTAATTTAGTAGCATGTACTACCCGCACACATGAACAGGCACCAGCAGGAACAACACTAAATGGATTCACAGACAAGTGTTTACAAATAGGAACTACTGACCAAGACCTTCACACACACAATGTATCCCTGTCCTGTCCTAATAACACTCCACATTTGACAGTGCATGCATATGTTATGCATTTATACACAAAACAGGCCTCATTTATAAAACGTTTCTACTGATATGTAGCTAAATCTAAAATTGGATCCTTAAAATATGCTTCAAATATATCTTCAAACACAGAACAACCATCTCACCTCTCTAAATGGTGCAAGATTTTATTTGCACCTTTGCGGCAGCAAAAAGTATTTGGAGACACAAGCCGCATCTCAACACCGGATTGTGTTGTTTCTCCTCATCAGGCCTTTCAGATGCTACCAGCTACCCCTCCAAAGCTAACTGTACATTTGTAAGACTTCTTTTTTTCATTTTCTTGTGGATTTCTTTAAACACAAAGGACTAAGAAGACATGAGCAGGCTGACAAAGTGAAGTGCTACTAACTCAGGGAGACCTGATATCCAGATTTTTTTTAAAGCTGCAATGCTGCAAAATAGTATCAAGCTGAGCCCAAGTGATGCTGCAGAACTGTTTCTGCATTGACCAACCTCCTGTTTACCCGATCCTCAGGATCCACACAGATTGTTGTGGGAAACGGGGTTTAGAAACCGCAAATCAGCACATTTTTGCAGTTCAGGAGTCGAAAACCTCTCTCTCTTTTTGCTCAATCCTGTTGTAGCTCACAATTTGCTATTGTCTTTCAATACTGACATTTTAATGTACATGTTTTGAGTGTGATCCAGTCATACGTAAACTTAACCTCCTCGTCTTCCCTGATTGTTGGAGAGCGGTTTTATTTATTTTTCTCACGTTTTATAAATAAAAGGGGCCAGTATTTTACAGAGGTGTCAGAAGTTGCTTTACAGGCAACCTTTACAGCCACCAGATGACATATAGACACCGAACAACCGAAAATGTCAGACTTGTCCGGTCTTAGAAATTACGTTAAAATATTAATAAAATCTCAATTGGTTAATTCTGAGTTAAGGGGGCGCTGCTCGGTTGTTTGTGGAAAGCACCGAAGCAAGCACACTGTTTAGTCGGATTTGCACTAGTTAAGCACACCATGATTCCTCTCATTCTAACAATACCCAAATTTGCTTTAAAGTAAATAAGCTATTTTGTTCTTGAAGTTAATATAACGGACCATCCGTTTTTAAAAAGCATGGTTGTGCCGCTCTTGGCATTGTTTAACTCGCGTCTAGCTGCTGATCGGTTATCAGTATGCCTGTTTTTATGGTTTATATATGTAAATTAGGAGGACCGGACCCAAATCAGCACGTAAGGGCAAACTTTGCCAAGAGCACTTTACTATTCATTAAGGGTTCAGTGGAAATAAGATTGCAGGTCCTTGTTTTACACAGTATATATAATGATAAATAAATGTGATGAACTGGATTAATCATGATAAATCAGTGGTTTAGATTTTTTATTTTTTTTATAAGGCAATTTTCTTGATCAAACTCAAATGGTGCTGGAATCTGGTGCATTTATTCTCTCAGATGTGAACATGGAATGTTTATGGATTGTGTATATGGAGTTGTTAAAAAAATAGGTTTAGTTTAGCTCTGAAATACAGCCTGTGATCAAACTGATATAAAATGATATCTGCAGGAGTCAAGGCCAGTCTTTTTATGTGGCAATATTTTGTTTGGAGTTTTATAATGGGGAAGTTGTTTTTCTTGTGTTCCCATGTTTGTTTTTGTGTCTGCATGCATCTGTGTGTCCTTTCCGTTTCATTTTTATTTTTTTTTCTTCCCATATGGACCATGTTGAGAGTAGAAAGATATTTTGTTGGATTATATTTTCCCCAATAAATTTGTCTGTGAGAGGCACTGACATCACTGATATGTCAACTAAACCACTTCATCTGTCATGCATCTGTTCTGTTTTCTTTTTAATGTTACAATATTAAGAAAAAAGCATCTGATTTGATTCTTTTGCCCCATTTTATTCTTCCCAATGTATCATGTTCAAAGATTTTATATCCTAACTTTTGAGGTTACAACCTTTGTAATTTTCTGTGCATCTCTATTAAATACATTGTATGTATTGTTATTTTTAGTTTTCATTAATTAAAATAATATAAATTTAAAATCTTTTCTCGGTTTTGACTTTTATTCTGAAGACAATTTAGCCAGAAATTACTAAATCAAGTGATTCTTGAGCACCTTAAATATGTTTGTAATATTTTATATATATGTGTGTGTGTGTGTGTGTGTGTGCGTAAATATATATTGTATGCCTCCATTAAACGTTTATGCATACATTTGCAGTGCATCACATCAAAGCAGTATTTTCCCGTTCGATTGACTTTTGTTGTGAGAGATTTCACTTCCGGTTCGACTTTTCCGGTCCTCTTTCCTGCCTCCGGTTCAAGATGGTGAGTCTCTCGAGCCTTCGCGATTGATACATGAACATGATTTAGTAAATGAAATCTCCTTTATATACGCTAGAAACCTCTCTGTTCACTTAGTTTAGTTAGTGACGTATTTAATAGTATTAGATGTGGAATTGAATGAGAATTGTATTATCGGATTGTTGACAGTTTTAGTAAGGCGTTTGTGGAGATGGCTAGCATGTGCTTCTGCTGCAGCACGCGGCGTTGACAGACCTGCTACTCTGTTTATGAAGTCAAATACGTCCCTATAATGATTATTATCGCCATTAGTTACTCAACGTAGTGATGCAGGGTGTGGTATAGTCGTTATTCAGTGTATATATCAAGACCCTCAGCCTGTCATCATAGGTTGAGTGTAAACTGAGCTGACATAAAAATGTCTGCATATAACTGATTTCTACTCTCATCTACAATTAATAGTTGATCGACACGTTGATAATAGTAGTGAATTGCCATTTATTTTGATTGGTGCAACAACAACAAAAAGTATCTTCTCTGGAAATATAAAGATCTGTATGTGGTTCCAATAGTAATGGAACACCTGGTCGTGTCAGGAAATCAAGATTTTCGAATTTCCAAAAAGAATCTACTATATATATATATGTATATATATAATGTCTTTAAGTGGTTCCCGTCCTGGAAGTATACTTTTGGACATTTTAAAATGGTCGTTTACTAGTTATTATTAATCCTTTCACATTTCCAAATGGTAATTTAAATCGAAAGTGCTTCCCATGGTAATGGAAATTCTGGAAATATGATTTTTTTGGAAGTGTATCATTATAATGGGAACCACATATATATTTTTAATTTGATCACTTTTTGGAAATTTTACATTTGTGTTTTCCTTATTTCCATAATATCCATTACTATGTAAACTGCATACAGGGCTAAAATGTTATTTTAACATTTAATTAGTTATTATTATTTATTAATTTGTGTTAGGTAAAAGTTTTTAGCCTGAATGCACTAAGTCGCTTTGGATAAAAGCGTCTGCTAATTTAATTTAATTTAATGGAAAAATGTTTGGACAGAGGGTGTAGGATATTAAATAATGCTCTTATACTCTTAAAGTGTTTCCATCTTTACATGACAGACTAAGAAGAGAAGGAACAACGGACGTGCAAAGAAGGGCCGTGGTCATGTCCAGCCCATCCGCTGCACCAACTGTGCCCGCTGTGTTCCCAAGGACAAGGCCATCAAGAAGTTTGTCATCAGGAACATTGTGGAAGCCGCTGCTGTGAGGGACATCTCAGAAGCTAGTGTGTTTGACTGTAAGTGCTTTAACTCTTTAACTACCAAAACATTGTTCAATTCTTAGTGTGCACTCCTCCATGTAATCTTTAATTTAATCCTTTTCACTCATCCTATGTAGCATACGTATTGCCCAAGCTGTACGTGAAGCTGCATTACTGTGTTAGCTGTGCCATCCACAGCAAGGTGGTGCGAAACAGATCCCGGGAGGCCCGCAAGGACCGAACACCACCTCCCCGATTCAGGCCTAGTGTAAGTACACTGAAATTCTGTTGCAGGCTGATCTATAATAATTAGTAGGGTTACAGTGCATGCATTGTATTATGTTGTTACTTGGTGTTTATTTGCATCTCATCTTGTCATATTTTTTTTCAGGGTGCTCCACCCAGAGCTCCAGCAAAGCCCATGTGAAGCAAATCAACTGTCACATTCTGTGCATTTTTATGCAGAAAAAAATAAAAATATCTAAAACAGTTCCTGGTGTTTCATTGTTTTGATTGTTGCTGCATCAATGGTTCGAGTGCATTGCTGTGTAGTTTGAGTTTCGAGCTCTTGTCAAGTTTAATTCTAAATCCTTAATTTTTTTTATCTTATCAAACTTAATTTGTTATTATAATAGGTGAAAATATCCCCAATATTATTTTACATCAACTTTTTTTTGAGTTTGGTCATAATTGTAAATTAATTAATATTAGCAATCGGTGTTAAAACATTGTTTTATATATTTGTGAAAGTATTTCAAAGAAATGTTACAGCAATGTTATCAGCATCATGTAGCACTCTTGTACTTATACCATCTGTTACTGTAGGATTTTAAAAAGTGCTGAGTGTCACTAAGTCCCAGTGATCTCTTTAGTGAGGTGTGAGTTCATGATCGGCCTGCTGTATTCAGTCGACGAGGACAATGGAAATAAACCAACTCAATTAAAATGGCTACAGTTAATTAGTTTCATTCAAATCATTTAAATAAGGCGTCCTTGTAAGCTTCAGGTATTAAAAAGAGACTGAAAATGAATTAAGCTGCTGCTGATTCAAATAAGGCTTTATTCTTCCGCTGCGCCCAGGGAAGACTAAAAAAGAGGATGCACCGAGAAGAGGCCAGTCTCCACAAGTTGGAAACTTCATTACAAAAGCAATTTTCAAAGGCCTGACTTTAAGAGAGCATTAAGCAGGATGGCAGAAGGTGACGAAGCTGTGGAGGAGCGGGAGATGGAGACACAGGAGATGAACAGTGATGAAGAAGCCCTCTTCCATTTTGGCAAATACAGTGAGGCTCGGGCCGCAGTGCCATGGGAGCAATGCACATTCAAAGACAAGCTGCTCTACCACGTTGATCGGATCTTCCTGAGTTTTCTTGCACTCTTTTTGCTGGTACTCTTAGGAGATTTCCTGTATAAGATCTGGTTTGTGACCAACTGGAGGAAAACCCTGGAGTTTATTCTGGAAATTGTGTCGTACCTCTTTACACAAGAGAAGGATGAAGAGCTAATAGAACTGTAAACGTTTCTGAAATTCACTTTCTACATCAAGATGGAACTGAAACTGAATCTAGGACCCTTTCAATAAAGTATAAAAGGTTGTGTTTATTAGCTGTACAATTGTGAAATCTGTTTAATAACCTGAGTCAGTGTTTGACATTTCGAGGTTTTGTTCCTAAGAATAAAAAGCTTCTAAACTATTCATTTTTGTATTCTTTTAATGTGGTTATGTCAAGAGCTTTTTGTTTTACTTCAAGTGAAGTAAATTACCTTTACACGATCATTGATTGTGCTTTGTGTGCAAAGGAAACGTTCTTTAAATCAGAATATGGAAGATATGTCATGTCTTATTCCTTTTTTTCTCAACTGTACTAATAAAAGAAAACATAGAGATTAGGAAATTAATTAAACATTAAAAACTATCAAGGTCAGAATGGAGTTAATTAAGGCCATTAAATGGCATCAAAAGTGACAAAAGCCCAAACAATAGAAATGACCTTTTTACTACTACTTTTCAACTACCTTTTTAGTCGTTTTAGAAGATTTAGCTGTTTTCAATCATATTTGAAAGTCTCTGTTCACTTTGAGGTGTTGTTGAATGTGTAGCTGTTAGCTAAATAAATTAGGCTTAAAATGTTATAATTTAGAACATAGTTAATAAACCACAGTTAAGAAAATGTAAATTTAATTTAATTTATTAAATAACCAAGTTCGACATCAATTGATGGCATTGGGTAGTTTAATCTTTTTTTTATTTTTTATTTTTTTTTTACTCAAAGAACAATAACATACAATATTTTATAAAGAAACAAAATTCAAAAATAAAAAAAGGGAAAAAAAATAAAAGTTGCAAGGGGAGGTAAGTATTACAATACAAAATATACATACACGTATATATAAAAATCTAATAATTATATTATAAAGTTCATAAGCTTTCAAAGTTCTTAGAGCTTTCTTCTTCAAATTGTCTCTGGCGTTGTCTATATATATATATATATATATATATTTCAGTCAACAAAACTTAGGTTTCTTGTTGGTAAATGTACAATTATGAATGTCACATTTGGTCAAATAAATCTTGTCTGTCACACTAACTGCATTGACTGCACCCCATGGACGAGGAAAAAATAGTAGCCAATCAATGCTTGCCATTTTGACAGGGGCGCATGATGCAGCCAATCAGATCATCGCATACAGCGACATTCTTCAGTTATTTCCCTCTACTCGTCCTCTCCTTTCAGGAAATTGCAGCGTGACCGACGTTTCGTGTCTTTCGCAGACTTAAAGTATGTTTTTATTGACATTTTACCACTAAGTCTTGCTTTGACGTGTTGTTTATATGTTAAAATGTTTAAAGTGTGTCTAGGTAGTATTTGTGATTAAAACTCCGCTGTATTTCCCCTTCTGTAAGCACATGCAATGTGATATCGCCATACTCCATTTTGCCTCCTTGCGCTCCAGAATAGAAATATGGCAGAAAGTAATTATAATGAATAACACAACAAGTCGTGACGGGCTGAAAAATGTTCTGTTTATTTGATTTACATTTGAAAATGAAAATGTCTCTAACCCTAAACAAAGTATGAATAACACCATTGATAAACATTGTAAGCTGATTGAAGTGAAGTGAAATCCTGATTTGGAGGGTTACATTTAATCTCTTTTATAATTTATTAGTTCAATTGATATCTTGGGTTCAAATTATATATATATATATATATATATATATATATATATATATATATATAATTTAGACAGCCTTGTTTTTTTCTTGATGTATCTATGCTGCTTTTGGTATATATATTAAGAATATTAAAAAGTTATTATAATTTAATATTATAAATATTTACTTTTGAAACATGTTTTAACATATATAAAAATATTAGAATAATTTTGGTCAATATTTGTATATATTTGGTATATATAGATCATACGAATAGAAGATAACTGTAAACAAACCCATTAATCAGTTGTAATATTGGTAACTTCTTCTCTAGAATGCGTTACGTGGCCGCTTACCTGTTGGCTGTTCTGGGTGGGAACAACAACCCATCCGCCAAAGACATCAAGAACATCCTGGGGAGTGTCGGAATCGAGGCTGACGATGAGCGTCTTAACAAGGTGGATCCTTGTTCAAATACACCAGTTTTCTGGTTATCATTTAAATGATTTGTTTTAACAGTTGTTTTAAAGTTAGATGTTTTAACATTTATGTTAGGGTTACAACCATTTACTATATTACATTTCTTGGGTATATTCTATTAATATTATAAGGAATGCAATATCGTTCTGATGTTTTTGCACATGCAACCCTGTTGCCCTTGTTTCCTTGTTTTTAATCCATAAAATGGATGCTTCTGATTCCCAACATGAGTCAATCTCGCTGTTTTTGTTGTTACTCAATAGGTCATCAGTGAACTGAATGGCAAAGACATCAATGAAGTCATGAATGCCGGTAAGGCTGCACTGCCTTTACAGTTTGACCTACATAATATTAAAGTCATGTGAGCTATGAGTTCGTAATTCTCACATTGTTGTTTTACTGTTGTTTTCCCGCAGGCCTCTCTAAGTTGGCCTCCGTTCCAGCAGGTGGTGCAGTGGCGGTCTCTGTCGCTGCCGCTGGTGGCGGTGGAGCCGCTCCTGCTGCGGAAGTTCCTGCAGGTGGGTAGATTAATTAACCTGCTACCAAGGTTGTTATAGAAAACTAAAAAAAAACTATTAAAATAAAAACCAAAAAAAAAAAAAAAACAATTCTCATTTACATTTAGCTTAACTTGATGTACTAAAATAACTAAAGCTAAAACTGAAAAAAAATTTAGACATTACAAAAAAATGATAAATTAAAAAAAGACAAATATACATCAAAATGAATACAATTTTAACTAACATTAAAAACAGAAAATATAAAAACGAATAAAACTATAATAGTATCTAATGATGAAAAAAATTGCATTGCCTCATTCCATTTCATACCAGTTCGATGACATAAGTTATCCTGAAAAAAAAAATTCACTCTCATTGTTTAGTTTTCCAGTTAGCTAAATCTCCTCTTGCAGAATATTCAGTTTCATTTCCTGGTGTGAATTACCTATTTTTCAGTAGTAGCTGAACCTCACACTGATTGGATCTGATCAGATTGTAACATTCCTTCCCTCTTGTTAAACTGCAGCAGTCCAAACTTTAATTATAGGCAGGCTGATTATGTGTGAAGTCAGGAATAACCAGCAAGCGTGTAATTGTGATGTGTAATTTCACATTTGCATGTTTACTTTTCAGCGGAAGAGAAAAAGGAAGAGAAGAAGGAAGAATCTGAGGAGTCTGATGAAGACATGGGCTTTGGCCTCTTTGATTAGTCTTTCTTTTGTATCCGTAAAAATACAATAAAAAAGGAAAAATGTTTGTGTTTAAAGATGCCTTGTAAGATTATTTGTCTGGAAAAAGGTAAATTCTATTTATTTATTTTGAATATGAAGCCATGTTGCAAGAATTCACAGTTAATAAAAAATTTAAGTTGAAAGTCATATTTGAAATTACTTTTTGTTTTACTCTATGGAGATGGTCTTCAATAACAATAATTTTTGGGGGAAAAAAACAGGTAGTTCTGCTCCAAACTCATAGCATTTGCTGAGCCAATTGTTGTGTCATAACAATCAAGCAAATCATGATAAAGCTGCCTCTGCACATGAAACTGGGGTAAGAGAAAAAAATATTAATTCAGCCTATAGAAGAAGGTGACTTTTATACATTAATACAACATGTTGCTTAGAGGAGGTTTGGAAATCACAAAAAGGTGCCTGGCAAAATCCCTGAGCATGTGTTGGTGAAAAGTCAATTGCATTATTACAGCCATCAATCACCTGTCTGGTTTACAAAAACAGGTCCAGGTGGCTAAATAGCATAAACTGCCTGCTGTAACTCTCTAAAATAAGCTTGATCTTAATTCATTGCTCGAGAGTAAATCTGGTTTTCAGGAGGGCTTCTTCTCTTTCTTTTGGCGAACACAAAAGAAGATCTTTTGAAGTCAGTGGTTACTAAAAACTGTTTGGTTACCAACGTTCTTCAGAATATCTTCGGTGTTCAAAAGAAGAATGAAACAGGTGAGCAGGTTTGGAACAACGTAAGGCTGAGTAAATGATTACAATTTTCATTTTGGGTTGAACTGTCCCTTTAAGTTTGGAATATTTTAGGTTGTTGGTTATTATAAAAGACAACATGCTTGCAATGCACTAGCTACAATGACATTATCCACCAGCCATTTCAAGGTTTTTAATGTCATGGGATGTTGTTGGGAAGCAGTAATTTTCCATTGCTACTGCTTGTGTAGTATAAGAAAACCTGTTGGCTTTTTGCTGGTCAGACGTATTGAAAAATACGCAACAAAGATTATTCAATAAACTCTGCGCCTTTTTCATCATCATGATCTAACACAATCAATTGAGGACATGAAGATAAAGAGAACACAAGAAATCAGAGAAAATATGATAAATGAAGAAGAAGAGAAACTTTGGGACAAAGCAGAGCATTTTGAAGAAATAAAAGCGGATAGAGAATTGCCAGAAGAGTACTATCATGGGCTTGAGGATCTAACCTGGAATCTGAGCTCACTGGAGCAGTTACTGTATATCAGCCTGCCAGCATGGATACAAAGAGGTGAGAAGCCCAATAATATACATGATCAATCCAGATTTATTGCACTTTCAGTTTTTACTGGTGATTCTGGATTTGGGGAAACCTTGCATCAGAGCTTTATGAGGGCCAGCGGGCAGCCCTCGATCACTCTTACTCTCATTATGTCCCTTATATCCCACCTGCTCTATCATGTCGGGCAAATGTTTTTGTTGTAGAAGTTTTTCATAAAGATGTCCTAGTTTAATACAAGTCTGGAAAGTATTTAATCAGTAAAGTCCTGTTCAGTATCGATTCAGTAGATTGCATTATATTGATCAATAGTGACAGAAAAGGCATTTATAATGTTACAAAAGATTCCTATTTCAAATAAATGCTGTTATTTTGAATCTTGAAAACAATGCATCACAGATTTCACCAAAATATGAAGCAGGCAGCACAACTGTTGAGCAGCAAGTCAGTATATTAGCATGCTTTCTAAAGGATCATGTGACACTTTAGACTGGAGTAATGATGCTGAAAATTAACTTTTGCATCGCAGGAATAAAGTACATTTTAAATACATTCAAATAGAAAACAGTTATTTTGCACTGTAATATTATTTCACATTATTACTGTTTTACTGTATGTTTGATCAAATAAATGCAGACTTTTATTGCAAAGATGGCCCAGAAACATTATTTCTTGGAAAAGCTATATAGCAGCATTTGTTTGCAGATTACAGTTGGTTTGATATTATTTGATGAAACAATATTTAACACTAAAGTGTGACTAAAGTGTCTGAATCCTTTTTGGGACAGCTGTAGATACAGTAGGTGTACAATATACAGTCTAATGCATAGTGATTAAACAATAATATAATAAATATCTGAATTATGCTTCATGTTTGCACTGTACTGTGGATGTAAAAATGCACATGCTAAAATGAAATCTCTCTCTCTCTTCAGCTTTGCTTTGCAACTTAGCGGAGCATTTTGGCATCTGGATATGTCATAACAACACCCTGCCGTGTCGTCTCATATCCTACACCCTACTGCCATTCACTTTGCCTGCAACATCTGTCGTCTCATTCATCTATAGGTCAGATCTTTAGTCTAAATGTGTTGTTTGTGTATCTTATCAGTACATAACAAAAAAATGTAAGCAAGTAAAATGTAAGTTTTTTTTTTTTTTTTTTTGCATGTGTTTGTGGACTCCAAACAGATTTTTGTGCTGGGTGAAGAAAATTCCCAGGCTGGCTCTGAATGCAGGCAGGGAATTCAAACAGGAAGTAATCACACATCTGCGGTTAGTCTTTGCGCACTTGAGAGGACTTTTGCTGAACAGGTAAAACTAGTAGAGCAAAGTTTTGCATACATAATTGACCTTTTAATGAAAATGAAATGATATTTCAGCCCATTTAACTTCCATTATGACTTGACATTATTTCTGAATTAAGAACAATGTGAATGCCTATTTAGATTGTAGATTTTAAATTTAATACCATTAATATATGTTCCTGAATTTTTCCAGATTCCTGCTTTTGCAAATTCAACCTTTGGTCTCCATTTTTTCATGGATTCTTGCACCCTGGTCCTGTTTCCCATCTCTTCCTTTTACTTTCCTTCCCTATTTCTCTTTTCCTTTACTTTCTCGTGCTTTGCGTTTCCTGCCACGCAGTCTCTCCACTTCAACCTCAAAGAAGCAGCCGGAGCGCAGGAGCCAGACTCAGCCTCTCTTGTCTAGACGACGATCTCTCCTCTGCTTCCAGCTCACTGGATCCAGCAGTTTCTGCAAAAAGACAGATAGCATCCTTACAGATGCAGAGGCACAATCTTCAGCATTCCTCTTGCAGCTCAACGTGGAGTTAGAAATGGACAGCCATCCTGAACCACTACAGCTTCAGAAGGACGCACTAGACTGTGAGGGAAGTTTATTACTAAACCCAGAAGTAGATGAGAATCTCTCATCTCCTTTTATTTCTTACATGGATGTAGAAGAGGAAGACTGAACGACAGTGTTATAATGCAGTCAAAAGTCTCTACTGTAGAATATTTGGGCAATATGGCAATGTATACTAGGTACATATCAGTGTTGTTGTAATAATTACCTGGAAATTGAAATTGGGCCGAAATAAAATATGAATATTAGTTAAACTTAAAAAAAAAAAAGAGAAATATTGCTTTGGGAATGAACTGAAAATCAGTTGAAGTATTCAAGTTACTAAAATTAAATCTATATAGAAATAATAATAATAATAAAAAGAAAACCAATAAAAAAATGTAAATCACATAAAGACAAATGTAGAAAGAATTTAGTAAACATGTAATAATAAACACGCCACAGTGATATTCTGTTTTATGTAATTCTGTAATAATCTAATAAATGCATTATCAAGTTGAACTTTTGACAGCCTTTGCATATTGTAAAAATGGATCAAATAGAACAATGAAAACAACATTGCACAAATCAGCATTAAACTGTATCACTCAATAGTTGGCTGTAATAATATTGACTGATTTTATCATTCAGAACTAAATTTGCTATGCTCATTTACATTTTTTAAAAATAATTTAAATTGATCGTTATTTTGTATATAAACATTTTACATGAACAGTTTAATGTATATATATATATATGACAATTATAATTTTACCTTAATTTTAAAAGGAAGAAATAATTGACAACACTTTACAAAACATTTTTTATTCAATATATTTAATATTTATTAAGTAAACATTCTGCATATGCCTGCATATACAATTACAACATATATTATAAAATAATGCTTGCAGTGGTGCAAATACATCATAATTTGTCAAAAATAAATTAATATTTAGATTTCTCTTACTTCTTTCAGGGTTTTTAATGATGTAAAACTACATACCATTTCACATTAATTTATAATTTTTTTAATGATATTAGTAACCCTGTTCTTTCTGGTGTGTGTGTTTTTGTGCAAAATGAAAGAACAAATCCCTTTTTTAAATGCCTTCATTATGGCTTGTTTTGTGTTGCTACATTTCAAATAAATCCGTCATGTAAAACTATGTCAACTAGAAGCTCACGCTTTTACAAGCTTAACAATTCTTGCTCAGAGTTCTGTGTTTTCCCGATCCTCTGCTTTAATGTCAGAGAGATGTGGATGGCTCTCGCTCATGTGAGTGAAGCGATCTTGGAGATACTGGTTCCCGAAGCCCATGATTTGGCCTGTGGCTTGGTGGTGTAGATTTGCCACTCTTGCTGTGAAGTCCAGAGTGAAGGCGAACTTCACCAGTTCTGGTGCCACGACAGGCAGCTGGGTTTTCTTATTGGGAACTTCTGACTGCACATATTGATCAGCCATTTGCTGGAACAATCCATAGGTGAATCCATCCAGATAATCACTTACGGTGCTGTTCTTTTGCAGCTGGGAGTGGTGGGGGAGATCAGAAAAGAAACTGGGTTAATCTCCTTTAAATAACATCCAAAGAAATGGCAATACTTGGGTGGTTTTCATACATTTCATAAATGTAAATAAAGAAAGAAAGGGAGCCAAACATCTGCATTACTAATAAAAAGTCTCAGCAATATTTAGTGATGTCAGAAGGAATGAGACACACTTACCTTTTTATGTATTAAGTCTCCTTCCTGTTTTATAAGTTCTATGATTCTCTTTATAACCTCTTCTTTTGAGACTTATTGGAGAAATATGATAGAATACATTATTTGAGCTTTGAGCAACAAGAAAATTGCAAGAAAAAAATCACATCATTTGGCTAATGTCTATTTGTTCATCATTCAAAACTTGTATACAGGGTTTCTGTTCACACTGCTTTTCTGTACAATAACAGGTTACAGTGATGTTTTCTGTAAAACACTAAAGAAAAAAAACCCATAAAAGTAGTTCATACAATCTCTAATGTATTCAAAGACTTCTGAAGCCTTTGTGTGAGAATTTGCAGAATGGAGAACAAGACGTGAGAAAGCAGAGGGCAAGTTCATAAATAAATGATAATTCTTATTAAAATAATGGACTCTATATGGCACTTTATAGAATTTTTGTCTTTCATGGTCACTATGAATTGTTCTCCTTTGTGGAATTGAGACACAACTAGCTGAACCCTATACTGGTTTGTGGTGTTCTGTCTATGTAATATGTAATCCACCTCTTTTGCATCATGCAAATTGTCTATTATAATAACACTCACCATTCACACAATTCTGGTCTGTTGTTTGGAAAGTGGCATTGTCATCTGCTGGACTGTCTTTCACTTCATGCACAATTTTCTCCAGTTCCTCTGACATTTTCTCATAGTACGAGTCAGTGGGTTCCACTTTCTCAACAGCTGTAAAAAAATCTAACTTCTTTAGAACTTTTTTTTCCAATATATGCAAATGTCAACCTAATACGTATAACATACATAATAAAGTTATGCACATACATGGAGAAGATATGAGATACATACATTTTTCAGTGGACATATCTCCACTTTGCCTGAATTTTAACGATCTCCTGTGCAACAATTTCTTTTTCGAAGACTTTGAACGGCGCAGGTTGACATCACTTTTTGATAGGGTGTCAGCTAAAGGCAAACAAGAGATTTGGGGTGTTGAGGGTTGGGAAAGAGGTAGAGGTTCATCGTTTCTCTTATGATCTTGTTCTTTTTCACTGTTTCCTTTGGAAAACCAGCTCAAGAAACTTTTCCATACAGTGGGTTTCTTTGTCTTCTTGCTTTCTTTGCCCTTCCTTTCCACTGTAGAAGTCTCCAGATTTTCTAGCACATTTGAATGCATATCTCCAAGAGTAACTGTACTTGTTTGGGAAGGTAAAGCATCAATGCTTTGCCCACCTCCCTCCTTGCCCTTATCCAAACGGCGAAACCACTTGGGTTTGCTATTGGACTTTTGCGATGCATTAGGACTATCATTGCGGCGTAGACTCCCTTTAACTTTCCACTGTTTGGATTTCTTCTCAGACAACGTCTCCTTTTTATCCAGTTGTGGTTCAACGACAGGCTCATATCTAATGTCCTCATCTGAGATGGAGGCTTGTGAAGTCAAGTTCAGAGATGTATCGCTGGAATGTTTGCGATGTCTTGTCTTTGTTTCTGAGATGGCAACCCATTTGCGTGATCTTTGCTCCTGTCTCAGAGGACATTGTGATCCATCGTTAAGGCTGAGACTTCGCGTCACATAGACCTCCAGCAGCCGTTTCTTATCCTTTTCTCCGACTGACAGAAGCTGAGGGGTATTCTGGTCAGTCGAAATGGATCCCATGCTGTCATACTGCAAAGAAATACATCAACATTTGTATTAGCGGTTGACGTATATGGGTTTTTAATCTCCAATGCTGATATCTACTTAGCAGGGATCATGGCTAATATAATGATATAATGCATATATATATATATATATATATATATATATATATATATATATATATATATATATATATATATATGAGAGAGAGAGAAAGAAAGAAAACACGCAAAATTCCTGAACTGCAAATCAACACTTCTTTTACGAAATATTTGAATCAAAATTAACTAATGAAAAGAAAAAAAAGTGAAAAAGTTAATTAAAGCTAATTGTCCAATGCTAAAATCGGCCAAAAATATCACTACTCATTATTGAGGCAGAAAGTCACCATTCATATATATATATATATATATATATATATATATATATATATATATATATACATATATATATATATGTATATATATGTGTGTGTGTGTATATATATATATATATATATATGTGTGTATATATATGTATATATATATATATATATATATATATATATATATATATATATATATATATATATATACATACATACACACACACACACACGCGCGCGCGTATACTTCTATATCTGCTAAATAAATAAATGTAGCCTATATGTAACTATACCTTTAAGAAGTGTCGATCTTAAAATCGTTTTAAATACCATGGTAACGGCAAGCGTCTATTCAGCTAACAGCGAAAGCATAAACACTAAACAACATTGCAATACGAACGTTACTCGAATGTACTGAAATGTTCGAATTAACTATTGACTTTGTCTTACTATTCCTCGTTCACTGCGTTGTTGGTCCAATCTCCAGTGGTGACCGACTGTTTGTGCAAAGTTTCTGAGGAACCGAAGTTCAACAAGCCTCCCGTTTTGGAAGCAGCTATCAGCCGCAGGCGGGGCAGCATGAGATGACGTCATTCAGGTAGTCTGGGAAAAGGCTTGTCAGGTGATGTTTACGGTTTCGACGCAGTTTTCTCTCCATGTTAAGACGAATAAGGAAATGCCACAGCAAAATATTTTAAAATCGATAGTTTAAATAGAACTAGATCTGAGCTGTGCTGAAATAATTATTAATTTGTTTTTTCCAAGTCATAAAAATGCATGAATGCATTTATGTGACGCGAAGAAGTGATTGCATCATTCTGTATACAGTAAGCCATTTACCGTATGCTCTGTTAGATGACAAACTGTTTATGAGTCTAAGAAATTCCTGAACCCTCCATTTTGTGGAGGTCTAAGATAAGACATGGAAAGTCTGGTGCACATTGAAAATGAAAGCAAGTCAAGAGAAGTATGCAAAAATTCAGGTGTTGCGATATAAAGATATTTTCTTGGAATTATATTTTTGTTTTTGTGATAAGTTATTCATACTGAAAGCACTAAAATGCAAGCTGACAAAAATCATTTAGCATGATCTTAAAGATATAGAAGATATCATATCATAGATATAAAAGATACAATAGTGACTTACCTCAATATATTATGTCACATGTTTTGCATTAAAATGAGACAGAGGGAAACCCATTTAAAGTCAAACCATTGTTAGCATAGTTCTTTTGTTGTTTACGGGCTGCTTTTTACCATAAAAGGGCATTAACTCTCTAGTCGTGGCCCACCATACTTGGCTTTATGTCCCTTTCACTTTTTCATTCACCCTTTCATTATTGACTGAAATAATAAAGAGACATTTGTATAGTCAGGTAATGTTTCATATTTACTGTATGCATAGTAGCTCCCTGAATGCATTTATGCAAATACTTATTTAACTTAAAATATTCTGTGGGAGTGCATAGGTCTATATTGATGATTACAAGAATACAAGAGTATCAAGGTGATCGCTTTTACTTTGTATACAGTACCAGTACAGACAGTGTAGGTGTACATTACAGTGGAATCCAGTAAATGATGACAGATACACATTTTTTAATAGCAGGACTTCCTGTATGGCTTACATATGCCATATCTTAGATATAGTGCCATTCTGTCTTGATTAATTTTTCTGCGTATCACATAATTTTCATACGTAAGATGAATTAAGTAATGCATCTCTAGTGTATTTTGAATAGTGTATTCTGTGCTCCATTTAAAATAAACAGTTCAGTATTGTGGCCACTAGAGGTCATGTGTGGGGCAGAAACTGAAATCATGTACATACATTTTCCTGGAAGGCAGGTGATTGACTTGTCACCTTGTTTTCACTGAATGACTCCTGCATTACTTACGCACATTTAAAGCCGCTCAGTTTTGGAAATATGTCTTACATCATAAACATAATTCAGGGGACAGACAGACAGTTGTATTACTGTCAGGCAGTAATTGTGACACTGTAACAATCAGCAAGTCAGGCCTTGCTTTCAAGTGACTTGGTTTATGAGAAATCCACCATGCATTTCAGACAACACTGTATAATAAGGAATTTCCTCTTTCGATATTATTTGGAAATATGTGATTTTGATTCATGACTAATGACTGAACTGTGCTTTCATCTCTTGTTCAGAGCACAAAAAAGAAAAGAACTGTATTTAGAACTTTATTTCCTTTTAAATGTCCCCTATTGAGCTATTGAGACAAACAGGTATGTAGTATCTGATGTAAATTCTGTAGTCAGCTAGATTTAATATAAAATTGGATTCTTTATATAAATATATGACAGTCTATTCGAAGGCAGAACATGAAAACTATTGTCATTTTGGGCTTTAAGTGAGGAATGTTCCCCTCAAGCTGAATGGCATGTGAGTGCAAACAGAGAAGCACATCTATTGTCATTATTCTACACACACTACATTTGAGATTTGGAGGTTTCAGTCGCCAGGCAAGGACATACAGTATAGGGACATAAAGAAGATATATCCTTCTTGGTTAACAATACACAGCTGGCAGGAAGCACACCTTCCAAACGTGCATATGTTCTCAGACAGATTATTAATGTTTGCTGCATATTGTTTCTAAAAATACACATGCTTATTAATGTTTTTCTTTAAACTCCTCTGTAAAGGTTTTTATAGCTTAACATGTGACTGTCAAGCCAACCATGAGAGTGTCTTCATAGTAATATATATAATATTTATTTTATTCTGAACTTTACTCCAGTTATTAGAAATCATGTGACTATTTTGAATTATTGAGTGAGACCAAAACATCATGTAAATAATGAATGTAGAGGGTGTAACAAAGCTGGGTAATAGAGATTTAGAGCGACAGACGTGATGCAACAAGGGAAATCCCTCATGGGATGAGTAACGTTCATTAGCTGTTTTACAGCTTAATTGATATAAGAGGAAGGGAGAACCAGCAAGTTCAGCACGTGAACACAGGTAGAGGTTATTCCCAAAGTCATGTTACATAATTTTTTACAACAATTTACAGTATATCGTAACTGGGTGATGGACCCGTATGTGTTCAACACTCATCTGAGAAAATGAACTTATTTCTCAAGGTAGCATAACTCGAATTTTAAATAACATCACAAATTGATAGAAAAATCTGTATTTTGTAGACTAATTGGAGTAGAATGGGTGTGGCTCAACTTTATATATATTTTGTGCTAATGAGGTTCTCATGGAGGCTATCGCGTTGCACATGTGTACTCAGATATATACACGTGGAAGAGGTAGGTCAGTTCTTTGTATGTCAGAATGACTTTAAGTTTTGCCTAAGAGTGAGACAGCGACTATGTTAAAGGGGTCATATGACGTTGCTAAAAACACATTACCATACTGTGATGCCGTGTCCAGACAGACAAAGACAGACCAGACAAAAACAATAAAACCCATTACAAACAAGGCATTTGTTGCATCAAGTGGGGACATAATTACAGATTATATTGACTTTTACTGGCTTTTTATGTTTTATTCACATTTTCTACATACTAGATTGTGTTTTATTAACTTTTATTTTATTGACCTTCTTTAGGAGATTATCTTGATACATGCATGTGGTCTGCTGACACAGGAGCCGGCGTTCTGACATAGAACACGCATGTGCTGCGCTTTGCTTACAAGCAGAGGAATGCACACACATGCATCGTGGTACTCTCATGAATGCAACCTGTAACAGGTAATTTATTACAGAAAATTTTTACTATCTTAAAAAGCTTTGGAAACAAACCTTGACAGACAGACAGACATCATTGAAAATAATGATGAATTACAGTTAATAAAATGAATCTAGTGTTGATTCAGCAGGATTCAGTGACTTCTTTCAATGAGTGATTCGACAGGCTGATTTAAACATGATGTCACACTTCTGTTCATCAGTTTGAACTGGCTACCAGTAGCTGCTTGCATAAAAATCAAGGCATTGATGTTTGCCTACAAAACCACCTCTGGCTCTGCACCCCTTTACCTAAATTCATTACTTCAGACTTATGTGCCCTCTAGAAGCTTGCGTTCTGCAAGTGAACGTCGCTTGATTGTGCCATCCCAAAGAAGCACAAAGTCACTTTTTTACGGACTTTTAAATTAAATGTTCCCTCCTGGTGGAATGACCTCCCCAACTCAATTAGAGCAGCCGAGTCCTTAGCCATCTTCAAGAATCGGCTTAAAACCCATCTCTTCCATCTTTATTTGACCCTCTAACTTTAACACTCACTATTCTAATTATATTATTCTTAAAAAAAAAGTTTCTAATCTTTTTGTATTCTATCTGTTTTCTTTTCGTTTATTATACAAAAAAGACCTCTAACACTAGCTTGCTCTATTCTATTTATATTCTGTTTTCTTTTTATTTATTCTATTATTTAAAAGCCCTTGCTACGTGTACTGTGTTATGCTAACTGAGACTTGTTATAGCACTTATATATCATTGATCTTTTGTTGTTTTTGATTGCTTCCATTGTCCTCATTTGTAAGTCACTTTGTATAAAAGCGTCTGCTAAATGACTAAATGTAATATATATATATACACACACATATGCAAAAAATTAGCATATTGTGATAAAGTTCATTATTTTCCATAATGTAATGATAAAAATTAAACTTTCATATATTTTAGATTCATTGAACACCAACTGAAATATTTCAGGTCTTTTATTGTTTTAATACTGATGATTTTGGCATACAGCTCATGAAAACCCAAAATTCCTATCTCAAAAAATTTGCATATCATGAAAAGGTTCTCTAAAAGAGCTATTAACCTAATCATCTGAATCAACTTATTAACTCTAAACACCTGCAAAAGATTCCTGAGGCTTTTAAAAACTCCCAGCCTGGTTCATTACTCAAAACCGCAATCATGGGTAAGACTGCTGTCCAGAAAGCCATCATTGACACCCTCAAGCGAGAGGGTAAGACACAGAAAGAAATTTCTGAACGAACAGGCTGTTCCCAGAGTGCTGTATCAAGGCACCTCAGTGGGAAGTCTGTGGGAAGGAAAAAGTGTGGCAAAAAACGCTGCACAACGAGAAGAGGTGACCGGACCCTGAGGAAGATTGTGGAGAAGGACTGATTCCAGACCTTGGGGGACCTGCGGAAGCAGTGGACTGAGTCTGGAGTAGAAACATCCAGAGCCACCGTGCACAGGCGTGTGCAGGAAATGGGCTACAGAGAAGCAGCACTGGACTGTTGCTCAGTGGTCCAAAGTACTTTTTTCGGATGAAAGCAAATTTTGCATGTCATTCGGAAATCAAGGTGTCAGAGTCTGGAGGAAGACTGGGGAGAAGGAAATGCCAAAATGCCTGAAGTTCAGTGTCAAATACCCACAGTCAGTGATGGTCTGGGGAGCCATGTCAGCTGCTGGTGTTGGTCCACTGTGTTTTATCAAGGGCAGGGTCAATGCAGCTAGTTATCAGGAGATTTTGGAGCACTTCATGCTTCCATCTGCTGAAAAGCTTTAAGGAGATGAAGATTTCGTTTTTCAGCACGACCTGGCACCTGCTCACAGTGCCAAAACCACTGGTAAATTGTTTACTGACCATGGTATTACTGTGCTCAATTGGCCTACCAACTCTCCTGACCTGAACCCCATAGAGAATCTGTGGGATATTGTGAAGAGAAAGTTGAGAGACGCAAGACCCAACACTCTGGATGAGCTTAAGGCCGCTATCGAAGCATCCTGGGCCTCCATAACACCTCAGCAGTGCCACAGGCTGATTGCCTCCATGCCACGCTGCATTGAAGCAATCATTTCTGCAAAAGGATTCCCAGAGTATTGAGTGCATAACTGAACATAATTATTTGAAGGTTGACTTTTTTTGTATTAAAAACACATGTCTTTTATTGCTCGGATGAAATATGCAAATTTTTTGAGATAGGAATTTTGGGTTTTAATGAGCTGTATGCCAAAATCATCAGTATTAAAACAATAAAAGACCTGAAATATTTCAGTTGGTGTGCAATGAATCTAAAATATATGAAAGTTTAATTTTTATCATTACATTATGGAAAATAATGAACTTTATCACAATATGCTAATTTTTTTAGAAGGACCTGTGTATATATATATGTAATTCCATTTGATTATTTGAATTATGAATGAAAGTAGTGATATCTGTGTGAATAAGTTATTTACTGTGTGATCACTTACTGAACATTAGAATTGGCCATATCCAGTTGACAGTTGACAAATATACATACTTAAATCAAACTTTTTGTCTCCTTTTGTCATTGTTGGATAAGCATAATTCTACATGTCAGAGATAAGTGGAAACTAATTTCCTATTCACACTTACAGCGATAAAATCACTAAGGATCAGCCTTAAAAGTCTTGCTGCTGGTTTCAAGAATGTGGTATCCAGCTGTACAAGGCAGCAAGTCACTGCTTGGTTTCTTGTTGGAAGTTGCCACATAATCTTTCTGCTCATTTGCACCTCTGTTTGAGAGCCTTTGAAAGCAAATGATGTCCTATTGCTTTTACCTCTGCACTCTCAGAAAAAAAGGTACAAAGCTGTAACTGGGCAAGTACGCTTTTGTACCTTACCGTAAGTGTACATTTTGGAAAGGGTACCGCCCAAGTGACAGTATGCTTTTTAATGAAAGTGTGGGAATTTAAACCATGACTTTGACATTGCAAAGCACAAAATAACCAAATAATAATAATGCAAAAAAAAAAAAAACGATTAATTAGATTTTTAGTGAAAATGCTGGAGACTTTGCATTGCCACTTTCTTTGATTAAAACTGCAATCACCTCATATATCGTCTGGTCTGCATGCTAAAGTTACTGCAGTAAACAGGATTGCGTGAAAGTACAAATCGAGCCACACTCGGGTTATAGGGGTCAGTTTCTTTCACTTTCTGCCTGTTGTAGATGTAATCAGTCTTATCCAGTTTTAACTTGCCTGTAACGTTTTCCAGCCGCAGAGCTAGAGAGTCCTGAATGGCTTAACAGTGCAAGACTAGAACCAAATGGCTGGTCATTAATTGTTTATAACACGTCTCTCTCCGTACCCTGTTTGACCTCACCGTGCAACTGACCAGTTAAGTATATATGAGACTGAAGGTATCTCTAGGGTATTGAGGCAATTGATGGCTTTGTGTGATTTTTCTTTCCCCAATCTCCTAATTGGTCCAAGCGGGTTATCAGCATAGTGTCAGGTTCTAGAGATAAAAGCAGATAAAATTAAGGACACAGCATTAGGCACCTAGTCCAGACGGTGGTGTGACCGGTAACTGCTGAGGAGTTTCTAATGTATATTTTAAGTATATTTAATTATTACTGTTTATTTTGTGTAGCAATCCAAAAGAAAAAGTGTTTTCACTGTTACACAAAGGATTTTTTCATGATTTAGTTTTCTTGTTTGACCATACACATAATAAACAATTTGCTTACATGAACATATAATGGGCATATTTTCAAGCCATTTAACTGCTTTGCTTGGAAACCATGTGTTCTCACATCTAAAAATACAGCAAACTATGTTTTTACGAAAAACAAATATTGAGATATCATACTTCAGAAATGACACCACTTAAATTACAGTCATATAGTACGTAGCATTCCTCTTACATAACCACCAAACACTAACAGCGTTCTCTTACATACTATATACATAGTTTGGTATTTGGTTACTTTGCTGTCTCACTGCTCAATATTTTAGTGTCTCGACTCTCACCTCTAGACACGAGTACTTCTTATGACTTCATGTCAAATGACTGAAATCAATCTTGTCTTAATATAACCATACAGACAATAGATTTTTTGACGTTTTAAATAGAACAGGTATTATTGGAGTGTTTTGCAAGAAAATACTATTGCAGTCTTTCTGCTTAGAAAAATGACATTTAATTAAATGTGTTACTTGCAGTTTCTTTAAAATGATTTCTGTTTGAATTTTGCTAGCACTTTTTTAGAGTGAAAATAGTTTCTACACCATTTTTTTTCAGTGTATGTTTTAGATCATAGCTCAACTGAAATAAAAGGTAAATATGCAAAGCAAAATTGGTCTCGGGGCAAAATTTGGTATACGGTCTTAGTGAAGATCAAACCAAATATTTAAGGCAAAAGTTTTTATTTTATATTGACTTTAAGTTGGCAATCCAGAGCAGTTAATGAAGGTGAGGAAAGACATTGAGATCACTGAGGAATGACCAACTTAAAATGCCTTCTGCATCTGCACACTTTACACAGACACTAAAAACCTGGGCCTGGTTCCCCAAAACGTTCTTATTGCTAAGTAGTTCTTAACCTATTCCTTAACCTCTCTCTTAACCTTATGAGTGACATGACATTCAGCCAAGTATGGTGACCCATACTCAGAATTTGTGCTCTGCATTTAACCCATCCAAAGTGCACACACAGAGCAGTGAACACACACACACACACACTGTGAACACACACCCAGAGCAGTGGGCAGCCAAGTCGTGGTATTGAAGGTGGAGAGAGAACTGTACATGCACTCCCCCCACCTACAATTCCTGCCGGCCCAAGACTCGAACTCACAACCTTTCAATTACCAGTCCGACTCTGTAACCATTAGGCCATGACTTCCCTTATGGCACAATTCCCGACACGTTCTTCTGTATATCTTCTGTAAGTCACACTTTTGTAAGGTTGGTCTGGACCATTCGTAAGCTCTCTTTTAGCGTTGTTTGAGCTCAAGACGCAAGTCGCTGCCACTGTGCAGCAGTCTTTAGAAATCAGCGCAGCGCAGTACAAGTCAAACTATGTTGACCATGTGGCTCAACAATGATTTTATGTTATGGACATTTTAAGACTAATAATAAAATATGTTTGCAATGAATACAGGCCTATTTATGAAGTTGACTTTATTTGGTATGAGAATTATTATGGTGGTAATTAGCCTAGGGCCCTAGGCTATTTCATGTCATTAAAGCATTAAAATTGGCAATCACTTTTGATAATTATAATCTGGCAAACAATTTGGCTCCAAATGGCTAAGATCTATAAAGGGGTAAGCATGGTGGGGTCCAGTTAGCGACCAACTATGGCAGAGATCCAACTTGTCCTTGTATTGAATCAAAGACGGAGCCGGACGCGGAGCCGTTTAGTCCATGTCAGTTTTTTTATTCGGCAAAACTTAAGCCCTTTTGACATTTTGCCTGACGTGGCTATATTAAAAAAACTAAATTGCCTCCCAAGACAACTCATTATGGAGCTGCTGGACCAACGCTATTGCCAGGCTAATGCGGCGGAATTTTGCTTTAAGCCCTGAAGCCCAGCTTCTTGCAGCAATAAGGTTTTTTTGCTACAGAGAGCTTCATCGAGGTAGTGGGAGAGGGCTACGGCCTAAGCAAGACCTCGGTGTGGAGGTGCGTCCACACTGTCACCAACGCCCTTCAGCGCCATGCCGGGGATTACATCCATCTGCCGTCAACACATCAGGAGGTCCAGGAGGTGCACCAGGGCTTTCATGCCATTGCTGGCATCTCCAGAGTCTTGGGCCTGATGGAGGGCACACTCATCCCTAACGCCGATCCATCAGTAATTGATCAGGCGTACATATCGCAAAAGGGCTACGCAGCCATAAACGTGCAGGTTATAGTGGACCATGATCTCCGACCTGGTGGCAATGTCCAGCAAAACTTCAAGTTCCTCTGATGAGAAGCTTGGTGCCCTTTTTTACGTTGCTTCCCCACCATATTCTGTATCTATCTCTCTCTCTCTCTGTTCATTGTAGATAGGTTGCTTTTTATTGAAAACATTAACCAATGACAATCAATACTGCATAAACAGAAGTAACTACAGCTGCTTGCCAATCAATTCTGATTGTAAAGTATATTACCATTAACATAAAAGTGTATTACATAATTTTTTGAAGTTGTTAAACTCATGTCAAGAAGCAGCACAACTGTATAAGGAGGGTGGATGATTAGCGAGGGAAACCCGGTTCGTCTACCCGTCACAGCATATTGTGTGAACATATTACTGACCATTTGATGATTTAATGTATAGTATATATTTTACTGATAACTTAAACTATGTTAAAATAAATGTTACCGGAATAATTTGAGGAATGTTTCATTTGCATGTTGTCTTTCTTAACGCTGTAATGCACCTCCGCGTGAAGTGGAAAATCGATTCCTGAGCAATCGATGCCAACTAATTCAGAACCATTACTTGGGACAGCGCATTTGTAACGTCGGACGTAAGAGGCAGCGTATTAAGAAGCTTCCTAAGGGACACTATGGGGAACACACTTAGGAACATAAACAACTTTGGTAAGATATATCTTTCGAGTCTTCTTAGCACGCTAAGAGTGAGCGTTATCGGGGAACCGGGCCCTGGTCCATATAGACGGTGAGCTCTGAAACATTAATGCACGCACACATACACAAACAAAATGGCCTTAAAGATTAATGTGCTCTCATTGTGGGATCTTGCACTGTTTAGACTCTGTCCCCGAAAATCTTAATTAAAATGACTTTTTTTTTACACTTGAAAAGTGAAAAAAGTGCAGTGAATTAAAAACATTAAAAACATTTTTTTTGTCTTTAATGTTTTATTTAAAAGATATTTTTATTTCATTTTATTACGATAAGCATATATGATTTTGTGTTTGATCACCACATAATCATACAATGAGAATGTGTAAGTCCTTGTCAAATCACAAAGATGGAGCCAATAAATTGAATATATATTTAATAAAAGGCACTCAGAATATCATGAATAAAACATATTGCTTAAACAATCAAGATATGTCATACAGCCATAGCATACATTCATGAGATACTAAATCCCATAATGACCACATAACACTGGCATTATCACCTTTGTCATTATCACCTTTGTAAAAAATCAAAATAGACTCTCAGGATTTATTGAACAAAGACTTTCAATATGACTTGATATTACACCATAATATGACATAAAATGCATGCACAAGGAAAAATACTTACATTTTTTCCATTGACACAATGGAGGGTTGATTTAAATATTATATTTCTACCTCTAGTCAAAGCATAGTCATTTATTCATATTCTTTAATCTAAGTGTTTTCATGCATCTTTAAAAATGTACAACAGCATAATAAAAAACATTTTAAGTTCTATATTGCAATTATACTTTAGTGTCTGAAAAATGCAATGTTACCTGCTGGCATAAGTTTCTTTTCAAGCTTATTGGAAAACGTATTTCAGCTTCCATGAAAAGTGCTGTATTGGTTTGCTTTAGTCAGTGCTGAAATGCTACAATCAAAATTTGCTTTGGAATCATTTGTTTTCTATATATATATATATATATATATATATATTTTTTTTTTAATTTAGCTTTTTACAAAAACATGCAAATGTGCAATTTTTAAATTTGAATAAAGCAGGATATATTCTCTCATAAAAGGGAATTCCTGCAATAAAAAAAGATCAAGTTATGGAGAGATTTCTGTAAGCATATTGAAATCACTGAAAAATTAAAAATGTGATTTGTGTGATTCACATAATGAGCATAACACATCTTACACTTATTCCAAAGACAGAAATTGTACTCCTCTGAAAGACAACATCTCATAAGTGAAACAAAACATGTCATCTATTACAATCACGGGCAAAGACAGACATGAGTGGTCATTTGCATGATTGCATGAAAATAATTTTGTGTAATATCTTTTTAAAATACTTATGATTGAATGTTACAAATATGCTTATAAGATAATGTTTCTGCCCATTCTGTTTATAAGATAAATCCACAAGAAATGTCCTGATGTTGCAAACCTTTACAAGTAAGTCATTAGGCTGGATTAGATGATCTATTTGATGCAATCTTTGCCATCTTTTGCACTGACTGATCGCAAATTGGTTTCACTATTCAGTATGTTCATGGTGCGATCATGTTCTCTGCCTTCATTGGCTTGCCAAGTCAGCATAAATTAGTGTGAGACAAGGAAATCTGCTTCTAAATAACACTTGTTTTTTTTTTGTGTGTGTGTGCAGCGTTTGACCGACAAGTATACATTTTGAATTGCTAACTCATATACTTGCATGTCTAAATTCTTGTGCATTTTCCAAACAAACATATTCACGTGCATAATGAGTAAGGATGATAGCAGACCAGTGAAGCCTTTAGGTAAAGAAGTGCTGTGTATCCTACTAGCTATCATCAATACTTTCATATATATTTGTTCAAACAAGGGACAAGATATGATGTGAAACTAATATATTTGACCTAAATTGCCAAGCAAAGGTGTGTACCAAACCTTGAACTCACTCAGCATAGAAAGAAATCTCAGCCTAAAGATGGAGTTCTAGAATCTCATTCTGTGTGTATGTTGACAAAAATAGAAACAGAAGAAGAAATTTGGGACAAGCAGAAAGCAGATGCTGCCACAGCACGGTGGGTCATCCAAATATAACATACTTGCATGCGTAGGATACTGTTTTTAAATTCCAAACAGTCCTGATTACATATGACAAATATCAAGGCTGTTAGAGGAGACATTCGGTGACATTGAATGATGGATAACAGTTTGGCATAAGCATTTTCTCTCACAAGCAGCAGGGACAAAAGGTGATGTCAGTGCAAAATTCTAAAAGATGACAACATCAGCAAAAGGTGGATGCTTTGAGCGTATATTCATGATTCCTCTGCATTATATTATGGGATTCGGCAACACAGGCACTTAATTGCGATTAATTAAATGCTTGTGTTGACCTCAGTTAAATGCAGCCCTTTGCCTCACAAATGATTACTTGAGAATTTTTTTTGTTCTTCTGTGTTTCATATTCTCTTTTTCAGTTCAGTGCATTTCAGGTTGTATTATTGTAAAGCCTTAAAGGGATGTTCCTTACAATATTTTGCTTCCTTTTAGTAAACAGTGCTACTGAGGTTTTATAGTCCTGTTTGAGGTCTCCTTTTGAAACAGCACAGTCTGCAAAGGTACTGTTGGTATATGCATAGCATTAGGTACATATGTAGAACTCTAAATAAAGCAGTTGTCAAACCATAAAACTGAGAGTTTCTAAGTGCATTGTTGTACAGTCATTATTGCTAGTCATGAGAAATATACCAATCCTTATGGAACACTGTTTTTCCCTGTCTGCCAATTCCCATTGCTCTTGTCCAGCGAGTAATTGCTTTCATACTTCTCTTCAGAAATACGTTTCTGATTTGCAGCAGCCTCAGCAGCAACCTCAATCACCTGTTTCTCCGCCTGCTCTGTTTCACGATGGTAGAAGTAGTTGAAGTTGGAGACGATGACAGGAACGGGAAGTGCAATGGTCAGTACACCAGCGATGGCACAGAGGATCCCAACCATCTTTCCTCCCAATGTGATAGGGCACATGTCACCATAGCCAACTGTCGTCATTGTGACCACAGCCCACCAGAATCCTTCCGGGATGCTCACAAACTGAGTATCAGGTTCGTCAACCTCAGCAAAGAAAATGGCACTGGAGAAGAGGATGATGCCAATGAAAAGGAAGAAAATAAGCAAGCCCAGCTCCCTCATACTGGCTTTCAGGGTTTGGCCTAGAATCTGGAGGCCCTTAGAATGCCGGGACAACTTGAAAACCCTGAAGACACGCACTAATCGGATGACACGCAGTGTAGCCAGAGACATGTTCTGGTTGGCGATGGGGTCTTTGTCGTGGGCGGCCATTAGTTCTGTTATGACAGTTATGAAGTAGGGCATAATGGACACAATGTCAATGACATTCATAATATTGCTAAAAAACTCGCTCTTGCTGGGGCACACTATGAAACGTACTATAAGCTCAAAACAGAACCAAATGATACAGATGGTCTCCACCACAAAGAAGGGGTCAGTAAAGGCAGAGAGCAGGGCCTTTGGACGAGGAGTAGATGATAGAAGCGTTCCATTGGCATCATGGGTTAAGTTGACAAAAGCAGGCATAAATTCACGCTCATCACGGAATTCAGGGAGCGTCTCCAGGCAGAAGATACAAATAGATATAGTGATGACAAGAACAGACACTAAGGCCACTGACCTGGCAGCACTGGAGCTCTCTGGGTACTCAAAGAGAAGCCAAAATTGACGGTGAAGCTCAATGGTTGGGAGTTGAGGCTCAGGGTCTTTGATGTAACCTTCATTTTCCTTGAACTGTTCCATGGCATCATAGCCTAGTCGATAGAACACTATCTCATCAGCAAACACATCCAATGGCACATTTGCTGGCCTCCGAATCTTACCTCCGGACTGATAGAAATACAAGATTCCATCGAAGCTCGGGCGGTTGCGATCAAAGAAATACTCATTCTTCATGGGGTCAAAATAGTCAATCCTTCTCATGGGGTCTCCCAGCAAGGTATCTGGGAACTGATTCAAAGTTTTAAGTGTTGTCTCATACATCATCCCTGAGACATTGATAACCACTTTTTGTTCACCCTCGTAGAATTTATCCTTTTCAGCGAAATAGTCCTCGCAACAATCCTTGGTTACTTTTCCTAGCAGAGCCTCATTGGGACTGCCCTCGCTGCTCATCAGAACCTTCCAGTTGGAAATCAGGCTGTTGCAGCTTGATGTTCTTTTTTTTTTGCTGAGTGTTGGTGGAGAGGCCAGTGAGTGCCTCGGCTGTCTTACTCTCTGAGGTGAGTGTGTGATTGAGTTTATGCCATGGGTCCCATGGTTTGGTTCCTGGGCATCTGAGGTGGATGAGGTTGGATATCCCGAGTCACTCGGGTCTTCCAGATTGATTCCGATGTCATCCAGGTTCTCAAAGTTGACCAGAGGAACCTCCATGGCCTCCCTCCCCTCCCAGGGGCTGAGCTCAGGCTCCTAACCGCGGATGAAATGACAGACAGGCATCCAAAAGCACAGGCCAGCCAGCCCACTTTGCACCACAAAGTGCGAAGAGATTAGAGAAGATTCAGGCTGGTTCTGCAGCAGTGAGCCGAATCCCAAGATACTGTCACCTGATCTACAGATAAAGACAAAGGGAACAAAACAGTTGTGTTACTGCATGGAAGGTAAGGTTGCACCTTAGTCAGGATAGGAAACAATTAAAGCAATCTAAAGTAATATAAACTCTACAACAAGACAATGAAAAAGGAACAGAGATTTTATTTTTAGGCTCAATTATTTTACTCGAGCAATAAAATCTAGGCTAACATGCTGCCCATAACTGCAGACCATTCAAAATGAAGCACGCACATTATAGGTTAGGGATTAGTTCAATCAAAAATGAAGAGTGTTATTATTTATTCACCTTTTTGTTGTTTCAATACTGTAGGATCTTCTTTTCAAGTCTTTCAAAACTATTATTAAAATACAATGAAAGATGTGCTATATTCCAAGTCTTCTGATTCTGTATGATAGCTTTGTAAAAGGAACGCACTGAAATTTGACTGTGAATTTAACAGTCATCATATATATCTGATGCGTTAACAAATCAACCACTTCACTTAAAATATTTAACCCAAATAAACAACTCACAGGATATGAGAATGAATCCAGCACCTCTACCAAATGAATCAGTCATCTAGGCTTTTCAGATGAACTCATGTCTTAATTTTCAGTGAATAATACTTTAAAAACATTTGTGATACTTTACTGGCAATTTCTAAGCTATACAAGTTTGGGATGGCCAATATCCTGTAAGGATATACATTATAACTAAGAGATTTAGTCTCTCCTTAATGGTGATAATAAAGCATAAATATTACATTCAAACTGAACATGTTTTCCTGTCCTCTCTATCTACTGCCAAGTGTGCTCGAGAGCTGAGAACTGCACTTTATTATCATTTCTCTCTAATGGCCTCTTGTAGCAACAATTTTAATTAACTTCTTAGCCATTGTAGAACAAGCATTAACAGCAATAGAGCTGTACTTACGCTGTCAAATATTAAATGATTCAGACCTCAGACTTTATGCTCCAGGTTTAATATAAGTAAACTCATTTTAACAGATAATAATGGTAGGTAATTACACTAATCTTGTGCTATACTTATAAGAAAATATTATATTGCAAAGCTCCATTAATTTCTATTTTAATTACATTCTCATTCTCTCCTGTAGGCCTACATTATGGTCTAGTGGAGTAGCAATTGATTATTGAAGCCAAATAGTTCATTAGGCATGTCTGTGCAAATGTTTTTTTTTAGAATGGTAATGATTGTTTTTTATAATCAATGTGTTATAGTTTAATTTCAGTTATTTATACCAATTGGTGATTTTATACCAAGTGCCCTATGGTACGATATATTAAAAGATTTTTATTCAGTTTGAGGTTCATTGTTAGTTTCTGTATTAATCAACATCATCTGTGAAAGTTTAAGATGTATAACCTAGAATATTCTGTTAATATAAACATTCAACCCACTTTATTCCTAAACCAACTAAAGCAGACTTTGGATTCCAGTGCTGTTCCTCTCATGGTCAATGGTGCAGGTCAAAGGTCCAGTTTGGTCCTCTTATCTACAGCGTTCTATTTTCCAGAGAGTTTAATGGAGACAGGTAACCATAACCTGAACAGATAATTTAAACAGCTACCCCTACCACTTGACACCGTAAAACCCACAGCCGCCAAAAAGAAAAGCTTCTGGCTCCATGACAGCTTGTGTGGTTACACTGGAAGGTAACGCACACCTCTCACCTTCGTCCGCGTTATATTCCATTGACCCTATTAGTATACAGCAGGGCCTATCTTTTCCATTGTCAGACGAGTATTGTTGGATGGGTGGGTTTCATGTGGCCACATTTTTTACAGCATTGGCAAGATGGCCTCGTTATATGCTAAGTGCATGTTTGCAGTGCTGGTGTTTAATTTTTAAGGAAAAATTGACCAGTGCTCAATGATAAATATATGCATTAAACTGCTTAAATTGATATTCACCCAGCTGTAGTGGCCACATACAGTATGACTCAATATCTGCATCTAACTTAAAGGGATGGTTCACCCAAAAATAATTTATCATCCTCATGTTTTTCCAAACTTGTATGCATTTCTTCCTTCTATGGAACACACATGCTTAGCACAGAAAAAAAAAAAAAAAAATATATATATAAACTATTATCTGCAATTATTATTATTTTTTTTCAGATTTAAAGTTTTTCTACTTCAAACTTTCACATTTTATGTGTTACATGCTGTTTTTCTATTTATTTTATTTTTTGACCTTTTTCAGGGTATTATCAGCACAGCTGCAGTGTTTACAGATCCATATCGAGGGTACTGTTATGTAGAGATGGCAGGACGGACAAACGTTACAAGTGACAGAAACTTCCGTCCTTATCCTGCAGTGCTGAAGATATGAAAATGCACCACAGACAGAGATGACATCTATATCCTTCAGCTGTGTGTGTGTGTGTGTGTGTGTGCTCGCATGTGTCTAGAAGACTGATCACCAATGTGCGGGAAAGTGTCCCCACATGCATCACAGGTACAAAGTCATTGTTTTGTATCAAGCACCTTAGGGCAGGTGCGTGTGTAAAGGCACATTACATACTTTATGTGTTAGATTGTTTGTATAATTCTGTAAAATTTCTTAATTTCATATATAAATGAATCAGCCAGTGGCGGATACAGAACGTCATTAATAGGTGGGCCCAGGGCTGGACTGGGACAAAAAATCGGCCCGGACATTTTTGCCCAGACTGGCCCACTATATGATCATAAACACCACCCATCTTTGCACGCCCTTAATTATATGCATACCAACTCCTATTCATTAAAACCACTAATGCCATGTAATGAGTGAGTATAGGAACGATTGAGAGTTAACAGATGAAATAAGTAAAAATTGTATATTTATTAATACAGTTGAACTATACTCCACAGCGGTGAATCCTAAAACAAGCTATAAGCGGCTCTGGCATAGCAATACCAGTGTTTCTTACAGGATTTGTGTTAAAACTATGGTGGTGTGTCCACGGTCTTTCTAGCAGGGTTCGGGGGCATGCCCCCCCGTGAGAAAATTTTGTGCATTTTAATGTTAAATTCTTTAATCTGGTGCACTTTGAGAGTTCAAAATTAAAAGCTCCAACCCATATTCAGTGTGCAAATTAAACAAAGAAAAATTCAAACCTCTTTTAGTTACAGTGTGTATTTACATTACACCTATACATAATAATAGTTATAATATTAATCCAATGACAGTAATAGCCATATTTTGTAAAACAAATGCACAAAAAATAAAGGAAACTTTCTTAATTAGTTGTACAAATTTCTATACTTGAAAGAGATAAGCACATGATCTTTTATCTTGACGCAAACTGCATCAAGCTTTTATTTTGGCGGAAAACATAGTTTACAAACGCCTCTTATTAAATTTCTAGTGAATTGCGGTAATCGTCAACTATGCAGATGTGGAAATAATCTACACTCATGACATGGCCTAAGTGTTTTGAAAGTAGTTATGCTTACCGCAGGCTCTACACTTTCTCATCTCTCTCCTGATCCTCCGTCCTCACTATCATCATCTGCCACAGGAGCTGATGAAGGTCAGAAAACATATATTTTGACACAGTTTACAGTGTCTGCTTTAAGGGCCTGGTTCTATTTTTTCACGCTATTTATCTGCACATTCCTTGCGTTTCTTCTCCATCTTTTTTTACAGATACACACTGACACTGCTGCCGCTCGCTCACTCGTTTAAAGTTGTGATTGGGCCAGCCCAGTGTCAATCAAGAAAAGAGCCAATGGGCCGCTGATCTACATGTGGAGGTGAAAAAACAATTTCTTTGGGACATGCAATAGGCTATTTATTGTATTAAAACTTAAATGCAAAAGAAAAGGCATGATAGTCGGCTGTTTTTGTCAATTTTAAGTTTTAATTTGAAATGTTTGCGATTTTAATATAAGTACTACATGGTTAAATATTTTACCACTTGTTTGAGCAACTTAATATATAAATCTATATAAGTAGCGCTGAATAATACGTTGTTTAAATTGTGTTAAAACGTCTATTAAAGAGTGTATATGTACAAAGAGAATCGCAATGCTGACAAACCTTTTTTTTTTTTTACTTTTTTAATGAAAGTTTCTGATAACTTCTGGATTTGAAATACAAATAGTGAGTATGTGTTTGTGGTAGCCTACAGTCGTGGATCAGTCACGCACTGCACACGGAGTATGTGTGTTTCACAGTGTAACAGTGTAACAGTGGCGTTACGCCACTTTTAAGTCAGTGCGCGCACGGAGAGCGTGTGGCCGGCCCGTGCAGAAAAAAAATTCACAAGAGAACGAGCTGTGTTGCGTGATAGCATCACTGGACTGACACGTGATATGCCGACATAATATTTTTATTTTGTAGCTATTTTTCGTAGCTACTGTCCTCAGGAAACTATTAAAATTAAATTATTTATTAATTCGTTATTATTAAAGTTAAAAAAATTAATTGTTTTTATTAATCTGATTGGGTGGGCCACCAGTCAACCCGCGCCTGGAATCAGCACAAATCATTCCACTGGCTTGCATCACAGGAATATTAGTAGACAATATGCTATAGCTGTATTAGTTTACAAGTCAGATATAACCTGATTCATAGCAGCACACCCCAAAATGAAAACTCTCATTTACTCACTCTCATGTCATTCCAAACCTGTATGTTTTTTGGGTCCATAAATTGGAAGTCAATGATCTCCAAAACATTCTTCAAAATATCTTATTTTATGTTCCACAGAAGAACAAGTCATGCAAGTTGCAAAGACATGAAGATGAATAAATAATGAGAGAATTTTCATTTTTGGGTAATTGTCTCTTTAAATTAAAAATGTATATTTTAGAACTGTGCTACTACCAATCACGCAATATCTTATTAAAGGGTCACTATCCCTTTAAAATATTTGAACAAATTGAACTTGCGAATATATTGATTATAATAATTCAAATAGAGATTAAAATGTACTAAAATAATAATTTAAAGTGACATACTTACCCATATATACTAGTCAAAAACTTTTGAACCATCATTCATTCCAAAATTCAACATCCAACAACAAACTATTTCTAATCTCATTCTCAATCCTAAATTCTTAAAGCTAAATACAGCTAAAGTATAAATAATCAAATTTCACAGCACATATTGTATAAAACAATGTGGCTTGCCAGAGAGAACAAATAACAGTATCTAGCTTTCTAAACTTCTGTAACAGCTCCATTCATATCCATTAATTTCATTTACGTCCAAATATGATCCAAACCCTTACTTATATCTTCTCTAAAAAACATAATCCAAACAACCAAAATTACATGCTTAAGCACATTTATGAAACCAAACACGGACAAACGCTCAATGAAATACCCACCAGGGAAGACCTCTGTGGCAGGATGGTCCTTCTGTGAGCGTTGTGATCCAGGATGAGTATGGCTCCTCTTTTTGCCTCTGTCCCTCTCTAGTCTTGCTCCTCTTCTCTGCCTATGTTACAATCAGATTTCTGCGCACCCTTTTCTTCTGTTTAAGCTCTCTCTCTTTCAGTAATCTTATTCCTCCTGAGTTACTTGAGACCCACGGCTGCCATCAGAGAGACGCACATGCTCACACACACACACGCACACACACACCTTACCTTTCACATCTGGCTTGGCTTTATAAACCTTAGACTGGGTTCTCCTTTCTGTGTGCGTCTCTCTCGCTTTCTGTCTGTCTCTTTGTTTTGGGGTGTCAGAGTAGGACCCCACGGCGCTGGAACCGGCAGGAGCTCTGCGGGGCATACAGCACTGAGTAAAGGACGGCAGGATCTGAGCTCCTGCCGAGTAACCAAACAGACCAACATCTCCAAGGTGTGAGAACACTCACATACATTCACAAACTAACAGTTACTCTCACTCATAGACGTATGCAGTTACACAGACACTTCATCTATGTTTGGAGTAGCATACTAGAGTATAGTATGTTAATGGTCATAGAATACTTGGAAGACAAGCTCAAAATGTTGACATTTTCAACTTTATACATAGAAAAGTGCAATGGAACAACACTCGAATTTCATCCTGGCATTGAGAGGGACGAACCAGTTACTGACTAATAAATTCTATTAATGAGTTCATACATAAGATCATATTTGTAGAGACTGGTGAAATATCTAGTAGGATTATACCATCTAATCGACACATCATTATATTTTGAAAGTAGTCTCTTTTGCTCACCAATGCTGCATTAAAAAAATTTAATATAAACCTTACTGACCCCAAACTTTGAATGGTAGTGTATAAATGGATTAAAATCATATAATAATGTTTATTTATTTATTTTTTTTAAGTCACTCACTGAATTGAACATACATGTATTATGTAATTTGACACTACTGTTTGATACAGTTATTGTGGAACAAAGCATTTTTTTTTTTTTTACTTTTAATAGGTTGTATACTCTATATAGCATTCTTTAAGTAGTAAGCTATTTTCTATTCTGAACATTGCCACACTATTTAATGCACAGGAATACACACACACACTTGTATAATGCACACATCACATATGTTTCGGCCTGTTTCCATCATATCAGCTCATGGGACCTGAATTGGCATTACTGTCAAACACATAAGCACACACATTTACACAAACTTTAACTTGCATAGAAATGCACACAAATCACATCACATACATATTGGGCTCCTTACTCCCTCATCAGCTCACATACACATACACATACAAACAGCGAATTAACTACACTGCACAGTCCAGAACATTAAACTGCTTATACAGAAGAACCAGTGCAATTCTTTTTAGGGTCCAGGGGCAGAAGTGAAAGGGGCCATTCATCAAGTCTTCTTTTAGCCTCTTGCTGATGTCTGGCAACTGCAAATGAAAAATACAACGAGATAAGAGTGTATTTAAGCACTGCAATACACTGATTTGATACCAAACAATCTTCATATATCTATAAATGTTCAGCGAGTCCTCCTTAAGGGTTAATGTTCTGGCAAGACTCTCAAGTTATGAACAAATGTTTTTCCAGTAACATTACTAAAATTTGTTCAATATTCCCTCCTCTTTAATAATGTTCTCAAAACATAAGCATAAAACATAATTCATAATGCCCCCCCCCCCCCGAAACGATTTAGTTAGACGTTCTTTAACATTTTTGTACTGTATATGTTACTACTTGTTTCAGAATGTTCAGCAAACACTCAAAAGTAATGCTCCCATAAGTTTCACAACATGATATAATGGATTGCTTTCTTAACGTTCGCATAACCATGAAAAAAATATTCTAAAACGTTTTTAAATTGTGGAGGTTTTAAACGTTCAGAGAACACTTTTAACATTTTAAGAGAACTTAATGGGAACATTTGCAAACGTTCTTAGAACATATTTTTGTTAGCTGGGCTATTACTGTAATGGTTGAATAGTTGTCCAACTTCGTGGCATGGGTTATTACATTTTAAGATGGCGTGTGAAATTCAAAACATTTCTTTTGTGCTGTTTTTGGTCACAGATATGCATTCTGTGTGAATGTCCTTCTGTTTGGTTTCCTGTAAACCAATCTATGTTGTTCATGTAACCAAAAATAAAGTACATGATATAATGCGTGGTAGGTTGAAATTGGATTTGTAGGATACGATTGCCTAATGTATGGCATCAAACAACCGGGGTATGGCTGGGGAGGATAGGGTATGGCGACTGCTATATGGAAAGGCCACCCCTGGCTGGATGAGTCGTCCAACTCATATCGTGGCTTGTGCATGCTTGATTCAATTTTTTTTTTAAACATTTCTGTTGCACCGATGACAAAACTTTTTCAAAACTGTCAGATGGACTCTTCTTGTATGTTTTGGTGCAAATTTTACCAAGTTGATAGTACAAAAGTTTTTTCTATACGAAACTATACCTAAAAACATAATATGGTCAAAACTACAATAAATATAATTAAGAAAATGTCCTATTTGTTGCCCCTTGCATTTGATGGTCCACCTAGGCGTGTGTACACAAAGTACTAGAAAACGGATCCTTCTGCCAGCACTCATTTTGTTACATAACACCAGAATTGATTCGATAGTTTTGTTCTCATTCACTATATGCATATGGCTCAGAAAAGAGTGGCGTAAAAGCTGAGGTTTCCAATTCTTGTTGTCGTTCTCAAAAATATGTGCTTTAAAACAACACATGACTTGTTTGCTGCACTATAACTACACCTGGTGAAAACAGTCATGAATCACATTTCGTCTGAGCTGATTCAAACACAGTTGGCAGTTTTTATGTCATCTAAAGCAGGGGTTTTCAAACTGTGGGTCGCGACCCACTCGTGGGTCACGGAATGGAACAAGGTGGGTCGCACAAAGTCACTTGGCTGCAGCTAATTTTGCGTTTCAATGACACACAGACACTAACACAGTTCAGTCTAGGGCTGCACGAATGTGACGAGTGGGGCGGGGCCTAGTGCCATGGGAACAGAGCTAGGCCGGTGGAGTGATTGGGAAATGAGCAACACTCACCGGTCTCAAGAACCACGGAGGAGATCGGAAAGATACAAAAGAGGAGCGATGACAGTGAAGGACGAGAGAGGACCAGGCCTGGGTTTTATTTTGTGTTTGTTTTTTATTTGTGCACGGCAGTCATCCGAGAGGGGCTGTCGCGCTGTTTTGTGTTTATTTGGTTATTAAAACTTTGTTTGATTGTCCGCCGGTTCCCACCTCTTTCCACGAAGGAGTCATCGAGGCGGTGGGCTGGAGTGAGTTCGCCCCCCCCCCCCCCCCCCGGCAACTCACTCCAGCCCACCACATCGAGCACCCTCGGCGGCAGACTCCTTCGCCCTGCTCGATGGCACTGCGGATTCACCCCAGCGGCGAAGGATCTTCGGCAGCGCGCCCCTCCTTCCTCCCTGGCTTCGGCACCAGTGTAAAACATTAAAATCTTCACAATCACAGGAAGAAGGAGGCGGGAACTGGGAACCCACTCATCACAACGATATAGCCCACCAACATTAATAATGAACTGCAATATCCTTAGTGTGATTTTCAAATTGCAATTAAGTCCGTGTGCGTTGCGTGTTTTGAAGGTCTCAGAGCAATGTCATTAAAAGGTTCAATCGGTCTTTTTTTACCTATTTCACAATTATTTTAATCTCCAAACTGTTTTAGATAGTTCTGCTTTGCTTCTTATGCTTTTCTAAAAAAGTGTTGGATTGTGCTCCGTTCTCGCCGACACACACGGAAGGATCATGAATGCAACAAAACACAGCAGCGCAGATCACACTTCACTGGAGTGAGCCTGCTTCACGTTTTTATGGACACTACATATTTTAACGCCAGTAAACAAAAATTAAAACTTGTAAATTTGTAGTGAAATTTTCAGTTGTACTCTAAAATAAAATGGTTATTTTTCTTAAATACTTAATTTCTGTCATAAAAATTTTAAGTAAGATTAGGTTTAAAGTAATTTCACTCGTTGTTTTTTTTTTTTTTTTAATATTTTGGTGGGTCGTGAAATATATTACACTTGTCTAGGTGGGTCGTGGAATGGAAAAGTTTGGGAACCACTGATCTAAAGTATCTGCTGAGTATTCATTTGAGCTTGTCTATGCATGTTGTAATGGCATATAGAGAACTGTGAGGGGCAATTAGTACAGTGTCATATTCCATATAAGAGCAAAATCCCTCATTCTACATCCCAAGTTTCCTGTGCGCTGGAAGGCTGACTGTAATTCATTCTTGAGGCTCTTGCCAACTTAAGAAGAACCGGTGCAAGCAGTCGAGGGTTCACCAGATTAACAGAATGAGCAGCCAGTTATTATTTGAGACGGGAGACAGAAAGAGTGAATGAGCAGTGCTCTCTTCCACCCTCAATACCCATGACTGAAGTGTCCTTGAGCAAGGCACTGAACCCCCAGATGCTCCCCGGGTGCTGGATATAGCTTCCCACTGCTCCGGGTGTGTGTTCACGGTGTGTTCACTACTCATTGCTGTGTGTGCACTTGGACGGGTTAAATGCAGAGCACCAATTCCAAGTATGGGTTAACTTTCACTTTCACTTTTTCATATATATATATATATAGTACAGACCAAGTTTTGACACACCTTCTCATTCAAAGAGTGACTATGAAAATTGTAGAGTCACACTGAAGGCATCAAGGGCTATTTGACCAAGAAGGAGAGTGATGGGGTTCTGCGCCAGATGACCTGGCCTCCACAGTCACCGGACCTGAACCCAATCGAGATGGTTTAGGGGTGAGCTGGACCGCAGACAGAAGGCAAAAGGGCCAACAAGTGCTAAGCATCTCTCGGGGAACTCCTTCAAGACTGTTGGAAGACCATTTCAGGTGACTACCTCTTGAAGCTCATCAAGAGAATGCCAAGAGTGTGCAAAGCAGTAATCAAAGCAAAAGGTGGCTACTTTGAAGAACCTAGAATATGACATATTTTCAGTTTTTTCACAATTTTTTGTTATGTATATAATTCCATATATAATTCCACATGTGTTAATTCATAGTTTTGATGCCTTCAGTGTGAATCTACAATTTTCATAGTCATGAAAATAAAGAAAACTCTTTGAATGAGAAGGTGTGTCCAAACTTTTGGTCTGTACTGTATATATACTGTATTTATATACACACACATGAATGTATATTAACTATTATATGAGGAGTGCACGGCTCTTTTATGAATCCAATTATATTCTGTCATATAATTTGATCCTTTTAATTCTGTCTGCATTCTGAGTAGTTTTGAGATATTGAGCTTCAAAGTTTTTGCATTCCATTCGACCGTGTAGATAGAACCTTTTTGTTTTTCAAATAAAAAGTCCCAATATATATATATATATATATATATATATATATTTAAAAAAAATCACATAATGTAAATAAGTTGTCACAGAATAAGAATATGTGAATCACTTTTAATTGATTAAATGTCAATTAATTGATAAAAATGTCAGATAGAAGCTTATAATTCCAAGGGGATGATATATATATATATATATATATATATATGTATATATATATATATATATATATGTATATATATATATATATATATATATATATATATATATATATATATATATATGTATGTGTGTGAATGTCTTTTTTAGTTTAAAATGTGTAAATATTTATTTTGTTTTATTTTATTTTTAGTGTTCTGATGCAGACACCCCTTTTTCTTTTTAATTGTCTTAATTAATGAGGAGCTGGCTACAGTTGCTTCGTTTGCATTGCTGCATCATTCATACCCATTAAAGGATTGAGCAGCAGGTTCCCGTTGAGACCAGAAATGATCCACTCGCCCAGAGGGATCAAGCCTATAAAGGGTTCTGGATGTAGTCCAGAGTATCACTCAGGCTGTATAAATTAGCAAAAGCCCCTATAAATAGCGATAGAGAATGTTTTTTTTATGTAGCGATTGTGGGATTGTCCTTCTTATTTATTCGAGAACTCGCCTGTTAATCTCATTCCCTCAGCTAAAAAATTCTTAGTAAAACAGACCATATCAACTCAAGATTCCCACCTATTTTGGAAGCGATCTATCTGTACCTGCCAGTTTTGGAAGCAGCACAGGCACCCCTCTTAATTAGCTCTGCAACGGCTCTCACGGGTGTGTGCCAGCTCTCCAGAGTCGTTTACTTATATCAGTCTCACACTGTGGAGGCATCTGGCCAGCCTATTGTACAGCAGCAGAGTCGCCCCACAACACCGGGGTTGTTTGCACTGGTTAAGCAGAAGCAATCTGGCATGCAAAAAGGCATATTAGAGTTAAAACTGTTATGTTTGAAAGGAATGGGGTCTGAATGTAGCCGTGCCCCCTTCCTATTTGATTATTTATAGCTGGAAAGCATGGGCTGATATTTTTAGGGCACATTTTCGAGAACAAGCTGTATAACTTGCATGTGTTGCAGTATTCTTTCTGACTTTTTTTCCATCTACAAACTTTTAACATTCATATTTGTGTACTCATTCTGTCCTTGGTGTCACTGTGTGCAAGGTATGATTAAAAACTGTTGGCTTTTTTTTTAAACAGTGACCCCAAAAAGTAGTTGTGCATTTACAAAGGTATAACATTAATTGCATAGTAATATAAACTAAATGTAATTCGATGTCAATTAATGGTAGACCTTCCAACTGCACATTCAGAAAGTGTCATTTTGGGGTTAATATGATACATTTTTTTTTAAAGAAATTCATACTTTTATTCAGCAAGGATGCATTAAATGGATCAAAAGAGACAGTAAAGAAATGTATATGTTTCAAATATATACTGTTATTTTACTGTTCTATTCATCAAAGGATCATGAAAAAAAGTATCACAGTTTCACAAAAATATGAAGCAGCACAACTGTTTTCAGCACTACTACTAATAATTATTTCTTGAGTAACAAATCAGCATATTTGAATGATTTCTGAAGGATCATGTGCAGGGGCGTAGTTTATGGGGGGGATGGGGGGGAGGTAACCCCCCAATATTCAAATCCATCAGTTACAGCCCCCCCAATATTTCAACATGAAAATCTCAGTAGATCAAATGAAAAATATAATATGAAAAAATAGAATTAATTTATTTTGTAAAAATAATTTTGTTCCTAATCAAATATGAGTATGTCATAATAAATCAGACAAAAAATACTCCCCCTCCATCGAACCGATTGGTAACGCCCAACCAATGAGTCGCACTTTCACCAAAACAAGCGAGTGGTGTTTGAATGGGAGAGCACACGGTTAATGTTAACGCCAAAAATGAAGAGAAGCGCTGCACAGCGGACTATATTTAACTGCTGGTCAGAGAGGGCTGCAAAAAAAATAAAAATAAAGCATGTACTGAGAATGAGGTATGAGAATATTGTGTAATAGTTTGTACACACCACATATATTTTAGCTAGCTAATCCATTGCAAGTACTTAGCTATAACTATCAGTATAACAAGTTACCAAAGCAGCTGTCTGTTTTGCTAGTATATTTTTCAATAGTGTCTGTAATTATCAACGACAAAAGTATTCACATCGGTGTTTGTTTTCTTACTAAATTAATCTGACTTTTGAACGAATTGGATGAATTAACGATTTAAGGGGCTAACTCATTAAAACAGTGAAACACTGCCGCCTACTGGCGGTTTCAATACTTAATTTCTTTCTTTTGATAATCTCTACTATGTTAGAATTTTATGAATGATGATTATACACAAATAGGTGTATAATCTCTTAACATGTTTTTATAACAGATTCGAGGTAAATATAGCTGCAGGGTAGAAAAGTCAGCAGAGGGAGAGGAGGAGCAGGTGATCAGGTAAAGAAGATGCCATTCAATCAATAAAATAAAATAAAATAGGAAACAGTATAGAAAAACAGCAGTTTTGTAAAGTTAGGCTATACATTAATGCCTTTAATGTTTTAAAGATGTGTTTCCCTTTAAATTTTTTTTAAATGCATTAAGGTGGAATGTAAAAATCTTAAAATAAATGTCTAAATGTTGTCTCTTTCATATTTGTATATGTTGAATTTGTAATCAGTTAAAGCATGTTGCCAGATAGATAGATAGATAGATAGATAGATAGATAGATAGATAGATAGATAGATAGATAGATAGATAGATAGATAGGAAGAAATAAATTATCCAATAACAATACACATACATTTTTTTTTTTTTTGAAAAAAATAACAGGCAGCATACAACGTTCAACCCCCCCCAATGTTCAAACCAAATCTACGCCCTTGATCATGTGACATTGAAGACTGGAGTAATGATGCTAAAAATTCAGCTTTGCATCACAGGAATAAATAAAATGTATTAAAATAGAAAACAATCATTTTTAACACTGATAAGATTTCACAATTGTACTGTTTTTATTGAATTTTTAATCAGATAAACAGCATTGGTTAATATAAGATACTTTTTTTCAGAAACCAACCCCATATTTTGAACGGCAGTGCATATACTGTATTTACAGTTTGTAGTATTACATTTAACAAAAATAAGTTTGTTAGGCTAAATATTAAACATATTTAAAAAAAATTAATTCATTAGGTTGGATATTTATTGACAGATACTTTTTTAAAGTGTGGCTTAAGCGTCCAAACTCTTTTTGCAGGCTCTGTAAATGGCTATGCTGTTGTGTGTCAAGGGTTAGCTGTCGCTCGCTTGTGTAGTCTTACATGTGAAATGAAACTTGGCCTATTAAGGTCTACAGTTTATGCAATATGCACATTGATGCATATTGTCTATCAACTTAGCAACACTCTCCCAGACTATCACAAAGTTGAGGCAAGTCTGCTCTTTTCCCGCTGGATGTGATCAATATCTGAGAGTAATGGAATGGCTCCATTGATTTTATGTAGTCCAATTCACTTACAACGAGATAATGCTTTTTATAAATGAATGGGTTTTTAACATTTACACCTCCTGGGTTGTTTGGCTCGTTTTAATCGCATTGATTCTTTAAATGCTAGTTTATTTATGGTCTGGTTATGAAAATGGGTCAGACGGTAGATTTAACATGGTATTGAAACTGATGCTTGTTGGAGGGCAGTGTTCGTACATCTTGTTATCTAGAGGGTAGTCTCAGCCTCAGACGTTACACCCACAGACCACTGGCTAAACGTTTGATGCATATGGGACACAAAAGTGGAAACACTTCAGGAGTGTCGAAGTCGTCATCGGATTGGTTGAATTCTACAGGATTTCCAGATGTGTTGCGTCCTTAAATGTTCTGCCTCGAAACAAAGATACCGTGGCAATAAACCCCCTCATGAAAGAAGAAAGCCGTAGTGTTTACTGTACAACTGTGTCGACGAGCGCTTATCAGGATCAACTAAACATTAAAGTTTCAAAAGTATATGAAATATTTAAAGTTTACGGCATAGAATTTTACACACCGGTCAAATATATGTAAATTGAAAATCCTGAGTTGAACCAATGCACTATCAACATAAAACCTTTACTTTTGACCTCCAGAATCTTTTACAGTGAAGATAAAACACTCTTCTTGTCTTAAAGATAATGATCATCTAATGCTCTTAGAAGTAAACCTGAAGTACAACTTCTGGCTATTTTAAACACAATCAGGCTCCAATAGAATCGACGCCCACGGAACTGGAATGCGTGTCATTCACAAAGTTCCAAACACGCAACTGTAAGGAATGTTCATTTTTGAAATATTTTGGATAATTTGGTTTGCCACCAAAAATAATGTAGTACTCTCATTCGCTGTTTAACACTTGTTTACCTGAGAATACAATATAAAATGTTATTTAATTTTAGGACTGAATTAGCCTAATCTGAGACTTTAAACTAGGCTAGACTTTTCAAGAGATTTTATAAAGCTTTGATTCAGTAGGTATTGGATATAGTCCTTGCCACAATAATCCCAAATATATAATATAGAGAAAGAATATTCTAAATAATATTCACAAATAAGCGTATTCCTTGTTTAAACATTAATGAGAACAAATGTGTTGTTTCAATTTGTCCTTCACTCTTAAAAATAAAGGTTCTTTACTGGCATCCATGGTTCCATGAAATACCTGTAAAATCCATGGGACCTTTCTGATGCACAAAAAGTTCTTAATATTGGATTGGGGTTCTGTAGTCTGTAGTCTGTAGTATTACTGCAAAAAAAGAAAGAAAAAAAAACTTTTTTGAGTTTTTGGCATATTATTGTGTCCCTTTCTCTCTATAGTGATGTTCCCTCTGTAGTAGCCATGCTGTTTGTATGTGTTGCTGAAAGTTGATCTAAGGAGCGCTTGTGTTGTTAGACACTGCCTCTAGTGGACAAGAGCAAAATCATCTGCTTACAGGTAAAGTGTTTAGAAAAAGCCTCTGCTGTATTTTATTGGATACTTTTAGCTCACATTAAAGTGCGAAACAAATGCATAAATCATGACAGAATGGTATTATTATTATTTATTTAATCAGTCCCTTTAATATTAGGGAGTTGAGAGAATTAAACCTTTTCACACTGACCCTGCACTGTTAAAAATAAAGGTTCTTTATTGCCAAGAACCTTTAACATCAATGGATCTTTCCATTACACAGAGGATCTTTGGATAATTAAAATGTTCTTCACACAAATAAAAAACAAACAAATGTTTTTTAAGAACTAATGAAAAAAACGTTCCTTGAGGAACTCAAAATGGTACTTTTATGGCATCCTTGTGAAAACCCCCTTTTGAATAGTTTATTTTAAGCAGTGTAAACTATATATTTATACTTTCCAGCTCTTCCTTTTGCATTTATTTAAATTCTGTTTAGTACCTGAACTGAACTAATATCTTTGACATTTCTGTTGGTTTCCATAGGAAAGATTCCAGGTTGGAGAGAGACTATGCTGAGCTTGCAGTTGGTGATGAAATATTAACTCATGATGGGTATTTTCAAGACTTCTCATATCTCTAGTAGGTTACAAGAATCATGCTGCACCTCACATCAGTACACCTTACATCAATAGACCCAGCAGGAGACACGGTCATACAGACTTATCAGGAATGAAAGAAAACCTGGTAAGAGTTCAGCTTTAGAGGTTTACAAGAGGCTTGGACAAGTGGACGATAAAACCCTGGTTTCAGCCAAATGTGTCATAATGACTCGGTGTCTGGGAAAGCCCTTAACTCTTTGTGACATCTTTTGCTGAACTTTCTCATATCAGATGATTTATTATTTGTTAATATAACACACTCTATGGACTTACTCTTTACATTCAGTGATTTCTTCAGTAAATCCTTGATTTTTTCTAATAGAATACCTGACAGAAGCTGCTAAATCCAACAGTATGTGGCATATATGTGGTAAACAAACACAGCCGGTTAGGCCAGTGTGAGTGAAGTCTCCCTCTGATCCACCGGTTTTCCATCTCTCAGGGTGGAGGGTGTGGTTCAGGAGGCCGTGTCCTTGGATCTGAGTCCAGGCCATATGGCACCTGAACACTTGGGAGCAGAAAGGAGATTTAAAGGCTGAATACTAATGCCACTGGTGCACTGCTGCATATAAAATAAAATACATGTTTTCTAATCCAGATTACAAGGGGGTACCACTTTGCTACTTCCAGGTTAACTAAGTTTTTTTTTTTTTTTTGCATGGCGACTTTATTTTCATAACAATTAAGCACAGTAAATTAATATTTAAATTGTTTCATAAATCTGTCAAGTACAATAGGAAGTATACATCATGGTAATATCTGTTGTCCTAAGTTTAATTAAAACATTTTTTTTAATCTAATTTAATTTTAAAAACACTACACCTGGGCCTATTTTTTTTATTATTGTAGGGTAAAAATGTGCTTAATTGTGAAAAACAAAACAATAAATAAATGAAATAAAAATAGAATAAAGATTAAGAATGTGTTTATGAATTTACTTCAATTTCTAATGTAAACAGGATTTAAAAAAAATCTTTCATCTTTCTTTGATTGTGGAATGAAAAATGACCCAGACATTTTCCAGACAATTCATCCATAAAACCAAAAATTGCTCTCGCTAGACAGTGAAAACATATGTGCCTTATTTCAGGACATAGCCTTTAGAGGGCATCTATGCTCTCCTTCTCCAGAATTTGAATCCATAACACTAGCATTCTCTATTCTTTTTCCTAATATTTCTTCTTGTTTTCATTTTTATTTATTATAAAAACGAATTTGTTGTTGGCTTTGATTGCTTCTATTGTCCTATTGTCAAGTCTCTTTGGATAAAAATGTCTTCTTAATTACTAAATGTAAATGTACCCTTATTACATAATGAAATTAGCAATGCTTGAGTAAAAAAATATTTTTATAGCAAATACAGTGGGTATAGAAAAGAATCACCCCCTTTAAAATAATCTAATTTTTTATTGCTTTGCAGCCTGAAATGAAGATGGACAGTTTTTGTTTTATCCAGCTGTACTTACTCAGTGCAATTTATAACATTCAAGTGAAAGATAGAACACCAGCATGTCATTAAAAAAAATAATAAATAATAAAAATAATCTGCGTTGGAAAAAGGATCACCAGCTTGTGTCAGTATTTTGTCGAACCACCTTTTGCTTTAATTACAGCATTTAGTCTGTTGGGATTCGTCTCTACTAACTTTGCACATCTAGACTTTGCAATATTTGCTAGATCTTCTTTGCAACATCTGCCTCAAAATTTTCAAGGTGCATTTTGGCAGAGCTCAGTCGGAATGCATGTGGCCTTTCTTGAGGAGTTTTATTTTTTTGTAACCCTCCCATACAAGCCATATTTGTGGATAGTTCATGATATTATTGCACACAATGACCACTCTTTGTCATAAATTCCTGCAGCTGCTTCAAAGTGGCTGTAGGCCTCTTGGTCACCTCTCTGACCAGTTTCCTCCAGGCTCTTTCATTCAATTTGGAGCACCGTCCTGATCCAGGGAGGGTCTGTGTTGTACCAAATACATTACACTTTTTAATAATAGACTTCACTGTGCTTCTAGGCTTTGATCAAGCCTTTGAAATTTCTTTGTATCCATTTCCTGACTTGTGCCTGTGCCTTGACAGTGCCTTGCCACCCTTAGCTTATTGTTTGCTTCAATTGCACTACAAAGGACTGAAGTGCTCCAGGAATGCTCTTTTCATACTGAGCTAATCAAAATGAGCACAGCTGATCACAGTTGAGAGTCAAATGGTTTTATGTGCCAGTAATGTAAGGTGATTAGATACATCTGATTGAGTTTACAAGACATTTTTAGGAGGGGGGTGTTCCTTTTTTAAACTCAGTGATTGTTTTTTTTTTCTCCTTACATGTTGGTTTTATATCTTTCACTTGGATGTTATAAGTTGCACTGAGTAAGTACAGCTAGATAAAATAAAACTGTGTCCATCTTCATTTCAGGCTGTTAAGCAACAAAATGCAACTATTTAAAGGGGGCGATTCTTTCCACTTTAGAGTCTGTAACTTCTTGACCCTAAAGTGAGTGTCAGTACACATTCATATAAATGATAAAACCAATCCAGATTCCCGAAACAGCACAAAGAAAATGCATTAGAAAGGAATCACCATTACTCAGTGGCTAAACAGCACAGAGTATCAAGATATTATAGTAACATAAACATAATCAATACTATATGAATAGGGTGGATTAGGAAGCATTTGCCGCTGGACAAAATCTTTTGCCTATCCGTAAATATTTCACAAAGGTTTCATATTTTATCCCGCGCCTCCCTGTCTCTGTCATCTATTCTTGTCTCTTTTGAACATTCTGTCCTCCTCCTATTGTTACTGACACACACACACACACACACACACACACACACACACACACACACACACTAACACACACAGTCTTTTTCTCACTTTGCACACTTCTAACTCTTCAGAGCTTATGTCGATATACATTGACAGTCTTTCTACACCAGCCTTGTCTATGATCTTGATCTATTTTGCTCCCAATGGCTGTTTTTAGCACACCCTTCTCTCTGTGGAAAGTGCAGAGGACTATACACTGAGCACTTAAAGTGGAGTAAAATCAAAGATGCCAACAGGCACCTCTCCCTGAATGGTTTGAAGCTACCAACCTTTTCCTCTGGATGAGCTAATAATATCGAAATCTAAAAGCTCCCGGTGTTCTGAAAACAAGCAATACCGTCATTATTTCCTTTTCTAAAATTATCTGCCAAATAGCTCTGAGCATCTCTGTGACATTTAAACAATGCACGGCAACATTGAAAGAAACAAGCAACACAGCTTTTGGGTTTCATATATCATCTTTTTGTTGTATTTGCAGTATTGATCATTTGGAAGGGATATATGCATGACTCAATCCATAGATTGTCCACTGGTGCTTGTAAAGTGCTTTTTTATATCCAGTAACACTGAAGATACTGTTTTTCAGTGGTTACATCCTAAAAAACATGGCTGCTTTGTAGAGTGAATATTACATACTGGATCACACTAACAGGAGTGTAAAACGTTCATTGTCTTGGGGCTTGTCCTTTACAGTCAGAATGGGGTGAAACAGACTCATACAACTCTCTGCCAATTGTAATTTTTGTACAAGTCTAGACATCCCTTGGTCTGACTGTTGAGCACAGGCTATAGGGTCTGAAGAGCTTTATGGATATACACACATGCCAAAACACACACACATATAACACTGTATTGCATAATTAAGCAATAGGAGAGACTTTCTTTGCAGGCTCAACAACATGGGATGGACAGATACAGGACTCGTCTCAATCACTGCAACCTAGTCATGTACTCATAAGGCTAAAGGCAATTAAAGCATAGTACAACAGTTCACTGGTTCACAGGTACAACTTCACTGTATTTTAAACAGTGCATTTATGCTTTAACATGAAATCTAAATATTTACTTAGTAATGGTCCTGGATTAATGGTGTAATGGTGATTTGTAAAATAAAATAAAAAATAAATAATGTGTCCTCTTAAATGATGTTCCTTTTCTAGCAATTTGACTCTTGGTTAACATTAGCCAATAACTAAATTGTTTATTTAGACATTGTCTTAGCAATCTTGTAATATGGATTGGATCTTTTCTGTTTTAGAACACCAACATTTCATGATCCAGAACTTCGGATAAAATCAAGTGCTAGTCTACATTTTTTCCCCTCATTGAAAACGAGAAAAGTAGTCATTTAATTTAATAAAAAAAATTATTGCTCTAAATCTGTGTGATAAATTGAATTGAATATTGAATTAATAATAGAAATAGAAGGACTTCATGTTTATATGGTTTTGACTGAATTTGCCTTTTCTCCCCATCATTTTTTTAAACAAAAACTTTTGTGAAGGCCAAAAAAAAAGATTGCATGAGTTGATACACATCCTTTCTAAACTGTGACTATAGGCTGATTATGAGATGCTAACAAATGATTTTGTGACATTCAATGCCGTCATTTAGCATTTCAAATGACATTTAGAAAATCAACACACAAACCAAATGTGACAAGAAACTGGTGCACCAAGCAAAGCAATGACTTGTTTTTCCAGTGTTTCACAGATGTGCCTGTCCAATGAGGGAAAAAACAAGTCTTCAAAGAGGTACTGTTATAGCCCTGACATTTTACACTGCCAGGTCTAGCACCAAAAGCACAATACATGTTATGGTCACACATTATATATAAAGTTACGGTGAAAATGTTTATGTATATGGTTTAGGATGAAACATGTGATTCACCAACAGCATACTGTCTGATATCATGCATAGAAAACCTGCTGTTTGCCTGCATTAGAGCTGAAGTGGGTCATTTCTGCTCCCCTAGTGGAATTACAAAAATGATTTTCAAAAGAAATCTTCCAAACACTCCCCGTCTGCCACGTGTCAGACAGATAGTTTGCCCTAAAGTCCACTGGTTGAGCCAATGTTGCTGTGTTGTGCTGCTTGTACATCAGAGCAGTGATTCGAAAGTGCCACACTTTTGGGGGAAATTAATCCACAAATGGATCACAGACCGTTTTTAACATAAAAAAGACACACTTCAGCTTTAAAGCATCCAAACATAAGTTTAGTACATTTCTTAGGCACTGGCTATGCATTGTGGGGCGTCAGTTTGGATAGATTGGTTTAACATTCAGGCTTATACACTTTGTTAAACCAACCGAATTGTGCGTGTTGCATTGCTGTCTATATTCTTAATTTAAAAAAGAATACATAATTAGCAGCAGCTGTGAAAGCAGTATCTGCTTCTAAATTAGCAGCATCAGCACATAAAGTCTGCTTAAAAAAGAGACAAAGACAAAGGCACCTGCAGCCCAGGTGAGAGATTGGAATGGATGTGGGTGAAAAACCTTCTAATGGTACACAGTCATGTGCCACATCAAATAATAAAATCGTCAGTCAATCCATAAAGAGTCTCAGGATTTTGTGTCTAAAGAGTCAAGGGAATGAAAACAATGAGTTTTTGCTGCTTTGATAATGGCAATAAGTTGAAGGAAAGGCCACAACAACTGTGGTTGGAGCCAAAACATTTGTAGAAAGCCAGTATTGACTTCCATAGTTTATTTCTGTCGATTCATGGTTGTTTGTCATTATAGAGTTTCTTCATCATAAGATACGTATGTAAGCCTGTAAGTCTAGATTTCAAGGTCACCTGATGCTAAGACAATCAGAGTCCCAGCAATCAATGCCCTAATGCTACACTGTCCATCCAAATGCAATGCTGAGTGTATTTTTATACTTTGACTCACAAACCAAAACCTGAAACTGAAAACAGCACCTTTTGATCACAATAAAACTTAACAGATAAAAATAGATGTATATATGTATATATACAGACCAAGATACAGTACATATTGTCGTCATATTGTAGCTAACTAGTTTCTGTATATCACTTTCTCTTGAGCTTAAAATCCATGCCATTAGGATTGGTTTTGAGGCCATGCAACACTATAATGTGAACTACAATATGGCTCATTAAGTGACAAAGTAATTTGAATATTAATTACATTTTGGACAACCTCTGCAGCTTCCAGCAGAATATACACTGAACAGTATGCTCTTACAAAAAATACATAAAGCATTTTTTTTTCTGTGGCACTAAGGTGTTATTTTGCTTATTATTCATTTAATGTGTTAATATGTTTTTGTATGTTCCTTTTCCTGAAGAATTGCAAATAAAAACTGACATGAAATGAGAAAAGAAAAGCCACTGAATGACATTGAACCCAGATGCTGCCAACTATAAATAACATAAAATATGATATGTAGAGACATTCATCTTGTCTTGAAAAGCTTTGCAGCAGGATAATCATGAAGGAGTAGATACAAGTGTTGTCCATACATACTTATTTTGGATCCACACACAGCTATCGACACAAAAGCAGGCAGTTTTCAATGACATTCCCAGCCTGATTACCACAAACCGCAAAAATAACAGACACCTGTCTTGAATCTACGTGAATATTGGTGTTCTTTAACAAGCAGCAGGATTGTGGATGAAACTTCTGTGAATATTCTTTATATCATATATGTACTGCATGTGACCCCAAACATTTTTAACAGCAGATAGAGCACACAAATGACATTTCTTTGGCGAAGCTTGACTTTGAGAGTAAGATGTTGATGGAAATATATGGAATATACAGAAATATATGTGCTGTTTAATTGTGTACCAGTTCCTTATAAATCCTTGGCTCCTGATCCAGATAAGGTGTTGGATGATATAGACGACGACCATGCAAACATTGATGAATACTTGTATTGTGGATGGACCTAGATGTACAGTTAGACTTTCAATGAAGAATTGGAGATTGGAAAACTCATGTCAATAACTGATGTGTTCAACCTCACAATCCTCCTTCGAACATGGCTTACTAGTCCTTTTATAATTCAATTGGTACCTGCTCCCCAAATGACTAGACATCTGTCAGCATTTTTTTGATATTAACATAATTTGTATCTGCTAAAGTGCAATTGGCTGTTTTGAGGTTCCCTTCCTGAAAGTCCTCGTTGCTGTTGTTGACACCTCCTTGGACTTCCATGTAGTCCGACTTGCTGATGGTGGATCCACTTCGACTTCCCTTCAGCTCTTCTTGTGAATCGGCTTTAGGTACATTAACCTGAAGATACTGCGCCTGCTCCTCGCCTTCTGTTTCTCGATGGTAGAAGTAGTTGAAGTTGGAGACGATGACGGGCACAGGAAGGGCGATGGTCAAGACGCCAGCGATGGCACAGAGGGATCCAACAATTTTTCCTCCGATGGTTGTGGGCACCATGTCTCCATAGCCAACAGTCGTCATTGAAACCACAGCCCACCAGAACGCATCCGGGATACTATAAAATTGTGACTCAGGCTCGTCAGCTTCTGCAAAGAAGACTGCGCTGGAAAAGAGGATGACTCCGATAAAGAGGAAAAAGATGAGAAGACCTAACTCTCTCATGCTGGCTTTGAGGGTCTGACCAAGAATCTGAAGTCCCTTTGAGTGGCGGGAGAGTTTGAAGATTCTGAAGACTCGTACAAGTCTGATGACCCTCAGAATTGCGAGAGACATGGCTTGTTGCCCTTGCTGCCCGTCTTCTGCTGTCTCGGCCAACTCCGTTCCCAGCGTGATGAAGTACGGAATGATGGCCACCACATCAATCATGTTCATTATGTTCACAAAGAAGTTGGCTTTACTAGGGCAAGCAAAGAAGCGCACCAAGAACTCGAAGGAGAACCAGATGATGCATAGCGTCTCTAGAATGAAGAAAGGGTCTGTGAAGTAGGTGGATGTGTAAATGGTTGTGGAGTTAGTGACAGCAACTGGGACTTTGTGAATCTCCTCATCGCTGTGGAAGATGGGCAAGGTTTCCAGGCAGAAGCTGACGATGGAGATGAGGATGACCATGACAGATATGATTGCTATAATCCTAGCCGGTCCAGAACTTTCTGGATACTCGAACAGCAACCAGACCTGCTTCTGAAACTCATTTTCAGGCAATGGCCTCTCCTCCTCCTTGATAAAACCCTCATCCTCCCGAAACATCTCAATCGCTTCCTCTCCAAGCTCATAAAAGCGGATCTCCTCTGAGAAAACGTCCAAAGTGACATTGACGGGGCGCCGCAACCTTCCACCCGATTGATAGTAATAGAGGATGGCGTCAAAGCTGGGGCGGCTTCTGTCAAAAAAATACTCATTCCTGAGTGGGTCAAAGTACCTCATGCGCTTCTTGGGGTCCCCTAGTAATGTTTCGGGGAACTGCGAGAGGGTCTTGAGCTGTGTCTCGAAACGCAGACCCGAGATGTTGATGACCACTCGCTCACAGCACTCCTGCTCTGTTCCAGGGTCATAGTCCTGAAGAAGACCAGGGTGTGCTGCTGCCTCATCTGAGGGGTCGCCTGTGGCCACAGTCATTATGCAGGAGGGTGAGGCCTGCACTTTTCACGGAGGCAGGGCACCACTGGGTGGGAAATCCTCACGGAAGTGGGCTTGACACCGTAGACCTCTAAGGGTCACAGCGTGACAGCTACAGGGTGGGTCAACTGAAAGACAACAAAAAATATTTTAAGAAAGCATGCAGATTTTTTAATGATTGTGTCCACAGAGGGTCTAAAGTGTCAAACTCCAGTCCTGAAGGGCCACTGTCCAGCAGTGGAGAGGAGCTCCGACCAGCTAAAAAACAACTGCCTGGAAGGTTCTAGTGAGTCTGAAGACCTTGATTAGCTGGTTTAGGTGTATTTAATCAGGGTTGGAGTTGGCTCTCAAGGAACTGAATCTGACATCCCTGGTCTAAAGGCTTTCTGTAATGTGGGACACTTTATGATAATGTGTCATTACCATTGTTTAAAAATGTGATGCTAATGACTTAGCCTTACGATCATTACATTTTAATAATAATAAAAAAATAGTAAAGAAAATCTTCAACATATTATATGAAGAACAAAAAAAGAAATATTAAGTACTAAAAAAAAAACCTGTACTAAAAAAAGTGTCCTGCTTTGGAAAAAAAATGGTTGAGGTAAATATTCTGTATTATTTATGAAAAATGTCTATCATAATATACTGTAAGTATGTCCCTAGTATAATATTCAGGAGAGAGACCACACAGTCAGTACAAAATGTCAAAGCTTAGGCAGAAAGTTAAATATAGCACAATTCAATATGAAACAGCATATTTAGTTATGCATTCACAAGCAAAGTTCCTTGGTCGTCTTAAAGAATGAAGTTTTTCAACAAGTCCTGTCAATTATTTCTGGTGTGCTGCAATGGACAAATATCCATTCACATAAAACTGCTTCTCTCACAGTGCAGTCATGTGAAAGATGCCCTTCTCTATGAGACATGCACATCCTAAAACTACCATGCTGTATCCATTCAGTGCGTTCCCTATCCCTTTTCTCCTCCTTTTCCATGAAATACCCAAACGTTCAGAGAACCACATGTGGGATAGTGTTACATTTACATTTATTAATTTAGCTGACACTTTTAACCAAAGCGACTTACAATTGCTATATATGTAAGAGGTCGCATGCCTCTGGAGCGACTAGGGGTTAAGTGTCTTGCTCAGGGACACATTGGTGTCTCACAGTGGATTCGAACCCAGGTCCCTCACACCAAAGGCATGTGTCTTATCCACTGCGCCAACACCACTGTTTGTACATATTTGTTGGATGCATTTCATTGGAATGTTTCTTGTCCCAAACAGTGCCAGCATGCTCTAAAATATTCAGCAGAAGCAACCTATGAAATATTAAACTGCAGAAAATACATTTTAGGCTTTAACAAGACTTTGTGGTCTCTTTCTTTTCACTCCCTCCTCATTATATTATACATGATGCATAACTGTAGATAATAAAACGCACACACAAATACCAAATAAATGAATAAAGCATCATGTATTCAATAGTCCAGTCTACGTAATGAGAAATGAGACATTGTACCTGCTAGGATAAAGTTCTAAATCACCCCTGTGGTTCCTCAGGTTCCCAGAAGTCACAACAGCCTTCTTGAAGTAAGGATAGCACTGCAGCGTCTGTGTGGCTGAGATGGAAAGGACAAACACACATCTGATTTCTTAAATCCCGGCTGCTACTGTCTGCTGTAGCTCTCGGTGCACCGGCGTATTGTGCATAACGGGGCAGGCAAGGAGGAGGGGCAGAGAGGTACAGTATGCGGGTGTGTCCTAGTCTAGCCCAGAGCTTCCTTACAGCAGGTTGTTTGAGAAGGACAAGGAGGAAAGAACAGAAAAAAGTGTATGATGCAAAGGAAGGAGGATCTCTTCATTCCACATTTTAGGAGGTATTAAGCTGTCCTTAAAGGGCACCACAGCCTTGCTAGACAGGTTGTAACAAACGACAGTAGAGATGAATGTGAAATTTCTGCAGGAGGCACAGCATCGTGCTTGCCCATTAATAAGTATTAGTGTTTCAGGAATTACATTGATAATTGTACAGTCAATTTTTTAATTAATGGGAACACTCTTTTAAATGACTGATAAACTACTGATTACTACTGTGAAGTGTGTGAGGGTCAATGACAAAGTATGTCAGAGATAATAATTTTTTTGCACCTTGAAACTTATATATATACATATATATATATATATAAGTTTTCCACTTGATGTGATCAATATGTTATTTATTTCTTTTGGTCACATGACAACAAAATGGCTGAAATAATAGCCTGTTTAATACTTTTTTCTCAGTACATTTATGCCACCAAGCCATACAAAAGTTATCAAAATAACACTTAATTAGTTGTACTGAAGTAAAACTGCATTTTAATATTTTTATTTACCTTAATATATATTCAGAATAAAAATTAACAGTACAGTAATGACCCATGAGCCAATCTAATTTCAAATAAGATAAATATATATTTAGCAAAGACATGTCCCCTTAATGATAAGTGATGGCACTATCACTGTTAAATGTATTATTGAAAACAAAAACTAAAATTGCATATTCATTTTTTATTCGCCAAAGGTTTTAATTTGACTAGTTAGTTGAATCAAAGGTTAGATCTATAATGATCCTTAATGTGACAGCTGCACCCTACTACTTTTTTTTTACAGTGATTGCAATACAGTATAAATGCTAATTCTCTCAAGATGTCATGTTGACATGTGAACAGATGCAGAACATCATACATAAGAAGTCTGCAGCGACAGACGTCTCGAATCTCTTCCTACCTGTCTGTCTACCTCGCTTGCCGACGTCTCAGTAGTTGTTGCATGATGTTCACACAACAAGCCATTAGACGGTTAGTTAAAGCGTTAAATAGAATCTGCAGTCAGTCGTTGCTGTGCATACCAAAAGACTTCTGATAATAGACACGCGCTCCGTCCGCGCTACCACTCCTCACCTTATCCGCAGGGTGGGCAGTTTAAAGGGGACGCGTCACGAGTGATGTTTCCAGAATTAAATCAGAGGATGCTTCTGAAATGAGTGGAATGTGTTCCAGCCATAATTCACTTTTATTTTCACATATATTTATAGTCTATTGAACTACGTCAGTCATTGTTATTTTGAGAGTGAAACCAGCATATATATAGGCTATAGGCCCTATATGCGGATGTCATTCCCGATACTTGTGTGGTCAAAAAAAAAAACGATTTATGAGTTCTGAATGGATTATAACATAGAAAGTGTGCAATGAGCGCTCCCTGTAATCACTAAAAAGCTGTCACTCTTAGTTCATAGAGATCTCACAAAACTTTCGTTAATCAGTAAAGCTCTTATCTACATTGGGTAACCACTTTGTTATAATGAGAGGATCCACGAGTTTGTATAAATCTGCACTGAACAAAACTTCCGGTTTTGAGCATGAGTGATTGCAAATTAAACTCCTGATTGGAATTGCGTTCGAACTTCAAACCTGTCTCTCCATGTGCGCATTTCCTTATAGACATATGCAGTGCATCTGATGGGCTGATAATACTCAAACCCAAAGAACCCTTACCTGACTTCATCAAGAAGTCAATAAATTCTTAATAATTTCAGTACATATTCTGTAAGTAGGCAACATATATATATATATATATATATATATATATATATATATATATATATATATATATATATATATACTGTATATATATATATATATATATATATATATATATATATATATATATATATATATATATATACAAAAAGGTTTTTTTTTTTATTACTACATTAATACAGTTATTTTTGCTTAAAATGTGACCTATCTGTACTATTTGTTGATTCCAACAAAACACTGACAACTCATAATAATTGCTAGTGTACTGTTTTCTGCATACTACACACTACAGTGTACTGGTCCCATTGTAGAATTATTTGCAGTATGCAATGATGCACAAATGTGATATACTGTACTGTAGGTCATGTGTGTATTCTATGCATGCCGTAAATCTAAAACTATGCACAATATTCCTACTGTATACTTTAGAATAGAGGGTGTAGTATGGTAGTATTCTGAACAGCTGTAGAGAACATTTTTGACCTTTCATTCTGTCCATGAAGCTGTGGCATTTGTACATTGATTGGATCTGAAGGTTGAGGCATGAAAGTCACAGACAGAAAGCGATACATTAACTGTCTCCTTTCTAACTTTAGCATTTGCTGCAGCTTTAAATCAGTAATGCACCTTTAACACCACAAGTCTCAGCCTTTAGCTCATGCATTTCACTGGGAAATTTGATTAATTAATTTAAATTTGTTGCATTTAACATTTAATGTACAAACGATTGAGCTAGATCTCATGGCAAATTAATTATTTGTTTAATTTTCTTTGTGCTTTCAAGGAATGATTTTGAATAAAAATTGTGCTGAGAGGCTTGTGACAGGCTGTTTTATAGCCAGAGCTTGGATGTCAATCAGGCATACATGTAGAGGAAATCTGTCTGACAGTTCAGCCGTTATTCATGAGAAAGGCCAATACAAAGAAGTGTTTGTGCACTTCACCTTGCATTAGCTCACCCTCTTTAATTAAAACCGAGAGGTCAGTGTAATTCTATGCTTGGGTGAGATGTGTTTAAGACTAGCCAAAGAGAGGAAATGTAAGTGTAAGCCAAACCCTACTGATCCTGGATCAATCTGGATGTACACTCACGGTCATACAAATATGCAAGTTCGGTCACAAGAGACAATGTGGTCAATGTAGTTAAGAGGACTGGTAAGAAAAAGCTTTTAAGTCCATTAAAAAGATTGTCCTGTCCTGTCCTGTTTGCAGTGGTGCTGAAGAGCAGGACCAGGAGTGAAGACAGATTCACTGTTTTTATCTTTACAAGTTATTGGTTTAATAGTGTGATGCAGAGAAAAACTGATTTTGTCAGTGCAGACGTTATAATGAAAGGCTTAAAAGAAGTATAAAGTGAAATAAAAGATATGTTTTAAAGTTATTTTTTTAAAAGATTTAAATGTTTAAAAGTTTAGATGAGTCAGTTAACGCAAAGGAGGAAAAAATATATCTGTTTTGTTCATTTTTAAATCTCTAAGTGGATCTTTTGACATTTGTTTTAATAAAGTATACAAAGCTTATTTCGGTAACAAACAATGCATTGTTTTTAAAATATCAATTCTTTGACACAGGTATAAAATGTGCATAACAAATAAAAGGCTACCTACTTTATACTGATGTAAAGACATGTAATCTGTAGAAATTATCAGTGAACAAATCAGTACACAAATCTGAACAAACTTTCAGAGTGGATTAAAAAATCTGGAGTCATGAGGATGACTTAAAAGCCCACCACTCAGTCAATTGCATATAGGAATTTATTCATTAAATGTGTTTCCATTGTAGTTTATGCAAACTTCTTACTGAATAAAGATATGCACCTCAAGTGAGTGTATAAGGTTTTTATGAACATTTTGGATAACATTTTTTTTAATGTAATATACAAAATAAATAAGTAAAATAAAAATAGGATGGAATCTGAGCTACTGAATTTGATCATATTGCAATATGTAGATCAGATTCCATCCACTTTTTTTTTTTAAATTGATTCTTATGCAGCAGGTTTTGTATTCAGGACTACATTTCTAACATAAATCTAACTCAAATGTAACAATGAATAGTTTCATGAATCTTAAGATTTTAAATGATTCAGCGTGTTTTATTTTTTTCAGGGCAGCTTGAGTTTGAGGCAGGACGTAGCAGACAGTGGCAGGAAGCCAAGAGCCTGAAACAGCTCAAGGTCACTTACTCACTGCAGCAGATCCATCTCAACCTGCAGTGATACACACACCTCCGCACACCAGTGAGGATAATGACATCACGACTCGTTTGATCACATGTAATAGAAATGAGAAACAAATCTTATGTAAGTATGGGATATTTAATTTAATCCCATTAAATATACCTGATGATATCCAGTGTCCAGTCACCTTAAAATCACATTCATATTACCACTGAGACTATTTTGTGAAAAAAAAAAACTAGATTGCGAAAGCCAACATATACAGACATGGTCTCCACTGTTACATTCTGCCATCACTGGATGCTGCTCCTCTTGTTACTATGGCGACAGGCACCTAGAGCCCCTCCGCAGGCAGATTGGAGGAGATGAGAGCTGTGATGACATCACACAGACTGAGGAATCACTGATGTTGGGCCACAGAAGTGATGTCATGCCTGCAGGCTCTGCTAAATGATCCACAACTGAGGTGGAAAGAAAGGCATGACTCAGCTTTTAATGGACATCCTCATGAAGTAAGGTGATTATACTTAATAACCAGTGATTAGATGTGCTTTCTAAGCATCCCTATTGTAACTGCTCATTCTTAGAGTTAGTGATTCGAACAAACCCCAACCCTAAGTATTAAGCTTTGGCACATAATCATCCACCACTATTTTTGCTAAGGGACATGAACGATACTTTAGATTGTCCAATAATAATACATTGCCCAATCAGCAATAAGATGTTCTTTAACATGCATTTATTTTTGCTTGCCAGATAACAAGGTCATTGAAGGGGACACCCAAGCCATATCTACAGACCACAACATCAAACACTTAGAGGTTGGTTCATTTATTTTTAGCCACTGTCTTGAAACCATCCAAAACACCTTAGCAGATATATTGCAATGCCCTAGCAACCACTTAGTTTGCCATAGCAACCACATAGGAGCATGCTAAAAACCACTCTGAATACCTTAAAACCATAGCACTGAATTTTGCATGCGTAACTTCACTCATATTTTATGCATAATTTCAACATTTAACACGTGGTACAATAAGGTACTTTTCTGTTAATGTATTGACAACATTAACATTAACTAACAAGAGCAATATATTCATTACAGTGTTTTTCAATCTTTAAAAATGAACATTAAAAATACTTTTAGTTCATGTTAGCTCAGGTTCAATAAATAATATTTACAGTTACATCTTTTGATTTTAATAATGTATTTGTTTAAATTAACATTAAGTGAAAGTGACGTGTGAAGTGTGGCAAAGTATGGTGTCCCATGCAGAATTTGTGATCTGCATTTATCCCATCCAAGTGCACACAGCAGTGAGTAGTGAACACACACACACACACACACACACACACACACACACACACACACACACACACACACACACACACACACACACACACACACACATTCACACACACATTTGCTCAAGGGTCTCACCTCAGCTGTGATATTGAGAGTGGAAGAGCCAGTACAATGACTCGAACCCGTGACCATGGCCGTGACCTGGGTTAAAAGTCAGACTCCTGAAAATCCTGAAAACAGTTCACTTTTTTTCAGTGTTGAACCTATTTTCCCCTGTATCTGTTATTGTATTGGTCAGTATCGACCTTCTGTTCCTTGGGTTTATTAAAGGACCTTTTATTTGAAGTAAAGTTTTTCTTCTGTTAACTTCTGATCTAATGGATCATAAAGTCTTTTCTCTTTTCTCTCAGTGTACAGTATCATCAAGGGCAAATCCTATAATTGTCTCTTGGAGTCTCCCTTCAATTTCACACTTCATTTCCTGTTGAGCTGGCAACCATTAATACCACTGTCTGTGACACCCTGGAAAATGAAATTCCATGTTAACAAAAGAAATGCCTTCTTGATGTAGTGCCATAATAAGGAACTGTCTTTAATATTAACTTGCAGCTGAGTTCAACAGCCAGACCAAGATTAGTAGAGAACCAAACCCATTCAGATTTCATCCTACAATCAATAATTTTGCATTATAAAATTATTTTTTAATCATGATTAGGCACATTTTCCACCCAAATTTCTATTACTGTAATGCAAACAAACTGTAATACAGTAACATAATTACATATGATAAGAATATTTGTTGTACTGTCTATAACATATGTTGATAAAAACTATTGTTACAGTATTTTTTTTTTTACCTTTAAAAAATAATAATATAATATTAATTAGAAAATAATCTAATACTAATCTAATGTGTCATGACCATTGAAAATAAAGGGACTTACAAAAAACCTCAAGTACAGTAATGAGAATTTGGGTGGAAAATATCATGATCTCTTAATGATCCAAAAATAGATTTGAGTTTAATAAGTAAAACATTTGAATGTAAATTGTCTTCAATTATTGGGTGAAATGTTAAGAGACTCACTTGCAAACATTGGAGGGAGATTAACCAACACTGTATGCTGCGACACTGTGAACGTAATGATAACAAAGTGGCATGAAATTAGATAACAGATCAGATGGCAGTTTCGACTGAATGTGATAAGCACACAACTTTTTATACATGGCCAGAGGGGGTTTTAAACTCTCAGAGCTTTTAAACTTAAAGTGGTTATCGTATGGTCCAATCTATAGCGGTTTAATAGCCTGTCAGTGAGAGTTACTGCAGTGCTAGAATGACACTATTCTGGGATGCGAATGGTGAGAGAGAGAGAGAGAGAGAGAGAGAAAGGGGGAAGACCCCAGGCTCTGTGGAGGACACATACGCTTGTGTGCATAAACACACATAACATACCTCATCTGGCCCCCGGTAAGAGTGCTAGGGCTCAGCTGTTTTGTTTAAGCAGTGAAGGAATCTCTTCAGAAAATGTTCTGCTTCCTTATTTTCACATGTTTTAAGACAGTGAATCAAGGTTTGTACAGTATAAAAAATGTGAGTGCAAAACTCAAAACCACCATGCTAGAATATTCTGTTTGGTCACTAGGTTGTTACTAGGTGGTTGCTAAGGTATTGCTATTGTTTGTGGTTGTTAGGATGCACTGGGTGGTCACTAGGGTGTTAGCTGCTAAAGTGTTTTGGGTGGTCTTTATGGTGTTGCTTTGGTTTGTGGTTTCCAGGGTATTCTGGGTGGTTGCTAGGTGGTCGCTTGGATGTTGCCATGGTATATGGGTGCTAGGGTGTTCTGGGTTTGTTGCTAGGGTGTTCTAAATGGTCACTTGGGTGGTCTAGGTGGTCACTAGGTTGTTGCTAAGGTATGTGTTTGCTAGGGACGTCGCTGAGGTGTGTGGTTACTAGGGTATTCTGGGACATTGCTAGGGTGTTGCCATGGTACATAGTTGCTAGGGTTTTCTGGGTGGTTGCTAGGGTTTCGCTATGGTATTTGGTTTCTAGGGTGTATTGTTGGGGACTAGAGTCTTACTAGGTGGTTGCTAGGGTGTTTCTATGTGGCTACTAGGGTGTTCTAGATTTTGCTATAGTATATGGTTGCTAAAGTGTTCTTTTACAGATTAATTCATGACATGATGCAGCATAAAGTGGTGTTGTTGTGTACATCAAAATATTTTCTTTGTTTCATGTGACACAGAGAAATCATGCAGTTCTGAGGCTCTGTGGGTTGTTCTGGCTAAATCCCAGCCATATGAGATCACTGTAGATCTGAAACAAGCAGACTCAGTGATTCTTCTGGGGCTAAATGCTACTCTGTTGTACTCTAGTGCTTGATAAAACAAATATTTAGCCTTTCACATTTGTCTTTTTGAGCTTAGATGTTCAAATATAGTTTATGAGAGATGTGGGAAGATTGTTTTGTTTTGCTGCTTCCAATAGAAGAGGCTCAACTGTGTGACTTTAAAGTTCAGTTCTGTTGAAAAAAAACTGAGTGTCCAGGTGTCAGGTTTGTGATAAAAAAAGAAGTATATTATTATTAATATTTTATGTTTCAGTTTAATCATAATTAATTTTTTTGTATCTACTTCATTTTTGTGGCAGAGCCTTTGTGAAATTGAATCTATTCTTCTGGAAAACAGAAGACAACGAGCGCAGTGTTGAAAAGAGGCCAAGCTACATATGTTTTATGGACATTAATTAATGTTGGATAACTAGAAAGTGTCAGAGAGTTTAGGAATAAGACTGATGCACTAAAAGCATAAAAGTTTTCATTTAAAAAAAGTTTTGTGTACTGATGACAACATTGTCAAAACGATCCGCACACTGTAACTATAGACTAAACAAATAATTTGCATGTGCATGACATCACCATTTTTACAAAATTAATGTTTTTTGTTTTGTTTAGTTTTTTGTCTGAATGTCCCATTTTCTTTTTGAACAGTTAATCTATTCTTTATCATTTAAAACCTAACAAACACGTTTTGCTTGAAAAGTGTGCATGGCTTGGTATTTTGTGCAGTGACATTCACAGATTTTTAAGTGTGTCTGAAGAGCTTAAATACCTTTGAGAGAGTATATGGAATGAAGTACTTCAGACTGTTCATTTCATCATATGATGATATAGGCAATAAAAGAAAAAAATATATATCTGTTTGACAATTTATATGGTCAAAGAGCAAGAAAGATTTAGTTTCCACATAGTTCTCACATCTGGCACAACAACAGCTAAACTGTAAATACATGATTTACACCAGAAAACAGATTGATTGAGGGCAGTTGTGTCATAGATGATCAGCTCATGTCCAACAGTACAACAGTTCAGTTCTCTTCATATTGCTTTCTTTGTATTAAATGTGAACCTGTAGAATTTCCCCAAAAAAGGCCACTTCTAGAGTGTTGCGGTTCACTGTGATTCAGCCAGACGTAAATGAGAGGTGGCAGTAGAGATATGCAGGCATCTTCTGTTGTTTGAAGGTGAGTTCAGTTCTGTTTTGTTAGCAGAAAGGTTAATGGCCTCCGTTTCTATTGGTCGTCAGTCCTAGGCATTGTGTGGATCTCCCCTGGAGCCTGCAGAAACAGACACACGCAAACGTATTACGCTGCTGGAATGTGACAGATGAAATGAAGCAGTTTACGCAAACGCTCAAGTGAGAGGGAAACACATCTTTCAAGCTGGAAGACATTTATATATTATACTGCCTACTTGAGCACAGCTCTGCACTGCAATGTCTCTCTGTCATGATTATCTCACTCTCCCTTTCAGTCGACCTCTGTCTCCGGCTAATTAATGAACTGAAGGAGACGCGGCACCTCCGGTGACAATGATAGAACAGTTATATCACTCCAGAGCGAGTGTGAGATGACTAGAGGAGATTATTAACACATTGTGAGCACAAACACATGCACTTAAAATGAATACGGTGGAAAACTGCTCCAGTTATCCAACAATGCCAAGAGTTTTTAGAATCAAGGCACAATTACAAGCATAAATGAAAAGAATCTACTCTATTTGCTGTAGCCTTCAAGGTTAAGTAAACAAAAACTTAAGTGTATGCATAATCATTTGTAAAAGGGCATCAATTTATATTTGTTTTCGGTAAAATGTCTTCAAATCATACACCTGAAGGCCGTAATTTGTGCCAGAACAGGTTGGATATGAATACAGCACCTCCGGAATTTGATCTGACACTTGATCTAAGTTTATTCCTATGAAATGCATTTAAGGACATGGAAAGGACAAAACTTGGATTCAAACTTGAAATGGCCACATCTCTAATATGTTCAGTGTGTATAACAGGAGGAAAGCCTGTTCCCTTTCAAGGGAACTTCGAACTGCGTCCTCTGAGGGGACACTATGGGGAACACCTCGTCGTGACCCGTGTCTGAAGCATACTTTGAAAAACGCCAACGTGTTGGCCGGCGACAGCCTCTGACGTCACTACCAGCGCGACTATAAATACGCGCCTGTAGGACCCGTCACTTATCTTCTTCGTCTTCATTGACTGTTTTGTTTGAAGCGTGCATCTGAGAAACGAACAATCTCTGTGAGTTTCCTTTACAGTAGCTAGGTGGCCAAAGAATTGGCACAGCACTACAGGGAATTCCATAGATGTCCGGCCAGGTCACCCTGAGGGGCCGCCTGGCTGCTTGGCGCATCCGGGGAGGTGGTGGTTACGGCAAGAAGCTCTGTATTTACTGCCTCAGGTGATGCTCCCCTCGCCTAGAAAAGAGGATTGGAGCTCACCGCTCCCGTGCGATCCAGCGCCTCTGCGATGCTTGGGAACCTCTCTGTACACATGCTTGCCTGTGTACTTTCTCAAAACCACATAGTGGTCAGTGTGCACGTTAACGCTTTGCGCACTGTCTGAAATCCACGTAAAGTGGTAAGTGTGCACGCAAGACTCTGCGCACTTTCTGAAATCCACGTAAAGTGGTAAGTGTGCACGCATGACTTTGCGCACTTTCTAAAATCCTGTACGGTAGGGGTTACGCGCTTCGCTTCATTCCCTTTCTTATGATGATTAGCCCTGGGTTCCATGGGCTTCATTCAACCAGTGTGTATTTGTTATACACCTCAGGCATCGCTTCCCTCAACATGAGGGGCTGGGTGGACTCCCACATATTGTGGTTATCAGGTGGTAGGCTTCATCAGTCCTCCCTGATGGTGAGCTCCCACATACTGTGGTTGCCAGGTAGTAGGCCTCACCAGGCCTCCCTGGAGATTTAGCTCCCACATACTGTGCATCTCCACTAAATAGCATATTGTGGTTTTTTCAGATAGTAGGCTTCACCAGGTCTCTCTGAAGGTGAGCTCCCACATTCTGTGGTTGCCAGGTAGTAGGCCTCACCAGGCCTCCCTGGAGATTTAGCTCCCACATACTATGCGTTTCCACGGAATAGCATATTGTGTTTTTTTCAGATAGTAGGCTTCACCAGGTCTCTCTGAAGACGAGCTCCCACATACTGTGGTTGCCAGGTAGTAGGCCTCACCAGGCCTCCCTGGAGATTTAGCTCCCACATACTATGCGTTTCCACAGAATAACATATTGTGGTTTTTTCAGATAGTAGGCTTCATCAGGTCTCTCTGAAGGCGAGCTCCCACATACTGTGGTTGCCAGGTAGTAGGCCTCACCAGGCCTCCCTGGAGATTTAGCTCCCACAATTTGTGCGTTCCACTAAATAGCACATTGTGTTTTTTTCAGGTAGTAGGCTTCATCAGGTCTCTCTGAAGGCGAGCTCCCACATACTGTGGTTGCCAGGTAGTAGGCCTCACCAGGCCTCCCTGGAGATTTAGCTCCCACATACTGTGCGTTTCCTAAAAAGCGAGCTCCCGCAATTTGTGGTTGTCAGGTAGTAGGCCCCACCAGGCCTCCCTGGAGTCGAGTTCCATATTGCTTTCAGTTTCCCCTGAGGTGGTTATCTGGTAACAGATAGTAGGCCTCTCTAGGCCTCTCTGTAGGTGAACTCCCACATATTGTGGTTATCAGGTAGCAGGCTTCACAGGCCTCTCTGAATGTGAGCTCCCACATACTGTGGTTGTCAGGTAACCTTTCAGTACACACGCTAAGCCTGTGTACTTTCTCAAATCCACATGGTGGTCAGTGTGCACGTTAACGATTTGCGCACTGTCTGAAATCCACGTAAAGTGGTAAGTGTGCACGCAAGACTCTGCGCACTTTCTAAAATCCTGTATGTTAAGGGTTACGCGCTCCGCTTTGTTACCTTTCTTGGGATGAGTTGCCCCGGTGTTCCTTGGGCTTCATCCAACCGGTGTGTACTTATTGTACACCCCAAGCCCCCTCAACTTGGGGGGGCTGTGTGGGCAATTCTCGGGTAGTTCAGCAGCGCTCCCCTTTTCTGAAAGGGTCACCTATGAGCATGCTGCTCGGAGCTCGGAGTCTTCCTCTCTTGGGAGACTGATTCCCGGTTCTTCAGAGCGCTCCAGTACCACATACTGTTTGAGACGCTCTGTGAGAGCAGGCATCCTGCTGAGGCAGGGGCTGAGGCCTCCAATTGCTCTGCTCCCAGGCCATTCTTCTACGAGCTGCTCTGACAGAGTTCCACAAGAGCCCCTCCTTAGAACAGTATTTGTAAATCCATGTTATGGTAAGTGTGCACGTGAAGTCTTTGCACACTTTCTGAAATCCACATTGTGGTAAGTTCGCACGCTAGTCTCTGCGTTCTTTCTAAAAACCCTAGATGGTAAGGGCTTCGCGCTGCTGCTTCGTGCCCTTTCTTGAGTTGGTTTAAGCCCCGTTCATCTTGGGCACCACTCCACCTAGGTATCCTCGGATACCTATCTAGAACAGGGTGCCGCTACTAGAGTGTTGTGGGGACAGCCCTTTCGGCAAGTTTTGCGAAAGCTAGCAGTAGCCCCTGTGTGACAGGCAAAGACTTGGTAGAGGAAAGTGCCAGGCTCTTAGCCGTATCCCTTTAAAGGAATCTTTGTGATTCCAAGCCTTTAGCTCTACCCCGGGCCAGGGCCCTACAGGATAAGTTGGGTATGTAGCTTAGGCCTTTGGCCGTAAGGGATAATGTCATAAGGCAGCCGTCAGACCGTCCCAGGGGCGACTCCCGGTGAAGAGAAAAGCTGTAGAGTTGGTACTTAGTGTTTGCCACGATTCTGGTCTGCACTCCCCTCAGCATGGCGGCGTGGGTATACTGTTCCCCATAGTGTCCCCTCAGAGGACGCAGTTCGAAGTTCCCTTGAAAGGGAACGTCTCAGGTTACGAATGTAACCATGGTTCCCTGAGAGGGAACGAGACACTGCGTCCTCTTGCTCCCTGCCATGCTTCGGACGCAAGCTTCACGAAGAAGATAAGTGACGGGTCCTACAGGCGCGTATTTATAGTCGCGCTGGTAGTGACGTCAGAGGCTGTCGCCGGCCAACACGTTGGCGTTTTTCAAAGTATGCTTCAGACACGGGTCACGGCGAGGTGTTCCCCATAGTGTCCCCTCAGAGGACGCAGTGTCTCGTTCCCTCTCAGGGAACCATGGTTACATTCGTAACCTGAGACTTTTTTTTATTTTAGCACCATTTGAGATGTGTTTTGCTAAAATTACTATATATTAATCTAAAGTGAAATCCATTAAAGGTAGGATTTTTTTTTTCTCTCTGCATGGCAAAGGACATTTCATTTGCAAATCAATTCCAAAAATCAATTGTGTATATAAAAATAATATATATACTTTTATTCAATAAGGATGTTTAAAACTGATCGAAAGTGCCATTCGAAACATTTATAATCTTAGAATTGATTTTTAAATAAATGCTATTCTTTTTAACTTTTTATTTTATCAAAGATTCCTGAAAATAAACTTATCAGAGTTTCCAAAAAAAAAAAAAAAAAAAATTAAGCAGCATGTTTTCAAAATTGATAATTATAAGAAATTTTTCTTGAGCAGCAAATCAGCATGTTAGAATGATTTCTGAAAGATCATGTTCAGCTTTGAATCAAAGAAATAAATTTAATTTTCAAATACATTTAAATAAAAACTGTTTTTTTTAATTGTAATTGCATTTCACAATATTACATTTTTACTGTATTTTTATCAACTAAAAGACTTTTTTTCAAAAACGTTAAAAAAGATCTGACCTCAAACGTTTGAATGGTAGAAGAGCTATAGGTGCATTAATGATTTTCTTTTGTTTTAACAGCATATGTGAACAATTACGGTTAAACAATTATGCTAAGAAGAATCAACTGCATTTTAGTGCACAACAATAATATTGGGCAGCAAAATAATATCTCGAAAAAATACAAGAGGTTTACCTTCTGAATTCCATTGTCTTCATTGTTTTGGAGTTTTACAAAGTGTATTTCAGTTTGTCAAAATAGCCTTATATCTGACATCAGCAAACTCCAGAATTCAAGTGAACAGATGTCCATGTTGCTTCCTTGAAAGAAACAGAAAAAGGCAGTTAACTTTGCTGCCGAAGGCACAGTTATAAACACCCTTTAGGAAAGAGTCTTAGGATGAAGATGTCAACCTGAATTTTGCGAGGTGTTGTGCAAGCCACAACACTTCAGACAGCAAGCTCTCTGTGTTAACACCTCGGATATAACAGCTAGCAAATGTGAGAGTCAGTGCAGGCACCAAACGAACACACATACACTATATTAAGAAATCATCCTTCACAGCTGATCATAGACGAGCCCTTCCTAGTCAGAGGAATGCTTGATGTTTCAGAGAGATGGAAAAACAGTTTAAAGATCTGAATATGGAGGGAACAATAGATCGGGCAGAAATTAGTTTTTTCTTAAATGATTTTTTATCACAATAATTAAATTAAGTAAATTAATGAATGTGATTATAAAGAAAATTAATTCATAGATTTTACAGTTCAGTACAATAATGAACACAGGAAAAAAAAAATGTTTAAAAGCTTAAAAAAGTTAATTTAATAAGTTAAATTAACATTTTATACATTAATGCTATTATTTTTCACAGTGTATAAACACTGTGTTTTTATACAACAATTTATACAAATGCCTTTAAAATTTCAGAATGGGGGTCCCTTGAATGAAAATGATGATATTTGGGGCTCCATGACATCTAAAAGTTAAAAAACTAGACAAGCAAAAGCTTTTATTGAGGGGGGGAAATTTGTTTGCATCCAGATAGCATTGCAGACAGGATACATTAATTTATGTTCTTGCCAGGGTCTAGATGACGTTAAACCTGTCTTTCAAAGATATACACAGGAATTTATTTTGCATGGATGCGTCACTTGATGGCAGCACTGAGCGACAAGTCAGCAAGTACCTGTTTCATACCTGTCAAATAAGCATTACAAATCTGGTGTTATGAAAGTGAAATTGAGCAATAAATTACATGCAGATTTGTTTTTGTTAAAAAAAATGTTTGTACTTGTTTTCTTTATTACTGAATTTAATAACAGCCGTGCGTGTCTTCTGTTGCTGCTCTACTTCTATATAGTGTAAAATGACGACTATAGGGCGGAAAGCGCAGATGACTGTGACTGAACCGCGCAGGTCTACAGGATGAGAATGATGCTCTCTGACTGAGAGCTTGGGACGTGTCTGGCGGACTGCCGCGCAGCCTCTAACACCCGTCAACTGGAGCGTCAGCGTGAAACCTCCGGTAATCAGCTCACGCTGCACCTCGCGTCCTGTTTTCTCCACAGGAGAGCCAAATAGGGAACGCCTGAGTGAGCCCATAACCTATACACAATCTCACTTTGACAGCTACAAAGAGAAAACACCCGAGAAACAGGCGACAATAACAATCCACCACAACCTACTTCGCGCACTGAAGTAACGCTGGCATTTTGCATGCACAGCATGTTTTCCATCTGTCTGTCAGTCCATCTTGTCAATCAATATCAATGCAATTTTCCACATGAGCACATTCAGACATTTGTAAAAGATAAAAAAATGCAAATATGTGAGAGTGTATCCGCTCTGGATGGTTTGCAAACCCAGGGCTATGCTAATTATTTGCAGAAGCTGTTTTACATAATATATTAAATACTATTAGGCTGCAAAATGTTAGAGATACATCCAATAAAGGATTGAGATCCTTATCTGATCGCAATTCTCGCGCTCTATTTTGCCAGTCAGGCTTTGTGAACCATCTGGAGCGTTGCTCTGACAACGGGGGAGAATGTCATGGTAACATTAATGGGGGTTACCCAGGAAACTGTAGTCGCCATGGAGACTGCATCAAAGGCGGACTCAAGGCGTGATCTCTCAGTCTTCAGCTTCTCATTTCGTAGTCTCTCATGCCATGGAGGCATCGATTCCAACATACTTTTCCACGTCGATCCAAGCAACTTTTTCAGATGCTTCCTCTTTTTTTCACCCTCAGTATTCAGAACCGCTGTGACGTCTCACTTTGAGGGAAATCTGAACGCTCTATTTTTAGGCTTGACGTGATTTGAGTTTTACATAATCTGGAGATGACTACATTTTCGCACACAGAATAACTTGATCGCAAAATAAAGTTGTATTGGTTTTCGTTTAGTATTAACCAATTTCAGTTGCTACAGGCAAGTCAGATTCAACAGACACAGCTTTGATTACATTATTAACAAAACGTACTGTTTTTGTGTTTTTTGGCTTGTTTTTTTTTCACATTCATTGCATTTAAATGAAGTCTTCTCTGAGATGTATTGGTGATTCTTCAACCGGGGCACTTGTTGAAAACTGTTTAATCTATGTTAATCTATATTAAATATCATGGAATACAGACCACATGAACTTAATAACCTTGACATAATAAAGGTTTTAAGTTAGTTATTAGCTAATTAACATGATTAATAAAAATACAAGAAACTGATTGTTTCAGAATCAAAATTGACAAACAATAATGTTTGGTGATAACACCTAATAGAAATCTGGTGATAATAGAATAGAAATTTGGTGATAACACCTAATAGAAAAACGTATAACTTCATAACCATTAAATATTTTCTTTGCGGGGAAAAAAAAACAACAACTGAAAATTAGTTAATTTATTAAAAACTTTAATTCTTTGTTAGAAAATATTGGCAAATTGTACACATAAATAGCAATTTAATTAAAAAATATATGCTTTTGTTTGTTTTTAAGTTCCTTGTAAAATTTCCCGGCAAATTTCGCATTTCAGCACTCAAAATTAGGAAAAAGCAATTAAAGAGATGCATTAATCTATTCTTTACATTTTTTTCTTTTTCTTTAAAATCACCCTAGGTGCATGAAAGTTCCCCTAATTGAAGATTCACCCATATATTCCACAAAGTACATATGATCAACACAGCATTATCTTCAGTTTGTTCACATTAACAGCAACACATATTCGGTTGTTTTACTTTGCCACAAAACGTAAGATATTGCAAATACTAACGTATTATGATGATTATATGTTAACACTGATACCAAACGCAGACTTACGAGCACAATATTTGCAGTGTGAGTGCTTCTTCTTTTTAGTCCCTGACTTGAACCTTATCCTTTATGCTGTGGACAAATGCAACAAGTGATTTGGAGTTTGGCACCTTTCTACCAAAATAGCGCCCTGCGTTACTTTTAGTTGCTGCCTTGTCCATAACATGTAGGGTACAACGGATCTAAAATCCCCCAGGGTAAAAGGCCCTTGTGATTTACATACTCCCAAAACACTAAATAGCAACAAAAACTACCACAGTACTTTCTTAACACCTGTTTATCTCTACGCACTGCTGAAGTGTACTGATTCATGAGGTGTGCAATGTCAAAAGTCTGATTTTGTTTTTCAGATTTATGTAGCTAATAAAAATCATTACAGCTATTTAATTTATTTAAAGACTTACAGATTTGTGATTTTTGCTAAAAGAGATTTAGATTTCAGTACCTGTTGAATAGCCAAAATTTAGTTATGTTGGTAAAAGATGACAATGCAGACTACCTGTAGAGCAACTAACTGTATTCTGTAATTGGGAGGAAATAATTTTGTTCAGTTTGTACAAAGTGGATAGATATTAGATATGACTGTTCTAGTTACAATGTGAAATCTAACATTACTTACATTGTAACTCCATGAAATGCCATATGTGAGTAAATAAACTGAAAATAGCAATAATAATCTGAAAATAGCAATAGCGATTTGCTGAAGTAGTTGCTATATAAAAAGTATTTGCTTATGGTGACAGATGTTTTCCCTCTAGCTGCCTTTGTATTGATTTATTTGTTTAATAAAAACAAACTAATTGTTGCATTTACTTTATAGAAATTTTATATCTCCATCTATATTCAGTAAAAATATTTTTTTCAACTGCCTTATACTTTGGGAGCTAAAAAAAAAAAATCCCTCAAATCGGGGCTTTTAGCCCCGTTGTACCCTAATAACGTAGCACCTCACATTCGCATGGTTGCCATCATGGTGATTACTGTAAGACTGTCTGACACTGTACATGATTTACACGTCTGTGAAAATCTTTTTAATATTCACGCAGTTTTGATTGTTCTGGTTGGAGTAGTTTGGCTGTTTGAAAGCACTATTTATTCCTTCCTCTATGACCATATATTCCGATTTACTGAGGGAGGATGTGCTTTGTGTCTGTTTCAGATCTTCTGTGGAGTTGAGATGCTGACAGCTGCCAACGTGGAGGTATTGTGCGTGCTCTTCCCCGTCAGTCTCCCGGTGATAAAAGTAATTGAAATTGGACACAATGACAGGTACGGGCAGCGCAATGGTCAATACGCCAGCGATGGCGCACAAAGAACCTACAATTTTGCCTCCGATGGTTACTGGATGCATGTCTCCATAGCCCACTGTAGTCATGGTAACCACAGCCCACCAAAAAGCATCAGGGATGCTGCTGAAACTCGAGGTAGGGTCGTCAGCCTCTGCGAAGTAGACTGCACTGGAAAACAAGATGACCCCGATGAAGAGGAAGAAGATGAGGAGTCCCAGCTCCCGCATGCTGGCTTTTAGAGTCTGGCCGAGAATCTGGAGGCCTTTGGAGTGGCGCGAGAGCTTGAAGATACGAAAGACCCTCACCAGACGGATCACACGGAGGATGGCAAGTGACATGGCTTGCTGGCCATTGCCTTGCCTCTCGGCCAGCTCCGTCCCCAGAGTGATAAAGTAAGGAATAATAGCCACGATATCAATGATATTCATGATGTTTTTGGAAAAAGTAGCCTTGCTGGGGCACGCGAAGAAACGCACGAGCAGTTCAAAAGAGAACCAGATGATGCAAAGGGTCTCGATCACAAAGAAAGGGTCTGTGAAAGGGCTGGATGCAAAAGGGCCAGTGCCATTTACAATAGGAGAGACAGTAGCTGGGTCCTTGTCGTCCCTAAACTCAGGCAGGGTTTCCAAACAGAAAATAACAATGGAAATCAAAATGACCAAAACAGACACAATAGCAATGCCTCTGGCAGGACCAGAGCTCTCTGGGTACTCAAACAGAAGCCAAACCTGTCTCTGAAATTCGTGGTTTGGCAACGGTCGCTCTTCTTCTTTGATAAAGCCCTCATCCTCGCGAAATTTCTCCATGGCTTCCTCGCCAAGTTGATAAAAGCGAATTTCCTCCGAGAAGATGTCAATGGGAACGTTCACGGGTCTTCGAATGCGCCCCCCGGACTGATAGTAGTACAGGATGGCATCGAAGCTCGGTCGGTTTCTGTCAAAGAAATACTCGTTTCTGAGCGGGTCAAAGTAGCGCATCCTTTTCTTCGGGTCCCCGAGCAATGTGTCCGGGAACTGGTTGAAAGTTTTCAGCTGGGTCTCGAAGCGCAGCCCCGAGATGTTGATGACCACTCGCTCGCAGCACTCGTGGTCCGGCTCGTATCGATCCAGCGACAGGTGACTGGGGAGCGCCGCGGTTTCCTCCAGCATATTATCGCACGCGACAACTGTCATGATGTCCTTCTCCGTCTCCGCGTACCCGTGGTTGTCTGCGTTGGTCCCTCTGTTGCTGGCTGAGGGGGAATCAATGAGATTGTAGTGGTCATCCATACAGGTGAGGAGACGGAGCGGCAGAGGGCGACCCGCCTCCCCTACCTAACATCGGGTAAACTGAGGGTTTCTCTGTCGCGCGCTCTCTTTTGCTTTTTATCACACTGTCGCCGCCCCACGGAGCTTTATAAACACATGTCTACTCCCGCCCACGGTGAGCATATGCCTGACACATATCCACCACTCGCCCAATCGGAGACTAACAAGACAAGAGCATCGATTCTCGGCGCGCGCGCGCCGCTGTGTTTTGCCTTGCGTGCACGACGCAAATCATTCACAAAGTATCCAAAACATTACAGAACATAACAGTTCCAAATACGCTCTCTTTCACACAAGTGTGAGAGTTATACAAAGAGGTTCTATAAGGTTTTTATGAGGTTCCTTTTTGTCCAACCAAACGTCTTTTTTAAACGTCTAGAGCAGTCAATTGACGTTATTTGAGTTTTACCTAATCTGGAGATGACTACATTTGTGATTTGATCACAAAATAAAGACACATTTGTTTTCGTTTAGTATTAACCATTTTCATTGGGTACAGTCAAGCCAGATTCAATAGAGACAGCTTTGATTACATCATTAACAAAACTGACATTATCGCGTGCATTTGACAAATACAATAATTCAAAAATTCAAAATGTCTTTGAACTAAGACATTAGTGTCTCAGAATCTCAGCAGAACCTTAATGATAGAAATAGTTATAAACAAATCCCGTCTTTGTATAATTAGCATATTACAATAAGGAACGGTAAAATGCCATACAGTATATTGTTTACCAAAGGAATAGTGTGTTAAAATAACAAATAATGTCATAATATTTGTGTTAACGACTTAAGTGTCTTCCCGTTTTTGTACAACAAACTGACTTTGTCTAAGAAAAGCGTTGATTGGCTGAACGTTCCTATGAAGACAATGGAGCTCTCCATGGTACTGAAGCGGAGCGCGCGCTTGAGCGACCGCGGGAGTTAGCAAAACATTAAGATACTGACTTGTATCTGCTGAACAGAACCAGATCTTCACATTTAGCCATGATGTACCTTAATGTTTCGTGAAGTTATGAATGTGCCGAGTCTGAGGTAATTCAAAGTCAAAGCCACCCACGACCTATTAAAGCACAAACAAAGAAACATTAAATATTTGTGCAATGAAATCACAGTGCGGTATGAATAATACAGTGTAAATATAAACAAAATCTAAACTTTCTTCAGAAGCCCTTAATTTCTGCTTCTCCTGGTATACAATAGAAGAAAATTCACCACTGCAGGAGCAATAAAGGCAAAATTGTACTGTTATGAAAAATATTTTTGTAAGGACACAGATAAATCCTTCAAACATTACTAAAATTGCCCCCCCCCCCTCCCAGATTTGAGATTAATGAGTTTGTGAGCCTTGATGTGTCCCTTGCACTCAATCTTATCTTGAGTAAGTAATGAGCGGTTTGACACACAGGGAGGAGTGGGTGAGTAGTACAGATACTCTCTTCATCCTCACCCTCCACCATCGTCATCACAAAGCTGTTAAGATGGCAGCTCTCTCCATTCACCAACAGCTTCCAAATCTCGCCCTCTCTCTTAATCTTATTCTAGCACGTACCGGTCCTTGACTCAAAAGGGAACTTGTGTCAGTAATTATGTTTGTGTATGTGCGTCCTCATTCCTGAGCTCATGTTAAGCAATCCCCCTAGCTGATAATGTAATGGGTTTTCCATTGTGATCTGTAGCTGATATCTGTTATGATTGCTCAAGCAGGGATGGCTAGACACATATTAAACAGGTTATTTGCACAGCAGCAGCCGTCAAGAGAGCATAGGGGTGATTCATCTTTGTAAGAGAAGAGCTCAGAGTAATTAAATATTCATGAGCATTTTTGGTCATGCCCTCTGTATGAGCCTGCAAATAGCAATGCATTATTAATCAGAATTTAAATTAAGTCAAACTATTCTTTCAATGGCTGGCTTTGGTGTTGAATTCTTGTACTCTAAGTGCAGCGTAAAATACGATAGACCACAACTGTGAGGGAGATAAAATACAAATTAAGTACTTTGACACACTCTGTCTAGACAGTCCAGCAAATATAAGCTTGGTGATTGCCTCTATGCCACTAATTTAGTTCTCGCTGGTGAGCAAAAGTAGAAATCAATGGGGGTTTGAGGTCACTGGTCAGGAAGTCACTGCCAGTGAACGCATAAGCTGGAGATCATTACATGTCAACACTGGTCAAGGTCAGTGCAGGATAGTAGAAATATTTCCTATCCAGACTGGCCTAGTACTAGCAAAAGAATGGCAATTGATTTGTGTGAAATAATACAGTATCTGTTGAATGTCTGTTTTTGGAAACTAATCCATTATAATTGTTATGCTCAGTGGCTGGTCAGTTATCATCTCGGCTACTGTGTGTAATGAACATTTTAAAAAGAGTCTTATGTTAGGATATATGACATTTTTCCTCTGATTACTGTCTTTAATGTAATTATTTTCAGTCAAAGACATACTATGTTTGCATTGGTGAGTCATGCAAAAATTAAGCCTATTTTACGATCATTTGTATAGTGACCATATTGTTATGACAATTAAGCACATTTCCCCACAAAATCTAATTATACTGTTTTGTGTGTGTGTGTGTGTGTGTGTGTGTGTGCTCTTGTTTTTGTGACATATCAGGACACAACTCTGTATAATGACATGGGTATGACACAGTTATTACAAGAAGAGGGTGACTTATGAGGACATAACCCATGTCCCCATTTTTCAAAATGCTTATAAATCATACAGAATGAGTTTTTTTGAGAAAGTGAAAATGCACAAAGTTTCCTGTTAGGCTTAGGTGTAGGGTTGGTGTAGGGCCATAGAATATACAGTTTCTACAGTATAAAAACCATTACGCCTATGGGATGTCCCCACTTTTCACAAAAACAAACATGTGTGTGTGTGTGTGTGTGTGTGTGTGTGTAATTTTGATTATTATTGGTGGAGATTCTTATTTAAAAAATGTATGATTTCTTACAATACAAGGAATTCTTAAAATTAAGTGTCAATTACATGTTGATGGCAGAACAAATACTTTCATGATATTTAGATTACAAATGTATATGTAATCAATACCAAAGTATGAAAACATGTTATTTTTGCAACTTTGGAGTCCATACAGTTAAGTGAGTGAAATTTATTGGCATAAATATACCACTGCCATACTTGCAGTGGATTGCTGTGCACATGCATTTGTTGCTGCTGCCGTTCACCCTTTTGGAGCACTGGAAAGAAACACAAGCCATTCGCCTTTTTAGTAGTTAGCGTATCATCGGAATGATTTTGAAATGGATATTTCAAGGTAAAAGCTACATACAGTTGCTTTAAAAATGAAAGTTAGAGATAATGAAATATAATGGTATATAAAAAAAATACACTTCATTTTTGTCTTTAAGCAGATGTAAATACTTTCCTCTTTTTCCCATGATTTCGGGTGAAAAACTATTTTAATAGAGTTTACTGTAGCATCAATACCTCAATTTGAAAACTCATTCCAAACTCTACGTCTATTTTATATATAATTAAGCAACTTGTTTTGGCAGTATTATTAAATGCATGGCATCTTGAGCATCTTCTTACCCCTGCTAATCAGGCAGTGCTATCAATCAGAACAACTGCTGCCATGGTAATTAGAAAAACAAACACACAGCACTGACTTGGACATCTATTTCCATGGGAGTAATCGCTGACACCTCCTCAGCCCTGCCAACCATTGCAGCCATGGGGAAATATGAAACATACAAGTACAATAACTCCCACATTTGTACATATCATGGATTTACATACACAGACAAACACACAGTTGCTTTAAAAAGATTATAACCTCTTATATAAATATTGCATCTAGAAGAGAATGAACAAGCAACATAAGTGCATTGTCCTTTGTAATCATGGCATTTATTTGTATGTTTTTTTTTGATGAAATGGGAAAAGCAAAACAAAAGTTTTACACATCACCAGTTTAGCAGTGATTTGAATAAGCACTTCAATCAATGGCTTATTGTGGGGCTTGTTGTCATATTTAAGGTGGCTTTGAAGAACGCTTGACGTTGAGTTCACATCAGCCAACATGCTGAACACGCAGGGAACACTGACCGATGTGGATGAGATGCATCTGAACGTCTGGCATTAGGCATGTCAATGAGAATCATTCTGTGGTAAGTAGAATGAAAACAAACAGAAGGATGACATTTCCTTTATTCTGTGGCTAAAATAAATATTCATTTGCTGCTTTTTCCCTGAGAGACGCTTTGTAGTGACTCATCATGACTGACACTGACTTTCACTTTCAACAGTAAACGAAAGATTCAGATGAATAACATTTTGACTGCTCTGTAATAAACATGCCAATTAAATGCTAATATACAGTACAGTTTCTACAGCAGAACCAAATTAAGGCTTTCCATGCTGTTTGGCATATCACATTCTTCATTTGATTTGACACACTTACGATACAAAAGTTGGTAAGATTTTTTTTTTTTCTATAGTTTTTTAATGAAGGCTCGTTCACCAAGGCTGCTTTTATTTAATCAAAAATACAGTAAAAACAATAATATTGTGAAAGATTATTATAATTTAAAAATAACTGTTTTCTATTTTAAAAAAAATAAAAAAAAATAAAAGTTATTCCTGCAAAGCAGAAATTTTAGCATCATTACTCCAGCCTTCAGTGTCACACGATCCTTCAGAAATCATTCTAATATGCAGATTTGTTAATTTTGTGCATCTTACTGATTACAAACTTTTGATATTTAAGGGGAACATCAACCTCTAAAAATTCCCAGAAGATAAAAAAAGGAAGAAAAAAAGAAAGATATCCCAGGTTTGATGCCAAAAGTCAGTGTGTATGTTTGTGTACTTGTTTGTATGATCATTGATATCAATTTGTGTAAAAAAACATTTTCAGAGAAGAGGCCATTGTATGGCTTCAGATTGTTTGCAGTATAGTGCAGTTGTATAGACTACTTTTATGATGTATTATTTTTACTCCAGTCATCATCATCAACAAGAGCACCCTGGACATTTTTGGAAATATCTTCTATTATGTTCCACCGAAAAAGGTCATACAGGTTTGAAATGACATTAGGGTGAGTAAATTGTGACAGAATTTTACATTTGTGGTGAACTATTCCATTAAAACAATATTATATGTTGAACAGATGACATTAACAACAATATAAAGTAGGTATAAAGCCAACAACCAAACCTGTTTGCCAATGTGCTTTAATCAATGTGCTGTATGCTTCAAAACAACTGGATTTCAGCCCAATCCCACAGTACCCCAGTGCGTCCTATAGGAGCTGTCAAAGACAGGCAAGCTAGACACACACACAAGCATTCTGCTCCACACAGGGGTGAAAAAGGATCCCCTACCCCTGTGTCTCATTTATGACACCAGGCATCCAATAAACACTCAAAGACATAGATGCACAGGTAGACAACTTGCCCTCCATACATAAAATGCAAGCCTATAGAAAAACAAACACTCATGGCTATTCGCAGTTGACATACATACTCCAACATCCATTTGAGTGCAAAAAAAAAAAAAAACCCATGCACACACACATGCACGCTGCTGCATAATTCATGTGCACACACTTATAACCCATAATCCACCTACACAGAATTTGGGAAGGGTTTTCCCCTGGTGCAGAATTAAAGAGCTCACACGTCCCAGCCCCCACTTCCTCTTACCTCTCCATTCCTGCACCTCGTAGCTGGAAACACTGGCAGCTGAGCACCTCACAGAGCCAGACCACGTGTTGGTATTCATTGTGTGTTCTGAGATTACCCTGGATACTCTTTATAGGCTTTAAGCCACAACATAACAAATACATGCACTGTTTATATGTGTAAGGTCATTACCTTAGCCAATTTCCTGCAAAATCCTCCACTTTCAGCTCAACAATCTTAATTTTTGTTACATAATGTAAGGCTGTCATAACAGGAACACATGCCTTATACAAAAGTTATGGTATTTAATATGAATTATGCAAAAAGAGCAGGAAGGTTTTATCATATAGGATGCCAAGCGGTAACCTGAGTAGAGTGAAAAATGCATGAAACATCTCTTAATACAAAGCAAACATTCAGGTTTGCACATGCAAAATGCAACATTACAGATTCAACATGCCACCAGAAGCTTAACATGTAAATCAAATAGTCTCTTTCTGTCTGATTTGGTGGATTGTGTTCAGAATAAACTACAAAATGGACCATACTATATCCTGGTATCAAAAAATGTGGTTATGTGTGTCAATAGCAAGACTCTAACTAATGAAACAAGAGCGCTCACAGCTGGTAATGTGTTAAAATTGGTAATTAGGTTGAGCTGTGTGAAATGTTATCAGAAGTCTTCAGGTTTCTGGAAATAGAGTATAGTGTCGCACTTGAGATAAGTTGTGCAACTTGGATTGAGCTGTGCATTCTTGCTGTAACATATTGAACTGCATTGACTAACAGAGATTCAGTTGCATAATTTACAGCAGTTGCATGTATATTATACTGATCAAATGTCTCTTCATATTTTCTTCGATGGAGGTCTGTGTTTATATGAATTTCGAAGTGATGTTTAAAAGAGAGCTTTAGGCTTGCATGCTGTTATCACTGGCTCATGTTAAATTGCTGTAGACTCATCTGATTTTCTTCAAAGTGTTTCAGATTACACAGAAATCAATGAGTTCTTGATATTAATAGAAGTGGGAGGAACCAAATTTCCTCTGAAAGTAAGGTAAGAATGATCATTTAAGTGATCCAAGCTTTCACATCTTAACTAGGTCAGGCAGATGACATTGAATGTAGACATATGTTCACCATTTCTGCTGGTGTCTGTGGGTGATGTGTATTGACGCTGTGATGTTTCCTGATTTACTGCATGGAAGCCCATGTTACGAGACATGTAATCTAGATGCTGTGAAACTATCAAACCTTTATTCATTTCTTTATTCTCCAGCTGTATACACCTTAAATGTATGTGGTCTGTAAGTTTTTTTTTAATTATTTTTATTTTTTATTTAGCAAGGATGCGTTAAATTGATCTGTTACAATAAATGTCTGTTTAAATAAATTTTTCATCACAGAATCCTAAAAAAAAACACATCTACAGGTTTCCATAAAAAGTCTTAAAAACAGATAATAATAAAAAATATTTCTTGAGCAGCAAATCAGCATATTAGAATGATTTCTGAAGGATCATGACACTGAAGACAAGAGTAATGAAGCTAAAAATTCAGCTTTGCATCACATAAATAAATTACTTTTTAGAGTATATTAAAATTAGAAAAAAGTTATTTTAAATTGTATTAATATTTTGCAATATTACTGTTTTTACTGTATTTTTTATCAAATAAATGCAGCATTTGTAAGCATAAGAGACTTCTTTTAAAAACCTTAACAACCTCAAACATTTGAACGGTAGTGAATGTATGTCACGGCACAAATTCTCAGCATTTTAATCGCCTTTGTGCCTTCACTACTTCATTTTAAATGGTCCTGTGGTGTGACCAACTACTTCATGTAACCTCAATTAGTATAAGGTCATAACACTGCATGTATATTAATTATAGAAGAAACTATTTTTAAGAACAGTTTTAGTGACTTACAGCATGTCACATCACAGGATACGTACGAAACTGTTTGCTTTAACATCAACTATAAAGGAAGCTTTTGATTTGTTTGTTTAGGGATATGAAGAATGAGACAATTAGAATGATATGAGAGATTATGTAGTCATCGTCCAACCCATAAAAACCCAAACTCCAAAAGCACCACAAATGATTTTGATTTAATCTTAATGATTTTAATCCAGTTCACACCGGCATCTCTCTGAAGTGGAGTAAAAAGTGGGTTAGATCTCATGAGTCCCCTCCATGTTCTAGAAGCAACAAGGGTCTTTTTCTGGCATGCAAGTCTTGCGAGATGTTTATCTTCCGGTGAAAATAAAACCATGACTTAATGAAGTTCTGCACTATAATGATGAAACCAGCATGAAGCATTTGAAGCTGCATGCCATTTAAATAATTCCTGCTTTTTTAGTTCATTTACAATGGAAATGTATCTGTATAATGCATCAAGAAATGTTGCACTGCACTAAAACCCAGACATAAGACAGCAGCAGAAAATCTATACAGAATGATGCATTCCCTCCAATGTGAGGTGCATTGTAAATAGTTTGCAACAAAGGGTTTGATAAACCCACATCAGTATGAGGATCTATATCACAATATGATGCATCTGTTTGAACTTTTATGGAGACTTTGAAGTACATTACAAATGCATGTGTTATGTCATCAAAATGTAATATAAATAGTACCCGGAGACATGACTTGTCTTTTCCATTCTAAAGATATAAACGCTTTAAAATGATTACATAAACATGTTAAATTTCTTAAAAGCATCAGTATTAATTATTGTAGAACAGCCGGACTTGTCAGGTATCTGCTGCGTCCTTAAAGCACCAAACATCTGCAATTGCCTCTTAAGTTTAATTAGAAATTCAAAGCAGAAAAGCACTGAAAAATTTAATAATTGTAACTGACGGCTTGGGCACAGTGACACAAATGCTTAGTTTGGTGCTTTTGAGGTCAGTGCATGTTACCATAAACCCTAAACAGTGAAGTGAATGTGGTTTTGGTTTTAGGAAAAGTGTATTATTCTATCATAAATTCTATATTTCAGTTACAGAAGCCACAGGCTACTTGGTAATTAATGCAGCCGTCTCACGTTCTGCCCATGCTTGAGATACAGCTAAAGGGTGAGCTAACTAACTAGAGGCCAGTGGGCTTGGGTTGGATGAGGATGGTTGATTTTTGGGCTGTGTTCCATGCAGCCAAGGCGGCATAGAAAGATTTGTTAAATGTTAGAGCAGAGCCTTCATCTGACACCTGGAGTCATCAGGCACCGAAAGGTCAGCTCTGTCCATCTGTTAAATGCCACAGAAATGTCATTAACATAAAAATGGATGGGAAGTAACTGAACAGGATCTAGAACGCCATTCAAAATTTTTGAACAGCTCACATGACGCAAGAAAGGAAACATAAAATCATTTTAAAAGTCTTTAGAGAAAAATATCACTCACTCTTCCTCTACAGCATTCTTATTAAAAAATAAATAAATAAATAAAATAAAAAAAGGAAAGGAAAAAAATTCAATGTCCTGAAATTGTAATGAAGAAAACAGCCTCATTAAAAGATTGAAATAAAAAAGTTAATATTTTGGTCTGGTAAAATATTTTAGTATTTCTTTAGAATAAAAAGAGTAAAGTGGTCAAATGATGCACCAAAAATCAAATTCATGATATTCGTACAAAAAAAAAAGAAAAAAGATAATAATAATAATAATAATAAAAACAAACAAATTCAGACATAAAAATACATCTCTTCTATTTTTGTATGTCTTCAATTTTGTGATTCAAATTTATTATGATTTTATTTCTGTGGTATAATATGAAAAATTTCAACGTCCTGAAATTGTAACAAAGAAAATATCTCATTAAATGCTGAAATAAAAATTCTGAAGTTTTATTTATAATATATAACTTACAGAATATATAAATGACATACTAAAAAAAATAAAGAACATTAAACTTTACATTCTATTATTATAATAGTGATTACAATGGGTTTTTTATTCTGTGGCAATGAAGCTTGATATTTATGCAATATTTAAATCAAAAACGTAAAAGTAAAGTTTCCTTATTTCTCAATGATCAGCTAAGATACTTGCTTGTGATCCTTTGCTTTTTTTTTTGTATTTTTCTGGTAATGTGCTGTCTGGTGTTAAATTGGTGGAATTGCATTCATATAATCTCAAATAAGTAGAGTGAAAAATTGAAGAGAGTGAGGTAGGAAAGCCTGGTCAGGGAATCCTAATAACTTTATTGATTGTGACGCAGATATATAAATGCTTGAAATTACAGCCCACCATCAGAGTTTATCTCCAAAACAGAAGGGAAAACTGGCCCACATATCTCATCTAAATGACTCTGACTAATGACTCTTTACATACAAGTAGGAAGCAGCTCTGGAAGCTCACAGCACGCTGCAAGATGCAGTTATCCAAATTACTGAAAGAGGCATTAAAATAGGAAGCATAAATTACTGTCTTTAAAAATGTAGTCTGTTGATTTGTAAACCAAATTTGCACGTTCTGGTTACTGTGAGACGACACAGCCGAGCACTGCAAATCTGGGATGTGGCTAAATGTGTCAAGTCTAAAACCTAAATTTCCTTCCATGCTAACACGCTCCTTTTTGAGAAACAAAGGAGTGTTCTAATTTCTGCTCAATCCCCCAATACAATCCCCCTCCCAGCAGTAAAATCCCATTCCAGTGTGCCTGTGTGCAATTGCCTCAACCCAGTGATTTATAAAAAGGAGGAAAACTCTCTGTGCAGATGAGACTGAGAGGTTAGGAAGAGGTATAAATATTCCTGATCATGTATTCAGCTGCCCCCCAGGTCCCTCTGGAATAGATGGTACCGTATATCTTCTAGTGCCATTAACCCGTGAGATCAGACGTGGTTGTATGGTACAGGGACAAGGAAAGCAAATTATGTGGAACCACTCATGATCACACCTGTGTCCTATTCTCTAGGGTAACCTGGGTGTTGTTATTGTCACCTTCACCGTTAGAATATTGACAGTGGGATTGTTTTCGGAGAGAAAAGCGCTAGTTGAAAGCACCGCTGGCCCTTTGTAGTGTGAATTGAGTCTTTGTTAGTGATTCTGTTTGATCATTTCTAATTGAAAAGAACATCTGCAACATTTCTCAGTGTTTTTTTCATTGTGTATGATCAGTCTGTGCCATAAAAATCAATAAACTACAACTACTGTGCACATCCTTGGCATGCAATTATTACACATTTCAATCTATATCGTATTTAGATTCCAAACCTACTGAGCTGGTTTGATATCTAATGCCTAGCATCTGCATTTCTATGTGTTTTAACTTAAATAATGAGTGTAGAAACAATTTTCACTGAAAAAAATGATAGTAGATTTCACAAACAATTAGAGAGAAACAGCAACATATTAAATTACATTTTGAAGTACATTTAGAAAAAATGACATTTGTATTTCAATAAAGTAAAAATTTAATTTTCTTGTAAATAATCTTGTAAAAAATGTTTTATTTTACAATTTTGAAAAATCAATATACAGTCGTTGCCAAAAGTTTTGAGAATTACATAAATATTAGTTTTCAAAAAGTTTGCTGCTAAACTGCTTTTAGATCTTTGTTTCAGTTGTTTCTGTGATGTACTGAAATATAATTACAAGCACTTCATACGTTTCAAAGGCTTTTATCGACAATTACATGACATTTATGCAAAGAGTCAGTATTTGCAGTGTTGGCCCTTCTTTTTCAGGACCTCTGCAATTCGACTGGGCATGCTCTCAATCAACTTCTGTGCCAAATCCTGACTGATAGCAACCCATTCTTTCATAATCACTTCTTGGAGTTTGTCAGAATTAGTGGGTTTTTGTTTGTCCACCCGCCTCTTGAGGATTGACCACAAGTTCTCAATGGGATTAAGATCTGGGGAGTTTCCAGGCCATGGACCCAAAATTTCAACATTCTGGTCCCCGAGCCACTTAGTTATCACTTTTGCCTTATGGCACGGTGCTCCATCGTGCTGGAAAATGCATTGTTCTTCACCAAACTGTTGTTGGATTGTTGGAAGAAGTTGCTGTTGGAGGGTGTTTTGGTACCATTCTTTATTCATGGCTGTGTTTTTGGGCAGAATTGTGAGTGAGCCCACTCCCTTGAATGAGAAGCAACCCCACACATGAATGGTGTCAGGATGCTTTACTGTTGGCGTGACACAGGACTGATGGTAGCGCTCACCTTTTCTTCTCCGGACAAGCCTTTTTCCAGATGCCCCAAACAATCGGAAAGGGGCTTCATCGGAGAATATGACTTTGCCCCAGTCCTCAGCAGTCCATTCTCCATTCTCCACTCTCTCTCTCTCTCTCTCTCTCTCTCTCTCTCTCTCTATATATATATATATATAATTCATCTGATTGGTCCATTGTTTTATAGCTGACACTGATCTGTGTCAACTATTTTTAACTATTTTTAACATGAGATAACACACTGTCTGTATACTGCATGTTTTCATAGACCGGCAATTAAAAAATAGGGCAGATGATAACGTGAGAATGCATTGCACCACAACTAAAGTGGGACACTCCTCACAGGCAGTTACCCCTTCTAAATGAGTTCAAAGTCACCATGATATCAAAACTGACTACTCTAATTTCTATATGGAATATTGAAGTCTTTATTATAAATAATTTATCAGTGCATCATTATTTTCCTCATAATCATTCATCAAAAACATGAACTTTAATTTTTCATCGCAGCAACCTCTCTTCTCTAATGATGGTTCGAGGCCAAGACAATAATCCCCCTCTTCTTGCATCCTGTCAGCCACATGAGATCACAGCAATTAGCAAAGGATTTATAAATCCAATCATTCCTCTATAAACAATATTTAGTCCCATCCCACATTTTACTTGCTAGGTTTTGGAACATAATATTTAGTTTAAGACTAAGTTCAGTGTTTCTGAAATGACTTTTTGCTTCTCCTCCTTGGTTTAAATATTAAATATATTCAATCTAATACATGTAATCTAAAGCAATATATTCATGACAGATTATTTTCTCTCATATAACTGAGATCTCAGCATGTTTGCTGCAAAGTTGACATGGGTTTACCATTTCACTTTATACACTGACCTGTAGATGGGCTCCACGTGGAAGTCAAGCTTAATTAACTCATTAAAAATTCCAGCTGCTGGTTGCAGCATCTGTTGTTGCAATCTTCTGCTGAGAGTCTCCAGTGAGAATTAATTTACTCTTTCTGCTAACACGCCATTGTTGGTTCAAATCTGCTCCCTTCAGAGGACTTCAAAAACATAATACATGCATTATTACACTTTGCAAAGTATTTTTGGAAATACAGTCATCTGTTAAAATGAAATGTGAATCAGGCTAGTTGTGTTCATAGCATTATCTAATTTATGTATGTATTGCTGCCCTGGTAAACGCTGAAATGGGGACAGTCCTGAAAAGCGCCCTCTTGTGGTTAAGAATGGAGCCTGCAGTGAATGTGAATGATTGGGGAGGATTGGCTGCAACACAACTATTAGGATGAAAAAATTGTTATTGACTTTTATTGAATGTGAAACACTCCAGCTGGGACGTTTAGAGATAATAGTTGTTCCTGTATAAACATCTTTGCATCCCAGTATTGTATTTCCACAAGAACATTTGTTGCAGAGATTTAGACTCAAAAGAATGTTTGATGGACACCACAAGGAGGCAGCAAATATATCACTACTCTGATGCTTCTGTGCAGAGTATGCCATCCATCAGTGCTCTCTGTGGTGGTTGTAGTTAATTAGTGTTGCTTGCCAAAGTGAGCATCAATAATCACTTGTTTGGGTTTGAACAATCCAATGCTGATATTTATTTCAGAATGTTTAGAGAACTTTCAAAAGTAATGTTTCCATAATTGCAAAATGTTAAACGTTCTCTTAACATTTCACATAACATTACATAACATAAAGTTATTCACTTTCACCCTGAATGGTGTTAATTTAATATCATTGAGATGTTATTATATGTCTTTATTAATATTGTGAATTAGTTCTATATTTTCTGTTTTAATTTTAGTTTAGGTTCTATTAATTTTGGTGTTTTGGTCATTTTTATTTTTATATGTATAAAAAATTATTTAAATATTGAATAATGAAAATGAGAAATGTTGCCTTGGCAACTAGCTGACTTTTTATATATATATATATACATATATATATATATATATACACATATACATATACATATATATATATATATACACCGGTATACACACACACACACACACACACACACACACAAACACACACATAATTGCATAATAAATGAAAAGAAAATAGAATACAAAAAGATTAGAAAGGGTAGTTATATATTTTTTTTAAATAATAGAATTAGAAAGTGAGTGATACAGTTAGAGGGTCAAATAAAGATGGAAGAGATGGGTTTTAAGCTGAATACTTAAGTCTTATCATATGATTGAGACAGTATTATTAAAGCAAAAAAAAAAATTGCTTTGTTTATCCAGCCAAAGCAGCCTTAAAAAATGACAGTGGGAGGTAAACCCAAGAGATGACATGAATCACAACACGTGCAAGGAAAGTAAATTCACAAACAATTGATTTTGTGTACAAAATAACAATTATTTATTAATTTTCATTTTTTTTTACCTATAATTGTCATACAATTGGTTAAGAAACTAGACCTCTCATTTAGTGAATACATTATCAGTTGAACCAACTGAGGCAGTGCCTGGGGGTCATTGTATTCTTCGAGAGCTATGAGCATTCATATGCAGAGGGTCTTTGTGCTAATTCCTTAAAAGATGGTAGCTTTTTGGGATTTCAAAGGTGAGAGGGGTCATTTGATCTGCCGGTGCTTGTTAGGAGGGGCTTCATGCCATGCAATAGCTTAGGAGCTCTTCTATAATAATGTCAGTAATCAGTATAGTGTGGTGCACATATTCTGTGGGTGGGAACAGATCCTTGGCAAACCTAATACTCTTACTGGTAATTCATCTTCCAACTTGGACTCAGCTGGTTTCCAAATGATAAGCTTTAGACAAATTGGTGTTTTTAAGTTGCCGGAAAATTCTAGAACACTAGTTGACATTATGCATTAGTCAGTCTGATTGTAGAGATCATTATGAGAGTTGCTGTGATGCTTATTTATTCTGTGAACATTCCTGTTAATCTTCCCTGTTGGCCTGAAAGAGTATTTTGGATTAAAATATTTTAGCAGATGTTAATAGAAGGAATAAGGTCAAATCCATTATAGTTCATTTCATGTATCAGTACTAGTTTAGTTTCAATTTGAATCTAGATCCTGTAGAATCTTTTACTCTTGATTGATCATTTAAGTAAACCAGACTTTAAGTTAGATAAAAAATGTTCATAGTTCAGATTTTTATTTAGTTTGTTGGTGTAATTGTACACAATTGTTTTCTTCTCCTTTTCTTTCCCTGCTCTAAATTGTCACATCAGGCCAGCAGCGGTGCTCAGAACAGAGCTGTTCAAATCCAAATTGTTTTATGCCCTTCTATCATGTTTCACTTATCACCTCGTGTTGACAAGTCTTAAGTACTGAGCGATATAAGCCTGTGATGCGGGCAGACATGCCTCATCAAAATGTTTCCTCTACAAGCTGATGATGTGTTTGGGCAGAGGTTTGTAACATTGCTGTGTTATAGAGGTCACCGGAAATCTGTAGAACATCTGGAAAAACAATTATCTGACCTGACAAAACAGGTGGAGATTTTATATTTTTATTCCGTAGAAACATCTCCCATACAAGACTTTTCCCACTTGTTTTCTTTCTCAAATTTTGCATGTTAATCGACCATTCCTTTAACTTTGAGGCTAAATATCAGTGTAAAATGACCGCCTGTGTGGGGTGCATTGTATGAGTGAGTCATTGAATTATTCAGCTTTATCATTCCAAAGGACTGATTCATTCGGGGGTGAATCACGTGAATGTCTTTATAAGTGAGTCATTGAATGATTCAGACGATCAATGTAAAAGAGCTAATATATTCATGAATAATACAATTTATTGTCTTTCTGAATGACTCATTGAATCATTTATTCAACCGATTTTTTCAAAAATGCTAAGTCATTCAAGAATGAAACTCCACTACTGAGGGTTGTGTGTTTTTTTTTTTTGGGGACTGTATTGCAATATTGTGTCCAAAATGAAAGTTACTCAACATGCACCTCTTGTTTATTAATCTGCTGTATAAATCAGTCTCACACAAATGACACCTGTTATTCCAATGTTTTTCAGAGCTCTTCTTAGTTGATATACAAAGAGTTATATTCATGCTTACAACCAAAACTGTTGACACAGAATACGTTGTTGCATTCCACTGCGCTGTTCTTTTCTTTTACATTGTCTTTCAACAGTTGAATAGTTGAAAATTTCAACTTTTCTTTTTATTATTGCCTTGCACCTCACTTTAAAGTAAAAAATGCGTTCTGTGTACAATGCTTTGTCAACATGCCATGTGATATGACTTTCCCTTTAAATTAACAGGAACAACAGTTTATTGAGAGAGGATAACCCTCATTCAGTCTCATTTTAGCCTAGTTAAAATATGGGACAAAAAATAAAATAAAACAATCATCAACCCTTCACCAGCAATTGTTAAAATGTCTTTCAGATGCTTATGTAGCAGCATAAACTGAAATACAACCAATTATCTTAAATTCTTTTAAAAACTCTCATGGATTTATAAAGCATTTATATGAAAGATAAAGACATTTCTGTCTGAGAATTGTGAAGCATGAACTCGACAGGAAATAATGCCTTTATTGAAGAAAATGAACAAAGGGGTGCCATTTGCAGACAGGGAGAGTGTGAATTAACACTTCTATTATTGTGACATTGTTTCCCCCTCAGGATAAAAATGCTAATTTTGTTCAAACGTCAAACTATCCCACATATTCATATAGAGCAACAGTATAGCTGCGGATTTTGTAAAGGCACTATTCATATTAAAGGTCATAGAGCACTTAATGTGGTGAATAATTTGAAGGGTTTATTTGTCATAATAAAGAGAACATCCATCTCTAACAGCTGTGAAAAATAGAATGAGTTGCATGTAGTCTATATGAAATAGTGTATTATGTTTTCTAAATATATATTTATTTGAGTTCCACAGAAGAAGAAAAATAAGTTTTGGAGCGACACGAGGGTGAGTAAATGATGACAGATATTTTATTCTTTAATGAACTGTCCTTTTGAATTTGAAGCATATAAATACTGTAAGAACTCATCTGTCTTCCATTTTTTGACAAACAACCTCAAAGTAAGTATGTTGGTCTCAGACAAACAGAGCAATGAAAAATGTAAAAATGACACACTTCAGCTTTAATATTGTAACGTCATACTGTAACTGCTGAGATGAATTAAAAGATTGTAGGCTTAATGGGTATATATTTAATTATATACAGTGAGTGTAATGGCCTTCCCCTTTAATTTTGTTTTGCTTGGCGTTACCACTAGATGGCGAAATACCCTTATTGTGTATATAAGGGAGAGGAAACAAAGCAAGAGTATTTTCACGTTTGTTCTTGAGCTAACAAGCTTGAGAAAAATGGTTTAAGCTTTAGTATCCCTTTGGCAAGCAGAGCGAGGTATGTTAGTTTGTTTTTCATGTATTTCTTTGGTGTCATTTGTTGTTTAATTTGAACAATGTTAAATGTGTAGTGAATGTTTGTTTGTTTTTGAGTTTATTTTGCTTTATTTATCTATTGTTTGTTTTCTTTGTAGTTTTACGGTGCCACCATGCTGTGATACAATTGTAATGGTGCTATGAAGTTAATGTGTAAACACAGTGTTGTGATGCATGGAAAACATTTGCAACAAGGAATTAAGACAACGATCACTTCAGCAATGAAGTTTATTGCATCTTAAAATAAATCGAAGGCACCCGTCAAAAACTCTCTGTTTCTTTTCTACGAGCTGAAGGGCCGCTACAGTAAAACTCGCTGCTACACATGAGGTTTCATCGTGTTGCTGTTGTTTCATCGCGTGAGTGGGACACTGGACTTTGCATCTAAAGCGCTGATTGAATCACGTTACGTCAGTCCGAGACGGATACCTCATCAGGATTGTAAAATTACACAGTCAGTTGGAGCGTGGCTCATTCATGAACGTTTGGATGGTGATCGTATATCAACGTTACTGTTACAGATGAAAAGGTAAACTTTCAGTAAAAGAACGTTACATGAAGTAAGACTGCAAATACAAGTTTCTGGACTGTGTGAGTTGAAATCTTTACAATTAAAGACACTTTAGATGTTTAAAAATGTTTTGAATTTTATAGAGAATTGACGTTCAAGATATGAAGTTGAATGAGTTGTGAAATATTGATTATGATGTTGAAGTTATTGATTTCAGTCTTCTTTATAGAAGTTATTGACTGCCACAGGTAAATGCTGGGTTTTATATTTATGGTAGCCTATATGTCACAAGCACGTGTAAAATGTTGAATGTCAAAGAATTCGTGATCGTGTTGCATATATAAATTGACTTATTACCATTGCTGATTATTTGAGTGTCTAAATTATAGATGTCTGATATGAGTAATGCATTGCTCTCAAGTTTGTAGACAGACAAAATGGAAGACACAGTTGAGCAAATGGCAGCGCAAGCAAGTCAAAAGTTAGTTCCTGATAAGGATTTAAATATTTCTAAAGAAATGCAACCGGTTAGATCAAGATCAAGTTCTCGAAAAAGAAATCGTACAGAGAAAGGCCTAGAGATGCATAAACAGGAGACCCAGAAGCAAGAGAAAGCTTTTAATAAAGCTTATGACTCCTGGAAGCAGACCGCTAAGGAAACTAGGTCTAAATTGAAAGTTTTTTGCACATATGAAGAGCTTGAACATATTTTAAAGGACATTCAAACTAAACATGATGTAGTCACCCAGCATTATGCTCCCTTATTGCGCAATCAAACAACAACTTCAGAGATTGTTAAAAGAGTAGATGTTTGTGCCACACTAACTGCAGAAATTTCTGATTTGGTGAGCAAACGAATAGAAACTGTTGAGCAGATCCAACAAAAAGAAGTTGTAAAGGAGAGAGTAAGGCAGACATTAAATAAAGAGGAGTATGCATCTGTCTTTGGTTACACAAACACTGATACCATCATCTCAGAAAGCCTAACAACATCGGAGACCTTCTCCAGAGCTTCCAGTAAACGAGCCGACGCAGAAGCTGAACTCGCAGCCAAAGTAGAACAAGTGAAGGCTATGCAAGAAATTCACAATCAGCAGGCCAGATTACTTGAGATGGAGAATGACTGGAAGCTGAATGAAGCAAGAATGCTAGCAGAGGTGAAACAGAAAGAATCAGAGATGCATCGAAGACTGGAAGAAGAAAGGACTAAGCTGCAGATGCTACAAGCAGATAAAGAAGTCAAGGTAGCCGCAGCTCGAGTGAATGTCTACAACTATCATGAGAGTAATCTTGAAGTGGAGGAGGAGGGGAGAGGTAATGCAACGTGGTCTGGAAGGAGAGCGGCTGGAACTCAACCCCAGCTGAATCCTCAGGTAGATTCATTCCATCCTCAAGTATTTCAAGAGGTAAAGACAACTCAAGAGACTGAGAACTTGGCTCAAGTGTTAGCGAACTCTCTAAGCATAAATCGATTACCTGTCCCAGAGCCAACGACTTTCACTGGTGATCCTTTGAAGTTCATTGATTGGAAAATGTCCTTCACAGCACTTATTGATCGTAAATCAATTCCTGCAAGTGAGAAGATGTTCTACTTGAAAACCTATCTTGCTGGAGAAGCTCGAAAGGCTGTGGAAGGTTTCTTCTATAGAAATTCTCACGATGCATACCAGGGCACCTGGAAGGTCCTTGAAGAGCGGTATGGAAACCCGTTCATTGTTCAGAGAGCCTTTCGAGAAAAACTTATGAGATGGCCTAAGGTGGGAGTAAATGACCCACTTTCCTTAAGAGAATTCACTGACTTTCTACAAGGCTGTGTTGAAGCTATTCCGCATGTCAAAGGTTTGGCTATTTTGAACGACTGTGAGGAAAACCATTTTTTGTGGATTGTACGTAAATGGAGCACAATTGTGGTTAAAGAGTTAGACATGACTGGTGATTATCCAAGTTTTAAACTATTTGCTGAGTTTTTGCAGAAGGAGTCCAAAATAGCTTGCAATCCATTCACTTCTCCACTTCTACTGAGTTCTAAAGTTTCAGATGAGAAATTTCCCAAAAGAGTCAGAGCTTTCAACACAACTCAAGTTAAAGATTCAACAAGAACCGAATTCAAGACGGTATCACCATGTTCTGTCTGTAGGAGTGAAACGCATAGCATCTCTAAATGTCCTATTTTTGCAGAAAAGCCCATGGCTGACAAAAGGTCTTTTATTCGTGAGAATCATATCTGTTTTGGATGTCTGAGAAAGGGGCATATTTCCAAAGACCGCAAAAGACGGCATATTTGTGGCACATGTAGCTTTCGCCATCCAACTTGCTTGCATGAAGATAAAATCAAAGGGCCTGTGAATGTATCAAGAATGGGGTTCACTCCTACGGACGTGCAAACTAATCAAGAAGTTCAAAAGGTTATGTCTCATACAGTAACGCAACATGCTTCTGCTACCTCTAGCATTGTTCCTGTTTTTATTTCAACAGTGGATAAGCCACAAAATGAGATTCTCACATACGCTTTACTTGACACACAGAGTGATTCGACTTTTATTTTGAAAGATTTTCTAGATGAGCTCCAAGTAAGCAGTCAAGCAGTGAAGCTGAGACTTAGTACAATGACGACCACAGATACAGTCACCCCAAATAACAAGGTTAGTGGCTTACAAGTTCGAGGACTCCAAGGTGGGAAATGTATTAAAGTACAGCAAGCCTATACTTGTGACTTTATTCCCGTGGATAAAGCTTATATTCCAACGAGAAAGACTGCGTTGCAATGGCCTCACCTCAGGCACATTGCCAATGAGTTACCACCACTCCAGAGCTGTGATATAGGATTGTTAATTGGATATGATTGTCCTTTAGCATTAGCTCCTTTAGAGGTCATTATTGGCACTGAAAATGAGCCTTTTGCGCAGAAAACAGAGTTGGGTTGGAGTATCATTGGCCTTTGTAATCCCCACCTGGACAGACAAGGAAGTCAAAGTTTCATTCATCGAGTTTCAGTGAAAGAATTGTCAGTTCCATCAGCTAATGATGTTTTAAAGGTACTAGAGTCAGACTTCAATGAGAAGGGTTATGAGGATAAATATGTGTCCCAGGAAGATGTCCGTTTTATACGTCTTCTTAGTGACAACATCCAACATAAAGAAGATGGACATTTTCAACTGCCCCTTCCTTTCAAGAGCATCAGTCCTCCTTCACTACCTAATAACAAGAGGCTTGCTATGGTACGTTTGCAGCACTTGAAGAAGTTGAAGTCAAATCAACAGTATTTTGATCATTATAAGGCCTTCATGAAAGAAATGTTCAGCAAGGGAGATGCAGAGATAGCTCCTGTTACATCTGATGAAGGAACAGTGTGGTATATACCCCATCATGGTGTTTACCACCCTCACAAGCCAGATAAGTTGAGGGTGGTATTTGATTGCTCTGCAAAATTTTGTGGTATTTCTCTTAATGACACCCTTCTCACTGGTCCAGATTTGATCAATTCTCTGGTGGGAGTACTTTGCCGGTTCAGGAAGGAAGCTGTTGCCGTGACATGTGATATCGAAAAGATGTTCCATCAATTTCATGTTCCTCCCGATAATAGAAACTATTTGAGATTCTTATGGTGGGAAAATGGAGATTTGGAAAGAGAACCCAAAGAATATAAAATGACTGTACACCTTTTCGGCGCCGCTTCATCTCCTGGATGTGCCAACTTTGGCCTTAAATACCTTGCAGAGCAGTATAAGTCTGAGTATCCCACAGCTTCGTCATTCGTGAAGAAAAACTTTTATGTTGATGACGGTTTGACTTCTGTTCCATTGATAGAGGAAGCGAAGGAATTGATTGTCAAAACTCAAACTCTGTGTAAGCATGGAGGGTTACGCCTCCATAAGTTTAATTCAAATGAGAATGAAGTTCTTCAGAGTGTGAATTCCACAGAGTGGGCAATAACTACTAAACCTCTTAACCTGACTCCTGAAATAACCGGATACGTTCTTGGCATTCAGTGGTCTACGAAAGATGACATTTTCAGTTTTGACATCAAACTGAAAGACCAGCCTGGAACACGTCGAGGTATTTTGTCAATTGTTGCTTCCTTGTTCGACCCTATTGGGTTTGTTGCTCCTTTCCTGTTGAAAGGAAAGTGCATTTTACAGGAGTTGTGCCGTAGAAATATTGGATGGGATGATCCTCTTCCTGACGACTTATTCCTACGGTGGGAGGAGTGGAAAAGTAGTTTTCAGGACTTGAAAGATTTCAGCATTCAAAGATGCTATCATCCACCATCCTTTAGTAAAATTGTCTGGACAGAACTGCACCATTTCTCTGATGCAAGTAACCTGGGGTACGGTGCATGTTCCTATCTTAGGTTCAAGAATGACAGAGACGAAGTACACTGTAGTCTTGTAATGGCCAAAGCTCGAGTTGCACCCACAAAGATCAAAAGCATTCCGAGACTGGAATTGTCTGCTGCTGTAGTTTCAGCCAGAATGAGTGTTATGTTAAAGGCTGAACTGGAACTGAAGATTGATCAAGAGTTCTTTTGGACCGATTCGCAGGTTGTTCTAGCATATGTCAACAATGAAGCCAGAAGGTTTCATGTGTTCGTTGCAAATCGTGTGCAACTAATCCGGGAAATTACAAGTACACATCAGTGGTATTATGTCAATACATCTGAAAATCCAGCTGATCATGTTTCGAGAGGTCTTCTTGTCTCAGACATATCTTCAACAAATTGGATGTCAGCACCCAAATTTTTATGGGAACAAGAAGTGTGTCCACCTCCTAATTTCTCAAATAATCTACTCGTGGGAGATCCTGAAGTCAGACTAGTTCAAGCATTAGTGACGAAGGGTGGTGTTAGTTCTGACTTTCTTGAACGATTTAATCACCTTTCTTCCTGGAGAACTCTCATTAATGTGATTACTAGAATAAAAAGGCTGGCCTCAAGTCAGAAATATCTTAACAACATTGTGACTGTGGAAGAACAAGAAAAGGCATCTGAGGTTGTTATCAAGCTCGTTCAACAACAGGCTTTTCCCCAAGAGATAAGAGCAATTCAAGGAGGGAAGGTTCTTCAGAAATCAAGTGTACTTTTTCATCTCGATCCTATTTTGAAAAGTGGTCTTTTTCGAGTTGGAGGAAGATTGAAACAGTCGTCTCTTAGTGAAGAGTTCAAGCATCCAGTGATCTTGCCGAAAGACAGCCACATCACCAAACTCCTTTTGACACATTACCATGCCAAAATTTGTCATCAAGGGAGGTATCAAACACTCATGGAACTCAGAGCAAATGGGTTTTGGGTTATCGGTGGCAGTAGATCAGTATCTAAATTGATTTACAAATGTGTACAATGTAGGAAGCTAAGACGGCCAGTAGAAGAGCAGCAAATGGCTGAGCTTCCTAAAGAACGAATTGAAGTCTCTGCCCCTTTCTGTTACACTGGTATGGACTGTTTTGGCCCGTTTATCATAAAGAAGGGTCGAAAGGAGTATAAAAGATATGGTCTTCTCTTTACTTGCCTTTCTTCTCGAGCTGTCCATATCGAGATGTTGGAAGATTTGTCAACAGATATGTTCATTAATGCTCTAAGATGTTTCCTAAGCCTCCGGGGAGCTGTTCGTCAACTTTATTGTGATTGTGGTACAAATTTTGTGGGAGCTAGAAATGAACTTCGAGAAGCTCTTAAAGAATGTGACGCAAAGACACTGGAGGCGTTTCTTGTGGAAAATCAGTGTGAGTTTGTTTTTAATGCTGCTTCAGCTAGTCACTCTGGTGGTGTCTGGGAACGCCAAATCAGGACTGTGCGAAATGTGCTAAATGCTACGCTTTCTCAGTGCTCCGGCAGACTTGATGACTCTTCTCTTAGAACGTTGTTTTACGAAGCAATGGCTATCGTTAACAGTCGACCATTAACTATAGATGGAATAAATGACCCCAGGTCACTGGAACCAATAACACCAAACCATCTTATCCTAATGAAGTCGAAGACTGTTCTTCCTCCTCCTGGGAACCTTCTGAAGGAAGACATGTATGCTACAAAAAGGTGGCGCAGAGTCCAGTACTTAATTGAACAGTTTTGGAGTCGTTGGAAAAGGGAGTATCTCCTAAATATTTCCACACGACAGAAGTGGCACGTACCTCGACGTAATCTTGAGATTAATGACATAGTCATCATCAAAGAGGACATGCTGCCAAGGAACCAGTGGCAGTTAGGTAGAGTAGTTGAAGTCATTCAAGGGAACGATGGCTTAGTCCGAGTTAAAGTTCAAACAGGAGAACGAAAACTAAAGACTAAGTTAGGGCATCACCCTAAACCTTCAATCATTGAGCGACCAATTCAAAAATTTGTGGTTCTACTTGAAAGCGAATGATTCATTGGTAGGGACTCGTGCATTAGACAATTGGGTTAAACACAAGGTTAAAATGTTTTTTTTGTTGTGTGTTATGTTGGAAAAGGGTCACTGAAGGTTGAAATCATGTATGATATTTGTATGTTTTTGTTTTTGTGTATCATAACATGATTGGTGGGAGTGTAATGGCCTTCCCCTTTTATTTTGTTTTGCTTGGCGTTACCACTAGATGGCGAAATACCCTTATTGTGTATATAAGGGAGAGGAAACAAAGCAAGAGTATTTTCACGTTTGTTCTTGAGCTAACAAGCTTGAGAAAAATGGTTTAAGCTTTAGTATCCCTTTGGCAAGCAGAGCGAGGTATGTTAGTTTGTTTTTCATGTATTTCTTTGGTGTCATTTGTTTTTTAATTTGAACAATGTTAAATGTGTAGTGAATGTTTGTTTGTTTTTTGAGTTTATTTTGCTTTATTTATCTATTGTTTGTTTTCTTTGTAGTTTTACGGTGCCACCATGCTGTGATACAATTGTAATGGTGCTATGAAGTTAATGTGTAAACACAGTGTTGTGATGCATGGAAAACATTTGCAACAAGGAATTAAGACAACGATCACTTCAGCAATGAAGTTTATTGCATCTTAAAATAAATCGAAGGCACCCGTCAAAAACTCTGTTTCTTTTCTACGAGCTGAAGGGCCGCTACAGTGAGCGCTATAAATTATTCAACATTCTCCAGAAGATTATATGTTTACTAAAAAGTTTCTGTGAGCATGCCTTTACTAGCATTTAATAAGATAAAAATGTTGGATGTATTTAAACAAAAAAAATCTGATTTCTCTGTTTCGTGGTCTTTAATAAAATGTCAATATGAAGAGTTCTTTCTACCAAGTAGTTCACACAGATTTCCAGTCACTATCTCAATCATGGCACTAAAGCCCTGTTTTCCGACAGTGTCTCATTGACGTAATCAGCCGAACACATTCAAAGTCAATATTTTCAAAGAGGCAGTTGTCTGTTCCAAAAAACACAAAATTACAGGATTTTGTGAACTTCCTTCTGTTGTTGTCAGGAAACTGAAATCCAGCATGGAAATCGACATTTACATCTGACAGAACACAGATACTGTCTTTCTGTGGGTCAGTAGTGAAATTATGTCCATCCTGATGGCTCAAGGAGAAGGTCAAGAGGTCTTTTGGCATCAGATTCTTGGTCTTCAGAGTTTGAATTCTTTCATTCTGACTGTATGGCAGAGTCTTGAGAATCCGCAGAGCTGAGGAGACTTTCTTCTCATCTGATGAACAAGACTTGGCTCATGCTCGCGTTCAGAGGAAATGACTTTTCCTACCCACTCTTCATCTCAAGTGCAGAATCTGTGTGTGTGTGGTGGGGGTGGGGGGGGGGGGTCCATAAGATCAGCTTTCAAATGCATAAGTTCATTATTGTTCACGCTGCTGTGTGTTTGAGTTACATAAATGGTATTGTTGAGATCAGGATGCTGCTGCAGTACAGCTATGTCATTTTCCAATTATGGATCCCTTTTCTGTGTTGTCAGAGTGAGTGCTTTTGCATGTACTGTATAACAGAAAGCCAACAGCCATAAGGAATGCATTTGCATGAGACTTTGAAATCATTGTTTTTATCTCCAGTTTATACATCAAAACATTGAATAAGCTGACAGAAAACAGGTGTTTACATACAAAGCAAAATCAGGGTAATGTGAAAGACCTCGGTGTGCTGATCAGGGTCAGGGTTAGTTAGTTGATAAGTTAGTTGTGCAATATTGAAAAAAAAAATAAAGATCACGATTAATATTTCTATTCTATTTCTATATATATATATATATATATGTTGACAGTATAAATGTAGAATAAATACAGAAATTTCCATGACATTTAAGATGTTATTAATTGATTTTTCCAGGTTTGGAAATCTGTTAAAATTCCCTCATATTTGCTGGTTTATATTTATAGACTATGGCCTAGTTTCACAGACAGGGCTTAGACTAAGCTAGTATTGGCTGTAGTTCAATTAGAACATTTAAGTAATTTTTTTTAAAAACATGCCTTAGAAAAAAAAAACATTCCTGGTGTGCATCTTGAGACAAAACAAGGGCACTGACATATTTTAAGATCAATCAGTATACAAGTTTCTTTCAGTTAAAACAGCTCAGGCTTACATTTTAGTCTGGGACTAGGCTTACGCTTTGTCTGTGAAATCGGGGGTATATTTGTTAAGACTTGAGTTTAAGTCCCAGTTAATAGGTTCTCTCAACTACCTTGCAGTCTGTTCTTTTCACTATAGCGTTTTTACATTATTGTTACTCCTTCCCCCTTTTTCTTTGCTGTACACTACTGTACTGCCTTTGAAGTCTTTTGAAGATATTAATCCTCCTTTCATGCTTAATTCAAAACCCTTAATGTTTATTTTCATTAAAACATTTTATTTACGACATATAATAAAACGTATTTTTCATCCATTCTGGGTGTATTTTTGAGGGGGAAATTAATAGGAAATGATCTTGTAATTCTTTTCGTCTGACTGTGAGTCAGAGGTGGATGGTAAATGCAAACAGATTGCATCCATGCAAAAGGTCTGTTTACACTTATTCCTCAAAACTGTGAAAGTTGAACCGCTCCTTACATATCATAATGCATGCACAAAAAAGAGATGTGGCTATGGAGATCCGTTTACATGATGCAAGGTGATTTGTCTTTGTTTGAGGTATGTTCAGTTTGTTCCTATCCAGTTTCAAATTTCACACTCTTCTAAAGACATCTGATGACGTTTACAGATTACATGGCAATAATTTGAATTAATAGATGGGTCTGAGACACAAAACCTGAAAAATGTGTTGAGTGCAATAGAGCATACAACAGTGTTGATCACTGAACTGAAGAGGACCTTACAACTTATTTAAATGGCAATTTACCTCCACCCATCTGTTCCTCAGGAATAGTTAGATAGAAAAATAGTTGAATGCACCTTGTTCAATGCTTGCTTGCCAGGTTTAAACATCCCTGCTGGAAAATAAGAATCTTAAAGGGATAGTTACTCAGAAATTTAAATCCTGTGATCATTTACTCACCTTCATGTCATTCCATGTTGTTTCTTTTCTCTGCAGAACACAAAAGATGATATTTTAAATAATCTTTCAGTTGTTTTTGTCTAAAACCGTAAAAGTCAATGGGATCCAAAAGAAAGTCACACAGAAGAAAGAAAGTCATACAGGTTTGTAGCAACATGAGAGTGTAAATGATGACCAATATTCCTATAAACCAGCCTAAACTTGTTTGCTAGCCTTAACTGGTCTGACTGGTCTTTAGAAGGATTTAGCTTCAGCTATGACCAGCAAGCCAGCTGGTATAAACCTGGTTTCATTTTTTTGCGTGCTTTATAGTAAATGTCAGTCAGATAGTCTGATAGATTGTGGATGGTTCTTGGCCAGAATGAGCTTCTAGGTTGACCAGATGTTACCAGAAAGACTAGCTCAGGAGTAATATGACTAGATGTTAAACCTAGACACAGTTTCCCTGATACTGTTTACTTCATTTTTGTCTTGTTAGTCAGCACATGTTTTTGTACCACTGTCTGTTGTCATACTTATTGAAACCATGCTGATCACTCAAGACCTTCTTCCAGACTCTTACTTTTCATTCCTTGCTGTTTTTTTTTTTTTTTTTTTTTAAACATCAGAGAAACAAGAGTCCTGACTCCATGCTGACACTAAGAAGAAACAATACTGTTTGGAATCCCAAGGCCTGCAATCCTCAAAATTACATTTACACAGTTATCTATTTACTTGATTGTGTTTCTGCAAACATGACAGGTTCCTATCACATGTACTCTTAAATCTTTTTGATGCTGCAAGCAACATCGTCACCCTTGGAGGAAATTTTATAGATTGTGATCTTCTTTGATTTTGACATCATTATGCATTTCCTCATGTGACCTTGTACATCTGTGCAGTTGCGAGAATCCATTACTCCATTTCCACCAATGAAAATGAGACCTTTATATAACATCATGAAGAAAAAATGGAGTGAAAGTGTAATGTATTTGTTTGACAAACACAAACAGCAAGCTGATAGTGACCTCCACTCTCCAGTGTAAAACCAATCCAAGCAAATTGAAAAATAGACCGTGCTGCTAGAACATTGAGGAACTGAGCTGAATATCTGTTCTTTCAGAACTCAATTTTATTAGTGTGGTACTTCGCAAGACAAGCATCATTATTTCTGATGAATAATAGTGAAACGTTGTTAATTGAAAAAGTTGTTTAACTGGCAAACTGTTTTCTGTACCTCAATTTTTCTTGCCGTGAAATGCAGTGTTTTAGAGAGTGTTTGAATTCAGTCATCAGATGGAAAAACACATGTTTTTAATTCTTTGATTGGCCCCAAACTGTTAACAAACGTGTGTTGCTGGGCAGTTTCATCACTCTGCAAATAAGCCTTGACGAATCTGGATATTGCAAAATGGCATTGAACTAACAAGGACTGACTTGCACTGAAATGCTTCATCTAATGTGGATTTGTTATAGAAATCCCATTATAATTATATTGCATTTTTGGAATTACGTCAGGATGTAGCAAAGACTTTGGAAATCCTGTGCAAGTACCTCTCTTGATCTGCACGTCATAAGAGCAGTTTTAATTTAAGCAATATTGCAGCAGTTGCGTTTGTACAACAGTTTTGTAAACAAGAAACTAAAACAAAACCTTATGCTATTTTGTATGCTTCTTAAGCTATTTACTGTAGCATTTTATTTTCACCAACAAAATAATAGTTCAGTTACAATGTAGTAAACCATATAAATGGTATTTTACATACTGATCTATATTTATTCAGATACAAGGAACCTTGATGATTCAGATGTTAAGATTTGTTAAATTGTTTGGAAAAAATAACAGTGGCTAGAAAATGTATTAGGATTGGGATTGTAGTTATAAATAGAATTTCCTCTGTTTTACACTGCTAGTCGTGATGTTCAGAAGACGTCTCTGAGGTCCTCCGGTCTGTCTTTGGATTTGTGCCTGCCGGCATCATGTGTGAAATTCCAGTGATTGCTGTTGTGTCTTTGTGTTGTTTGGGTCTTCAGCTTGCTATTTTAAGAGGCATATGCACTCTTTACAATTCTACAGCAAACACAAATCAAAGGAATAATGACTAGTTCACTCACTCTTAACTCCTTAAGCCTTATGCAGACTTTAATGTCCACAGTATGAGATAGGTTACAATACATCTAGAGGTTTTAAGCCAGTCACTAGGTAATCTGTCTGCTGTGTGCAATGAAGATATATAAACACTATGAACCACTATACTTTAAATTGTTTAATGTGCTTGAGTTTAATTATATTTAATAATAAAAGTACTAAAATAATTCTAATTCCATCAAGTGGAGACCCTCCACCTGCCAAATCACGATGCATTCAATGCTTGGTTTCTGACTTCACCAAAACTTTTTCTAAGAATTTTTTTTTTTTTTTTGCTGACTCACTTTAAAGAATGTAATGACCACTTTCACAACCCAGTCAAATGCAAAAGCCCTAATGTTTTTCTCCTTGAAAATTTTGTTGCACTCAGAAATTGATAATACTGACATAAAATGATCATTGCACTTTTAATGGCTATATATATATATATATATATATATATATATATTTTTTTTTTTTTTTTTTTTTTTTGCAACAATCAAGTTTCAGTGCATTCCTCTATGGCATGGCATATCAATATTAGAAGCCTTGCAATATAGCCCAAGAGATGGATAAATTACTTTTGTTGTGCTTTTTGTGGTGTTACATGGAAAAGAGCAGCATGGTCTTTCCAGAAAACTTCACAGAAGAAAGAAATTCATGCAGGTTTTGTATATATAAATATATATAAAAAAGGTAATTTAATTTTTGTATATCAAAAATTTAGATATATACTTTTTTTTTTTTTTACATTTTACGTTGTTATCTCAAAATACTGACATTGTTTCAGAATTATGCGAAATAAATTAAAACTTGCTTTTTTCTCAAAATTGTCAGTTTAAATCTCATAATTCTGACTTCTTTCTCAGAATTATGGGTTGACATCTCGCAATTCTTTTGTTTCCAGCACAGAATAAAATGATATTCTGAGTTTTGTTCAGAATTGTGACTTTGTGGGCTCTCATACCTTATAGACGTGAAAATGACTTTCTTCCCATTGTAAACTAAAAGCTTGAACATGTCAGGTTTTAGGACCTGTGGCTTCCCTGTCTACAGAGGAGGCTCTAAGACAGGGGACTTCTGGCTCTAACAACCACAGCAATCAATTTCTCAACAACCAGAGCTGCTTCGGACTGGGTGACAAGAGCATTCTGTTGCCTCATTCAGGATTAAACACTGGAGCAAAAGTGGAATATTGAAACATAAATATATCATTACGGCATCATCTTATTAACTTTCTGAAGTGATAGAGAGTGAAGAAGAGGACAGAGGTAGGAGAGATTGATGCATTTGATACTTTACAAGTGAAGTTGTGTTCATAAATTTTGAAGTACTATGTGTCCATAAAAATGATAAAACAAACTTGATTTTTCAGTTGAACCTTGGTCCACTTAAGTTTTAGACTTAAAATCTCACCTGGACTGATTTTTTATTTAATTCTTTAGCATAATCTTCTTGTTTTTATCAAATTTTCTTTGACTGTGCAATTTTTAGAGCCAAAGTTAATGCATATAATTTAATGTTTGTGACAAAATCTATGGGAGTAGCTTAGTTCAGTCTTCAGGGGCAACCAGCAATCCAATTTTCAATTTTTGAGGGGCTTAAAGGGTCTCCACTCCCTTTAAACTTCAGGATCATCAGGTTACCATTGCGATACGGGCCAGAGCAGTGCTTTCAGCTGCAGCACACATGAACAAACCTCTACTCACACATGACTCATATTACCTTCAGTATACTGCTGAGGATGTAGCATCAGGTCCTTCCATATTTTTCATATCATGAAAGTAGACAAGTTTCAAAGCTCTTTGTTGTTGTTTAGTTTTTATATGTTTTTTCTCTGTGTTGTAAGGCAGACATGACTGTAGCCATCTCAATTACCTACATCACTCATTACTGATTCATGAGTACCAGTCATTACAAGGCATAATATGTGTGGTACTGTATACCCATAGACCCCATGAAACATTAGCATTCTTGTGAGGCACACTTTGAGTTTTTGTAAGGATGGTGCAGCTTGCATACAATACATGCCATAAAATAAAAATCATCCTTAAGTCATTCCAAACTCTTTTAACTTTTCTTTCTTCCATGGAACATAAAAGCTACTTTTCAGTGCTAATATAATGAATGGGAGCTGGTGTTTCTGAGCTTGAAAAAGAAAAAGCACCATGAAAGTATCATAAAAATATCATAGTAAATAAGACTTGTGTATTATATTTAAAGTATTTTGAAACAAACTATAGCATTGTGTGAGAAACAGACTAAAATTTAAACCAACATCGATTTATAATTAGATATTAATTGAATTATTTGAAATCAATGATTTGTCTGTTCTTCACATGAAAATGTCATATAACTTCAAAAGACTTTTTTAGTATAGTGTACTCATATAGTCATATAGTATGGACTACTTGTATAGTACTTCTTTTTGTCATTTTGGAGCTTGTCAGCTCCTCACTTTCATTATGTTGGATCTAGTGGCCTGGATAATCTTCAAATATCCACTTTTTGAGTTTGATTGCCAGGTTTGGAATGACATATGTATCATTTTTGAGTGAACTGTCCCTTTAGGTATTTACTGTTAGTCTCTAAACTAACTTACATTTCACTCTGTTTAGCCAGATGTTTATTTGGGTCAAGTGCCACATAGAAAGTCAGGTTCATGGACCATGATGTTCTCCAGACATCTGACCCACATTCAGCTACATTGAACACAACAGGTTGTCTTTTGCCTTTTAAAGATGATCCAAGTTTTTGTACCATTTCTCTTTTAGAAAGGGTAGGAGAAGCTGATTCTCTCACAGCCAGGTGATCTGTGCTAGTGGCCCACTCAACAGGCTTTTTAGGGCTACCGGGTCACATACACACACACTTTGGGAGTATTTAAATGCAATTGAAAGCAAATTATTGTTCTATGTGTTACATCTTGAATTTGAGATGGTTGACATAGTGATTAGCATGGAAACAGTTTGGTGTCTCACAGTTGTAAACAAGAAACATGGATGCCAAATATTTGAAAAGTTGGGTGTTTTGAAGCAGAATGAGCTAAATAAGAGACACTACTGTTTAAAAGTTTGGGGTTAGTAACATTTTTTTTAAAGGAATTAATACTTTTATTCATGAAGGATGCATTGAATTAATCAAAAGTGTCAGTAAATAATTTAAACTGTTACAAACATCTTCTGTTAAATAAATGCTGTTCTTTGAACTTTTTATTCATTAAAGATTCCTGAAAGAATGTATTTCAGTTTCCAACATTGATAATAATAACTAATGTTTCTTGAACAACAAATCGGCATGTTAGAATGATTTTTGAAGGATCATGTGACACTGAAGACTGAAGTAATGATGCTGAAAAATTCAGCTTTGCATCCTAGAAATAAAATATATTTTAAAATAGGAAAGTCATTTTAAAATGTAATAATATTTCACAATATGCTGTTTTTCAAATGTATAATGTTTTGATAATTTTTCATGATTTAATTATTTTTTTAAAGAACCAAATTAGGTTGTAAAATGTGGCTGTCCATTTTGTAAGTTGAACTATGAGATGTTCCGAATGAAATGAAATACTCTAAAGACAAGTGAAAAACCATAATTAGCTGTGGTGTGTACTTTGGCATTGTAAAATCAAAAGCTGCTTCCCAACTTCTCATATGCTTTAAAATGTATATTGGGGCCCATTAGGTACTTTTAAATTGGCTCTAACTTTTAAATTTCCACATCTGCCAACACATTCTTGCAAAAAGGAAAAAAAATCCATTCAGCCTGAAATTCAAGAACTGAACAAAGGGGGAAAACTTGACTTGCTGTCTTGCCACAGACCCTCACAATACATCACTCTCTTTGGGATTTAAGTCCACCTGCCCCCTTTCCCACAACTATCCGAAGCTTTTCAGGGAGGTTTATGGTGTCAACCTTGAGGGGGCTATCGGTGATGACCCTGGGCCTTCCTCCTTTGAGCCAGGGATTACCTGAAGAATAACAAGAGAAATGGGTGAGAAAATCTGTGAAAGCAAATACGCAGAGAGTGAGAGGTGATTATATGAGCTCAGACTAAATAGAAATTTACAGCTGGATTTGCTAAATGGTTTCAAGAGGTGTTTGAAATAAAGACTGAACGGGCACAGAAGGAAAATACTTTGTTTACCTTGTGATAAATTTCAAGCATGTGCTAAATGGGACTCATGTGTGTTCTTGAGAGTTATCAGCTAGGAAGAGTGTAACTTTTCCCTTTGAAGAACACAGAGACAGAGCTTTAAAGTGTCCTAACACATGGTTTCAATTCAATGGCACTCCAATAAATAACGCTCTAAATGTATGCCGTCAGTCCCCATACTGTTCTGAATCTGATTTTTTATGTAAACTATCCAGCATATTTACCATTTCTCCTCCAAATAGTTTCCAGAGGTGCAGGTGTTTGCCCATGGAATATTCTCTGACACATGCTTTTATGCCGTGCTCTGTAAACTTTTGGAACGTGGTGGAGGCCTTTATCTTAGGCCTGGATCATCGCCAGCCGCATTCAATCTTTTCAACCTGGTTGAGTCTGTGGCTTCAGGTGTGTTTAAGGACTTGAACTCTCTTTAGCTCCCAAACCTGACATAACAAGCAAGTACTATAGTTGCTGTACTGTCTTGTTCAGTGTTGATGTCAGTGGAATGCACCTACAGGGAAAACATGATATTGACAATATTATCTGGGGAAGACAAACCGTTCTCTCTGAGTAGTGGCGTGCACTATATGATCAAATGAGTACTTTTTTTATCACAGAAATAATAAATATGAAATTATAGCGCTTTTTTTCACTGAAAATTGAATGAAAAAACTTGTATATTTACTTTTTAACATTTATATAGCCATCCTGGTTAAAAGTTTGGGGTCAATAAGAGTTGTATTTTGTATTTATTTATTTATTAATTATTATTATAGATATTAATTCTTTAATTCAGCAAGGATGAATTAAATTGACTGAAAGTGAAAACAAATACTTTTACAAACACCCCCCACCACCCAAAAGTGTGTCCTTTAAAAATAAAAAATAAAAAAAACAGCACAACGGTTTTCAACATTGATAACAATAGGATATGTTTATTGAGTAGCAAATCATATTAGAATGATTTTTGAAGGATCATATAGCACTGAAGACTGGAGTAATGATGCTGAAATATTGGGTTGCATTCACAGGAATGAATTACATTTTAAACGGCAATAATTTTTCGCAGTATTATTGATTTCATTGTCTTGTTGAGCATAAGAGACTATTTAAAAAAAATCCTTCCCCCAAACTTTCAAACAGTAGTGTTTGGCCAGGTATATTTTGTACTCTAATTAATTAAATACTGGTACTTTACTAAGAAAAGGCACTTGACTGAATAAAAGATGGCTTGTGAAGTCTCAAATTTCAAATTAAATTTATGCATTTAGCAGAAGCTTTTATCCAAAGCGACTTACATTGCATTCAAGCTAACAATTTTCTCCTAACATGTGTTCCCTGGGATTCAAACCCCCAACCTTGCACTTGCTAACGCAATGCTCTTTACATTACATTTTACTCTCTGTTTGGATGTTTATTTTATTTTTTGCAAACAATATAAAGCTGTCCTATACAGTACAGCTGCACAGTGAGATCCAAAATGTTTTTACATTACATAAAACACACATGAAAGAAGAAATATTTCAGATTCATTTCTAGGCCCGTTTCAGTCAAATCAATTTCAATTCAATCGGTACAAATCTGAGACAATTATCATGTTTCTTTGTACATAAGGTCAGATGTTCTTGCTTCTACTAAAGCAAAAGATGCTATTGGGAACATTCTCAAATCATATGGGAGAATATAATAATTTTTTTAATAGATTTATGGTATAAAGTTTTCATTCAAATTTTTACATTGTAGAAATATTGGGGGAGCTTTGGTTGCCACTGTATCTATACCACAGTCTAAACATTTTTACAATCAAAAGTTTATAGCGTCACACCACTCAACCATAACTCCTAAAAACAAATTTTGTAGGCAAATACAGTAATTTGATCAGACTCTGTTTTTGGCAGGTGGCTGTTTAATGGCTGTAAATCAGTATGTCTTATGTGTTTTAACAATGAGAACACTTTATAACAAGACAAGGGTGTTGTTTATTGCAGGAAGACAGCGTTTACACCTTCTCGCACACATCTATCATAAAATGTTTTTATGCTGGGTTTTTTTCAGTCCCTGTGAACAGGTCTTACATTTCTTTAAATTTAGATACTGTAAGCAATTTCTTGGAACACCATAGGGAAAAAAGTGTCCCTTTTATCTGAGAAATCCAATGTGTCTTAGTGGTAAAGTCGTTTTGTGTTCTTGCAATCAACCAAATAAATTTTTGCCATGCCTTCATTTCCTGTGGCTCCAGAGTGATTAGCCACATGGCATTTAGCCCATAGGCAAAGATGATTTCAAATCACGTACTTTCCAGATGAAAATGCAGCAGACGAGCCATTCAAATTAATGGGATTGCTAAGAAAATAGCTTTCTCCAGGTATTACAGACCACCTTTCATTTAGCTTGCTGTCATGTCTTTAGAGAGAGGGAACATGGTAGAAGTTTGCAAGATGATGGAAGTTAGTAAGACAGCTGAAATCACTTACAGCACCTTTTAAGCCCTGTTTATTTTACTTGTTGAAGAATGATCGGTTCGAATGTGACAAGGATTTATTTTCACCATCCTAACATTGGAACAAATTTCAATATTTAGAGCGGCTGAGGACAGTTGTATACATCCACCATGAAGCACAGTGTAAATCAGAACATCTGGGAGGAACTGGGATGTGAAGAAAACATCTAGAGTAGAGCCATAGGAGCACTAACCACAGCCTCAGCTCAGGGGTTGTGTACCGCAATGTACAGCGGGGCTTTCATGACAGATTCACAACATCCTCAGCACCCCTCCCCCCTTTTTGGAATGAGTTTTTGCTCTTGACTTTTGAATGGTAGTGTATTTTACAGATATCTATTTTAAATAAAAGAAAATTGTATTCATGAAAAAAATCTGTTCCAAAAAAATTAACTAAATAAATTAAACGGCATATCTGTTTTCAACAGTGATAATAAATCAGCATATAAGATTGATTTCTGAAGAATCATGTGACACTGAAGACTGGAGTAATGATGCTGAAAATGCAGCTTTGCATTAGAGTAATAAATGACATTTTAAGGTATATAAAATAGAAAACTGTTATTTTAAATTGAAATATTTTTATTTTTATTTTTACAATTATACAGTTTTTTTCTGTATTATTCAAATAATTGATGAACAGAAGATTAAAAATCATATTGTAATGTGGGGGACGTGAAAAAGGAGTTGATGATCCAAATGCAGCTTTAACAGGTACAACAGCAAACAGTTACAATCCACCGAGACAAAAGAGTAATCTAATAAACAGGTGAAGGTCAGGGCAGGCAGCAAACAATCAGAAACAAGGAAACTGTCCAGGGTCAAAAACAAGGCAAGGCAAGGCAACAAGGAACAAGGAAAACAGGAGAAACACAGAAACTAGGGAACACTACAGGCTAACAATAATCAGCAAAGTGGGTTTTTGCGAGTGCATCCTATATAGTCCTCGTGATTGAAAAAAATGTGAGACCGGTAATCATTTCTAGGTAAGGGGTTTATGGGAGTTGTAGTCCAGACAGGGATCGGATTCATAGTGATCCCAAACTTTTAAAATATATATATACATATACGTATATAAAATTATTATTATTATTTTTCAAATAATTTGTAATTTGTCTTTTAAAATTTAAATCCCTCAACAAAATATGGGCAAATCTTATATAGCTTTTCACACAGAACAAAATGATGTGGTCTTAAACAGTTTGACAGCTTAGAGATAATACAGAAATGTCATTTAGTTCATGTACAGTGGAACTTCCTGCCGAGACCAGTAACTTTGTCTCTTTCTAAGGTATATTTCTAGTGTAGCCATAAACAAGTCTGAGGCCAAATCTCACAAATCCCTAAGTCCAAAGGTATCAAGTCTGCATACCAAAATAGTTGCAGTTCTCCACCCATGATAATTAGTCTAAAGATGCATCATTCCATCTGTACGCTGTCACAGCAGATACCAAACATGGTTTAAAGCGAGTGATGAGACTATCCAGGTGAAACACGTGTACTGGCATCCAGAGCCTTAAAGTTTTGAAACAATGTAAATACTGTATGTCTTTTGTCCTGGCAAATGTCTTCTGCACTGCTTTCAAAGACAAGACACCAAACTATTTGGGCTAAAACATTCCGATTCAGAAATTGCAATCACTGTTCATGTGTATTTTTACATTAATTTGTTGCATTTAGTTGCTTTGGATAAATATGGAAGTCTGTTTTCCACTACAGAAATAAAATGACTTATTATTTCACAATTCTGAAAAATATGTGCAGAGCCCTTTTAGTGTCTAATTCCACTACTCTAAGGGAAATATTTCAGCTTGTTCCTAAATCTACCAAGACCTCCTGATTCTGGTCAGAAGATCCAGTACATCTGTTTTAGATTGAAATAGCCTGACAGAAGCGGTCAGATTTAGGTATCTTTGCCTTCATGCCTGCGATTCCCAACAGTTACTCAGTAGCAGTAATTCAGTAATTGGCAAACAGGAGAAAAAACAGGAAGGGTGTCAAGAAAACAGGACAGTAGACAGTTGGTCTAAATTGCCTGCTATTATGCTTTTTAAGACAGCTTCTGCAAAATAACGTCCAGAGGGCAAACGAGAGAAAATCTTGGGCTCTAGATTCCAAGCAAGCCGAAGTTAGCCAACAGCATGCAGTCCTTCAGAAACATTCACTTGGCCAGGAGCATCAATACAGTGAAGTTATTCCTTTGATCAACTCTCCGAGAATCGAGTTGTCAGATAAGTAGCTGACTGTCTTTGTGCAAGCAAATTTACTAAAACAACAAGATTCGCAGACAAAAGCATTTTCTAGTTGTTTTCTGCACCATATTTTTGGCAGCTCATACTGTACAAAACAATTTGATCACTCGTAGCGGCATCATGTACTGTATGATAATTCGTTTCAGGTGTGAAATAGTATCTGATGGAATTGAAAATAATTTCTCATATGGTAAAAACACACACACAAAAAAAACTATAATGTTAAATTAGAAATCAGCTAAAAAATATGTTTTACAAAAATTTTATAATAAAAAAATTAAATAATAAAACATGTAGGTGTCATGTGGTTACTACAGACAAGCCCATTAAGATGAGGACACATAGTCTTCAATCCAATCCACAGAGTAGATACACAGAAAAAGCAACCACAATACTAAGACAACACCGAGCACTGAACAAAGGGAAACACTGGGATTAAATAACAAGAAGAACTAAGGATAATTAACAGAAATGGTGAACACATTCAGTAACCATAGAAACTAATGAATAAACAGTAGTAAGGTTAATGGAAACAAGGAATAGTTGTGCTATAGCAAATCCAAATAACAAATAATTTTGTGAATTTGTTGAAAGTCCTTTCACTTCCTTTGCATCAATATACTCACAGACAAATCACCTCAAAGAGGGTGGCACAGGTGAACAACTAAATTAATTCAGCTCTATAAAGAAAAATAAACGTTCACAATATAAATGACTTATACTCACATAATGAAAATATGTATTGGTCTCAAAGTTGATCAGATGTGGTCCTTACTTTTACATTATATGATTTCAGTCAGTGATGTTATTTTTGGCATTTTTTTAAATCCTTCTCATACTTTTATGTACTGAAGTGGTTTTGGATCATCTTTTTATGTTTCTTTCATTTAGAAAGTGCAAATCTGGCAAGATTGACAACAGAATCTTCTTGTCTGTCTGTTGTGCATGTGAATCAACACTGGAGCATGGCTGTAGCTGTAGTGTAAATACATTTGGTTTGCCTCCCTGTCCTGCAGTCTTTGTTGCTTAGATGTTGCTTCCATGCAGAATAAAAATCAGCAAATTTAGCCATAACTCATAACACAGCGAGGGGCCCCCGTACAAGGCTGTCCCAAACGCCAGGCGCTCCCAATGATGTAACTTCTGTTTCTCATTGAGGGAATTAAAATAGTTAAATTACACAGCTGGTGGTTTGGAGAAGTGCAGAAGAGATCTGGCTTTATGTCTTTATGCTTGGGAGATGTGAGTAATATTTTACATTGATGTCTTCACATTTCAGTGCTCAGACTCTTTCTCTTGTGGGATAGTCAACCTGTTTTCTATAGCCTGAAAACAAAGCAGAGGCTCAGCTGTGGTTTTGGAAAGAAAATATCTTAAAGATTCTCATTATGAGACCACTGATGCTTTCAAAATGTTTGTTCACTGACACTTTACTTTTATGTACTGAAAACATATCTACCAATCCAACAGCTGTTAATATTTTATAGATGTCATTAGTGTCTGTTTTTGTTGCTATACTTTTATACACATACGCCCACAAACTAATCAGTGCTGACGCGTGACACACAGACTTCACCCACAAAGTGCAAAACCCAGAGATCACGGTTTACCAACCGTGTCAGTACCCCCCCCCTCCCCTCTAAGAACGCCTCCTGGAGTTCCCAGAAGGGCCTACCTGCTGATTGTAATCATCAATAAGGGAGTGATCCTGTATGTCCCTAGAAGGTACCCAACTCCTCTCCTCCGGACTGTAACCCTCCCAGTCCACCAGGTACTGGAATCCTCTTCCCTTCCGTCTCGAGTCCAGAATACGATTAACCGAATAGGTCGGTTCCCCATCTACGAGATGCGGTGGCGGGGGAACGGGGGTAGGCGGATTAATATGTGAATAAAACACGGGTTTAATTTTGGACACATGAAAGGCGGGATGTATCCTCCTGTACGCTGGAGGTAGTTTGAGCCGGACTGTCACCGGACGGAGAGGAATATTGTTCGTAGAAAGCCACACTTTTTGACCCACGAGTCTCGCGGGCTCTGGTCCGGGTGCTGTGGCACCTCTGGACAAATGCATGAGCGGAGGGGACCACGACTTCAGATTCCAAACTAGGAAAAACTGGTGGTTGGTAACCTAAGCTGCACTGAAAAGGAGAGAGGCCCGTGGCTGACATTGGTAACGAATTGTGAGCGTACTCCACCATAGAGAGTTGTTGGCTCCAGGAAGAAGGATTCTTGGAGACCAAACATTGCAACGTCCTCTCTAAATCTTGGTTGGCTCGCTCAGACTGCCCGTTACTCTGAGGATGATAACCCGAAGACAGGCTAACCCATGGTTCTGCTTATTCCTGGATGACAAGCAACATTAGAGCAGTGACCCCACTGAATGACTTCGCACTGTAACTCTTCCGGCACAAATAAACGATTCAGTGGGCAACCCGGCGGAGGTGTTACCCCTTCTAAGGCCGTCTTGACCTTCGATTCGACCTCCCATACGAGTGCTGAGATGACTATTTTCTCAGGTAAAATACACTCGGGAGTCACCGGGCAGGCGGAGGGATCAAAAAGACATGACAAAGAATCGGGTTTGACATTTTTGGAACCCGGGCGGACAACAGGGTAAAATCGAAATGACCGAAAAAAAAGTGCCCACGTCGATAGAAATTGGCGAACCCCAGAAACCGCTATAGGGCCTTACGGGAATCTGGAGATGGCCAATCTATCACAGCCTTAACCTTGTCAGGATCCATACGTATTCCCTCGGATCAGACGATATACCCTAGGAAGGGAACAGACTGTGCATGGAATAAGCATTTCTCCGCCTTGACAAAAAGCCCATTCTCGAGTAATCTCTGGAGCACTCGTCTGACGTGTTGAACATGTTCCTGGAGAGATGAAGAAAAAATCAGTATGTCATCCAGGTAAACATTTATAAACTGATCTACCATGTCTCTCAACACGTCATTAACGAGTGCTTGGAAAACCCCTGGCGAGTTGGAGAGCCCGAACAGCATGACCAAATATTCAAAGTGCCCTCTAGGGGTGTTAAAGGCAGTTTTCCATTCATCCCCCTTCCTGATGCGGACCAAATGAGAAGCATTACGTAAATCCAATTTTGTGAATACGGATGCTCCCTGTAACCTCTCGAAAGCTGAAGACATCAACGGTAACGGATAGGTGTTCTTTATCGTGATGTTGTTCAGCTCTTGGTAGTCAATACAAGGTCGCAGAGAACCATCCTTCTTACCCACAAAAAAGAATCACGCCCCCACTGGAGAAGAGGAAGGGCGGATGAACCTCGATGCCAAGGAATCAGAAATGTATTTCTCCATGGCCTCCCTCTCCGGAATAGAAAAAGAGTAAAGTTTGCCTTTAGGCGGAGACTTACCTGGCACTAAATCTATCGCACAGTCGTAGGGACTATGCAGAGGAAGAGAAGCAGCACGGGACTTACTGAACACCTCCTTCAGGTCCAAGTACTCTGCGGGCACGTTTGATAACACCATGTTCTCTTTCTGAAAGACAGAAACAGGCACAACAGGACAAGCAGAATCCAGACAAGACTCATGACAACTTTCACTCCACAATGTGACAGTGTTGGAACCCCAATCCACTCCTGGATTATGTTTGATTAAACAGGGGTGAACTAAAACAATGGGAGCTACAGGGGAGTCCATGAGGTAAAAAGGATATGGTTTCACTGTGGTTGCCTGAGGTGAGCAGAGTGATGGGTTCAGTGTAGTGGGTGACGTGTGGCAGTTCCTGGCCATTGAGTGCAGTGACATGGATGGGATGAGACACAGGAAGGACAGGAATGTTCAAGTGACGTGCAATGAGAGAGTCAATGAAATTACCTTCGGCCCCAGAGTCCAGAAGGGCGTGACAGTCATGAGTGTGATTCTCCCACCGCAGTTTCACCGGAAGGAGAGTTGATGATGTGGTTGAGGACTTCCCTGCGGAGATCCCACCCGATAGTAGCCTCAAACTTACTACCGGGCTGGCTCTTTTACCGGGCATGAATAGATGGAATGCTCCGAGCCACCGCAATATAAACACAGTCCTTGGGACCTCCGCCGCTCTCTCTACCCACCTGCATGGGTTTGTGATCGTCAACGGGACCGACCATGTTCTCTCGACTCGAGCGGCCCCTTTCCGGAGAGATGGGATGGCGTGTAGGACTGACTTGTCTACCCAGGCAGTTAATCCGAGCATTTACCCGAAAGGCCAGGTCGATAAGGCCACTGAGTTTTGGGGGCAAACGCAACCTTGGACTCCTCTGTCGCGAAGGTGCGGGGCTGTAATGCAAAAAGCATGGAAAATTTGTTAAGGAAAGTCTTGCAAAAGTTTGGCTCACCGGAGTAACTCTCTGGCGCCGGAAGTCGCGGCTCTGGCCGGAAGTGGTCCTGGGTGGTCTCCGGGGGACGGGCGGCGCAGGCGGTGAGGTGGGTGCAGTGGGAGAGGTGAGTTGATGAATCTGCTGGGTGAGCTCGGACAGCTTGTATCGCACATCCGGTGTTCACGATGCTCTCCTGCTGCAGATCCATGTGGTTGCCACTGTGGTGAATAAATTCCGACAGTGAAGTGTTGCTCGCTGCTTCCATGGTTGGTGAGAGCGTTCTGTGACGACTAGGTGATGGAAGAGCAGGAAGCAAGTGCGAGGTTAATAATGTTTAATGAGAATACGGAGACAATACAAAACTGGAACACAAATAACGCTGGGAGGAATGTACAGTCCAAGATGGTGGTGAGGAGTGATGAATCCGGAAGGCGGAGGTGAGTAGGCAGCAGGAGAGGGTGACACAGGAACTGCGGGGAAGCGAGCCGAAGGTAAGTGGTGTTGCTTGATGGTGGTTGCTAAGAGTGGACAGGGTTCCCGGGAAGACACAGACATCCAACACAAAAACACACAAGAAAGCAAGGCACGGGTTACAAACAGGAAACAATGCTCTCATGAACACAAGACGCAAGACAAGCCATATATAGGGGTGAGTAATGAGTGACAGCTGTTGCTGATGACAATTAATGGAGACGCCCACATACTAATCAGTGCTGACGCGTGACACACGCGTGACTTCACCCACAAAGTGCAAAACCCAGAGATCACGGATTACCAACCATGACAGTATGTCCTCATTTTCCAGCAAAAATGCATTTAGGAATTTACAGCTGTGATGGGGTTGCACTAAAGCCATCATTTTCATTATATGTAAATTGTAATGTGAATTCCAATAAATATTTGAAATGAGTGTAATGATATCAACCTTCATATTCATCCGGAAGAAGGAGGCGGGAACCGGCGGACAATCAAACAACATTTTAATAAAGGAAAATAAACCCAAAACAGCGCACCAGCCCCTCACGGACGACTGGTGCGCATAAAATAAAACCAAAACACAACTAAAAGCCCAGGCCTGGTCCTCTCTCGTCCTTCACTGTCGTCGCTCCAGTTTTATATCCTTCCATCTCCTCCATGGGCCTCGAGACCGGTGGGTCGAACAGGTGCAGTTCATCTCCAATCACTCCCCCGGCCTCGCTCCCATGTCCCTCGGCCCCGCCCCACTCGTCACATACCCCCATCGCCCCTCGCAGGCCGGGGGGTACTCCCGAGACTGCGCTCTACTCCCCCCCCCCCCCTCCCTCCGGGGGGGCCGCTCCCGGGGACCTGCGGGAACCTGGGGGTAGGACAGGCGAGGCGAGAGAAAAGGAGATGGAAGGAGGAGCGACAGAGACGAGAGAGGGGAGAGAGGAAAAAAAAAAAAAAAAAAATTCCGGTTCCCAGACGCACCGCTGCTCGGCCCTCCACCAGCTGGGTGATCTCCTCCGCGGTGCCTGGCGGTGGCACTGGACGGCCCTCGGCGGACGGCACGACACTCCTCCGCCGCCCGGTGGACGGCGACGGCTCCTCCGGTTTTGGGCAGCCGGCAGGAGTCCCCCGTTCCCTGCTCCTCCCCGTTCCGGCGGAGGCAGCAGGCTCCGGCCACCTGGCGAACGGCGCCGACTCCTCCGCTCCCTCACGGACGGCAGCCGTCTCTCCACATCGTGGGCGGCCGGTAGCGAGCTCGCCCGTCCCCGGCAACTCGCTCCAGTCCACCGCCTCGAGCGTCCATGGCGGCACACTCCTCGCCAGCTCGATGGCACCGCGGATTCACCACAGCGGCGAGGGATCTTCAGCAGCGCGTCCCTCCTTCTCCCGGGCTTCGGCACCACTGTAACGATAAAAACCTTCATATTCATCCGGAAGAAGGAGGCGGGAACCGGCGGACAATCAAAAACATTTTAATAACAAAATAAACACAAAACAGTGCACCAGCCCCTCACGGACGACTGGTGCGCATAAAATAAAAACCAAAACACAACTAAAAGCCCAGGCCTGGTCCTCTCTCGTCCTTCACTGTCGTCGCTCCAGTTTTATATCCTTCCATCTCCTCCATGGGCCTCGAGACCGGTGGGACGAACAGGTGTAGTTCATCTCCAATCACTCCCCCGGCCTCGCTCCCATGTCCCTCGGCCCCGCCCCACTCGTCACATACCCCCATCGCCCCTCGCAGGCCGGGGGGTACTCCCGAGACTGCGCTCTACTCCCCCCCCCCCCCCTCCCTCCGGGGGGGCCGCTCCCGGGGACCTGCGGGAACCTGGGGGTAGGACAGGCGAGGCGAGAGAAAAGGAGATGGAAGGAGGAGCGACAGAGACGAGAGAGGGGAGAGAGGAAAAAAAGAAAAAAAAAAAAAAAATTCCGGTTCCCAGACGCACCGCTGCTCGGCCCTCCACCAGCTGGGTGATCTCCTCCGCGGTGCCTGGCGGTGGCACTGGACGGCCCTCGGCGGACGGCACGACACTCCTCCGCCGCCCGGTGGACGGCGACGGCTCCTCCGGTTTTGGGCAGCCGGCAGGAGTCCCCCGTTCCCTGCTCCTCCCCGTTCCGGCGGAGGCAGCAGGCTCCGGCCACCTGGCGAACGGCGCCGACTCCTCCGCTCCCTCACGGACGGCAGCCGTCTCTCCACATCGTGGGCGGCCGGTAGCGAGCTCGCCCGTCCCCGGCAACTCGCTCCAGTCCACCGCCTCGAGCGTCCATGGCGGCACACTCCTCGCCAGCTCGATGGCACCGCGGATTCACCACAGCGGCGAGGGATCTTCAGCAGCGCGTCCCTCCTTCTCCCGGGTTACGGCACCACTGTAATGATATCAACCTTCATATTCATCCGGAAGAAGGAGGCGGGAACCGGCGGACAATCAAACAACATTTTAATAAAGGAAAATAAACCCAAAACAGCGCACCAGCCCCTCACGGACGACTGGTGCGCATAAAATAAAACCAAAACACAACTAAAAGCCCAGGCCTGGTCCTCTCTCGTCCTTCACTGTCGTCGCTCCAGTTTTATATCCTTCCATCTCCTCCATGGGCCTCGAGACCGGTGGGTCGAACAGGTGCAGTTCATCTCCAATCACTCCCCCGGCCTCGCTCCCATGTCCCTCGGCCCCGCCCCACTCGTCACAATGAGTATTCATTGAAAAAAATAATAAAACATATATATATATATTTGAAATTCTCTTACGCTCACACAGGGTGCATTTATTGGTAAAATGTTGTGAAATATTATTACAACTGAAAATAAATGTTGAATTGTAATTACAGTTTTAAAATGTAATTCATTCCTTTGATGCAAAGCAGAAATTTCACATTTTAAATGTCTTTCATTCATCTTTGCTCAATTAAATGTTTTTCTTGAACAGAAGTATTCATTTCTTTAAAAAAACAAAAAAAACAAACAAACGGTACGGTATTTGAACGGTAGTGTAGGTAACTAAATAATTATTAATTTTACAGCAAAAGAGTTGTTAGGACAAGCAGCAATCTGAACTACTGTCCTGACTTTGTCAGTGAACAACAAATATAATCATTGTTGAGCCTGGCTACTAGAAATAGATTTTGACTTGACTTAACTTTAACTTTCATATCTGTTCATCACTGCCAAGAGACGGATGAGATTTAGGCGGATTTAGGCGGTCCTGAGAGAGGTCTGAGCACCTGTCTGACACAATAGCCTGAACCTTACACTGTGTCCCACACATACAGACACTGACTAGTGACTACTCTGACAGAGGAAGTGATGCATGTGCATTCAACTGTGATGACCCGTCCTCACAGGAAGAGCAGGTACTTCATCTTGATCATGTTGACCTGCTGGGTGGCTGTTTTAATATTAGGAATTTTACTGAATAAAAACTTGTTCTTATGTTATTCCGTTCTTACATAATGTTTTAATGTTAAAGAGTTAGGGTTAGGTATATATATATATATATATATATATATATATATATATATATATATATATATATATATATATATATATATATATATATATATATATATATTCTTAATATTAAAATATTTTCAGATACAAATATTAAACTGTTCTCTACTTAAATATCTTCTGTACTGTTCCTCTCTAAAGGAATAGTTCACCAAAATATGAATATTTTCTTAAATTTTGGGTCTTCCAAGACATAGATGAGTTTGTTTGTTTGTTAGTCGGAACAGATCTGGAGAAATGTAGCGTTACATCGCTTGCTCACCAATGGATTCTCTGCAGTGAATGGGTGCCATCAGAATGAGAGTTCAAACAGCTGATAAGAACATCATGATAATCCACACGTAATCCACATGACTCCAGTACTGTTTGCAAGTGGAAACAGTCCAAAATAGTTCTAAACAAATATGTTGATGGATTTTGATGTGAGTGGACAACTAGGGACTCTTATTTGGGCCAGAAGTGATGGTTTAAAGATGAAAATGTCTTAATAATGAATTTGTTTCTTACAAACACACTGCTCCAGTTCTAGATCCAGAGTTGATCTGGATTCATCATCATCTGTTGTCAATAACACCAGCGATGAGTCTTTCACACTATCTCATAACAGACCTCATACAGCCAGCCATCTGGATGTGTGTACGTGAGTGTGTTTGTCTGCATTATGTCCTTGGTTGGTTTTATTAACGATCATACATTTGTCAGTGAAGCATTGATAAACTATTATGGTGGCAATTAAATACTTTAATCATTATTTTTAATTGTTGTCTGATCAGCTTTGTCATGTGTGTATATATATATATATATATATATATATATATATATATATATATATATACACACACAAACTTTTATATATGCTATCTTAAACTTGTACATTTTACAATATTATTGTACATTTTTAAGAATACTTTACAATTTTCTAATATACAAAAAAGAAAAAGAAAATTTGTGTGTGATTTTTTTTTACAAATCTTTAATAAAACTGTAAAGTAAAATATGTAAAAATATGAAGACCGTACACATAGATATGTATTCATTTTAATTTTTCAATTTCATTACACATTTTCAAAAATAAATATTTTATTATTTTTTTTAATATATTCTAAATTATGTAAATTACAGTGAAATTGCTTTTTTATACTTTAGAAATAAGGAAAACCAAAAAAAACCACTATCATTTAGTAATTCCTTTTTATGGATTGTATGTTAATTTATTTCCAACTTTGAATTTTTGAATTGAACCCATGTTTTCCATCTGAGTATTTTTCTTCCTTTTAAGATAAGTTTCATCTGACTAGCTTCTTTTTGGCAGGACTGTCCGAACATGCCCACCGTTTCACCTCATCCTAAAACGCAATGATTTTCATTTTATGTAATGTCTTGTGACAGCTTCTCATGTAACTATGTAGACTTTAGCATGAGTCTTCAGTATGCACTTAAGCGGATGCTAGTCCAAAGGCCCAGGGCCAGCACAAAGCCACGCTTCATCTCTGAGCTCTGCCACACATGAGTGCTTAAAGAAAAGCTGCCCTCCAGGCGCTGGAATCCATAGCCCTGTGGAGGCTGCAGATAAGGCCATGCGTATGTGTGCTTTGGAAGGGCTCACGTTACACGCTGAAACCCATGCCACTCAGGAACTGTTCCCATATGAAAGCAGACTGTTTTGAAAGGAGAGCACCACCTGGCTTGGCTCTTTGTGTCAGCGTGATAACACTGGTCATGCCAGATGGAACGTGTTAAATTGTCTCTATCAAAGCTAATGAGTTTGAGGTCAGTGGCTGAGGATTTCTTAGACCACCTCCGCAAGCCACACAGAAAGGCTGTGATCCAAAGCAATTTACTGGAGGTTTGTGTATGTTGTGGCAGTCGGATGGTTTGGGTGTGGGGTGTAGGTTGATGTATCACATTTGGGTTTTTGGTCTGTCTGGTTGTCTGCGCGTGTCATGCTTGAGCAGTAATTTGACAATGATTACTACATCATTCATACATACTTCTACATTCATTCAAAATTATATTTATTCAGTGAAACATGGCCTGTGTGGTCTGAAATTTGCATTTTTCTTTCAGCATTTCACCAATAGAAGGAATCTATTTGGACGGATGAGGTGTTTCTCCCTGTAGGAAAGAAATAGGTGTCAGAGGAGATCTTTTGAATGTGACAAATATTTCTCCTTAATGGCACTGGGATGTCATTGAGAGCAATTTTAGATTTAGAAAATAGACTAAACTAACATGTATCCTCTCCTTGGTCTGGTGAATAATTTTTTGTATATCTGCTTGAATGAATCAATTCACTAGAATCCAAGGCTGCATGAGCGATACATTTGCGGTAAATGGTAATTATATGAAATTACAGCTTGCTTCATATTTTTCTGTACCTCAGAGGAGCTGGAAGCAGAAGATGCCACGCTGGTCGATACATGTACCATGAGGAGTACAGGAGAGCTACGCTGAAGACAGACGGGAGAAAACAGTTCACCTGGACACATTTCACAGGTAAACACACTCTTATTTTCTTTCTTAGCACAAGATTACCTGTGTAAAAAAAAAGATATAAACCTCTTTTAAGTTTTAAACAGTCAAAGCCATGCCATGCTAGTTTGTGGTGGTTGATTCAGGTTGTGCAGATGCACAAGTCTGAGGGGTTTCTACTGCTTGAATAGCTGTTAAAGAATAACTGTCAACTACAGTATATAGTCTCAGCTCCCAGATTCAACAAAAAGTGCCACAAAGTCCATTGGACTGTAACATGGACATGATACCATGGTACTGCCATGGCTTTTGGAGGTCTAGTGCTAATGCTTAAGAATTACCATGAAAATTGTATAGTTTATACATATGGTAATCATTCAGTATTAAGGTATATCAAATGCCATGGTATTACCAATCTGATATCATCAATGTATCACAATATTGTCAAAATATCCAGTTGAAGGTTAAAACAGATGATATTTAAGTAGAGAACAATTTAATATTTGTATCTGAAAATATTTTAATATTAAGCATTTTTAATTTAAATACAAATTATTTTAAATATATGAATCAGCCAGTAAAAAAAGTAGATAATTCTTTTATTTTTGTCTGTGCAGTTAGAAAAAGTACCAACAATGAATCTATTCTTTTGTACAGTGCATTATACTGTTTTGATGCCTGATTTCACTACTTGAAAACAAGTAGCATGAAAAAAAAGAAAAATAAATTCTTCAATCACAAATATTTCAGCATGTTAACCTGTAGATTTGAAGCTTTATTGAGCTTTTTTTTTCACTTAAACAAAATGCTAAAACTGTACTGTACTGATCTACATATATCAACCGTCAAGTTGTCGATCTAAAAAATTTTGGCTACCAAGTACTTTTATAATATATCAGCTAAAGTGTCTGTGCATATGCAGAAGAAAATCTAAAGAAATCTGGCATCATATTTCTATGTTACTGCTATTCTGTGTGATAAAAGCTAACATTAACCTGTGCTGTACTCAGGTCACGTTGAGCCCATGCGGTGGTCCATGCTAGCCCTGCTGCTCTTGTCCTGCAGCCAGATATTTGCCCAGTGCCCAGGTGACATCTGTCCACAGAACGCCGACCCCGAACAGGATGATGTCACGGCCAACCCTGTGCCGACCGTGGATCCTAAACTCTTTAACAAGAGACGGTATCGCTCACCTCGCGTTCTGTTCAGCGAACTACCGCCCGACTCAGAGCCCGCTGGGCACCAGATGAGGAGCAGGGCGAAGAGGAAAGCAGGAGAGCCTCAACACCGTGGAGTTTACTCCGTCTGCGAGAGTACTAGCACTTGGGAGGGAAATAAAACCAGAGCTACAGACATCTCGGGTAATGAGGTCACAGTCTTGCCTGATGTTCTCATCAACAACTCCAAAAAAAAGCAGTACTTTTTTGAGACGACCTGCAGCAGCGGGCGGACTGGAGGATCCGGGTGTTTGGGAATTGATGCACGCCACTGGAATTCACACTGTACCAATTCACACACGTTTGTGCGAGCGCTGACTTCATTCAAGAACCTGGTAGCATGGAGACTCATAAGGATCAATGTAGCTTGTGTGTGTGTGCTGAGCCGAAAGTCTTGGAGACAATAACAAACTGGCTGCTTTTCAACACGCCAGCGCCGGCCTTATGATATTAAACTTGATATTCCTCCACGTGGACATTTTCCTTGTGCAAACTATCCACTTAACTTATGACATAAAGCAGACTGTTTAAGGAGAATAAATATGATGTTTTTGACATAGGAAACTACAGTGGAAAGACTTGGACTTCAGAGTGTTTTTTCAGTTCTTTTTTTAAGTATTTCTGTCTTGTTAAGATAATAGTTTTCTTTTGGAGCAGTACGAGAACATGTACATACAGTGTTGTGTGTGGTAATTGTTATTTATTAAACTGCATCATTATTGTCTAGTTTATTTTGTGCATATTAGGAGATGAGGTCATTTTAAAGGAACATTCTAAGTTAATTACAACTTAAAATTTTAATGTCTGTCATCATTTACTCATACTTGAAAACCTCAGTCTCCGTTCATTATAATTGCATTGAACTATTTGTCTTTTTGTTTCTTCTGTAGAAGAAATAAAGTTATATGGGTTTGGAATGACATGAGAGTGAGTAAATGATGACCGAAATTTCACTTTTGGATGAGCCTATTGTTAATGTGACTTCAAAAGAAACCTAATTTCCTTTCTAATACGTTCATGTTGATTTGTGCACATTTTTCCAAAGGAATTAATGACTGAATGACTTTCATTTTTGGCTGATGTCACCAAGCCCCTCCAACCAAAATTTTCACAGACAGCTTGTCAGTCAGTTACCAATGGTTCAAAAAGTCCAGGCTCCAGTTGCAAGAAGTGTATTGTAAAGAGTTTTCTAAACCTTAGGGATTTCTTACAAACCCCTACTGGCCTATATGTTCTTGTTAAATATACTGACTCTAAAATACATCATCTTATCAAATTAAAATGGTTTCATGTTGACTGAAGATCTTTCAACAGCATTTGTGCTTATTGTGGTTACCACAGAAAATAATTTCACAAGAAAAAAATTATAATAATATGTTTTCCACAATGCACTTTCTAAGCAGACAAGCATGAAGTAATATGAATAACCCAAAAATTAAAACTGAGTCATTATTTATTTCCACTGGATTTTTTCTAATGCTGCATGACCTTCTTTGTTCACAGAGCCAAATCCAGAACACCCCCCACCCCCATCCCACAAAAAAAAAAGAAGAAGAAGAAAAAAAACTTTCTTTCGGGAGCTTTTGGGAATTTTTCTGGTTTTGATGTTTAAAAAAAGCTGTGGCTCAGACATGACCTTCAGCCATGTGGCAGAAAAACTAAATGGTCAGTGCAAATTTTGTCAGACACTTTAAGTAAGCTGGAAAGTTTGTTGGGACAGACCTCACATCTCAACAGATGTGCCTCACACACATGGAAATGGACCTATGCTGGAATGCATTAGATGCCTTTGACAAGAGAACTGGCCTTGAGAGTGAAAATCGTTAAAAAGCAATTCTAACATCCACAAACAGGTGTGTCACTCCAATCAGACTTTGAATACATTAGTTTAGGCAGCATGTGGAAGTCTTAAAAAAGATTGCCGTTTGATTGTGTAAACAGAGGGAGACCGCATGCCAAAGGTCAGGTGCATGACCAAATGATGAGGTTATGTCTGGGAGCTTGAAAGCCACAGGTCTGCGAGGTCAGACGTCAAAGTTCTGGTGGAATAATCAACAGGATTGTTAGGTTTATTTATCACATCACCCACAAGGTCATTCATCAGCACGTGTTTGTTTAGCAATATAGTGTGGGTCAAGTAAAAGGATCGTCATTTCAGACAAAGTCACTTTTACATAATCATTAGCTCTCATTAGAAAAGGATGTTTTGTGGTCAACAGTTATTTCAAACTGTGAGCTCAGATGAAGAATGTGAGAGAATTGTCCTTATGCTCACGTTAATGGAACAAACAAGCATGTCTATAACTGTTCTAAGTAAACTAAGAGAACCCCTTTTGTTTAATTCGCAAAGAATTTAGCGAGATTTATGAACTGTGGATGATACTGACATGCCTTGGAGATTTCAAACAAAGCTAATTCCGCCTTCTGCGTGCGTATTACAATGTAGGATTTACCGTCTTCAGAAAGGCTGAAGTTTCCCTAATTACATTTACATAAAGTCTCAAAGTCTTAATTGAGAGACAACAGTGAATTAAGGTATCTAAAACGATAAGATGTATGTACACTGTACAGTCTCAGGAGAGCCACAGCTCTGCAGATTTTAGCTCCAACCAGCTCCAACTCACACCTGCGAAGAAATTCCTGTATCAGGTGTGTTTGATTAGGGCTGGAGCAAAATTGTGCAGAGCTGTGGGTCTCCAGGAATTGAGTTTGAGACCACTGCTGCTCACAGTAAACAGAACTGGATGAACCAATTCAAAAACAAACAACTGTCGCCCTCTAGTGGTTCATCCGCAAATCTACGATTGATGAGGGCAAGTAGGCCTATTTAATGTTAGCGTTCTCTTCTGTAATAGTAATAATAAGTGCAGAAATAAGATTCCAGATGTCATTTCAGCCAATTTTACTATTACTTGGCGCACTGCTGTACAATAGTAAAAGTCCAGGTTTTTGTACTACACATATTTTATCACTAGAGGGTGCACTACTCTTACAATAGCATTTCCATTTTTTTCTCTATAGCGTTTAAATTAATGTAACATAATTAACTGTTCATATACAAAATATATCAAATATCACATGTCCTGATTTTATTGCAGCTCTATAGAGGGCTGTTCATTCATTTAATGATTTACTTGATTTACAGGAAATCATGTTCTTGACTAAGCCTGAGATAATAATTAACAATATTTTAAGATAGCAGCATTTTCACTTTGAAATGAATCAGAGATGACCACATCCTTTAATACAAATGAAGAGACATATAAAACGTAGTAAAGGAAAGAAATATATAAAATAAAGAAACTAGATTTTTTTCAAATACAGCCTATTTATTCTTCTTCTTTTCAGGTTCACAAATCCTTAATAAGTCTTCATTCTGTCCTGTATGTAGCCTATGTTGAAATCATATTCAGGTTTTGCTGGCTCTATGATGGTCAAAGCCTGTAAGGTTACTCAAACTTCATAATGTTTTATAAACTTAGCTGGTCATTGTATTTTGAGAGATAGGTTGATCTTTATTTGTTGGTGCAACTGTATCATTGTATTAAAGCATTTTAAAGTTTATACAAAAACAGAGAGTCAAATTCCTTTACCAAATTAAGTATAGTCTAACTATATAATTTCTGTATAATATAGAGCCTGCTTTTATGTGTTTAAATACATTCATAAATACACCTATACTCATGGGTTTGAAAAACTATAGAGTAAAATTACAGTCTCTCCTGAAAATGTGAGAAAGATTATCTCAGCGTGTCCTAAGTTTGACCTCAAACCAGCAGACAATGGCGTCCTCTCACCAATGAGATGACAGTGATTGTGACTGATGTGTTGTGCAGTGAGACAAACCTTCTGAAAGAGACTCAATAATGAATACTCCGAATGTCTAACCACAGCATGAAGGCGTTGTAAATTACACCTTAGGTTCAAACATAATGCCTGCAAGCAATTCTAAAAACTGGAAAACAATGTTTTTTGAGTGCATGTGCATCTCAAAAAAAAGAAAAAAAAGAAAGAAAAGAAAGAAATTACAAAATAAAATAGATAAATAAATTTAACTATATTTTAACATGAAAATATATATAGATATTTTAAAACAATCCTATTAAATATAATATGTAATTATTTTCATATCGTTCTAAATTCACAGCAAAATTAAATCCCGTCATTCTATTTTTCCCCCCCGGAAAAAATAATCCATCCATCTATCTATCTATCTATCTATCTATCTATCTATCTATCTATCTATCTATCTATCTATCCATCCATCCATCCATCCATCCATCCATCCATCCATCCATCCATCCATCTATCTATCTATCTATCTATCTATCTATCTATCTATCTATCTATCTATCTATCTATCTATCTATCTATCTATCTATCTATCTATCTATCTATCTATCTATCTATCTATTTAATCGTTATTGTAGAGATTCAGGTCTAAGGAAAACGCGGGAACGAATCATTACCATCGTCCTGCTGAACCAATGGGCGGTGCTGATCCGCGTGCGCGCGCGCTCACTGGCGAACTGCACACACACGCGCGAGCGACGCTAGTGTTGACGGACCGTGAGTGGATTCGGCTTGAATAATATTACTGACCTACATCTCTGAGACAGGCCTGCGCATTTGAGCAAACATTTTGGTCGAAACGGCAAACTCGCGGAACGAAACAGCAGGCAGGATGAGCAAAGTCCAGGGCGGCATGAAATGTGTTAAATACCTGCTGTTCGTCTTCAACTTCATATTCTGGGTAAGCGCGGAAAGTAACGTTACTGATGATGTCACACAGACATGCTTTGATTCCGAATGAAATGCGAGAACGCAAACGTAACGTTACGTGTATTTGCTGTCAGCTGTTTGTCCCGGGAGTTGCTCAACATCTGTATGATGTTCTTTCGGTTTTGGCGCAAATGTGTTTTCATTTGGCATTGTGCAGCTCTCTGTGGACTCTAGCAGCAAACAGTAGCACCACATTTGGGATGCAGATGTATTTGTAAACTGCAAGTACGTGACAGATGCCTGCTGTGTCTCATACCTGGACAGCACGTCTGAGCATCAGGCACGTGCAGACTTATTCAAAATGCTGTCTACTATAGATAGACTGTCACCATGTACCAATGTTTTATAGAAAGTCTACATTGTTATTTGTATACTATCCAGAGATTATTATAGGGGAGAATGGGGCTGGTTGTTACATACATGTTAAATATTTTTAGCCTGTATTTGATACAGTCTCTCTCTCTCTCTCTCTCTCTCTCTCTCTCTCTCTATCTCTCTCTCACACACAGACACACACACACACACTGGTCGCTGGTTCAATTCCCAGGGATAGCAATTACTAGCAAAATGTGTTCCTTGAATGCAATGAAAATCAGTTTAGTTAAAAGTGTTTGTTAAACGCAATAATGTAAATGATGTTAAATGTTTGAAACCACACTCAAAGAGAATAGGCCCAGTCTCTCCTGAATGTATAATGCTTGAGCCTCAAACGGTGAAGTCCCTAGCATAGGAAAAACGGTTGCTTATTGTTTTTTGTCTGTCTGTTAATTCACTTGCATGTTGGATAATATCCCAGTGTGTTTTATTTGGCTCCTAGAGTCATTTTCTAGTACTCCTCACCAGCTGAGAGTGACAAATGTTTAACAGACTGTCAGTTTGTTGTGACATTTTAGATATAATTCAAGCTTGGCCAGATATGCAGAATTACTGTTATTTATTCAGGAATCATTTGAGATTGTGATGTGATTTCAGTCGGTCAATTTATAGAAAAACTGTGTGGATCCATATTGTGTTTATGAGTGGAAATTTGTTAATTGTTCTTTCATGAATGTGACAATGTACTAACAGGATTTTTATACATTGATACTTCTTTACAGTAAAAGAAGCAACAACATACATAATTCAACATAAGTGGCTTTGAAATTCCTCTGTGGCTGTGTTAACTGTTTTTAAGAGGCAGGCTGCAAACGCTGAATGAGCGAACCTTCAACGCTAGACTTCAGTCAGTAAAGGATCGGGTTACTGTGGAAAGTAATTGAAAGTACCACACTCCTGTGCTGTTTTCAACACTCCTTTATTCACTGGACTGCAGTGAAGTCTGAAGGGTGCATTGAAACTGACACTAAACTCTGGATAATATAGTCTTATCATTTCTTCAAAGACCAGGCCACATTGACGATCAAGTTTTAGTGACATGCATACAAAGCAGAGAGATAAGTAATTCTAGACTATGTAAAATCATCTGATAAGCATGTCCTGCGAGGTGGAACTAAGGTTATATTTTTATCATTTTATGTTCTCGGTTGCTTTTGACAATTAGTTTGTTTGATGAAAGTACACTCCTTGTGCTATAAACACATAAATTCATCATTCTCTGAACGAAAGGTATCGTGGTTTTCCCTTCATGCTGCTATAGGGATAGTTCACCCAGAAACAATGATCACAATGATTGATTAGAACCCTATTCTAAGTATGCTAAAGTCAAATGATAGCTTTGTGTGAGAAACAGAATCAAAGCCATTATTAAATTTTCACATCCTTATTTGTGCATTCCATTATTAGTGCATCATGTCACTGAAGAAAAAGTCACTGGTTTTCATGTATCATATGACCAGTTGATGCCTCAAGTTACACTCGAAGTCCATTAGTGAAGAAATCTTAAAATAACGGCTATTTTTATGTTTTAATGGTGCTTTTTTATCCTTGTTTTACCATGGCAGTATAAATCACCATTCTGTTTTGTTGTATGAAAAAATGGAGCACAGACACTCTTTGTGTTTTATGGTACGTTGCATTGAAGGTTTATATTTTGTCAGTTCATGCATTCCCTGAGTATAAAACCATGACTTTTGTGTTGCTACTAGTGCCATCCTTGAACTACAGGAATGCATTATTTCTATACAGATCTATTATAGAGGGATAAAATGTCTTGCAAATAATTGATGATAAAATTTCTAAAAATTATAATAAAAATTATAATGTTGTTGTCTAAATGTATACTTATTTAATGCATAATCCAACAGATCTTATAATTAGATTGGATCAGTGTTCTTTTAGTATTATTTATGGACAGTTGTAGTATTTTTTATTATTTTTTTAATTTTCAGTTTTTTTTAAGTTGTAGTATTTTTTATATTTCTATTTAAATTTAGTTTAGCTTAATTTTAAATTTTGTAGTTATTTTAGTTCTTCAACTTAATCTTATTTTATTTCCGTTAGTTGCCCAGGCAACATTTATTTAATTTCTTATCTTTTAATTTATTTCATTTTTCTTTAATTTTAGTTTCTAGTTTTTAAGTTTTTATCATAGCTTCATTTCAGTTTTAGTTTTAGTTTACAACAACACTGCATCAGATAAAACAGATTTTTATTTTCCATTTGAAGCTCATGTGAAAGAAGTTTATTATTAAGCCTCTCTTCAGTCTTGGTTGTTGAATCCGCACAAAAGTCATAGGAACCGTTCAAAGACCACATGTAACTCCTCCTACTCCTCATCACACTGTGATTTTGTTACTTTGCTAATGGTCACATTAGATTGGCTTAAACAGTTAGTGTAAGATGTAATGTAGGACAGTGGCGTCAGTCAGTGGTTCTCTGTGGAGTGGTCTCACTGCGCTGGACAGCGAGGCCTTTGTCTTTGAGAGGGCAGGCAAAAAAAGAAGTGGGTCGTTGTCCTGTGCAGTTTTATGTCCTGGTGTTGCGTAGGGATGGCACCGGGGGATGGTTGATGCCAGCAGGACAAGCCTGTCAGACTGGCACAGCCTGCCTGTTGATCATAGAGATGGGCACCACAGTAGACCTACAATGGCCCTAAAAACTATTTGCAGCATGCTTGATGCTAGACCTTTTCTCAACCTTATCTGAATTGCCTTTACAATAATCACCTGGTCCATGGAATCCCATTTCCACCAAATAAGAAAAAAGAATGTTTTGTTAAATCATAATTGTCATAAAAGCTCATTGACATGGCATGACATTTAAAGTCAAGAATATTAAAAAGTCATAATTATGACTACAAATATGGACATAATTTCTGACATTAAAAGTTATGACTGACTTTTTTCAATAGTTTTTTTTGTGTGTGTGTCAAAATGAATGACAAAAATGTATTTTTTTCACATAATTTTAAGTTTTTGACTTAATAAACTTTATCTCATAATACAAAAAAATGTCCTTTCATGAAACAATCAATCATTAATTTACAAGATAAGAGATAATGAGATGTCAAATGCAGACTTTTTATGTCATAATTATGACTTTTATTTAATCATTTCAAGTTTTTGTCATAATTTCAACTTTTTAATCATAATTATGATTTAGTATTTCACAGATTTAACATTGTAGATTGAGACTGATTTAACAGAACAAACATGAACTGTAGACTCACTGGAAAGGATATATATTTGTGAATACAAATGTTTAGTAGGTTTTCCTTTGACTTGATAACTAGGAGTTAAAAGGACTTTCTGGTGTCCTTCCAGATCGACAAATGGTTGTGTCATGTATCACAATAAAGAACTTTATCTTACAGAATTTCAATCAATGCTCTATTTTAGTCAAGGTCATCCCTCAAGTTACAGTCATATGCAAAATACAAAGTATTCTGTTCTCAAAAGTCAAAGTCCTATTCCTGAGTTTCTACCTAGACCTGGGCAGAATGTGAAAGCAGTGACATGGAGTAAACCAGCAAATGTCACACAAACATTGTTTTTTCCTTTTGTTAACAGTGATCTAATGAAGTGGTGATTTTTCTTTTTTGCAGCTGTCAGGTTTACTCGTGTTGGCTGTGGGATTATGGTTGAGGTTTGACCCAGACACGACCAACCTCTTAGCCGAAAATGATGCCCCTGAGCACTTCTTTATTGGTAAGTTGGAAAAGAACGTTAAAGCCCACATCACATGTTTACATAACAGTTTTTGTAGGTTTCATAAACCTGCATAAACCTTGAGCCATAATATAGTGTCAGAAATTGAGACTTACTGGGGTTATAAGGAGATTAAACAGGCCATGTGCACATCTATGAAGGGGAGAGACTGTAAAAAAGAGGCCATGTGACCAACGTATAAAATGTCCAACCACAATTTCCTTTCTTTTTCTGGATCATTTTGGAATGTTTTTTTTTATATCACAGTAATACAGAAACAGAGAAAAATTATAATAAATGCACAGCAGTGTTGGCCAAAGTTATTTACTATTTTAGTACTTTTGCTATGTGCATTGGTCATTTTTATTATTACAGGTACTTTTTCTATTTTTATTTCAGTTTCTGTTTTAGTAATTTACTTAAACTTATTTAACCTTACACTTCAAGTTAGATGCCAAGGCAACATTTTAAATTCTCATTATAGTATAATAAGTGTATATTTATTACATTAACTATTAGTATATAGTTTAAGTAACTATTTCATGTAATATTCATATTTTATTTTATTTCAGTTACTAAAAAAAAAGATTTTTAATAGTTTTAGTTAACAATAACAACTGAAAAACCGAACAAAACACTTTGTGTACTGAGGGTTTTTTGTGCAATATATCAGATGCTGAATAGTCATTAAATACTTCTCCTTTTTTTTTTTTTTTTTTTGGTTGAACATGCAAAATTTGTAATTATGCACTACCGTATTTTCCGAACTATAAGTCACACTTTTTTTCATAGTTTGGCTGGTACTGCGACTTATAGTCAGGTGCGACTTATTTTTCAAAATTAATTTGACATGAACCGAGAGAAATGAACCAAGAGAAAACATTACCGTCTACAGCCACGAGAGGGCGTTCTATGCTGCTCAGTGCTCCTGTAGCCTACACTGAAAAACATAGAGCGCCCTCTCGTGGCTGTAGACGGTAATGTTTTCTCCTGGTGCTTGGTTCTAAATAAATGCAACTTATAGTCCAGTGCGACTTATATATGTTTTTTTCCTCGTCTTGACGTATTTTGGGACTGATGCGACTTATACTTAGGTGAGACTTATAGTCCGAAAAATACGGTACATAATTGGATAAAAAGTATGTGTTGTTATGCTCATGTGGCATTTTTTAGTTCTATCATGGTACTTTATTATCCTTATTTCCCTGTCTGTAAAGCTGCTTTGACACAACCAGTATTGTATAAAGCAATATACATATAAAGGTGACTTGACTTGACTATCAGTCGCAAAGCAAAGAAACCGTCATTAGGTAACCAATACCTTGCAGTTTCATTCATGCAAGCACAACACCAACACACTACTAACAAAGCACCAGGCTCCAACGGCAGTGTCAGGCTGAAATTTCCCATCTGTGTCATGGAGCCCTAATGGCATCTGTAATGGTGTATCTGATATTGGTTTTTAGCTGTGATGAATGAGCAGGGACACTGATAGTTCTTGCTAATGACTAAAGCTGATTTCTCATAAGAGAGGCTGTCTAACTGGTGTTGGTGAATTATAAAAACGTTATTTCCCCTCTAGCTCTGGTTTAGTCCCCAGAGCAGGCAGGTGGTGCACTGTAAAGATGCTTTCTCCATATATCTCATTGGTCTTGTAGAGGATTGATGCAGTAATTCGTTTATTTAAAATGGTTAGGGCTCACTAATTGTAGAACAGTGTTTAAGGACGTTTATTTGCTCATTTAGAATCCTGCATCCTGCTGTTTTTCTGCTCGTGTTTGCAGTGAGATAATGTACATGGACCTCTGGTGACTAGACTGCAGGCTTGAGCTGCATTTAACCACTTATAATGGACAAACTACTACTTTGCAATTGCTAACCACAGCGATTGTGAAACAAAGTGCAATACTGGGTCAAGTCTTGATATCATATGCTCAGATACTAGGGCTGCACGATGTGTCGCTTAAGCATCGATATCGCGATGTACGAATCCACGATAGTCACATCGCAGGATGTGCGATGTAGGCTGTCGTAGTTGATCCGTTATTCATTAACTGTACGGGCCAGCTGCTCCCCGGCCCTTGACGAATGTGATTCGCGGATTAATTGCACAGCTTAACCATCATAGAATGAAAGTTTATCATTTGCATGTGTTTTTAAGTCCTGTCAGTTTAACAGGGCAGAGAGAGAGAGCGAGAGGGAGGCAGAGAGAGAGAGAGAGAGAAAGAGCGAGAGAGAGAGCGCACGCACCGAGAGAGCCGAAAGAGAGAGAGAGAGAGAGCGAGAGCGAGAGCGCACGCACCGAGAGAGCCGAGAGAGAGAGAGAGAGAGAGAGAGAGAGCGAGAGCAAGAGCGCGCGCGCGCGAGAGAGAGAGAGAGAGAGAGCATTAAAAGGGCATTAACTGTGAAAGAGCCCGTTCCTCAGGTGCGTTCTGTGCGCGTGCTCCGACGTGGAGCTGAACACGATATTTGGAGTTTCAGACTTAGACACATAAACTGTCAAATATACATAGAAAATATGTTAACATTCTCTTGAGTATTTACTTAACAACAGTCAGTTATGTCTTAAGTGAACATAAACAATTGGGAAAGAAATCGGATAGGCCTACATGGCGGTATATTAGATCCGTGCATTTGTCTTGAAGGAATACTGCACTATTTGTGAAACAGGTTCATTTTCCAACTCCCCTAGAGTTAAACAGTTGAGTTTTACTGTTTTCGAATCCATTCAGCTGGTCTCCGGGTCTTGCGGTAGCACTTTTAGCTAAGCTTAGCATAGATCATTGAATCTGATTAGACTGTTAGCATCTCGCTCAAAAATGACCAAAGAGTTTCTATATTTTTCCTATTTAAAACTTAATTCTTAATTACTTCTTAATTAATTAATTCTTCTTACATTGTGTACTAAGACCGACAGAAAATGAAAATTTGCAATTTTCTAGGCTGATATGGCTAGGAACTATACTCTCAATCCTGAGAGAAAGCTGACAGCCTGTGATCTTCCAGTAAACATCTTCACAGATGAGTCAAAGCTTTAAACCGTTTTTTTTTTTTTTTTGTTCTTGAGTCATTGGTAAACAACAATTGCCCATTTTCCATGTTCTCAAGTCATGACCATGTCATGGCATGTTTAAGAGAGATCTCTCTGCCCACAGATGTTCAGTGTTTATAATATAAGGAGGGCAGGAGGGATGTTAATGTGAAATGACAGCATGATTTCCATCCATTTGGAAGTTAGGAAGTCAAGAGTAGGAAGGGCTTGGTCAACTCACAGAGGACTTGTGTCAAATCTCCTTTGTCCTGTCATCGAAAACAACATTTTTTTCTCCCTTGGGGATTAATTATTGTGTGTTGTGACAACTGTCTTCCCTGAGCTTTAATTAAACCTCAGCAAAGCTTCAGTGCTGGGCTTTTTGGCAAGCCTTTTGGTCTTCTTGAGTCCTCCGAGGATGGAGATGTCTGCCTAAAATGTAAACCTGTGCTTACGAGTGGAAACATGTTTGAAACGCTATACGTACTGTTGGCTGTTAATTCATAGTCTGCTGTTAAACGACAGGGATATTTAGCACATTTAGCTTTACCAAGCGCTTCAGTTTGGCCCTAGCTTGTCTTAAGTTGCTCTGAGATGGTGGCGAGGGAAAACAGTTGCTCACAAGAGAGATTGTGCCATCCTAGTGACGGGCGTCTCGAGTGACTTTGGCACACAGACGTGTTTAGCGCCCTGCGTCTGGGGTGCCTGAATTGTTGCCATGGTGAGTTAATTGGCAAGAAGAGGAGAACGACAACAAGATCGTGAAAATCCTGTAATCATGAATGTCCAAAATAGATCTGAAATGTTATGTCTTCAAATACAGCTTTACATTTTGGGAAGAAAGTTAAGAGTGGTTCCAGGGCTTGGCTAGGGTGTTTTTAGATGGTTGTTTATTGGTTTTCACACATTTGGTCTCTAAAGAAAAGCACAACAATGATGTTCACAAATAAAGTTACTTCTATAACATTTTCTTTGTATAATCAAAGAACTTTTTAAACAACGGGCTTTCATTCTCAAGTAAAAAATGTGAAGCTCAACAATTAGATAGCCCAAAACAAATATGAATATAAATGGGTAACTATTATACAGTGCATGAATATAATGGAGTAATAATAATGATGATGATGATAGGGATCGGTTTGTTGACTGGATATTAATTTATTTCTATGTGTAACTCTATGTTGTCACACTGTTTCTGCCTTATCTTGGCCAGGTCGCAGTTGTAAATGAGAACTTGTTCTCAACTGATTTTACCTGGTTAAATAAAGGTTAAATAAAAAATAAATAAAAATGACAATGATGAGGATTATCATCATCATAATCATTATTACTATTATTAATACATTATATTTTTAATTTATATTTTAAGTTGTTTCACAGTCTTAACAATAATAATCTATAAATATTGTTATTGGTAGTATTTTATTAAACAAATTTGTATAGATATACCAAATATATAAGTATTACTTTTATCATTATATTTATACAAAGTTGTTTTGCCGTCTGATAACAATTTATTGGATATATTATTATTTATTATTATTAATAAAAACATTCATAATTTATATAGTTTTATTACTCTGCTAATCAAACCATCATCATTACTGTTTTTTAAACAAGTTTGCATAGATATAATGGTATGAATATATTAATGTTTTTTATACAATTATTATTTATGTCTAATAATAATTTATTTTAAAATAATAATTATTATATATTTTTTTATTATGCATATTATTTTATTACTGATCATTTAGTCAAAAAGCAAATCAAATAATTTAATCTCTTCTGGCACCATTTAGATCATAAAACAACTTACGCATAAAATAATGACTTAAATAATAACAACAGTGTGTTCTTTTTGGGATGTTGTATAGCTGCATAATTCATAATTTCTTAGAGCATTAAGTCGATGTTAACAGTGAATGGTGTGATTTTATTTATTTATTTTTACACAAATCAGTTACGTGAAAACTGGCCTAGTCAGTTCCGTCAATGATTTTTCTGAACTGAATCTATCAAATCTGAGCTTTTCTTCACAAGTGAATGCATGATTAGCCACATTTCCACTGTCGGGCCAGTGCGAGCCAGGGCTTAAAGCGGGACGGGCGGGGCTCATAGCCTCGGGCCAGTAGCACCGAGGCCACAATAGCGCAGGGTTTCCACAGTCAGGGCCTGAAGCTCCGCTGCGCGTCACTAAAACACGCCCTTTACACACCTCTCAGAACAACGTCATGCAACCTCATCATTTCACCAACAAAGAGAAGTTAGCAGAAAACTAAGAAATAAGTCACTGGAACATGCGCGATCACAAAACGAACATGATAAAAGCGGCCGTTTGTTTGCATGCTTTGTTAAATATTTAAATTCAAAAGCATCGATGTTTTACTATAGAATAAGTGATACAGTTATCATATTGATTTAATTTATCAGGACTCAAAATTAAACACATAAATACACTTATTTCTATTTTATTTATTTATTTTTAACGCTTATGAAAATAGCCTGCTTATTCAGTCGAGCCTGTTTCTGTTTATTTGTAGCCACAGTAGCTGTCACATTTAGAATGAATGATAATATCTCTATTTTTATAAAAGCTCCCGAACAAAAAACATTATATATTTTTTTATGATAGGCAACGTGAGCTAAACTCTCGAGACGAGGCTTGTGACAGATAATAAAGTTACTAAATAAATACACGATTGTGATAGAGAATAAGAAGCTGACGTCTGATTTCATCAATCGGTCATATTTACCATGTTTATGGTAATGTTAATGCCCAGCGTGCATAGTCTTTTGCATCGTTTATAAATATTTCTGCCTTGTATGGTGATTATAATCCACATTGGATCAAGTTATTTCAAACACTCGCTGCTGACTGAAAGTGAGTTTCGAGCTTGACTTATATTAAAAAAAGTGTTTAATGCTGGTGTTAAAGCTGTTATCTTTCTGAAATGATCCGCAGCGCAGACTCTTTATTTTTATAAAAGCTCCCAAACAAAAATCATCATTATATTTTGATGATATGCAATGTGGAGCTAAACTCTTGAAACGATACGACAGATAAAATGTAACTTAATAAATACACAATTGTGATAGAGAATAAGAAGCTGATGTCTGATTTATCCAAGCGGTCATATTTACAATGTTTACTATGGTAATGTTAATGTTTAGCTTGCACACTAGCACGCCTGGTTTAAGCTCGATAGTGGAAACGCGGCTATTGAGATGACCAGTGAAATATGTGCTTAACTGGTTTGGGGGAAAGAATCTCGCTGGTAAATATGATAATGTCTCAGGGCACTGGGTGAGCTTGTGGTGTCTGAGTGTGTTGTGCACACAAAGACTGTTTGTTTCTGTTGAGCCGAGGACTTTTGAAACTCTGCTTGTTGGAGATTTGTGAGTAGACGCATTTCACACCGTCTCAAATTTCCCCAAAACACAAGAATTGCAGTGAGCTTGTGGGCCTTGTGTTTTTGTGTGTGGGATTGTAGTTTGCATCGTGTGGGAAAGTACAGTAACACTTAAGGTTGATTTTGATTTTTGACCCATCTGGAAATGCCCACAGAATCTTTATAGAATTAGAATCAGCTGCTTTCACTTTCAGTCATCTAAAAGTACACCTGGGTTCACATTCATAAAACACCATGAAATGAGAATGCTGAAATAGACTGATCCTTGAACACTGTATAGTAACCGAGAGAGCTAGATTACACATTGAAGTTTAATAATAAAGGTTTGTTCATGTTTCTTTTTACCTAATATTTCTTAAGTGTCAATTTTTCAAAATTTAGATTTATACATTATCTGAAAGGTAAATAAATAAGATTTCCATTGATGTATGGTTTATTTGGATCGGACAGTATTTGGCAGAGATAGAACTATTTGAAAATCAAATAGTTAGCTGTAAATAAATAAAATCTAAAATGTGTCTAAAAATAAAAATGAATTAAACCTAAATACTAATATTTAAAAACTCAGAAAAAAAGATATATAAAAAAAGTATATAACAAAAACTTAATTGAAATCTGAAAATAAATGCAAATTCTAAATATGAATAATACCAAAATAGCACTGTAATTTATTTTTCTCTTCGTAAATAGAGTTTCCCCATCAGTTTTTATTTATTTACTTATTTGCTCATTTGTTCATTTAGATAGGGACATTATAAAGAACATGAATCCAGGCGAAAAGCATCTCAGAGCTAAACATAACTAGAAAATATTATTTTAATTTATTTGCCCTCTGGTTCAAAAACCATATCCATATGAGCACTTTTACAGTTGAAAATGATTTCACTACACAGATCTTTTCATGTTCTGCCATCATCTGGTCATAAAGTGAACTGCATGCTGGGGTGTTTGTGGATTAAATTTCAACTTTAAATAGACTAACTCTAAACATTACACTGTACTCTTGGCTTTCTCTCAGCGGTGTACATCCTGATCGGAGCAGGAGGCGTCATGACGTTGGTGGGGTTCTTCGGCTGCTTTGGGGCAGTGAGGGAGTCACAGTGTCTTCTGGGATTGGTGGGTGAGAACTACGCAACATTAAATGAACAAAACTCTGCTCCACCATTCCTGTCTACTGCCTGTATGGACACTAAATGTTGTGATTGCTTTAAAGCACCACTTTTGTGATTTCTTCAAGAATAAATCTGACCTAAGATCTTTTGTCCACACTGAAGCATTTAAAGTCAGCATGAAACAGAATGGACTAGAGATATAATGATGCATGCCAAGGTGGCTGAAAATAAATATTAAATAAAAATATGTCAGACAAGTCATTTGAGGTGTTAAATGAATCGTGATACATTCGGGGTTGGGGGTTTATATGAATGTATCTCTAAGGAGAAGTTACTGTCTTCAGAAAAGATGTTTAGATGGTATTATCATCTCATCTCATCTCTGTATATTGCATTAAAGTGGTGTTTGTTACCACAGCACTGCTTTGTATACAGTAGTAAACAGCGAAACGCTGTTTCACTGCTGTTCTATAAGCGCCACCTGCTGTCAGAGAGTGAGGCTACGTTTACACACGTATCTTTTGCTACGGTTATGGCTGCCGTTTACACTACGCTGGCGTTTTCAACCTTTGAAAAGGCTTGGAAGTGCTGCAGACCCCGTTTTAGTTTGAAAACTCCAGGGTTGCGTTTCAGTGTAAACAGATCAAAACAGAGACTTATTAAAACGACAGTGTAAACAATAACATCATGCTCATTGTTGTACCTGCATGAATGGTAATGTGACATGCGTTTCATTTGTCACAGTGAAATTGTAATTTTAAAAATGAAAACGCACTAGTGTAAACAGGGCCTGAATTTGCATTCTCATGCAGCCTGTCTGTTCTTGTTTCGTTCAGATTTTTTATGTAGTATAGTTTCACAAAACTAAAATCAGGCCATACTGTTTTTTCTTTAAAATTTGAAATCAAAGATCAAAAGCAAAATAAAATGAAAAACTGCTCATGCTGCATATATGTGGCATCTTTGTTTGGATCGTGATTAAAATGCAGTGGTTGCTTCTAGTTTTTAGTGGAAAGAGCACAGACAAAGCGTTAGTTTGTTTATATGAAGCGATTTATTAGATTTTTTTTTTGTTTGTCATTTAACATTTCAGTTTCACAAAGAAATGTGCAGCATTTTGTCTGATAAATAATAAAAAAACTCCTTTTCATTTATAATTGATCTTAGATCTAATTTTCTAAAAAGAAAAAAAAAAAAAAAAGGATGAGAGATGTGTGAATCGTTGCTTCCCTGAAATGGACCCTATTTACTTCTTAATACATGTTTCTGGTCTGATTGTGCACAGCCCATCGGTGCAAAAAAATTAAAAAAATCTAATAAAAGTTTCTTTACATAAGTTTATATATATATATATATATATATATATATATATATATATAAATAAATGATGAGTACCATTTCATGTCATTCCATTTCATGATTCTGTACTGCTGTAATTTGGGTTAGAAGGAATAACCCTCTTGATATCCTGGGATATGATACTGTTGAATTGCAATCAGTATTGTCAAACTAACGTGAAGTCTCTTTTGTACGGTCTAGTTCTTCGCTTGCCTTCTTGTCATTTTTGGCGCAGAGGTCGCTGCTGGGGTCTTTGGCTTTCTGAATAAGGATAAGGTATGTCATGCACTGGATCAATCATTTTATTGAGCATAAATATGAAAATTACTGTCATCTAAGGGTGTGATATTATCAGATACTCTCACATGTGTTTCTAGATCATTCAGGATGTTCAAAAGTATTACCAGTCTGCTATAGAAATTAGCAACGGGACCGCTATTACATCCATCTATCACGAAGTGGTAAGTAGAGCTTTTGTTTTACAGACACAATGTTAGTAAATGATCTGTGGCTACAGTTGGTAGTGTCACCATCATCTTCTGAGATTTCTGTTCTTCTTTCACAGCTTGAATGTTGCGGGACTGAGTCCTCTCGCCCTTCTGATCTGTGCACTAATGACAGTCCTGACACGGTATGTTCAACTAGGACCATTCAGTTTGCAAGAATGTGATTCTAAACACAATGAGGCTGTAAAAAGTGACTAGTGAATAGATGTGTTTACCTGTTCCACATGATGAAGATTAATATCCTGACAACGTCTGTAGTACCATTTAGACACTTGTTAGCAACCGCCATTTTCACATTGCATTTTATTTACTTGGCCCAGCCAATTCTTACTTACTATGATACCCTGTAGATTTTCATTTTTTTTTTTTTTTTTTGGCCTATTATTTAACTTTATTATGTGTGTCACTTAAACTTCAGAGCTTGTTGGGATAGTGATCTTAGACTCAAAATAAGGACACGTTTTATACTCAAATGATGAGCAATTCTGACACAGACCCGTAGATGGCAGCCATGCTGTTCTGTGCAGTGTATGAGGGAGGGAGGGAGGGAGGGAGGGATGCGGGACACAGACCAGTGGAGTGAGGAGGTAAGAGGGGCTTAGAGAGAGAAATGAAGCAGACGGTGGCAAGATGTCCCATGAGTCACTTGATCCGATAAGCCTACAGCGGCACAAAGGCGCCAGGTTTTTTTTTATAGCAGACGGGAAGGCATATTGATCGGCTAAGAAACATCATGTCACATTGTGCTTCAGTTTAAACTTCATACTTTCAGTTGATCCCAATCAGCAAAGCACATTAGAGAAAAAGAAACCGCAACAGCATGTTTACTGTGGCTAAAGACCATAGAAATGAACCATTAAAACATGTTTTGTGCACCACAAACCATTCAGCTGCAGCCCCATATGTGTTTGTGTATATATATAATATAAATTAGAGTAATATTGTGAAATATTTGTACTATTTAACATTTGTGCTTTTTATTTAAAATCTTTTAAAATGTTACTTAGTGTTCCTGTAGCTTAAGTGGTAGAGCATTGCGCTATGAAGCGTAAGGTTGGGGGTTCGATTCCCCGGGAACACATGATAGTTAAAATTTGATAGCCTGAATGCACTGTAAGTCGCTTTGGATAAAAGCGTCTGCTAAATGCATAAATTTCAATTTATTTATTCTCATGATGGCAAAGCTGAATTTTCAGCATCATTACTCCAGTCTTCAGTGTCATTCTGATATGCTGATTTGCTGTAAGAGATGTTGCTGCATAATATTTTTATGTGAACTGTAAAAAAAAAATCAGTATTTGATGAGTGGAAAGTTAAAAAAAACAGCATTTATTTGAAACCGAAATATTTAGTAAAAGTGTAAAAGTCTCACTGACTGCTTGCAAAAATGAAGGTACTAACAATGTTTCGTTTGCAGTCAAATCACTCATTATTCTCTTTTTTTATTTTAATTTAAACATCCGTAAAATAAAGTAAATGTTCAGTGCCCATATCTGCATAATTTGGCAGGAAACAGTTATGGATCATACAGTACATACAGTAGTTTAATTAGTTTATTGCCAATTCATTAAGTAATAATTGTTGGTTATAAAATGTGCATATCTCTATTTTATAATTTTGATAGTAGCTTAGCCAATCAGATTATTGAGCCAGAGCTATTCATTTTATAACAGTTATATTTGACAACTTTTGTAACTTATTATTAATAAGTAGAAGTGAACAGATCTGTATGCATGCTGTTGTTTTAACATTAACACTCTACATCAGTTTGCCACACTCAACTAATGCTCTTTTGAAATATTTTCAAGGATTGTGACAAAGCTATAGAAGACTTCTTCAAAGAAAAACTCTTCATAATTGGATATGTTGGCATCGGCATTGCTGGAATAATGGTAACAAAATTCTAACTTGTTTTTGTGCTTTAAAAAAAGTCTAGTCAAAAATATATGTATAGTGATTTTCACAGTACATTGTTTCAGAGCAGCTTTACAGAATTTTGATGTTAAAAGTTATAATATCGTGTGTATGTGTGCGTGTGCCTTAATTTGAACCAAGCTATAATATCATTTGCATATATGTTGCAAGATATGTTATATAGTATATAGTCCTATGCTAGTATAGTTTATGTATGAGGATACTTAAAATATCCAATTTGTATATTTTTAATAATTTTTTAATAGTAATTTTTTATAAGAGCTGGGTGGTGATATAGTTATATTTTGCAATGAATTAATAAAATCAGGCAGCTGAGATTTGCTTTATAGTATAGAAAAGTATGTATAAGATGTTCAAGTGTTGTCTTTAATATTAATGAGACTTGGTTTGATATTATGTAATGCAGTGACCTTCATCTATTACTATTGGCTTAAGTGTTCAGATACTTTTTTAGGAACACTGTAGCCTATATTTATCATGTATAACATTTGAACATTCCCTCTCTGTTTTGGCAGATAATTGGCATGGTTTTCAGCATGGTTCTATGCTGCGCCATTCGGAACAGCAGAGAAGTTATTTAGGTTCCTCGCGGTTCCCCCACCCAGTTGGACTGTTTCAAAGCCCACTGTCTTTGACCTCATCAGACCATCACATTCAGGCTCGGGAGGCGGGTGGAGGTGGAGGAGCTCCCGTGAGGCAGTGAAGGTCTTGTGGTTCTGTTTTGTGATCAGCCTTCTATTTCTGATTGTTTCTGTCTTTTCTGTTCCTTGCATTGATTGATGATGACCTCCACTGCATGAACTACTACTGTAACCACATTAGCCTTTACCTTTATTTTGTCTTCAATTAGTTATTACTGAATCATCAAAAGGGGAATCTTCACAGTGTACATCTCACTTTTTTCAAACTTGATCTCCCTTAATAGAAAGTTCTTGAGTCTTTCAGTTCAGACATAATGAATTTACTTGCTGATGTAAATAAGCTCTCTGTTGCCTCACTGATCAACTACTTTTCATATTGTTTTTAATGTTATTTATTGTGTGAACTAGACCATGTTTTATGTGCTAATAGATAATGGGTCATGTTTATTTTGCTAGTTATTAATGTTTTGATTATTGTAATTTTGCCATATCATAAAGATACTGAATGAAGCTGAGAAGTGGATTGAGTCAACATAAAGTCAACATGAACTCAAAATTAAACCCATTTCATTTTTATTGTGTTCCTAGTTTTATTGTGAAAGGTTCATCATTGCATGATTTTCCAAATGAAACAATTAGCTTTATAAATTTTCCTCAGAACTCAACTTTTTTTTTTTATGAAACTTTTTGGCCTCACAGCTTTTGAATGGGCTATTTGTTGATGTTAACCAGGAAACAAATACTCCCATAGGCCACCTTTTGAAAAATCTTGCCAATATTAATTTTATGTTGGTTAATGGTTATGATTACAGCAACAGAGTTGAAAAACTGGTACTGCTGAGAGGAAACTCAACTTTCAGCCTCAGAATAACCACCTCAAAATTGTTTGATTCATGTTGACTTTAAGTATCAATGGTTTGATCTTTTTTTTTTTTTTTTACTGGTTAATACATATTGCTTCCCATACTTGGTTGATTTTGAATCTGTAAAGTGCAAACACTTTTGGAAGATAAATGTCATTTTCAATACTGCTGTACAACTGCAAAATCCCAGGCCAACAAAAAAAAAAAACATCTAAAGCAAATCAACAAACAATTTCTTCTTTTAATCTTTCTCATCTGCAGGTCTGTTCAGGATTGTGACCCACTTGATCTATGTGCCTTTGTAACTGACAAAAAGCCCAATTATAAACATTTTTGCAATTACAATAATGTGCCCATTTTTATAGTCTTTTTTTTTTTACTCTTTCATAGAATCATGTTGCATGTAAATGGCTTTGAAATAAAAATATGGTCACAGGGCATGAAAGCCAGAACAACATTAAAACAGCTCACACAAGTAAACGGTTTTGTTTTGTTTATTCATTTTTGTAATGTTGAATTAGACCATTACATTAAACAAATTAATCCATGATGCACTGAGGTGTCATTGTAGGTAGATATTAATACAGTTTTCTAAAATCACAGCACTTATACAGCCTTTTGCTCAAGGCCAGGTCCCTCAAACTTCGTGAAAAGTTTGTCATGTTTGTCTGTTAATTGAAAAAAAAAATAATGACCTATGCTTTGGGACTAGGAATCCCTGGAAGCTACAGTTGTAACATGCTGGTCCAAGTAATGAAAAAAAAATAATAAATGCACGTCTTCAAAGTGTCAAAATATTGCATAAAAACAATATGCATCATATGTTGTGTATGTTTTAGGTAGTCATTCCATACTGCATTTTAGAATGCACCTTTTGTACCTTCCCCCAAAATTTAGCTCAAAGACTGAAATGAAACACAATGTCAATGACATTCCCTAAAACTATTAGAGTTACAAGATCTGAAAGCTTCAAAAATATTAAGTAACCCAATTGTTTAAACACCGAAAACATTGTCAAGAACAGAAAAAACACAGAAATCAATGCATTTTGAGTAGGGAAAAAGCAGACTTAATACAAAAAGAATTGTAGATGTATAGATGAAAAACATAAAATCAGTGTCATTAGTGACACCAGTCTCCCCTCATTGAGGGGAAACTTTCACATATATGCTTCTAGAAAGTGTAAGCACAACTTAAGCGCTTTCCTCCAGATGTATCCTTACCAACAAGTGCAAAATTCTGGCCACGGCCCATCAAATAAGCCGTAGACCATAGAGGATGTGTGGTAAGGCTGGAAAAATCTCACAAGAACCTAACCAGAGTAGAAGTTGCCGTTCTCTCGACAGCTCTACCATCTTGATTAATGTTTATCTTTTCTTGTAAATGTACAGTTGGTTGTGTAGCTGCCACAATATGAGCGGTTCTGGGGTCTGTTCAGTCAGAGATTAGCTTTAGTGAGGACTGGCTCATGATAAACTCTCCCACACCGAGGAAGTACATGACCTGCACGATACCAAACAGTGGCGCGATGACTAGAGCCCTGCAGCCTGCTCCCTTCAGGAAAGCAGACGGGCCTTCTCGCTTCATGATCTTGCTGTAGGAACAAAGAAACAAGCAAAGGTCACAGGATGCAGATGATACTCGCATTCCAAAACTAGAAAGGAGTTAAATCATAACATTTAAAACAAGTAATTTAACTGATGAGTCACCTGAAACAGTCAATTATGCCATTGTAGGATTCCTCGTTTGCTCCTTTGCTCAGAGACTGCAACCTGGTCTTAACCACTGTCAAATAAAATAAAAACAATGAGCATTTGCATTTCTTAAGTGAATCAATAAAATGGGGCTAAAGAGGACCAAAACAAAAAGCTCTTACCATCACATGGATTAACGGCAACCGCAGCCGTGGAGCCTGCAACACATCCAGAGATGAATGACCAATAAAATGGTGCAGCCGCGTCAGGGGAGGGCTTACCCAACTTGTTCAAATTTGCAAAGAGAGGGAAGTAGACGATCGAGAAAGGTACATCTCTATAAAAAAAAAAAAAAAAGGAGAAAAGTCATTTATGGTCTCATTACGGTGAATGTTTGCATTAAGTGTTGTTAAAGTAAAGACTGTTTGATGCATTACCTCAATAGAGTTGCACCAAGGCCTTTGTAGAGTCCCTGAATGCCGTGAGAGTGCAGTAACTCTCTTGCGATTTGGGTGGCAGATACGGCCCTGGGTGAGCTGCTCGGCACCACATTGTAGGAACGACTCAACACCGCATTTGTGGTCACCAGTCTATTGGGAGGAATGATGCCTGGTTTTCTCTGCTGAGCGGCTGTGAAGATGATCAGAAAGTTAAATGACTGAGTGAGTAATAAAACTAGACTACGCAAAATGTACTCGTATTACTACATGCCAAATGACACAACTGAACAATCAGAATCAAGAATACTCAACAGGCTAGATTGCATTGCTTCATTCAGCACAAAAAGGAAACCTACCTAGTCTCCCAGCATCCTGAAGTTGAATTTTCAGCATCTCCATTGGAGTAGTGACAATAACCTGGCACATGCCCGCAGCACATCCAGCCAACATCTCTCTAAATACAGTCAGCCCTCTCCTGTAACAAACAAGGCAATGATTATATGGTGTATATGAAAAAAATGCATTTTGACAAGCACTAAAAAGTGCAGGAGCAGCAAACATACCCATCTTTGGAGAGGTGGCACCGGAAGAAGTCATTGGCAGCCAGTTTGATGGCCTTTTCAGGAGTGACGAGTGTAAGATTAACCGCAGCACCTAAAGACAAAAAAAAAAAAAAAAAAAAAAGAGGGTTAAAGAAAACTACACCACAACTGATCACAGATCAGCAAACACACATTCCCCACCACCATCAAACCAGAGATAAATCTACAACATGACCTTATCAAATACCATTCAAACAGATTATAAGATAAAAATGCTACTAAAGAGACTGCAAGAATATAAGCAAAGCTTATGAGAGAACTGTGAGCTGATGGAGGGGGATTCTACATAATGTGAACAAAACCATAAAAATTAACTAGTATATAAACAAACAGAGGACAGAAAAATAGGATAGAATATTTACACAATTGTAGGGAGATAAAAATGAATGCAGGCACATTCCAGAAAGAGACTGACATTAGGGTTGTGCAGTATAATGGTATATAATAGTAGGGAAATGTGTCAGCTGGTAGATTTTGCTGTGCTGTTTATGCGGTGTTCAATCTGTAAACAATAGAGAGAAATACAGCCCATTCTCTAAACAGTCCCAAACAGCTGCTTCCATTGAAGATCGCTTTGTGTAGGTTTGAGGTTTTGCACGTGTAAACTTTACTTTTAATATTAATCAACTGATGTGCGGTCACAACTATTTCACAGCAGCTTAAAATATTATTTATAATGTACTTTCTATAATACATTTATAATGTACTGCTGTATTGAGTCGGTTTTTAAACTAAAGTGAAGAACTGTTTTTACACTGATGCCAGACATTTGGATTTGTTGTGCATTCCTCAAGTTTGCATACTATAGAAAATAATCCATATAAAAATAAAAGGAGTTAAGACCAAGTAACTTTAATTGATAAATTATTCATTACAAAAAGTTACAACTATATATATATATATTTTAAGATAAAACATTTTTAGGTTGAATTTACATTCACAGTAATATAAGGATTTGGTCATACTGCCCAGCCCTAATTGAAACCATGTTATTTTAAGATGCCACTTTCTTTACAGAAAGCACAGCGGTGGTTCACATGATCAGAAGAAGAAGAAAAAAAAAAAAAGAACCTTAAGAAAGACAAAGCAATAATGAGCGTTAAGTGGTGATGATGATGAATATAGTATCCAAAAAAAAACATTCTAGATGTTAAGAGCATGGCAAGATGGGTTAGTACCTATTGAGACAAGAGCAAGAAAGGATATTGAGAAAAAAAAATATTCAAAAGAAACTAAGCAAAAAAATCCAAATTCAACAATTATGTATAAACAAATTAAAAACAAAAAAATTGTGCCTAATTGTAATAGAGCAGAGTGAGTGAGAACCATGATAAATGATTTGCCTCCAGCGTGGCTGCGCCTTATCGGCTAGCCTTCACTATCCCAGCGGGGACCCATGTCTGTAACATGAAAAACACAGATGCAAACAACAGCATTCCTCATAGAAATGGAGACCCGCCACAAAACACTGACTCCAATCTCCTCCAAACTCCACAGATAACACTCTTCAAGGATACTTATATTGGTTATATTACTGAATAAATGAAGCCAAACAACTGATCAACCAAAGGTAATAATTAACCATGTTTGATTTCACCATATAAACCATGTTTGATTTCACCATATAAAACACCATATAACCATTTCCAACTTATGTGTATCATTTTCATGAATTTAAAATAAGATTGTATTTTGAGAGATTGATCCATTAACATAAGCTAATGGCAAATATTAAAGTTGTAATTATGTGAGATATGTTGTCAGGAATGGGGACAGTCATGTAGAATTATGACTGAAGGTCAAATAAAAAAAATAATAATAAAAAAATTAAAAAAGAAAAATCACCCAATGGAGGTTTAGATGAAACATTACACCTTGAACAGTTAAAATCCCACTATAGAGCATGCCATGCATGCATCAGAGGGTTCAAAATAAAGGGTTATGTACTCCTCTAGTCTGTTATTGTGGCAATTTACCAACCAAAGTATAATCTGAATATTATTAAAAATAAGAAAGTTGAATTAAAAGTTAATTATGTAGACCTTGGGAAATCTCCTTGAGAAAATATTTCTAATTCAGTGCAACAAATAATAAAAAAAAATTATCGGTTTGTGTTTAACTACCACCATCCAAGCTATTCTAGTCCATTGTCCGAAGTGCTATGGACTGGATTCTTCAAGTCTATTCAGGTGTTCCCATCTTGCCATATAAGAGGATATACTAATCTAAACAGGACATAACTATAGTATACATTAAGGCACTTATGAATAAATAAAAGTGAATCTTACCTCTATACATGCCAAAATATCCCTCAGATCGTACTGTTTTGAGGAGGCAGTCAATCCTAAAAACCAACCAGTTGTGTTAACATGGGTCGGCCTGCTTTTGCTTCAACAAATTAACCTGTATTAGCAACAAAAACTACGTGTGGCATGTTCAGTATGTGTTTAAATCATGCAACCAACATGGTCTAGCCTCAATCCTTAAAAAGGCTTTGCAGTGACCATAGCAGTTAAACCATCACATCAGGTGGAAACTAACGCATGACCATGCATCACACATTCCATTAGGATTAACTACCAATGCTCATAAAATCAAAGTGAGGAATGACAAGCAGGAGTATCTAATAATGGTGTGTGGGAATTAAAATAGAATAAGAAATTTAAGAAAAAGAAGTGGAGAGCTCTTACATGCTCTTGTAGACTTGTTGGCCTGGTCTCTGGTTCTGGAGTCTTGTCTTGGCCAAATCAATGGGAAACACGCAAGTGACTCCAACGATGCCAGCAATGCCACCATTAATCAGTTTGGCAGGGAGGCTAAAGGAGAAAATGTACAAAATTAATTAAAACATGTTGTTAAAAATACAAATAATAAATGTTGCCTAAAAAAATACAAATAATACTAAGATGAATTCAAGGGGGCTTTTGTAAATGTATAAAAAAAAATAAAAAAAAAACCTACACAGATATACATACATACTGTATATATACACACACACAAGTTGACAATAGCATTCCTTGAGTTTAAGTAGTTAAATGTTAAGTAATTCTAGTTATGTAAAGGTTTATATATATATATATATATATATATATATATATATTTATTAATTGACAATAACCCTTCCTTGAGTTTACATTTAATTTTAGTAATTAACCTAATTCCTAAAATGTAATTAATGATTTATAATATCCTGTACCTGATTTGTTGAGACATTGTGTGATTTGTTGAGACAAGTTTCAGGAATAAGATGAGGATTGTGTTTGATGAGAGCTTCTTGCAGTAATCAGTGAAGAAAGTTCAGACCTCGAAAGCAGAGACCTGGAGTAAAGACACAGTGATCAGTGTTAACTGACTGATATAAGCCTTCTACACGTAACGTTATTCTACAACCGGGAAAAAATAACTTACACCTCACGGTCATTAAACTCTTCCTACGTGACATTTTAATCCACCGGCCAAAACACTGAGCCGTAAGGTCAGACGAGATTGACTCACTACCGGCTAATGAGTAAGAGTGTGCACGCATGTGTTCAGTCGGGGGGGGGGGGGGGTTGCCTTTGTGGCGTTTTGAGCAGAGATAACAGACAGTAGTCTGATGGGAAATCCAACTCATTTCCGCGAATCGGCTATTTCGAAAAGTTTGTTACAAAGCGCGGGCTGTTCTTTTACGTCCCGACGCAATCACGCGGTCTCTGACATCCCGCCTATTAAATACTTTAAAACGTTTCGGTAAAGCCATACATATGCACATTATTTAGTTTATTAATAAGGGTGGTTGTTGTTTACTTTCTAATTGCGCTTTCAAACTGATTTTATGAACCGGATAAATGTGTTCATAAAAAAGAAAAATAGTCGACCCAGAGAGACGATTCATTTTCGAATTGGAAAACGCTAATTCGCTTCACAGGAATTTAACAAGATAACAGCACAAGACCAGACACGTTTGAGTGACATTCCTCTTACACGACCATTGCCTTTGGTTTGCAAACAAGCTTAAGGTTCTGCACGTTTCTTTCCTTGTCAATTTATAACAAAAATATCGTTTCCTATTCTCATTTTTTTTGGCTGCTGCATTAAATAAAATATTAACAAGACAATTAACTTAAGTAACGTTACATGAAAAAAAAAAAATTATAGAAAGCAACCCTTTGAATGCGGTTAAGGAAATTCAGTCAGCATTTCTAAAGAAGCGGAAGTTAATTACCCGGGTTTTTTTTACCCGGTTTCGCCTAACGGTCTAAACTGCAGGTTAGTAACCCGGAAAACTAAAACCGGTAACATGAAAAACGATAAACAATAACACTTGAGAGAACCGTTATCTCCAACCATGAAGATATTAAAATTATTATATTACCGGTAAACGTTTGGTCGGTGAAGAGCTTGCTGCACAACCTTTCTTCAGATACTTCTGATATTTCTACTATTTAACTTCTATATTAGTAACGTTACTACAACAAAAATCTGTTTTACGCTTTTTTCCCAAATAAACACTTACCTCAGAAATGAGCCGAAATGGTTCAAATATTTGAATGAGTCTGTATTCTAGAACGTTCCACGACGAGGGACTTTGAATGAATGTTTGAATGGAAAATTTCTATCAGCTTTAAAAAAAGGAGGCGGGGCATCTGTGCCGGGTGTAAATGTACTTGTCCATTCCAATTGCAGTCAGTTCTAAGGACCTCCTACTATGAGTCTAAAGCCGAGGGGTGGGAGGGTGGACACGGTGTCAAATTACAGCGGCCATATCGAATGAAAAGGGTTGTTTTAGTTCTGTGTAGTTTCTAGAACAATAGTTCCGCTTGTTCTAAACACATTATGTATGCGTAATAAAAGAGAAGTAAATAATTATGTATGGTTATGATTTATATTATTTTTCATAAGATATATACATTAAGAACTGGACAAAGCACAAAGAAAAAAAATATTTCTTCTATAATTTTAATATTTTCTAATTAAAGAGAGGTTTTGCCTGTTTAGTTTCCCCAGATATTATTATTATTATTATTATTATTTATTTATTTATTTTTTTGAGAATAGCAGACAAAAATATAGTGGATATGTTCTCCGGTAATCACAGGAACTACAAAAATTATACTTTCTCAGACACCAATTCTTTGTTTTCGCTGAATAACAATAAAATGCTTGAGTCGAAATGATAAACACTAGAAAAAGACTAACATGAAAACAAGCTTTTTTTCAGAAACCCTGTGATTATAAACGTGGTGTGAGTCACAATGTCATGACTGTAAGCAGCCTAACTGTGATTAAGAGATGTAGCACCCTCTTCCTAGAGCATGATGAAGGTAAATCCCTGGAGGCTTCATATCAGTGAAACTCCAGAAAGATCAGTGATCGACGTGCTAATATTTAATAGTTCTAGTAATAAAGTTCTAATTTAAGTAAACAGCTTAAAACAAAAGACAATTAATGTAGAGGTGTTATATTAAAACTATCAGACCTGAAGCTGGTGGTTATCAGTCACAGTAACAGCTTTATTTAGCTCATTGAATCATAACTCATGGACTATGGATCAGCTCTATTTTAAATGAGTACATTGCAGAGCTGTATAACCTATTGTGTCATACTGTTATTTTATCTTTCAGACTTTTCTTAAACACATTTTTGTGACCTGTATGAAAGTTATGTTGAACTGCAGTAACAACAGGCCCATTGAAATTCAGCCTTGGGCTTCTCAACCTTTGGTTTCATGTTTCAAGTCTAGCCAGTTTTAGCAAGAGGAATGCAGCACAAAAATTCCACTGGACTCTGAGCAAAGGGGGAAGGTTTGCTAGTCCCACCAAGCCTGCAAAAGACTGCAGAGCAGGCGGATTCCACCAGCTTTAGTGTTTGATCCATTATTATATCAGGGAATTGGATTATCACAACATAGACTCATGAACTATTGTCAAGAAAGCATCTGCGCCATTCTCATTTGATTGGCCAGATTGTGACCAAGCCGACAGGAATCCTTGAATAATATGAAGGGGATCACAGTGGAATGGCCGTCTCTACATATGAATGAATATGATTAAAGGAAAACTAACAAGGAGAAATAATGAAATAACAACCGAAAGCTGGAGAACAACCTCCATGCCATTATGTAATGCATTACAAATTAAAATGTATTGATTTGTACACGTTTGGAAAGGGAAAAAACTGAATGTTTTTTCATAATTATATCATGTGTAGTAGTTTTCCATAGTTAGGGAGGAGTAGGTCATGTTTGTACTGGTTGGGCAGGACACCGACTGAGAGGCAGTACCTAATATATTTCATTTGCTGTCCTGCCATGAACCCCAAGCATGTGACCATAGTGTCAGTTCTGACCAACCTCTAGACACCACACTTCTATAACTCTTTTTTATATTTTCTGCCACATAAAAAAGAAGAATATATTATTGCGTGACAGCCATAAAAGAAGTACGTAGTAACGTCTGGTTACAATTTCCCATAAAACACAATAAGCCTATAAAGGCAGTAACAAAAGGACTATAATGAATGTAAACTTGGGTTAACTATCCTCTGAGCTCGTAATATAAATAACCCATAGCTGTTTCCCTCTCTAAATATGCATTATCTAGGAATGAGTGCTCATTTACTACACAAAAACACCACAATGATGGCTACTTCTTGGACAATTGAATGTCAATGACACTGTACGGTGGTGCAATACAAAGCAGTTATTTTAATGGATAACATTTACACAAAACAATGCTTTACCAAGTGGCACAATTTCAAAATCAGTATTGAAATTACCCTTTTAGCCTCCCAGTCATGCAGCTCAATATAGCAACATTGGTTTAATCAATGGCATGCGTTTTAAGGTGGAATCTGTTTGATGACTAAATGGAAGACTAATTACTAACTGGTTATCATTATTCAGTTATTTAGTTTTGAAGTTCTGGTCAACCCCACCCCATGAGAAAATTTAATAAATTTTTGTATGAATTTGTACGATGCGAAAAGTAAGCCAGAAGGACCACCCCGAACTGAAAGTGGGATGTAAACATAATGTATGAAAACCGATTAAAGAATTCATATGAATTAGTCACCAAATCGCCAAAAAGTGTAAAATTGACTGCCATGAGAGTGTGATGGATCTGGGTCAGAAATTACTTACTTTACCTCGTTTTTCTATAATAGAGTATGAATGAATTATTTTGCACACATTTGTACAATGCAATTAACTGAAAATGTACAATTACTAGAAAAAAGTAAGCAAAAAAGTAAGGCCCATAAACCTAACCATCAATAGGACATGAGAACATATACAAATATACAAAAGAGATTTTACAAATTCTTGAATTAGAAACCAAAACATACTATAGATATGGATTGGTGGTTCTGGGACTGAAATTCCTCACTAAATCTCTTCTTTTGGTTAAATCCATTACATGACTAGCCTTTGTCCTACAACCAATTGGAAACCACAAAAGTGAACAAATGAATGATGTTGTATAAATTTGTACAATGTGATTCGTATGGAAACATACATTTAGCATGAAAGTGTGAAGGTCCAACTCTAACCACACCTGTAAACCTAATGAAAATGTAAGAAAGGAATCATACACATTCATAGAAAGATGCAAATACAAATTGCCATTAAAGTTTGTTAGTTCTGGGACTGAAATTTCTTCACCTCTCATTTTGCATCTATTGCACGACCAGACTTTGTCTTTACAGTTTACTGGTAACCACAAAAGAATATGAATAATTACACAGACACAAACTGTTAAACCATAAACACAAACAATAATGATAAAAACTTGTTTTTATGGAAGGATTTTAACTGTATTTTTATAGAAGCGCTGCCAATCAAAGACTAAAACATAACTAAAGTTTACAGAATTTTACAGAATTATACATACAATCATAAGTATCTGAACCCCATTAAAAACACACCTTCTTTTTAACCACTTTTGGCCTCATTAAAGACATCATATGCATGATATAAAATACAGCAAACATAATGTGTTAGGTAACTTTGTGATGTAAGGTTTACTCAAAGATTACCTAAAGAAGAACTGCCCACAGTCAACTACTACAGCATAAACAATGTGTTTTATTTAAGTTTTAGTTCATTAAACATTACTCATGCTGTTCCCAATATGTCTGAATGTAGCTGCTCTCAGGGTACAAATGATGGACAGGTTTGGAGCACTTCATGCCAGAGTTGTTGGTTTTGTTGGGACATTCATCACTGTGGGTGTTATAGGACTGGTGCTGCAGTGGAAACTAAGTGCCACCGGATAGGTGAAGTGTGGATCTGCATGTGAAGGGCAACCGGGCAAGATGGCGGTCCGGGACTCTACTTCTTGATATGTGCAGCCCCTGTGAACCAAGAAACGAGGACCCACCAACTCTTTCACATTACTGTCCTATAGGATGAATGTTGTGATGCAGATTTAGCCACATTGTAATTAAATCTAACTAGAATATCCCAGATTGTTTCTTAACATAACAGATTGTGAAATGGATTGCATCCTCATATTTCCAAACCCATATGACCTTTGTTCTTTCATGGAGCCCAAAACAAAAAATGTTATATCTTGTTTGTGTTCCACAGAAAGAGATCCGTCATACAGGCTTTGCAAACAATAACAGGATTCATTCAATCATTTGTGGAAATCAGCTTGTGCTTCTTCCTCACTGCATCCATTTACCCTGGAGAAACAGAAGCCCATGCAGATGGTGGTGTTGACAGCCACACAGTAATTGCACTCCTGTCTCTCGATGTAAATGGTGTATTCAGTGGGGGCACACATGGGCATGTCTACATTTATAAAAAATCCCAGCATGCCAACCACATACACAGGAGACATAGCTGGCACCTGGTGGTATATCGTGGTGTCTAAGAGATGGAGAAACCAACACAATATATATATATATATATATATATATATATATATATTTTTTTTTATTTATTTATTTTTTTTTTTTTTATGAAATGTGAGTGGGTGGTTGCCAGGCCAGGTTGTGTATGTAGCCTTCCGGTACCGTCAAGGCTGGCATTTATTATTGCGACGTAATGCAATTAAGTTGGAAACATATATCATGGAACAATAAACAAATTAAAGCACTATGAACAATAAACCCACATATAACCCACTTACAACCTACAGTTGGTATGTATTAGCATAATTTCACAGTGGTAAATTCAGACCACTCTGTTTAACCTCCATGTTTTGAAAATACAGTCTAATTTAGATAAAAAAATATAGGCTAATAAAGCAAATAACCATTAAATATTCTTCCTATACTCATATTTTCATTCTTTCTTGTCTTTTGCTTAAATAAAATACATTTTAGAAGTAGCTGCATTTGAACAATAAAGTTCTCTAATTTAAATAGCTAACTGAGTTAATGTACATTTAGTTGATAAATTTATTTTTAAATGTTTATCTATTTAGTGAAGTGAAGTGACATTCAGCCAAGTATGGTGACCCATACTCAGAATTTGTGCTCTGCATTTAACCCATCCGAAATGCACACACACACAGAGCAGTGAACACACACACACACTGTGAGCACACACCTGGAGCAGTGGGCAGCCATTTATGCTGCGGCGCCCGGGGAGCAGTTGGGGGTTCGATGCCTTGCTCAAGGGCACCTAAGTCGTGGTATTGAAGGTGGAGAGAGAACTGTACATGCACTCCCCCCACCCACAATTCCTGCCGGCCCGGGACTCGAACTCACAACCTTTCGATTGGGAGTCCGACTCTCTAACCATTAGGCCACGACTCCCCTTTATCGTATTTCATATCTAGCCTAATTTGTTTTATGTAATAAAACTATACAGTTTCTGTGTGAATGATTGGCTGCGATGCAAGGGAGACCAGCTAAAATCTTGCCCCAAATTGGTCAGGGTTGACCCTGCCTCCACAAGTCAGTTTGCTAAGTTTTAATTTATTTGTTTGTTACAGCATGCAGTGATGCAGTGCTAGAAAAAAACACAGGATCTGAAGTTTGAAATTGAGCTTTTAACTTTAAACATGTGGCGATCTTGTGTGAGACACAGAAAAAGCTGGAAGACTCGGGCGCAACAGTCAAAGACGAAAAGCAGGTTGACAGCCCACTAGCCCGAATCAGCACAGCTTGGAATGAATGAAAAAAGCCATTTCTAGACTAATACTCAAAAATACACCTTGAATCTCACAACAATCATTTCATGTGTCTTTCTGAGCTTTCTTAAACTTTTTGACTGTCAAACAGCTCAGCAGTGCTAAAGTAAATCAAGGGATCACTTACCTGGAGGATCCTGTTAAACCTGCTTGTGTTGAAAGGCTTCTGGCATCTAAATTAGTGAGGTTGTTCTACTCAGGCTGTTGCTGCTTTTCATATCCTCAGGTCTGTTATGTTTCAATATCAACTTAAGTCTCAGGTGTTTCTCCTAAAATGACTTGTAAAATAAAAATAAAAAAAGGAATTCAAATGAGCAAAATAATAAATGACATTTAATAACAACTCATAAAGTTCATTATTTTCCATAATGTAATGATAAAAATTAAACTTTCATATATTTTAGATTCATTGCACACCAACTGAAATATTTCAGGTCTTTTATTGTTTTAATACTGATGATTTTGGCATACAGCTCATGAAAACCCAAAATTCCTATCTCAAAAAATTAGCATATCATGAAAAGGTTCTCTAAACGAGCTATTAACCTAATCATCTGAATCAACTAATTAACTCTAAACACCTGCAAAAGATTCCTGAGGCTTTTAAAAACTCCCAGCCTGGTTCATTACTCAAAACCGCAATCATGGGTAAGACTGCTGTCCAGAAGGCCATCATTGACACCCTCAAGCAAGAGGGTAAGAGACAGAAAGAAATTTCGGAACGAACAGGCTGTTCCCAGAGTGCTGTATCAAGGCACATCAGTGGGAAGTCTGTGGGAAGGAAAAAGTGTGGCAAAAAACGCTGCACAACGAGAAGAGGTGACCGGACCCTGAGGAAGATTGTGGAGAAGGACCGATTCCAGACCTTGGGGGACCTGCGGAAGCAGTGGACTGAGTCTGGAGTAGAAACATCCAGAGCCACCGTGCACAGGCGTGTGCAGGAAATGGGCTACAGAGAAGCAGCACTGGACTGTTGCTCAGTGGTCCAAAGTACTTTTTTCGGATGAAAGCAAGTTTTGCATGTCATTCGGAAATCAAGGTGCCAGAGTCTGGAGGAAGACTGGGGAGAAGGAAATGCCAAAATGCCTGAAGTTCAGTGTCAAATACCCACAGTCAGTGATGGTCTGGGGTGCCATGTCAGCTGCTGGTGTTGGTCCACTGTGTTTTATCAAGGGCAGGGTCAATGCAGCTAGCTATCAGGAGATTTTGGAGCACTTCATGCTTCCATCTGCTGAAAAGCTTTATGGAGATGAAGATTTCGTTTTTCAGCACGACCTGGCACCTGCTCACAGTGCCAAAACCACTGGTAAATGGTTTACTGACCATGGTATTACTGTGCTCAATTGGCCTGCCAACTCTCCTGACCTGAACCCCATAGAGAATCTGTGGGATATTGTGAAGAGAAAGTTGAGAGATGCAAGACCCAACACTCTGGATGAGCTTAAGGCCGCTATCGAAGCATCCTGGGCCTCCATAACACCTCAGCAGTGCCACAGGCTGATTGCCTCCATGCCACGCTGCATTGAAGCAATCATTTCTGCAAAAGATTCCCAGAGTATTGAGTGCATAACTGAACATAATTATTTGAAGGTTGACTTTTTTTGTATTAAAAACACTTTTCTTTTATTGGTCGGATGAAATATGCAAATTTTTTGAGATAGGAATTTTGGGTTTTCATGAGCTGTATGCCAAAATCATCAGTATTAAAACAATAAAAGACCTGAAATATTTCAGTTGGTGTGCAATGAATCTAAAATATATGAAAGTTTAATTTTTATCATTACATTATGGAAAATAATGAACTTTATCACAATATGCTAATTTTTTGAGAAGGACCTGTATATTACTTCATAATAAAGTCTGTGACCTTTGATTATCCGAGGACAGTTTGAGACATATTGTTGAGATCTCTGTTGATCTCATGAATAGATGATCTACAACTATTAGGGAAGTGCAAGAGAACAACTGAAAGAGATCTCATTTGCCATTTTCCTTTCCTACAGTAGCTTTTAGTGTCTGATCCAAAATCAATCTTTCCACTGTATGATATATATGCATATATAATGTAACTTTTCTACAATAATTACAGGATTCATTTAATACTTGTTTAGTGTTCCTAAGATACTTATGTACACAAATCAAGCTGTATTATAAGATGCCATGACAACAGATTGGTTTCATTTAGATCTATAAATCTTTCATAAATCTTTCAGGTTTTATCTGGTGTGCAAAGTTCACAGTATCACAACTGGAAAAGTAAATGCATGCACAGTTTGCATGCAGTTCTTTCCAGCTGAGTAACATGTATCTTCGGCCCTCAAACAGGAGAAAGAATGCAATTAAAAATAGTTTTGCAGCTTGGAGACCCTCTAACAGCATCACCATGTCCAGATGTTTTGACAGTGTCAAAAATTAACTTCCTCAAGAGTCTCAGCACCATTACTTATGCTGATTTACTGAAGTGAACTATAGGTTCATGTTCACAGTATACACAAGTGCCACTGAATAGTGTCTATATTTGATTTTACAGCTATCTTTTGTTTACTCATATTTGACAACGTCCTATAGAACCCTGGTTGCACATGCTGTTAATAATTGCTTCATTTTATCACCTTATGTTTCTATCAAGCTGTAACTGAATGGAAAACAGCAGATTGTTTCTGATTTACCTGGAATCGTTGGAATATACTGATTCAACCTATGGGAAACATTTTAAACTAAACTAAAATCAAAAGTCTTCTTTCAAGTAAGCTTCAAAACAGTACCAGGAACTGAAGAGTTTAACATGACCTGCTATGGGCACATGATGAAATGGTACAGTAGTCATATTCTGGAAGTTTTCTGAAAATATCCTATAGTTCTTCTTGCAGTTTACTGTGTTATCTTATCAATGGAGGGCAAATTATTTGACTAAGCGTGGTTAAAGTCAGCACAAAACATCCTAAATTCATTAAGCAACATTGATTAAGCTGTTAATGCAAGATTAGGAATAATAAAAAAACAACATTCACTTCCTTTTACAATGTAATTTGATATGTCTTCTGGGCTTGAGGGATCATTAACCCAAGTTTTTTTTGTGGTTGGTCCAAGATTACAGAAGACCTGACTTCTTATCAGTTACTGGCACTGACAGGAGTTACTTGGTTTCATCTTCCTGTTGGCAAAAGCTTCGGAGGATTTTCCAGCTGAACATCTCTTCTGACCGGCCTGACACCGACTACATAGCTTTTGAAGGTCTCTCTGAGCGCAATTTCTAAATCATGCTGGGTAGTGGAGGTCAAGTTGCGACATTCTCAGTATGGGACTATGTGGTGTTCGCCGGCTTGATCCTTTTCGCTGCCGGCATCGGCTTGTTCCAAGCCATCCGTGGACGCAAGGAGACCAGCAGTGATGAGTTTCTTCTGGGTGGCCGTCAGATGGGCGCAGTGCCTGTGGCTTTGTCCCTCACAGCTAGTTTTATGTCAGGTATCACTGTTATCGGCACTCCTGCAGAGGCGTACATGTACGGCACGGCATTCTGGATCTTCGTCTTCTCCTATGCCATTGTCACGGGGTGACGAAAGAGAAGCGGAACTAAGTCCCGCTGGAATTGCGTTCCCCCCGGGACGGTGTCGCGGTAACACCGGTCCACTTCCGGGTTGCGCATTACGTCACAATAACAGCGCTAATGACAGATTGACGTCTGGTGTGGAGAGTTTGATGTGGCGATCTGTGAGAGGATTATGGAGGCGGAGTAACCATATAAAAAGGGAAGTACAGAGACCATGAGGGTTGTTGTTTTCCTACTGGCTGTTCGTTCCCCCGGCTGTTCTTCCTCGTTGTCTTCTCCCCGGATGTTGTTCTTCCCTTCGGATGTGTTCCCCTGGGAGAGGTGAATCCCTTGGACGTTTTGGGCTGGCGTGTGAAGGTAGTTGAGGACTATTGTGGGGTTTCGGCTATCTGGCTGTGCAACAGATATATCAGCGATCGAGTGGAGATATTAAGGACGGAAAGGGTGCGAGTTATGGGAAGCAAGTGAAGACCAGGCCGCGCCATCATCATCAGAGGGAAGATAAGTGACCTGATCTGGGACTTTGATAAATTGTATACACCTGTACTGGGATTAATAACGTTGTGAAGTGGACGGAGCAATCGTTGGGTGAGTGCTGGCTCTAATTGCACGAAGAGTGGGTGTGCCGTGCCTGAAGTGGTGGGTTTACATAATAAATTGTTTGAAGTGAAGTTACAGAGTGTGGGGAACATATATATGGAGTTAATGCCGGACGCTCACCACTCCGAAAGCCCACCACCATCGCCGTAACCAACACCCAGGCATTCAGCGTGCTCCCTGGTTGCGGGAAGTTTGTGTGTGTACATGCTGATGACTTACTCTGCTGTGTAGATCGCAGGATTCTCTGGGCCGAACGCCGCATGTGATGTCCCTGTGGAAAGAGGTGGACACAAGAATTATTCCTTCCCCGGTCTCAACCGAAGCATCTCCCAGCCGTAAGCCCCATTACTTATTAAAGGACACATACCGCTGTTGATTACTTACTCTGCTGTGCAGATCGCAGGATCCTCTGGGCCGAACGCCGCATGTGATGTCCCTGTGGAAAGAGGTGGACACAAGAATTATTCCTTCCCCGGTCTCGACCGAAGCATCTCCCAGCCGTAAGCCCCATTATCCATTAAAGAACACATACCGCTGTTGATTACTTACTCTGCTGTGCAGATTGCAGGATCCTCTGGGCCGGACGCCGCATGTGATGTCCCTGTGAAAGGAGGTGGACACGAGAATTATTCCTTTCCCCGGTCTCAACCGAAGCATCTCCCAGCCGTAAGCCCCATTACTTATTCAAGAACACATACCTGCTGTTGATACTTACTCTGCGGTGCAGATCGCAGGATCCTCTGGGCTGAACGCCGCATGTGATGTCCCTGTGGAAAGAGGTGGACACAAGAATTATTCCTTCCCCGGTCTCGACCGAAGCATCTCCCAGCCGTAAGCCCCATTATCCATTAAAGAACACATACCGCTGTTGATTACTTACTCTGCTGTGCAGATCGCAGGATCCTCTGGGCCGAACGCCGCAAGTGATGTCCCTGTGAAAAGAGGTGGACCCAAGAATTATTCCTCCCCCAGTCTTAACCGAAGTATCTCCCAGCCGTAAGCCCACCACTCATTCAAGAACATATACCGACGGTGATTACTTACTCTGCTGTGCAGATCGCAGGATCCTCTGGGCACGAACTGCCCGAAGACTCCACGCCCTCCCGGCGTCCGAGGTCCGATCCCGGTCTGGTTGGGAGACATAGAGTTAGTACAGAGACTTTTAAATGCTTTTAACTAAATAAAACTTTGTTCATTCTTATACTCTCTCGTCTGTCTGGTTTCTCTGGTACGCTCCCCGAGGTGATCCTGGGTTTCAGGGGTGGGTGCAGTCAGGCTTGGCCACCCCGACCTGTGACACCATCATGTCCATCATCAGTGCTGAAATCTTCGTGCCTCTGTTTTACCGCCTGAGCATCACCAGCACATACGAGGTAAAAGGACAACACTGGGCACGAGTTGTATGCATGAGGACAGAGAACAAAGACAAAACCAACTGACCATTTGTGCTTGTGCTTGATAAAGAATCAATTGATGGAAAAATGAGGATCAGAGAGAGAGAGAAGGTTTAAAGGAAAGGTTATGTCAGGATTGTTTATTTATATGGATTTATCGCTTCTGACATTGAAATGTATTATACATTTTCATAGTGAAGAGTTTTATTGTATAATCCAAAGTGCAAAAGCTATTGTCGGTCGCTGTCCATGATTGCCATTTACTTCAACTTAAAAACTGACTAAAGTTCAGCTCCTGTTTTAAAATTTTTAAGTATTATCAAATAAGCTGTACAAGTCATTTCAGGTTAAATTATAACTTTAGAAATGTAGTATAATCTCGTAACTTATGTAAAAAAAATATATTTTTGAAATTATTTGAGAAATATGTGTTTCCAAGACTAATTGACTACATAATTTTTTGCAACGTGGCAAAACAACAACCAAAAAATCTATGTAAAATAAATCTAAATTGAAAAATAAATAAATAAATAAATGACATGTATTTTGAAAACAAAAGGTTTAGATAATATGACTTTACAGCAAATGATTCTCATTATTAACCTTTAAAACAACAGATGTTAACAGTATGTAATAGCTCATCGTACAAACTGAGTTTTGTTTAATTATGTAAATTATATAAAGCAAATTTGTTGTTTCGTTTGCCAATAATTAACTGTAATGGTCACTTGTTTTCGCAGTACTTGGAGATGCGTTTCAACAAGCTGCTACGAGTGATTGGAACCAGCATGTATATTGCTCAAACTGTAAGTTGGCTTTTAGCTTCTTTTGCATGACTTTATACATAAAAAAAAGACTTTATACAACTAAACACACAATTGCTTCATTGTCAACGTCTGTTGTGTCTATGCTTATTCCGCATCATAATGTGCTTAAGTGTTGAATATTTTGAAAAATTTAAGGTAAAAGAGATTCTTGTGCAATCATCTAATGGGTGTTGTTATTTCTCATAGGCTTTATACACTGGCATGGTTATCTATGCTCCTGCACTCGCACTTAATCAGAGTAAGTAAATAAACTTCTGCACTTATTATTAAGTCTGCAATATTATGCTTCAGAAATCATTCTAATATGCTGATTTTCTACCCAAGATTTTTTTTAATTATTATCAATGTTGAAAACAGATGTACTGTTTCTTCAGGATTCTTTGATCAAGAAAAAGTTTAAAATGTCTTTCCAGTCACTTTTGATTAATTTAAGACACCCTTTCTGAATAAAAGTATTATTAAACTTTAGTCTTTCAACAAAAATCATGTTTTTGACAAAAATATAAAGCAGCACAATTGTTGACAACATTGATAATAATAAATGTTTCTTGAGCACCAAATTAGCATATTCACAACATTTCTGAAGGATCATGTGACACTGAAGACTGGAGTAATGATGCTGAATATTCAGCTTTGGTGACAGTAAAAAGTTAGCAAAATTTACTTAAATTTTAAAACCGAAAACTGTTGTACAAATATTTCACAATATTAGGGTATTTATCATCAAATAAATGCAGCCTTGGTGAACAAAATAGACTTTTTTTCAACAACATTTGAATGTTTTTAATATTACAAATGTTTGACATTTTTGTATATCAAATCAAATAAAGATTACATGGAAATGCATAAGGGTATTTCTTCAATTAGAGGCACTTTCCTGTCCCGAAGGATGATTTTAGGAAATGAAAACACATAAATATCTACAAGTAAGCTTTTCATTTTGCAGTCACTGGTCTGGATCTGTGGGGAGTGCTAGTGGCAACTGGGGCCGTCTGCATCATCTACTGTACCCTGGTCAGTAACATAATTCAGTTTAAGTGCAATTTCACACACTGTTTAGGGTTGCAAAAAGGGGAAAGAAAAGTGTCCTACACACCCCCGTCCTTCTCTACTTTTGAATAAACCTCCATGAAAAATTTAATCAGACTGTGAAAAAAGCTCCACTTTTCATTAAGACTTGAAATCACCAACATAACTGTGTTTTATTATTCTTGGCCTTCTGGTGCTCATCTAAACTATGGTTCAGTCAAAAGGTCATCCTGCAATGTGTTTATCCATTTGTGTGTTTTTTGCTTACAGGGAGGGCTGAAGGCAGTGATATGGACCGATGTGTTCCAGATGATCATCATGTTGAGTGGGTTTGTGGCAATAATTGCTCGTGGAGCTGTGCTGCAGGGGGGACTGGGAAAGATCTGGAATGACAGCTACCATGGAGGACGTTTGGAAACATTCAGGTAAAGAATTCTGGTCTAGAAAACTATAGATCACATACAGTACTTTTAAAAAATTTGGGGTCAGTAAGATTTTATTTTTTATTAAATGTGTACTTTTATTTAGCGAGGATGCATTAAATTGATCAACAGTGACAGTGAAAACATCAAAAATGCTGTTCTTTTGAACTTTCTGTTCATTAAAGAATCCTAGAAAATTAAATGCATCACAGTTTTTACAAAAATATTAAGCTGCACAACTATTTTCAACATTGATAATAATAAGATATGTTTGTTGAGCGGCAAATTAGAATGATTTCTGAAGGATCACGTGACACTGAAAACTGGAGTAATGATGCTGAAAATTCAGATTCGTATCACAGGATTAACCCTCTTGACCTCTTCTGCCATTTTTGACCGAAAGATTGTATAGCTTTATTGGAATGAGATGACACTTGGTGCCTTTTGTTTCATTGGCTATGTGAACACACACAAAAAAATTATGGACATGACTTGGATATGTAAAGCCTGATATCTATCTAACCAAAAATATCTAAACCTCAACAAAAAGTAGTCTTTTAGAATGTCTAGATATATATCTAAAGGCAAAACCTAATAAAATGAAGAAATTATATCTAAAAAACAATGGAAATACATTAATTGAAAAATAATAATTCAATATATAAATATATATAATTATATAAATGAATATAAAAATTTGTTAATTCTTGTGGGGAAAAATAGCTAATTAAAATTGTATACATATTGCATAATATCTTGAAATCCCCTCAAAAAATGTTATAATAATAATAATGAAAAAAATATTGAACAAAAATTAATTACCGTAAATTGATTTTCCTGAAAAACAAAAAAAAAGAAGTTACATTTCAAGGCTTCAGTCACTTTAGATTGCGAAGGAGCCAAGTGTGACTTGAAAAGGCCTAGAGGGTTAAATTACATTTTAAAATATATACTATAAAAGTTTGTTGTTCTAAACTCAAATAATATTTCAAAATAGTACTGTTTTTTACTGCAATTTTGATCAAATAAACACAGCCTTGTTAAGCATAAGAGACTTCTTTCAAAAATATAAAAAATTCTTACTGACCACAAATTTTTGAATGGTGATGTACTGTTAAATACAGACAACTTTAGACATATATTCTAACATCACTCTCAAATGTTTCTTCAGTTTTGATCCTAATCCTTTGAGACGTCATAGTTTTTGGACAATCGTTGTTGGTGGCAGTCTGATGTGGGCATCCATCTACTCGATCAACCAATCACAGGTCCAGCGCTACATTTCCTGTAAGACAATGACTCAAGCGAAGCTGTGAGTATATTCACTTTAAACATGAAGACTTTATTAATGCTCCTACAGTAAATACTGGTGCAAACCCTATAGTGTTCTGTCAACATTTGCATACACAGATCTCTGTATTTGAATATGGTGGGATTATGGGTCACTGTGAGTTTAGCTATGCTCTCGGGTCTCACGATGTACTCTGTCTATAAAGACTGCGATCCTTTCACCAACAAAGATGTAGGAGCTTCAGACCAGGTAATACTAGTCCCAATAGTGGTGTCTTAATCTTTACTCACAATGCTTACATTTAACCTGACCAAATATAATATTCACCAGCTCCTTCCTTATCTGGTGATGGACATACTAGCAGACTTCCCAGGACTGCCTGGATTGTTTGTGGCTGCAGCTTACAGTGGAACATTAAGGTGAACAACAACTAAATGTCTGTGTGTCAAGTCCACCCTGATCATTTTGGGAAAGGTTTTCTAACCAGGATCAAGGTCATCATTAGAAGTTTTCTCTGACCAAGGGAAAATGTGACAGAAGTGCTCTAAGGGGTGGTGTTGGTGCAGTGGATAAGATGCATGCCTTTGGTGTGAGAGACCTGGGTTCGAATCCACTGTGAGACACCAATGTGTCCCTGAACAAGACACTTAACCCCTAGTTGCTCCAGAGGCGTGCAACCTCTGACATATATAGCAATTGTAAGTCGCTTTGGATAAATGTAAACTATAAATTATATTTTTTTACTTTTAATTATTCACTTGAGTTATATTTGATTTCTTTCCAATTATAGTTTTCTATATAAAACTACACTTAACAATATTAAATATATTGTTTATTATTTTTAAAAGGATTTATTTAAAGCACAAAACAACGTGAAATATCAGAGTGTACTTAAAATGTTAATTTCAAAATTAGATTAGAATTTATCTTGACAAAAAGTGTGGGATCCTCTCATTTTAAGTCATGGTGTAACATTAAATCTGAATTTTGTTGATGACAGGTCAGGTTAGTTTTAGCTTATGTGTCTGGTTTCAACAGTACGGTGTCGTCGAGTATCAACGCTCTGGTGGCTGTCACAGTGGAGGACTTCATGAAGCCAGCATGGCCCTGGCTGACAGAGAGACAGCTGTCCTGGATCAACATGGGCATGAGTGAGTTTCAGTGCAACAGCTGTACATAGGTTGAAGCAGGGGATGGTGGGGGATGATGGACTGACATGTTAATGGTGTGCTGCTTATCCCTAGGTGTATTCTATGGAGCTGTATGCATCGGTATGGCTGGAGTTGCATCCTTGATGGGCAATATACTGCAGGTAAATCTATTCTATACACAAAGCCAACATTTTGGGTATAATACTGCAATAATGTTCATGAAAAACTAATGGTATTCAAAAAATTTTAACGGTATCAAAGGCACCCCTCTACTGATAACAGACTGTAATGTCATGCTATGAAACCCTTCCTCCACAGGCAGCTTTGTCCATATTTGGTATGATCAGTGGACCTCTCTTGGGCCTTTATATGCTGGGCATATTCTTCCGCTGCGTGAACTCCACTGTAAGAGCTTATATCTTAATGTACTCATTACTATGTTTCAAGAGTCATTTTGTACATCTTTTAAAACAAACAAATAACCAAAGTCTCTTAAAAATGCAAGTGGATGACAAATCATTTGTGAACAGGGTATTTTTCCAACAGCTTCAGTAACTAAAAAATGTTTACATCATTTTACATCCACACCATTAGGGTTTCAAGACCGCTGTCACATAAACAAAAGTACTTAATGCACTTTAAACCAAAATGAAACTTTTAGATTTAAGATTTTATGTACCTCAGATTCATACAGATTAACTGTAATCCTACAGGGAGGTTTAGTTGGTTTGATTTCGGGCCTGACTATAACGTTATGGGTGGGAATTGGAGCTCAGGTGTATCCTCCTTTACCTGAGAAGACCCTTCGGCTTCCCTTGAGTGTGGAAGGATGTGTTGCACTGGACATGAATGAAACCACCACTATCACACCATTCAGTACAGTCCTACTAACCACATCTCCACAGTAAGCAATCCTGTATTTTTATATATTTACACAACAATTCAAATGGTTGGGGTTGTGGTCTTTTAGGCTCACCATGTCTGCATTTATTTGATTGAAAAACTGATAAAGTTATATCAAATTTAGAATAGAATATATTTATATCAAATAGAATTGACATTATTAAATATTATTAACATTTTAAATAATTTATTTCTGTGACGTCAAAGCTGAATTTTCATCAATCCAGTCTTCAGTGTCCTTCAGAAATCATAAAATATATATTTAAATAAATAATAAAAATCATTTATTTTAAATAAAAAATATTTTGTAACATTATAAATGTCTCTATTGTCATTTTTGATCAATTTAATGCAACAAACTGACCTTAAAGCTAACTGTAACTTGTCTTGTGACATTCTTCAGGCCAAGACCAGCTTTGGCAGACAACTGGTATTCTTTGTCCTATCTGTACTTCTGCCCTGTGGGCATAATAGTGACCATGGTCACAGGACTAATAGTCAGTGCAATCTCAGGTAAGGTGACTCTTTCTCATCTTGTAAGTGAGCTAAACAGTCAGAGATTGAACCTAAACTCTGATTTATTTATTTATTTACTCTAGGAGGCTGTAAGCAGGAGAAAGCTCGACCTGAGCTCTTTATTGGAAAATCAGATCTCATCTGGTTTGGATGCAGAAGCTCAGACTCAGAGGTGAGAGCTTTCATAACCAGTGCGACAGAAAAGGTACAATAAATAAATAAATACATTGAATTATATCTATTGTGTCATCCAGGTCTGAAATAATGTTTCAGTTAAGATAATAATTATTATCAATACTAACAACATGTAAAACTGCTTTGCATTAAATTTTTATTTCCCTTTTTAGGTGTCAGACATAATTGAGAAAGACCCAAGAAATATCCAGGGGCTGGAGAGTCCCGTTTACAGTGACAATGAAATTGCACTCAAAGAGAAAGAGTACAAGGAGAAGATCACTAAGTTTTAGATGTGAAAAACAAACACATTTTTGGATATAGTGTAAATAGTAAATGATGACTGTATTTTTCTATGTTGAAATTAAGTGATGATGATACATTCAGTACTTTCAAACCTTTCCATAAGAAAAGAAATTAATGTTAAGCATGTATTTTTATACCAGTAGGCTACATTATACTGTATATGGGCTGTTCTCATAAACTACATTAAAATTTAGCAATTTTAATGATCAGGTTTTGTATTATTTACACAGGAATATTTAACAAAAGATTTTGTATTAAATCTTAATTATTTTGAAATAAAATTTGACAAATGTTTATGTGTCAAACTCACAGAGTAATAAAGTAACACTCAATAACCACTGAAATCAAACAAGTACATCAGAAAGAAGGGTTACACATGGGTTAAACAATGGCTGAACACCTGCCTCCTCTATGCAGGTAAAGTTAGTCAGCCATTCAAGGTCGGCCCCCTCTTCCTGTTTGTTTGACGTGGAACTGAAACATAAATCTTCAGGGAGTGGAAAATGAATGGAGCTCGCAGCAGGTGGGGGAGTTTAATAACTGCTGCGAGCACTTCCTGCTTTCACTACTAACGTTTGTTTCAGCTTACAGGTAGGTTCTGCTCTTGTTGTCCTAAATTAATAGTGTTTTATACACTACAACAATTACAAAAACAAGAGGATGTAATAGGAGAATGAAAGCGAGATGAGAGAAAGAGACAGGAACCAAATTGGTTTCTTTTAAAAAGGTCCATAATGTAGCTTTCTTACAATTGTGTATAATGGATGCAAATTAGACAAAATTTTCTGTGAAAACATTTCAATAATGGGAGGCTACCTTAATTAGGGGAAATCTGTGATGGCTGACATTTATAAAATGGGTTGTTCGAGACTTTGTTTAGCCTATGCAAAACATGTGGCTCTTTGTTGTCTTTAGTTTCATCTCAGCGCCATTTTAGACATAATGCCTCATGTTCTTCTAACCTTTCTGTATGTGTTCTTTTAAACAAAGTATGCATTTCATTTTTAATCTACATAATAATAATTAAAATATCTAGTGCTAAAAAAACGTATTTTGAGAAAGAAGAGAAAAATATTGTTTGAATAATAAAACACAAAGGAAGCCATGATGATACCCTTGTACCAGAAATAAATGTACTTAGCAAATGGAAACGTTGCAAGTGCCTAACAGGAAACCACATGTCAGCACACCATACAGGAAAACACACTGAATTAGGTTATGTGCTGTATGAAAGCGTATGTCTTATCTCTCGACCTGGAGTGACATGCTCTGTGTCTGTGTGTGTGTGTGGTTTTTTTTTAAAGGAGAAGGCAGTTGCCACAGTAATGGGTGTGCTGACTCTTCAGTTTTTGGTATGTGGCCAGCTAATATTGTATTCGCTGGTCTTTAATAATATAATCGATGCACAACATACTGGTGAGTCATCCTCAAGCCTGAGTGCTACAAAAGCTCCACCTCTGAATGCAGTAGGAAACCACACAGAAAATGTCTCAAATTCATCAAGCTATTCAGCACAGAGTGATACTACAGCAACTCAAAACAACTTTACAACCCAAACAACCACTATTGTCTCCAATACTACTTTGGGACCCAACCAAAGCAATGTAACAGGATTAACAGGGCAGCCAAACACAACAGAAAATGCTCAGACAACCCAATCAGCCACATCCTCAGTGTTCAACATCAGTTCAACAGCTGTCACTTCTGCAGGCAACACTACACATAGCGGCAATGGAAGTGCAATATCCAGCACTACAATTGTGACCAAACCAACAGCAATTACTTCTACCACTGTAACTCAAAACAGCTTCACTTCTTTGAATAAATCTCAAGGTAGGTCTGAACATATCTTTAATAATGTAAACCAAATAATGAAATGTTTCCCCTGCCTGACTATTCCTACTTCTATTTTAAAGCAGGTGATGGCCTGAATCATTCAGAGAAATCTCTGACCATTTTATTCAGCATTTTGCTTGGTGTAATAGGTCTGGTAATTCTGGGCCACTTTGTTTACAAGTTCATCAGGAGCAAAGAGAGTAGTATCCAATATACTCACCACCGTCTCCACAATGAAGATGCAGGTTAGGAAAACCTTATCTTATTAAAAAAATAAAGTTTATATGTAAGCTTATATATACACGTCTGTTTATGATGTGTTTGCTAAGGTAACCATGATTAATTAAAAAAATATCTTATCAAACACTCACAACACCTTAGAAATGGGTTAGTTGTCAGGCAATTTCCAACATCTTGCCATTAAGTTGTGCATGGGCAAGCACATTTAATCTGGCATATTTGTAGCAATAGCCAAAAAATACATTGTATGGGTCAAAAATATTGATTTTCTTTTATGGCAAAAATCATTAGGATATTAAGTAAAGATCATATTCTATGAAGATATTTTGTAAATTTCCTACAGTAAATATATTAAAACTTAATTTTCTGATTATTAATATGCATTGTTAAGTACTTAATTTGGTAATTTTAAAGGTGATTTTCTCAGTATTTAGATTTCTCCAGATTCCAAATTTTCAAATAGTTGTATCTCGGCCAAATATTGTCCTATCTTTACAAACCATACATCAATGGAAAGCTTATTTATTCTGCTTTCAGAAGTTCACATGGATAATATTATTGACTGTAATTTCCTTTCACAGGTGAGCCATTTGCAGTGCCACATGACACGCTGGTCATTTCAGGAGGACTCTATGACGGCCCTCAGATTTATAACCCCACCATGACCGTGCAGAACGAAGAATTCCAGATAGACACACCTGGATTTTCTTCCAGACCCACTCAGTTCCGTTTGGAGTTTCTGAGAGAGGATCAAGACAGAGCAGACCCTGATACTTCCACCTTTCAGACATTCCATGCACATGACCAAGAGTCTTAGGATCTCAGCAACAAACCTCTTTTTATTAGTATGTGTATATATATATATATATATATATATATAACTTTTTAAGCTGAAAATGTTATTTTTACTTGAAGTTTCTATGGAAAATGTTTTGAACTTTGAAATCGATCTTTTGAACTAATGAAATTAGTGAAGATAACCGAAAAACACAAATATAAATACAAATATTTGTAAAAAAAACAAAAAAAAAAAACAGAACTGAAACCAAAAATAACTGTACCAGGAACCAGAGGTACTGTATTTTAACCTAAGAGAAACTGTGTACTGAGATATTAGAATAATATAAATACTTCTCCTTATTCAAACACCAGGAGAAATTGTAAGCAATCAGAAGCTATTGTACTAAGAGTATATGTACTCTTATCTGTAAGTTTTCTAAAAGGATAATCACACATCTTTGATGAAAACACTTTTAAGCAAAGATTTTGTCAGTTTCTTTTTTTTTCTTCTTATCTGAATTGCTAACAGTGGTCCATCCAGCATCTCGCATTCTCTTGATTGCAGCCAATTTCAACACTGTTCCTGGAGACTTACATGGAAAAGAACTCTGTACCTGTACATAATTTGCACATGATGACTGTCAAAACAAGAACATTAAGGAATCATTTTGGTCAAAACTAGCCATATGTGATTTTTGTTTACCTTCTTGAACATGTCAAGACTCCCTGTGTCTAGGTCTTTTGGTTGCATAGGTTTCTTTGATTTAATAGGTTTTGGAGAGAAACTCTACACAACAGATACAGGGGATTAAGAAAGAGTAGCACAAACCACAATTGTAAGAAATTACTTGTTATTATTTATTGCAAATAAAAATGCAGATCACTGTAAACTGTTTGTATATAGCACAATATCAATGGTATGTGAATAGTGTGAATAGATACAATTTACCAGTATGTCATTGCTGTCTGAGTTGTCTGATTTTGGATCCAGCTTCAGAATGTTTTCCTTCCAAGACCCCGTAATCTCAGATGTTGGTGGTGTGCGAATTCTGAATGACTGAAGCAGAAAATAAACTGACTCATATGAATGTTCAAGATGAATGATGAGTAGTGCAAACTGTTCAGGTTGCCCCCATACCTTTATTTGAGGTGTTGTTTTAGTCGTTTTGCTCCATAAGGGAGTATGAAGGACTTCATTCACTGTTTCCTTGAATCAGTAACAAAAAACATCATTAACAAATGTTAGATGATAGAAATAAAGAATAAGAATCCACAAAATGGCCAAAAAACAAAACAAAAAAACAAACAAACAAAAAAACCTACAGCAGGAGTGTTACATGTATTTCTTGATGGTTTATTTTCATCCTCATTTAAAAGTGTATACACAGGCTTCTTAGCGGTGTCAGCTCTTTGAGTTTTAGAGATCTTGTTTCTTCCCTTCTTAGGTTTGATTTCAGATACCTAAAACAAATTTTTTTATACTGCAGAGTTCACTTTAAATTGCCATGTATGCTTATGGTATCTCAATTGACAAGATACAATACCTGTTGAAGTGTGTCTTTTTCAAGAGATAAAAGTGGTGTCCTTAAGGCCTTCTCTCCTTTGAGCTTTTCAAGTTGTTGTCTAAGATCGTCATTTTCAACTTGCAGGTGGGACAGCTCCAGTTCCTAAATGTATTGATTATTTGTTTTTTAGCAGAGATTTGTTTATCCAAAAAAAATAAATAAAGTACATTATATTACCTAGAGCGATAAGGTGTCACTAAAGTAATCTTTGGTTAAATGTCTCAAGGAAACAATGGTAACTCAAGATGAATTCATTTAGAAATCCATCTTTTGGACCAAAGTCTCTTTTATTACCATCTCAGGCATCTAATGACGAACTGTTTTGCTGAGTATGATATTCAATGCAAGCAATGGATTGCAAGATGTCAGATTAAGCCATTAAAAAGGTCAAATAATTACCAGTGATGCTTTGCCTGCATTGACTTCAGCCTCTCTCATTCGTTTTTCACTTAGCTCTGCATCTTTTTCTTCCAACATTTTGTCATACTCATGCTACCAAGAAAATAACAACATTAAAATGAATGAAAAAGTGCTCAAAAGAAACTGAAAATATTTGCTGATTTGATAACAACCTTGTGCCTCTCCATTAAAGCAACCATGTCTGATATCTTCTGCTGGCATTTGATTTCTGTGTCATCTTTACTCTTCAGTGCCTCCATGGCCGTTTCCTTCAGTTTCTGCATCTACAACCCCCCTTCCCAAAATTCACAATGAATTATTTGTGTCAGGTCTTCTTTTTTTAGTTGTTGCATTTTAATGAAAAAAAAAAACAATCACCTCAAGGTTGAGTTGATCCTCTGAAGTTGATTTATCTTCAAGGTCAGAGCTCATTTTCTGATGCTCCTCCTTGTAATGTTTCTTTATACTTTCCAAATCTTCTTTCAATGTAGTAATCTATGAGAAACATGCCAAAAACAGTAATATTTCCAAGTAAATATAAGTAAAAATACATATGTTTACTCAATAAAAACTTAGCAAACATCTAAAGGTCCCGTTTCATTCTGACTTTAAACATAAAGTTCTTATAACATTATTCTATCATTTAGAAAGTAATAGTAATGATGATCTACCTCTTTTAGACATTCCTCGTAAGCTTTAGTTTTGGTCTCTAGTTTTGTTTTAATGTTTGTTAGCTATAGAAAAAACAGAATATAATCAATTTAAAAAATGTGTTCAAGCACAATAGTGAATAGTGCATACTGTATGTACTGTATGTCACAAAATGATTTTATTTTTATTGTTTGACCTTTGACTCCAGTGCTTTGATTTGTTTATCTTTTGTCAGAAGTTCCCGCTTTGTTGTTTTGCCCTGTTGGGGTGATTTAACATGAGTTATGTTTAGATATATGAGATGATAAACCTCAACAAACGGAAATAAAAAAGCAGTATAATAAAGAGAACGCACACTCTCTTTCAGTTGCTGTTGAACATTCTTACTCTCATCATCCTGCCCAGCAATTATTGCAGATAAATTATCCACTTGCTCCCTAGAATATAAAAGTGCACAATTAAGTCAAACTAAAATGATAAATAAACCCAAATTTGCAATGTTGCAAGATAAAAGTCTCCTTTTATCTTACTGAAGTTGTTGTTTCTCTTTCTCAAGTCTCTCTATTTCTGTCTTCTCTCTTTCTGCATTTGCATTGCTTTCCTGTAAAAAAATAAAACACAAAATACAGCATTTGAGGATCTCTTTTTTATATTTACAACATATAGAGGCTTGATTTAATTAACAAACCATGAGATGAGACTGAAGGACTTTCTTCTCTAAAGCACCACTATCAACTTGTTGCTGAATGGTATCCTTCAACATCTGCAGGTCATTAAACTTCAATATCAACTCCTCATATTCTTCCCTTCAAGGAAAATAAAAGACCCATTAGATATTAAACAGACTGCAATGATACAATTGCAGAATAGCCAAAATACTTAATTTGATGACATGTAAATGAAAATTACAATTTTTTTTTACAAATTATTTTTTCTATACAAAATCTTGTGTACAAACTTGAAACACACATTTGCAAAATTCAAAGAAAGAATTACATATCTACCTATACCTACAATAGACTATCTGTACAGTATGTGAAACCGTAACCAATAAATTGGAGGAGTAAGTTGGCTGCACCCAATTACATGATGTTTTCAACATTCTAGATTCAAATTTAGAGATTAATGGTATAAAACAAGACAGGTTATGATTGATCGTACTTTTGCTGCTTTATGTCCCTCTCCAATCTTTCTACTTCTTTTGATGATTTACAGCTGCTCTCCAAAGCTTCCGACAGTTGTGCCTCCATCTCTTGTAATTTAGCCTGGATGAAAGATGTACAGATTCAGTTTGAGAATTTGTGTTCCATAATACTATAAAACTCAAATAAATACATATGCTGTGTAATGACCTCCTTTAATGCAACTTCCTGCTGCAGCTCTTCATTGTCAAGTCTAGCTTTTGTCAGGGCTTCCTTCATGTTTTTATTTTCTGTGATGACACTTTCTATTTCATCCTGAGGGGGTGAATATTAGGCACAGTATAAGGAACATGAAGCAATGAAATTAATGTGAATGAATTTTGCTATGTCTCACCTTCTCCTCACCTTCAAATGATTTGCTTCACTTTTTTTCTCCTCAAGTGAAGCAATAAGCTGGAGCATCTCACCCTCCCTTGTCTTTATCTCTTCCTTTGTAGACCAAAGTGAGTTTGTCTTTTCATTCTATAATAGAAACGCTGTGAGCTAGGTTTCACAAATGCAAAATCACAGAACATGAATGCTTAAACAGAGGGAAAATACATACCAGCTCATATCTGAGTATCTGTATTTGCTTGCTATGGTTCTCCTTCTGCCCCCTAAAAACTTCTATATGAAGATAGTGTAACCATTTTAGAATGGTACAAAGCATGCAATGATATCATTATTCATTAACATACCTAACTCTGTGTTTTTGTCACTAAGTTCATTCACACATAAATATATCTTTGTCTCAAGGTCTTGTGCCCTGGGAAAACAAAGGGAAACATTCAACAATGGATACAAATACATGTTACATTTCTTTACCTTTGCTACTGGTTTGAGATTTACGAAACATTTTGTTAGGTCTTGTACTGATATAGCCTCTTTAACATACCTTTGTATCTCAGATGTCAGTGAGGACTGCAAAGAATTCACTGTCAGCTGAACCTCTGAAAGTTGGTTTGACTGTTGCTCTTTGATGTTGTTTAGTTTCTGTAGTTCATCATCTTTATCTTGGAGAACTTTCTCATGGTTATCTTTGCTTTGCTCCAGTTTGTAAGTTAGGGCTCTGTGGTTTTCCTGTACAGTGTAAATTGCAATCGGTGCATCTCTAAAATGTATTATTTTAATCTATATCCTTACAAGTACAAAATATCTGTGATAAATGTCTTCCATAAGGACAAACCTCGATCTCCCATTTGAGTTGCTCTGTCACCTTGAGTTTCTCCTCAAGTGCTTCCCGGTCCTGTGTAACACTTTGAAGTAATTTATGATGTTTCCCTTAAAACAACAAAGGTCAAGGTAAATGACTTTTTGAAAAAAAATCAAGAAAAAGACTCAAATATTTAATGCATTCTTACTTTCTGACTCCTCTATTACACTGCAGCTTTGCTGTGCCTCTTTGAGTTTTAGTGAAACATCTTTGAGATTGCTTTCTTTTTCTTGGAGTTTTTCTTGAAGCATAGCAACCTCAACGAGTAAAAGTCAAGGAACACAAAACACATGTGTTTTAGTCACAACATGAACACAAAGACGGGTATAACTGTAAGCAAGATCTTTAAAATCAAGATTATTTAAGTAAGTGCTGCCCCCTTCAGGCTGAATGAGTTATTTGTAAGGCTCATAACCAAAGGCACTGACCTCATTCTCCTTCACATGGCATTCACTCTCCAACTTCACTTTAAGATCCTCAAACTGTGTAAGACATTCTCTTACTGTAGGTTGGTAACAAAACAATGTTAAAATGATTTTTCAATGTGTCATTGTGTCAACTACACTATATGCTTCAAATTCAATTAATTAGTTAAAAAATAATTTGAAAAATTAATAGAAAATGAGCACATTTCAACATTTCCCGCTGATCAGCCTCTGCCTGTTTCCGGAGACCTTCAAATGCTGCCACCATCCTCTGCAAATTAACAAATTAAAGTGTCATGAAAAGGATTGTCTTAATCTACGTTTCGGCCTATTGCCAACTGTTCATCCATCCTAAAGAAAGAAAGAAAGAAAGAAATTATATAGTTACCCGAATATTCTCACTGTTCTGTATGAACATATCATGAGTTTCTTCCCGTTCAGCCTCAACTATTCAGGCAAAAAAAAAAAACAACAAAAAAAAAACACTTGATTGTCCTCTATTAATTGACAATGAATTATTATATTGTTATACTATATGACATATTATAATATGCTCTCACACTTACACAGATTAATTTTCTCAGCAGATCTCTCAAATGTGTCCTTTAGTATGTTGCACAAATTTCTGGTTGCATTGCTTCTGCATAATAAAGAATACAATCATTTATTATATAATTTCATATAATATGTGCTTATAGAAAATTACCCTTGCAATACATACTTATTTCTAAGGTCTTCATTCTCATTCAGCTGATCCTCTAATTTCATGCTCAGACTTTCATTTGCAAACTGCAATGGACATAATTCATAAATCTTTCTTTACTGAAGTGGACAAAAAAAATATAAAAACAAATGCACTACCTGCAAATGTGATTACCTGAAGCTCTTGAATAGCTTTGCGCTGTGTCTCAATGGTTTTTCTGTTCTCCTGAAGCTTTCTGTCCTTTTGTGAAATCTCAGAATCTATTTTGAACTTCCACATTTTGATTTTCTCAGCTTCATCAAGCAATCTGGAGTACAGCTGGCTGGATCTTAATGATGTCTGTAATGCAAAAGCATAACAGCCATTAAACTGCTTAGATTTATTTACATAATGCATTGCACTGAATTCATAATGTGGACATTAAACCATTATAGATTATAAAATAAACGAATAATCATCTAAGCAATAAACTACATCAGAAAACGAAATAAGCATTTAACCTGACCTCCTCCTTTTCCATTGGCATGACTGCAGCCTTCTTCATACCTTCTGTATGAACAAAGTATCAGGATTAATGTATTTGTTACATTAAAACCCTATTCATTACAGCACACTTTTCATAGACTAACGTATACATTTTTACCAGTTCTTGATGTCTTCGTAGGAAGCACCATTTTTGATGGGAACGGCAGGCTTCTATCCATATCTGAACACTTGTTAAAACGCTACAAACAAAATACACGTAACGTTACGTTATCATGCTACAATTAACGTTGCGTTATATGTTCAAATAGCAGTTTCAGCAGCCAAGGGTCAAATCGAAACATTATAACACAAACTGAGAATTTACAAGTTTACCAACCTGGTTTGAAGGAGAAAACACAGAGTTTTCTTCAAACAAGCCCGTTTCCTGAGGCTTCACTGCGGAAATTTGATTCAAATTAGCTCTTGGGGGCACCAGCAGTTTGAAGTTGAATGGTTTCTCCATTCTGTGGAGTCAAACGAAATATATAACTGCAAAAATCATCAGAACTGTATACCGAGTTAGTTGTATTGTTGAGTTTTTTCCCCCTACGTTAACGTTAGCTGAGAAACGTTAAGTCAGAAATCGAGACGGTTAAGCAAAGGTAAATAATCCTTACAAATGATCTGATTTACATTCCTTTTCCACTATTATAAACTACGTGTTTGTATGAAACTTAATTTTAGAAACATTTAGTTACCTTTCAGCAAATCAACTCACATTTAGCACTTTCTGAACGTTTTTACGACTCCGCTGACCAACGGTTTTTTACCTGACGTCGGTTTTAGCCTCTCGCGACTCCGATTTGAAATGGTTTGCGCGGTTCCACGGGCTCCGATTAAATTCAGCAACAGTAGCAGGAGTAGCAATTAAAATGAATGCACCATATCAGCCGGGACTTCCGAAATGTAGGCCTAATATTTATTTCCCCCGGTTTGTTATAAAGAATGCTAATCATACGGCAAGCTCGAAATTTTATAGTTGCAATTTGTTTATTTATTCTTATGTTGATTAGTTGTGTGTGTGTGTGTGTGTGAGAGAGAGAGAGAGAGCTCGTTTATGTGGTTAATGAGGACACAAATTTGTATAATGACATGGGTATGACACAGGTATTACAGTGAGGAGGTGATTTATGAGGACATTTTCAGTGTCCCCATTCAAAAGGCTTATTCATTCAGTTTTTTTTTAAAATCAAAAACTGCACAAAGTTTCCTGTGAGGTTAGGTTTAGGTACGATATGGGAGGCCGTTTGAGGCGAACGAAACCCATTGAAAACTTGCGATACACAGTGAATCACTTGCGATACACACTGAAACACTTGTGCGTACAAGTGAATCACTTGCGCATACATGTGAATAGTGTTGTCAAAAGAACCGGTACTTCGGTACCAAGTCGGTACTAAAAAAATGAAAATGTGACGGTACCAGGTTTCTATAAGTACCGGTAGTACCGAGGTCCCGTTCAAACCCGGTTCTTGACGCATACAGCGCTATGATTTCCGTGAAGCAGAAAACGCGGACGGAATCTCAAAATCCAGTCATGAAAATGAAACTTACATTTTAATATGGACAGTCAAAGAATTTGTCAAAGTTAGCATAAATTAATCAAATCTCCATATGGACCAGTATTTAAATGTTAAGCCGCAAAAGTTGGTTGAAATCTGAATCCTGCATGTTCTGCGTGTCTGTGTGAATGAATGAATGGCAGAGACGTGCGGGTTTGTTTACTACATACAGTGGCGGATTTAGCAAATTGGGGGCCCAAGGCGAAGGTATGTATGGGGCCCCCCCATCCGATTTTTAAAAAAGAGCGAAAAAAAAAAAAAGACTGAATTGTGGATAGGCAGGTAAAGCTAATCTACGGGGAAGTGAAGTTTGAAGAGGAGAAAAAAAAAACTTCCCCTTTGAACCCTGCATACACTTCTTTACTCCAAAATGAAGATGGAAAGCAGAGACCACACAAAGTGTAGCACTACACAAACTAATAGTCACGATTGAACCCAACAGATAACAGATAACAAAATTTGCCAAAATGCCAGGAAAACCAGCACTGTTTATTATTTTTATAAGAGCAAATTAACATAACCAGCAAGACAATTAGTAAGGGTAAACCCCCACAAACAGCCATATACTTAGCAAATATTGCATTCTACAAACAAACCCATGTACAAGATACAGGATATTGTAAGTGAATTGACATTACATTTGAGATTGAACATTTCAAACATTCTACAAACAAACCTATGTACATGATAGTGTGTGTGTGTGTGTGAGAGAGAGAGGGCTGAAGTTGCAATTGCCATTGCATAAGCAGACCCATGTACAGGATACAGGGTATGACAGAAAGTGTGTGTGTGTGTGTGTGTCATTGTCTGAGTGAGTGAGTGAGTGTCTGTAAGTGAGTGTGAGTGTCTGAGTGAGTGAGTGAGTGAGTGTCTGTGAGTGAGTGTGAGTGTCTGAGTGAGTGAGTGTCTGTGAGTGAGTGTGAGTGTCTGAGTGAGTGAGTGTCTGTGAGTGAGTGTGAGTGTCTGAGTGAGTGTCTGTGAGTGTCTGAGTGAGTGAGTGTCTGTGAGTGAGTGTCTGTGAGTGAGTGTGAGTGTCTGAGTGAGTGAGTGTCTGTGAGTGAGTGTGAGTGTCTGAGTGAGTGAGTGTCTGTGAGTTTCTGAGTGAGTGTCTGTGAGTGAGTGTCTGTGAGTGTCTGAGTGAGTGTCTGTGAGTGTCTGTGAGTGAGTGTCTGTGAGTGTCTGTGAGTGAGTGTCTGTGAGTGAGTGAGTGAGTGTCTGTGAGTGTCTGAGTGAGTGAGTGTCTGTGAGTTTCTGAGTGAGTGTCTGAGTGAGTGAGTGTCTGTGAGTGTCTGAGTGAGTGAGTGTCTGTGAGTGTCTGAGTGAGTGAGTGTCTGAGTGAGTGAGTGTCTGTGAGTGTCTGAGTGAGTGTCTGAGTGAGTGAGTGAGTGTCTGTGAGTTTCTGAGTGAGTGTCTGTGAGTGAGTGTCTGTGAGTGTCTGAGTGAGTGTCTGAGTGAGTGAGTGAGTGAGTGTCTGTGAGTTTCTGAGTGAGTGTCTGTGAGTGAGTGTCTGTGAGTGTCTGAGTGAGTGACTGTGAGTGTCTGAGTGAGTGAGTGAGTGAGTGTCTGAGTGAGTGAGTGTCTGTGAGTGTCTGAGTGAGTGAGTGAGTGTCTGTGAGTTTCTGAGTGAGTGTCTGTGAGTGAGTGTCTGTGAGTGTCTGAGTGAGTGACTGTGAGTGTCTGAGTGAGTGAGTGAGTGAGTGTCTGAGTGAGTGAGTGTCTGTGAGTGTCTGAGTGAGTGAGTGTGAGTGTCTGAGTGAGCGAGTGTGTGAGTGAGTGAGTGAGTGAGTGTCTTTGAGTAAGTGAGTGAGTGTCTGAGTGAGCGAGTGTCTGAGTGAGTGAGTAAGTGAGTGAGTGAGTGTCTGAGTGAGTGAGTGAGTGAGTGAGTGAGTGTCTTTGAGTGAGTGAGTGAGTGAGTGAGTGAGTGAGTGAGTGAGTGAGTGAGTGAGTGAGTGAGAGTCTATGAGAGAGAAAAGAGAGATTGTTCTCCACATGACACACTTCTGACACATAGAGTCCTACTTGTTGACATTTTCTCACAGGTCTTCTCACCAACATGATGTGCAGATGTAGGAGCTGTACCTGTAAAATAATAATAATAATAAAAAACATTGTCACCAACTAACAAAATGGTCTATGAACAAAATGAGTGTGGGACAATTTTGTGGTCCAATAAAAGGTTGAGTCAATTACCTTAGCTATCCAGAAGTTAGTGATGGGCTTCTTTCTTCTATTATGAAGTGAAAGAATAACAAAAAACAACAGCAGTCAATCATTGGGATTAAGAAATAATTAGAATTTTTCTATTGTTAAATGATTACCTTCTCTATTTTGCGTCTCTGTCCCTTCCTTTCTCTCTTTCTCATCCCTCTGTTTCTTTTCCTCCTCATGCCTGTTTTTAGTCTTTCTCTCCCTTGTCTGTCTTTCTCTTCCTCTACTCCTTTTTCTGTTCTTCTCCTGCTCTTCTTTATTGACTGTGTTTGAGTGCTGAGTGTATCATCTGCTTTTGTCTCTGTCCCTTCTCTCCTCCTCCCTCTCTTCCTCCTCATGCCTTTTTTTGTCTTTCTCATCATGTTCATACTAATCTTACTCTGCGAGCCTTGGCCTCAGCAAATTTTCTAACTATGGAGTCTGTATCAACAGTTTCCACTATGTCATGTTCGATGGAAATGACAGCCAGGGATGACAGTCTTTCTTGGGACATAGATGAGCGCAGATATGTTTTCAGTCGTTTCAATGTAGAGAAACTTCTCTCACCTGATGCAACTGTAACAGGAAGAGTAAGCAAGAGCCGCAGGGCTATGCTAAGATTTGGATACAGATCTAGGAGATTCTCTTTGTATATGTAGTTAAGAACTTCCAATGGTGATGAGATGTGTGGGGGGAAAGACTTAACAGCACCTGTAATTTCCATTTTTAGGTCCCCTGCATCCACATCCTCCATTGCCTTCTCAAACCTGTTGCAGCATTCATCTAGATTGCCTGCCTGTATGGTGCTTTTCATTATATCAGTGGAGTAGAGAAATCCATACAACTTAAAGAAGTTCTCCATGTAGGAGAATCTCTCCCTAGTCTTGACCAGGGCAGTATCAACTAGGTGTAAGAAGAACTCTCTTCTGAAACGTTCCTCTGCAGTTGAAGTAGTCTCCTCTGTGCCCTCATAGTCAAACTGCCTTTTTGTTTTTTTCTGCCGAATGTCTGCCCAGATCATCTCCACCTCCATCTTCTCTGCAATTTCCCTGGCATCTATTTTGGCGGCATTGAATCCGTGCTCCCTGAAATCTTGGAGGAAGTCTATGACTGCAGAGATTTCCCTCTTCATGGTCTCAATGCTCACTTTGGGGCCCTGTAGGATCTTACTAACTTTGTTGATAACGTACAATACATTGTACCACACCACACAACTTACCATAAATGGCCATTTCTTCAGTTCCCGGCAGAGGCTTGAAGCACTGGATGCACACTCTGAATCACTCTTTTCTATGGCAAAGTCATGTAAAGCCTCCAGGGCATTCAAAATTTCTGGAAGCTGATACCGTACAGCTTTTACAGCCTCCACACGGCATTCCCATCTGGTGGTTGACAAGGCCTTGATGGTAAAATCCTTCACATTCGCCTGGAGAATGGCCCACCGCTGAACAGAGCCACTAAAAAGATTGTAGAGTCTCTGTAACACACCATAGAAGTTGAGGGATATTGTGGATGATTTGGCAGCATCCCCAATGACCAGGTTCAGTGTGTGACTTCCACACGGGACACAGAGGGCTTTGGAGTTGAGGTCAAGGACCCTCTTTTGTACCCCCTGCTTCTTTCCCTGCATGTTACTGCCGTTATCATAAGATTGACCACGGCAGTCAGAGATATCCAGGTGCAGTGTTTCCAGATGTCCAAGAAAAAGTTCGAGTAGGCCTTTGCCAGTTGTGTCCTCTGCCAAAAGAAAGCCTACAAAATGCTCGTGGATGGACACGTCTTTGTGCAGCTCGCAATTAACTAGGCGCAGGACCACAGACAGCTGTTCATTGTGGCTGATGTCAGGTGTGCAATCCATTATGACTGCATAATATTTGGCCCTCTTCACTTTTTCAACAATGACATCAAGGGTGCTCTTTGCCACATGTGATATCAATTCATTCTGGATGTGCTTACTCAAATAAGTGTCTGACAGCTCTTTTTCTTGGATTCTTCTTAAATGTTCTTTCATGAATGGGTCAAATTTTGCCATCAGCTGTACTTGTCCTAGGAAGTTTCCATTGCCATGCTCATATAATTTCTCCGTATGCCCACGGAAAGCAAGATTTCGCTCAGCTAGATGGGTAATTATGGCAAGCAATCTTTTTAAAATATTTCTCCATCTCTCAATTTCTGCCATCATTGCATTTTGGTTCAGCTGATCAATGGCTGTGCCTGTCTGAAGTCTTTGGGTAAGTGTGTGCCAGGACTCCATATGAGACACATGTTCAGCGGACCTCTCATGCTGTTTCAGGTGAGCTCCGAGGTTTCTCCAATTGTTAAAACCATCTGAACTTAAATGTGTGTTCCCCTCTCCAAAAAGTCGGCAACAAAAGCACATAACACAGTCCCCTGATTCACTGTAGATAAGCCACGTCCTATTAATCTTCTCCCCGTTCTTCATTTGGATGCAGTAATTATTACTGGTAAATCTCCGCCCCTCTTGATTTTTGGGGAATTCTACACCGGCTTGTATGGGACCTTTGCGAACGATCGCACATCTCTCCTCGGCTGTGAGCTTCTTAGGCCAGAGAGCCGGGTCATCTGTCAGCAAGCCCACAGTGCTTTGGTTGGTGGCAGCAGGATTAGCACAGCTAGGGCTATTACTACACTGTAAAAAAAAGAATTGTAATTTTAACAGTAAAAAACTGTAAAAAAGCAACGGAAATGCTTAACAGTATGTTAATTAATTGCTTAACAGTATGTACCCTTACAGTGAAAAACTGTAATAGCTCTCACAGGACATTTCATGTAATTTTACTGTAAAATACTGTTAAATGTACAGATTTTGGAAGAACACTGTTAAAAAAAAATACCATAAACTTACCATTGCATTTACCGTACCTTACCGTAAAAATAAAAATAAAATTTAAGGTATAAAACTGGAAGCTGTGGTTGCCAATACTTTACCGTAAAAAATACTTTAGAAACATTTATGTTTAATGGCATTGAACTAAATTTTACCGTAAAAAAACATTGTGGCTATTTATTGATGATGGCATAATCGTCATGTAGTGGCCTGATTCACTGAGCTCATAAAGAGTCTTATCTTTCATTGTATGGGGAATGTTTAATACTAATTAATATTTCATGTTTTTGAGTATTATAGCTCTGTGACCCTACCGCATGCAAGCTAGCAGTGACAAACAGGTAATCTGAAGAACTTTAAAAACACACGATGTACAAAAAAGGATTAAAACTTCTAACGTTATATGAGTTAGCCTAGATCAACACAGACATCAAGAATCGGCGTATGAATCTCAACAACGGTGACAATCAACAAAATAATCAGATAAAACTCTGAACATCACAAAACAAGTTACTAAAAAGTTGCAACAAAAACAACAGCAAAAATAAAAGCAGATAATAATAATAAAAGAAAATACTAAGGCAATTCAGCATAATTTATTCATGCTGCAATGCATGTTGGGAGATATTGATTGAGTTTTGATTGATGGCTCCCATCATGCACTGCACTTATATCCCCGTTGTTGAGATTCATATGCTGAATCTTGATGTCTGTGTATGTCTGAAAAATACAGTAGTTCAAACCTTTATTGTGCAAATTTTTTTTACAGATTCTTCAGATTATCACAACACGGATGGATCACATGCTGTAGAATCATAAGTCTACTACAATTAACTTAGTTTAAAAAAAAAAGGTAAATTTCACAGGGTTATTTTAAATTGTGTTGTTGTTGTTGTTTTTTTGCCCGTAAATTTAAGTCCCGTAAAACATAAAAGGTTGCCACCATTTTTTTTTCATGGTAAAATACATCAGCCACATCTGCCGTTTTTTTTTTTTTTACCGTAAATTTCACCGTTTTTACACTAACAGTAGAACTAGGCTAGGCGGTTGACTCACCAAATCCCCGTCATCGGTGTCAAAATGGCCATCACTGGACAACTCTTCCACCTCATCTGTGTCAACCTCGATAACTCTGTCGGTGACGGCGGGCAGCAACAACGTGATGTCCTCATTGTCTTGGTCAGCGTTATCCTCCTCCTCACCTAGCGCCACTTCACAGCTAACGTTAGCTGCTGCTGCTGCTGTAATGTTAGCGCTTTGGATGTTGTTGTTCCAGTCTGTATTAGCAGCCGTAAAAAAGTGTGTCAACTTTGGCAGCGTTGCCAAATATTTATTGGCGTCTTTTCGCTTTTTTCTTTTAATTGACCCGCTTTCGTAACTTCTTTTCATTTTCCCGTTTTGATTTGCCTTGCGTCGTCTCTGTGTATTTCTCAGTCCTCCTGTCACTGACTGTGTGTTTATCTTTCGCGCCGCGCAGCGTTATGGACTAGTCCATTTCATTGTGAAAACAGGGGGTGTATGTGTAGGGACAGATAACCATGAACTGGACATTTTAACCACTACTTCAACGTTTCAACGTATTTCTTAAGAATATTAATAAAGTGTACCTTGCTTTTGAAGCATTCATGATGATAAGGGGCCTTTTTTTTTTTTTTTTTTTTTGAGGTTTGTTGGGGGCCCCCCTTCTACGACCGCTGGTAGGGGGCCCCAAGCAGCCGCCTACCTATGCCTCTATGTTAAGACCGCCACTGACTACATAGCGACCCTCTACATTGCAAGTACACCACTCGCATATGCTACTAAATCTTCCTTCTGGCGACTAAATGATTTCTAATATTAGCCAATGGCTAATAAATTATAAGATTTTATTTGCCATTGTGTGAGTTAGAGGCTAAGTATAAGTTTAGCTCAGATATATGTTCACTCGCCGAACACTCTCTGACTGAGCGCTTTAAAGTTTCACTCTCAGTCAGGCGATCTGTGTGATTCAGTTCATCTCAATGGATGCACAGTGCACTTGTGTTTAGTGTACCTCTAGTGTGAAGGCGCACAGATCGCTGTTGCTTTCTCTCTCACACACGCAGAGACCGAGAGAGAGAATTGACGCACTACATTTAAACTATTCTTGGTTGTATTTTTTCCTAATAGTGGCATATCTATGGAAATCTTCAGCTTTTAGCTGGGTTTTCCGGTAACGTTAGTGTGTGGAGTTAATGCGCAAATGGCAATCTCATTGGCTGGCGCTCACCTATTATCGTTCGTTTTGATTTCAGCAAATCAGTTCGAGCGAATGCACAAAACCCGATTTATATTCATGAATCCAGCAGCTAATTAATCCTTAGTAATCTTTAGTGTGTTTTTATAGTTCTTCTTATTAGAATTCGTATCAATATTATCTTATCAGAATTCTTGTTAGTTTTTCTCACCTCCTTTTTTTTTACAGAATCACTGAATGACAAAAAAAAAAGCACCACCACCACCATTCCAGTTAAAATGTTCAGTTAAATTGACTAATATGCATTTAAACATGGTTATCAAGTTTACTTCTAATTACTAAAGTTCTAATTATATATCAGTCTGGCGAGTAAACTAAAATATTTAATGGCCAATGGCGATTCAATTGCAGAGGTGTCCGTAGAGGGTTGCATAGACTGAAGCGTGTGACATTTGCAGTAATCTCAGCATCTGCCATCTCAATGTGGACATAAATACATAAACAACATCACCAGAACTGTTCTGAGTCACTTCACAAGCATTTTACTGCTACTACTGTTGAGAAAATTAATAAAACTTTTTAAAGAAATAAATCACACAATATTTCTTCCATGTTTTAATTTTAATAGCAAATCCTTTATTTACCAAAAAATAGAATGTGTTCAAATTTCATTAATTAAAAGACAAATAAAATTTGGGTGAAACTTGTTTACTGTTTTTTGTATAATTGTATTACTTGTAAAAAAACTTTAATCACAATTTTAAATAAGTATAAAGAATGGCATTGGTTTTATTTTTAGTGATAAAAAGTGTGTTTTTTTTTTTTTTTTTTTTATTAGCATATTGTGTTTTGCTTTGGTATCGAAATTGGTACCGAGAACCGTGGATTTTCACTGGTATCGGTACCGAATACTGAAATTTTGGTACCGTGACAACACTACATGTGAAACACTATATATCTTTGCAAATATATGAAAGACATGCGGTTACATAGAAACTCTATACCCTGTAATCGCCCACGTACTGTTGTGCCTGCACAAAGACTGCACTTTCAAACATTCTTGCATGTGAGAGAGCATAAACATTTTCAGTGTGTCAGGAAGTCATTTCATTGCAACAGGAAGTTATAGCTCAAATATTCTCCACGTATATGGCTCCTTCCTAACTTGTTTAAAAAATTAGGTATTTGTTGTTATTCTTTACACTAGGCTTTATCGTATGTGATCACTCGTGTGTTATTGCCAATTCTGAATTTATTTATTTATTTTTTACATTTTCTTTCCCGTGTCCTTCGGTTCATTTAGTCAGAATATATGAGGAGAATATTTGAGCTATAGCTTCCGGTTAGTGGGTTTAATTGTATTTATGTAAAAAAAAAAAAAAAGATTATTATTTTTTTTTTATATTATTTTTTTTTTCACGTTTTGAAAGGGTAAACTCTGGTTCACACTCCAATACAGTAGGTGGCGATAATGCACCTAACTTTGGTGCTGCCCGCCATAAAACCGAAGAAGAAGTAGAAGAAGAAGTATAACTTCCGGTTGCAATGAAACGACTTCCGGACACACTGAAAATGTTAATGCTCTCTCACACGTGAGAATGTTTCAAAGTTTTTATATATTTGCACAGATATATAGTGTTTCACTTATACGCACAAGTGTTTCAGTGTGTATTGCAAGTGTTTCAGTGTGTATCGCAAGTGTTTCAGTGTGTATTGCAAGTTTTCAATGGGTTTTGCCTCAAACGGCCTCCCATATTTAGGTGTAGGGTTGGGGTATAGGTCAATAGAAAATACAGTTTGTACAGAATAAAAACCATTATGGAGAGTTTATGCGTAAATTCAGAGTCATTTGAACATTTTGCAAAAGAGGTCAAAGAGAAAATAAGGTAGTCTGCTTACATCATTGTGAGTCTCAAAAGAACAGCAGGGTTCACAACCAATAGATGTGAAGTCATACAACTTTTATTTAATGAGAATAATTTTTATTTTAACCATTTTGCAACAGAAACATTATATACATTTAAATGGGCTCTAATAGTAACTTATTAAATTGTTCAAGAACAATTGTTCAAGAACAATTTTCCATTAGGCTATACACAAATTGCCTTTGCGTTTACAGTTTTAGACAAGTAAATAATATTTTATCATTGCTAGACTACACACATAGACACACACGTACAAGAATACACAAAATAACAGACACTGGTGAGTGTGCATGGATAACAAAACAATGCATTAACTGTTTTAACTTGGAAAGTTTAATGGTCAGTTTGTGCATATATTTAACAAGAGACACTACTTGCATATCTACCGCTTTCACATTACTCTACCTATTTTGTTAGAAGGCAACATTTGTTTCTTGTAGATTAATTCTTTATATACATGTATTAACTGATTTAATCTCTCTCTCACTCTCAGTCTAGCCTACATAAAATGCCCTAAAACAGATTAGATACAGTTCCTGTCCTAAATGTTTATGCTTTAAACTAAAAAAAACAACAACAACAAAAAAAAACATACTAATAATTTTAAAATAAGGCTGGACGATATGGCCAAAATTGATATCACAAGATATTTCTTAATTTCGATCGATACTATAATCCGAAAAATTAATTTGCCAAGTCTGACACCTCATTTAAAACCATATAATATATTAGAAAAAAAATATATATTTTTTTTGTATTTAGCTTGCATACAAACAATAAATGTGAAATCACTGTCAAATAATCATCTCAGACTCACCTAATACAATTTTTTATGTTTTTAAAAAAGTATCTTCTGCTCACCAAGCCTGCATTTATTTGATGCAAAATACAAGAAGAACATTTACATTTTGAAATGTTTTTACTATTTAAAATAACTGTTTTATATTTGGAAATTTTTTCTAATGTAATTTATTCCTGTGATTTCAGAGCTATTTTTAAGCATCATTACTCCAGTCACACGAACCTTCTGAAATCATTCTTGTATTCTGATTTCCTGCTCAAAAATAATTTATGTTGAAAACAGCTGAGCAGAATTTATTCAGGTTTCTTTGATGAATAGAGGGTTTCTGCAGAACAGCATTGATCTGAAATAGAAATTGTAACATGAATGTCTTTATCATCACTTTTGATAAATCCAATTTTGAACATCCTTGCTAAATAAAAATGTCTATAATTTCTTGATAATCAGCAAATGAGTATATTAGAATGACACTGAAAACTGGAGTAATGATGCTGAAAATTAAGTTTTGATCTCAGGAATAAACTACAATTGAAAATAAAGCAGTTATTTTAAATAATAAAAATATTTCAAAATTAAAATTTTTGCTGTACTTTGGATTAAATAAATGAGCAGAATAATTATGAGCAGAATAATTATTTAAAAAAATAAATTTTTAAAACATTAAAAAATCTTTTTGTTCAAAAATGTTAAGCTGTGTTAAGCTAATTATTCTTATAGATTGAAGAAAAAAGTAAATTAAAAGTAGGATATAAAGAGTATGAAAAGTGCTCCGAGTTGCTGCAGAGAAAAAAAAACGTTGCTGGATCAAGTACACCCGGCTGCAGCCTGCAGATCGAGGCGGGCTGCACATGGGGCGGGGTTGCACGTGCAGCCCTGCCCCAGGTGCAGCCCCGCCTCGATCTGCAGGCTGCAGCCGGGTGCTTCTCTGCTGGATACGGACTTGAATGCAAAGTGATTGTCTGCCAGCAGGAGGCGCTGTGAGCTGTAGAACAGTGTAGAACCCGCGGTTATGAACGATTCTTTATCAGATAAAATGAAAATGTCATCGAAACTTTTCTGAAGACAGTAGGTTCCCTTCAGATATACATTCATATAAAACACCCGCGACGTGTTTTGATTTTGAAACGTGCAGTACTCATGTTTATTCAACGAAGTCAAACCCCACATATAAATCAATGTATGGGAAACACTGGCAATGTATATCGAAATATCGGAAATCATTTAACCGTTATTGGGAAAAATATATCGCAATACATATTGATATTGAATTATTGTCCAGCCCTATTATAAAATATATATTGCATGCATGTGCTCATGCAAGGAACTGAAACTTTTGCATCACAACCAGAATAGTCCAAGATGGATGTCTGTAATCAGATCGTTGATGTAGAAAGCACAGAAATGAAAGAAACACCCAGAAAAAAAGCACAGGATCAGCTATTGTCACACAGCATCCTCTGCAGTATTGTCACTGGGTCCTTTCAGAGCCTGTACAATCTCTTTGCCAGGTTCCTCCTGTAGGTTGGCTCTCTTGGATTCCTCTTTTGCTTCTTTATTCAGTAACCTGTAGTTGATACCCATTCCGATGAACAGAAACAAACTGCCAACCACAAGGGCAATTCCACAGGAAATGTATGTATACATGTAGTCATGGTAGATGTCCTTGAACTTCCCTGTGAGTGCATACAATCATAATTAAAAAAAAAAGTCAGTGATCCATAAATTCATTTTCAACAAAAAGTCCCAATATATTCCTCATAATGCATCTTAATTTTAAAGGCATGCAAAAGTCTTTTCTTCTAGGACTTCATGGTTAATGTATTTCCAAGATTTTAGATTACATTTTATTTAAATGAAAAAGGGAAAATTTAATTTTGGTCAGGTGACTGTTAATTATTGGCAAACAAACAAACAAAAAAAGTACAAATCTTAGCCTTCACTATTTATTTTTAAATGCTTCGGTTCTATGACAAATACTCTCTGTAGTCTCTCAATTAATATGAGGTCCTAAAAGCTGCATGCTTAATAAATAAAACTTTATTTTGTGTAATTTAGTTTGTTGTTCAAAACTGGGCAATTATATGAGACATAAACACATTCCATACTCACCTAGTAAAGGTGGCCCCAGTAAAACTGGTGCACATTCCACAATCGTCACCAGTCCTACAGCACTGGAAAAACGTTGAGTTCCCACAAGATCCATGAGGGTCTCAAACAGCACAGAGCTCAACCAGCCGTAGGCAAACCCAAAGAACATGGAGTATATTACAAACCCTGTGTAGTCTGTGGTCAGAGGGACAAGCAGGTGGCACACACCATTAAGGAGAATGGATGCTGCAAAGAAATACTGCACCCTTGGTCTCACCCATTTTGTGTTGGCGACTATTCCCATTGAAGGTCGTGCCACCATATCTACAAAGGCCAGGACTGAAAGCAGAAAAGCTGCCTTCTCTCTGGGAATGTCCTTACTCTTGGCGTAATTACTGAGGAACACAAGAGGAGTGAAGAGGCCGAAGAACATGATCACGTTACCAAGAAGGTAAAGCAAGAAGCCACGATGCTTGAAGAGTGTAAGATCGATAAAACCATTGATTGTCTCTATTACGCTCTTTTTCTCTCTGGCTGCACTATTACTGTTGGCAGCTTTAACAGCAGGTTTTGGTTTTGGCCCAATGGGCCTCATCAGTGATCCAGCTACACAACAATTCAGCAGAAGTCCACCCAGAATCAAGAAGCTCCCTCTCCAGCCGAATTGGTCGAAGAACCAGGTGTTCAGGGGAGCCAGAGTACACAAAAAGACTGGGCTACCAGCCATAGCGATGCCATTAGCTATTGGGCGCCTCTTGTAGAAATATTTTCCGATCATTGTAAGAGCTGGGTTGAGATTAAATGCCAGTCCCAGACCTGTAAAACATTATAACACATAGTTCAAAATGAAAACATGTCTCCTTGTGATAAATGTGTCACAAGACTGTAACATCACTAGGAGTGTTATTACTGTAAATTGCATGGGATAAGAACAACGGTGTATGTTTAAAAATCATATTTGTTTTTAATTATACCTCCCACTACACCGACACAGAAGTACAAGCCTTCGACAGTATTGCAGAAAGAGGCACCGATAAGCCCGATTCCTGAAAGACAGCCTCCTAAAATCATAATTGGCCGACTTCCATACTTATTGACCAGGATACTGCTGACAGGACCTAGGAATGACATGAAAAAAAAAAATCTTGATATTTCACAATATTACATTTTTTCCTGTATTTTTGATCAAATAAACGCAGGCTTGATGAGCAGAAGAAACTTCTTTCAAACACATACAAAATAGTAATGTTTCCAAACTTTTGGTCTGTACTGTATATATATATATATATATATATATATATATATATATATATATATATATATATATATATATATATATATATATATATATATATATATATATATATATGTGTGTGTGTGTGTGTGTGTGTGTGTGTGTGTGTGTGTTTGTTTTTGTGAATAGTGGGGACATCCCATAGGCGTAATGGTTTTTATACTGTACAAACTGTATATTCTATGGCCCTACACCAACCCTACACCTAACCCTAACCCTAACAGGAAACTTTGTGCATTTTTACTTTCTCAAAAAAAACTAATTCTGTATGATTTATAAGCATTTTGAAAAATGGGGACATGGGTTATGTCCTCATAAGTCACCCTCTCCTTGTAATACCTGTGGCATACCCATGTCAAACAGAGTTGTGTCCTGATATGTCACAAAAACAAGAGCATGTATGTGTGTATAAAACAGATATTTTGATATATTACTGTATTTTTGACCAAATCCAAATACTTAAAAAAATTTGTGGTATAATAATAAACCACTTTGATGTGAAAATGCTTTATCTCAAGTTAGTGTACTTGTTTACCAAGGAGATAACAGTGTTGTTGAAAAGTATGCTTGAGATTAAATATATGTGGTGTGTGAAGAAAAATCAAGGTAATAGTAAAAAAGAACAATGGTTTAAGCAACACCTAATTCCAAGTTATCAGGAAGTTTAACACGGGACTTGATTTTATCCATTGGGAATTGATGGGTTTGAAACCACTGTTTCAGATGTGGAGCATGTTATTATATTATGATAAAACATTATGAAGACAAACATCTATCTGAAATAACATGCACAAATTAACTGTTCACAATAACACCAGGAATGTATAGGTTACTACAGTAAAACTATGAATGGTCTATTTAGATTTTTTTATGACTAAGTTGATATTCTCTTTTCAGACCACTAGAGGGCATTGCAGCTCTGTGGGGAAGAACAATAGAATTTGACATTGCATATTATATATATATAAAACACGCCAACTGAGCATAAGATGTTACCTGTGAAATGCAGAGGCTGAAAGACCAATCTTAAAATGCTCAACTAAATCATATTCCAGTTATGTTTCACCCTATGGTAAAATTTAGCCCTAACAAACCTGATACTCTCCTACAGTGGGAAACACAACTATCCCAAAGGTATTTCCAGTTACGTGTGTGTTTTTAAGTCTTTCCTGTACTGAGACCAAATCCTATCATAAATGTACGAAGGAAGCCTGCTAATCATGTGAAAACCGGGGAGTGAGGGTGAGCGCCTGCACGTTTCTGTCTCCCAGTTACAATAGGCTGCCTTGTTTGCCTCTCTAATCCACCACGCAAGCACAGCAGGGGAGCAACTTACCAAAGAACATATTAACACATTTATAAATGTGGAAATTCATTAGTGTCAAATACAAACGTTAAAATCATCAAACTTTTATTTTGATGGAAAAATGCAGATAAATCAGTAAAGGCCTACTATATATTAAAGCCTCTACAATTCGATAATCACATAAAAAGCCTTATCATGAATTTCAGTTTTTCAGACTGTAATTTCAGACTGTAAGTGTGGTATAAGAATTAAAAATAGACTAAGTCTTTGGATGACATCAAACAAAAATGTATTCCTCCTGACATATCAGATCAGTCCACATTCATGTAAATGTCCACATATCTGGACTTCTCTTGCTCCAGGCAAACCAACTCTACTTGGGTCAATGACAACAAGCTTAAATGCACTTGAGGTCTATGTAGGAAGACATCTTGACTTAGAATGCCAAAACAACACATCCCTGGAAAAGAAACAAATACCTTCTTACAGTATTTAGCTTAGAGGGCATTCAGACTGTGGGTAAGACTGTGGCTGTATTGAGTGAAATGAGAGCAAAAGGGGAACCATAACATGCCAGTCATGGCCAGCATCAAAGTAGATGCTAAAACAATGCCATTCTGATTTACTTGTGAGCAGGGGAATTCAAATGAATATGTAACATACTGCTACACAGACGTCTAATGTGCAAAAGTCAGCATAAAATATTCACACAATTATGTCTTGTGTGCAGATATGTTAGTACAAACCAGTAGCACTACATAATTCGATTCTGCATAGCATTGTCGTCAGGAAAAAAAAAATTACTGGATATCTTCCACGCGTGGTTGGTTCTGTGATCATCTGGGTCATATGCTACGTATTGCCCCCTGCATTACAGAAGGGAATTAGCTCTGCTGGGCCAGAAGGATCAGTGTAGGAGTATGAGGTCAAATGTGTAGTCATGTGCCTCTCACAAGTCATGAGTACTCATGGCCATAATGTCAACCCCACCAGAATAAACTGAAAGGAACATCCTTATCGACTGGCTTACTATTTTTCATGACAAATGTGAGGGCAAAAGCTCAAGCTTGACAGTAGTATGTGGGAAAATGACACATACAGCATGAATGTCCACAAAAAAGTAAAAATCTTTTAAAAGAAAGAAAAAAAAAAATCACATTGTACAACCTGAACTAACAAAAAGCTACAAACGAGGATAGACAATGGATGAGTGAAGTATGGTGACCCATACTCAGATTTTAACCCATCCAAAGTGCACACAAACAGCAGTGAACACATACACACAGTAGTTGGGGGTGCTGGGCCTTGCTCAAGGGCACATCAGTCGTGGTATTGCCAGCCCAAGACTCAAACCCACAACCCTAGCGTTAGAAATCAAACACTCTAACCACTAGACCACGACTTCCCTAAATAACTAAGGGAACTAAGGGAATAGAGAAGGCATGTAAAAGAATAATGCATTATACAGGAACTTAATAACAATTAGAACAAAACAAGTGGAAAATAAATATATTTTATAAAGTTATATAAAAATTAATTAATACGTATTATAAGATTTAGTAAAAAGGACTATTATAATAAGTTACTAGACAAGCTTAAGAATAATATTCAAGTAAAATGAAAAGTACTTAATAGTATAATTAAAAAGAATACTGGAAAATTAGATTACCCAAATTATTTTGTAAATGATGATAAAATAAGTTTAAATAAAATGAATGACATTGTCAATGAATTCAATGAGTATTATGTAAATATTGGGTATAAGTTAGCAAAAGAGATTGCGGAGCAGAGAAATGGGCATAGGGTAGAGGAAGTTAATATTTCTAGTAATAATCGCTCAGTGTTTATTAGGGCAGTTGATGAAAAGGAAATAAGTGACATTGTTAATAATTGTAAGAATAAATATTCCACTGACTGTAAGGATATTGACATGCCATTAATAAAAAACATTATAGAATATATAGTAAAACCACTTACACATATTTGTAATCAGTCCTTTTTAACAGGCATATTCCAAAGTAATATGAAAACAGCTAAAGTTATTCCTATTTTTAAAAAGTGGAGATCGGCATATTTTTTCCAACTACAGACCTTTTTATCCCCTAGAGCATGTGGAAGACAGAATAAAAGACTAAAGTCGAAAGATTAATCCATATTCTGAAACTTTTTGTCTTTTTTGAAGCTTTACAATCCCTAGTTACTGTATGTTTTTACTGAATGGAAAATAGGAGCAGTTACTTTCTTCAAAATATATATTTTTTTGTTTTCCACAAAGAGTCACACGTGTTTGGAATGACATGAGGATATGGAAAAAGATAAAAAGGAGTTTTATTTTTGTGTGAACTAAATCTTTAACTCAAATGGCAAGCTGGTTTATTTTTGCCTGTTTTAAATGTTATGTGAAAGTATACAAGCAAACCATACTGCCAGTATAGTACACTAATTAGAATAAGAGCTGTAACCAAAAAGAAGCACCACACTGTCAGAAACATTGAAACCTATCCATAAAGGTTTATATTTTTAACTCAAGTTTGATGTGCTCAGTAGCGTGAGAAGGCGAACGTGCAATTTAGTCTGTCTCTGTGAGTGTGCTGACATCATTCACTGGTGCTCCACTTCCTGAGACAAGTTTGCTATTGACGCTAGTCATCACAAGTCTGTGCGACTCCTGAGTTAGCCGTCTCATCTCCTCATATCTCTCCAAGGAAAACATCTGACACTTGCAGAATAAAGAGCTGACTGAGAAGAAGGACTCCAGAGGGAGATAGAGTTACCCATTCAGAGCTCAATCTCTCAGCAAAGCAGCCGGTGGCTGATGTCTAAGCCTTGTTTAGCATGCCTCTCATTTCTTCCATTCGAATGAATAAGGGCCTTTCACTTGCACCATATCCATTGATAATCTGCGCTGGGATCTTCATTACCTGAACCATGATCTCACCACTGGCTTGAAAGCATGACTACACAGCTTGATTTAAAAGTTACTCAAGGACAGAATTATTCTAACTCTGGTTATGAATCAATTCAGACATCTACTATGAGATTAAACCATTACAAATTCGGAAATAACTTTTTATAATACATATAAAGAGTACTTGAGAGTTCTAAGGGGCAGAGAAAGAGGAGAAGGCAGGAAGTCACTGCTTACCCCCTCCATACATGACAGCAAGCATGATGGAAGAGATCCAGGACACTTGACTGCTGGAGACGCTGAAGATCACTTCAATTTCCTTGAAGAACACAGTGATGGATTTTGGGAAGGCGTAGGAGAAACCGATAGAAACGAAGGCACCAAACACTACGGCCCAACCCCAGCCACCTTCAGGAGGGGTGTATCCCACAGGACCTCCAACAACAGGTGCCATGGCTCCAGGTGCTTACAAAGATCTCTCTGTAAAGGGAAAATTGAAGGAAAAAAAGAAAAAGGTCAAATGTTTGGACTATAAAGAACATGACACTAGAAAACATACAGGAAACATATATTTGCATTCAAAAGTTTGAGGTCTGAAATATTTTTTTCATGTTTTTGAAAGAAGTCTCATGCTCACATGGTCGAGCTTGCTCATTCAGTGTTATTCTATAGGATTTTTCATCATTATATCCAGCAGATGAGAAATGTCCAAAGTCAGAAAACTTCCTCAACTGCATCATTTGAGGTATCATTCATGTCTGAAGCACAATTGGTGTGGGATGGGTTACGCACTGAAGTTTAATACCCTGGGCAGGGGGTTTGTTCAAATCCATCTCACTAAATCTGAGCAATAGTAAAATGAATGCTACCTTCTCTAATGCCTCAATTCTTGGCCAGGAAATATAAGATTTTCTGCACAACTAGTCCTCTAAAGGTAAACCTAAAACTTCAAAGCATCACATATTAATAAACATGAATCACACCCAACAGCTGCAAGAAAACATTGTGCATACATGTGGGATAAAAGAGTTCAAAGGAAACATAGACAGTCCATAAAGATTCATGGTGCCTTTACATATTAACGCCTCATAGCTGACCTGAGCACATCAAGTATTTGTAAAGCCACAGCAGGATGCTTTTAAAGTGAACATGCCCTTCAATATGGAAATCTGAATTACATTCTTTCAGGAGGATCAGAGATTTATGTCAGAGAGAAGCACCTTAATATCTGGTTATTTCCCCAACTGGCATTTAAGCCTCTTTACATGTGCTCTTGTATTTGGTTTGCCAGCCCAGACAGCATGATCTTAAGGAATAAGGGCGACTTGCCATTAGCTGCTAGATGTAGTTTAAGAACAACTTTCTTATTAAAACAACAATGTGCAGTCATTATCACAAGCCAAATTCAGATGAGGCGAACAGGGCCCTTATGCCAAAAAGGGTCTTGCATCACCCTGAGGAGGTTTATTTTGTGATAATGACTGGCTGCTTGTATGTTGTCCTCCATATTACACAGTAACAACCAACCAAATGAATAAACAGACATGAAATGTACTCTTATGTATGGCGTATAGCAGTGGTTCCCAATCTTTTTCAACTCGCGGCCCACACAACCAAACACATATGTTTGCGTGGCCCACTGCAAAAAATTAACTGACCCCGCTATTGTTGGGTTAATAACTTAGTACTCAGAAGCTAGATTGTCTTTATTGAATGAACTGTGAACAGAAAATAACTCGGGATGGCATCGCTCAGCAAAACAGGAAAACCAGATCCAGGCAGAGCTCAGCAGCGGGTAGACACTCAGCGGCCGCCCACAGGTTGAAAACCACTGGCGTATAGTATTTTTAAGGTATTGTCAAACAGTTTCAGATGCAGCAGAATTAACTGAATTCTTACAAGCTCTCTTAACATACTTTGTCAGTGATACAATTTTGTATTTAATTGGTACAAGTTATATTTAGGTTTAGTCGTTATTGCATCACTGGGCTGATCACTTTGAATTTGGACCATCTGACAGTTTTATCATGTTGGCAGAGCATATTTGTTCCTTTCAAATGAAGTGCTCTATGGTTTAAAAGAAAGTGAGTATGAAATGAATCACTTTACAGGTAAAAACAGGTCCTTGACATGCCATCAGGCTAGACGTTTTAGTGCATTCAAGATTAGAAACACACATTCCACAAAGAAGCACTCCTACCTTTCTGGAACAGTCTATAAATTCTTTGCATAAAGTAGTCCAAAGTACTCTTCTATTCCATTGTGATGGCAAGCAGGATTTTAAGGGTCCAGTCTGGGTCAAGGCAAGTCTCTAGTTATGTGAATAATTCTGAGGAAAAACACGGAGGTCGGCCTGTGAAAAAAATAGTTTTCGATTTTAAAATTCTTTAGGCCTGTGATATGGTCAGCTTTGTCAAACTGTGTTCAGCTGAGTTCAGGGCAGCTCTTATTGGCACCCAAAGTCTACAAAAAATTCAAGACAGGTTTCTATTGGCTCCTTGATGTTTTGATGTCACCATGCCCACTTGAGTCCCTGCTCTCCTCCTCCTTGTTCTTTGTCAAAGCCACCCATTCAGGACTCTGCTGAGGTCTCCTTTGGAGGATACAGGTTTTAATGTGGAGTCTTTGAGATAGCATTAGCATTTCTTTTTGAATGTATCAATGCATCCAATGTCAACAAACATCCATTATATTGTAACTGTAACTGTAAACAGGCGTTTATTTTATTACACTTCCTGCAGCGTCTCCTTGTTAATTTATAATTAGCTCTGATTCACGTTACCTGTCTTTCAATCAGGTCAAGGAACAAAAAACAATGAACGTCAATAAGGATGAACATTTGCTATTGCGCATGAGATGTGACACACACACACACAGTTTCCGAAGGGTCGAGTCTTTTCCTCTGAATGCAGCACTTGTTTGGCAATTGTTAATCTCTTTGAAATCTGTGAGAAAGACTGCACAAAATGTTCAGAACAAAAGCTTTTTCTTTTTTTGCCATGCGGTTCAAGGAACATAACTGCAGTGCAAAGGCTAATGTCAGAATTAGAAGCAATTTCTTTGACTCACAATAGTATAAGCTATATTTTAGACACAACAACCATCTTTATCAAATAAATGAGGAAGTATATATATTTACATGAAACATCAATCTTATACCTATTTTGTATATATTTCTCTAAGTTGAATATACATATATCTATCTATCTATCTATCTAATTTCAAATTAATTCTGTTCATTTCGGAAAGTTGCACAACCCTAAAAAAGTGTTTTCATGCACACCAATTCTGATTGAATCATCTCAATTTTAACTAATAATCTACAAAATTACTGAATTGACATTAAGTTGCAGAGGCTTTATTGTCTTTATTCTACATGAGCAAGTCTGAGACTGAAGAACCAAGGTGACAATGTTTTAAGCCATATTTAAGCGAGAATAAACTCAACTGAAGTAATCGCTGTTACACTCCATTTCATTTTTATTAAACTAGAAAATGTTCAGCTGCACGCATCTGCAGATTCAAACAGTAAAACACGTTCTTCCCAATTCCCCTCTGTGACTTGCAAATACCTAGTCACGCTTTCATTTCAAAGAGACTGTGTCCTGGATGTGACACCAAGCCAAAATATTTACTTTCTCAGATTTGCGTAGTAAAACTTTCACAAAACTGATATAAAGATTTCTCCTTCATCCGAGGAAGCTTTGCACTCAGGCCAACCGCAGCAGGAGCAATTTTAGTCTTTTTTTGTGGTGTGTGCAGCCCCACACCCAAAAAACACGAGATCTGATGGCCATGGATTCACGGTGGAACATGCACGTTGTTTGGAGAAAAACAGCTGTCACAATAAACACGCCACAAAAGAGGCAGGAAAGAACAGATGGGGTAGTGCTCTCCCGTTGAGGTCTCTATTGTTCAACGGTCGCCGTGATTTTGCCAAGTTAGACATGTTCCTGGATCAACATCTTTTGATGATCCTGGATCAACATTATTGTCCAAAAATATAGACTTACCCAATCCCTACCCTTAACCTATACCTACCCATAATTTATTCCCCAAATCAGTGAGAAATTATAGCTGATTAACAAGGGTGTAGAAGAACCTAACCCTGATTGTAAGCCTAAAACAGAAACAGGCCTATTTCCTGAAAAGTTATATCTCAATTCTGATTGGTTGATTAGAACATTGCTCCAGAATCAACAAGGACGTTGATCCAGGAACATGTTGTACTTGGTGAAAAAACGCTCACCATTGTTCAACACATCTAGGTTTAATGTGAAAGGAAGTGCTGCGTGACATTCCTAATGGCGTCATTTATGGGGTTTATAGGAAGGAAGAGGTTCAAAAGACTGCCAGTCTGATTCTTTCAATCTGTTTTCTACGTCACAGATTTCTGCTGCTGTGACCGTTAAGTATGACAATTCATAGCTAAAGGCTAAGATAAAATAGGGAAGACTTTGACCTTCACAGCTTCTAATTAGCTTTGGTGTGCACTGAGGTTAATTGTCATCACACTTGAGAAACACATTAGACTAAAATAGTGACAATTTAGCAAGCAGTAAGGACTTTATATTATTACTCACCTGAATCAGTACTGTTGCAAATGGCTCTGTATTCTGATACTCTTAGGTAATAGAACTATATTCATATGTGTTGGACTATTCAATGACTGTGGACTGTTACTGCTCCCTTGATGAATTACGGCGTCTTAAGAATAATCAGTTGTTGGTATAAATCCGTAGAGTGGAGTGCACAAGAGTTTCCCTCATTTCTAGTGGTGTTTAATTGTGTGTGTGCATCTAAAAGTAAGTTTCTATGCTTATTGATCATATTTAATATGTTGTTTATGGGTTATCACCATAATTATATTTTGTTGAGTTATTTAACTAATATGGCCTACATGGCCAATCAACCAGCATATATACTACCTAATTGCACAATTATAATTGTCTATACACTTCCTTCTACTGTTTATATGAAGTGGAAGTATATTTGTCTTAATTAAGTGTATTTAAACAGCATTTTTACGATTTAAGGAAATTGTTGAATATGCTACAGATATGCATTGTCATGCCGTTATGCACAAGCTATTCTGTGTGATGTCATACGGTCGCAGGTTCGATTCTCGGTCTGACCAAAGTTGAATAACTTATATATAAGGTATTGTAAGTGAAGAATATTACTTCTGGATATGTTCTAATGTCTTTCTAACTATTCATAGTGTTAAAGTTGCTATTGTTTGTTGAATTGTTATGAAACAAAGTAAAGAGGCCGCACTATGCATATAAAACGTTTATTTTGCACAAACGCGTTTCGGCGTGTGCCTTCTTCAGTGTGCAATCAGGAAAGCTTGTAACCAATCTTAAATACCCACACCCATTGTCATTGACACACCCATCGTCGTCATCATCATCAAAAGTGATACCAGGACCAATGGTGTCGCTATATACTGCAATATAATACACATAATACATCAAGAATTTTAACACATTCCATACACATGTAGTATTAACCTGCATTTATAGGAAACAGCTTAGTGACAGATCTTCATTCATCCCGTGCGGGATGCAAGTATTCAAATTAAAAATATGCCAAGCCTCTCACTGCAAGAGGAGGTTCTCACGGTCTCCACCTCTTGGAGGCCGATTGACCAGCTCCAAGCCCATAAATTTGAGCATGTTGGCATTATGTCCCACAGAATTAAAGTGTCTTGCAACTGATGATTTATCGTCATTCTTTCTGATGGCACATTTGTGTTCGAAAATTCGGGTTTTCAATTGTCGCTTTGTTTTGCCCACATAAAGTAAACCACAAGGACACGTTAGTAGATACACAATAAAAGTTGATAGACATGTGATTCTGTGGGCAAAACAAAGCGACAATTGAAAACCCGAATTTTCGAACACAAATGTGCCATCAGAAAGAATGACGATAAATCATCAGTTGCAAGACACTTTAATTCTGTGGGACATAATGCCAACATGCTCAAATTTATGGGCTTGGAGCTGGTCAATCGGCCTCCAAGAGGTGGAGACCGTGAGAACCTCCTCTTGCAGTGAGAGGCTTGGCATATTTTTAATTTGAATACTTGCATCCCGCACGGGATGAATGAAGATCTGTCACTAAGCTGTTTCCTATAAATGCAGGTTAATACTACATGTGTATGGAATGTGTTAAAATTCTTGATGTATTATGTGTATTATATTGCAGTATATAGCGACACCATTGGTCCTGGTATCACTTTTGATGATGATGATGACGATGGGTGTGTCAATGACAATGGGTGTGGGTATTTAAGATTGGTTACAAGCTTTCCTGATTGCACACTGAAGAAGGCACACGCCGAAACGCGTTTGTGCAAAATAAACGTTTTATATGCATAGTGCGGCCTCTTTACTTTGTTTCATATGTGTTATATAAGGCCAGCACTCTGAAAATCTAAAAAAACATAGTGAAGCCTGCTCCCAACCTTATCACTTGTTGAATTGTTATGCAATGGTGAATTGTTATGCTAGAGGGGAAGTTGTGGCCTAGTGGTTAGAGAGTTTGACTCCTAAGGTTGTGGGTTCAAGTCTCGGGCTGACAATATCATGTGCTATTAGCCAATGTCATTATGGCTATTAGTATTAAACCTTGAACATGTGTTACTCCATGCTAATTTAAGGTCTGAGAAACACATCTGGTGCATGCTTATATTTTGGATTTTCTTTTAAAGTAGTAACTGGCAAATGTGTTTTGTTTTATTGGAGTACTTGACTGACATATGAGAAGACGGTCCTTCTTTGTTGTCTTGGATGCATCAGGACAGATTATAGTTTACACTACAAATGCAATGTGAGCGCATGGATTTCAGATTGTTTCTTAATGTGGTTTAACTGATTATATTTTTTATTTTTTATTTAAAGAAGTAGTATAAAAAGGTAAAAACTTGTTCAGTCATATGGAACTATTTGAAATGAAGGTTCCAATAATTTACTTTAGTTCGTAAATCATCAAGTCTTGGTCTGAGCTGTAAAGTCTGAATGGGCAGCTGACCTTGAAAGCAATGGAGAGAACTGACAGGAGGGAACACAGTTAACAAGGACTGGCCATTTATCAAACAGCTAATTTGGATCCCTTTATCCACTGGAGGTCAATTCTGGCCACATGGACATAGATCACAACGGTTCAGAACATATGCCACATGCCTAATGTCTGTCTGCACAAGTCACCATCCAGCCCAGGTTGTATTTACACAGAATAAGAAATAAAGTGAAAGAAATGAGCCACATATAACACTGAAGCATGCACATGAATTTTGATTGCAGAGCCAAGATTGCTTATTGTACAACTAAATGTAATGCATTGGGATAATTGCCCATTCATCCGCAAACAGATTACATGCTTACATGCTGAGGCAGTCTGTATATTCATACATGAGTTACATTTGCAATAATTAAACATCAATGAGCTGGGGAAATAGATATTACATTAGCAGATTCTGATGTATGATGATGTCTTTTTTTTTTGGATGGGTTTAAGAGAATCATTGGATGATTTAGATCACACTGTATTATTTGGAGTGGGGCAGTTACATTTCAGAAGATATGACTGCCCATTAATGTATTTTTGCAATACTCTTAAAGTGCACCAATGCTCTGGACCTGCTTGCCTGTCCTGCTTCACTCTAGCAGGCAGTAATGTCACCGTTAATGGCTCTCACAGTGGAGATGTGGCATCAGCTCTATTTACACTTCATCTTATGCCTTAGAAAGTGCTCCTGTGCTTTCACAGAAATATCCAACTAGAATATGGTTATATCATGTAAAACCTTGGTTTAACCATAAAAAATATTTTTTAATATATTTCTTTTATATAGCTGAAGAAGAGAGTTAATGGTGTTTTCAGCTATGTTTCCTTTACAATTTTCCTTAAGGGAATAGTTCAACCAAAAATTTAAATCTGAACAGATTTGGAGAGATTTTGCATTACCTCACTTGCTCACCAATGGATCATCTGCAATTCATGGATGCCTTCAGAATGATCCACAATGAATCCACTCAACTCAGCTCATTCATGAAATGTAACTATTTAGGGGAAGTCGTGGCCTAGAGAGTATGACTCCTAACCCTTAGGTTGTGGGTTCGAGTCTCGGGCCGGCAATACCACGGCTTAGGTACCCTTGAGCAAGGCATCGAACCCCCAACTGCTCCCCGGGCGCCACAGCATAAATGGCTGCCCACTGCTCCGGGTGTGTGTTCATGGTGTGTGTGTGTTCACTGCTGTGTGTGTGTGCACTTTGGCTGGGTTAAATGCAGAGCACGAATTCTGAGTATGGGTCACCATACTTGGCTGAATGTCACTTCACTTTCATTAACATCTGGTAAAGCAAAAAGCTGCATATCTGTATATAACAAATCCATCAAGACGTTTTTAACTTCAAACCATTGCTTCTGGCTAAATATCTACACAAAATGAAGCTTTGCATGATCCAAAAATAATAATAATTACAATTTGTATATATATACATTATGGCTGAAATGACATAGTAAATGTGTTGAATATAATCACTTAAAAAAATCACATTACATAAACAAAATGGGCTGTGAAAGCAGTTTTATGTTCACTTTAAGCAAAAGTCTATTCTATTTTATTCTCAATTTAATCTTTTTAATTGCTGCAAACAATTCAGATATTTAGAAGTGGTTAAATAGTTTCCGTAAATAGTTTTGATCCTGAACAAATTGAACAACAGCGAATATTGTTTAAAATCTCAGGATGTAGACATGTCAACCATCAACAAAATTCAGAGATAATTTAAATCAAGAAAGAAAAAAAAGAAAAAAAATCACTTCTAACATAAATTTACAAAATACAGTCTATGGCAGCTGCATCGTCTGATGTTAAATATACTTTAACACACAAGAGGTCCATGGCCCCTTGAACAGACACAAAATTGATGCTCCTAAACGTCCATATAGTGCCCTCATTGTGTCAACACGGCAGCGAGTGCATTCCCCTGCGTTATGCTGGATGAGGCCTGTCTCTGTGTAGATCTAAAACCTGCACTCAGCAGATAGACTGAACAATTCTAGGATCCATTTAACTCCCCATATGGATTTAAGCTGCAGCGCTCTAGTTTTTTTTTCTTTTGTGCTAATGTGTAACCTCTGCAATATCTGTGGCTAGGTATGATTTGTATTTCTGTCCTTGTTGTAAAGACAAGCCAGATGGCCAGCCTGCTGAGTGGGTACAAACTGCGAGACAAGTGATGCGTCACCACCGTCAGGCCTCTGGTGGTTGTGGTGTGGACGAACTTTGAATTTTTATAATCCAGCTTTGTCAGTATACTTTGCTGATATAGATCTAAAAGAGAGATATTTCTCAGCAGTTCTTGCTTTAATTCTCCTTGCTTCTTGTTAATATTATTGTACTGTATATGCGATCATATATAAAATTATTCATATATACTACCATTCAAAAGTGTGAGGCTGGTTGGATTTTGTGTGTTTGAAAGAAGCGCTCACCAGTTATGTTCACTAAGGCTGCATAAAAAAAAAAAAAAAAAAAAAAAAAAAAATATATATATATATATATATATATATATATATAAATAAATAAAATAAAATCAGTAATATTGTGAAATATTATTACAATTTTGCATAACTGGATTCTTTTTGGGAATATTTAAATATAGTATTTATTTCTTTGATTTTTCAGTAGCTAATAATCCAGTCTTCAGTGTCACATGATCCTTCAGAAATAATCCTAATATGCTGATTTCCTACTCAAGAAACATTTCTAATTATTATCAGTTCTAAAAACTAAAAAGAAATTTTGTTTGTTTTTTTGTAAGATTTTGTCGAATATATATATTAGGATTCTTTGATGAACAAAGTTTGAAAGAGCAGAATTTATTTACTTCTGTAGCATTACAAATGTCTTTACTGTCAATTCTGATCAATTTAATGCAACCTTCTTGAATAAAAGTATTACATAATATTTACTACTCCATCATTCCATCTGAAGTTGTTTTGACATGCATATTGTTCATGCACCAACAACACATGTTGATCAAGGCAGTGAACCGCAGTGTCACGTTACTTATTAATTATCCTACACTACTTGAATGACATTATAGCTCCATCTGGTGGAAATGCTGCCTCCATGTGACTTCATATGGTTAATTGCAGATATTTACTGTTGATTTCAACAAATAGCCTTTGAATTTACAGAACGACAGAAAGTTATCAAATCCTTCAAAAATCAAATCCAAAAAAGAAGTGTATTATTACTTTTCTAAAGGGTCAGACTTACAATTTTACTGAAGAAAATTAAAACAGGTGAAAAAACAAAACACCTTAGCAATGCCCTGGCAACAACCCACAACCCTCTATTGTGGCATAAAATTTTGCATGGGTAAGCACTGGTCACATTTTCTTCAGAAAATGCAAAAATAAAGTGAAAAGATGCTGCTGTTGAGGAAAGAAGCTATTCAGGCTGCATCTGGCCCCAAACATCTTCCTAACCTCCAGTTTCCCCGGCATCTTCGACATACTTATTCATGTATTCAGGCATTCTAATATACCCCTACCTTGGCATGGCAATTACCAGTCCATCTTTTCCACCCGCTCTCCACTGCCAGCCTCAAATCGTGCCTCTGTTCAGGGATAAGTATTCACCCCAGGGTCAGAGCATTCAAAAATACTTCGGTGAACTCATTTAACCACTGTATTGCTTCTCTCTTTAGAAACCAATCCTGCACCATGGGACAAAAAACCATGACTAATTCCTAAATATTAGAAATGTGTAATTCCTGAATGAAGTTATGCATGACTGGCATTTAAGTTTAGATGCATTTAAGTTTAGAGAGAGAGAGAGAGAGAGAGAGAGAGAGAGAGAGAGAGAGAGAGAGAGAGAGAGAGAGAGAGAGAGAGAGAGAGAGAGAGAGAGAGAGAGAGAGAGAGAGAGAGAGAGAGAGAGAGGCTTTTATAGGACTGGGGTGAGAATGTTACAAGATAAATCTTTTGGTAAGGCAGTACTGTATAAAAGTTTCTACATCAACATGTCCCTTGTGAGTCTGCCCTGGCATTTGAGTCATGTGTGACCTTTAAGGTGTGCAAATGTTCTGTAGGTTTAGGAGAAAAAAAGATGGATGCATCTCTGGATTTTTAAGTATCACACAAGTGCAGGATTTTGCAGGTACTCAAATCAAAAGCCTCCCATATGATCAATGATTGATTGCCATGTCTGTCTCAAGGGTCCCTACTGGAGCTTTTAACATCAGGAGTCTCATTTCTGTTCATCTGAATCCCAAAAAGGCAGATATTTTGTTGTTGCTGCTGACATTTTTTCAGACTGTAAAAAAAGAAGTTCCCTATTACATTCCCCTTCCCTATAGGGAAACCATATCTTCTTGTTTTGAAGTAAAGTCCCCCCATTTGTAATGTAATAATTCATGCATCAGAGTGTTAAATTAATGGAAGCCATTTATATTAATCTGATACATGTGACTGGTAAAGAGGCAACTGTTATATGATTTGCTTTACAGCAAAAACCCTTAAATCACGTTCTACACACATTAAATCAGAATATGTGTATCTGAGGCTCACGTGCCTTATATTTTGTATTCCTTCTATTTTCCGCATGGTGAGGCCTGGGAAATTGACTCAGCGATGTTTCTATGCAAAGTGGGTTTACTTTTACATTAACATAAATGGGAATGTCTTGGGTCATCAATGCGGGACGCAGGTGTAGCCTCAATGTTAACATTGAAACGATTGTCAACCCTCAGCAAAGACACAGAACGACCTCTGATGCAAATGAACGGCACGCTGTCATTCGCCCTGCTGTTTGCCCCTCTCTGTCACACACATGCAAACACACCGTGTGATATGCCATGACGTTTATGCTAATATGAGCTTATTGTGCAGTAGTCAGCCTGCATTTGTTGAGTATGTGATGAATCTGGTGTCAAAACTGCTGGGAACCACTGTCAAAACATGTAATGTGACCCTGAGACAGTAACTCATAAAAAAATGATCACGGAAGCAATTGTTTCCGCTAATATATAGTAGTTAATAAAGTAACAGTTACCTGGAAATGATGATTATGATATGTTAAGTGATTCTTTCACACTAGTCTCAACTGTTTGATTACTAACGTTCTTCAAAATATCTTCTTTTGTGCTCAAAGGAAAAAGAACTTCACAACTTGTGAGGGTGAGTAAATAGATAAAATGTTTATTTTTGGGTCAACTAACCCTTAAAAGATAAGAAAATTATATATATTTATAAATATAAAAAACTATTTAAATCTTTATTTAATGCCCGAGCATTTATTTAGCAATTATCCTTACTAACGGTAGTGGTATCAAATTTAGTAACTAGTTTAGTAACTATGGTTATCACATAAACCTTTGTAAAGTATAGGCCACATGCAAATAAATGCAACTCATTTGCATAATTTAATAATTAATAATTAATCCATTAGAGGGTTAAATTAATCATATCTATCCATTTAGACGTGATACACACTTTAAAACCTCTATATACTGTCTCATATTTTTATGATCAACATAAAACATTTAAGTGCAGATATTTTGCATTTGCTTATTTCAAAACCACAGAGGATTTATTTGAGTCTGGTTTCTTATGACAGAATATAATAAATCATAAGTCTAGATATTATTTGAACAGATAATGCCTAAAGTAATGAAATATTTTTTTTTCTTAAGACTCCTAATCTCCACTATTCCCACTTTAGCTTTGTCTCTTTTCACCTTTTCATAAAAGAATAAAGCAGTTCACCCTGGGGACTAAGGGCTACACTCTGCAACCTAACAAAATTAAGAGTGCAGAGCAATAATCATTTGCATTTCCAACATCTGCTTTCTTGACGAAGTCCAATAATTTGTTCTTTTGCTGCCTGGAGGCATGTCTTGATATTCAAATCCCCTACTGAGGTGTTTTGTCACAAGAGTGCATCTTTATAACACCGGAAAAACTCCTGTTGGGCGATTTATTTAATCTACTTCCTTTTTTTTTTACATTTATTTATTTATTTTTTTGTTAGTGGTTAGGGGCAGTCTGGATAATTTACCCCATACATTTCAGATTACATTAGACACTGCTCTAGGTGGCCAGTCAAACTGTAAAATTCCATGTGCATGATACATGGTTGATTTTCTAGCCTCACGATTTGTAAGGTACAGAAAGAAAAAAAAAAGAAAAAAAGCTTGAGCTGCAGCAACAGTAACAACAGATCCTTCCTATTTGTAAAGAGCCATCAGGACTAAGTCCCTGGGGCAGATTTGTGACAGGGTTTTTTTCCTAGAAGGTCAAATTCCCAGAGAGCTCTAATAGTAATGCCACTTTGAGCAGGGTCACAGGGGCAGAAGCCTACTGAAGGCTGGTGGAGGGGAAGAGCGAGCAAGTTTTCACTTTCATGCTCCTTCACTTCATTTTCCATTTTACTAATGCTGCCATATATCTCCCTGTAGGGAAGGAGGTGGTTCAAAGCCCTGGGAAGAAAGCAATGATCTAATATACGGTGCCATTTTTAAGAAAAAGGGATGTTATGTTAGAGAACTGGTTCTCAGCTGTTGGGTTGTGAACCAGAAACAGATCTCAGGTCTGTTCTGAGTGAAAAACAGGTCAAATTACAAATAAACAGTGTTGGGAAGGTTACTTTGGAAATGTAATAGGTTACAGATTACAAGTTACCCTATTTAAAATGTAATAGTAGTGTAACTTTTTTAATTACTTTAATAAAGTAATGTAACTAATTACTTTTGAGTACATTTTGATTACTTTTATAAGTTTCTAATGAATGTTAATTTGCAACTGTAAATCATCTTCAACCATTTTACAAATTGCAGGTTTAACCTTACAGTAGTGCTCAATACTGTCAGACTTTCACCATCCTTCATCACTTAAATTAAGATGATCACATTTGAACACATCCACCACACAATCAGACTTTACTTAGAGATTGATCTGAAGTTCAAAGCAGATTTAAAATCAAAAGAAATTGTTTATAGATACTGTTTTTGAAACCAAATCTTTGCATAACTACAGGCATCTAACTGCATCTAACAATGGTTTGGGGAAAAATAGTTAATAAAAAAATAAAAGAATATACATCAACACAAATACGGTTATCTAATAAGCATGTGTCCTATTTTGTGTACTAAACTCCTGAAACATTGGTGTCTTTCTGAAACACTGCTGTCTCTTTGTATATGATATGATGATAGTTTCTCAAAATAAGTAAAAAATGCTCATGAAGTGACTGTTCTAGAGATTAATTTCCATGAGGGGCGGACTGGGGAAAAAAATAGGCTGGGAAATCTAACACTCATACACCCACAACCCATTCTGAAACATGGACAACCCTATTTTTTTTTTTGGACCTGACATCAAAAATATTTGAATCCTTAGGTTGGGGGACTTGCAACGTAATTAAGAGTTCTCTCCTGAACTGCACCTTCACTTCCATTATCCATCCATCTCTCTCATGACTTTAATACTGAAGATTTTTATTTGACTTTTACCATGTTTTGTAAGTGCAATTTTGTTTTTTTGGCAAATGAATTACCACTTGTATTTATATTTACTACAAATTCCATAATTAAACCACGGTTAGTGCCATACCATAGGCTATATTAATTTTCCTAAGGGTTGTGTTTTTGTATCCACTAGCTCCCCCTAAAGCTATGATAAAATATGATGATTTGTCTGGTATCTGACTACTGTAACATTACAAAAGATAATAATGACGTCGTTTATACAGTATGTTGAGTGATTGCGAGCAATGTGCTGCTGCTGCTTGACTAAGTAAACAAAGACAAAACTACATTAGCATATTTACAGATGAAACTGACCTGCACCTGAAACCCTGAACAGAAGAGTCGCTTCTCTGCTCCAGCTGTGCGCTTACACAGTTCACTCCGGTCTCTCTCTCTCTCGCATTGATTACTCGGAGTCTGATCCAAACCGTTCGGCGGAGGCGCAGAGAGCGCGCGAGGCGCGAGGCGCGAGTCCAACCATTGCCAGTCACGACTAACCGATTCATGATTTATTAGAAATTTAATTATCGAATGGCGGATTCGGAAATAATCGCTTTAGTATATTCGGCCTGCAATTATACAATAACAATATTAAAGTAGAAGGCCAAATCGTCTGCCAGGCCACCGGGAATAATCCCGGTTCTCCCGATGTCCAGTCAGCGCCTGATTTCCACAGGCACGCAGAACGTGCAGGATTAAATTTCAGTCTTTTTGCGGCTTAATATTCACAGACATCAGTCCATATCGGGTTTTGATTCAAGTGTACTGACCTACTTTTGATTTATTCGTCCAAAATGTGGCATATTGCGTCCGCGTTATAGGCTGAATTCCATTTTTATGACTGGATTCTACGAATGTGTTTTCCGCGTCTCGGAGATTATGGGCCATATGTCTTAGTGTAATTTGGGAAAGAAATAAGCTGTATGTGGATGTGTGTAAATATTCAAATGTAATCCTCTTTGTAATCGTTACAATTTTCATAAGTAACTGTAATTTAATTACTCATTTTTTCTTAGTAACTGTAACTGATTACTGTTACATTTATTTTGTAATTAAATTACGTAACGCCGTTACATGTAACTAGTTACTCCCCAACACTGCAAATAAAATTATGTATAATAAATATGATAAGAAAGAATAAGCAAAATAAAGAGGTGAATTAAGATTTTTGATTTTTGCTCAGTGTTTTTGATGTCAGGTCAGTGCAAATTTAGTGGAAAAAAGTAAATTAACCATAATTAAAGCTGCATGAATTATCGAAATAAAACCATTGCCCTGATATGGCTTTGTGTGGCTGTCAAAGCACAAACTGTATAGGTATAATTATTATACTTGATTTATATCAAAAAATATTTTTCCTTTTTGTCCATTAAACAGTTTTGGTTCTATATTGGGTTGCCACTTGATGTCCAATGCCAAATCTGAATCCTGAAACAAAACCACCATCACACAAATGTCATAGGTGCATTATACCGACCAAATCTCATAACACCTTTTCTGTTGAATTGTACATTGCAACTGAATTCCAGATCTTCTCTTCTACTATTCTTCCAGGACTGAATGACCAGTCACCACAAAATACAGACACACGGTATTGTGCATGACAGATATAGAATGGAGAATGATAGAGGTCTGCGGCATTCATGTCCTAGAGTCTCTGCTTTGATTATTTGTTTACTTGTATAACAGGTATAAAGAGACAGGTGTTGAATGGTAAACAGGGGCTTTACTTACACCAGGGCATGTAGATTCTGAAGCTCTGGGGGTGATCTATGATCAAGATTTTGATGGATCAACAACAGAACAGCTGTTCTTTTTCCTTAGTGTCATCTGCACTGCAAACAAACCATATTTCTAATGAATATTTTGCCTTGTCTTCGAGTAGAAATAACGAAATATCCTGAAAACATCTAAATGCGCATTAAAAAGGCAAAACTGCATTAATACAAAATATATTGTGGCAGGGTGGAACGAATACGCAGGAGTAAACTCAAGTGTAAAGCCCCGGAGGGTGGATTTTATTATTAAGTGAAGGGTTGCGGGGGGTGATGACGGTGATTCGGCGTGCAAAGGGTGCTCTCACTCGGGTCCAGGTGCAGGTGAGTCGGTGGAGTGCTCGTGGCAAAGTCTTCCGGTCACAGGCTGCTTTCTGGAAGTCAGAGAGAGGAGAGTCAGTGTGCTAGCTCGTGGAGAGGCTTCTTACCCTTTTCCAGTGTGCATGCTGTTTATATGAGGCCCGGCTGATGAGAGGCAGGTGCAGGTGATCAGCCCGTGATGAGCCTCGAGCCGGTGCTCCTCGTGAATTACCAGGGCGACGCTGATGTGGAATCGGGACGCTCGTCACAATATCGAAATCTTTCATTGTTAATATCATTTACTCACCCTCATATTGTTCTAAAGAGAAAATGACTTTATTTCCTCTGCAAGCCACAAAAGACGATGTTAGACAAGATGTTGATGCTGTCAAGCTCCAAAAATGACAAAAAAACACCATGAAAGTCCACAGTATACTGTACAGTAATTATACAATTTAAAATTGTAAGTCTAACAAGCAGCTATGAGATGAACAAACACTGACATTTGGCATTATTGATGTCAAATTTGGCATGACTTGTCTTAATGCATCATATTTAAATAAAAGTTGTATGCATTTTCTGTAAAGCTGCTTTGAAACTTTGTATTGTGAAAAGCACTATATAAAATAAATTTGAATTAAACTGAACTGAATGTAAATGAGTTAGACTAGCAGCAGAGAAGATTTACTTTGAATAATAACGTCAGGTCTTTTCCTGATACAATGTTATTGTATGTCTTCAGAAGACCTGGAATATAACACACAATGACTCCAAACGGGCTGTCAAACCCCAAAATAGACAAAGACACCGTGAAAGTAGTTAATTACAGTTCTTTCTTTGTGTTTTTTTTTTTTTACCATTTTTGGTGCCACTGTCTTGTTACATTCATAGATTGTTTCTCTTGTTGTGAGCATAATCCTCATTACAGTTCCTCATTAAGTTTCTAACAGCTGTACTTTTTTTACAGTATGATGTTGATATAGCAAAACTCTCCTGATTAAAATTGATACAAATACTGTAAATTAGAATAATTTGCCATTCTTCGTCAGTGCCAATGCAATGTGCTCAATATACAAATATACATTTTACAAATTGTTTAGTTAGCAAAGCAAATAAGTATATGGCAGTACCAGTAACAGCTGATAAGACAGTGGTATCAGTTTCAAACTGGCTGAGGTGCCCTGAGCCAAAAGGGAGCTTTACCCTACATGATTTCTGCTTCTGTTCAACACATCTGCCACAGCAACATATGCTTTCATAACAGGGCTTTACAATTAAAAAGACAGTCTGCAATGATGGAAAGCCTACAACGAATGCATTCAGAGGGCTGGGAAAGAAAGCTCATATGGTAAACAACATGCAAATTGCAGGGTATCTTTGATTAGAGCAGTGGCTACTTGCTCAGGAAGAGAGAGATTAGTCTTTATGTGAAGCCACCTTTACTCATTCTGCTTTAAAAGCTATTCCATGTTATCAGATTTTGGCCATCCATGTAAGGCACGACATTTCTCCCAGATTACAGCATCTTTTATTTAAATGTCATGGTCCTCTGAGGCTCTCCAGTGGAGTACGGCTTAGCACAGATGTTCAGAGCTGTTCTGAGGTCAGTACAGGTTGTGCTGGGAGACAAGGGACGGAGACTCAATCTGTACCTGAAGCTAGAAAGGTCAAGGGGAATCTCTTTCAAAAAGCACATTCTTTAATATACCCACTCACAGAAAGCTTAAACAAGCTTAACAAAAAATACTGTGCAGGTACAAGGTACTTGGATTTAAACCCAAAGTCTGTTCATTGACTGTCTGATATATATAGCAAAAAATAAAAAATAAAATGCTGTGAAGTAATAAATCTAGATTGACAAAATAACAACAAATCAGCATATAAGTATACTTTTCTGAAGGATAATGTGACATTGAAGATGGAAGATGCTGAAAAATTCAGGTTTACATTTTTAAAATGGAAAACTTTTTTTTTTTTTCAATTGTAATAATATTTCACTACAGAGCCCCGCACATGACATGCAAGAAAAAATAAAATAAACTGAGTGAACGGAATAGTAAATTGAGGGAACGCAATAGTAATCGTGTGCACTTTTTAGTACAATGAGGGAAAGAATTAGTAAATCGTACACACAATTTAGTCTACAATTTTTTCCAGCATGTCATATTTCACAATATTACCTTTTTTTTTAGTATTTCTACTATTGGTCATATACAGTAAATAACATACAGTAAAATAAATATTACAGAATTTTTACCAAACACACACTAATATATATATATATATACTGTATATACACATTTGATTTTGCTTACATTTAACATTACATTGAGAAACTTTTCTTAAAAGAGTAGCTGTACAAAGTCCTCTAAAAATAAAATCACAGATGAAGAAAAAAAGCTTTAGAGTCAATTTCTAGCAATTATTAAAAATAAAAAAAAATGAATTTTACTTATAAGAGTCAGTTGCAAGTAAACAAGATATCTGCAAAACTATTACTTCTGTTGCAAAACTGCCTGCTTCTTAAAGTCACTTCATTTAAAGGTACAATTTGTAAGATACTTGCAGTAAAATATCCAAAAACCACTAGGCTAGTATTATATATTTTGTCCTGCTGATTACTAACAATATCAACTACTTGTAAATCATGAGAAAATTCCCATTCTAAACAGTGACACGGGGCAGTGCAGTCGCCTGTCAATTACGTTAGTGACCCTTTGTTACCGCCTTTACTGACGCAGAAACCACATGACAACAGTGCGTGGACAAATGCGGAAGTAGCTTCGCAACAAACTTCAACTAAAAAGAGATGCCGATCTCGCTTGTGTTTTACTCGACAGGTGAGTTGTTTTGATTCGTATCGTTACAGAAAATGTATGCTATTATAACGATCAACAAGATTAGTATTATGGGGCATACACGCCAAACGCGGGGCATCGTGCCTCTAGACCCGCGCGAGGACGCGTCTGATCCATAGTCTGATCGCAGCTTTACATTGACTTTGTATGTAATCTACTCGTGCAATTCGTTGAACTCGTGTTAAATCCATGATTTATCTTTCTGTTTGATTGATGGCCGTCAGCGGTTGGGTAGAAGACAACAAATCCCATCATTCCACGCTCCTTCTTAGCGTCATCAAACCACGCAATTGTTATTGTTTTGGTAGTGCCCTCTAGTGGCAGGATCTTACAACCTGTACCTTTAAATGAAACTGTACTGGTGACCATCCTGCCCCAATTCAAGCACTTCCTATAGTAAGATTCGAGTAATGATACACACTCCGCATTTGATTCATCCACTGAGAACACTGATTTACTCCACAGAGTTAACAATAAGCCACAGGACACCTGAGTCACTATGGTTATCACCATCATTGCTGTAATTCCTTCCTGTGATTTAAACGTAACTCAAGTAAAGGTGGAATAAAGGCTTGCTCTTGCCTTTAGCAGAAGGGTGTCCAGAAACTTTTTGTCACATTAATTGATGGCTTCATTAGATCGCAATCAGAGCACTTCAGTTTGCCTCCAGGGCCTGGCTAGCCCATTCCTATGCATTTAAGAATAAAGCTGGAAAAATAGGGTTTTACTGCAGTGGATATTGCACCTGTCACACCAGGAGAACTGAGAGAAAGCCTCTGTGCGCTAGAAGCATAATGTAGATAAAGTAGAAGCAAGGTCGAGGTACATGGAGACTGATTGTAGCACGGTAGCATTGCAGCAAAAAAATTTAAACGAAAAAGTTGTTAAGTCAGATATGGACTTTTTAGACAGCAAGAGACTCTGTTCTCCATAGTTTTTTGGGGAGGGATAAAATATACCTTTCAGATATGGAGGCCAAATTGTTTTGTGACCGCAAAGCCTGCATAATTTCTGGTCATATTACTCTATGAAGAAAAAAAAAAAAAAAAAAGGAATTTGGTATGGGAACATCTGCACAATTTTCCAGACTGGGTTTAAATTTTTTTGGGGGACTCAAGAATTACAGACAATAAAGTGGTGGAATTATTAAGTCAGTTGTAGGCGAAAATCCGGAAGAGAGTTATGGCAAGTTTACACTGGACAATTTTATCCCGATTTTTCACTCGATGTCAGGTTTGGCAAAATTGCCGGCAAATCGGTGCTTGTTTAAGCGAGTGACAGTCACGCAGTCTGGATTATTAAAGAAATAATCCAAGGCAAATCACTGACACCCACAAAATATTTTGCACGCTAAATATCTGGAGCTGTCAGCGATTCACAATCACACTGTGTGAAATGATTTATGACTGAAAACGAAATCCTATGACCGAACAAAGTGACCTACAGCCAATGAGAGACCAAGATACAGGGCAGAGGGAAGTTCGGGGAGGAGTTATAGACCATAATATCAGTATTTTAATAGATATATGAACATAAAAATGTTTGCTTGGCCAGCCACCACATCAGCATAACAACACCCGGTCCCTGTTCCCTGCGTCACCCTCTTGCATAATCAGTTTTTCTTTTCCTCCTTGTAGCTGGAAATCAGCTCACAGACAATTTGCGAGAGAGAGAGAGAGGGAGTAAGGAAAGTATTCAGACCCCCTTAAATTTTTTACTCTGTTATAATGCAGCCATTTGCTAAAATCATTTTAGTTCTTTTTTTCCCTCATTAATGTACACACAGCACCCCATATTGACAGAAAAACACAGAATTGTTGACATTTTTGCACATTTATTAAAAAAGAAAAACTTAAATAATCACATGGTCCCAAGTATTCAGACCCTTTGCTCAGAATTTAGAAGCACCCTTTTGATCTAATACAGCCATGAGTCTTTTTAGGAAAGATGCAACAAGTTTTTCACACCTGGATTTGGGGATCCTCTGCCATTCCTCCTTGCAGTTCCTCTATAGTTCTGTCAGGTTGGATGGTAAACGTTGGTGGACAGCCATTTTCAGGTCTCTCCAGAGATGCTAAATTGAGTTTAAGTCAGGGCTCTGGCTGGGCCATTCAAGAACGGTCACGGAGTTGTTGTGGAGCCACTTCGTCATTTTAGCTGTGTGCTTAGGGTCATTGTCTTGTTGGAAGGTGAACCTTCGGCCCTTTTCTCTACACATACCGCTTAGAACTTTTTGGCCTTAATTCTATCTTGGTCTCATCAGACCAGAGTCCTTCAGGTGTTTTTTTTTAGCAAACTCCATGTGGGCTTTCATGTCTCTTGCACTGAGGAGAGACCACTTCCGTCGGGCCACTCTGCCATAAAGCCCTGACTGGTGGAGGGCTGTAGTGATGGTTGACTTTCTACAACTTTCTCCCATCTCCCGACTGCATCTCTGGAGCTCAGCCACATTGATCTTTGGGTTTTTCATTACCTCTCTCACCAAGGCTCTTCTCCCCTGATAGCTCAGTTTGGCCGGACAGCCAGCTCTAGGGTTCTGGTTGTCCCAAATGTCTTTCATTTAAGGATTATGTAACCTTGGCCAGATATGTGCCTTGTCACAATTCTATCTCTGAGCTCTTCAGGCGGTTCCTTCGACCTCATGATTCTCATTTGCTCTGACATGCACTGTGAGCTGTAAGGTCTTATATAGACAGGTGTGTGGCTTTCCTAATCAAGTCCAATCAGTCTAATCAAACACAGCTGGACTCAAATGAAGGTGTAGAACCAGCTCAAGGATGATCAGAAGAAATGGACAGCACCTGAGTTAAATATATGAGTGTCACAGCAAAGGGTCTGAATACTTAGGACCATGTGATATTTCAGTTTTTCTTTTTTAATAAATACGCAAAAATGTCAACAATTCTGTGTTTTTCTGTCAATATGGGGTGCTGTGTATACATTAATTAGAAAAAAATCGAATTATTCATCCAATATAAGAGAGCCGAAAAACCTTTATTGAAAACAATTGATCGCCTCAACACTGTGCTATCTACAATTATGTAATCTGTTCCATTAATAAGGTGCAGGTAAAGTGAAGCATACATTTTTGATATATATATATTTATTTATTTTTGTTTAGTTGTTGGTTATGTTGCTTGTCTAGGTAGGAATTCTTGGTCAACAGCAAATGTAAAAAAATTAGTGCTCCATATGAGATGTTGGTGTGGCCAACTTAACACAGCCATTACACCAATTTAGTTGTTACCATATAAGGAAAAATTTTATATTATATGGCATTTTTAAAGGCTACATGTTTATATATTTCCAATTTATTTATTTATTTAAATTCTGTCACAAATATTACACACCTTAAGCTGGTCTGAGTAGCAGCTAGCGGCCAAGTAGTCTCACGTAGCCAAACCTTCAAACTGAAGGTCTGGAATTCATGGCAGCTTTCATTTTCCAAGGCCCCCCCATGAGGCCGTTTGACCGACATGTCCAACAACCAATCACAGTTCGTTTCATTCATCGTCACGTTTCGAGGCATGGAAATAATGCCGCAAACTTGAAATACTTATACCTTTAAAAATCTAGCGTTTAGTTGATCATGATAAGTGCTCAGCATCACAGTTGTAAACATAATGGCTTTCTTCTTTCGTGAGAGGGTTTGGCACCACAGTATCTTTGCTTCCAGGCGGAACGTTAAAGGACGCGACACACACGTCTGGCGGAAATCCTGTAGAATTCAACCAATCCTATAACGACTTCGACATTCCTGAAGTGTTTCCAGCAGCTGATTGCAGTCATGTTGACATTATGAATCAGCTGAGTGAATGATTCATTGACACACTCATAAAGACAGTCCTTTGTTTGCATTTATAGACCAAACAATATAGAGGATTATATTTATGCAAGGATACACCTTTTTTTTATTGTGATAAATAACATGTATGTAGCCTATATGCATACACCGTATGTTAAAACAGTATAAACTATGTAACCTTGTATTAAAATATAATATTATAACAACGTTGCAGTAATATTCTTTTCTTTCTCAGTAATTAGTCAAATTAGATTATATGATTTCTGTTAATTTAACATAGGCAGGAGACATGAACTATTTCTGTCTGATGACTCAAGAAAGAAAAGTAGCATTAGATTGGTAGTTTTAGGAATATTAAATACTATTTGACAGATAGTAAAGTAGTCAGTTATTCTCTCTCCAGTGTCCACGAACACCAGAGAAATATTTAATCCTTTGCAATCTTTGACAGCAATGCCTCTAAATGCATCTTAGAAGTCAAGGATTTTTAGTTTGATCCTGGTCGCTGAGATCTGTGACAGATCTTCGATCCTCAGGATGAGAAGTCAGTAACTCCTGCATGCCTTGCTCCTTTTTTGGTATGACAACCTTGGTGCTTCTCTAAGCATCTGCACAGAACTGTGGGTAAACACAGCTGAGTGTGTGGTTGCTAATCTGCAGATGTGATTTGCTACGGGGAATAATTTGGGGTTGTTCATTACTTTGTTGAGGCTTTAAAAAGAAAATGAAGAACTCAAGCTGAGATGATCGCATGGGAAGCCAGGGAGAGGACAACAGATGGATTATACATTGTGATTGTAATAGAAATAGCCCAAGTGTTTCTGCATATGAGATAGAAAGGTTGAATTGGTTGTTTGGGAGAGTTTTACCTTCTCTCTAAATCCATTTTAAAAACTTTGAAGAATCTTAATAGTCTTTTCCAAAGTTATTATTTGACTTCTGTGCAAAAGCTGTGTGCTTTGGTTTAACAATACACACACACACAAACCTAGATAAAAAGGGAAAGAAAAGGATGGAGGAGGGGTTTAAGATTTCTGCAAGCAAAAAGGGATTAAGGCTGATTTGATGCCAAACAGTTCTTGGCAGATGGGGCCTGGCGCTTTTAGGATGTCAAAAAGAGTCAATAAGTCATCAGTGCATTCAATCCTGGAGATAATACATTTAGGAGAGGGGATTAACAGACACAATAAAAACATGCCTTTTCATCCTGCACGATGAGGACATAAGCATCAAGGGATGCTTTCACATTCACTCTGACTGTCAAAGACTTGAATGGAGGCTCTCTGGACAGTAGGAAACTCTGACGCATTTTCCTTCTGTCTTTCAGTGCAATTTGACTTTCGCTTTACACTGCACAGGTTCCAGTCATACAGTGTGCCAAGAGCAAATAAGCATTAGACTGAGAAGCATACTGGAGACCAGAGGTGTGCATAATGTCGAGAGGTGCAAAGCCTCATTTACAATTGCCTCCTTTCAAGTCTTTGACAGTCAGAGTGAATGTGAAAGCATCCCTTGAGTGTTTTAGCATCTGTAAGCAGTGACATTGCATTTTATTTGTCACAATCCAATGTTACAGTCCTGTTTCAACAGAATTCTGCAAAGCCATTTATCAAAATACCTCTGTTATCATGTGATTAGTTCAGAAACATGTTTGTTTCTCATATTTCCTATCTGTCTGTCTGTCGGTATTTTGTAAAGTATTTTACATATGCATAAAGGAACAAAACTCTATTTTAAATAAATCCTGTTCTGTTTAACATCTTATTTATCAAAGAATACTGATATATCATAGGTTCCAAAAAATTATTAAGCAGTACAACTGTTTAAAACATTGATAATAAATCATCATGTGATTTCTGAAGGATCATGTTACACTGAAGACTGGAGTAACGGCTGATGAAAATTCTGCTTTTTTTTTTTTTTTTACAGAAATATGTTATATTTTAAAGTATATTAAAATAAAAAAAATGGTTATTTTAAATTATAATAACATTTCAAGATGTTACTGTTTTTTTATTTTTTTTATTTATTTTTATTTTTATTCTGGATTTTCGTTTTATTTTCCATTATCTTTATTTTTCTAATTTTGGGTTGAAATGTGATCTGGAGATGTTTTCCACAATAGATCTTCAGAATATACAGGAAGGATCAGTATGTGTCAGTGATGTTCTCTCCATGCACATCAAACCTACAAGCCTACAATCATTACAGGTCTAAATGGTACGTGAAATTGCCTCTACCTTCTCTTTTACTAATGACTAGGATGTTAGAGCTCAAACCTAAAAAGCCATGTGAGGGTTAGGTGATCTACATCTCTAAAGGGCAATTTGTCTGAGTAATTGCTCTAGCAAAAATCTATCACTGTCACACTCCCTTGGCCAATAAACACTTGGGGAAAAAATTAGAAAGAGAGGAAAGTGGGTGACGAAGCAGAGATGGGACTGAAAACGAAATTAACTTTAAGTGCACAATTACAGCTACAGTGGTCAAAAGAGTTTATAGAGCAGTAGGGGAAATTAATTGTCATAACTTTTTAAGATGTACGGCTTTGGCATGCAACATATGCAGATTTGGCAGGCAGTGGTTTAGCAATTATACTGATCTTTAAATGGCATTAGCAGCTCATAGCCCACACTCATATAATGTGTGACAGTATGAATGAGGTCCTATTTTACATATTAAATAATATTTTCTTGCTTTGAGTTTGGATGTAAATTGGATGTTAATGTAATATGCAGTGTGTCTAATAATCCAATGAGCATGTGTTAATAGCACTGAATCTAACAAGCCCTGCATGTCTGAAAAAAAGACAGAAAGATGCAAAAAAAAAGAAAAAGACAGAATAAAAATATACGTTTAGTGTGTGTGTGTGTGTGTGTGTGTATATACAGTATATATATATATATATATATATATATATATATATATATATATATATATATATATATATATATATATACAGTACAGACCAAAAGTTTGGACACACCTTCTCATTCAAAGAGTTTTCTTTATTTTCATGACTATGAAAATTGTAGAGTCACACTGAAGGCATCAAGGGCTATTTGAGCAAGAAGGAGAGTGATGGGGTGCTGCGCCAGATGACCTGGCCTCCACAGTCACCGGACCTGAACCCAATCGAGATGGTTTAAAGGTGAGCTGGACCGCCGACAGAAGGCAAAAGGGCCAACAAGTGCTAAGCATCTCTCGGGGAACTCCTTCAAGACTGTTGGAAGACCATTTCAGGTGACTACCTCTTGAAGCTCATCAAGAGAATGCCAAGAGTGTGCAAAGCAGTAATCAAAGCAAAAGGTGGCTACTTTGAAGAACCTAGAATATGACATATTTTCTGTTATTTCAAACTTTTTTGTTATGTATATAATTCCATAAATAATTCCACATGTGTTAATTCATAGTTTTGATGCCTTCAGTGTGACTCTACAATTTTCATAGTCATGAAAATAAAGAAAACTCTTTGAATGAGAAGGTGTGTCCAAACTTTTGGTCTGTACTGTGTGTATATATATATATATATATATATATATATATATATATATATATATATATAAACACATCAAGGTAAGTTTTAAATTAAAAATATTTGTAAAAAAGGTGGTACTCTATAACAGTAATAAGAATTTAATGACAGTCACAACTGAAAGAATATGGAGCTATTAGTCAATCAAAAGTAAAATATCCAGATGTATTACATTTAATGTCCTGAATATCCAAATGAAATTTACTCAATCATCTTGAAAATAGAGTCAAAATGCAAATAATCTTTAATGGTCATAAAATGAGCCTCATTTTCTTAAAGCAAAATATATTTATATACTTTTCATTTTTTCTTGCCCTGGAAATGTTTTCAGGCAATATACCAAACAACCATGCATCATTTACTTTGTTCAAGTACAAGGATTTGTTTTTAATGTCTCAGTGACACTGTAATGCTATAATTGATTCATGTTACTGTATTTAACTCTACCCTAATTATTTAGAGATAGAGAACATGTTATTCCAACTTATTAACAGAGCTTGTGATTTGCCACTTTGGAAGGGGTTTATAATTCTTGGCTTCCCATTATAAAGATGAAAAGACAAACAGTGTCCTCAGACATAATATCATGCATTGCTTTTCTTAAGTTAATTACAATGCGATCCATGAGTCAATTCACACGATCGCTTTACACAGGTTTCATTAACTATCAATTAGCAGGTGTCTGCCAAGCGGTGGGTTTTAACCACAGTGGAGAGCTCCACGGGAGTGGACTTCAGAATGAGGAGAGGCGAAGCATGACGGAATTTTCCTACTGGATGATCAAGCTGCACCAACATTTCCTTCCTGTACTAATGAACAGAGCTGACCTCTCACCCTCAGTAGTTTTACATCACCAGAGAGGGAGAGAGAGAGCTAGCATTACTTGCTCCAGTGCCCCTGAGAGATAGACTGTGAGACCAAAAGATACTGCAAGAGAGAAATATAGAAAGGCCATCTCTCTCCAGACAGTTCTTCTGCTGCCAGTGTGATCCTTAATTATACCACAGGTACAAAGCAGTAGATATCCGATTTCCCCTCCTCTCTCCCACAGACTTTCCTAATTAGAGAGTAACATAGAGAGAGAGAGAAGCTAGCGGAGCCCATTTCTGTATTTAAATCAGAACACGAGCAATGGATTCTGAAACCGTTCGATCAAAACCTGAGGCCCGTCATTCAAATCAAGGCTTTATTAACCCGTTTTAAATCCCGTCAGTCAAAAAATCCAACAAATTTCACCTCCTGTCAGAGCTGTGGCCAAAAGCGTGACATGCTGAGCTCAGTTATAATGCTCAATAGTATATGAATAAATAAAGATGTGGCTTTTGTAATGGTACATTTCTACACACGGGAAAAAGTAGCTTGTTTTTTTACTGGAAAAGTTATATTAAAAAAAAATATGTATAACTGAGCCTCTGTCATGCCACTTAAAAATGTTTTCTCTTTCAGATCAGCTCGAGTCATGGCACAGCAAATGTTTGATGTGAATCTTCCTGAGAAAGCCAGTTAAAGGTATTTTAATTGATGACTCTCATTCTGAAGGGATTTCTTATTGAGTTTGGAGGTTTTGAGTTTGGAGCAGTGTTGGGAAGGTTACTTTGGAAATGTAATAGGTTACAGATTACAAGTTACCTTGTTTAAAATGTAATAGTAGTGTAACTTTTTCAATTACTTTATTAAAGTAATGTAACTAATTACTTTTGAGTACTTTTTGATTACTTTTATAAATTTGTGAAAATTCAAGAATAATAAATAAAAGCATATACATCAACTTAAATACAGTTATCTAATAAGCATGTGACGTATTCTGTGTAATAAACTCCTGAAACATTGGTGTTTTTTTTAAACTGCTGTCTCTTTGTATATGATATGATGATAGTTTTCTCAAAATAAGTAAAATGCACATGAAGTGACACAGAGCAGTTCTAGAAATTATGTTTATGTGCTCGTGTACTCCTATATTGAGGCAGCAGAGGTTGAAAGCACTGCGAGCTTCAGTAGGCCTATGTGTAGTAAATCAAACCATGTCTTTGCCATTAATTTACAGGAGGGGCAGACTGGGAAAAAAATTCAGACTGGAAAATTCAACCTCATACAAACAAATTCATGGACAAAACTATTTTTTGTATGGACCTGACATAAAAAAAAAGGTTTAAATCTTTAATTTGGGGACATGCAAAATAATTAAAAGTTCTCTCCTTAAGTGCACCTTCACTTCCATTTTTCTCTTCAGTCTCTTTATTTTGCTCTGTTATCCATCCCTCTCGTGACTTTAATACTCAAGATTGAACAAAACTATACTTTACAATACAATACTCTACAATACTACAATAGCTTTATAGAAAAATCCTAATACTGTACACGATTCATGTTTTTCCCTTACAAAAGTTAAACATGCTTTTATTAGCCTATATAAAAGTAAAATAACCTTGTTTTTTTTGCAAATGGATTTTTAAATAAATACATTTGTAAAATAATTTTACATTTTTGGTTACCACAGTTAACCAATAGTAACCATTTTCTCTGGATTTATAGTTAAATATTAAAATGTAAATTTTCGTAAGGGTTGTGTTGTTGTCTGTCGTAGCTCCCCCTAAACCTATTAAAAAAATCTGATTTTTTTTTCAGCTAAATTACTACTGTAACATTACAACAGATAATAATGATGTCCTTTATATAGTATTTTGAGTGATGACTGGTGAGCAACGTGCTGCTGCTTGATTAAATAAATAAAAAAACAAAGACAAAAAAGCATCTTTACAGATGAAACTGACCTGAAACCCTGAACAGGAGTTCTGCTTCTCTGCTCCAGCTGTGCGCTTCCAAAGTCCACTCTCTCACTCTCTCTCTCTCTCTCTCTCTCTCTCTCTCTCTCTCTCTCTCTCTCTCTCTCTCTCTCTCAGTCTTTCTCTCACTCTCTCTCTCTCTCGCATTGATTACTCAGAGTCTGATCCAAACCGTTTGGCGGAGGCGCGGAGAGCGCGCGAGTCATGACTAACACTTCATGACTTATTAGAGATTTAATTATCAAATGGCGGATTCGCAAATGATCGCTTTAGTACATTCGGCAGGCAATTATACAATAATGATATTAAATAGCGGGCCAAATCGGCTGCCAGGACACCGGGAATTGTCCCGGTTCTCCCGGTGTCCAGTCCACGCCTGATTTCCACAGACACGCAGAATGTGCAAGTCATATATTGCATTTTTGGGGCTTATATTCACAGACACTAGTCGATGTCATGTTTTGATTCAAGTGTACTGACCTACTTTTGATTTAGTCATCCAAAATGTGGCATATTCCGTCCGCGTTAGGCATTCCGTTTTTATGACTGGATTCTACGAACCAGACTGTGTTTCCGCATCCCGGAAATGATTAGGGCGGTATGTCTCAGAATAGTCAGTGCAATTGGGAAAGAAATCAGTTAAATCTGTATGTGGATGTGTGTAAATATTCAAATGTAATCCCCTTTGTAATCGTTAAAAATTTCATAAGTAACTGTAATTTAATTACTCATTTTTTCTTAGTAACTGTAACTAATTACAGTTACAATAATTTTGTAATTAAATTACGTAACGCCGTTACATGTAACTAGTTACTCCCCAACACTGGTTTGGAGTATGGGTCCTGGGCCATTAAAAGGAATTTGTACATCAGTTGCTTGTTAAGGTTTCACAGTTCTTTCTTATAAACTGAACTGTACTGAGGTTTCACCTTATTCAGTAGTTTAATTAAGGTTTTCATTTATGACTTATTAAATTTATGATACCCCCTACAGATCCCAGCAGCTTTGTAATTTTGAAAGTGAAAGTGATGTGACATTCAGCCAAGTATGGTGACCCATACTCAGAATTCATGCTCAACATTTAACCCATCCAAAGTGCACTCACACAGAGCAGTGAACACACACACACATACACACACACACACACACACTCTAAACTCTCTAACCACTAGGCCACGACTCCCCCCATGTGGAAGTTGTTAAGCAGGTGCTGAAATGAAAAAATGCTAATGCTTTAAGCAATGCTTTCTGTAAAGCAGTCATATGATGAGAAACCAAGTTCTCCTTGATCTTTTCAGAATAGTAAAAGTTCTGTACTGGACCTTTAAATAGAGAAATAAAGGAAAATGTAAGATAAATCAATAAAAGAGCTTTCTTGTGTTGTTCCTTACCTTTTGTAGCAAATAGCTCTACCCATCCCTACAGATGGAAAAAAGTAGCTGAAATCTATATTTACAACCTGATCTTTTTTGTTGTTGTTGTTGTTGTTGTTTGTTTTGTTCCTGTCATTGTGTAAAGCACATTTTGCTGTTATTGAAGGATGTGGTGGTTAAAAACTAATCACAGCAGTAATTTTTTGTAGGCCAACCTGGAAGTTAGCATCACTCTGGTTCCCTTGATAAAAAGACCACTAGGGTTTTCCACTTACACCTTTGACCAACAGAAGTTTATGCCTCATACATGTTTTGCTCATCATGATAATCATAAAAACACGACATTTATATATTTTGAAGCCTACATACAATCACAAGTAACGTAAGCTATAAACTACACCGCAGTCACATGACTTTAAAGTCACTATCAATAGTCTTCCAATAACACTTACAGTCTTTATTTAAAAAAACATTTTCCCAGAAAGTTTGAGTTAGAATAGTTTGCAAGAATGTGATTTTAAACACAACTGTAGAAAGTGAACTAGTAAGTATATATATATATATATATATATATATATATATATATATATATATATATAACACAAGGGTATTACTGATGTCACAGAATAAAATGGTAAATATCTTGAGCTTGTGTTAACATAGACCTTCAATCTGGCATAAAACCCATTAAAAAAAACCATTCAATCTCCCAACCCAATCTCATTCACATACAAACAGGGTATTTGCATATACACATATTGCACTGGCTTGGTTAATTTTAATAGTCAGAGAGAGACAAAAAATTGTTATGCAAAACTTTTGGTTTTGCCGCAGAAAAACTTTACAAAGTCTAAGCTCACCAAAACACACTTCAAATGCATTTCCGTTGAATGCATTACAAAGCAATAGCTCTTTGAAGAAACACGCTAAAAGAATAATCTTAATATGAATTTGTGCAGCACACCACTGATCCATTAAGATTAAGTGTAATCCCTGGGTGTCTTCACTCTGTAATACTGCTGCTAAACAACCCTTTCTTTGGTGGAGTGAGCCTTTGTATCAAAATTAATTTCAGGACAATGAAGCTTTTAATGCGCTCATAACAGAAATGGTTGGATGAAGATGAATGAGTGCAGCTCAGGGAACTGCAGGTTTATCTGCTTTAGAAAGAGAGAGCGAGAGAGGGAGAATGAGAGAGAAACTAGCGAAGCAGCATGCTAGCTGGTCTCTCAGGCCTTTGATTAATAGTCTTAGCTCAGCTCCGGGCCCTCCTCCCTGAGCTTGTGTTATAACTGCCTCATGGCTGTGCTCTACTCAAGATGTGTTGAGGAGAAATGGATGGCTTACTGTTCGTCTTTGAGACAAGCATCAGCCGAGGCAATTAAACAATACAAACATGCAGGTCTTCACAATTCGTTACACTGTTGGGTCTGACAGAACAAGAACAATGGGGAACAATCTGAAAGGGCTATCTCAAAGCCCAACCAATCATGTTTTGAATTACTGCTTAAAAGCAGACATCGATAACAAACAGAATGATGACATTGTCTCTCGGTGGTTTGGGACAATGGTAACAGGTGGTTAAGTTGCAGTTTGCAGTACAAGATTGTTAGTGTCAGTAATGGCTGAATGCTTGTTACTGTGCTGAAACAAATATGAAGTAGTACGTGTATCATAGACCTTAAAGGAATAGTTCACCCAAAAATGAACATTTTGCCATCATTTACTCACCCTTCTGTCTTTCCAAACCTGTATGAATTTCTTTCTTCTGCTGAACACAAAAGAAGATATTTTGAAGAATGTTGGTAACCAAATAGTTTTTGGTCCCCATCAACATCCATAGTATTTTTATTTTTATTTTTTCCATACTATGGTAGTCAGTGAGGATACTGTTTGGTTACCGACATTCATTAAAAAGTCTCCTTTCATGTTCAACAGAAGAAAGAATTTCAGTTTGCAGTTTGGTTTATTAATTAAATATTAATTAAATTAAATATTAATATTAAATATAAATGATTTTATAACAATACAGTTAACTGAACAGTGTTGCCAAATTATGTGTAAAATATTTCAGTATATTTTCATATCTATTTCATCTTTAAAACGTATGCTTAGTTCCTGCCTTATTTTTGTGTAGTCAGCTTGGTCATTTCAACTTAATTTACATTAAACTGAATTTAAAATATAAAAAAGTCTTAAAAAGACATAAAAAAAGTCAAAAAAGTTGAAAACGCTCAACTTATATTGATGAGTTAAAGTAATGTAAAAACATAATTTTCCATGACTTATAACATAATTTTAAACAGTGTAGCCCAGCCCACAGTGAAATCTCATTGGTTCAAAATCTTGCTTAAAATCAAAGAGCTAATTCTGATTGGTCGATGGGCCATTGTTATGCCCAGGTGTGGTTCAAGTATTATTCCAGCAAAAAAAAAGCACATTTCAAATACAAATAAAGGTTGCATTTTCTCTTTGCATTGAAAAGTCACCTAAAATTTAGCTGGATGAGTCATTTCACGCATATTCTCAAACACACTGACTCAACGTCACAGTTTGCATTTGAAATTACCCTACCTTGACTTCTTCATAGTAGCCGACATGCTAAGTAATTTCTATTTGATTTCTCTGTGAAAGATCATTCCTCATGAATCCTCGGTTGAGACTTTCCCTCCATGAACATCCAATACTCTGTGAACTCCATCTGTCCGTAATTAAAGAGAGGCTGTTCCTAAACACCATTAATTCACAACTAATTATACATCAATTAATAAATCCCCAAAAGCTTATTAAACACAGTGTAACAATTAGCTACATGCACCTGACAATTTATTGACTATTTATTGTACAAAGAATAATGAACAGAAAAAGGATGTTGTTGATAATTGTCTTCCTTATTAAAAGATAGGGAGGGAAGTATGCAAGAAAGAGTTATACGTGATGAGGGACAGAGATTTTCCTTCAATTACAAGCTCTTATGACCTATAATCCTGTTATTATGTACAGTCGTTTGAGGAAGAAATCTTAAGGTCATTATTCAAGCTCCACTGCAATATGAAACGTGCACATGGTACTCCGTCATAATAAAATACTCAAAGTATTAGCACAGAAACTCCCACAACTAATGCGCATGAGGGGTGACCGTGTTCAGACTAAGTGAAAGTGTATGTCGTTGGTGGTTAGCGGGAGGAGACGATGTGGGCTGAATTGGATATTGATCCGCGTGTGTATTGAGCAACATGTAATGAATGAAGATGACTAGGCCTGTACATGAGCTCGGGATAGTGACCCTGGACATTCAGAATGAAATAGCTGCGCTTTAGTTAGTGTCTTTACAAGCCCAAAGTTAGAATACCTTGGATGTTGTTGGGTGCTCCAGGTGGTTTGTGAAAAAAACTCAAATGTGGCTCAACTGTTTGCTGCAAAGTGAATTATGGTGCAATAATTAAGTTGATAGGCTTCAGGTTTGTTCATATTGTTGGCTGATTGCATTCGCTTCAACACCAGATTTGATATTACAAATTTCATTGTTAGTGAATATTTGAGCCCATAAATCATATCCCTGACCCAGTGGACTAGCTCACATTCATTAATAAACATGCGGATGTTTCGATTTTATAATTTAATACCCGACACTCATGCTTAGGAGAGGTTATTCCTGTCTGACTTCTGATATGGTTTATTAGGAGACCATGTGAGGTCTCACATGAAGCACAAACACATTTTCTTTCCACATGATTCTCTTGACACAGAATGTGAGTTGTTCATGGTTCTTTATTAGCACGGTAAGAGGAGAAGGCAGCCTAAATAATCAACAAACCTCCTGATAGTGGATTTCATGCCAGTGATGAATTAGGTGCTGTCTGCCAGTCATGAAATGTATTTTTAATTGCTCTTTGTAATTAAGGATTGCCAGTGGAAGACATATTACAGGTCTGGGTGTGTGTTAGCTAGTGTGTGTGTGTTTGTGTGTGACCCACGTTCTGCACTCCAGAGGTTTTGTTTGGTTTTAGGCAGTTAATTGTGAGATTGGGAACCGCTGGGAATTAGGAGCAGGAACAGTGAAGTGAGTCACACATTGTAATGAGTGCCCTCACACACAGACAAATTGAGTCTCTGAATGCAGAAATGCACCAAATTTTGGTATCAATGTAGAGAGATGCAATCAAAATCTTGTGTATACAGACAGACAGACAGATGTAGATAGATGTATAGATAATGAACAAATATGTACCTTGCACAATATGGGGAGAATTCAGCCTGAAAAGCAGCCTGGAGCCTAAATTCATGCCAGACCAAGTACCTGTGCAGACCAGACATGTGAATGATGAATGACATCATTAAATCCCTCAGCAAAACTCTGCGGCATCTCAGGTCTCTGGTTGGTGCAGAAAAAGCTGATGAGCCAGTTAGACACAGACAAAAGAAGGTATGAAGCCCACTAGAACACTAGTAACACATGTAATGATGATGCATTTAAAAAAGTTTGTTTAGTTTGCCGTTTTTTATTTATACCAGGTCTCAAATTTATTGTAACATCCAAATTAATTAGAGTCTGTATTATAACGAATAAAATCAGTTTATGTTATGCAAGGCAAAGACTTTCCCTCATGCGAAAGGACTGTTGCTGGTCCCAATATTTCCTAGTTCCAATTTGAACTTTTTAATAACATTATTTTCATTTTATTCATCACAGTCAACACCCTTACATACAAAAGCACACATCCCACAACTGCTCAATCGTCAGCTCCAGTGCTTCACCTACATCCCTTCTCTTTTTATCAGTGTCTCTTCCTCACATCCTAAAAGGTTAATAACCTGCCGAAATGTCAAGGGCATGTCTGGGAAGTGTTAGAGCTCTTGCGTGCTAGGGAAGCCAATGCATGTGTCATGTTGGCTGGGAAGAGTACTGGAATTTGATTTAAATAACCTGCAGCTGCAGGAATTTATGACAAAGAGTGTTCATTGTGTGCATGTGACAACAATATCAAAAATTCTCCACAAATGTGGCTTGCATGGGAGGGTTTCAAGAAAAAGAGCTACTCCTCAAGAAAGGCCACATGTGTTCAGACTGAGCTGCCAAAACACACCTTGAAGATTTTGAGGCAAATGAGACAATTTTTTTTTAATATTGTCCTACCCCCAGGTTCCCGCAGGTCCCCCCCGGAGGGAGGGGGGGGAGTAGAGCGCAGTCTCGAGGGTACCCCCCGGCCTGCGAGGGGCGATGGGGGTATGTGATGAGTGGGGCGGGGCCAAGGGATGTGGGAACACGAGCGAGGCCGGTGGAGTGTTTGGGAAATCAGCGACACCTGCGACCCACAACCGGTCTCGAGTCCCACAGAGGAGATGGAAGGATATAAATCTGGAGCGACGACAGTGAAGGATGAGAGAGGACCAGGCCTGGGCTTTATTTTATGTTTTGTTTTTTATTTGTGCGCATCAGTCGTCCGCGAGGGGCTGATGCGCTGTTTTGTGTTTATTTTGTTATTAAAGTCTTTGTTTGATTGTCCGCCGGTTCCCGCCTCCTTCTTCCCCATGATTACGGAGTTTTTATTATTACAGGCCTAGTCAAAGCCCAGACTTAAACCTCATTGAAAATCTGTGGAATGACTTGAAGCTGCAGTCCAAAAGCGCTCATATTGCTAAGTCTAGATGTGCAAAGTTAGTAGAGAAAAATCCCAACAGACTAAGGGCTATAATTAAAGCAAAAGGTGGTTCAACAAAATACTGACACAAGCTGGTGATCCTTTTTCCAACTGGTGATCCTTTTTCTGACATGTTGGTGTTGTAGTATCTTTCAAAACACACCTTGAAGATTTTGAGGCAAATGAGACAATTTTTTTTTAATATTGGGGATACGTCTGACGAAAATCCAATACAGATCACCATTTAAATAACAGCTTTCCTCCCGTAAAGCATGGAGGTGATCATATCCCGTTATCATATCCTGTCAGGATAGAAGGAAAAATGGATGGCAAAATACTATAAAACTCTTGAGGAAAATCTGCTGCCCTCTGCCAGAAAGTTGTCAGGAGTTGGTTGAAAGAGAAAAAGGTGAATGGCCTTGTGACGAGTGGGGCGGGGCCGAGGGATGTGGGAACACGAGTGAGGCCGGTGGAGTGATTGGGAAATCAGCGACACCTGCGACCCACCACCAGTCTCGAGTCCCACAGAGGAGATGGAAGGATATAAAACTGGAGCGACGACAGTGAAGGACGAGAGAGGGCCAGGCCTGGGCTTTATTTTATGTTTTGGTTTTTATTTGTGCGCATCAGTCGTCCGCGAGGGGCTGATGGCAGTTTTGTGTTTATTTTGTTATTAAAGTCTTTGTTTGATTGTCCGCCGGTTCCCGCCTCCTTCTTCCCGATGATTACGGAGTTTTTATTATTACAGTGGTGCTGAAGCCCGGGAGAAGGAGGGACGCGCTGCTGAAGATCCCTCGCCGCTGTGGTGAATCCGCGGTGCCATCGAGCAGGCGAGGAGGATGCTGCCATGGACGCTCGAGGCGGTGGGCTGGAGTGAGTTGGCGGGGACGGGCGAGCTCGCTGCCGGCCGCCCGCGATGTGGAGGGGCGGCTGCCATCCGTGAGGGAGCGGAGGAGTCTGCGCCATTCGCCAGAGAGCCGGAGCCTGCTGCCGTCCGCCTGAACGGGGAGGAGCAGGGAACGGGGTACTCCTGCCGGCTGCCCAAAACCAGAGGAGCCGTTGCTGTCCACCGGGCGGCGGAGGAGTGTCGTGCCATCCGCCGAGGGCCGTCCAGTGCCACCACCAGGCACCATGGAGGAGATCATCCAGTTGGTGGAGGGCCGAGCAGCAGTGTGCCTGGGAACCAGAATTTTATTTTATTTTTTTCCTCTCTCCCCTCTCTCGCCTCTGTCGTTCATCCTTCCATCTCCTTTTCTCTCGCCTCGTCTGTCCTACCCCCAGGTTCCCGCAGGTCCCCCCCGGAGGGAGGGGGGGGAGTAGAGCGCAGTCTCGAGGGTACCCCCCGGCCTGCGAGGGGCGATGGGGGTATGTGATGAGTGGGGCGGGGCCAAGGGATGTGGGAACACGAGCGAGGCCGGTGGAGTGTTTGGGAAATCAGCGACACCTGCGACCCACAACCGGTCTCGAGTCCCACAGAGGAGATGGAAGGATATAAAACTGGAGCGACGACAGTGAAGGACGAGAGAGGACCAGGCCTGGGCTTTATTTTATGTTTTGTTTTTTATTTGTGCGCATCAGTCGTCCGCGAGGGGCTGATGCGCTGTTTTGTGTTTATTTTGTTATTAAAGTCTTTGTTTGATTGTCCGCCGGTTCCCGCCTCCTTCTTCCCCATGATTACGGAGTTTTTATTATTACAGGCCTAGTCAAAGCCCAGACTTAAACCTCATTGAAAATCTGTGGAATGACTTGAAGCTGCAGTCCAAAAGCGCTCATATTGCTAAGTCTAGATGTGCAAAGTTAGTAGAGAAAAATCCCAACAGACTAAGGGCTATAATTAAAGCAAAAGGTGGTTCAACAAAATACTGACACAAGCTGGTGATCCTTTTTCCAACTGGTGATCCTTTTTCTGACATGTTGGTGTTGTAGTATCTTTCTGAGTAAATACAACTGGATAAAACTAAAACTGTGCCCATCTTCATTTCAGGCTGTGGAGCAACAAAATGTGATTATTTTAAAAGTGGGTGATTCTTTTCTATACCCACTGTAAATATTGTGTACAAACATTTCATCAATATTGCTTATAACTTATTATATACAATAACAATATATAATATCTAATATTTAAATTTTAATTTTAAATATTTACATTTATTTAAATATTTAAAATTGATTAAGTTATTCATTTAGTTATTACATTTTCTTTCAACAGTTTTGGCACTAGACTGGATGATCACTTGTTGTCTGATGTAAAATCTGAGTGCTGAAGCAGAACCTGTTGAAAACCACTGCCCTACAGTATAAGAACTCTCTTTTCATATTTAATAGCCAAACATTGACCTATCATTACCAGGTCCTTGCATTACACACAAATGTATGTTTCCCCTTAGCCTTTACATCTTATATACACTCACCTCAGTCTCTTGGCGCACCAGGGCGCAACAAAAGAGTTCCACCCTGAATAGAATAAAGGGTGAGAGTAGAGATGAGAAAGAGAAAATCTGAGGTGCTGAGGGAGTGTTAGTTTCATTATTCACATCACACTAGATTGGCCAGCCCATACTCTTTCCCAAAGGAAGGCATCTGAAATTTCAGTTTTCATCATTCTGTTTGTTGAGTTTTAATGTCAATATCATAGACAGGCTTTCAGCAGCCTTGCAGCAACAAGAAACAGGAAACTTCAAAGGAGCAGCTCTGCAGAATCCCTCAGTCTTGAATTAAAAATGTTAACCTTGGAGACATGTTAAGTACAAAGCAGGTAATGTTGTAGAATTCAAATGAACAGTTCAGATGATGCTCAGTGATCAGGAGTGTGGGGAATTATTTGCAGTTTCTGCTTCTTCTAAATTTGCTTTTAATTCGTGTTCATTTTGTGTCAGAGTTTAAAAATACTCCATGTCATTACAGACTGAACATGGTCTTTTGGCGCAACACATCAAAATAACTGGGAAGACGTTAGATGCTAAAATGCATGCAGAAGAAAAATGCTGAAAGAGGCACACTCAAGTGCTGAAATATGCATGGGTGATTGACTCTTGAAAACGATGGCTGATTGAGAGACAACACAGAAGCAGAGAAGTGGAATTAGAAAATTAGCTCTTTCTAGCTGCGTAAGAATTAGGGCTGTCAATTTAACATGTTAATGATACGATTAACTATTTTAAATAAAATGAGAGAAATAATTAACACAAAATCCTTTCAGTCAACAGGTCTTAAAAAGAACTTTTTTTTCCCCCTTAGTGTGAAATATTAATTTTAATTATTAATTTTTTTTTTTATCTAAAGAATGTTTTTCCACTATAAAGAAACTTTTGCCCAATGTAAAGTTTCCATGGATGTTGAAGGTTCTTCATGGAACCATAGATGCCAGTAAAGAACCTTTATTTTTAACAGTGTATGCAATGATTTTGATTATATAATCAGCATCTAATTATAATTAAAAAAATACTAATGATTTTTACATTTATTTTTAGACAGTCCTAGTAAGAATCAAAGCTTAACCCTTGACTTGAAAATAAAAACAGAAATGCCTGGTCTTCTCTTTGCTGTATCTCTTCCCAGTATTACAGGCGCATAATGGCTGGCAGATGCTATTGGGTGAGATTGCCAAGGATCCGCATCCACACTCAGACTGAGGTCCTGCTTCACTGCATAGAAACACCTAGAGGCCTATGCAGGCCTGGGATGCAGCCAAGCACATGGTAGAACAGAGCAGCCATGTTACAAATCAACATGCATACCGCATTGCTCGCATACAGTACTCTACTTTCTTCTCCTCTGTGCCATGTTTTGGTTAAAATGATTTGTAGGTCCTGTGGTGCACGGACAGAGCTGTTGAGGCCCTATTACAGGCTCTGCTAATAAGATTTGCAGCTTTGTTAGTTTGTAAGAGCATTTGGTTTCGGTTTTGAAATGTTTGAGAATGAAAACTGCCTGATTAGCTTTACAGCTAATAACATGGATTAATTATCCTGTGGTGTTTTTTGATTTAGAAACCTAGGCTTAATTGACTCTTGGTCGCAGATGTTTGGGTTCAATCCTTAGACTAAGAGACCTCATGCAAAGATCTCAACTTGGAACTGATCTGTATAGCAAACAAAGCATAATTTAATTGACAAGTAATCAGTTTGTTGAGTTGATGCTGTAACTGTAATTAGATATTTCATCCATCTTAAGAAATTCCTTTGCAGCTAAGTTTAGAGGTGGACATTGGTAGCTCCACCCTCTGTAGCATTAGCAATGGTGGACTTTCTGCAATTTCTCCATTTCACAAATTCTCGCCGTTTTGGCCTTTAGTTCACAATGAGACAGCGTTTTTGTCCAGCAAAAACTAGCCTTTTTTTAAAAATGGTCTCCAGACTGTGAAAAAGTAGTTATTCAAAAACAATGATGCATGTTTAGTCATGTGACACATATTGTATCAATATACAGTGGGTATAGAAGAGAGCCAACCCCGACTCTGTGATTCTGCTTTTTTTTCTGACGTGTTGGTGTTATATTTTTTACTTGAAAAAAAAAAAAATCTTTATTTTAAAAGGAAGTGATTCTTTTCTGTGTAACTATGGTTGTACCGGCAGTGTTGTGCCTGCTATTCACTAAAATAATGTTAATTTGTACAATCTTCATTTTACATTCTTGTATAGATGACAGAATATTTACTCACAATTGCTTTTCCTGTGGCAAAAGATGATGACAGTAGCAATAAACACCATACATGGAAAGATGATTTAGAATTTGAATGCACAAGTTTGTGGTTGTATATGTTGCCAGGAGAAGTGTGAGTGTGAGAACTTTATTGTGTCTGGTCTCTCAGTATCATCTCAGTGAGTGTTAGGACATTTTTACACATGCACAGGAAGGTGATTTAAGTGTTTTTAAATGCGCCAGTGTGGAAGAGCAAGTTTTGGAAAACAATTAAAACCTGTGGTTGCTGTACCACCAGTTGCCTGTAAGTATAGTGGCCTGGATTTTCCTAAATGCAATATGAAATGAATAGTTTACCAATCAAACCTCTTGTCATGGTATTTGATTTTTATCACCTTTTTTCTGCACTTCACTTAAACTCTAGATAAATGTAAATTAAAATTTACTCTTATTTTCATGGATGGTGGTTTAAACTGTCAAGCTCTCAAATAAACAAAGAAACATCGCAAATGTATAATAAAACTAATACATTCCTCTATATTAGTTGACGTTTTCCGAAACCACAAACATGTGAAAGTGAATAAAATTTCAACCGTGAACTCTCAGTGATAATCTGCCAGGTCTTTGAACAGCCTATATGTAGATAAGCATGTTTAGAGTAAGTTTAGGCCACCTGAACTCTTTGTGAAGATAATAGGTGTTTTTGAGTCACCAACACAGAAGAGTCATGTAAGGACTGCAACAGCTGTTGTGTAAATGCCGGGGGAGCAGCAAACTGACTCACATGCCACAGAGGCTACAATCTGTCAGCTTTCATCTTTGTTGCATGAGTTCATTCCACTGCTCACCTCTTACTGCGCACTCAGCAAGAATGTGATGGGACTGGCATTTATTGACAACTTTTGTTTCACTACATTCCCCTGAAACCTCAGAGGCGAACTGTTTGCAGAATTTCTGTGAAAACCGCAGCATCTAAATACGTTCAGAACATATACAGTACTTGATTTGCCTAATTAATTTAGTGAATCGGGTGTAAAACAAAGCACACTGCTTTAACTCATTCTCATTAAATTTAGCAATCTTTTAATTATTTGTATGTTTGGTTTAATTTATATTTTGATGATGAGGTACACATAAAAAAAAAATTAGCATTAACATATCTATATAATAATATTGCTTACCATAGCAACAATTCAATTTTTTTTTGTCTTCTGGAAAACATATCAGTATCTTTGCCAGTAATAAATGAAATAATAATAGTATTTAAAGTAAGAAAAATGTACACATATTCATCCTGTTCAAATGTTTTCAAATGAATCACATTTCCTACTTCCTAGAGTTGTGTATGAGTCCCTCAGTTGTCTCTCAAATGGATCTGAAAGTCATACAGTCACTGCTGGAAAGGGTTCAAATATGCAAAAGTTTCTGGAAAACCAAAAATTGTCTATCTATCTGTGGCACGTCCTGATTTTGCTGAGTTAGATGTGTTCGTAGGTCAACATATTTTGTTGACCCTGGAACAACATTTTACTCCAAAAATGTATTCTTGACCATATCCCTACACCTAAACCTAACCTTTGTAAGAATTACAGAAACCTCAGACACTTTGATCTTCTGAGACATTCTAAAGACACACAGTGCATTAATGGAATGAGCCCATAGCATGAAGTGTGTCCACACACTTCATACTATGTATTTTTCTAAAAGTCAGGTATGCATCTTTTACTATTAGATACATCTTTGAGAATTTGATGTTTTGTATTGATTTGATATCTATGAATTGGCTATGGAATTGGCATAATCCTTACCTGACTGATAATAAATTGTTACATTTGAATTACTCTGACTTACTCTGAAATTATCTTCTCAAGTAGATTAAGTAAAGGCTAGGTTTCCGCAAAACTGTGTCTAGGGTTAAGTGCATACTAAAACTCAGACTAGATGGAGCATAGGGCACATCAGGTGAGGTTTTAGATTTCTGGCTAAAGCGCTTGACTTTAGTTAAGTTGTACTCAGTTGCATTAACTATGGGGGGCTACTGGTAAAAGTACTGGTCATAACCGCTAGTTATTGTCTCAGCTTTAATTAAGGTTTACGTAGTTATATAACTGTTGAGGGCTAGACAGATAGTGCTAGCAGAACCGCTGATTATTGTTTTGAGCTTTAACTAAGTTGTACATGGATAGCTGAGGGGGACTAAACGGATTAGTCATAACCTCTGACTACTGTTGAGACTGGCGAGTTTGTGATCGTGGGGCACACGTAAAAGAACGGCCATCGTGGGGCACCCTGAGTGACATAGATTCCTAATGAACGAGTAAAATAAAGTAAAGGGTTAAATTAGAATAATCAAATGTCAGAAGAATAACAATAATAATTAGAGACCAACAAACAACCAATTTGCCTTTCAACCTAAATTCGAGGTCATACTAAAATGGAGTCAGATTAGATAATAAAATGGAGTCAGATTAAATAAATAATGGAGTCAGATTTGAGTGTAACCTAAATTAAATAACTCTACGCGCTGAAAGACCGAACACGCAGGTAACCTTCATCCAGCACCGGATACCTTCCTTGGGCCGAGTGCCTGGACCTTACACCTTAACCATGAGTAATCCCTAAAATCAGAGGAAATGATAGATGAATGACACTGATGTACAAGCACCAAACAGTGATTTTAATCATAACCTTCACAAAATCTATAAACTGGTTCTTCAAATCTGATTGGTTAATCACAATGTTGTCCCAGGAACATGTCTCACTTGGTAAAATCAGGTTCTGCCTATCTGTGAGGCAGTGTCTAAAATTGTTGAGGGTTTTAAGGCAATGTGTTCAAGTGAGCAGCTCAGGGAAAAGGGTTGGGATGGACTATGGCTCCTGATGCTCATAAACAGAATCTTATTATCAGCTAATCATCTTTCTACCAACAACTCTGATTTCTCTAGTGGGTTTGCACAGTTGACCAAGAATTTTTAATTGAAGATTATTATACAGGTTTCATTTTTTAGCAGCAACGTCCCTTTGAATTCTAAAATATGACTGGATGACAATAAAATGACCTTTTCGAGAGCTCACCTGTGCAAGGTGACATGCAGCAGTCATCTGTATTCAAGACAGGATTTGGCTTAAACCATTAGCATTATCATGGATCTTCGCTCTAATGAGGCTCCAGGTTTTTTAATATCTTAATTGGATTGCTTCAACATAGTCCCCTATTGATGCTGGTCCTGCACAGTTTATCATGGTAAGTAATGAGCGGATAATTTTCTAGCCATATCTTATCTTTGGCCTCATTAATGAATTTTATAAAAAATGTTTTTTTTATCTTTGACTCCAACTGGGCAGAGAAACCACAACACCCAAATACACAGTTTAAATATTGTTTAATCTAATATCATTGACGGGGGTAAAATGTTATAAAAAAACATGATCGAGCAATTTCATTCAAAAATGTTATTTAAAGGTGATTTTTAACCATTAAATTACTTTTCCAAGCTTAAAATGCTGAGACAGTATAAGTTAGCCAGGTTGATTTCCTGAAAAGTGTAAAAATTAATTAGTCTTTAGTCTTTAGTCTTAATGATTCTTTAATGAGTCTTTTTTAAATTTGTTTTTAGATGTCTAAATATCCTTGAAACAAGATAACTATACTTGTCATAACACACACTAAGTGTGTATAAGATACAGTATTAGGAACTGTTTTCAGAAAATGTATTATTTAATAGTGAAAAAAAAAAATCTGTAAGTGCAAAAAGACAAAATACACTCACATTATTATTAAATAGCATACATTCTATTTAAAACAAGATTTAATATGCAATGTAGTGTAATTGTCTTGTTTTGATGAATGAAGGTGAAACTGAAAACTATTGCTCACATTATAATCAAGGCCACAAGTGTTGCTGTGCTCGTCCACCTAGACCAGTACTAACATTCATGCTGGTTTCTTCAGCAGAGTGAATCTAGGGTGTATGGATGTGACAACTGACTCCCAAAGCAACAAATCCGTGGCAAATAATCAGGAAAACGGAGTAATGCAAGGATACAGTGTTTTATCAGTGGAAAAGGAGATGATTGGCTTTTCAAAGGCAAAGTAAGTGCAGCTGGGGCTCTTTCAGTTGTCTGTCTGATGTCTCAGGCCCTTTAGGAAATTGATGCTTACACTTGGAAACTAAACTGTCAAATAGAATTAATCTATGGTCATTTGTTTTATTATCTCTAAAAAGGACACTGCTAAGTAAGTGAAGTCAGCCCAAACAGGAAGAGCAGCTGTGGATAAGACACACACTCAGAGAAGAGAGGGCTGGAATACTTATTATCTGCAGAAAGACAGAGAAAGGAACACTTTTACAAGGAAACCTTGTGTATAAATAAAAAAAGCTTCCATCTTCATTTATAAAACAAGCAACACTCTATTCCAATGATCCTCAGTGAACCCCAAAGGCATCGACTGCTTATCCTATTTACCTAAACCTATAGATCTCAATGATAGATGCTTTGTATGTTTAACAGTACATCCATTTAACCAGTAAGACTTGCATAAGCATTTGATTATTGGTTCTGAAACTACATTCTAAGTAAGGAATAAAAGCGATTTTCTTTCCAAAGCTACACTTTTAAGATTGGAACATAGTATATTTAAAGTGAAAGTGCCTAATTTGTGCACCACTATAATTACTAATCTAGAAATTAAGCTAGAATCTGAGTAAGTTTATGACAATCAATCATCAATCATTTCTTTTTGATGCACGTATAGTATTTGTCAGTGTTGCCTTTGCAGTTATGTCTGTCTTCATACCAACTAATGTATGCTTCAAGCTCATTTTAGAGCATCCATCTAGGATTTTTTTTATTTGATATCCCATAATGTGCAAAAAATGTCAATGGAAATCCAGTTAATTGCACCTTTAAGTTGTTTGTATAGTACCATAATAGGCTAAAACAGCTCAAAGAATTTAGTGTCTTTCCCTTTCAAGATCTAAATGGTTAAAAAATACCAATCTTGATATTAAGCTATTTTAATTTTAAAACTATATATTTTAATAACATATATATGTTTCCAAATAAGTTGTTAATTTATGTGGAATATCACAAAAAAAGCAAATAAATGAGGATTCTAAAAATGAATAGCCACGTTAATCATTATTCAGTCACACGACCTTACATATAGGAATTTTGTTCAGTAAATCTCAGACATCTCTGTTTATGCACGTCGTCTGCAAAAATGTATGCAATAAGAGTGCACATTTTAGAAATTTTATTAGCAATTTATTTTAGTGCAAACTCTGTTGAGATATTAATGGATAAATGAGCAGTTATGCCTTTTTCAAAATAATCTGTTTAAATTTTTTTGGTGATTAAAAGTTTGTGCTTTACATTAAAATTGAAGAGCAGCTGGTACTAACTACTTACTTTAGGAATGGGTCTCTCTTTGTTCTTGCCAACCACGATGCTAAAGCACAGCTCCCCTCTGAGCTGCTGAGGAGCAGTTCTGAGAGACAAAAGCCCCGGGCAGTGTATGACACTTCACTGCATCTCATTAACAAGGACTTGTAGAAAGAAAAGTTCTCAGTCATGCAGCACAAAAGACAGCACCATCTCAGCCACTTAAAGGTGTGGAACATTTTCTTACCTCCTGAGAAACTGAGAAATGACATCAGTGTCAGCCACACAACAGATGCACAATGGGAATTTTCCACTGACTCACTACAAGATGTCTGAATTCATGCAAGATTCATAATTTTCCACAATTAATTGGTGATGAAGTGGTGTCTAGAGGGAAAACATGATACATGATATGATAAGCTTGAAATATCGAACACTGGTATACTTTAATCAAAAGATGACTATCCTGCTTAAAAAAAAAAAATGGTGGCGAGATTTGTGAGATGCACAGATGCTATTACAAATTAGAAAGAAAAAACAATTTTCAGATGTAAACTCAGAATTCTAAGTGAAAAAGTCTGAGAATAAAACTCCAAATTGTGAGACAAAAATTGTAATTATTTTTCTTTTTTTTTATTCAATGGCAGAAACAATCCCATAGTGGGTTTAAAGGAGAAATATTATGTTTCTACATATTTCTTTTGGGGAAAATGTTAAAACTATCTAGAAATGAATGTGCCAACAGTTAGCTAACTAATTAATTAGTTAAGTTACCTAACTAATCCCATTCAAAAATTCCCCAATATTATTCCCTCATTTAAAAAACAACAACAACAACAAAAAACATTAATATCTTTTGTTCAGAATTTTCTCACATTTCCCCATGAGAACCCGATTACAATCTTCCAGTATCAGGCACGGCCCTTTTCTTCTTTCTTCCTCTATACTGCCATGCTTTTGAATGACAGGCTTCATTAACAGCTTTTGGAGCTACTTGGGACCGCATGCATTGAAGCGCTCTTTTGGCACTGTGTGCTTTTCCCCAGTTGCTCCCCTATGGTTTATCTAATCAAGCAGATGCACACAGACCGGTGGGGGCAATGCCCCCTGTGCCACTCTCGCTGTGGGAAAGATCGGGCAGGAGGAGGTGGTGCCAGGCAGCCAACAATTTCTCCAAGATTTTAATCTTGGCACTGATTTAATTGCCTGCTTGTCCCCCCCCCCCCCCCCCATTAACACATTTATTTGGACATTCCTTTAATGTAGGCTTTGTAAAATGAATGTGGACATTATCATTAATTATATGACATTATTTGCACACTGGGCGAGATTATACTCTCCCTGTAGTTTTGGATTTGGTTTTAATTTGAGTGAATCCCCAGTCCTAACATTCAGTGTTTTCTTAGCATATAAAAGTAGTTTCAGTAAATGTCACTTTGGGAATTGTCAGGCAATTTACATTTAATTTGATTAAAATCTTGATCAATAGAAAAACTCCTGGTATTTTTTCCTCAAACACAATAATTTAGACATGTCGTAATGCTAGAATTAGATCTGTTAGTGGTGTTGATTTTTCAGTAATTCTTTCTGCGTTTTACACCAATAAACCAATAAACACCAATACTTTTAAACTTGCCAAGTCACAGTCACAAAACACACAAGACCCTTAGTGGGGTTGTGGCTAGACGGCATACAGCTGTGTATCAGTTTGCTACATATTAGATTATGTATTACGTCTAAACCTACTCCAAACATAAACCTAACCTTAGAGTAATGCTAAAAACTTATTTAAATTTTGTTCAGCATGACAAAAATGACAAAATATTTATGTGTGCATGCCAAGTAGGAAAATTTGGCCGTAGCTGTTTACAAAGCAGTTTAAGGGCCATAGCCCTTACAAAGACCCAACCAATGACTTAGTTTCGGGGTGGGACTATAAGTCTATCTAACAAATGGTGTCTGAGCATAGTGCAGGGGATACAGTCATTATTTTTTGCCATTTACAAAAACATCAGCTTTAACTAACAAACAGAATCCAACACGTTTTGGTTGTGAATGCTAAAAGTGATGCTTCTCTTCTCCTGCTGCTCTTTATCCTGGTCCCACCTTGCTCTCTCTTTCTCTTTCTCTAATTTGTCACAGACTGAAATCAAAGTGCTAGGGGCTTTTATACAGTCTGCGCTGTCTTTCATCTGACAATTGGCAATGGGGAGAGGTGGGCACGTGTGAACAAACATGCAAAGCCTCCAAATGAGTGATCCTGCTGTTTTCCCTCATCTGCTGCCCCAGCCACAACCAAATCTCTCTCACTCCCTTAACACTCCCTGCAGCAGAGTGCTCACCTGTCCCTGTTTCTCACTTTCTCTTGAGTATTTCATTTAAAAGAGCTATTCTAGGTGTTCTGTTTCCTGGCAGAATATTAAAGGGATACTCCACCCAAAAATGACAATTTTGTCATTAATCACTTACCCCCATGTCCTTCCAAACCCATTAAAGGCTCTGTTCTTTTTCGGAACACAATTTAAGATATTTTGGATGAAACCTGGAGGCTTGAGATTGTCTCATAGACTGCCAAGTACATAACAGTGTCAAGGTCCATAAAAGGTATCAAAAGATGTCGTCAGAATACTCTATCTGCCATCAGACATGCAATCTGGGTTATATGTAGTGACGGGAACACTTTTTGTAAGTGACAAAAACAAAAATAACGACTTTATTCAGTTATTCCTTATCACCATGTTGTGTATGCTGTTCAGTGTCCTCCACGCCACAAGGATGTGCTGTTTTATTTCAAAACAAAGCTAAATACACATAGTAACAGTGCATCCTTGTGGCTTGGAGGACACAGAAGAGCAAACGCAGCACGGTGGTATGGAGTGACACAGAGGAGACCATTGACAAAGGAATTATTGAATAAAGTCGTTATTTTTGTTTTCTTGGATTACAAAAAGTGTTCCTATTGCTTCATATAACAAAGATTGCACGTCTGATGGCAGATGGAGTATTCTGACGACGACTTTTCATACCTTTTCTGTTATTAACATGGCAGTCTATGGGACAGTCTCAAGCCTCCAGGTTTTCATCCAAAATATCTTAAATTGTATTCCGAAGAAGAACGGAGCTTTTAAGGGTTTGGAATGACATGGAGGTAAGTGATTAATGACAAAATTTAATTTGGGTTGGAGTCAGCCTTTAAGAAATTATATGAATTGCTAAACTGTGAGCGATAGCATAATTGATAGTAAGAGAGAGAGCCTATAACTATAATAAACAGTTTTTTATTATATTGCACATATTTTCACTTACAGCATTAGATGCAGCAGTTATCCTTGCAGTTTCTGTTCATCAACACACTACATTACTGCTTAATGTGACTATCTGTCTTTCTTCCTACAAATTATTACAGATCAATGTGTTTTTGGTGAAAGGGTTTTGAACACCTGTTTGAATGCTCTTTTGTTTAACTGTCACATGGCAGTGCCTCAAAAGAAAATTAAACTTCTTTCATCACCAAAAACCAATTTAAAAAACCCATTGGCTTCAAGACAAAAAAAATGGAAGTGCTAATATTCTAACTTGTTTTTCTGTTTTGGGCTAAGAAAATACTGTATGTCATCCTTGCAGCACTCTGTTATCCATTTGTGTAAAATCAATATCACACCTGCAGTCGTGCTATCCAAATCTCTGATTAGCTATAGCAACAACAGCATTTGTCCTCTGTGACTGTGTAACTGTTATATATATACATATATATATATATATATATATATATATATATATATATATATATATATATATATATATATATATATATTTATATATTTATAGTGGCGGGAGAAGCAAACGACAGACACAGTGGGGGTGGCATCAGGCCTCCTAATAAGTGTCCAAAGGAGAAGTGTGTCCAAAAAAAAAAAAAAAAAACAGGGAATCTGGTATCCTCGTCGTGCTGCAGGGTTCGTGTAGGTGGGGCAGTGCTCATGAAGGAAGGGTCCAGGTAAGAGGCGGAGTCTGGCGGCCGCATGCGCTCCCCTCTTTGGTCCGGGGCGCGAGGGGTGGCGGCCTCTTCCAGTGGCTGCATCCTTGTTGGCCACGGTGCTTGAATGGGAAAGACGGCCTGGCATTCTGGCCTGATGGTCATGTAAACGGGTGCGGTTCTTGCCCGGCCACGGGTCGGGCGGCTCACACACACACACACACACACATATATATATATACATATATATATATATATATATATTAGGTTCCAGAAAGGATAAAAATAATAATAATAATTGTGTATAAAACATTGATTTAAAGGCAGCTGGTCATTACTCAAACAAAACTACTCATGTCTGAAAAGGAAAAAAAAAACTTGCAAATAATTCATCAAATTTTGATATTCCATTCATGGAAATATTATGAAATATTGGAGGGTTTTATCCAGAGTGATTTTTATGCTTTTTAAATGTATTTTCTGGCTTGCGCATTGTAATGTGGTTCACCTTTATTAATGAAGTCATAAAACTTTGCCTTTAAGTTTGCAGGTGGTTCAAGACTATGACTACTTTAAACTCAAATGTGCCTAGTCAGGGTGTAAAAAGAGACGTTTGATGGCGAAAGAGCGAATGAAAGCAAGCTTAAGACAGAGAAAAAAAACAGCGTAGGGCTTCTCTAATAAGTTTCCTGATACTCCTGTGTGCTTTACTCTTTTGATGTTGCACTAGGGCAAGATTTTGGAGGAGTTAAGCATAATCCAGGAGACTACGGGAGATGTACTCGCAGACAGGGTGGAGCTCCACGTTTGACAACTTTCTTTATCAGTTAGCCGGAAATGTCTGTAGAAGATAATGACAGGGCATATTAAAAACAACAATACATGCATGCTGATTTACCTTATCATTCACGCACTGCAAGTAATTCATTACATTTATATAGCGCTTTTCTAGGCACTCAAAGCGCTTTACATAGTCTGGGGGTATCTCCTCATCCACCACCAGTGTGTAGCATCCACCTGGATGATGCGACGGCAGCCATAGTGCACCAGAACACCCACCACACACCAGCTTACTGGTGGAGAGGAGACAGAGTGATGAAGCCAATCAGTAGATATGGGGATTGTTACGAGGACATGATGGTCGGAGGCTAATGGACAAATTTAGCCAGGATGCCGAGGTCACACCTCTACTCTTTTCGAAAGACATCCTGGGATTTTTAATGACCACAGAGAGTCAGGACCTCGGTTTAACGTCTCATCCGAAGGACGGTGCTTGTTGACAGTATAGTGTCCCCATCACTACACTGGGGCGCTAGGACCCACACAGACCACAGGGTGAGCACCCCCTGCTGGCCTCACTAGCACCTCTTCCAGCAGCAACCTAGTTTTCTCAGGAGATCTCCCATCCAGGTACTGACCAGGCTCAGCCCTGCTTAGCTTCAGTGGGAAACCGGTCTTGGGCTCCAGGGTGAAATGGCTGCCGGCAAGTAAACTGCTTGTGATCAGTTCAGCCAATACCTGACATAACCAAAAGCCATATTTCAACAATATAGTTAAACAATAAGATAAAAATATTAAGGGTACATTTCATTTATATATTATTTTATTAGGGAAAAAAAATAGTTGTCACTCTTTCAAATATATAGTCTAAGATAATTTTCTATATATTTACACACACACACACACACACACACACACATACTCTGTGTTTACTTAGAATAAAGTTAACATACATTGATATACTGTATATTTCTGTATTCATGATGTGCTCTTATGTACTTGGAAACCTCAGTCATAAAAAAAAAACGATTTCATAACTATGCTTCAGATGTGGTGCACCAATGTTTCATAGACAACATTCATCGAAGGCAAACAAGAATGTGCTGGTTAAGAAAGGGAGCTTCATATGTGACTTTCAGCGGAGACACAACAGCAATTAATTTCTTGCTGTCTGTTCACATACAATTCATATGTCTGCCGAGTGGCAGGAGGAGTCTTCCAATAATCTAGGATTACACCTGAAAGATAAAGTAAAAAAGGCAATCCATCTTCTTTGAGGGGTTTAATCTTTTATGGAATGCACTGGATTATTTCCTCGGGTAAGGTTTTATGACCAGTTTAATTCCCATAGAAGTTTCTGCACCATTCTGAGCTCTTAAGCCCCCCCACCCCATAACTTCTCTCCACCCTCCCTCCAACTTCAACACCATAGCCCGCACCTGGGATGTTTGATTAATGGCCACCACTTGACCCGTTATGGCAACACTCTGCCAGAAAACTAAGATTAAGAGGTGATGTCAGACCTGGCGGGGCCTCTGCTGCTAATTTTACTTTACTACTATAGCATCTAGACTGGGGGAAAAGGAATCCCGGCCACTCTTTTTGAATGCACTTACTGACTGTGCAAGAAGTTTCCAGGCACTCAGGAGTGGAGTTATATAAATCTCTATGTCTGTGCAATATAAAAGGACCCCATTCTACAGCTGTCAGTACTAAGGATGCAAGGATGCTCTTTTCCCCTAAGGCAGCAGAAAACAAACATATATGGGTGTTTCTTCAACTACAGGTGCTGTTATGTCACTGGGGGTTGATTCTTTTATAAAACTAACAGAATGTTATATGAAGGACACAACTGCCTACTATGCCATCAACATTTATTTTTTCCAGTAGATTATTTCATTGTACCTTGTCCCTTGACTTTCAATCTTAAAATACGAAAAATACTTTATAAAAACATGAATTATTAAATTAGCAAAATATACAATATTTATTGTGAAAATAACTTCAATCATTTTTTTACCCAATATTTACATGACTATGCCCCAATTTGGATGTAATATGATGTAATTTACAAGACCAGCAATTTTGACGCAAAAAGGTTTTATTTTATTTTATTTTATTACTTTTATCAATGAATCAAAAGTGTCAGTGATGAGCTTAAGATAAAATAATTATATTAATATGATTTATTTTTTTATATTAATATTATTTAATATTTTATTATTATTTATTTTTTTTCAAATCAATATAGTTTTATCAAGTTTAAAAAGTGTAAAAAATAACATTTACAGTAATTGTGTATACACTATTTACCATATATTAAATTCTAGCTATTTAATGAGCCAAAGTCAGAGGAATTGCCCATAATATATAAAAAAAAATTCTAATGTAATTTTCACCACATAATGCTATCAGGATTGGACCTGTTGTCATGTGTGTCAGTTCCTGTTTTCCCTTATTTGGTCTGTTTCCTGTCCTTGTTAAGTTTGATTATAATTGATTCCCTGCACCTGTCCATTCCTCGTTATCCTGCCTTTATAAGCCCATCTCCTGTCTATTCATTTCATGTCTGTCTATTTAATTGGGTTTACCAGTTTCATATGTGTGTTTTCCTCCTGTTCACTCTGTTGGGTTTATGCCAGTGTTGGATTAATAAAGACTATTTTGATTATCCTTGTCTCTGTGTTCCTTCTGGCAGTGTAGCATGACTAATGCTATTAATCTATAATATCATACTTTTAATGCATGATTTTTAATGTGGTTGAAATAAAAAAAAAAAGAAGAAATTATGCGTATTATGTGGTGCATGTCTATTCACTGTTGAACATTAAGAGTCAAATCGTATAAACTTGAGGGTGTGTAAAAGCAAACAAAGTTCAGTAAACAAAGACCTTTGTGCCACCTTCAGTATTGATATGCCCAACAAAGTTTGCCCTTGGAGGACTATGGGATGCTTAAACGCAGAACTTTGAAGCATCAAGCAGGATGTTCTCCGCTGGCTCCTCAGAGGCATGTTATGCTATGGCGTGATTAGTGAGCATGCTTATTACAAATGCATTCATAGTGTTCTTTGAACTCTCGCACAGAACATGATCAGAATACCGCTGCGGTGAGGGATGTTTGAAAGAGAAAATGTGACAAATTTTGACCGAGTTAAAGATGGAGTGGAAAGGAGGACGAAAATGGAAGGGCGCTAATTTTCAAAAACCAGTTTGTCCTTAACGTTCCGGTGATTAATGAGAGAAATAAGATTCAAGGTGAATTAAAAACTGTCAACGGCATTGCTAATAGGCACTAATGCCAGTGTGAAAATGAAAAGATAATCTCTGTGTTTAAAATCTTTTTTCACAAGTCTATTCAGTTGACCTCTAAGGAACATACGAGGGTATAAAAAAAAACTAAGAATGACACCTCCTGAGGCAGATGATAAGTTGTGTTTGTAGAAATGTGTGTGCGTCCATTATCTACCTCAGAAGCTCACACAAAGCAAAATGTAATTGCTTGCAAGTTGCTACTATGGAGTCCATAGACTTTCTCTGATCCAGTCATTTGCATGATAATGAATTTCAAACAACTGTGTATCGCAGCATGCAGTGCATCACATTAAGGACGAGGTAATCAGATATTAAATAAGAGCCATGTACATGGCACAATATCACAGCCGTAAATCAGATGCATTTTGTTACATTAACATTTACTGATAAAATTTAGACTACTCTTGAGTAATCTTATGATCCGAGGGGTGTTCGGTAAAAGTGTAAAGAACAAAGAAATCGGAGGGAAGATGTTGTAATAAAAGCCAAAAGCAATGCATCACAGAAGAAGAGAGAAACTCAGAGAACTTCCAACATCCTTGACAAACTGCAAAGTTACCTAGTCAGATCCCTAATGAGCATGCTGATCAACTTTAGTTTTATAAAATGAGCGCACTCTCAGGAGAGGAAAAGGGAAAGGAAGCATTGACACAGTGTTCTCCATAGGTTGGATTTGATTTATGAACAGATGCTCCACGTGTCAGTGTAATACAATTCCCCCTTGAGGGGTGTCTACAGGGGTTTGAAGACCACCGAGATTGCGCATTATGCTGTTCATTCTGAACATTTCCACTAAAGCTCAGCTCATGACAGATTATTGGATATTACTGCATGCCTGCCTTTACATAACAACACAAGGAGCATTGCTATCAATAGGATTTAATGATGGAAATGAAGTTTGAAATCTATCCCTATGGCTGGTTAAAACACAGTTTGGAGATGTTAATGGGTGAATTTCACAAAACAAAAATAGGGAATTCTATTTGCTAATGTAATGTTTAGAGGTTTTTTTTGCACTGTGACGTTATTATCATGACAAATAAGCACCTAAAATTTGCATTAACATGACATAAAATTAAAAAGAGGAAAAAAAAAAAATAAGAAAGGCAATTGCAAAATATAAATAAATATTTATTGAAATCCATAATATAATTTCTATTGTAAAAAAAAAAAAAAAAAAAAACCTGGGGTGATACATGAGCAGAACAATTTATTTAGATTTTTATTCTTGTTCAATTTATTATTTTTGTGAAACTTAACCTATTATATTTCACACTGGAGTATATTATATACATAACTTTTTAGACTTTTTAGACCTCAAATGGCATATGTGCCATAGAGATTTGTTCCTTATTTCAGAGAAAAACCAAATGGCCTATGGGTTCAAAACTGAAAGAGTTTCAGCATGCACCATGACCTGAATGTGTTGAGACCCTGCTGGGGCTTACAGCTTAGCTGGCTTTGTATTGTTGTTGTATAGCATTGTTTTTTTCAATGCAAGTAATTACACTTCATTCATTCTCTGAGGCTTAGTCAGTCCCCCTCTGCACAAATTATAATGCCATTATTTGTAAAAAAAAAAATAAAAAAATAAAATAAAACATAAATATTTAAAAGATGCAGTCTGTTTATTAAGGTAAGCAAACAAACTGGTAATATTATTGATATTATTATACATTTTACCCTGACTATTAACTGCACCAATTAAATTATCCCATATGCACATATAATGTATATATATATATATATATATATATATATATATATATATATATATATATATAACCATTCCAGGTCTCAGATAATCAGCAGGAAGACTTTAGTATCGTTTTGGTTACAGAACACAGCAGGTACAATAGCATTACAAATGATCCATTCTCAGGTGTGAACAGCCAACAGATCCACCTTAATATCTGGGCTGTCTACAGAATGGCATGTTAATATGCATGTGATCAGGAGCTTTTGCAGGGAGGTGATGTTGGCCTCCAAAAATGCTCTTTAGTCAAAAGGTGAGGTACTGTATATGGACAGGAAATGAAAAGCACCTTATGAGGGGAATTATTCAGCTGACCTTAGTGCAATGAGAAGGATTACAGATGGCAAAGCGAGTAATCACATACTCCTCTATCACCAGGGAAATAATTCACTGGCTCTCTCTCCCAACCCAAAGAAGTTAAAAGCTCCTTATTTCTTGAGAAGAGAGTGCCGTTTTAATTGCTCCTTAAAAATATGGTGACCTAATGCTGGGTATTAAAGAGTAAAATCATAATACCAACACACCAATCAGCCAATAGGTAAAAGTGTACCGCTTATCCACCCCAACAAATGGAGGGAATATGTGACCCAGCAATAAACCCATTTATAAAAGGGCCTAGTTGAGCCCCCAGAGCAATACGAGACACAGGGCTTGGGAAAAGGAAAAGGGCTCGGCTGTGTTTATGCGTCTTCAAACAGGGAGCTGCGAAGAGTCAAAGGTTAATAAAAGGGCATCTGGATGGGAAGATGAAGACATGGCAGCCAGAGGGATTAACCAGCTCACATATCAAAGAGCTTCCCAAGCAAAGGGGCTCAATGCATGGATCAGCCAGGAAAATCTCTTCCTCCTTAACCGCAACGCGAGGTGAAAGGCCTCCTTCGCCCTCTCTCTCCGACTGTTTAAACATGGAGTAAGTCAGTCAGTTTTTTGTAATGCCGTCCTTTGAAATTAGAAAACTTTCTTGGTCCTCCACCAAAAACTGATCTGTCTATCAGTGTTGTTGCTAAATATTTTGGCACATAATACTGTTGAATAATAGGAGAAAAGATACAGTACTGTAGGTTATTTAAATTAATTTGCTAATAAATGTTAATAAATAAAAGTGACTAACATTGAGATTAAACTGAATCTATTTAACATAAAGGAGCAAATATTATTGAAGTTATATTAAAAAGTGTTATTGAATGAAATACTTTCTTTTCTTTTCATTTCTTTTCTTTTCTTTCATTTTAATCAATAACAAAATGTTATTCTCTTCATTGAAAAAAATGACAAAAAGTTATTTTTTCCCCCAAGGCTTATATTTTTCTCAAGGCTTATATCTTAAATCAATATTGTTTATAAAAATTATACAGCTGCATGAGTAATATTGAAGGAATATTTTCGTTTTTCTCCAGCCATAAAACACAAAAGGAGATGAATGAGGGATAAGAATAGCTTTATCGATAGCTCCCAAAAAATTGGGATAGCTCCTTTTTAATACTGACACATGCTATGGCTGTGAATGATGCCTCAAATAATGCAATTTGTAGAGACAATGCATGTTTTTAATTGTCTAAGTGATCAGTCTTATGATTTCACCGCAACAGCCCAGAACATTATAGCAACTATCAACAAAGCCTTAGCAACCACATGGCAACACTTCAGCAACTACCCACAGGCGGCTCGGAATAATGAAGGCAAGTTATGCACAGACATGGATATTGTTGTATAATTTTAATAATTGACATTTCAGAAAATGCACAAATCGAGATGACAATGTAATCTCATTAAGATACTGGTACATTTTATGAGATTAATTTTGATTTCACCTACTGTAGCAACATCCTAGAACAACCTATTCATTTGAATAGATCTTCATGCAATCAGTGGTTGCAATAAAAAGCAAAAATGTACATTAATTTAGTTGATGATCTTTAGCTTTGTGAAATATTCATATCAACTGCACAGCTCAGAACATTTATGATAATTCTGAACATGTGTTTGTTCTGTAAAGTAGGAATAAGCTGCATCAATTATTCACACTGGTAACAAAACAAGAGAAAAACCGTGGCCCTGCAGGTCGCTCAGTCGAAGCATTTCAATCTATTGCTACTCATCCAGTCAAACATTACATTATGTTCCACTGCAGATCACTGGCACTAAAAAGTCCTCAGCGTTGCATTTACCAAAGCACGCTTTTGATAGCACCCACAGGAGATATACATTTTGATCATAATGCTGGGTCTCATCTCTCAAATGCAGATATTCACATATTACAAGCTACACATTTAAGACAGACATGTAATCAGCAAACAAAATAAAGATTCCTCCCCCCCTCCCCATTTTTGTGAATGACTGTTTTCCCTGTTTTCACTCCCCATTTTTGTGAATGACTGTTTTCCCTGTTTTCACTCCCCATATCAGTCAAGCAAATGCAATAACATTGTGTTGTGCAGAGGGTCTTAGGTAGGGCGAGAGTGAGCTCATAACATTTCATTTATCAGATGCTGGGAAACACACAATGTACTGCATATTGGCTTAAGATGGTGTAGCATACGACAAAAGCCTGTTTCATTGTTATAAAGAAAAATGACCATTAGAGCTTGGGATTAGCTGGCCACAGTGACCAATATGTCCATGGATCATTTAGTGTGGCTCCTTTGTGAATGGTAATTTGAGACAGCCATGGCTAGTGCCCACTAGTGCTTTACAGATGAAAAAAACATTCCCAGAATATTTGTCATTGGTGTCTCATTAAAATAGCTGTTTCATGCGCTCGCTTCAAAGACTCCACTGTTCTGTTTCTCAATGCATTGTGCGTTCTGCAATGCAATGAGCGGCTCGGCAACTGCCTGCCGTGCATAAATGACAGATCTAAAAAGATCCTCTGAAGCATGCATTCTCCTGTACAACTGCATTCTTCAAACCAGCTACCACATCTGACGCATGAAACGGCAATGGCTACCACCTACAGTACACAAGTATATGTTTCTCGCTCTTTTCCAGAAACTAGTATAGAGACAGCATTTTAATGCATCATTGACACACTACCGCCTTAAAGCTGCTTTATAGGAATAATTAAACAAAAAATAAAATTTGCTGAAAAAAAAAATCTCAGGCCATCCAAGATGTAGATGAGATCATCGTGATGTTTTAATCAGCTGTTTGGACTCTTATTCTTACGGCACCCATTCACTGCAGAGGATCCATTGGTGAACAAGCGATGTAATGCTAAATTTCTCCAAATCTGTTCCAATGACAAAACAAACTCATCTACCTCTTGGATGGCCTGAGAGTAAGTCAATTTAGAATTTTTGGATGAACTGTTACTTTTTTTAGTGTGTGAAAACAGGACAATGGCATTTTATAGCTGATGAAATGATCATAATTCAATGCATTAAATATTAGCAACATGCTAACATCAAACTCCACAAAACCCAGAGAGCATCTAAGTCATCACATATATAGGAGGTGCATATGGAGTATGTATAATCCCAGAGCTTGTTGAAAAATGCCACCGACATTGTATAGTTAAATAAATTCAGAATTCAATGCAGGAAATATCCTATAGTTCTCCATAATGTGACAGACTGCAATCTCTAATGAGACGCTTCCAGAACCTATGCGATAATGAAAAATATGATTCTGTGTTTCGCATCATGTGGGGTTAAATCTTATATAAAAATTATTAATAAATACAATTCTGCGAAGATGCTTACAAAACAACAGATCTGAAGTGGAGACTTCAAAGTGTGATGTATTCTAATCATGTGGAGATGCTTGCTTGGATCTCGCCCTCCGGCTCAGGCAACCTCCCCAAACGGTCCTCTCCATTGTCTCTGCTTCACTGAGTCATGTGATGGGCGAGGTCCCTCCACGGTCCCACAAGTCTCTGCTGCTCTCTCAGAGATGACAGTCCAGAGAAGCACTTTTATGATGATTTATTTGAGCCAGTCACTGCTCAGTAATGAAAATTCATTTGCTGGAGTTCCTGATGCTCTGCAGGGAAAGAATGGAGGCTGCAGTGCTCATCTGTAGCCTTGGATAGTAGAGACCACAGAGTGCTTGAAAAAACTGTTAAAAAACAATGCCTGGGTTCGAGGAGATAAACTTGAGGTCAACTGAGGTGGTCATTTGGTCAAGTTACTTTGATTTCATACAAAATAAGTGTAGGGAGGATTATTTATAGAATACATTTTAATTTAATGTAAGGTGTCATATTTCCATTTAATGTTTTAACGTTTCATGTTCTCATGCTAAAAGATGAATTAGCTAAATCTATTTTTGTATCCAGTGTCACGTTCAACTTTGTTATGTCTTGAATGAGTATGAAATCTGCATATATGTGTGCTTGAATAAATATATGACACTGCTGCAACCAGATCACTTTACGATCAAGTGCAAACAGTGTATTTTTGTGTAAAATGGCATTGGAATCCCATTTAATTTTCATCATCCATAAAAAATGCATGTATGACTTTCTATAGTCTTCAGAGATTCCCTGGATGGTTCTATTGACTCTTTTTGACTACAGCAGACCATATTCTCTGAGAAGCTCAGCTTCCAGACAGCCAACCCTCAGCAGTAATTCAATTCATTTCAGTTTTCCATTAGTTCAACAGAGCAGCACATCTAAGGCTATTTTCCTTTCCCAGGGTGCTGTGTGGCATGTAAACACAAAACAAAGAAACTAATAAATCTCCTGCCTTTAATACAACACAATGCAAACACTGACTTTATTTCACAATGTATTTGGAAGATGTACGCTCCGATGAGCCTTCCAGGGTGTCTTGATGGGGAGATAAGCCTCATTCAGTCATTCAGAAGTTAAATACACCTCTCAAACCTTGCACCACTCTGTTTGACAGGCTACTATTTTTGCCTGCTTTCCCAGTTCTATTGAAATATGTATTGTAAAACTATCAATCATTACACTGCAGAATTTTGTTTTTATCTTAATCAGTATTGCTGTGTTGTTTTGTGGTAGTTTACTTAAAGGAATAGTTCACTCAAAAATTTACATTTGCAGAAAATGGACTCACCCTCAGGTCATCCAAGATGTAAAAGTATTTGTTCCTTCATGGGAATAGATTTGGAGAAATGTAGCATTGCATCACTTGCTCACCCATGGATTCTCTGTAGTGAACAGGTGCCGTCAGAATGAGAGTCCAAACAGTAGATAAAAACATCACAATAATCTACAATTAAATGACAAGACTCCAGTCCAACAATTAACGTCTTGTGAAGTGAAAAACTATGTGTTTGTAAGAAGCAAATCTAAGGCATTTTAATGCTTAACCATTGCTTCTGGCCAAAATATGAGTTCATTATAATACTTTCCCCAGAAAAAAAGTCTATCCCCTGTTGTCGGTTTGAAAGTTGTTGTTTGTTTTTTGTCTAGTAAATCGTGCTTGATCTGTGCATTTCCATTGGTGAGCAAATGATGCAATTCTAAATTTCTTTAAATTTCTTCAAAAGAAGAAACAAACTATCTAGGATTGCCTGAGGGTAAATACATTTTCAGCAAATTTTCATTTTTGAGTAAATTATGCCTTTTAAAAATAACAGCTTTTGTGTATTGACATCAAAAGGTTCTACATGACAGGAATAAGCCAAGGTGGCAAAAAAATCATAAATATTCTCTAAATCATGTACGAACATCTTAATCAGTGTTGTTAAATGTATGCTGTTTAAATATTTTTCTTGGAAAACTTATCAAACATATCAAAGTATCTATTAAGCTTTTATTTTATTTATTTATTTATTTTTCTTTGCAGTTACTATTGTTAGACTGAACAAGGACACATATAAACTAGACTTGAAACTAATGGATGTGACCCATGTTTATAAAACATGCCCAAAGAGCTTATAGAAACACAGTGTAAGCATGCTGCTCATAAATCTCTTGCCAACATTAACATGGAAATCAGCAGTGTAATTTACTGAGGGACATCCTGTAGCTCATGATTGTAAACCATAGGTTACTCTTGCTATTTCTCCAGGGGGAAAAAATCTATACAATTACATTGTCTTCAGAGATTCCCTGGATTGTCTTCAGAGATTCCCTGGATCGAAATTAAACTTGAATAAACATGTCAGCTGTTTATTCTCATCCTTTATGCACTTTGAGGGTTTTTCTTGATTGCAATCAAGTGGCAGTTTTCAATGGGCGTTATGACAAATCAAAGTATCAGTAGGTATATGTATATATTAAGCTTTTTGCTGGAAATTCATACACTGTGTCAAATATCCATGAGGTCTTTGAAAAACTCCATGTTTTCGGAGTTATACTATCATTTATAAGTTTGGGATCGGTAAGATTTTAAAAATGTTTTTTAAAATAAGTCTCTCATGCTCAACATTATTTAATCAAAAATACAGTAAAATTTTATTTCAATTTAAAACAACAGTTTTCTCTTTGAATATCTTTTAAAATATAATTTATTCCTGTGATGCAAAGCTGAATTTTCAGCATCATTACTCCAGTCTTCAGAAATCATTCTAATATGCTGATTTGCTGTTCAAGAAACATTTTTATTATAACGATTGTACATAAGCATAGTTTTATTGATGCAACATTTTTGAACATGCAGAATATGTTGAGATTTGAAGGCTGCAGCAGAAGGTAGGATTTTCAGAGAATAATGAGTTTTCGTTTGGGACTTTTGGGTAGGCTATCATTCAGCTTATGTAAGGAACATCAGGATTATTGATGCATAATAGTGATGCGTGGGTCGGGTTGAACTGAAAATCAACGAATCTTTTGAAAGAATCAAAATTTCCACCACTAAATTCCATGAAACATAAATGGATTTTTACAAATTTTGTTTTTAGTGACCCGCCCCAACCCGCCCCGCAATAAAGTGCCAATTTCTTAACCCAACCCGACCCGGTCGCGGTTACCCGCGGAGCCCGCGGGTTATGAGACGCCCCGTGCATCACTAATGCATAAGTCATGTGCAGCTACAGGGACTGTTCATGTGTTCACACTTTTCTACGCCCCATACTTGATAGATGGCATGCAGCTTACCCATCTTTTTAAGGAATATGACTTCCCATCAGGCTGGCAAAAGCGCTCTGAGGTACCAGATTTCAGGGCTGTTTATGTTTGCAAGGTGCCTATGGGATACGCTGTCAGGACCTGAGGGATTTATAGTGCTGAGGGGCCAGATCGCAGTGGAGTGGTAAGTGGTTCTACAGGAAATGAGGGTTACCTTCATAATCTCTCATGCTGCAAGGGAAGCCTTAAACGTTTGAAGGAATGATTTTGGCTGCTCTTAATGGGGATATAGTAACTCATCCAAATGGAAAATTAAAGAAAAATGATCTGGCTGTGAAATGTTGTTGTTTGCTTAAAACCTTTCCCTCCAATATTGCTGTCAAATCTCATTTGCACATGTTGGTTCTCACATGTTGCAAATGTATGTACAGTATCCTGCAATACTTAATGCAAGGTATGTTTGAGACTGTAACTGTTGGTCTTTACCACACACAAAGCTATTTTATGGCTTAGAAGACTTGATTACTTTAATGGTACTTTCTTGATGTACGTTTTTTTTTTTTTTTCATTATTTTTGTCATATTATGCTACTTCAAGGGATAGTTCACACAAAATGAAAATTCTGTCAATAATTACTCACCCTCATCTCGTTCCAAATCCATAAGATCTTAAGTTCATAAATTCATCTTTGGAACACAAATGAAGAAATTTTTTGATGAAATCTGAGAGCTTTCAGATAGCAACGCAACTGACATTCAAGGCCCAGAAATGTAATTGAAATGACATTGTTAAAATAGTCCATGTGATTTTTATTCAGCAAGGACACAGTAATTGATCAGAATTTTAAGTTCTATTTCAAATAAATGTAGTTCTTTTTAAATGTGTATTCTTCAGTAAGTCCTGGAAAAAAAATGCAGCACGTTTTCCACCAAAATATTGAGCAGCACAACTGTTTACAACATTTATAGTAATAAGAAATTATTCTTGAGCAGCAGATCAGCATATTAGAATGATATTTAAAGGATCATGTGACACTGAAGACTGGATGATTAGACTAATGATGCTGAAAATTCAGCTTTGCATCACAGGAATAAATTAAAAGATTTTTTTTTTTTTACTGTATTTTTAATCAAATAATTCTGTCTCGGTGAGCATGAGAGCCATCCTTTAAAAACATTTTAAAAACTGACAGACCCCAAATGTCTGAATGGTAGTCATGATAAGATAAAGAGAACATTAAGATAAATTAATAAATTATGAAAGGGTTTTTTTTTTTTTGGTGAACTATCCCTTCAAATAAAAATATGGCCATATCCCTAAAATCAACTGAATTCTAGTTGTGTAATTAGCCAAGATGAATTAAAAACAGAAATCCAGAAATAATGCAATTTTGTAAAAGTTAACTCCTCAAAGCTCTAACCAGGAAAAACATATCAATGACACAGAAATAAGACATTACGCATCAGCGTCAAGATTTTAATGAGTATCTGAGCCTTATGTTTTCACTGAGAACAATGTTTTCATTGAGAGCAATATCCACCAAAGAAAAAGAACAGTTTCATTGTTGATTTTAGCTTGTCACACTTCCAATCCTGAATCTTTCTCTTCGCTTGCAGTCAGTAAGGCAGAGAAAACACGGAGAACGCTACTGACCCCAGGCAGATAGCTGTCAGTCATCTTGAGTGGCAGCTCTCATTGGAGTGCAATCTTTAAGGTTGCTGCTTGCCAATTTGTAGCAAGTCTTACACATGTACCATGAACATAAAACATTTTTAATACAGCCTACAAAAAATGTGGGATGCGTGCAAAACAAAATTCTATCCTCAAATGGTGCCTTTAGGCTCTGAGCCACAAACTGAACAGCATTGAATAGACACAAGAACGCATCTTGGGGAATTTGCATTGGAGGGCGGTTTTTCAAAACGCTTCTTTTCAACTGATCTGGACACATTTTTTTATGGCTGTTTCTGGGTATCTGTGTTTTGTGCGCTCTGGATGCTGGAACTTAATTTGGTATGGCGAAGCCTCAGGCTTTTTTTTTTTCTAAACAAGCAGATGCAAAATGGTAATAGTAGAGCCAAGGTCCATCTGCTGCTTGGTTCCCTGGCCTGTGTAACAAATAATCACCTTCATGGCTTTGCGGGATCGTCTGAACCGGGCATGACAATGTCCAACTGGTCATGTTACCACCCCATGGTTTCGTGTCTTCTTTTGCCAGACGTGTGATTATTTTTTTAAAATAAAAATGCAATGAACTCAAAACATACTTTTTTTTTTGGTTGGTAAAATGTTTTAACATTTTTGAAAGAAGTCTCTTATGCTCACCAATGCTGCATAAATTTGATGAAAAATGCAGTAATAACAGTAATATTTTGAAATATTTTTACAATTTAAAATAACTATTTTCTATTCAAATATATTTGATACATTCATTTATTCCTGTGATGGTAAAGCTGTATATATCAGTGTCACATAATCCTTCAGAAATAATTCTGTTTTGCTGCTCAATAAACATTTCTTATTATCAATGTTGATAGCAGTCTTGCTGCTTAATATTTCTGTGGAAATTATAAATGTTTCAGCCTTATTAGATGAATAGAAAGTTCAAGACAACAGCAGTTATTTGAAATATAAATTGTACTTAAAGGGGTCATATGATGCTTTTTTAAAGATCATTATTTGGTGTAACAGAATATGTTGACATGCTTTAAAGGTGCTGTATGTAAGATTTTGACTCTACTAAAGCATAAAAACACCATAATATGTTTTAAGATATTTAAGAAACAGGCTAAGTTAGCATAGTTGTTTATCTGAAAAATAATGCTACAGTCAGTTATTCTCCTTTGAAAATGTGCATTCCCAGACGGAATCTTGGACTTTGTTTTGGTTTGTGAAACTTGCCCAATGCCAGTTTACCCAATGGTATTTCAGCACCCGGGTTGCCAGCTGGCATATTTCATTTAATTCATCGTCAAGTGTGCTTGTTCCTTTTTGTGTCGTCAATCTGGCAACCTGGGTGTGCTTCAAGTCTGAGGAGGGGCTGGGTGAAAAAAACCCTCTCCAATATTTAGACTGCAATACCTAGTTCAACCACTCGGTGTCAATCCTACATACAGCACCTTTAATGTTCAAAAAACACATTATTTTTTACATTATTGTAGGTCCTCTATGCGCCACCTCTATAAAATGCATTGTTTTCTACAAAGTCCCTCCTTCTGACAAATGCAGTCTGCTCTGATTGGCCAACTGATCAAGTGATTGATCAAACACCACAAGCATTTTGATCAATTTAATGCATCCCTACAGAATAAAAGTATTAATTTCCATAAAAAAAAAAAAAAATAAATAAAAAACTTTGGAACCTTGTCCTAAATATCACATATCACAAAACTATTTTTAATTCCATAAAGACTTTTTTTTTTTTTAATTGCAAAACTTGGACGTCTAAGATGTTCAGAGGCCGTTTTAGTTTTATCAAACCACTTAAAGGGACTGCTCCAATGTCTCTGTGACCAACTTTAATCCATCCTGCCTTCTAAATGTCCAGAATTCCTTATTAACATCTTTTGCAACTTTTTCCCTTGCCAGATCGCTTAGAAAAGGCACTGGAGCAGCTCTTAGTCAGGTCTTGCCAGCTGTGGGAGTAAGATACAGTAGCTTACTAATCCTTGAACGTCGTCTGCTTCAGCTCAAGGACTCTGCTATTTGTCAAACAGAGGCTTGTGGGTGTTACAGATGGTCTCCTCTCTCTTTATTGAGTCACCAGGGTTGGACTGTTCTGATTGGGCAAACCCTGATGGAAACTGGGGAAGCCACAGCGCTTTTCTTGGAACAACAGGCAGATAGGATTGTCAGTGCTTTTCAAACAGTTGCTCTTTGATAGCAGATAACCACTATAGTTTTGAGAATTTTAAATAGTGTATTTTTGAAAAAGTTATATAATTCTCTAAGCACATGCAAAATCTGACCATTTAATTTGTATTCTGCACCACCTACCACCTCCCCACCCACCACCTACTAATACCATCATCACTACCGAAATAAATAAATTAATTAAAAAATTCAGAGGGAAACCACACATCAAGTAAAAAAGCAAAAATGATGCATGGTTGCCTGCCTGGTACAGAATATATAAGTGGAGTAAAGCAACAAAGATTCCGATAATCCCTCCATTCCAGCTCCATTCTGGATTTTTTCCACAACTTGCTCACTGGGAACCGATAATACACTCTGCTCCAAACATCAATGCACAGAATGACAACATGCCTGATAGAGAATATATACGTGGAGTAAATCCATAAAGATTCAGTAATCAATCACTCCACTGCTAGTTTTTTCCTCTCTTTGCTAACTGGGGAGTGAAATCCCAATCTGAGCAATCCTGGAGTTAGAGAAACCACAGAAAAACAGATCTGGCCCCAAGCAGGGGATCTGACCCATCCTTACTAAATATAAGAGAAAAAAAAAAACAGAGTGATACAAAGTGCAGAGTGATATAAAAGACATGAAACTAGCACAGCCATGTATTGTTCAAACGTTTGGGGAGAAGAAGAGGAAGAAGAATTTTGTTCAGCAAAGATGAATAAAATGTATTCAAAATCAAAACAGTAAAGACATGTATAATGTTACAACATATTACTATTCTATGATTTCTGAAGAATCATGTGATCCTGAAGACTGGATGATGAAAATTCAGCTTTGCATCACAAGAATATATTACATTTTACAATTTTAGTTTGCTTATTATTTTCTACACCATGTTAGCATCAGGCTATTTACAAGGTAAACAAAAGAATCACAATCCACACAGCATCATAATTTATAAAATTTGAAATTATTATATAAAACATATTAATTTGGCATTCAAAAAAATCTAAAATATATTCAGGTGATACATTACAAAATATTCCACTTAAGCATGTTTCTAAATAAAAGCGTTTTCTGGCAGTATGTGAAAATGTCACAGTATTTTTAAATAGAAAACAGTTAACAGTTAAAATTGAATTGAGCTATTTTAAAGATTTCACAATATAACTGGTTTTACTGTTTGTTTGTTTGTTTGTTTGATTGATTGTTTGTTTAAAAAAAAAATGCAGCCTCGGTGGGCACAAGACTTACATCAAAACCATTTTTAAAAAGTCATACCGACCTCAAACTTTTGAACGGTACTGTAGAAAATGGTCAACTTTATAGTTTAGTGATCATTATATAAAATATTAAACTACAGAATGCTGCAATTGACCCATTTTAATAAACTGGTCCAGAGCACCACACAATAAATAAATCTTTAAACAACCACCTGTGCTAGTTTGCTTTACCAAAGTTCTTGCTCCACATAATTCTGCTGAAGAGCTTACACTGAATTTTAAGAAGAGACTTCTTCACAGTTGGACACACTCCCTGTTTCTCTCTGGCTGGGCAGTATGCAAACCAGAGGGAATTATTTCCTAAATAAACATCAGCTTAGCTGGGTTGAAAATTCTTAATTACATTTAGAGTGAATGGAGAACTTAAGAAAGCTGAAATCTCAAGGGGAGCACAAGCAGAAATTTAAGCATGAACACACATAGGTCTAAAATCTACTGTGAATAATAATGCAATAGGTTTATTTTTAGGTGAACTTTCCCTTTAAAAAAAACTGCATTCCTGCATTTAAGCTTCAAAATATAAACCGTTATACAGAATTTGTGTTATCCATTATTTTCATTCATTGTTTTATTTTTTTGTATAATACAAAAATATTTCATTTCATTTCATTTTGAGGTTTTATTTTAATACTGCTTCTTGTTAAAGGGATAGTCCACCAAAAATGATGGTGCATAAATTACAGAATGTTCATGAAGCTTTGAAATGCAGTTAATCAATTTTTGGCATCATCAGGCTCGAAATGTCACTTTTATCAGTGCTGCCTATGAATTTATCATTTTTATGAGGATAAATCGGCAAAAAAGCATGATAATTGATAAACAAAACACTGAAAACCATACATTACACTCCACCATACATTAGTGTGCTAATATGTGTGAAATTATGGAGTAGTTAACTGAATATTCAGATTTCATGCTCATATTCTAAATTTAATACTGTTTTCTCACCACTCACAGTGAGATATAATATGTCAACTGATCTGTGATCAAAATAGGGGAGTAAATATAGAATATGGTAAAAGCATATGGTTATGGATGAATTCACTGTTCATACATGCTGCTCCTGCTTTATGCTGTTATTTGGAAGCTGATTAAAGGTTATGTGTGAACATTAAGAGCCATATACTATGATAAGCAAGTGGATTGTTTAAGATTCTCTCCAAAGCGCTTTGTACAGAGTGTTCCTGTCTTCTTCCTGCAGGACGAGGTTGTCATATCCCGAGGACATCAAATTCCACGTTATCACACATAAAACCCTGAAGGGTGCTAGACTGTAAACCAGGCTGACGCAATATCAACATAAAGCTCAGTTGCAAACCCTAGTGTGATGCCAACCAAGGAAGCATTTAGAAGCATTACAAGCAGAATGCATTGCAGCAAGCTCAGTGAAAAAAATGGTGGATGGCAGACGGAAAATGAAAAAAAAAAACTTTATTTCCAGACAGAATGATAAAAACACACCTGTGTGCCCTAACTCCTGGAGGTTGCATCAAGCCAGCCAAAACATTATATATCTTGCCAGATGGAGAAACTGCTTTCCAGTTTCGTGAGCAATATACATCAGGCGGTCAATGAAGTGAGTGTGGGCGGTGTGTGGGTTGGCCGTCTGAGTAGAGAAGGACGTTCCTTGACTGGTTGATAGCTGAAAGTGCTGAGAGGTCTTGTGGGAAAGTAAAAGTCAGGTAAATATATCTTGTCTGATAGTCTGCTGTGTTTTTGTAAAAACATGTTGATTGCATTTGCTTTAAAGGGGACCTATTATGGCCCTTTTTACAAGATGTATTTTAAGTCTCAGGTGTCCCCCGAATTTGTCTATCAAGTTTCAGCTCAAAATACCCTTTTATTATACCATGCCCAAAATCACCATTTTTGGATGGGGGCAAAAATATGCTGTTTTCATGTGTGTCTCATCAAATGCAATTGAGCTGCTGCTCCCCACCATCCTTTCAGAAGAGAACGGAGCCTTTACAATTCATGTTTCAGATAATCCAGTTACAAAACTGGAGAAGGTCATAAAGCAAATAGAATTCTCAAAAATGGATCACTACGTGATGATTTGCACAAACTTACAAATTTATCTATTTTCTTGGACACATTCCCTTCATAAAATAAAATGTATCCACTGCGTCCTCAGAAGCTCACAGGCCGGGATTTGATGGAGACTCTTATGTTCATTATTACAGCCAACAACAGAACAGTTATAATGTTTACGTAGCAGAGACATTTCACTAGCTGCTCTAGCGATGACATAAATATGGCAGACTGTGTGCAGCCAGGCACATTCGGGTGGGATCTATGCTAATAGGGCAGATCATCACCAGTCATGGACGGGGCTTCCCTACTCTTACATAAGAGTATAGGGGAAATCTGGAACCTCTTGTTTGAAGAGATTGTTCATGATTTATTCCCAGGGAACACGTTAGGTAAAATTTTTTAGCCTGAATGCACTGTAAGTCACTTTGGATAAAAACGTCTGCTAAATGCATAAATTTAATTGAATTTAATATACATAAATATATATATTGGTCACTCACATGCCCGTATCAGCAGCTCTCTGCAGACAAATCCAAGTGAAAACTCTTTCCTCGGGACCATTAACCAACTCATGATTCAGTCTACTACTGTACTACTGCTGACTTGAAAATACTGCCACCTGATCCCTATTATATTTCCAGTCAGTTTAGTCTTGGATACACAAACACACACACACACACACACATATATATATATATATATATATATATATATATATATATATAGAGAGAGAGAGAGAGAGAGAGAGAGAGAACAGAAAATGCACATTTCAGTTTTAAACTGGAATAAGAGAAAGTAACAACATGCATCAACATCATACAATGACAGAGATTGTTTTGCTGATAATTCCAGTGTATGTGATAAGGAACCCTGTAATTCATAATTGTGCAAATATAATGAATATCAAATGAATGTTTGCACATGTGGCACGAGAGTGACTGTGCATATATAACAGAGTGAGATGAAGGGGAGCAAGTGGACAAGATTTTATGAGATGAGAGAAAATGGAAGAACGGAAGAAAGAAGGATTGAGTGACATCTTGAAAGCAAACTCACTGCATCAAATCGAGCCTCTCATTCTGAGCACATCCATATCTCACAAGTTTCTTACATCAGAGAGGAATTCAAAGAGCTTCATTTTGAGACAGAAAGAGAAAGGTGCCGTGGATGGAAAGCTGCAGAAAGCAGGGGCGTTTTCTGTCAGAAGCAGTGCCTCTTCCTCCAAAAAATAAATAAATAAATAAAAATCAGATGAGAATATAATTAACAATATACAAATAAATCAAAACAAATATTGCATTATCAAAACTTAAGTAAATCTAAATGAGTTGCCCCGAATAACTGATTTATAACAGATCAGTGCCCCGAACCCTTTCTTATTATTAGGCTACTTAATGATCAACTCAGGAATAGTTTCACAAAATATTTATATAAACAATACTTACAATATGGGTTCTGCAGTGAAACAAGTGATTCAGATCTGTTTAAAACATTAGAAATGAATAAACTTTAAATAAATAGTTTTAACATTGCATCTTTACTGGAAACGAGCAGCACGATGTGGCGCATGCAAAACTCAATTTCCAGGGACTGGTCAAGTTTGAGATTTTTGACTAGAATCAGAATCAGAATCAGAATGAGCTTTATTGCCAGGTATGTTCACACATACGAGGAATTTGTTTTTGTGACAGAAGCTCCGGAGTGCAACATAACGGCGACAGAACAAAAAACACAATAGGAATAAAAATACAAAGAAATACAAATAGGTGGGTAAGGAATGACAATGTACAAATTGACAATGTATGGCAGGTATATTACAATGAGCATTTATGTATGTACATGTATATTATGTGCAAAAAATTTAAGTGTACCCTAAGTATGTATGTTAGATAAATAAGTGTAGTGTATATAAATATAAATAGTGTGGTGTGTTCCACAGTTATTAAAAGATGGATTGGATGGATTGCCTGAGGGAAGAAACTGTTCCTGTGTCTGGTCGTTCTGGTGCTCAGTGCTCTGTAGCGTCGACCAGATGGCAACAGTTAAAAAAGGGAGTGTGCTGGATGTGAGGGGTCCAGAGTGATGCCAGCCCTTTTGCTCACTCTGGATAAGTACAGTTCTTGACAGTGCCGGCCCAAAGGGTTGTGGGGCCCTAGGGGAGTTAAAAATTGAGTCCACTGGTGTAAAAACAGTGAGAAGAGAGCACATATAATACAATTTCAATATTTAAGTGTATAAATTTTTATTACCTGTAACAAACTCAACATGTAATACATGTGTAAAAATATTTAATCAGATTTAAATTTGGAAAGAGGAGGAGACCTTTTTTTAGCATGAATTAGTGGGATGGACAATTAATTGATTATTTAATGAAACATGCTGAATGTGGCCTAATTTTCTCTCATAAATCAAGTATTAATACTACACTTATAAATAATGTATTATGTTTAGCGAAACATACCTTTTCTTTGAGCCTGCTTTTCTTCATCTGCTTAAAATAGCATCAATGTGCATTGTTCATGACCTTATATAACTTTAGACTTATTTAAGACACTTTCTTGAGTTTATATCGAAAGGAATTTACAGAGATATGTGGCTAAGTGGAATATGTGGAATCTGTACTAGGAATACGTTAGGACATTCTAGTTCACCCAATAGCCTATTGCGGGAGGTGTTATGCTAAATAGAGTGTGGTGCTGCTGTGTATGTTTCTAATCTTTTTTCCGCTTTTATTTAGACAGTTGTTTGTTATTATTATTATTATTATTATTTTCAGCTATTTGTCATGTATGAATTATTTAGAGATATTCTTTTAATAAAATATGTTTTGTATTTTGCTCACCATCATTGTGAATTGCATCGTGTTTAATGGGGTCTGTGCATTTCAAAAGCATTATAATTGTCACATGACCACTGATACTATATATGGACATTTGAAAAAATTAAACAATTAAAAATGCATGATATCATTCGCGGGGCCCTCAAATCAAAGAGGGGCCCCAGGTGACCGCCTGAATCGCCTGTTGGACGGGCCGGCACTGGTTCTTGAATAGATGGGAGGGTTGTACCGATAATTCGCTCAGCAGTCCGGACTACCCTCTGTAGTCTTCTGAGGTCAGATTTAGAAGCTGAGCTGAACCAGACAGTTACTGAAGTGCAGAGGATGGATTCGATGATGGTGGAGTAGAACTGTTTCAGCAGCTTCTGTGGCAGGTTAAACTTCCTCAGCTGGCGAAGGAAGTACAACCTCTGCTGGGCTTTTTTCACAATGGAGTCAATGTGAATGTCCCACTTCAGGTCCTGAGAGGTAGTGGTGCCCAGGAACCTGAATGACTCCACTGCAGTCACAATGCTGTTCATGATGGTGAGTGGGGGGAGTGCAGGGGGGTTTCTCCTGAAGTCCACGATCATCTCCACTGTCGATTTTGCTTCCATAACTTGTCTTCTTTCAGACAAAGAAAACAACTTCTACTTGTTCAAAACAACTACTTGTTCTATCTATCTATCTATCTATCTATCTATCTATCTATCTATCTATCTATCTATCTATCTATCTATCTATCTATCTATCTATTTTATTTTATTTATTTGACCCTTCTGGGGTTTGTTCATATAACATTTACCTGATTTATGTAACATATCATTTTTTTTCCTAGCAGTATTTTCTGGTTTATAGATTAATAAAAAAAAATAAAATAAAAAACTTTTACTTTAATATGTCAATGAAATTGAAATAAGAATTTTAGACCTGTGTTGATCCAGTGTTTTTTCTGTTTTCGAAATATATGTACATTTGTTTATATTTAATTAGCTAATGCCTCATTTGCATATTTAAATATAACATACCATTTCTTTCTTTCTTATTTTTTAGAAATACAGTTTGCTTTAGTGCACCTTAATTATTTTTACATTTTTACTCTATTCAACTGTAGTGCCTTAACAAAAGCATATTAATTTTTTCTAGCTTTTATAGCACAGAGTTCAAAAGGCACAGGAATGGAATATTAGTGGCTTGCTGACAGAGTCAACTAAATGCTTTCCCATATGCCTTTAACCTGGAATCCATGTAATCATCAAATCAAACTGGAGGGTTAACTCGAAACACTTGCCTTGAAATACCCAAACCACATGCAACTAATGGGGGAGAGAAACAATGAAAAAGAGGCAGAAAGCTAAAGAGAAAGTGTGAGAGAGAAGGAAAGAGAACTCAGAAGAGACAGTATAATTTGGTGGTGGTGTTTTTTGGCCCCATGCTCGATTTGCCCTTTCAAATGGAAAGAGAGCGATGGGCATTGGCAGGAATTGAATGAGTAGATTAAGACCCCCTCCACACAGTCCTTCTCTCTCCCCACAGGCCTGAGAGCAACAGAGATGGAGAAGAGATTGCAGGCAGAGATGTTCTATCACAGGAGCCTTTGTCAAAGGCAAGATTGATTGGATGATTAAGTACAGAGATAGGAGGAAGAGAATTAGCGGCCACTACCAACACCCACTGTCACTCTCTTGGGGTTACGTGCATCCGCTGCAGTATCGTCATTCCAGTTATGCAGTGCCAGAACTCTCTAACTCTGTGGCTAAAAATAAATATGCTTGTGTGGAAATTTCAGGAAGTATTTATATAAAAGGGTATAGTAGAATTTCAGAAATATGCTCTTGCCAAACATAATATAGAGCTAAATTGAGTCATCGTACATTTGTGCTGATAGACAATATTATGGTGTATTGACGATAGTCAGAGATATCACCTGTGGCTAATGCCTTTGACGTTAGCAAGACGATTATTATTATTATTATCATCAGATTACAGATATACAGACAGCTTCACTGATTATAACGGAAGTGTTTTTTAAAGTGCATAAACTTGCTCTAGACTGAAGTCATGTTCTCTTTGATAATATACATGTTCTTTGCTCATTTTTTGTAGTTGCTGTTTGAATAACTAAGGAAATGTAATACTTATAATTAGTAACTAACAAATTTTTTTTATTAAATTGTTAACATTTTAAATGCAAATTCAGTCATATTAAAAATATTTTATGACATGACATCTTAACATTAGGCTGTCCGGGTATGAAACTAAGTAAATAAATAATGAAATAAATTAGAATGATAATAATATGACCATGGAGAATATAACCCAACACTAGTACATTGTGAGGCTGTTAAAATGTTTGGAATTTTGTTATATTCAATTTCAGGCACAATGAAATGTTTTCAAGTGAGACAAACCAATTAATATGAACAATTCATCAAATCCATTGCTAATACTGACTGATGTCTGGCAGAGTGATGGCAGTAGTTCAAATAGTTCAATTAGCTAAAGGGAAAAACTGAAGAAACACCAGTAATTTAGCTTGATAAGTTACCAGTACACAATAAAAATTGAAAATAAAATACAAATAAATAAATGTAATTAAATTTAAATATATATATATATATATATATATATAAGGAAATTCAACATCTGCTCAAAGTGTAGTAAAATGATATAAAAATTGTTTAATTGTGATATTGTGAAAACAGAAAATCACCCAGTTTCATTCTTATCATTAATTTACTATTATAATTTATCTTAATGTTTTGTATTGATTTTTTTTTTTTTTTTCGTTTTTAGTTTAGTTTCAACTATAATAACCCTGATATTAACTGATGAGGTTTCCATCTGTAAGCAATAAAATGCTATTTTTACATTGTAACATACATGGAAGTTGCGTTATTTACCAGAATGTCATGATTTGAAATATGAAATTATGAATATAGAAACATGATAAATGGAAATGTGACATTATAATTTTAAATGTTTAAATATATGCTGTTATGACAGCAGAACAGCTGGTCTGACTCTGCATGATATTTACATGGAATGACCCATGTGTGTCCTACAGGCTTCTGGACTCCTGAATCTTTGTCAGAGACCCATTAATTGCCGGTTCTCCCTTTGTGAGTTCCTCAGCGGTGTCAGATATCTGCTCTGTCACTTTCAAATCCCACCAATAACGAATCACATTCAGTGCACTTTGGTTTTCTCTCCACAGGGATTACTGCATCAATGCTGATCAATACGTCAATACAACATCAAACCTTGTGATTCTGAGGCAGCTTTCATCACGACTTTCATGACTTTCATCTCCTCTGAAACTCTAGAGGAGACACATGTACTGTAAGCTTACTAGGGTTTTTTTCTCATGAGAACAATAATCAGAGAAACAGGAGACTTCACCTAAAGTCTCTATTTGCTTTGAGAAAACACAATTTAACTATTACAGAGACAGGATAACAAGCAGTGCAGTGCTTATTTATGCAGCCACATTTGACTCTATTATTGAAAAGTAATAGCACTAGCATATTAAATCAGTATTTGGCAACATTCAGTATTTTTACCCCAGTTCTATAATTTCAATTTATTTCCACAAAACAGATAATGGCAATCTGAGAGAAGCAGGGAAGACTGTGGTCTCAGAGGCAACCGAAATACAACACAGTAGGAAAAAATATAGCTTATAGCCTATTTCAAATATGAGTTCAATTAAGACAACGTGCAACACAAAGGAAGCGGTAGACTGAAATCATGGCAAAAGAGAAGCACACAATGGATTTTTCAATTTGGGGCCTATTCATTTGTGTTTGTGTAGCTAAGCAGGCTAACCCTGCCTCCCCTCTGAAATCAAATGGCAAGCATTGAATGGGAGCCATTAGAAGCATTATTCGAATTTAATATATTGATTTGTTTGGTAAGGCTTTGAATGGTCTGCTAAAAGAGTAAATGCGTGAAAAAAAAAGAGAGAGAGAGAGAGAGATAAATACTGACAATCTAGCATGACACAAAATAATGAGGGTTATTCAGTTTCACAGCTTCTTTTATTTATCATTTGACCTCCTCGAAGTAATGTTAATAATTTAATTTTACATAAAATGCAATGGTTTTGCCCCACGAGAACGTACATTTCCATGGACTGTCATTTGAGATTCATATTAAGCATATGGAGCCGTTCGCAAAAGCAACTGCTTTGTCCCTGAGAGACCAAGTTATGGATGAATTTTGAGAACTGCTGAAATGTATTTGAATTTCAAAATGAGGACTCGCTTCATATGTGATGGTCTCAGGGGACCTGGGATTCAAACAGCTGCTAAAGTGTTTGGATTGCAAACACACTCTGTGAGATACAGAGGTTATTTCCCAAAACTTTGGGCCAAATAACTACTTCAAGTTATTTTTTTTTTCTTTGGAAGCATGTTGGATATGGATATGGATATTGAGCAAATAAATGCATTATGGGGTCGAGTAAATATAAAACAGAAAAATAATATTTATTTAGCATTTGCCACTTTTCCTTCAATGCCCTGCTTCATTACAAAAGGATGAACACATAAACTGTGGCAAAATTCATTCTTAGGCAGCTTTTAATCATAGATTTAATCCCAGAATTCACTGCCACAATATTATCCTGTAATCCAAGATGATGGGTAAAGTATGGAAGCTTGTTTTTGCCACTGAATAAAACGAATGAATTAAAATTACGCCTTTTAATATCCCGATTCTGACTTTTTGTGTTTACATCATCCAATTTTGACTTTTTCTCAGAATTATATGATATAAACTTACAGTTGTGAGCTCTAAGGTCAATATTGTAAGCCGACTTTTTTCCTCAGAATCAGAATTTATAACTCACAATTACGAGTTTATATCTCACAAATAAAATATCACAATTATCTTATTCTTAAAACAAGCTTCCATAGTAAATGCTAACTTTAACTATATTTTAACTATTTTAACTTACCCAAACAAAACTCACTGTCACAGAACTAATTTCTTAAAGGGTAAACAAATGATATGAGTTACACATTAAAGTTTAACCCTTAGGGTTAAGGGTTTTTCAAAAGCTCTGAAACTAAACATGATCAGTAGTAAGTGATGTTTGCTTTAGCAAGAAGCTGTGCCCCAGTATGTCCTTTTTGTAAAACTCTAGTACTAGTGGACATATAAATATTTAAAATGTGTGATATGACTTTTCAGAAGTTCATCTGTTCATATAATCCTTTAGAATACTGAAGCCCAACAGATTTGGCTCGCTGTCTGAGGGTTTGAGCTTCAGTCTGACCATACAAAACAACTTGGTGTCACTTGATGACCTGGTTCATGCATCTTAAAGATTAAAGAAAATTCATTGCATCACATCTCACAAACACACATTCAGTGTATGTTTCTGTAGGGAGACATTGACTCTCTGGATCGATCCAGCCCTGCAGGTCCTTTTAATATTGACTCCCCCCTAGTCCCACAGAGCCAGACTCTTATACAAGTCTGTTCAGTTTATTAGCTCAATCTGACCAAAAGCATCCACACACACTAACTAGGATGTCATCGAGTAACAAGCTATGCAACTTTTTTCAAACTTTTTTCAGACAGATACAAACCTTCGCATCCCAAAACTAGCAATCAGACTGCAAAATATGAGTAATCAATAAAAGTTCATCTCTAGTTCACATTCATATCAACCACGAGGAACGTGGTTTTCACATTGATTAAACAGTATGCACAAACAAACCTGGGTGAACATCAAAACCTTTACTGGGAAAGTGAAATTAGTGTTAAAGAAATACTTCACTCCCAAAATTTCCTCATGTCCAAATGATTAATTATATATATATATAAAGAAAAAAAAAAAATAACGTAATAAACAGAATTACATTCATAAAAATATTATTAAATTCTATGAGTATAGGGTGAAATAATGAATGAATAAATCTAAGGGACACATTCATTAATTATAACAAATAAATATAATAAAAAGATAAATAACTAAAACATGATCAATAAAATTATATTAATAAAATATCATTCAATCAATATCAAGTGTGAATTTCTCTTTCACCTTAATATAAAGGAAAGCAAGGTGAAGAGATGATATAGGCCTCACACCTTATATTTACCACAGTGTCCTCCCCAACACCCACAACACAATTTCCCCCCACCACAATGAGATTACTTGACATTAAAGCTTGTTTGAGGATGGGCCATTTTCTAGTCTGCCCTAGCTGCTCTTACCCCTCACTGGGAAATCGCATCTCATTTCAACAGTCACCTCGTGGAGGTCATCGACCTTCCCTGCCCACTCTGCCACCTCTCCTTTGAAGTGGTTGCACTGACCTGCAAATTCCCCACCCTCTGATTGGCTAAGGGAACACTGATGCGATTGGGGTATGAATACTGAAAAAGGTCAAGATGGCTGTTTGCCGGCCCAGGTATGAAGGCATCTGATACGGCAAAGCTTATTTTCAGCTCCGTGCACCTGAGGTACCACACAGAGATGCGTGTCCTTACCTCCTCCATGTCATACCCTTCAAATGGAAATAGGTGACATTAACATGTGGCTGAATGCTAACATCTTGGAGCGTGGAGATTTTAATGCTGCTGCAGCACAAGTGGCGGAGGTCATCTGATGCTGTTTTCACATAACAATAACAGCATTTGAAATATGTAATTACACAATTACATGACCAAGTGCAATATTTAAAATATTTATTCTTTCGATTTAAAAAATAAATAAATTAGGGAATAATTTTAAAGTATTTTCTCTCATCATTTACTCATCCTTATGTTGTTCTAATCCTATATGACTTACTTTCTTATGTAGAACACAAAAGGAGACGTTTAAGAAAATGTGCAAGCTGCTCTATTTTTATGCAACAGAAGTAGATAGTAACTTGTGCTGTCAAGTTGGCTGTAATGACTATAAAGTAGCATAAATGTAGTCAATTGAACTCATGCAATATAGTCTTATAAAGCCATATGACAGTTTTTGTAAGGAACAGAGGAACAAAATATAAGTCATTATTTGCTGAAACTCCATCTCATGGCAGAATTTTTTTACAGGGGTTTAAGTGGTGTGAGGATTAGTAGATAACAATTTTCATATTTTGAATATATATATTTAAGGCATAGTTTTAATTGTTCACTTCAGTTGCAGTGCAGCTCTATCTATAATTTAGTCTTTTTAATCATAAAAAATAATTGGTGTGTTATATCCCAAAGTTTGCAAGGTTCAGGGCACCATGCGGACAGAATGTTTTGGACAAATCGCAAAATCCTCAAGCACAACTGAATATTCTGCTTTGCTGTTAGAAAAACGTGTGAAATAGTCAATGCTAAACATATCTAGATAAAGGAAACTATTCACAAAACACAGCTAATCTATTTGTTATTGTCTGCAGAACAGACTGCTTCACCATAATTTAAATAGCATTTAACGTTTATTGCAGAATAAGCAACATTATGCCAGTAGTTAAAAGTCTGTCTTGCAGCATTTGAGAAATATAGCAGTATTCGTTTATATTTGTAATAGTTTAATTATGGTCAAAACAGACTATGCATGAAATCATATTAGCAAAGACATGGTTATGATAAAAAAAAAAAAAAAAACTGGACAATAACTGGACTTTAGTAAAAACATTTGATGCTGATGTCCCAGAAGTGCATCCCAGTAGTTATACTAAAAATATACTAAAAATGGACAAAGAAAATGTGATCTCATCTGAGGTTCACTTCAATAAGCAATCAATAAGTAAACATAATTAGTCATATGAGACCTTGAATTTCAAATACATTTCAGCAGTTCCCAAAATACAGTCCACAACTTTCAGTATTTCATGTGGCTGAAACATGATTCTTTCCACATAGACCTTAATTATTTCATTATTTTATGGAAGATAAAGAAAGTTAATATATATATATATATATATATATATATATATATATATATATATATATATATATATATATATATATATATATATATATATATATTAGGGGTGTAACGGTACGCAAAAATCACGGTTCGGTACATACCTCGGTTTTAAAGTCACGGTTCGGTTAATTTTCGGTACAGTAAGGGAAAGAAATGCAAACATTAAACTGCAGGTTGTTTATTACTATAAACTTTTTTTTTAACAATTTGTTTACACTTATTTTTAAATACTTTTTAATAATATATATATAAAAAAAGAATAAGAAATAAAATACTGCTGCAAAGTTCTCCACTAAATAAAATACTCTCAGTCTCAAACCAATATCATATAATAAAATATAATGAAAAATATAAATAAATAACTATGATTACAGTGCAGCATTACCAATCCCAGCTTGTAGGCCTGCTCATATTTAAAAAAAATATATATAACTTTTCCAAAGTGTGAAGTGCAGCATGAACAGTTTCAGTTTTTAGACCTGCTCAGATTTCGTTATTGCGTTGGACCGATCGGAATTAAGAGCAAAGGTCTGTTTAAATGCCGTCGGGATCTGCGTTTGAATTACAATCATTTTTTTCCTAGTTGTAGTGATGTTCACACTCGCGCGATGCCTTTTGAAAACCTTAGGCTGCTGACACACTGGCATATTGCACCTTCAAACATAGTCTATTTTGCCGTCAATACTGTTGACGGTGTCCTTTATCAGTAGGCTTTATATTTATGCTCAACATGAAGTATAGATATTGTTGCCGTGAAGACAAGATCCTGGTCTGTCGGCGGCCTCCCTCTATGTCACCTACAGTAGCAGCAACTCTTGAATATGTATAACTCTTGAATATGAGACTCTATGCCATGAACGTCGAACCCCGCAGCTATAGACATTCTCTGGTGCGGGGAATCTGATGGCACACCTGAGTAGCATTCAGTATATATATATATATATATATATATATATATATATATATATATATATTCTGAATGGTGCACAACCCGGTTTGAAATAGTCTTTTTTGTTTTTTGTTTTTTTGGATTGATGCTGTGCAATGTAAAGCATACTTTCTAACATTCAAAATTTCCCTTTCAATCTAAATGTCACCCTGGAAAAGTCGGGCCCTTGTGATATAGGAAGTTCTGAGTCCCAAATGTCAGTGAATACAGTGTTTTGATTAGATGACAGGACTCTCTGGCCCCGCATTCTTCTTCATCCTGCACAAACACCTGATAAAACAAACTCATATCTTGCTTCTTTTTTGCATTTGGACATCTGGGATTTTTTAAGTCATGATTAATTCGAAAAGATAGCAGTAAGAAGCTTTCAGTTAGCTCTAGGGTTCAATTATATCTTGAACGCAATGTCTTTTCACACTGCAATGAATAATGCTCGGTTGTATAAGCCACCCCGATTGTGTCGCTCTTCTTGTAAATGGTCTAACACATCTGAGATTGCGACAACATGACGCCACACTCAGTGTCTCCCCTCTCAATTTCTTTCGAGCAGCATGAGGCCTCTTTATGAAATTCTCCCAGGCAATCTTCGGCTTATCCTCTCTTCTCCACGGCAGCTCACAGTAGCCCTGAGTCATCAGAACCACAGTTTATTTAGCTCATTTCAGATGGACACATACTTTGAAAACTTTTCAGGGCTCAATATAGCCGAGTTTTTAGCGTAAACGGAAACTATTTCGAAGGTGAAAACTAGCAGTTAAAATATTCCTAAAATAAAAATATGAGTGCAAAAGTGCAGAACGTGAACATAAACAGAGTTACCATCTTATTTTCAGATTTATTGGTGTATTATGTCAAAACACTGTCCAGTTTAGATAGGAAATATCATCTGAGTGACATAAAACAGTTCGCTCTTTTATACTAGACATTTAGAGACAGGTAAATCTGACAAAGGTCCTAATATGTACCATTCAGGAAAAAAAGATGTATATTTTAGATTTTGTACCTTAGGAAATCACAGCAGTGATAGCTTTGTACCTGTTTCTCTGAGAGTGTACTGTACAATAATAAACCAAAATGCTGCAAAATGGTTACAGCAAATACTGGTACAGATGTCTCGGCACAAAGAGAATATTAAAGTTTTAAAGAAGTTTGATCCAAATGGCCTTAAAACTCTTGAATATGTATAACTCTTGAATATGAGAGTCTATGCCATGAACGTAGAACCCCACAGCTATAGGCATTCTCTGGTGCGGGGAATCTGATGGCACACCTGAGCACATTCAGTCCATGCTGCTGAATCATAAATGCCCCAGAGATGCCAGAGCCAGAAACAATTTATAGAACATTTCTTTCTTAGTAAGTACTGCAGTATGCAGTATTCTTCAGAATATGACAAATAACACTTCTTTAACAAATAGTGTCACAGTGTCTGGGTTGTGTTCCCTGGGTATCCACTAGGTCTCCTCAGTTCCCACGGTGTCTACCATATTATCACTTCCTGTTCCCTTATTTGGTCACCTTCCTCCTTGTTCTTGTTAATTGATTGTTCCCCACCTGTCTCCTGTTTCCCCATTATCCTTCTGTGTATTTATACCCGGTCTGTCTGAGTCTTTGTCACGGAGTCCTTGTCTTATGTGTGATACATTTCATAGTCTGCTCTCGCCGTGTGTTCTTGTTTTGTTTTCATGTTTTATTGGATTTTCTGGTTGTGACCCTGCCGTCCAGAAGGACGTTCCCGACGTTCCTCTGCTGTTCCAGAGGCCGAGGCAGTGCCCGATGCTGTTCCGGAGGCCGAGGTGGTGGTCGACGCAGAGGCGGTGCCCGATGCCGTTCCGGAGGCCGAGGCGGTGCCCGAAGCTGAGGCGTCTCACGTCTCCACAGGCAGTCCTAAGTCAAGTCAGTTGGCCATTGACTTTCCAGAGTGGAGTCAGTTCCAGGTTGACCCTCTAGAGTCGAGTCAGGTGTTCATGGACCCTCCAGAGTCAGGGTTAGTTACCGTTGACCATCTAGAGTTAGGACTAGCTCCTGTTGATCATCCAGAGTCGAGTCATGTTCCAGTTGTTCCTCTTGAATCAAGTCAGATTCCTGTTGACCTTCCCGAGTTGATTCAGGTGCCCGTCGACTTTACAGAGTCGAGTCAGGTTCCAGTTGACCCTCCAGAGTCGAGTCAGGTTCCAGTTGACCCTCCAGAGTCGAGTCGGGTTCCAGTTGACCCTCCAGAGTCGAGTTGGGTTCCAGTTGACCCTCCAGAGTCGAGTCAAGTTCCTGTTGACCTTCCAGAGTCGAGTCAGGTGACTGTTGAATTTTCAGAGTTGAGTGAGGTTCCGGTTGACCTTCCAGAGTCTAGTCAGGTGCTTGTGGACCCTCCAGAGTCAGGGCTAGTCACCGATGACCCTCCAGAGTCAGGGCTAGTCACCGATGACCCTCCAGAGTCAGGGCCAGTCACCGATGACCCTCCAGAGTCAGGGCCAGTCACCGATGACCCTCCAGAGTCAGGGCCAGTCACCGATGACCCTCCAGAGTCAGGGCCAGTCACCGATGACCCTCCAGAGTCAGGGCCAGTCACCGATGACCCTCCAGAGTCAGGGCCAGTCACCGATGACCTTCCAGAGTCAGGGCCAGTCACCGATGACCTTCCAGAGTCAGGGCTAGTCACCGATGACCTTCCAGGGCTAGGTACCATGGACTGTCCTGAGACAAGGCTGGTCACCGTTGAACTTTCTGAGTCAAGTCACTGGGTGGCCTTCTGCTCCGCCCTGTTTGACTCCAACGTCGACCACGAGGACGTGGTGGTCCTCTGCTCCGCCCTGGGGGGCTTCCACTCTGACCACACAGACATGGTGGTCTTCTGCTCCACCCTGGGGGGCGCTTGCCCTGACTACACGGTTGTGGTGGTCTTCCGCTCCGCCCTGGAGGACTCTGGCGTCAACCACAAGGATGTGGTGGTCTTCTGCTCCGCCCTGGGGGGCTTCATGTTGTTGTTTTTGCCTTTTTTTTTTTTTGTTCACTTCTGTCCCCGTTCCTTTCTGTTAGTCTGGCCCTCCGTCCCTCCCCCTGAACCTCCTCCGGTCCTCCTCCCTCCTGGTTTTCCTGTTTTGTGTTTACATTCTGGTGCCTGTTCCCCATGTTTTTCTTTTCTGGCCCTCCGTCCCTCCCCCTGAGCCTCCACCTGTCCGCCTCCCTCCTGGTCTCTGTTTTGTCTATCGTGGAGCGTCTGGAAGCCGCTCCGTGGAGGGGGGGTTCTGTCACAGTGTCTGGGTTGTGTTCCCTGGGTATCCACTAGGTGTCCTCAGTTCCCACGGTGTCTATCATATTATCACTTCCTGTTCCCTTATTTGGTCACCTTCCTCCTTGTTCTTGTTAATTGATTGTTCCCCACCTGTCTCCTGTTTCCCCATTATCCTTCTGTGTATTTATACCCGGTCTGTCTGAGTCTTTGTCACGGAGTCCTTGTCTTATGTGTGATACATTTCATAGTCTGCTCTGGCCGTGTGTTCTTGTTTTGTTTTCATGTTTTATTGGATTTTCTGGTTGTGACCCTGCCTGGACTGTTTACCCCTTTGGATTTGCCCTTTTAATAAATCTCACACCTGCATTTGGATCTCTCCTCATTTTTTGTATCACCGAACATGACAAATAGAACCTAAGTATAGTGCAGTTTCTGAAAAAGTGTGTTTGCCATTATATCCAAATGGAACACTCTGTGGTGTTCTGTAAGGTGCAACATAAAAACTGAAAAATAAAAAGTAAATAAAAACTATTTTCAATGGCGCCAAATATATTTGGATATTTAACTGACAATTATAAAATAGAACAGAATAGTATAGAAAACAATAGAATAGAATAGAATAGAATGTTTGCATTACATAGCAAAATATCAAAACAAGTGGTTTTTATTGTAAAGAGCTTTTTTTCCCCATTACTAATTGTGAATTACTTCTCACTCAACATATACATTTATAAACTCATATTTGATGGGTTTTAAAAAATGAAGCTTTATAGTTCCGAATAATAATCATGGACTATGTGAACTATGTGGACTATGTGGAATCCTGCCCAGCAGCATTGAGCCATCTTCTGTGGCTGATCTGAACTCATACATACATCACTGTCATTATGTGACTTCCTTGTTGGGAAGTTCTGTCAGCTAAAACGTAACCTGCAAAGAGTTTTATGGCTGTTTTCATAGTTGGTGTTGTTTCTACTGAAGGGAAGAGTCAGTCACTGACATTTAAGTGTTTGGTCCTTTACCGTAGCCTTGGGGAATGTCTTCACACACAGTGCATTTCAGTAGGACTCTGCCCAGCTCGAGCTCGGACACCTTGACATCCCTCAAACATGGCTGGAAGCATCTTATTCGTTTGAATCTCACACTTCTCTGACTGCTGAGGTGGAAGGGCACAGCTCATCCCTCACCTCACTCTTACTGATTCATAGAGATGGCAGAATATACTGGCTGAATCACAGATGAGATGAGTATTCATAGAGTACATACAGGGACACACACACAGACGTGCATACTAGTGAAGATGACAGGATACCCTAATTAAATTAAATTTTCAAAAATTTTACAAAATTCAATTTGATCAGTATATCAACTTAACCAAACAACTTAACATGGAAAGTTGAAATGACTTGTACAGCCAATTGGATTCATCTTTCTTTCTTTCTTTACTTATTTACTTACTGTTACAGGTAAAAAATATAAAATCCGAACTGCTAGTTTGATCGGGCAAGTATAAAAATCTTTATCATTGAGCCCTGGAAATATCCAGGTGACCTCTATCATGTGCCTCAAATTTCATTGAGAATATAATGAGGTGAACCACTTTCCTTGGCCTATATGACTTTCTCATTGTACACAGCGAACACAAAGTCTACAAATAAACACTATCAACAGCCCAATTCATTGCTAGAAAATTCTCCACTGATGAGATGTCAATCTGGGTGGATCGAATTCACACACCTAAATACACCTAAATACACCAGCACGCCCGAAGGCATAGCGAGTGCAGAACTACAAGGCCTCCTGAACACGATTCAGAGAAGACATCTTAAAACACCTCTCATCAGATTCACCTCTCCTCACTGTCAGCGTGGTGTTAGCCCCTGCTTTCATGCAGTGCCCTAGGGATTATCATATCTGGCTACGTGACCTGATTAACCGACTGCCACCTCACAGCTGAAGAGCTGGATCAAGCGACACTGCTACCCTTCTCCATTTCTCTTTTCTCATTGACCTCTCTGTCATGTTTTTCATCCTCCCATTTTTCCATGCCAGTCAAATTAACCTCAAAACTTATTTCGGATTCCTGTTCCCTGCTTTGATGATATCAGTAACTTTATGTGCCATTACGGTGCTGAAATTGCATCATGTTGGATTTCTTCATGGCTTTTGCACAACAGATGGGTCAACTGATGTATAAATTCTGCAATTTGTTTTATAGATTATTGTAATTTCTTTATTTGTAATACATAAAACTTCATGTACATTTCATTGTTGATTATCTAAATACTAAAATGGTAACACCTGCGATAACATGAAAGAAAACATCAGCAATGGTTGCCTACTCACAGTAAAGACCAAGAATGAGTTGAATTTGGTACTTTCTGTATTAGATTCACTTGAACTTGATTCAGAACGGAATAATTTGCACCCCTTCGAATGTGTGAATTTGAAGTGAATTAGCCACATCCACAGGAAGCCGCACTGAAATAATAGGAAGATGAACTTTTTTAATTCAAAGAAATTCAAAATAGGCAAACTGAAGTGTTATTCAACTCTATTTCACACAATATGTAATATATTTTTTTATTATTATTAACTTTAATTTATTGTTTTATTAATCTTTAAAATAAACTTTTAATTAATATTAATGATTAAATTAGGAAATATATGAACTAATCACACATTTTTATTAGAAACAAAGATTAAAGATTCAAACAAAAAATTTGTCGATAAAATTTGCTTCTTAAATTAAAAATTACTTTTAAATAATTACATTTATTTGAATTTTAGTTTATTTGAATTTTACTTCCTTGCAATTAAACTCAAATTGCAAATACTGTATACATTCTGTTTGCTTCTTCGATTCAACATTAGAAATTTAATAAAATCTAAAAATGGTATTTTGAAGAGTTCTGAATTATTAGGTGAAGATGATAATCAGCCGTGTCAGTCCCATTAAGCAAGCACTTTCTGATAAAAACGGTCTAAAAAAGTAAAAACATCAATAATTTGAAATATTTTTTCTAACTGTTTAACTTATTATAACTTAATAAAATAAGTTCAGTGTTTTTGTATGTGTCTGTCATTCAATTCAAACACTGAATAATACAACTGCAAAGCTCCAATAAGTTTTCAATATATAAAAGAGCACCCACAGAAATATATTTTAGTATTGAGTATTTTAACACCAATAAAACAACCCATTAAGTTCATTAGTTCCTCGTTACATACATTTTCCTGGCATCTGAAAGTAAATGTGTACTAGCAACGTCTGTAGGGACAGGGATGTTTCACACGTTGCGCAATCCAAGCAAAATCTTAAACACAGATGCCGATTATTGTTAGGCATTAGTGTGCCCTGTCATTAAGAGGTGGCCAATTAATTCCTCTCTATAACAGCAAGTGATGCTAATGTACGCTGACTCCGTGAGGTGGCCTTCTCCTTGGGATTTAAATGAGGACAGAAAGATGGGCACGTCCTTGTCAACGGAGTCTCTTCTGCAGAAAAGACCTTTCCTGTCTGTTCTCAACCTCCTAAAATTATGAGGCTTGCCATCCTGAACCCTGTCATTGCACAATATAAACAAAATCCCATGAGCTGCAGAATGAAAAAGCTGTCCAAGAAACATCTGAGTTATATAAAACTATCAACGACTTCCAGAGGTGGAAAGTAACGAATTACATTTACTCGCGTTACTGTAATTGAGTAGCTTTTTTGTGTACTAATACTTTTTAAAGTAATTTTTTAAATCTGTAATTTTACTTTTACTTAAGTATATTTTGTTTAAAGTATTGTACTTCGCTACATTTTAAAACACATTAATTACTGAGTAAAAAAAAAAAAAAAAAAAAAAAAAAATCGCTCCCTGGAAACTACGTCAGTAAATAATGGGCAGGAGGGCAAACTGGCGCTAAAATCACAAGAAAGATGCAGACGGTCAAAACAGGCGTTGGTGGTGCAGACACCGCTGAAAACGAAACCCCGTCATATTCTGAAGTTGAACTCGAAGGAAATGAAGTGAACCCCTGGTCATATGTATGCTCTATTATGCATTGTAAGCTGTACTTGCCTAGGAAGACCAAACTAGCAGCTTATAAAATCTCGACAAGACATCAACCCTTCGCAAAATGTAGAGCTAGCTAAATAATTGCATCGTTGCATTGGTGGTTAAAATGAAGCTTTGACATTTTAGCAAGAGGTTTTGCACAAATTAGCCAAAAAGACAGTGGTGAGGAGTGTGCTATATATATATCGTCTGCGATAATATCATATTTTTTGTTTTAGTAAGTAAGTAAGTAAATTTATTGTCATTGTGCAGTAGTACCATACAACGAAATTTGCTTGTGCATCCTCTAAGAAAACAATGCTCACATTCATATACACATTCACACAATAAATATAGTTAAAAATAACAGGGCATCCAACATTACACTTAAGTTCCATTACATAAAGTCCGTTCCTATAAAGTGCAACTGTGCTGACTGGGAGGTAGGAGTGTATAATTATTCAGTTCTGCAATGGCCCTTGCAATGAAACTGTTCTGCAGCCTGGAAGTCCGTGCACTAAGAGCCCGGTACCGCCTGCCAGATGGAAGCAAGGAGAAAAGATGGTTTGAGGGGTGTGTCTCGTCCTGTAGAATGTTACGTGCTCGGCGGAGGCAGCGGATCTTAAAAATATCATCCAGTCGGTTCAGGGGAAGTCCAATGGTTTTTTCAGCAGATCTTATAACTCGATCAAGAGATTTCCTGTCCTTCCCTGTGCTATTAGCATACCATGCAGAAATCCCGTATGTTATGACACTTTCTATGGCACATTGATAAAAGATCTTAAGAAGCTCAGCAGGCAAATGGCTCCTTTTGAGTGTTCTTAAAAAGTAAAGTCACTGTTGCGCCTTTTTAACCATAGCGGTAGTATTTATCTCCCATTTGAGGTCCTCTTTAATGATGTGCGCGCGCATTTATAGTGCGTTCTTTCACTGTGTGATTCAGTCTTCTAAAATGCATTTAGAATGATCACAAAATTAAAGATATAGGGGCAGAAAATTCACATATTTATATAATTTCATATATTAAATCAAAATCACACAAAGAATGCCGTCTTTTCCTCCAAAAATAATCATGAATATATACATACATACATACATACATATAACAGTTCAGTAAACAAGTTAATTAAGAGACTTGCGTTTTAGACACCATATTGCCTTTTTAGCTCTATTTCTACAACAGAAAATAATTCCAAACACAGCTACCAAATCACAGTTTTGCATCTCTGAGCAAAGTGACAGTGTTTCGTTCCTGAATGAATCAACCGTTTAAATGATTCGGTTCAATCGCAATGACTCACTTATTAACAGTGACTTGCTGACACATACTGGCCATTTTAATTTCACATTTAAAGTATCTTTTGATTTTTTTAAAATAATGAATTTCTTATCATTTCAAATGAGTATTCAACATTTTATGTCTTGTATATCAAAACATAATTCATGCATTTGTAACTGCAGGTTAAATGCATTCTTGTCCTGCACTAAACAGTGTAATACATCTAAATGCCACTTCCAATGAATCTTCTGCATTTCCTCTGCATTAAAAGATGAGTTTGTTGATACTGATTTGCCTGGTAACAGCCCAAATGTTTTATTATTCTAAATAACCGATTCCTTTAATTAAAAACAACTAGTTTGAGATTAATAGACCTATCCCAGGGGTGTCAAACTCAGTTCCTGGAGGGCCATAGCCCTGCAGAGTTTAGTTCTAACCCTGCTCCAGCACATATATCATGTAGTTTTCAAATAAACCTAAATGATTAGATTAGCTGGATCAGGTGTGTTTAATTAGGGTTAAATCTAAACTGTGCAGGACTGTGGCCCTCCAGGAACTGAGTTTGACACCCTTGGCCTGTCCCATTTTTGACTCCCTCCCACTGTTAAAATGTAACTAAGTAATTTTTACTCTGAGTAAATTTTAAATGAGCTACTTTTTACTTTTACTTGAGTTGATTTTTAGACTGGTACTTTTACTTGTACTTAAGTAAAATTTCATTAATGTAATGGTACTTTTACTTGAGTAGAATATTTTTGTACTCTTTCCACCTCTGACGACTTCTAAAAAGAAGAAAACTCACCAGAAACACAGCAATAATGCATTACCAATTTTTATCTGCACAGAAAAGTTGTACATTTTCTGCCCAGTAAAAGAGCAAACTATTGACTAACAATGTCTGAAAAACAATGTCTGTCAAGCGTGTCGGAAGTCTCTTTTAGTGACAGACAGAAAACAGCACATTCAGATTATTTCAGCAGATTACAACCTGTTTAGGCTCCATTCTATGTAGAATAATTATCAGTAGGATTTCCTGATGATCATGTTTGTAATATTAATTCTCATTGGGACACCATTTAATAATTTATGACCGCTATTGAAACAATACTCAATAATCTCTTTATTTTCTGTATAAAGCTGATGCTCTGTTAAACAGCAGAAACACTGTCAGTGTAAAAGTACAACGCAAGCCTGCTGCTGTCTTACCCTTCAGACTGCATGTGCTGATGGAAGAATTTGCATTTTGGTGCCACAGAGTTGATCTGAGTGCGAGTATCTAGTTCCAGATCAGTGCTAATGAGTAGGGAGTCTTATTTTTTACACAGAACTAGCTGACATTTACATGCAGCTTGTTTATGAGCTCCTCATGTTCACTGAAGGCCTCTGGGCGGTCTCATTAGTTTATTATGGTCTCATTAGTTTTGAATGTCAAAACTTGAGCATTCTGGATGTTTTGGTCAGAGACGATTTTGACATTGTTCATTTTTTGCCCTAAAGTGCTGGTCTAGAAAACAGGTGACCTCATATTAACGTGCCATCTTGAAAGGACAACATCTATTATTTAATAAGCAATTCATTATGTCATCATTAAAATACAACACCAGATTCACACAACGTCGCGTGATTAATGGTATACACTTAAAATTTAAATTTTACCATTCACTGGAGTCCTGGTGACAAATGACAGAATTCAGCAGCTTATTATGATACTGTCAAAAATAGGACATCACTGCTCAGACTGGTGTGAATGTGCAATCCAAATAATTCTTTATTCATAAACTTTTCACCTTCTGTGACGCCTAGGACAAATGAGAATTTAAATGGCTGTTTGGGATACAGTGAGGTATGGATTATGAATAGGGACAGCGATTGATTCCTCTGCGCTGCACAGGCCAGCGAAGCATGTCAAGTCTTGTCAGGCACAGGGCCCAGGAGCCGACGGTTCGGGTTGCGAAATTTGTCAAAGTCAGTATGAGTTTCTGTTTGGAGGAACGAGTGACAGGGAGAGATGCTGTATATTAAAAAGACATGGGAGAAGAAAAAGACTTTTGAGGATTTCACATTCATAATGAATTGTAATGGGTTAGTACAATGTTTCTGAAAGATTCATGTGGGGAGGATCATATCAAGAGGCTACTTTAACCCAAAAATTCAGCCATTTACCAAACTTTGGTACAGACCAAACATTGACAGAGAGTTAAAAAACAAGATGTTACTTTCCCTACTAAAAACAAAAAATGCTACAGTAAAAGATGTTTATATGGATTAGAAGTGAAGACAAGGGTGTAGAGAAAAGTAGAGAAAATCAAGATTTAATGCACCCCCATGAAAATACTCCAGAGAAGGACATTAGTGAGATAAACAAGAGATTTCATGTGTAGTCCAGTGAAATTATTTATGGGATATTGTTAATTAAATCATGTGACCACATCACAAGACTGCAGTTTGTTGTCTTTTTCAAACTGTGAGAGCAAGATAACAAGAAAAAGACAAGAACCTGCCACACAACTCTTAGTGACACTAAAAGAGCCACAGAAGCTGTGATATTTTACTCAACAATGACATAGAAACTTATACTAAAACATGCTTTAAGTTTAATCGCTGAAAACTTTCTCTCTAGTCAAAAAAAATGGCTTGTTCCAATCTTCTGCAGCTTTCTGTAGTCTTAAGAAAGTTGAGAATGACCACCCAGGGCTGCATTTCAAGCATTGTAAGCCTAGACCAAAGAGACTGTTGTTGCCAATGGTTTCTATGATTTGATCTGGGATGATTTTGGGAAACACAACCCAGATCTGCCCACATGCATAGAGTGTGTTTACATAAATACTGTATCTTAAAGGGGAAAAAAACACTATTTAAATGTATGCTCTAGAATACAAGCAAACAATAAGAATAAACAAACACAAGTCACTAGCAATATAACAATCAAACAACACATGACACTGCATTTTCTGAAACTTGGATGCTAGAAGAAATTCGGTCAGTGGGAAGTGTTTAAATCTCATAGTTACACTTGCACCAGTCTCTGTAACTTCATTTACATACAAGAAGTATACATGTTGCTTTGTTGTAAGAAGCATGTACAATATACACATTAAACTTATATTGTAGAATTCAATGTTTAATAGACACAGTCTAAGATGTCCTCTCCAACACATCCAGTAAATATTTGAATAATTCATTGCTAATAGAAAACTGGCCTGATTTGCATGTAAGCATAATTGATTTGTGGGGAAAAAAGAAAGAATAATGAATCTGTGCCTGCTCTTTATATTTTCCACCTCAAAGTATCTCTCCAAATGCACCCCCCTCCCCCTTCCTCTGTCTCCTATTCTTTCTCTTTTTGTCTATCTTTCATTACCTATCTGTTCCCCAGATGACACAGTGGTAATAGCCTGGGGCAGTACTGGTAAACAGTTTTGACAAATTAAAATCAGCCACGGCTCAAGTGAACGGCGGCTTTTGTGTGAACGTGTATGTAAAATAAAGATAGATAGATAGATAGATAGATAGATAGATAGATAGATAGATAGATAGATAGATAGATAGATAGATAGATAGATAGATAGATAGATAGATAGATAGATAGATAGATAGATAGACATTTCTATACAGCCTTTTCATGCTATACCATTAAAACAAAAATCTTATATAATAGAGATACAGTTGCATTTTGACATTTAAAGAGGTGACATGGACGTCCTCTACTTGAAAACCCTATTTTGGACAGATGACATGACTCATCAGCCAGCTCAGGAGGAGTCATATCTGCTTTAGTAACAGACAACAAGTGTCTTTTTCCATCGGACTGCATTAAAAACACTAGAACATCACTAGAAATGGAAGAGCTTAAAATAACTTGCTATATGTTAGCCAAAATACTGGGCTCATGCACAGTTGTTTGTATACTGTAACTATTGCAAAATTGGCTTTATCAATCAAGTATTGCTGATTGGTTTAAATAAACCTGTCTGTTTTTGCAGAAATATAAATTTCATAGAATTATTGGCGACAAAAGCAATAATCTAAAATCGGCCATGTGTTTAAAGTGTGTTTACCACAGCAAAGAGTTGTTCTTGGACACAACATAAATGTAAAAACACAACAAATAACTATAACTATATAGCTATATAGTGTTCATGATAAAAGAGTTTTCAATAAATAATTATGCTTAGACTGAGGTATCAATACAATTGCCTTATAATATATTTCAGCACATAACTCCTCCTGCACCACCATATGAATATGAATGATAGTTAAAATCATGTAAACTGTTAGATATGTGCTCCTACATTTCTAAGTGACCAAACTCACATTTTTGTCAGACGATAAAAAGGATGAAAAACTTGTATTGGCACATATTTCATAGAAACTTGGGGAATTTCATAGAAATTTTATTTATTTTACTAGGGCCAGTAAGCAAACTACCAAAACTCCATAGAAACCACTTAACAAACAACCCGAACCCCAGCAACTGCCCAAACACCACCCAGAACCCCTTAGCAACTACCTAACAACCTCACAGAACCCCAATAAGAAAATCCTGCAATGCAACTATCCACCACAAAGCCACAATCAATATATATATATATATATATATATATATATATCAGTCAATATATACATTTCAGTCAAACACAACATTTTCTTCCAAAAATCTAAAAGTGTGTTATAATTTTCCACAATAAACAACTTCCTAGCCAAGTAATTTAGTCACAGGTGTGCATGTATGGCCTTGAACGTGGCTTATCCAGTCAGTTTTCATAATTCTGAATCTAGAAAGCACACTGAAATAAATGGTAAGCAGCCAATGCAAGGAGCTGTTCCAAAATCTGGATATGACCAGAGGGTCAGTGTACAGTGTGTCTGCTTACAACAGAGCGGTTTTAATTAAGCAGCACAACCCTCCCGGCCAAAGTGCTACACTCCAAATGAATTCATTAGAGTCTGAAAGATTTATACATTTGCTTAACCTGCATAATAGTTCTACTTAAAGGGATAGTTCACTCAAATATCTAAGTTCAATAATCATTTACTCACCCTCATGCCATTCCAAACCTGTATGACCTTTTTTTTTTTTTTGAGAGTGAGATGTAGATCTATTTAAGAGATGTACCCTTGTGCCACCCATTCTGTGTCCATACAAAAAGAAATGATGTTTTAGAAATAATCTTTAGTTTGGAGACCAATTCTCGCACTTAAAGGTGATGTATGCCTGTCCTAAATATGCCTGTCATAAAAATGCCATAATACATTTGCAGACATTTAGGAAACATGAGTGTTCACATACATTTTTCTCCAAAAAGACAATGCTACAGCCAGGTATTCTGCTTTGAAATGTGTGTTCCGTGTCGGAATGTCTGTTTTTGTTTTGATCTGATACATGATCCACCCACTGCCAATTTACAGAATAGTATTTCAACACACTGGGTTGCCAGTTTTCAGAAAACACAGCGTACTGCAGCCAAGGAAGCCAGCAAATGAATTGGGTCAGAGATCGCAGATTCTACCTGACCTATAAAGCCTTGCCGTTCATCTAAAAAGTTCCATAACCAGAGGAATATTAAAATGCAGACCAATCAACTTACACCATAAGGCTTGTTGCATTTTATTGTCAGTTATGATCATTCCTGTTGTGTGTCCTCAACCTGGCAACCCATGTGAGCATCAAGTCTGAGGAGGAGGGGGCAGGAGAAACAACTCTATCAGTTATTTTGAATTTGGTCAGCAATAACCAACTGCTAACAGTCAATATTATATATGTTATAATGGAGGGGTCGTGACAACAGAGGTTAGGATCCAATTGCAGGCTTTATTTGTAAACGTGGTCAGACAGGCAGGGTCCAGTACAAGCAAACAATAATATCCCAGGCAAAGAAAAAGAGTAATCTGTATACAGGCAAAGGTCAGGGCAGGCAGCAAAACAATCATAATAACCAGATAAACAGTCCAAGATCAAGAACAAGAAGGCAAGCAAGACAAGCAAAGGCAAGGCAACAGGGTACATGCTAAACAATCACCAGCCAAGTGCTCAAGTGTGTGTGCATCTTTTAAAGTCCTTCTAATGTGAGACAGCTGTGAACTGATGAGATGTAATGAGAGACAGGTGATGCAATAGATGATGAGTCCAACAAAGGATTATGGGGAATGTAGTCCGGGGTGAATGGTAAAAGTCTGGAATGGAGTGCCCTCTAATTAAGCTCATGGGCACTCCAGCTAGAGATTGTGAACTTCCAGAGCCTCGTCACGTCTTAGCTGAACTTCCAGAACCTTGTCACATCTCAGCTGAACTTCCAGAGCCTCGTCAAGTCTAAACTGTTCATCCAGAGCCTCGTCACATCTCAGCTGATCATCCAGAGCCTCGTCACGTCTCAGCTGATCATTCAAAGCCTCATCTCATCCTGTCTGTTGCACCCAGCAATGTTCACTTAGCCTGTTGTGTTGCTGCCAAGGAGACTGCTACTGCTGTGGAACCTCCAGAGGTGGCAGCAACTGCTGCAGAAACTTCGGAGTTGTCAGTAGTATCCATCCATGAACTCTCGTCCTGTCCTGTCACGGCTATAGAGGTTGTCTATGAACTCATTGCCTGTCCTGTTATGGACATGGAGGCCGCTCAGGAACTCACTACCTGTCCAGTCACAGCCATGGAGGCTGTCTATGAACTCTCGTCCTGCCCTGTCACAGCTATGGAGGCCATCTGTGAACTCTCTGCCTGCCCTGTCATGGCTTTTTAGGCCATTTGGGAAACTTCCAGAGCCTCGTCAGGTCTCAGCTGAACTTCCAGAACCTCGTCACGTCTCAGCTGAACTTCCAGAGCCTCGTCAAGTCTCAACAGTTCATCCAGAGCCTTGTCACGTCTCAGCTGATCATCCAGAGCCTCGTCACGTCTCAGCTGATCATCCAAAGGCTTGTCTCATCCTGTCTGTTGCACCCAGCAATGTTCTCTCAGCCTGTTGTGTTGCTGCCAAGGAGACTGTTACTGCTGTGGAACCTCCAGAGGTGGCAGCAACTGCTGCAGAAACTTCGGAGGTGTCAGTAGTATCCATCCATGAACTCTCGTCCTGTCCTGTCACGGCTATAGAGGTCGTCTATGAACTCATTGCCTGTCCTGTTATGGACATGGAGGCCGCTCAGGAACTCACTGCCTGTCCAGTTACGGCCATGGAGGCTGTCTATGAACTCTCGTCCTGCCCTGTCACAGCTATGGAGGCCATCTGTGAACTCTCTGCCTGCCCTGTCATGGCTATTTAGGCCATTTGGGAAATTTCAACCCGCCTTATCACGGCCACGGAGGCCGCCATTAATATGTTCATTAATATGTTCTCTGTTTCAGTCCTACATGACCAGACTTGCTCTCCTGTGCCATTGAATCCACTGTGGTGGTCCTCTGTCCCGTGTGCTCGACTGTGGTGGTCCTCTGTCCCATCTGCTCAACTGTGGTGGTCCTCTGCTCCACCCTGGTGGGCTACTGTCTCGTATGCTCGGCTGTGGTGGTCTTCTGCTCCACCCTGGTGGGCTTTTTTCCGATCTGCTCAGCTGTGGGGGTCCTCTGCTCTGCCCTGGTGGGCTTCTGTCTCGTCTGCTCGGCTGTGGGGGTCCTCTGCGCCACCCCGGTGGTCTCCAGTTCCACCTGCTCCACCCTGGCTTCCTGCTCTGTTGGCACTGCATCGGTCTCCGGCCAATCCACTTCCACGTGGACCTGACCCTCCATCCCTCCCCCTGTTCCGCCTCCGCTCCACCTCCCACCTGAACTTTGGACTGTTCTTATTTGGGAGCATCTGGAAGCCACTCTTTAAGGGGGGACTATGTCACGATCATCAGCTGGAGTGCCCATAAACTCCAGTAGAGGGCACTACACTCAGGACCCTTGCATTTGGTGTCCATTCCCATTTCCAACTCCATTTCCCAGAATCCGTGCTTAGCTAATCATCACCAGGTGTTCCCTATTACCACTCCCCTATATATACTGTGTTTGGACTCTTAAATATTGCGAAGTCTTGTTTAGCCCCGTCTAGCATTTCCGAGCATATTCCTAGTGTTGTTCTTTCTGTGTCTGAATTTGGATTGTGTATACCACCTTTGATTCTCTGTCGCCTGTCCCGACCTCTGCCTGGTACTGTTACTGATTTTGGATATCCCTTTACACACTTGACACTGTTGTTGGCTTAGTGCCTGTTACCACTTACCACTCTATAATAAACTACTGCATATGGATCCGAACGTCTCTGACTCCATGTTACAATATACTGCACTTTAAACTAATTATTAATTATGACTTATTTGCAGCAATAAAATCTAATTTGCAGCTAACTAATAAGGAGGTTTAGGTATAAGGTATAAAGCATTAATATGTAATTAATAATAAACAAAAAATAAAAAATGCTAGTAATATGCATGCTAATTAATGCATAAGCAGCTAGTTAATAGTGAAAATTGGTCCCTAAACTAAAATGTGACCAGAATAATGTACCTCCACAACCTCCTAATATCTCTCACCAAAAAAGCTGACTACAGTGCTAGTACCTAATGCCTCTGCAGGTGGTAATCACCCTAGCCTATAACAACTGCAATGTCTCTTAACTTCCAACTCAACAAAATCACTTTCCATCCATCCTTCCATCTATCTTCATTTTCTTAGGTGACACACTGACAGGGGCTTCCATTCTGTGTCATTATTGGTGCATGAAGCTCTGCGGCGGAACCATCCAGAACTCGAGGAAGGACATCAATCTGAAAATTTCCCCTCTTTCAGCCACATCTCTTAGTACGTGTCACGAGAACATTAGGAAGTATGTGGAAAGAATCTTGTAGTTAAGTAATTAAGAATGAAGAGTGAATGCATAATTCACATAAGTGGTTTTACTGCTGTCAAGGATGAGACGTCTGGCACAGGTGACACTACAGCAGGATACTTTGAGCAAGTAGCAAAAATGAGTCAGCCACTTTCAGATTAAAATGTTTTGCTTTACTCATTAAAGGAATAGTTTGCCTCTCATGTCCCATATGCACTTCTCAATATCCAAACCAACCGCTTCTGGCACCACTGACGTCAAACCTGCTGCAAAGATGCTTTAATGTTAAATATTTATGCATATATTGGCTGTTTAGGGGGAAAAATAGTATGCAAAATTGCAAAACTTGTTTCAAATTGTAATTTGCTATATTGCTGTCATGTGATGTAATAATGACAGTAAATAATTTTATTTATATAATTTTATTTAATAATAATAATAATTTAAAAACTAAATTTATTTAAAACATAATTTACAAAAATAAACATTCATATATAAAAAAATAAAAAGATTTAACTATTTTAAATATTAAATAAATACATTTAAAAAAAAAAGGTACATTACATTTATCAGACGCTTTTATCCAAAGCGACTTACAGTGCATTCAGAGGATATACATTTTTTATTTTTCTTACTAGTATACGTGTTCCCTGGGAATCAAACCCATAACCTCTTGCACTCTACCACTGAGCCACAGGAATCACACAGCATGTTCAGCAAAAATAAAAAATTCCTAGACTGCTGACTTTTGAGGCAGACTAATTCATTAGCTTGAAGCTTGAAGTTTCTGATAGTCTAATCAAATAAAGAGTCCCTCTCAGTTTATCCATCAAAGTGAAAGAAAGGTCAAATACTGTTTTTCAGACAGTGGGCTCATGCATGCTGCACATTTTGGCAAATGTAAAAGGACACATATAACATGCATACAGAAAATGGGAATAATCAAAGCTGGCACACACGCTGCATACTGCAAAACTATGTAAAGCTATTGCAGTACATCAGAAACGTTAAGTATAAATAAACACAAGTAAGCCTAAAGCTTCCCTCTTAAAACATGGAAATTTCACCCATTTAAAGGACTACTGTACCTGCTTCTTTCACAAGGTCTGTCAGGGAACGATCAGCAGCATCAGGAAGGTGACCCTTCAAGTGTTGGTGTTGACATTGAGCAGCATCCCCTGGCTATTGCTTATTTAAAGTTAAAGCAGGGGTCGAAACGTTGATCAGAATGATGGCAAAAGACAATAGAGAGCGGCATGGGTCATCAGCCAGATCTAAGATGGTGTGACTCACTTTGACTTCAATTAACTCCTGAGGGAGGTTTCCCACTCAATGTGTGATCTTTATCACTGGGCTGCCTCTTAGATCAGTATCATGGGCCGAACCACAGGGAAATGGAGATGGCTGGCTTGACAAAGTACAGATATCACTTCTATTTTTGGTCCTGTCCCTCCCTCCCTCCCTCCCTTAACAATGCCACCTCACAATTGACAGTCGTGACCTTGATCTAGAAGGGAAAAGTTTGTTAAGGCTCAAGGTTTGTGCTGATACAGTAAATAGAGAATTTTAGAGAGTACAAAGTGTTGAGGAGAACACTGGTGTTACAGAAATGGGGTAAATGTGTGAAGATGTTTATTAAATAATGAAATTTAATTTTTATATAAATAATAAAATAATAAATATTAATAAGTAAAATATATGGTATATATGGTATATGGTAAAATATATTAACATTTTTTAAATATTGGTTAAAATAAAAATTTAATAAATAAATACTATACATAGAGGTGTTTATTTATCTCTTTTTTTAAGCTTAAAAACTGTAGTCACTATGAATTGATTTATAGAAAAAAAATATGTGAAGATTTTTTAAAAATTAAAATGACATGAAGGACGAATAATTACAATAATAACAAATACTAATTAATAAATTAATTATTGGTTAAAAAAAAAAAAAAAAAAAAACAATAAAATAAAATCAATGAAAATATAAATAAATTAAATACTGTACATACAAGTTTATTTGTCCTTTTTTGGAACATAAAATTTCTTTGTAACTATAAATTGTTGTTTATATAAAGATTTTGAAATGACATGCTGAAGGGAGAATAATAATATAATAAAATAATAAATATTAATAAATAAAATATTCATAAATATCTTAATATGTTCAACTATTGATTTAAATAAATTATATATATATAATATATATACTGAATATTCATACATTAAAGAGCATATTCAAATAATTCCAAATAGTTCCAGCCAATAATTCCAGCCAAAAATCGGAAAAAAAAGTCTACTTGGAAAGAATCAAAAGTATTTACATACTACATTCCTACATACATAAGCACACCACAATGCACTTTACAGTATTCTGTTCAACTTGAACTGTAAAAAACATCCGGACAAGCCGACTGCAGCATTCTGTGATTATCCTGCAGAACATTCTGAGATATATTTCAGCTACACGGACACACATTTCAAACTGAAAAGGAGTCAAATTGACAGAGTAAATATGACAACAACAACAACAACAAATCCTCACAGACATATCAGCTCTGTACAAGCTGCATAAGAGAGAGACAAACAAGAGAACAAGTCAAAAGAAGAACCTGCTCTCCAGGAACCCACTGTGGGGAATTTTCTCTCTGCTTCGTTTCTCCTCCCTTCCTGCTATGACTTCTCTGCCATATAATTCCAGGCTTTGATCACTGTTTGTACTGTGTGTATGATATTTAATGTAATTACAGTGAGGATTTGCAGGACACGTCCTCCCCTGTAGGTTTGTAATATTAATGATCCGTGGTGGGTGGCATGATTGTTGGGTGGGAGGGTAATCGCAGAATGCACTGCTGTGAAAGCCTCCTCTCACCGGAGACAGCGACCTCGCTCATTGCGTCTTAGATTTTGTTAATGGCAGGACACAATGATAAGGCCAACGCTTGAGAATATCAATGCTGTATTTGCACATCCAAGAACATGAAATGGAACTGACTAACAGAGAATATTTGTTATGAGTCAAATGACTACTGTAACTGGTTGAATAAATGGAATGCAGAGGGAAAATTAAATAAAAGTAGTGATGCTAGTATCTTAAGTACATTTTCGGAAGTTTGGAATCAGTACAGCTGTTTTTTAAATACTGCAATTTCTCCAGTAACAAGCAATTTTTTAATAGTAGAAAGCGTTATCTGTTTTTATCACATTGTATGAACTGAAGTGATAATCAAAATAAGAATTGGAGTGACATGAGGGTAAATAATGACAGCATATAATTGTATATAAAAATTATATTCTACAATAATAAAATAGTAATAAAAAGTTCAAATATTCATATTTAGCTTGTGTTGAAAAGAGAGTCATTCATAGACTGCTGACTTGGCAAGAATCAAAAATATGTATTTCTAATTTGTCGAAATCTGATTAATTTTAGTAAAAAAAAAAAAAAACTAAATTGACGGCTCACTAAAATTCATTTTGATGTGTAGATTCATTTTAGTGAGGTTTAGTGATTGTAATCAATTAAGTGAATCAAATCAATGTAGGCATATCTATAATTTGATTTATGGTCATTCGCATTTACAGCATAGTGAAGCTAAGAACTGCAACTCCATATTTACCAGTCAGCATCCTGAACAGGAAAAATCTGTTGTATGATTCACAGAGCACAGAGAACTATTTCACAGAGAACTATTTCAGAGCATTCAGAAAGTGATGGGTTTGTATTGTCGAAGGATGTCTGACATGATGTGGGCAACATGCCAACACGGCCAGGTGCATGATCAAGCAATCGCTCCAGCTGGACTCACCTGACAGAGATGGAGGCCAGGCCCTTTGTCTAAAAGGACAAAAATAGAATAAAAATATATTTGAGGGAAACTGGGGCTAGTTGTCACCCTGTTTACTTCAGTGAATTCAAGGGACGATTTTTTTGTTTGTTTGTTTGTTTTTTACATTTCCATCATTAATCCAATTTGCTATAATTTAACACTGACCTTTGCTGTCATCCTAATAGCGGGGCATCTTGTCTCACTATAAAAGGGATGTTTTTGACAAAGGGGGAAAAACACTAAATAGTCTATATAGGTATTCAATTTAAACAATAAAACAACTTTTTTAATTCATTTCAAAACAATTTAATCAATTTAAATCATTTGAACAATTTTAAAGACAATTTCTTTATACATATTCTGTACTTTAAAGTATTGACTAAAAAGGGTTTGAACATTTCCACCATTAATTAGTGATAGTTACAAATAATTTAACACTTACTTCTTCTGTTGCCCCAATAATGGTGTGTGTGTGTGTGTGTGTGTGTGTGTGTGTGTGTGTGGGTGTGTGTGTGTGTGTGTGTGTGTGTGTGTGTGTGTGTGTGTGTGTGTGTGTGTGTGTGTGTGTGTGTGTGTGTGTGTGTGTATGAGTGAGTATGTGAGTGAGTGAGTGAGTGAGTGAGTGAGTGTGTGTGTGTGTGTGTGTGTGTGTGTGTGAACATTCAAGTAAAAACATATTAAAACATGACAACCTGACAATAATAATAATAACAATAATAATAATAAAGCTTCAAACATAGTTCAACTTTTGAGTTATTATGGTATCTATCTGCATTGCATAGTTGACTTTAATTTATGCCAATGTGGTTTCATTATGTTGACTTGCTGTTACCCAACAGAATATGGATATCGAATGCTTTGCATTCTTCATATACAAACCATTCAGAACAGAATGTATTTGGGAGCACATCATAAATCACTATGAATGCTTTTATGGTTTCCTAATCATGGTCGTAATTATGATAATGCCGCTATAAGCAGGTTACATTATTTCACTTTGTTGAATCACTAATGCTTGCATTCATCAGTGTGCCGTACTTTAGATTCTTTAGAGTTTGGCAGAGACATGTGGCAATATCTAATTATTCAGCCTAAGAGTGTGTCGGAGACCCTGGAATGCCAAATCAGTCATGCTGGTGTCACTCCAGGGACATCTGCACTACTCTGTCTTTATTTTACTCCATTCAGTGTGGTGGATGATGGATTCATGAGCTGTGTGTGGTCTCTCTCTCTCTCTCTCTCTCTCTCTCTCTCTTTCTGCTGAGCAGATTGCCTGAGAAACTTCAGGGTCTCTGTCAGCCGTGTTCTCCATTCCTCCTTATGCCACCTTGATCAACATTCATTGAGAATCTGTGCATTACTCATGTAGCATCACACTGTGCTTTGCTTGAATTAAATTAGACACGTGACCCTAGGGTTCAAACAGTCAAGCATGCAATTCCTGGCCAAAAGTCCTCATATTTGTGGTGCAAGCTAAGGCAAACATAACTGCTGCTCATATTTAAGAATTTGACTCCTAAACCTAGATGTTAAACTTTTGCACATAACTCATTCCATACTTATAGGGATTGCTTCAAATTATAGCCCCAGGGTTACTCGTTTGTGCACACATGAATGATAACTCAATTCATGCATATTTTTATGACTGATTTTTGGCATGGGAAATTTGAATAACATAAAAGACATTAAGAACCTTTATTTTTAAAGGTGTCACATTTTCTTCAGAAAATGTATAAATCTCTATCCGCTCTAACAATTATTGTGAACATGCAAGCGTATTATATGCACTTGAAATGTTTTTTGGACTTCTAAAAGTTTTGAAATCATACTGTGGTTAAATCTGTCACGGTTCGTGAACGCACCGTCTCCAGCTGTAGTCTGGTTATGTCATGTTGATTGGTTCATGTGGGTGTGGCCACTGATCGCCTGATCAGCGGCAGGTGCATCTCATCCCCACCGCCTTTATAACGCCCTGTCTTTCGTCTCTTGTTTGTCAGATCGTTGTTTGAGGTCCTCCGTGTTAGATGTCTGGTTCTCGTGTTCCTGTCCTGCTTTGTCTCCTGTTTTGGTTTGCCCTGGATTGTTCCCTTCGTACACGGATTATCATCACCTCTATCGGATCTACCACCACCTTCATCTGTACCAGCGCACTCAACGCACCTACTCACCAGTCTGTGCTGCCATCCAGATTCCTGCGTCACTCTCCGACCCTCCATCAGCACGTCATTTACAATAAACACTGTTTACTTGCTTTTGCCTCCTGTCTCACTTACCTAGCGTCACAGAACGATCTGACCTACAACATGGAGGCAGCGAGTAACCAACCTTCATCTCTCGAAGCTTTCCTCAGCGCCAGTGTTCGGAGGATGGACTCCCAGGAGCGGACTCTTAACGACACTGGTCGCGCGGTCCAGGCTTTAGTGACGCAGGTGTCCGAGCTCACCCAACAGTTCCAGCTATTACGAGCCCCCACTGCGCCACTCACACCGCCTGTTCCACCAGCACCATCGGAGGCCCCCTCCCAGCCGGAACCACGCCTCCCGATTCCGGAGGCTTACTCAGGTGAACCCGATTATTGTAGAGCGTTCCTTAACCGGTGTGATATGCATTTTGCCCTCCAGCCTAGGACGTTCGCCACTGAGAGGGCCAAGGTGGCGTTCGTCCTGACCCTGCTCTCTGGGAGGGCGGCACTGTGGGGAACAGCGGTGTGGGAGAACCAGGACCCATGCTGCGCCTCGTTCCAGGCCCTCTCCGTCGAGATGAGACGGGTCTTTGATCGGGCCGCCGCAGGACGGGAGGCGGCCAGGAGGCTGGCGGAGCTGCGCCAGCACGAAAGATCCGTCTCGGACTACTCCATCGAGTTCCGGACACTGGCGGCGGAGTGCCATTGGAACGAGGAGGCGCAGTGGGACATGTTCCTGCATGGGCTGGCTGACCGCGTCCAGAGGGAGATCTACGCCCTGGACCTTCCCCCGTCGTTCAATGGGCTCATTGAGCTGGCCCTTCGGGTCGACGCACGTCTGGCACGGATGGAGAGGAGGGGGCTAATCAACACCCCATCCAGGGGACCGGCAGACGTGCGGTTCAGCGGCGGGGACGTGGCCAGCCCCGTCTACGATCACGAGCCCATGCAGGTAGGGCGAGCTCGGCTTTCCCGGGAGGAGAAGGAGAGGCGGAGGTCCCTGGGCCTTTGCCTTTACTGCGGGGGAGCCGGACACCAAGCCCACGCCTGTCCGGTAAAAGGCCAGGCCCGGTAGTACGTATGAGGCTACTATCGGGTGGGATCTCCGCCGAGAAGACCTCATCATCATCATCATCACCATCATCTTCCACGCTCCTCCCGGTATGGCTGCGGTGGTCAGCACAGACACATCACTGTCAGGCACTACTGGATTCCGGGGCAGAAGGTAACTTCATGGACAGCACATTAGCTCACAAGCTCCACATCCCCCTCAAACCCCTTCCGCACCACATCACGGTGCACGCCCTCACTGGCCAGCAACTTCCTACCATATCATACATCACTGAGGACATCACACTCATCACGTCTGGCAATCACTCCGAAACCATCTCCTTTCACATCCTTGACTCTCCCCTGGCACCCATTGTCCTCGGACACCCTTGGCTCCTCCTCCATAACCCTAGCATTGACTGGCTCTCTAACTCTGTTTTGTCTTGGTCCAAAAGATGTCATGAGTCTTGTCTAGTGTCTGCCTGTCCGTCTGTGTCTGTGTCTGTGTTGCAGGAGGAGGCGGTGGATTTGTCTAACGTGCCCGCTGAGTACCTCCATCTGAAGGAAGTGTTCAGTAAGTCTCGGGCTGCTTCTCTTCCTCCGCATCGTCCTTACGACTGTGCCATAGATTTACTGTCAGGTAAGTCTCCGCCTAAGGGCAAACTCTATTCACTTTCGGTTCCAGAGAGGGAGGCTATGGAGAAATATATTTCTGATTCTCTAGCTTCTAAATTCATCCGCCCTTCCTCTTCTCCTGCGGGGGCGGGGTTCTTTTTTGTGGGAAAGAAGGACGGGTCTCTGCGACCTTGTATTGATTACCGGGGACTGAACAACATCACGGTAAAGAATACTTATCCTTTGCCGTTGATGTCTTCGGCCTTCGAGAGGTTGCAGGGAGCGTCAATTTTCACAAAACTGGACTTACGCAATGCGTATCATTTGGTTCGGATCAGGGAGGGGGATGAATGGAAGACCGCTTTTAACACCCCCAGAGGGCACTTTGAATACTTGGTTATGCCGTTTGGGCTCTCCAACTCCCCAGCGGTCTTCCAGGCACTTGTTAACGACGTGCTGCGAGATATGATCGATCAGTTCATTTATGTCTACCTGGACGACATATTGATTTTTTCTTCTTCTCTCCAGGAACATGTGCAGCACGTCCAACGAGTGCTTCAGAGGTTGCTAGAGAATGGGCTTTTTGTCAAGGCGGAGAAATGCGAATTTCATGCACAGTCAATTCCATTTTTGGGGTATATCGTGTCGACTGAGGGAATACGCATGGATCCCGAGAAAGTTAAGGCTGTGGTAGAATGGCCAAGCCCAGATTCCCGTAAGGCCCTACAGAGGTTTCTGGGGTTCGCTAACTTCTACCGGCGTTTTATTCGCAACTTCAGTCAACTAGCCGCACCTCTGACCGCCTTGACCTCCGCCAAGACGGCGTTCAGGTGGTCGGACACAGCTGAGGCTGTGTTCGCCAAACTGAAGAGCCGTTTCAGCTCAGCCCCTATTCTGATTACCCCGGACCCTACGCGTCAGTTCGTGGTGGAGGTCGACGCATCAGAGGTGGGGGTAGGAGCGGTGTTATCTCAACGTTCTCCCTTAGACGACAAGGTCCATCCTTGCGCGTATTTTTCATATCGTTTATCTCCGGCAGAACGAAATTATGATATTGGTAACCGAGAATTGTTGGCAGTTAAGATGGCATTAGAGGAATGGCGACACTGGTTAGAGGGATCGGGGGTTCCTTTTATAGTATGGACTGACCACAAGAATTTAGAGTACATTAGCACCGCTAAGAGGTTGAACTCCAGGCAGGCTCGGTGGGCACTTTTTTTCGGACGTTTTGACTTTACTATCTCGTACCGCCCGGGTTCCAAGAATATCAAACCCGATTCTTTGTCGCGTATTTTTGACCATTCCGAACGCCCGTCCACTCCCGAGAGTATTTTTCCGAAGACATTAGTGGTCTCCACGCTCACATGGGAGATCGAATCGAAGGTCAGAACGGCCTTAGAAGGGGTAACGCCTCCGCCCGGGTGCCCACCGAACCGTTTATTTGTGCCGGAGGGATTAAGGTCCAACGTTATCCAGTGGGGACATTGCTCGAATGTAGCTTGCCATCCAGGGGTTAACCGTACTAGATTTTTAGTCAAGCAACGATTCTGGTGGCCACTTATGGCTCGCGACATTCACAGTTTTGTTTTGGCTTGCTCGGTTTGTGCCACTGGTAAGACTTCCAATCGGCCCCCTGATGGGTTACTCCAACCGCTGCCGGTTCCTTCGAGACCCTGGTCCCACATCGCTCTAGATTTTATTACCGCCCTCCCACCCTCCCAGGGAAACACGGTGGTTTTAACCGTGGTGGACCGGTTCTCGAAGGCGGCCCATTTTATTCCCTTGCCCAAATTACCCTCAGCCAAGGAGACAGCGTTGACCGTCGTAGACCACGTCTTTCGGTTACATGGCCTCCCGATAGACGTGGTTTCCGACAGGGGACCCCAATTTGTGGCTAAGTTTTGGCAAGAATTCTGTAGACTACTGGGAGCGACTGTAAGTCTGTCCTCAGGGTTTCACCCCCAGAGCAATGGGCAAACCGAGAGAGCCAACCAAGATTTGGAAAGGGTGTTGCGATGTTTGGTCTCCAAGAATCCTTCCTCCTGGAGCCAACAATTGTCTATGGTGGAGTACGCCCACAATACCTTACCAGTATCAGCTACGGGCCTATCTCCTTTTGAGTGTAGTGTAGGTTACCAGCCACCTATTTTTCCCAGTATGGAATCCGAAGTTGCGGTCCCCTCCGCTCACGCCTTCGTCCAGAGGTGCCACCGCACTTGGACCAGAGCCCGTGAGACTCTACTCCAAGCGGGGGCGCGCACCAAGGCCAAGGCCGATCGCCACCGGTCTAGGCCTCCCGTATACGTCGTGGGTCAAAGGGTGTGGCTTTCAACCAAGAATATTCCTCTCCGTTCCGTATCTAATAAATTGGCTCCCAAATTTATTGGCCCGTTTACTGTCACCAAAATCATTAGTCCGGTGGCAGTCCGCCTTAAACTCCCTCCTACGTACAGGAGAATTCATCCCGCCTTTCATGTGTCCAAAATTAAGCCCGTATTTCATTCTCCCATTAATCCGCCTACCCCGGTTCCTCCCCCGCCGCGTCTCGTAGATGGGGAGACCACCTATTTGGTAAATCGCATTCTGGACTCTAGAAGGAGGGGACGCGGATTTCAGTACTTGGTGGACTGGGAGGGTTACGGTCCGGAGGAGAGAAGTTGGGTACCTGCCAGGGACATCCTGGATCACTCCCTTATCGATGATTACAATCGACAGGTAAGAGATTCTGGGGACGCCAGGAGGCGTCCTTAGGAGGAGGGGTACTGTCACGGTTCGTGAACGCACCGTCTCCAGCTGTAGTCTGGTTATGTCATGTTGATTGGTTCATGTGGGTGTGGCCACTGATCGCCTGATCAGCGGCAGGTGCATCTCATCCCCACCGCCTTTATAACGCCCTGTCTTTCGTCTCTTGTTTGTCAGATCGTTGTTTGAGGTCCTCCGTGTTAGATGTCTGGTTCTCGTGTTCCTGTCCTGCTTTGTCTCCTGTTTTGGTTTGCCCTGGATTGTTCCCTTCGTACACGGATTATCATCACCTCTATCGGATCTACCACCACCGTCATCTGTACCAGCGCACTCAACGCACCTACTCACCAGTCTGTGCTGCCATCCAGATTCCTGCGTCACTCTCCGACCCTCCATCAGCACGTCATTTACAATAAACACTGTTTACTTGCTTTTGCCTCCTGTCTCACTTACCTAGCGTCACAAAATCAGATATCCCACTATAAACATATCAGCTCACAGTGTGAACTATTTGTAGCTATTTTAAATTCAGCTGAACATGATCAACGCTGACACAGAAACATAATCAAAGGACCAAAATGCCTCTGTGTATATTATTTCTGTCTGTATATTTGAAAAATGATGGCAATTATCACATTTCATCTTCTAGACAAACTGCGGCTTGAAACACGCACAGAGGAGTAGGCAGATATAAGCTATGATATCTCAAATAAATAAATAAATTATTTTAGCCAGCACTGCATTTCCCTCTGTTTACACAGTTAGCTGTAATTAATTTCCATGACAGTATATGCAAAACACACTAAACCTTCACTTGCCAAGAGCACAATCATTTGTCAGTCTATTAAAGAACATATGATGTTGACTGTATGCATCAATGCAAAAAACAATATACAGACTAAAATAAAATAAAACTAAAATAAAATAAAAAAACATGTATGCACACACAAAATCAAAAAAATATAAAATTAGAATTGCATTCATTTAAATAAAAAGTATACTAAGTGGATTCAGACACACAAAAACACAAACGTGATGAAACAAATCAGAATTTAAAGTTCAACTCTAACACCACTTTGTGCTTATTTAAGCTTTTTAAATACCTCCAAGTCCTTTAGCACTTTCCTGCCCAGACAAATTAGCAGTTAGCATATTTAGTAGAGTGTTAATCTCCTCATAATTCTCTATCTGTAATGCTTCAAATTTATAAAACAAAAGTCAAGGGCTGTACAATGCATAATGCTCCATACTCAAATAATAAAGTTATTGTCCTGGCATCAGATACAACCACAAACAATATAAGTGAAACTAGCGACTAGTTTTAATATTCTATGTTGCCAACGGCTGAATACAATCATGCACAGAGCTATATTTAGACACATAAACAGAAAGGAAAACATACTTCATGAAAAGCAGCAGCAGGAATTATGCATGAGAGGACTGAGATGTTTCTAGTATTTTAGCTTCTCAATCAAAGCTAATGTGAGGATGCCTATGCTAATCATGCTCAATTACCTAACATGCAAGTCATCTTGTTTCAAGTTTCCACACACATTTCTGTTGATTTATGTACAACATACAAAAACCAAACATGTCTATTATCAATCATTTATGCTAACATGCTAAGCCTAAATCTTTTTTTAGGGAGCTGCATATCAGTTCAGGCAAATTAATACAGTGAAGCAGGACACACCTGATTAAAATATTTTAACCAACAGAGCATTATTATTAAAATAAGTATTATTAATACCAAGCAGGAATCAATCAAACAAGTTAATTTGGGGTAAATAATAACCAATTCTGGAAGAAGTCATTTTCCTATAGTCGGAGCAATTTAAGCTTGTAGTTTCAACTAAATGTTAGGCTTATGGGGAAAATTTGCAAAATTATGTCACACTGCTTCTTTCATGTTTCTTAACACTTTCAAAGTGAAATGTCCAGTGTGATGCTAAAAGTGACTTGAATTTTCCCCCTGAAACAGATGAATGTAAATGTTGCAATAGTGCAATAGTTTTTTTATATATCTATGTGTCTATATCTATATATATATATATATATATATATATATATATATATATATATATATATATATCCCAGCAGTTCAGGGATGAAATGTCTGGTGAGTGGTGCTAAAAGATTAATGCTCTATCGCGTCTGAAAATAAAGTACCACCTACACTAAACCTGACCCTAAACCTAACCAATAGTGTTAACAAAAGCAAACACATTTGCTGAAGCAACCTTGCCTTTTTGGCTTGCTTCTATGAGTCTTTGTGCTCTTTTATCATGACTCATGTTTCATGGGACTCATACTCGGATGGTTCGCATTGCAAGTGAAAATCATCCCTGCTAAAAAAAAACCTAAATTTAATACAGCATTTCTGGTCACCAGCATACGGTTTGTTTTGAATGCTGGGACCAGTTTGGGATGCTGGTTGCTTTTTCCCAGCATGGTAAGTACGTGTGCTGGTTGACATGCATAAGGCATGCTGGGGCCAGCTTGGGATGCTGGTGTGGTGGTTGACCAGCATGTTAGCTTTTGGGTGCTGGTATGATCCCAGCAAAACCACAACAGAACTCACATATGTGTTACATATCACATTTCTTAGTTTCATATCACATTTACTAGTTACATATCACATTCCTAGTGACTGTTACTTATAAAGAGTAATTGTCCAATTAATTGTAACAAAAAATTTAATAAAGAAAAACATATGATGCAGGTTATGTTTATCCCATACATGTATACAAGTTGTTGAAGTCTAATAAATCATCACTATATTTATTAGTGTTGGTGATTAACGCATTTAAGGTTCACTTGGCTTTTGACTTTGGTTGAATTCATTTTCTTTCGGTAACTGTTGAAAGTGCAATCACTATTGTCTACAATATTTCATGCTCCTGACATACATTTTGCTTTGTAGAATTTGACAGCTGGATTTTTGACATACAAGTTCTCTAATTAGCATTAAATTCTTTAAAAACAGCAGCTGTCAATTCTGAAATTTCATTATCAAGAACTTCTCCTAACCTTGTTATTGAACAAACTTCTTATGATTGTTATTTGGCATTTTTCTTTCTTTTTATACAGTATCTCTAAACTGTTTTTGTTTTGCAATGAACACAAGCTCTTTTTAAAAGATTTGTGTACAGATCCTTTGAGACTGAAAAAAAAAATTCCTTTGAAACTTTTCACTAGTAAGATTTTTTTATTCGTTATTCAAAACTTAAGGTAACACTGATTAATATTATAATATACTATATCTAAAACAACTAAAAATCTCAGTTCCGCTCTCAACAGAGGGAGCAAAATAAATGAATTACAATAAATCACGTTTAAAATGCAATGTACTGTATATGATCTTATATGGATTTTACATCATTAATGTGTTAATTTTTTAAATATGCAAATAAAAACAATGCTTGTTCCCAAACACACTGTTTGCATAAAGACAGCTGGCCTTCTCAACCCTATGAGACCCTGCTTTTAAACCAGCTCCACCAGCTCCATTTTGCTTGAGAACAGCATGACTGTGCTGGTCTACCAGCTAAACAAGCATCATATCAGCACTAACCAGCACTGTGCCAGTATGAGCCTAGGTTGCTAAATGTAGGCCTGTAATGTCTTGCCTTAGCAAATATTGATATTTGCAATTCATTTTTATTAATTTGATTAATCAGTTGGAATATAGAGTAATTTGTTTTTGAAATGTTGTATCAATTGATGGTCCCTAATATTAACATTTAGCATACTGTAGATAAATGGTGCAATAACATGGCCTCAACCTTTTCCAATGCAATTATTATTTTCCAGTCTTCACTTTTATTATTATATGTTACTTTATTGGACAAGCCTATAGTAGCACAGATTAATCTTATTTTGTGCATGGCCACCACACAGTGCTTTATGCCAAGCTGAAACAAATTCATTGGGAAAGAGAAACCTTTGAATGGAAAGCCCTGGAAGGCTTTTCTTTATCTCATTCAAATGTACGGCACAAACGTGTCTCTAGGGACCCTGGCAGTCCTAAGGTTTTGAACACAACAACAGAGTTATCACAACATCTGTAGAGAGGGGCAGAGAGGGGGGCCATACTATGAGAAAGGGCATAGTAACCTCTTTAGGGCATGTTTTGCAATTGCCACTGCAGTTTTCACTGTGAAACACGACCCCTGATTTTAACCAAATTTGAATGATACATTCGCTAGCAGGGATCTTGTCTTTCTCATAGGGTTTCTTCTTATGTAGCTCATACGGCTTATCATACTCGGAGCTCTATACGTTTGACAGCTGGGTTGCCAGATTGAGCATTTGAAAGGGTTATTGATCTTTAATGAATGTCACACTGGGCTTTCATTATATATGGATAGAAAACTAAATGTTACTGTTAGATCTTCATGCTGTTCATTAGATACTAGCTAGAGATGTAAAAAAAAAAAAAAAAAAAAAAGATGCATCATATTGAGATATGACAATGACTTACTGTACCAATAACAGAATCTAATAAGAAAACTCTCAAATGGCCTAAAACAACTGAAGTGGTTTATTGCTTTTATGAAATGGCGCAAAAGACACCAATGCTTAATAAAGAGTTTCTAAGAATGATTATAAGCAGTTTATTATCACTGACAAACAACATAGTAAATTTAATCAAAGGGATATTTTCTAGATGGTTTTCTTTCTTCTATGGAACACTAAGATAATTTAAACTGCAAGAAATGAAAGTCCCAAAACAGCATTTAAAAAGTACTGAAAGAAAGAAAGAAAGAAAGTAAGTAAGAAGGAAAGAAAGTCTAGAGCAAGACTTGTTTTAAAAATGCTTATCTCTCCACAAAGACAATGGTATCACTCTCAAAAATAAAGGTTCTTTATTTGCATCTGACGAACATATAGCATTCTTGAAACCTTTCCATTGGACAAATTATCTCTGTGGAAAAAGGTACTTTAGATTATTGAAGTGTTGTTTACATAAAGTAGAACTGTTCTTCTCAAGAACTGTAGACTGAAAGGTTCTTTGAGGAGCCCAAAGTATGCCCAAAAGAACTCTTCTATTGCACCTTTTTTTTTAACAGTGTAGAAAAACCCACACTCTCAAACTTGCATACTTATACTATTTTAATGATATCTTTCTATGACAGGAATAGTTTAAGCAGTAGATGCTGGCATGCAGTCACCATCAGTAAGTAATCATTAGTGCAGTTTAAGACAATAACCTGTAGACAAACAGTGTCTGTCTAGTCAAAGGTGAATTAGTCTTCCTTTGATGTTGTTCATCATGACCAAATGATTCTGTAATTCCATTTCTTTTTACCTGCATTACAGTAATTTCATTTTGAATGTGCTGTGGCTTGGCATGAACTTTTTGCTCTTCACTGAACTCGGCTGTGATGTATTTTAATGTGCTTCCTGTCTGGGGGATACACATGTAAGTTAGCTATCTGCATAACTCCTGTGCAACTGCCGAATTGGTCACAGCCCCTATTAAACAAATTGATGAACAAAAATAAAACTACAATGCAGCAAGGGTTTCTGATACAGTTTATGTGTGCTTGTAGTAGAGTATGCAGGGCCTTAAGCTCACATTTCAGAAAATATTCTGAAATCGTATTATAAATGCATAGAAAGTCTTTATGTGGGTCATTCTAAGGAAACTCAGGGGTTTTCCTTTAAATCATTTCATTTGAATGGGTTACTGCTGAACCAAAACTCCAAGATCACAGCCACCAAAGACATTAATGATAGATTTGTTTCTTATAAACATGCATCTTTTCACTTGACAAGACATTAATTGCTGGACTGGAGTCATGTGGATTACTTGTGGATTAATGTGAGGTTTTTAGCTCAGTTCAGCTGTTTGAACTGTGGTTTGAGCTGTTTGGCACCCATTCACTGCAGAGGATCCATTGGTGAGCAAGTGATGTAATGCTACATTTCTCCAAATCTGTTCTAATGAAGAAACAACCTCATCAACATATTGTAAGGCCCTAGGTTATGTACAATTTCAGCCAATTTAAATTTTTGCATGAACTATTATTTGAAGAGGCCACCACAGAGAGATATCCCTTCCCACTATTCAAATTAGTGTTACATATTTATATACGTATGAATCATGAATTTCTAAATGGACAATTCTTAAACCGTTTATTACAGCCTTATATATGTGGCATTGCAGTAACAACAGATATATTTTGCTACATATCCGAGCCTAAAACTTGATATTAGTCAAACCTCAGCATATATATACTATATATATATATATATATATATATATACAGTAAGGTTACTAGAATCTGTATTTTTACTCAGGTAATGTTAGAAACATCACTGGCAGTGAGACCAGGGTAAATCCATTTCCAAAATGACACCTGTCATTTACAGAACCTCTCTACTTATCTCTCTCTCTCTCTCTCTGTCTCTCTCACACACACACACACACACACACACACACACAAACACAAACACACACACACTGACAGTCACTTTCTCCTCAGATGAATTATAGATAGATCCACGGACACTGCAATAATGCTTTTGTCACATATATATAACATCTACCACTCTAACGATTTATCTGCTGTTATATACAGCCCCAGCTCAAAGGTTCCCTCTTGACATTTATGTGGAGTGTTATGACTGCGCGGTGCTGAGGGACGTCTCAATCGCAGTGACACTGACTGGAGAGCCGAGGGCCCGAGGCATGCAGAGTTGCATGAGATATTTCCCCGTGTCACTGAAAGATCAGTCTGGCTGCAAACTGTGCCAAGAACCATGTGTGTTTGCTTAAGTTTTGGGTGCTTAAACTATATTTAAAAATGTATGAATTTCATTCACTGAGAAAACCTAACCAAGTGGTATCTGCAAATGCTGCTAGAATATTTCTTAAAACTACCTTCACTTTTCTAAACCATTTTGAAGTTTTTTAAAGAAGTAATTTTTTACTCACAAAGGCTGCATTTTTTTTAAATAAAAACACTAATATTGTGAAATATTACAATTTAAAAAAACTGTTTCTATTTGAATACATTTTAAAATGTCATTTATTCCTGTAATGCTGAAGCTGAATTTTCAGCAGCCATTACTTATACAATATTTTTTGGTATTACCCGAAGTAAAGTATAATTCTTTTTTGCTGTACTGTTATTTTGTCACGATTATTAGATGGAGTGCCCATGAACTTCATTAGAGGGCACTCCACTCAGGACCATTCCACCCATCAACCACCAGATGTCACTTGGACACTAGCACTTCTCATACTGTTGCACCACACCCGAACTACATTACCCATGAGTCACTGCATCACAATCACCCTGCCACACCTGCACCTCATTCATCAGCCAATTTCCTTGCCACACCTGCACCTCATTTACACACACACATAAAAGCAGCACACTCACTCTCACTCAAGGCAAAGTCTTGTTTAGCCAGTCTGACATTTCCGAGCGTTTTTCCCTGTGTTTGTTATTCCTGTGTTTGTTATTCCTGTGTTTGTTATTCCTGTGTTTGTTATTCCTGTGTTTTGACCTTTGGACTGTGTATTCCGACTCTGATTCTCTGCTGCCTGTCCCGATCTCTGCTTGTTTTTGGTAACGATTCTGGTTATCCCTGACACACCTGACGCCATTCCTGATCTCTGCCTGTATTACCATTCTGAGGAATAAATGCTGCATATGGATCCGAACGCCTCCGACTCCTTGTTACAGAAGACTTCGCCATACCAGGATCCAGCAGCCCGGTATCCCCTTGTCACTGAGGTATCGGTTCCTGTTTCAATGTCAGCATATCACCAATCCAGCCTAACCACAGATCCAGTTGACCTGCTGTTAGATCTTAAGCAAGGAGATCGATCTATTGAGGACTATGTTCAACAGTTCTGTGAATTGGTTTATCGAGTTTCTCTAGACGATGAAGTCTGGTTTAAGGATTTATTCCGTTTTGGACTCAATGAACCAGTAAAATCATGGTTGCCTAGAGGGGAGTTTAATTGCAGCTTAAGGGACACAATGGACTATGCACTCTTGTTATGTGGTTCTCCTTTCACGGATGGAGAGGCAGAGGACTTTAAAGCCCCAAAGCCGCTGCACAAGATGGCCGCCAGCCCAACGCCGCTGCACAAGATGGTCGAGTCAGGTTCCAGTGAACTCTCCAGAGTCGAGTCAGGTTCCAGTGAACTCTCCAGAGTCAGGGCTAGTCACCGTTGACCTTCCGGAATCAGGGCTAGTCACCGTGGACCTTCCGGAATCAGGGCTAGTCACCGTGGACCTTCCAGAGCCAGGGCTAGTCACCGTGGACCTTCCAGAGCCAGGGCTAGTCACCGTTGACCTTCCGGAATCAGGGCTAGTCACCGTGGACTTTCCAGAGCCAGGGCTAGTCACCGTGGACCTTCCAGAGCCAGGGCTAGTCACCGTGGACCTTCCAGAGCCAGGGCTAGTCACCGTGGACCTTCCAGAGCCAGGGCTAGTCACCGTGGACCTTCCAGAGCCAGGGCTAGTCACCGTGGACCTTCCAGAGCCAGGGCTAGTCAGCGTGGACCTTCCAGAGCCAGGGCTAGTCAGCGTGGACCTTCCAGAGCCAGGGCTAGTCACCGTGGACCTTCCAGAGCCAGGGCTAGTCACCGTGGACCTTCCAGAGCCAGGGCTAGTCACCGTGGACTTTCCAGAGCCAGGGCTAGTCACCATGGACTTTCCAGAGCCAAGTCAAGTCACTGGTGATCTTCAAGGACCGAGTCAAGTCACTGGTGATCTTCAAGGACCGATTCAAGTCACTGGTGATCTTCAAGGACCGAGTCAAGTCACCAACGATCTTCATGAGCAAAGTCAAGTCACCAACGATCTTCATGAGCAAAGTCAAGTCACAATTGATCCTCAGGAACCAAGTCAAGTCACCGTTGATCCTCAGGAACCAAGTCAAGTCACCGTTGATCTTCATGAGCAAAGTCAAGTCACCGTTGATCTTCATGAGCAAAGTCAAGTCACCATTAACCTCCATGAACTAACTCAAATCACAGTTGATCCTCAGGAACCAAGTCAAGTCACCAACGATCTTCATGAGCAAAGTCTAGTCATCAATGATCTTCATGAGCAAAGTCAAGTCACCAACGATCTTCATGAGCAAAGTCAAGTCATCAACGATCTTCATGAGAAAAGTCAAGTCACAGTTGATCCTCAGGAACCAAGTCAAGTCACCAACGATCTTCATGAGCAAAGTCAAGTCACAGTTGATCCTCAGGAACCAAGTCAAGTCACCAACGATCTTCATGAGCAAAGTCAAGTCATCAACGATCTTCATGAGCAAAGTCAAGTCACAATTGATCCTCAAGAACCAAGTCAAGTCACCGTTGATCCTCAGGAACCAAGTCAAGTCACCGTTGATCTTCATGAGCAAAGTCAAGTCACCGTTGATCTTCATGAGCAAAGTCAAGTCACCGTTAACCTCCATGAACTAACTCAAATCACAGTTGATCCTCAGGAACCAAGTCAAGTCACCAACGATCTTCATGAGCAAAGTCTAGTCATCAATGATCTTCATGAGCAAAGTCAAGTCACCCCCATTAACCTCCATGAACTAAGTCAAGTCACAGTTGATCCTCAGGAACCAAGTCAAGTCACCAACGATCTTCATGAGCAAAGTCAAGTCACAGTTGATCCTCAGGAACCAAGTCAAGTCACCAACGATCTTCATGAGCAAAGTCAAGTCATCAACGATCTTCATGAGCAAAGTCAAGTCATCAACGATCTTCATGAGCAAAGTCAAGTCATCAACGATCTTCATGAGCAAAGTCTAGTCATCAATGATCTTCATGAGCAAAGTCAAATCACCATTAACCTCCGTGAACTAAGTCAAGTCACAGTTGATCCTCAGGAACCAAGTCAAGTCACCAATGATCTTCATGGGCACAGTCAAGTCACAGCTGATCTTCATGAACCCAATCAAATCACCACAGATCTACCAGAGCCTCGTCACATCTCAGCCGAACTCCCAGAGCCTCGTCCTATCCTGTCACGACCAGGGAGGCCGTCAATGAGCTCTCATTCATTCCGGTCTGGGCTATGGAGACCATCCACCAACTCTCTGTCTGTCCTGTCATGGCCACGGAGGTCCTCCATGAACTAACCGCCTGCCCTGTAATGGCCAAGGAGGCCAGCTACCATCTCATCACGGCCACGGAGGCCACTATTAACCTGTCAATGTTCTCTGTTTCAGTCCCACCTGAGCAGACTTGCTGTCCGGTGCCATCGACTCCACTGTGGTGGTCCTCTGCTTCGCCCTGGTGGGCTTTTGTCCCATCTGCTCGGCTGTGGTGGTCCTCTGCTCCGCCCTGGTGGGCTTCTGTCCTGTCTGCTTGGCTGTGGTGGTCCTCTGCTCCGCCCTGGTGGGCTTCTGTCCTGTCTGCTTGGCTGTGGTGGTCCTCTGCTCCGCCCTGGTGGGCTTCTGTCCTGTCTGCTTGGCTGTGGTGGTCCTCTGCTCCGCCCTGGTGGGCTTCTGTCCCGTCTGCTCGGCTGTGGTGGTCCTCTGCACCGCCCTGGTGGGCTTCTGTCCCGTCTGCTCGGCTGTGGTGGTCCTCTGCACCGCCCTGGTGGGCTTCTGTCCCGTCTTCTCAGCTGTGGTGGTCCTCTGCTCCGCCCTGGTGGGCTTCTGTCCCATCTTCTCAGCTGTGGTGGTCCTCTACTCCTCCCTGGTGGGCTCCAGCTCCACCTGCTCCACTCTGGTGGGCTGCCACGCCACCTGCTCTGCCTTGGTGGACCCTTGTTCCAGAGTTAGGCCCATGGCGGGCTCCCGTTCCCGAGTTAAGCCCATGGCAGTCCCCTGTTTCCTATGCCAGGCCCAGGAGGGGCTCCTGTTTTCCTGAGTTAGGCCCAGGAAGGGCTCCAGTTCCACCTGCTCTGCCCCAGTCCACTGCACTTCCTCATGGACCTGGCCCTCCATCCCTCCCCCTGTTCCGCCTCCGCTCCACCGCCCTCCTAGATTGTTTTGAGCGTCTTGGAAGCCGCTCCTTTGGGGGTGGGCTATGTCACGATTATTAGATGGAGTGCCCATGAACTTCATTAGAGGGCACTCCACTCAGGACCATTCCACCCATCAACCACCAGATGTCACTTGGACACTAGCACCTCTCATACTGTTGCACCACACCCGAACTACATTACCCATGAGTCACTGCATCACAATCACCCTGCCACACCTGCACCTCATTCATCAGCCAATTTCCTTGCCACACCTGCACCTCATTTACACACACACATAAAAGCAGCACACTCACTCTCACTCAAGGCGAAGTCTTGTTTAGCCAGTCTGACATTTCCGAGCGTTTTTCCCTGTGTTTGTTATTCCTGTGTTTTGACCTTTGGACTGTGTATTCCGACTCTGATTCTCTGCTGCCTGTCCCGATCTCTGCTTGTTTTTGGTTACGATTCTGGTTATCCCTGACACACCTGACGCCATTCCTGATCTCTGCCTGTATTACCATTCTGAGGAATAAATGCTGCATATGGATCCGAACGCCTCCGACTCCTTGTTACATATTTCTTGTTCTTGCATGAAAAATGTGTGTGTGCTATCTTTCTTAAAAATACAGTAAATGCCATTTAATTTAATATTTTTATAACATTAATACATTTGTAAGCTTGGCTTCCTAATACATTTTGCATTTTGGAGGGCACTGTATACCAGCTCCAGGGTCTCCCTAATATTACTTTTCAAACCCTAAACATGATTAAGTCCAGTTAGCATTGAATAATTAAAAACCAAAGGCAATTACCAAAATCACACATTTTTGCCCCACTTTTGAATTTCAAGGCGTTTGGCATTCTATCAGTGAAATGCATAATTCATAAAGTGCACCTGCTTTTTTGGTGTCTCTCTGTCTCCTCCTCTGTGCATATTTGCTTCTATCCTTTCCATAAAAATGTATTACAATCACTTTCCATCCTTAGTGACAGCATGTTTTATTCTGAAGTTGTTCTGTGTTTGGGGTCAGCTTGAACCACTCTAGGCTGACTGCATCCACACATACTGTACACACACACAGAGAGAGAGAGAGATGTGTTCACTGTATGTAATAATAAATGCTACTGTTGTATATAAAGTCAAGCATTCTACTTACAAAGAAAACACAATATGAGACACTGGTACATGGGTCATAGCATTCTGATTAAATTATGTTTTCGTTTGTGTGTATGTCTTAAGCCCTGTTTACACTAGTGTGCTTTCATTCTTTAGAGTTCTTTAGAATAAAACATTGTTCCCTGTCATTTAGGTGATCGTATTTTATTGATCCAAAAGTCAATATTACAACAAAATTGACAAAAGTTTATTTTAAAATGCAAAATACAAAATTTGCTGACCCAAATATAATGTAATACAATTCAATAATATAAGCAAGTTTAATTATGTAATAATACAGCGTGCCGGTATACAGGCCTATGATTGTAATGTTGCATTCATACAACAGTTTGACAGAGTGTGTAAATACATACAGACAACAACGGAGTGTCTTTAAAAACCCTCTATTGATCGTTTTCAGTCACGTGACTGGTTCGAATACCTGGCAGGCAAAACATCCATAGAACTGCAGCACAAGACTTTACATTTTCTATATGTTCCAGCCCAAAAGTATTTAGATCATCTCTCAAAAGAATAAAACAAAGATATGTGAACAAAATGCAAGTTTTGACCATTAGCAATCCATATAAAGCACCTGTCGCAATATTTCAATCACTAAAAACAGTGTTACATTCCAAAACATTTAATATGAAAACACTTAAAGTTCCTTTATAACAATCATATCAAAAGATGAAATTACTACACACCTTACTGATGATGCGTGATTTATGCAGGCAAGCAAATGAGCACGGAATAGGAGTGCAATGCAAAAAATGGTTAAGCATCTTCTTTATAATGGTGTTCTATGGGAAAACATTTATATTATACTTTGCACATTGCATTTATATTGTGGGTTCATCTTCTTGCCTGTACAAAGTTTGCATCATCAATAAGGTGTATACCTAATTTGGCATTTAAATATAACTGTCTTACTACAATACTACTTAATACAAACCTCATATAAACTGGTGGTCAGTGGAGGAAAGCCTTGTTTTGCCCTCTGTGTGGGCATTCCTGTAAGGGTGTGGAATCACATGAAAACTCTTTTGTGCAGAACTACTTCCTTCTGCCACAGATTCCAATCTCAGTTTGACAGTTTAACAGCTGAGCTCAAGCCTCTGTTACTAATTCAAAAACATCACTTTAAAAATAGGAAAGAAAGGAACAATGAGTTACTTCATTAAAAGCTTATTGTATTACTCTATTATAAGCTCACTATGGAATGTAGAATATAATGGGAGAGAGCATGTGTGATTAACTTACTTGCATCTGATACAGCTTTTATTTTTTAGCTCAATCTCGTATTCAAAATAAAACATTAGGAAAGCGATATCTTTGTCGTACTATCCGTTCATCTGTTAAGGGTGATTTCTGATGACAGCACTCTTTACTGCATTTATTGGCTGCATCTTACAAGCTGCTGTTGAAAGTAAAAATAACTCTTTTTTTCACAGCCCTGTTTCAGTCTCTTTCAATATAAAAGTCTATAATGCTGACTCACTCATAAAAACATTCTCTTGTTGCCATCTAATGGCTTGAGTAAAGCACAATTATGAACACACACAGTTCCCCAAAACTAAATACTAATGTTATTTGTATAATTATTTATTGAATAAAAATATTTAATAAAGAACAAATAAAGAAGGAGCGATGTGGTGCCGCCTTCCCGTGGGCTCACCACCTACAGGAGGGACCGTAAGGGGCCGGTGCTTAGAGAATCGGGCAGCAGTCGAAGGTGAACAAGAGGGTCGCTTCCCTGCGCCTTCGGGTCGGGGATAGGTCTCTCACTGTCGTTTGTGCCTACGGGCCAAACGGCAGTGCAGAGTACCCGGCCTTCTTGGAGTCTCTGGGAGGGGTGCTGGAAAGTGCTCCGAAAGTGCTTTTACTGGGGGACTTCAACGCCCACGTGGGCAACCACAGTGACACCTGGAGGGGCGTAAGTGGGAGGAACGGCCCCCCTGATCTGAACCCGAGTGGTGTTCAGTTATTGGACTTCTGTGCTAGTTACAGCTTGTCCATAACGAACACCATGTTCAAGCATAAGGGTGTCCATCAGTACACGTGGCACCAGGACACCCTAGGCCGTAGGTCGATGATCGACTTTGTGGTCGTTTCATCCGACCTCCGGCCGTATGTCTTGGACACTCGGGTGAAGAGAGGGGCGGAGCTGTCAACTGATCACCACCTGGTGGTGAGTTGGATCCGATGGCGGGGGAGGAAGCTGGACAGACTCGGCAGACCCAAACGTACTGTGAGGGTCTGCTGGGAACGTTTGGCCGAGCCTCCTGTCAGAGAGATCTTCAACTCCCACCTCCGGCAGAGCTTCGACCGGATCCCGAGGGAGGCTGGAGATATTGAGTCCGAGTGGACCATGTTCTCCACCTCCATTGTCGAAGCGGCCGCTCGGAGCTGTGGCCGTAAGGTCTCCGGTGCCTGTCGAGGCGGCAATCCCCGAACCCGGTGGTGGACACCGGAAGTAAGGGATGCCGTCAAGCTGAAGAAGGAGTCCTATTGGGCCTGGTTGGCTTGTGGGACTCCTGAGGCAGCTGACAGGTACCGGCAGGCCAAGTGGACTGCAGCCCGGGTGGTTGTGGAGGCAAAAACTCGGGCCTGGGAGGAGTTCGGTGAGGCCATGGAGAAGGACTATCGGTCGGCCTCAAAGAGATTCTGGCAAACCGTCCGGCGCCTCAGGAGAGGGAAGCAGTGCCCTACCAACGCTGTTTACAGTAGAGGTGGGGAGCTGTTGACCTCAACTGGGGATGTCGTTGGACGGTGGAAGGAATACTTCGAGGATCTCCTCAATCCCGCTGTCACGTCTTCCATTGAGGAAGCAGAGGCTGAGGGCTCAGATGTGGACTCGTCCATCACCCAAGCTGAAGTCACCGAGGTAGTCAAGAAACTCCTCGGTGGCAAGGCACCGGGGGTGGATGAGATCCGCCCTGAGTACCTCAAGTCTCTGGATGTTGTGGGGCTGTCTTGGCTGACACGCCTCTGCAGCATCGCGTGGCAGTCGGGGACGGTGCCTCTGGAATGGCAGACCGGGGTGGTGGTCCCTCTTTTTAAGAAGGGGGGACCGGAGGGTGTGTTCCAACTACAGGGGGATCACACTTCTCAGCCTCCCTGGGAAAGTCTATGCCAGGGTACTGGAGAGGAGAATCCGGCCGATAGTAGAACCTCGGATTCAGGAGGAACAGTGTGGTTTTCGTCCAGGCCGTGGAACACTGGACCAGCTCTATACCCTCTACAGGGTGCTGGAGGGTTCATGGGAGTTTGCCCAACCAGTCCACATGTGCTTTGTGGATTTGGAGAAGGCATTCGACTGTGTCCCTCGCGGCGGCCTGTGGAGGGTGCTCCGGGAGTATGGGGTCCGGGGCCCTTTGCTAAGGGCTATCCGGTCCCTGTACGACCGGAGCAGGAGCTTGGTTCGTATTGCCAGCAGTAAGTCAGACTTGTTCCCGGTGCATGTTGGACTCCGGTAGGGCTGCCCTTTGTCGCCGGTTCTGTTCATGATTTTTATGGACAGAATTTCTAGGCGCAGCCAGGGGCCGGAGGGGGTCAGGTTTGGTGACAACACGATTTCGTCTCTGCTCTTTGCGGATGATGTTGTCGTGTTGGCTTCATCAAGCCAGGACCTTCAGCATGCACTGGGACGGTTTGCAGCCGAGTGTGAAGCGGCTGGGATGAGAATCAGCACCTCCAAATCCGAGGCCATGGTCCTCAGTCGGAAAAGGGTGGCTTGCCCACTTCAGGTTGGTGGAGAGTTCCTGCCTCAAGTGGAGGAGTTTAAGTATCTTGGGGTCTTGTTCACGATTGAGGGAAGGATGGAACGGGAGATTGACAGACGGATTGGTGCAGTTTCTGCAGTAATGCGGTCGATGTACCGGTCTGTTGTGGTGAAGAAAGAGCTGAGCCGCAAGGCGAAGCTCTCGATTTACCGGTCAAGTCTACGTTCCTACTAGAGTTGTTCCGATTCCGATACTAGTATCGGAAATATCTCCGATACCACAACAAATTCTGGCATCGGCATCGGCGAGTACATGAACCCATATACCGATCCGATACCATTTTCAAGACCTAGTTATGAACGCTAGCTTTGCCTAACCGCTGCACGGTTCTTCTTCGCTGCTCAGAATGCATTGCAAACACAGGACGATGTGCTGTAATGCCACAAGCAACCCCTGTTTAGACCAGCGAAGAAGAAATGAAAACGCGTTAGCAGCACTGATCTATATATGACTGGATCGCTCATCGCGTTCTAAACTGCCAACAGACAGTGAAGCCGCTTCTATATTACAGATCAGTGGTTAGCAGTATGTCCGCTGTTTAGCAGTATTTCAGACTGGACCAACCAGACAGTAAAACGGCGACTAGGGATGCCACAAGTACTGGCACTTCACTACCAAGACGGTGCTGAAAATTTTAAAATGTGATGATACCAGCGTCTCTGTAGAACCGGTAGTAAGTTTGAGTATATTCGTTACCCGCAGCTGCGTTCAGTCGCTTCCGTGTTAGTCTAAGCGCAGGGCTCCATACTGTAGCCGAATATATATACTAGTGTCTGTGAATATTAAACTGCAAAATACTATTTAAATATTACTCCTGCAAAGTCTACATCTCTGTGGGAGACGGGCGCAGATGCACGGGAGCTCGCTGTTTTGTGGCCTCTGCCGTGTGTCACTATATGAGGACATGAACGCATAAACCGTCACTTCATGAGAATGTAACGTTTCATTTGAGAAAACTGTCATATCATAAACACAGACACTCAAAGATCTTCATGGCGAGTAAATTGACAATATATTAAGCTACTGTTGTAGCCTACAGTAGATTTAGCTACGTCTCTATGTAGTAATAATACGTCTCTATTAATAATAATAATTATGCCTAGACGGTTGCTTGTTTTTTACTTGTTTTGTTGTAAAGAGATTATCTGATTAATATAGAATTTTTTATATTCCTAGACTTATTTGTTGCAGTTTTTTATACACTAATATTGTAAAACTAAAATACTAAAATACCTTTTTTAGTTTGCGGTGTTAGATTTTTGGCTGCATTTGAAGTTCTTTTTCGCTTAAGAAATTAAATAATATTACTGTCAAATTCATGTCAGATAATAAAAATACTGTAATAAATACAGTAGTTAACCATGTATTTGTTCATGTTTTATCAAGGGATAAGTCTGGAGCACACCATAAAATAATTCTAGAAATTTACAGGGCTAGTAGTATATACAGCTGTATATACAGATACACAACCAGGTATCGGATAAGTACTAGGTATCGGCCGATACCCTGAGCCCAGGTATCGGAATCGGTATCGGGAAGAGAAAAAGGGTATCGGAACATCTCTAGTTCCTACTCTCACCTATGGTCATGAGCTTTGGGTCATGACCGAAAGGACAAGATCCCGGATACAGGCGGCCGAAATGAGCTTTCTCCGCACGGTGGCTGGGCGATCCCTTAGAGATAGGGTGAGAAGCTCAGTCACCAGGGAGGAGCTCAGAGTAGAGCCGCTGCTCCTCCACATCGAGAGGGGTCAGCTGAGGTGGCTCGGGCATCTGTTCCGGATGCCTCCTGGACGCCTTCCCGGAAAGGTGTTCCGGGCGCGTCCCACTGGGAGGAGACCCCGGGGAAGACCTAGGACATGCTGGAGAGACTATGTCTCTATGCCTCGGTGTCCCCCCAGAAGTGCTGGAGGAAGTGTCTAGGGAGAGGGAAATCTGGGGTTCTCTGCTTAGACTGCTGCCCCCGCGACCCGGCCCCGGATAAGCGGAAGAACATGGATGGATATATATATATATATATATATATATATATATATATATATATATATATATATATATATATATAAATAACATTTATTTCAACAGTAGTGTTATACAATACTATACTGTTAAATCTTTAACCTTCAACTGCCTGACATAAAAATATGTCCCATTTACCATAGTAAAATGGGTTACGAACACTGTTTCATGGTGAATTTAAATATCTTGCCTTCAGGCTAGCCTGCTGTAGAACCTGCCACAACTTTCTAAATGTCAAAAAAAAAAAACTATCAAAAGGAAAGCAAAATGCAGAAAAGAACCTGAAATAACATCACTGATAACATCACTGTTTCCATCAGCACTGAATGAATCAGACAAGTAGAAAACAAATACTGCCTGACAAAAATATATAATTAAATTCATATTCAATTAGGTAATTGAACTGGACCAATAAAATTGGTATACAAAATCTATAATAGCACAAGTATTTATCATTTGTTTCATTAACATAATCTTAACATTTCATCTCTGTACATAACAAATTGAATGTTATGTAGAATGTAATATAATTTTTTTCCGTTATGTGTGGATACATACACATACAGCCAGCAGAAGGTGGTTCCACTTGATCCCTTGCACAGAAAAACTTCAAAATAAAAAAATTGCTGTACCATGGTTTGACAGTGATTGTAATCTATTTTCATGGAAATTATAGCAGTCAGAGAGAGGTAGAGAGCGATAACAAAGCCTGTGAATGAGAACATTGCAACACAGCTCAAGTCAGAGTGAGGATGTCTGGTTTTGGATTTGTAGACAGGCCCTGGATTCATGATGGTCAGATCTGTATTCACCTTGGAGGAAGTGTTTGTCTCCTTCCTGCAGTGCTCTGGGGTCAGTGAGATCACTCCATCCCTTCCACCACTGCATAACAAAACCTTGTGTACGGGATCTTTGTGTTGGAGCGAGATCCCCATTTAACAGCTCTAGGCCTGTCTTAAGTTGAGCCATACTGTGAGCCACTGTTGTAAGAAGTCAAGCGCACTTGTTATGAACACTCGATTGAATCTTATTTACAAGCTCAGCTGTCATTTCAAAGCCATTAGAGTTTTTATACACTTCATTCTGATTGTCATTGCAGGACCCTCTCACTTTAATAAGCTTGCCCCGAGCTTTGACAGACAGAGCTGTTTGTCAGTGTACTGTAGCTCTAATAAAGTGTGCGGTTAAAACCCTGTCTGACTGGAAGTCACTCTGGGTGCCTTGGTCTAATGTAACTCTTTTTTACATGTATGGACAGTTCAAATGATAGCTCAAATTGTTCTGCTTATTGAGGAAAGGTGCGTGTACTTTTTAAAGAGATTAGACGACAATAGTAGTAAAAAGGGGAAGAAATAGTTAATTAAAGATGGAACCAAGCAATATCTAGGAAATCTCAAATACTTTAGATAGGGCCAGTAAGCAAACACATAAGAACACCCAAGCAACTACTCAGAACAACCTAACAATTTCTCAGAACATCATAGAAGCAACATAGAACATGCTAGAAACACCCAACTATTAACTATGTATAACAACATAGAAGCCTTAGAAGCCACTTACATAACCCTTGCTACCTCTAAGAGCACCCCATAAACTTAGTACGCCCTAGTAACCATTTAGAACAAACTAGCACCCATTTAGAACATTTAAATCTATTTAGAACAGTTTAGCCACACCTTGGCAACCACTTACAACACCCTAGTTTCCACTTACAGCACCCTAGCAAACACTCAGAACACACTTGCAAATACTTTGGAAACACTGGTTTGCTTATGGCATGTCTAATGGAGGTATGTTGATGTGTGCGCATATTCATACACATATATAAAGCCAGGTCTGTGTGTGTAGGCTTTTAGAGACAGGCAAAAACAGGAAAGACAGGATTATTCATGAAACTGATTCCATCGCTGCAGGGGTGAGCATATGTTATGATAAATAAATGAAATGAAATGAGCTAAATAAATAATGCTGATTGGGGAGATGTCCAGAGAGAGAAAGAGAGAGAGAACAAAAAAAGGGAGTTAGACTATATAGGCTAATGAGAGCTTTCAAGAGAAGCCTCCACATCCCTGAGGCCTGCAGTATTAGCCCCCTGTGTACTGTCATTAAGAGTGATTAGACCTCCACAAAACCTCCATCAAACAAACAGAGAAAAGAACCAATAAAGTCTCATAATATGAGACTAATTGCAGAGGAGACTTCAAAGAGCTAATGTTTTTTTTTGACAGAGAGTAAAACATAAAAGAAAGAAGGCCGCCATTGCAAGCTCTTTAACTTTCTTTACACCAAGTTCCCACAGCATGTCTTTTTCAGCGGGTTATATTTTTTTTTACTAGAAAAGGTTTTTACAAATATTTGTATAGACTTTCTATTCCCGTCACAGAGGTCAAAAGGTTTTTTAAAATATTTGTATAGACTTTCTATTCCCGTCACAGAGGTCAGCTAATTCTAAGCACATAGAGACTCTTTCACCTAGATATCACACTATAGAGACTGTGTCTGTTCCCCGAACTAGAAAATACAAAAAACGTCCAAACCAAGTTAAGATTAACAATTTAATTGAGGTTCAACAAATAAAAAACAGATGCAATATGGATAAACAAATGATAAAGCTTGGCTTATTGAATATCAGATCCCTTTCTACGAAAACACTTTTTGTAAATAATATGATCACTGATCATAATATAGATGTACTCTGTTTGACAGAAACCTGGCTAAAACCTGATGATAACATTATTTTAAATGAGTCCACCCTCCAAGATTACTGTTATAAACTTGAGCCGCATCTAAAAGGCAAAGGGGGAGGTGTTGCTTCAATTTATAACAATGTTTTCTGGATTTCTCAGAGGGCAGGCTTCTAGTATAACTCGTTTGAAGTAATGGTGCTTCATATAACATTATCCAGAGAAACAAATGTTAATGATAAATCCCCTGTTATGTTTGTACTGGCTACTGTATACAGGCCACCAGGGCACCATACAGACTTTATTAAAGAGTTTGGTGATTTTACATCTGAGTTAGTTCTGGCTGCAGATAAAGTTTTAATAGTTGGTGATTTTAATATCCATGTTGAAAATGAAAAAGATGCATTGGGATCAGCATTTATAGACATTCTGAACTCTATTGGGGTTAGACAACACGTTTCAGGACCTACTCATTGTCGAAATCATACTGTCACAGTGTCTGGGTTGTGTTCCCTGGGTTTCCACTAGGTGTCCTCAGTTCCCACAGTGTTTATCATTTATCACTTCCTGTCTCCTTTTTTTTTTCTTTCTCCTTTTGTTTTTGTGTTAATGTCGGTCCCTGTTCCTTTCTGTTAGTCTGGCCCTCCGTCCCTCCCCCTGAGCCTCCACCTGTCCGCCTCCCTCCTGGTCTCTGTTTTGTGTCTGTCTTGGAGCGTCTGGGAGCCGCTCCTTAGTAAGGGGGTACTGTCACAGTGTCTGGGTTGTGTTCCCTGGGTTTCCACTAGGTGTCCTCAGTTCCCACAGTGTTTATCATTTATCACTTCCTGTCTCCTTATTTGGTCACCTTCCTCCTTGTTTAGTTAATTGATTGTTCCCCACCTGTCTCCTGTTTCCCCATCATCCTTTTGTGTATTTATACCTGGTCTGTTTGAGTCTTAGTCACGGAGTCCTTGTTTAATGTTATATGTTAATTCATGTCCGTCAATGCCTTGCCTTGCCTTGCCTTGCCTTGCCTTGTTTATGTTATGTTTGGATTTACCGGTTTTGACCCTGCCTGGACTGTGTATTCTCTTTGGATTTCCCTTTATTAAAGACGTACTCGCAATTGGTTCTCTCTCCTGTGTTTTCCATAACACCGAACGTGACACATACTCTAGATTTAATACTGTCACATGGAATTGATGTTGATAGTGTTGAAATTATTCAACCAACTGATGATATCTCAGATCATTATTTAGTTCTGTGCAAACTTCATATAGCCAATATTGTAAATTCTACTTCTTGTTACAAGTATGGAAGAACCATCACTTCTACCACAAAAGACTGCTTTTTAAGTTATCTTCCTGATGTAACCAAATTCCTTAGCATATCCAAAACCTCAGAACAACTTGATGATGTAACAGAAACTATGGACTCTCTCTTTTCTAGCACTTTAAATACAGTTGCTCCTTTACGCTTAAGGAAGGTTAAGGAAAACAGTTTGACACCATGGTATAATGAGCATACTCGCACCCTAAAGAGAGCAGCCCGAAAAATGGAGCGCAGCTGGAGGAAAACAAAACAAGAGGTATTTCGTATTGCTTGGCGGGAAAGTAATCTATCCTACAGAAAAGCATTAAAAACTGCTAGATCCGATTACTTTTCTTCTCTTTTAGAAGAAAACAAACATAACCCCAGGTATTTATTCAATACAGCGGCTAAATTAACGAAAAAATAAAGCCTCAACAGGTGTGGACATTTCCCAACACCACAGCAGTAATGACTTTATGAACTACTTTACTTCTAAAATCGAAACTATTAGAGATAAAATTGCAACCAGCCGTCAGCTACAGTATCGCATCAGACAGTGCACTATAGACCCCCTGAGGAACAGTTCCACTCATTCTCTACTATAGGAGAGGAAGAATTGTATAAACTTGTTAAATCATCTAAACCAACAACATGTATGTTAGACCCTATACCATCTAAGCTCCTAAAAGAGGTGCTTCCAGAAGTCATAGATCCTCTTCTGACTATTATTAATTTCTCATTGTCATTAGGATATGTCCCCAAAACCTTCAAGCTGGCTGTTATTAAGCCTCTCATCAAAAAACCACAACTTGACCCCAAAGAACTAGTTAATTATAGACTTTATAGCTATAGCTTATAACTATATCTTTCACTGTTATGCTGATGATACTCAGCTCTATATTTCTTCGCGGCCCGGTGAAACACACCAATTTGAAAAACTAATGGAATGCATAGTCGATAAAAAAAACTGGATGACGAGTAATTTCTCGCTGCTAAATTCTGAAAAAACAGAGGTGTTAATTATAGGACCTAAAAACTCTGCTTGTAATAACCTAGAACACTGTCTAAGACTTGATGGTTGCTCTGTCAATTCTTCGTCATCAGTTAGGAACCTAGGTGTGCTATTTGATCGCAATCTTTCCTTAGAAAGCCACGTTTCTAGCATTTGTAAAACTGCATTTTTCCATCTCAAAAATATATCTAAATTACGGCCTATGCTCTCAATGTCAAATGCAGAAATGTTAATCCATGCATTTATGAACTCAAGGTTAGATTATTGTAATGCTTTATTGGGTGATTGTTGTGCACGCTTAGTAAACAAACTACAGCTAGTCCAAAATGCAGCAGCAAGAGTTCTTACTAAAACCAGGAAGTATGACCATATTAGCCCGGTCCTGTCAACACTGCACTGGCTCCCTATCAAATATCGTATAGATTTTAAAATATTGCTTATTACTTATAAAGCCCTGAATGGTTTTGCACCTCAGTATTTGAATGAGCTCCTTTTACATTATAATCCTCTACGTCCGCTATGTTCTCAGAACTCAGGCAATTTGATAATACCTAGAATATCAAAATCAACTGCGGGCGGCAGATCCTTTTCCTATTTGGTGCCTAAACTCTGGAATAACCTACCTAACATTGTTTGGGAGGCAGACACACTCTTGCAGTTTAAATCTAGATTAAAGACCCATCTCTTTAACCTGGCATACACATAACATACTAATATGCTTTTAATATCCAAATCCGTTAAAGGATTTTTAGGATGCATTAATTAGGTAAACCGGAACCACAAACACTTCCCATAACACCCTATGTACTTGCTACATCATTAGAAGAATGGCATCTAGGCTAATATTTGTCTGTTTCTCTCTTATTCCGAGGTCACCGTAGCCACCAGATCCAGTCTGTATCCAGATCAGAGGGTCACTGCAGTCACCCGGATCCAGTACGTATCCAGACCAGTGGTGGATCAGCACCTAGAAAGGACCTCTACTGCCCTGAAAGACAGCCGAGACCAGGACAACTAGAGCCCCAGATACAGATCCCCTGTAAAGACCTTGTCTCAGAGGACCACCAGGACAAGACCACAGGAAACAGATGATTCTTCTGCACAATCTGACTTTGCTGCAGCCTGGAATTGAACTAGTTTCGGTTCCTTGCCGCTGTCGCCTCTGGCTTGCTTAGTTGGGGTCACTTCATCTACAGCGATATCGTTGACTTGATTACAAATAAATGCACAGACAATATTAACTGAACAGAGATGACATCACTGAATTCAATGATGAACTGCCTTTAACTATCATTTTGCATTATTGACACACTGTTTTCCTAATGAATGTTGTTCAGTTGCTTTGACGCAATGTATTTTGTTTAAAGCGCTATATAAATAAAGGTGACTTGACTTGACTATTCACAAAGAGCAATCAATTATTTAATAAATTAAATAGCAAAGAAAAACAAGAAAAAATTAGATGCACTATAAAAAATAAAACTATGATGGGAAGCTGTTTCAAACCTTAATGTACACTATTATTTTATTTACATTAAAACTATTGCTATTAGAATATTGATTAATATTTTGAATATTTATTTTAGTTTCTGTTATGTGCCACATATATGTATTTCAGTTTACTGTGTGTACTTTAACTCAGTAAGGTGCCAAGGCGTCATTTCTTTATTTTAGCTTTATTTCACTGGTATCATGCATTAATATTCTAATAATTTTATTATTATTATTTTTTCTGAATGTTTAACTTGAAAACTTATATTACTTGATATTTCTGTTGGCTGATTTCATTTTCTTTGTTTTCCATTTCATTATTGACTTAACGACTAATTATAAACTTACTTGAAGCAATATGTATAAACACTCATGGAAAAAATATATAACCCAGGGTTGGAGTAAATAAAATATGGAATTTTAATTTTTTGGCTGAACCATTACTTAAAGCAAATCGTTTGAAAAAAGTATTCAGTGTGTTACTCACTTTTAAAAGCCCTCTAGCTCAGTTTTTGGAAGAGAGTGATAAACGCAGACAGAGAACACCTCAGTCATGATTCTACACTACTAGTCCAAGGTGTAAAGCATATTTCATTGAATAATTGATATCCTATGCACTCTTACTGAAGAAGAAATAAGACATAGCAGCATTAAAATAATTTTTGAGATAAAAGAAAAATTGATTTAAAAAAGATAAGTAAAATTAAAAAGGAGAGACGGAAGCCCTGGGGAGCACACTTAGCATATAAATGAACAGGAAAAAAGGAAACTTCTATCCAACATGCACATCCTACTGCCTGACTGTATTTCCTCTGGCCAGTGTGACCAGACGTCACTGTTCATTTATCCCCAGCACCCACATTCACATCAAAGCCTAATCATCTCTTATCTAGAACAAACATACTATTTTCTTTTCTTATCTGTAATATTCTCTTTATGTTTAGAAAAGTTACGTTTTAAAATCATGCACAGACAGATAGACTTGGCTAGCAAATGTCTTCTGACGTTTGTGATTGTAAAAAGTTTTTATGTACTAGTTTCTAGATCTAGATCTTTATGTATTTCCCTTTCCTAGAACCATCAACTCAATATGATGAGAATAACGCAATTAAAGGTGTTGTATGTAGGTTTGTAGGACTGACATCGAGTGATTGAACTAAAATATTGGAGAGGGTTTTTTCACCAGGCCTCTCCTCCTCAGACTTGATGCATACACAGGTTGCCAGATTGACAACACCAACAGGAATGAGCACACTTGACGATCAGTCAAATGAAATATGCTGTGATTTTTATGCTTTAGTAGTCAAAAACTTACAAACAGCACCTTTAAATAAAAAATAAAAAATGGGTATTCAATACCGGTCAATTTGTTAATGCATTAGATTTCAGCAACTAACAAAGAACAGATTTTGAGAAATTGAGTATTACATCACTTTCTCACCAATGGATCCTCAGAAGTGAATGGGTGCCTTCAGAATGAGAGTCCATATAGCTGAAAAAAATCTGCAGGTGATGGAATGCTAAACTACTCCAAATCTGTTCCAATGACAAAAACTAACTTACATCTCAGATGGCCTGACGGTGGGTAAAAATTTCAGTAAATTTTATTTATCAGTGTTCATTATTTGTTAATGATAACTAATGATTGAACGTTAACAAATAGAAAATGGTTTTAAATTTACCAAATGTTCAAGTGACATCACTGAATTCAATGATGAACTGCCTTTAACTGTCATTTTGCATTATTGACACTGTTTTCCTAATGAATGTTGTTGAGTTGCTTTGACGCAATATATTTTGTTTAAAGCGCTATATAAATAAAGGTGACTTGACTTGACTTGACTTGACTTGACTTGACTTGACTTGACTTGAAGTGGGAGAAATCAGCCCACAAAGAAGTTTTTCAGGTTGACTAAACTCTGAACAGATGCCTCAACAACAATACACAAATCACTCTTTGTGCAGCATTTGTTTTTGAATTCCTCATTAACCATAAGTAATGTTCACCGTGTTCACAGTGGCTACGTTAGTTCATTGTTCAGCACTGAATTGGCACGTAAGACGATCCCAAGCATACAATACGCTGCCAAAGACTTCCGCCAAGACTTCAGCTCTTATCAGCTCTGCTTCCAGTTGCCAAGACTGCAGCACACAAGGAGCTCAGATCAAGAAGAGGAAAACAGCAAAGAATGATCCTGTTGAAGCCCACACAACAGTCCACACATGCGCAACCAAACACTTCATCTGTAGACAGAATACAGTAGATGTGAGGGTTCAGCTCTGAAATCAAACTAACACATTCTTGAGGGCAACACACTGAGGGGTTTTGATCTTTTTCTCTGCCAAAGTTCCCTCTGGTATTAGTTTCAATTTCTGATATATACAGACAGCCATTCAACTGCCATCTTTTTTTAATGTATCAAAAGTTAAAAGTACAGCCTTTTATAGCACTATTCATTTATAATAAATTAATAACACAAATTATTTATATTTCAAATTAAAAGCTGTTTTTCTGAACTTTCCATTCATCAAAGAAAGTTTTACGGTTTCCAAAATATTAAGCAGCAAAACTGCTGAAAATTTAGCTTTGCCATCATAGGAATAAATTACATTTTAAAATAGAAACAGTTTAAATGATATTTCACAATATTACTGTTTTTGCTCTTTTGTTTTTATCAACTGAATGCGCCAATGTTAAGCATAAGAAACTACTTTCAAAAACATTTAAAAAACGTACTAACCCAAAACATTGAAACTGTAGTGTATATATTAACAGGCTCAAATCAGATTTTAATTACCATTTTTTAATCTTATTAGAATGAGTTATGAAGGATCATGAGATGCTTTGACATCACAGGAATAAATAAGTTTAAATTACAATTTCAATTATCATTGTAAAAATATTAAAATAGAAAAAGTTATTTTGAAATGAAATACTATTTGAAAATGCTAGTGTTTTTGTTAGATTTTTTAAATCAAATAATTGCAAACCTTTACTGTTACTAAATTATTATTAATTGTTGAATGATTATAAATTACTAAATTAGTCTGAGTCTGAGATTATAAATACGTACATACAACACCATAAATGTCTTTACTGTAAGACTGGAAACAAACAGTAAGTTTCAGGATTTTGAAAAGAGAAGTTATAAAACAAAATGGACATATACTCTGTGCATTTTTGTAGATCACTATTTGAAGAACCACATTTGCACCACCCTGCTCTCCAGACATCAGCATCAACTATCGACAAACCTATAACTGTCGACCGTTCTACACAACTCTGGTAATTCCCTTCTCCCTCATCTCTCAAACATCCCTTAAAAGACATGTAAGGAAGTAAAAGCTCAAGGGCTTGAGTTCTTGACTTCTTGCCACAGTTTTTCACATCCCTGCTCCCTACCCTGAACCTGCTGCTTCTAAAACTCCAGAGACAGGTTGTTGAGGAAAGCAACAAACAATAACAACCAGAGGCTGATGAATGGGTCTTGGCATAGGAGCTGGGATCGAAGCGATTGATCCAAACCTGGCTATCTCAGTGGAATTTTTACCCTATGTCAAACCCCTGCTAGAGGGAGATGGATTTTGTCGGCCGGAGCAGTGGATTAATGGTGGAGAGGTGACAGCTGGGTCCAGCGCTGTGGCCATCCCCTTGGGCAGGGTGCATCTGGGCATGTGTGCGTGATGTATTGACAGTCCTTCAGGACGTAGATGCTTTCTGTGACTTTATTGTGCGCTGCTGCGTTGACAGCTTGAAGACCTGTAGATCGGTTCGTCCCTGCAGGTTGAGCCAGTGGCATCCTGCGGTGGGACTGCTTTTGTGTGGGATAGTCAGATGGTCTTTGCATTGTTCCAAACCCACGTGACGTAAATTCTTGTTTGGACAGTCACTGTTTTCCATTTAATAAAAAATATGTCAAGCTTGAAAATGACAAAGAAAAGCACTGTAAAATTTATCCACTTGAATTTGTAATATATTCCAAGTGCTCTGAAGACATTTCCATTCAAACGTTTGGTGTATATATATTTATCTCTCTCATTGTTTCCCAAAAAAATTCAGCTTTGGAATAAATTGCATAATAAATTATGTTTACATTTTAAAATATATTCAAATATAAAACAGTTATTTTTAGGTGTGATAATATTTTGATCAAATAAATGTAGCCTTGGTGAGTACAGTATATGGAGATGTCTTTCAAAAATAGTTTCAAAACTTTTTTAAGCCTAGCTTTTTGATGTGATGTCAGACTTTGATATATAATGAAATATAATTAATCAAATGGAGACAAACCATAGATTCGAAATATAGATAAATATAAATATTTTACACAATATTACCCCCCAAAATTGAAAACATGCATTATCCAATGAAAATTACAACTGAAATATGGCACCACTGATATTTAGTCATGAGATCAAAGGCGTTTGGCATTAAATGCTTTCAACATGCAATTGTTGTAGTCAGAATAACCTCAGTTCTGGTCTGTTTCTCTTATAAAGCTGATGCAAGAATTGGAATATAGTTGAGCTGAATTAACTATGATTATATTATTTATAGAGTTTTTATAATCTTTTTGGAGCTTGACAGCCATGGTCACAATTAACTGTCACTATACAGAAAGAGAGAGAGAGAGAGAGAGAGAGAGAGAGAGATTTTTAACTATCTGTCTATTATTCAAAATGATAAAAGAACATTAGGGTGAGTATTTTTATGTCAAGGATTAGCATTACTTTGCCTTTTTGGATACAGCATCCTGCAACAAAGAGTACAGAATCTACACTAGTTTTCGGAAATGCCTTTTCATCGAGAACAACAAGGTCAGACAACCTCTTGAAAAAAATATATTAATAATTAAAAAAAATCATCCGCTCCAGAATTTTTCCCTGTTCTAATTTTCATTCATAGAGCGCAATTCTTTATTCTCAAATATTGTAATTCAAAAGCCCATCTCATGTGAAAAGTACATTACAGAACACTGAAGGTCACAAGCTTAAGAGCTCTGGGGCAAACCATTCATTTCAATTCCTTTGCCAGTGTTCAAAAGTGCCGCATACTCCTCTTTTTTGTTTTGAAACACCCGTTCAGAGGGTGAGGCGAGGTGTCGTTAGCATTCCAGGAGCGTGGCGCTCTCCTCTCTTCTCCTCTCTCTCCTCCATTTTCTCACCCACCACCACAGCATCTGCAATTTCTGCAGTGCCACACAAACTATTGCGTTCTCACCCGAAACATTCCCTGTCAGCTCCTGAACACAGCAGGGTGCGAGCTCACGTATTCTCACACAGAGTAATGAGGATAAAAATGTAAGCAGACAGTGATGGAATTAACAAAACCTCCTTTTTCGCCCCTCTACACGAACGCCAGCCCCCATCTTTCGTCCTCTTCTGTCTCACGTATTGTGCCTTCCTCATACCTAATTAAAATAAAAACACTGTCTGGTTATGTTTCACTTTTTCCTGCGTTACTTACAGGTGCATCTTAATAAATTAGAATGTAATGGAAAAGTTAGTTTATTTCAGTGATTAAGCTCAAATTGTGAAACTCGTGTATTAAATAAATTCAATGCACACCGACTGACATAGTTTAAGTTTTGGTTATTTTAATTGTGATGATTTTGGCACACATTTAACAAAAACTCAACAAATTAGAATACTTCATAAGACCAATAAAAAAATTTTTGTGTGAATTGTTGGCCTTCTGGAAAGTATGTTCATTTACTGTACATGTACTCAATACTCGGTAGGGGCTCCTTTTGCTTTAATTACTATCTCAATTCGGCGTGGCATGGAGGTGGTATGGAAGACCAGGAACGCAATCAGTTTGTGGCACTGCTGAGGTGGTATGTAAGCCCAGGTTTCTTTGACAGTGGCCTTCAGCTCATCTGCATTTTTTTTGGTCTCTTGATTCTCATTTTCCTCTTGACAATCCCCCATAGATTCTCTCTGGGGCTCAGGTCTGGTGAGTTTGCTGGCCAGTCAAGCACACCAACACCATGGTCATTTAACAAACCTTGGGTGCTTTTGGCAGTGTGGGCAGGTGCCAAATCCTGCTGGAAAATAAAATCAGCATCTTAAAAAAGCTGGTCAGCAGAAGGAAGCATGAAGTGCTCCAAAATTTCTTTGTAAACGGGTGCAGTGACTTTGGTTTTCAAAAAACACAATGGACCAACACCAGCAGATGACATTGCACCCCAAATCATCACAGACTGTGGAAACTTAACACTGGACTTCATGTAACTTGGGCTATGAGCTTCTCCACCATTCCTCCAGAATCTAGGACCTTGGTTTCCAAATTAAATAAAAAACTTGCTCTCATCTGAAAAGAAGACTTTGAACAACTAGTCAAGAGTAAAGTTATTCTTCTCCTTAGCCCAGGTAAGACGCCTCTGAATCTGATGTTGTCTGTGGTTCAACAAATTCCTTGACACGTCTGTGTGGTGGTTCTTGATGCCTTGACCCCAGCCTCAGTCCATTCCTTGTGAAGTTCACTCAAATTCTTGAATCAATTTTGCTTGACAATCCTCATAAGGCTGCGGTTCTCTCGGTTAGTTGTGCATCTTTTTCTTCCACACTTTTTCATTCCACTCAACTTTCTGTTAACATGCTTAGATACAGCACTCTGTGAACAGCCAGCTTCTTTGGCAATTAATGTTTGTGGCTTACCCTCCTTGTGAAGGGTGTCAATGATTGTCTTCTGGACAACTGTCAGATCAGCAGTCTTCCCCATGATTGAGTAGCCTAGTGAAAAAAACTGAGAGTCTTTTTTGAAGGCTCAGGAAACCTTTGCAGGTGTTTTGAGTTGAGTAGCTGATTTGCATGTCACCATATTCTAATTTGTTGAGATAGTGAATTGGTGGGTTTTTGTTAAATGTGAGCCAAAATAATCACAATTAAAAGAACCAAAGACTTAAACTACTTCAGTCTGTGTGCATTGAATTAAAAATATTTGAAATAAAAACCAGTTAAATTAATTTATAATGAACTGAAGTAAAATGAAGTGAAGTGATGTGACGTGTAACCAAGTGTGGTTACTTGGAATATGTGCTCTGCATTTCACACATCCAACTGCACACACACAGCAGTGAGTTGTGAACACCCACACATTTAAGGGTCTCTTGTCAGGTGTGGTCTTTAGGGTGGAAGAGAGCATTGTACATTACACCTACAATCCCTGCCGGTACCGAGACCCGCAACTTTTGGGTTACAAGACTTACTTTCTATCCATAATGCCACGACTGCCCCATGTTACTTCTGAAAAGTGAAAGTGAAGTGACATTCAGCCAAGTATGGTGACCCATACTCAGAATTTGTGCTCTGCATTTAACCCATCCGAAACACACACACAGAGCAGTGAACACACACACACACTGTGAGCACACACCCGGAGCAGTGGGCAGGCATTTATGCTGCGGCGCCCGGGGAGCAGTTGGGGGTTCAATGCCTTGCTCAAGGGCACCTAAGTCATGGTATTGAAGGTGGAGAGAGAACTGTACATGCACTCCCCCCACTCACAATTCCTGCCGGCCCGGGACTCGAACTCACAACCTTTCGATTGGGAGTCCGACTCTCTAACCATTAGGCCACGACTTCTGTTGACTCAGAGTGCATAGTATGCAAATTAGGAAGCAGCCGTACACATATTAAACATAATAAAAGGTAATTCGTATTGACACTGATATGGTATAGTGTCACATCGCTGCACAATCACAATAGAAAGTTCCAAAAGTTGTTTCCACTACACGAGTGTACTAAGGGCAATGGGAAAAAGGAGTAAAAAGACAGAAAATAGAGGAATCAAGTGGTTGTCTGAGCAAAGGGGACGGTGAGTAGGAAAGGAGACGGATTGTTTTTTGTTCTCCGGGGCTGCATAAGAGCTAAGGGAGACTTTTTTCCCCTATCCTCAACCGGCCTATTCATCTGTGTCACAGCCCAACGCAGATGTGAGAGGGGAGAGGAGAGAGAAGAGTTCATTTTAAAGCGGCTCTCAGTGAGGAAACTCTGTATCTCAGTGCTCATCAATCTGATCTATTATCCTGCTTACTCCGAGCCGGTTATCGGAGAAATACAATCTCCTGATGAAATAAAAAAAAAATGTATTTTTCGCCCACTCAACCTTTTCCTTGTCACACATGAAGGCCGTGTTGCTGTACAAGTCCCTTTTATCTCTTTTATGTTCTCTCATTTTTGTTATCGACTTCTTGTGGAAAATTTGAAGGATTATTTTTATTTTATTTTTTTATTTAAAGGAACAGTTCATCCAAAAATGAACATTGGCTGAATATTTAATTACCCACAGGGCATTCAAGATGTAGTTCCTTTTGTAGTTTAGTTTTTTTCTCCTTCTGAACAGATTTGAAGAAATGTAGCATTACATCACTTGCTCACCAATAGATCTACTGCACTGAATGGGTGCCGTCAGAATGAAGAGTCCAAATTTCTCCAAAAAAACAAACATCTACATCTTGGATGAGGGAGAGTAGATACTAATTGTGTGAACTATTAATTTAAAGTTTAGGGTTCATATATATTTTTTAATGCATTATTTTTTCTATAATCAATTACACAAAAATAACATGTTAAATTGACGTCCCAAATAATGTATATACAGTATGGGTTTCAAAGCATTTTGCTTTTTGAACTCTGCTAGCGACAAATAAAAAGTGATGCTTTCATACTGCTCTTGTGGTGCAGTGCCAGACTGTCCATTCACACAGATATGTGAATAGTCTTGCGTTTAATGGCTGAAGAGCATACTTCAGCAAGTCAATCAGAAGAAGTAATTGCGTCTAATAGGTAAGCCTCGTCGCTCGGCCCGAGAGATTTCTCTGTTCTCTGATCGTTGCCAAACCTCTGATGACCTGTCGTCTCTCATGAGTCCCCTGTCACCAAAAATAAATTGCCTGCTCACTGAACGGGTCACAACAACAAGCGATGTCATTACTTTCACAGCAATTGATCACACCTTCGGAGAGAAAAGTCAATAGTCAACATAATTGTTAGTGGTGTTGAGCCTCACATTGAAGAGCTTTGGTTTGTAATGCATGCAGCCCATTTTACTACCTTCTATTCAGGTGAAGTTGTGCTAGGATTTGAAACAAATCTGTGTGAAGGATTCTGTATATGCACAAGGTGGGCCCAAAATTAACAAGTAGGTGCTAATAGTGAGAAAAGAAATATTAAAAACTGCATATTATAGCATTGTGCCTTTATCAGGTATGAAGGTGTATTTCAGTTACACTTTTCTTTAACATAAACCTGAATTTTTGTCCTAAACATCTGTAACCACACCCAACGATGATGACATTCCCTCACAGGAATTCTATTTTGGCAGCAGCTATTTATACTTACTAATAATTGTGGTAGATACTGTTTGCACCAAGAATAGCAGCATCAAATAGCATCTTGATCTAAACACAGATAGGTGCTAATCACACAACATGTAAATAGAAATAATATTCTATTTATACCAAATTGAAAACATCCGAGCCACAGTGGGCGGAGTTATTGGAAATAGCCTTTGCCAACTAAGTTGGTTATTTGCACTCAGTGCTTTCAGTTTCGAAGTAGCCCTGCCCACAGTGAAACCTCATTGGTTCAAAATTCTGTTCCTGATAACTGTAAATAAAACATCAGTTTCTGATTGGCTATTGTGTTTAATCAATCAGTTTTTTTTTGTTTGTTTGGTTTTTTTTGGTTAATTGCTTTACTTGTAGAAAAAAAACAATTATTCACTTGTTAGTTACAATAATGTCTGAATGATTAAAATGTAAAATTAATAAAATTCACACAAAAAAATCTGATGTAAACAACACAGGTATATCAAATTATGATAAGTTTCAACCAACATAAATCAATAGACAGATAGATACAGATAGTAATATAATATGATATATTATATTACATGACAGCTAACAATAATATATAATAGTAAACTAATTTATACTTATAATATAGTCATATATATATATATATATATATATATATATATATACTCATACACATATATAAATAATCTGATTCTCTTATAAAATATATTAAATGATATAGTATATTACATGATTATTATAATAATGTACTAATTTGAATATTTTCAAGTGAGAGAGAGTTGAGAGGCGCTGGTTTAGATGTGTTGTGACAGGTGGCGTTTTAATATTATGTCAAGAATCTGACCAGTAGCTATATGACACAGCGAATGATGCAATCACCTGCACCATTGGTTTAAATATGCAAATATATTTGGCATAGACATGCAAGGAGTTATTTATTTGTTTTATGTATAGTTTATTCAGATGTACTGATTAGGTCAAAATATAGTTTATATAAAAACATATATGACAATGTTTTTTACTATTATTATTATTATTTTTTTTTTTTATAAAACGTATAAGATGTGAATCAGACTGTTGTGACTGATTCCTCTGCATAGATTTAGTCTTGATTCTGCATAATATGATGCAAGGTGTACCACAGTGTCCCAGTCATCAAAGGCATACACACATCCACTCTTCCTCTGATATCTATAAATATATATATATATATATATATATCCTTTTTTTTTTTACTTCGTGTGACCATCTGTTCTGCTTTGAATATACATACTGTACATTTGTGCAAACCACCATTTGGCATTTCCTCACAAGTCACAAGTCACAAATGCATCACAGCTAATTAATAAGTTACGTAGTGAGCACAAATCGATCTCCGCAAAGGGTCTTATGGGAAATTAAAAATGGTTACCGATACTGTGCCAAGCAAGAGTGAGGCTGATGTCATTTTGAGAAAATCTAAAAGACACACAAACACACCCACATACCGACACACACCGTAAAAAAAAAAAAAAAAACTCATTCTTCCTCCCTCTATCACTTCATACACACACACACACACACACACAAACACAAACACACACTTACTCTTTTCTTCTGTCTATGTTGTCCCACAGGATGTGATTAGATACAGCAGCAGCCATTCGGCAGAGTGGGATCCCAGACTGGTCACATAGATTTGAGACTTTGAAGGCACATATATCATTTTTCCTGCAGGCCTCCACAGCCCTGTCCTCCAGTCATTATAGAGCTCCTGTCATATGTTTCAGCCTGACCAACTGAATGTCACACGTGTACCATGAAAACACAGTCTATATATACTAGTAATTGTCATTTGGATCACGTTGATTTTTTTGACATTATGATCAAATATATGATTTCATGAGTGACTGGGTCATTATAGAAAAGAAAAGAAAAGAAAAGAAAAGAAAAGAAAAGAAAAGAAAAGAAAAGAAAAGAAAAGAAAAGAAAAGAAAAGAAAAGAAAAGAAGGATGAAGGGTCTTTTAGGAGTCCGGGCAGTCATGAATAAGAAGAATAGCACATCTAAAAATTGACTTTTTGTAAATAGGTGTTCTACCAAACGGCAGCCAGCCAGATGTTGCTATGTCACGCAACATGTTTAACTGAAATTTTACATTGTGAATCACAGGACATCCTTTCTGCACTGGATTCCACACTAACAACTGACAGTACAGGGACACTGTCATGCTGAATGTGTTCGAGAATGAATTAAGGCAGTGTGAGCTGAGGCAACAATAAGGCAGCTGTTCTGTTTCTGCTGCTTCTCTCTTTCTCTCTCTCTCACACAAAGAGAACAAGGCACTTTCTACAAAGAGGGTACACAATGATTATACAACATAACATTTTAAAACATGCTACTTTTAACAAATGTCAGAACGCCCTTGAATTTTTTTCCCCCAAATTTTTGTCAAAGTTGTAAAAAAACAGTATGTTTTAAAACTATTTCTGTTTTTCTATTTCAAAATTTCAACTATAACATAAAATCAAAATTTTCCTTTTTTGTCCATTTTTAAAGGGTGAAAAGCTGAACAGTCTTCAGTGTCACATTCTTCAGAAATCATTCAAATATGCTGATTTGCTTTGATTTTCATTTTTGTGGAAACCGTGAATATAATCTTCAGGATTCTTTGATGAATAGAACGTTTAAAAAACAGCATTTATTTTGAAATTGAAAGTAATTTTAACATCATAAATGCCTTTACTATCACTTTTGATCCAATTAATATTTGTTAATATTTGTAATTTCTTAAAAAAAAAAAATTATTTCAAACTTTTGGATGTGTAAACTTTTCTGTGTCTCTTATAAAAATAGCAAAGACAAGCAAAATTGAAAACTGCAAAAGAAATAGAAAAAGAATAGAAAATAAAATAAAAAGAAGCGGGTCTTGTAATATTTAATTTGACCTCCAAAAGTGGTCAAACATAATTTTCTCAAGGTTAAAACATCTTCTTTCACTAAATGACTGCTAAAAATGAACAAAAGCCTTCAAGACTGTACCCGTTTGTAGAAAAGTGCTAAATACACTCTCTCTTACACACACACACACACACACACACACACACACAAACCACAGACACTCGATAGCTAGAAGGTCCAACATTTCCCCTAACGTCATCACAAAAGCTTGTCATCTGGCTCTCTCACCCCCTCTGATTGCTAAATTAGTGCTTCACACTGAAAAGGAGAACATCTGACATTGTGTCCACTGAGTTTTCACTGCCATTTTACAGTAAACAGCTATAGGTCTGGCATTGTAAATTTCTCCCACCCTTATTTAACCCATGCCTTCAGAGGTCTTGGATAGCATGGGTATTAGCTTTAGGCTTGCACACATGCATGAACACACAGACTGACGGACACATAGTCCAAAGTTTTTCCATATCGACCTCCTCTCACCCCCTGCTTTCTCTTATTATCTTTTTCAGTTAAACACACATATGCATATGAGCCCACAAGCTGCTGGGGATGTAAATCCTTTTTTTTCTTGAATTATCCACATCCCTAAATGAGCTAACAACCTAAGCAGAGAATGCAGTGTCAAACCTAACACCAGCTTTCTCTGCACTTAAATTCAGACATCTATTCTTAGAGAGCTCTAGGAGCACACTACACATTTAGTTCCTTTAATTCTGCAGGCAGCTATGAACTGACAAAGCCATGTCAGCAGTGTCTGCGGCTGTCATTGTGATGCTAGCGTGTGACTTTTGCATTGTTGCCAAATTGGAATCTTGTGCTTCTGTTTAAATAATCGTGTATAAATATATTTCTGTAACTAAAGAACACATAGAGGGAGATCTGTCAAAACACAAGGCATTTTCTTCCTGACGACAGTGGCACCTAATAAAATTAAATTGCTGGGTATCTAACTACTAATATACAAAATACTGTAAAAAACAGCCAAGTTTTCTGTCACATTGTGCATTTGTGGAGTAGATCGTAGACAAAAAATTCTGTAATGACACAAACCCAATGTCACAACAAGAATATGTTGTTGATGAGGAGGAGGTGCCAGCAGTGTTTGCTGCTCTAGGCATGGGAATCTCATCTGCTAAATACCCATGTTAACAGCCATCCCCTTCCCTGCACCAAGGGGCCTGGGCTTAAAGAGAAACCCTGAATTCACTCGTTGGGCTGGGCTCAGTACCTCCGCTGGCACTTGTCTGGTCCCACACAGATGGAGGGGAGTGCCCTCCAGTAACTGGAGACAACATATGAGACATGGATGACCAGGTCTCTAGCAAGATGGCAGTAGTGGGCATTTGGGTACTGCACTACAACACATAATTAGTGAGGAGCATCTGTTCTAGATGGTTCCACCAGACTCAGAGGGCTCGGAGAGCTTGAATAAGCCTCTGGCCTTCGGTGGGTGCCATACCCTTTATTGCTTTGGAAGATGAATTGCACTGTGTTGCCTGTTGAGGGACTTGACGGTGATTATGGTAACGAATACAGATCAAGTACATTCTGCAGTACATGCGACGCTTGCATTATGCAGAGCAGAAGTGGGGCACGAGTGGAAAGGGGTTTGATTCGGTGTCCTTGTTCGATCTGTTGTGCTTCGCAGCAGATCTAACAATACAATTTTAGATATAATTGAGCCGGAGTGAGTACCATTTGAAGTCATTATAGGTGAAGATCTAAAAATAATATAATATAATTTCACCATTATTTCTCATGTATCTTGTGGCCAAGTGAGTAAATCATGTAAATTTCAATCTTTTTTTCAAATAAAGCAGTCAGAGAGAGATACTGTACATATAAAGGTTTTAAAAGTTGTATGATAGATTGGAGTTTTGTGTGTGTGTGTGTGTGTGTATGTGTATATATATATATATATATATATATATATATATATATATATATATATATATAAATAATATAAAATATAAAACATTTGCACATTAAGATAATTTGACCAATGTATATATTAAAGCTGGGATATCTTAATAGTAGTATTTTAATGTATAAAAATAATAATAGCTTTTTTAAGGTTTAAATGTAAATAATGCATACACACAAATGTAAATATATATAATTAATAATGTTATTGTTGCTAAATCTGACAAAATAATGTTTTCTACATCTCTCTAACTTTTTCTATCATCTTTCTTTCTATTTCTCTCTGTGTGTAGTATATATCTGTCTCTCTCTGTACAGCCTATAATCTTCCAATGTTCAAGGCTTTTCAAACCAGCCTTCTTCAAGCCAACATTCAAAGTTTGTCTTTCTGATTCTAATTCTATTCTCTTGCATTCAAAATTCAAATTGCATTCCTGCATCATGTTTGCTACCGCAAATT